>NC_066613.1:5000000-6250000 GCF_025231255.1 Drosophila biarmipes | reverse complement strand
TCTTTTGTTAACTGATTTCAAGGGAAGCTGCAGAAACAGCCGCCCTCCTACAGGGTCGATTTAATTAACTGCTTTCTATATAAGGCATATTAAATAAGTTTCATTCGGCCTGCTCTCGTTTGATTCTTGGGGGAAAGAGTGATCCAAAGGACGAGTTGGGGCAGCTTTCTAAGAAGTCCAGGGAATCTATACCAATCTAAGGAATGCGGTTGGCTTGTGCTAATTAACTGTGAGTCACTTCGATTGGAGAGCATTTTATGGATTTGTAAACATCGTGTCAGTTGTTTGATTATTTTTTTGTTCTTTTATTATTATTAAAATATATTGGTTTGGGTACTCATGGATCTATTGTCAACCTACGCTTCAGGTTTTCCACTTGTTGGCACCTCCCCTATCTTATATGTGTTCCCAACACCTACACTCGCCCGCTTGCCTTGTTAATTTTCATTTGAATGGGAATTTTCAACTCAGAACGGTGTTTCTTCGATGTTCGTGCTGGTTGTGAACTATTTGTTCCTCGGGATTGGGGACCGGCGACTGCGACTGGCTCGAATAACAAACAAAATTAACACCTAGTCGCTACATTTCCAGCGAAAACCCACACACAGGGCAGCTGGAAAGCATCCCCCCACATCCCGTCATAAGTCAGGGCTCTAACAAGGTGTCGTCTTGCTAAATGAATTAGACTCAAAGCGAAACTGATGCCCCACGAAAGAAAAAATGCCATAAATACGTGTTCTGTGCCTGTTTCTCGGTCTCCCACACGTGTGAGTGTGCCATTGGATTTATAACCGACACTTTAAGTTGGTTCGTATAAAATGCAAATTGCTTCAACCAGGCGCTAGCTCGATATTTGCATTGGCAATTAGCATATTAAAAATAACTCCCCCAGTGAAACAGTGTGCCATTGGAAAACATGTTTTTATCGCTCTTTCACTCCGGGTTTCTGTTTGCCCAAACCCGAAATAAATTCTAGTTAAAATTGCCCAACTTCGGTGTCGATTTTGTTTGTACATATTTTCGGCTGCCTGTGCTAACCTCTCGAGCAAAGTTGGAAACCCATGTAGGTAGGAAGGTGTAGATTTATCTACGAGTGGAATTCTCCTCGGTGTGCGTTCGTATCTGTGTGCAGTCTGGCCTGTGTTCTTCTATTACCGTAATTTTCTACTTGATTTCTGACGCTCATAAATCATCATCAGTTCTCCCTCAGATAGCGTCGTCGTCGCTTGCTTTTGTCATTTCTCATCGTTATTGTTGCTTAGGTAGTCGTCGATTTTAGAGTGTGTTGCTGTTGATTTTATGGAATTTATCTCCCCAACAACACCGCAAAGCACATTTAGCGACACAGTTAGCTAGCAGCACCGCCAGAAAACTGAAAACCGAATGCCGAAACCGAAACCCAAGCAACAAGTTTCAACTTTTTGTTTGATGTATCTGCCAGATACGCAAGGTGAAAAATTGATAGCTTGCTCGCCTGTCTAACCAAACTATGCATAATAAATGTTTTTCGTAAACAATCGACAAAAAACTCAAACAAAAAGGAACGGAAAACAATAAATTTATTGAAAAATTATAAAAGATAAATTGGTCTGGAGTCGGGAGGTATTTTCGGTTTTAGCTGCCTTCGAGTTGGCAAACCTTTGAGATATGCAAAGATAAACAGATAAATAAATAAGTAAACTGCCATTAAAAGCCAATTTCGGCTTGACTGTTGGCCAAAGACAAATAGTTTGCTGGCATAAAAAAGTCCCAGATCTAAGGGTACCGAAGCGATCTCCTTTTGTCATTCCAGTTTTCGGTGATATTTGGTGATTTTTAGAGATCTCTGGTGATTTTTCATTTAAAAGCAAATAAACGTTTTTCGGTTAGAGGGGCGTTTGTGTTGGCTAATTGCCGGGCCAATTTCAACGAGCCATGAGCCGTTTTCTGCGGCGAGTGTGTGCCCCATGGGCTCAGCTCGTAAATAATCAAACCCTAATAGCCGGCAAACAAAATATTCAAAACAAACACACGCCGAAACCCGGGGTCCGAAGAAAGCGCCGAGGAACCCAGCCGCATAAAAGAGAAAGAAAAAATTATGATCCATGGCAATCATGTCAAATTGATTTCGGTTTTCCTTCGCTAACCACAATGGGCAGGGGCCAAAAATCAAAAAACCGGGAAAGAGAGAGCCCCGAGCCTAATGATATGACTGAATGGGAAAAATTGAAGGAGCTGCAAAATAAATCAAACAAAACAAGGCAAAACAAGCAACGGGGCACTTAGAAAAAAACCGATTTATAAACTGATTTTTATGTTATACTATTAAAATAGGATAATGTGAAAGTATTAACTCGAGGAAACAATACTAATTGGAAATCGCATAAGTTAATTTGATATATTTTCTAAAAATGATCCTACACATAGCGAGTATTTATTTCTCTCTGTGTGGAGAGGCAAGGAAGAAGACAGCCCAAGCTGGCCCGCAGTTTGATGAATTGCAGCACGGGGCCGCGTTGACTTGGCCAGTTTGATGGACGACTCGAGACCCGCTTCTGGCCCGTTCGAGCCAAGTCAAGTCCCGTCCTCAAGCCTGCTCCGAAAATTAATCAATATGTTGGTGTTATTTAAACAAGCCGTGAGTACAGAGGGAAATGAGGGCCTCGCCGAGTGCAACAGAGAGGGAAATGCTTTTATAATTACGAGGGTCGTTGCTCAGGTTGTCCGTAAATTATCGGTTGCCCGTCGGAGGAGTTGCCCGGCCTCAACATGATTAGACTCTGGCAGAGGATACCCGCAATGATACAATTGTGGGTTTTATAATTATAACAAGATCGGTAAATGATCATGGGAACCCTTAGTGCCGAGGCCCGCGGACAAATTGCCGTCGGAGGAGGAACAGGCAAAAGGTGGAACTGAAGCCGCATGTGGCAGATGATGATTGCGGTCCAATAAATTGGGAATGATATGACAACATTGTGGGCTTTGCTCTGTCACCATTTATACCCATTTCCTTGGCTTCTGTGACATACATTCGTCCACAAAATACCAAGGTACATCTTCTTATCTATCATTATTTTAAACATATTTTGTTGATTCAATCAACCCAATTGGAGTCCTGTTACCCCAACCAATCATCTTTGAGCTCAATCACTTGTTGCGCTGCTACCAACCAGATAGTTTCGCCGTCAATCCCACTCTTTCTGCCATAAAGCTCCCGAAGCATCCGACATTAGTATGCGCATTAGCGCCTAAGCTGACAGCTCCATCGCGGCCGATCGGCAAAAACGGCTGCCAGGATACAAAACTGACAAACCCGTCGCGAGTGACAAGTCAACTGACGTCTCCCTGCTGAATTGACTGAGTGACTGACTGACTGACTGACTCCGGACTGGCCGAGTGTCAATGCGCTTGTCAATAAATTTTCGCAGCATCCAATTGCTGAAGAACGAGATAATCCCCTCCCAGTCACAATTAAGCCGAAGGAGAGGCCCCAAAAAGTCATAAAAACCACCAGGCTCCAAGAAAATGAAAAGACTTTGACAAGTGGAAAGAGTCAACGAGAAATTTATAGCCAAGCCCAATGGAGGAGACAAAAAGCAGCGCGCAACAAGACCAAACAAAACATAATTTATGGCCGACTTTTGGGACTCTCGGATCGGCGGGTCCAGCGGGAACAGGTAGCCCAGGACCGTTTGTAAAACGATCACCTGTTCGAGAGGTGGAGGGACGGAGGAGGGAGGACGCAGAGAACCAGACAAGCAGACAGGCCAGCAAGCTGCGGGCGGTCACTGGGCACAGTGGTCAAGGATTTCGGCAAGAAGGGGTTCCTGAATTCCGAGGAAACCCTTGGATTTTCACATTTTTCTGGCACTTAAGATTAATGGTTAATGGTATCCCCAAGACGGTCATCTTATGAAAATGGCACCAGTACTTTATGTTTTAACAAACTTTATCAATGTTGGAAAACCAATATTTTCAAAGATCTAACAACTATTTAGGTTTCTTATAAACCCAATAGTCACCTAGTGAATGAGCAAGAAAGTCATTTGAAAATCTTTCGTATTACAACAGAACACTATGCAATACATTGGTCTCACCTAAATTTCAAAGCAACTCCAATGTTTTTTCTCTACCATTCCTACGGCTTAGGCCTGAGTTCCAGGACATTTATGGGACGCTCTGGTGCCACTGTGCCCCGCCAACAGGCATCACTCGGCAGTTGCGACCAGCGGAGAAGAGCAAACAGCACGGCCTGGCATTTGAGTGTCGCCCCAGCAGGCGGCCGAAAGTCGTTTGCTGTGTGACAAAGCGCAATTTTTCGAATTGCGAAAGTGCGGGCCTGCCCGGAGGAGAAACCGAGAATCGGGAATTGAGCACGGGGAGCACCACATGATGTCCCTGCGTCTGGGTATGTAAATTGATATTTTAGCCAGCTCCGCCGGGCAGTCCCAACCAGCAGTCCCAAGCAGCACCAACACCTTTGCCTCCGGCGAGGCCTAACCTTGGGAGCGTCTGCTGTTAACTGAAAAATTAATGAAATCATTTCTTGACGCAACGATCCGAGTCCTCCGCCTGTTGGCTTCATGCGAAAACCAATGGCCGAGCTATAAAAATGAAATAAAATATTTAACGACTTATCGGGACCTGCAGACGAGGTGTCGCGTTACGCATAATTTACGACCGCAGAGGAACATCATTTTCCACACAGGCACACAAAGACACCGGAGAAAGAAGGAGGAAAACTATCTAGGGGATCTGGGATCTGGGATCTCGAACACGAACACGAAACGATCGACATGCAATGGCTTATCTTGATCACAGATTAAGCCGGACCCAGAGACAGAGACAACCCCCAACTTTTCCAGGTACGCCCGGCCAGCACCTGCAATCAGCGCTCTCCCTCTTCACATCACTCCCTCTTTACCGATTTTCCCGCTCTATCGACGGCATGGTAGTATTTCTGGTAGTCGCTGCCTCGGCAGCCGAAACTTTGACAACAAATAATGAAGTACTGTAGACACACACACGCATTCCAGACACCAGGCCCCAGACCCCAGACCCCAGACCCCAGACCCCAGACCCCCTTTCTACCGCCGCAGATAAGATTCGGATCGTGGTGCTCCATCGGCTGACGGCAGTATTGATTCGAGTGAAATAAACGAAATTGTCGAAAAGAACGCAACAGCCGCAATTTCTGCTGTTGAGTAAACAACGCCAGTCGAGCAGGAATCGGGCAGAGATAAGGGGCTGGCTGATCGAAAAGCCGGTGAAATAACCATGGGTAACGGTGTTGGGGCTAAGGTTTCGGAGAGCTTTTGGCCCTCCGGATTTGTTCTGTTTTGAAAGGGATCAGCCCAGAAGTTTCCACAAAGATTAACGCAGTGTAGAACTCTTCTTATTTGATAGAGATACAGCTGTATTCGAGGAGAATACACGAGAACCACACGATTTAAATAGTTTCAAATACATTCTTTGTACCAAGTATCTAAAGCCCCAAACAGTTTTAATACTTTTAAAGGTTTCCAAACAGACCAGAAAAGCTTTCCTTCCACTCGATCGACTCGGGTAAAAATACTTTTCTGAAAGTGAAGTCCGTTTGCTGTACGTTTCCCCCGGATTTCCCCCCGTCGTAAGATCAATTCCCCCTGGATTTGACTGACTGGCACATCCCATTACTCGGATCTCCCGCAACTGATCTTCGACTCCAGCGCAATGGAAACCCCCCCTCGAAGGTGATATTTACCTGGGGAGCTGGTGCGACTCTCCGCCGTTAATCCCAAAACTCTGCGGCGGTAATTAAAAACCGCAGTGCGTCTGTCAAAGTTAATCCAATTTCACGTCTGCTCACATCAAGCACTCACACAGGCGCACGCCACCTGGAGATGCAGCACACACGGACGGCGAGTATCTGACGGATACACAGACGACACTCGTGCGCATAAATACTTGCGCCGGTTCGCATAGAAACTTTTGCCGCTGCAAGTAATTTCTACCGTATTTCGGACAGATTTTTTAATTAAAATTTCATGTAGCGCCAAAAGTTGTCGCTATCTGTCAGGCGATGTCGTGGGATGGGTGTTTCAGTGGCTGTATTCCCTAGTACTGTCACGGGGGCGCCGAAAATCCAATTTCAGTTGACGCTCGTCGATCAGCGATCGCAGGTCGCAATAGCAACAACAACCACGGGCACGGGCGCAAATCTTGTTTCTTAACAACAATTTTCAACACACATTCTCACATGGCACGGCCACAATTTGTATTTTCATAACTCGTTTTCCGTATTTCCGTGGCTTTCGAGTACGTCACTTTGGGGCGCTTTTACGAAGTCCCTTTCATCCACTGCCCTCTTGGCTTGTTGTCACTGCTTTCGAAGAGTGCACAAAGGTGTTTCTAGCTATTGTACAATTCTTCATTGATTAATTGCCGCTTGGAAGGTGCCAGGGGCTCGCGAGACTCTGGGGTTTTCGAGCGACAACCGTCCGTCGTCGAACCGAACACTGCGATCGCCGAAAGAGAACTGAGGCCGCAGCGCGAGAGCCCGCTCGTCGCCGAGCACTGTGGGGGAGGGCGGCGAGAGAGCGAGCGAGAGAGGGTGCGCCTGGAAGAGAAGTGCGGCTGGAAGGGGGAGACTTTGTAGCATGCGATAAATGCAGCTAAATAAATGTTTTGTTTACGGCTGCCTTCCTTCTGCTCGCTTGCCCCGCATTTTGATACTTTTTGCATGGGCTAAGTAAATATGGGAAGGAACTCCGCTTTTAATGGGTGCATTTGTTTTTCCAGGCATTTCCAGTGTGGGTTTTACGCCCGAAGTGTCGGTCCAAATCGCATTTACGATTGCGATTTCCTGTTCTGCGCTTACACGATTATTAACTAGTTGTACCTGAACATATCTGATACCTAATTTAATAGCATTAAATTTGGCATTTACCCTTGATTTGCATGTCCTTAATTTGCTTTTTCCAGAGGGTTTTTGCCTTTCGTTAGCTTCGCCTATTGTTTTCCTATTTTTAACCCACTTGCGACTTCCCAACCCCCGTAAAAGTGTCCACTCTCTCCGGGTGACAAATCTCCGACTGGATTGACAGCTACGCTTGCTCTCGCTCTCGCTCGTCCTGCCACCGCTCCCTTCCCCCTCTCTTCCGCTCCGTCCGGCTGCTCTTCCTCTTTCGCTGCACATGTGCTGCGTTTCGCATGCCAATCCACCGCCCCCCGCCCATCGGCCCCTTTCCCACCCGGTTCTCAGACGCATCTGTTGTTGTCTGGCGTATTTTCAGGTTTTCCGCGCACTCTCTCTTCCGCCGCCTTTCTCCGCCCGATTTTCCAGCGCACCCTGCTAAAATCCAGCAAGTTCTTTGACTTTCTTCGGGTGGTGGCAGTACAGGGTGTCTCGCCTGCTCTAGTTCCCCTCCCCCACCCGCAAATAACTCGGGAACTCCATGAGCCAGGCTTAATTGCAATTCCTTCCTGTTTATGTGCTCACCTCGCTAATGAGCGCACGTTCCAAGCGCGCGCTCTCTGCCGAAGACTCTCTTCCGGCGCGGCGCTCTTTCTCGTTCTCCCGCTTGGAGCGCTCTCGACCGGTTTTCTGGTTTTTATCTGCTAAGGGTCTTGTTAAAAGTAATTCGTAACACGTTGTTACCAGATAACGCCGTCGGCCCACGGGCTCCGTCTCTCTCGGGCGCTCGCTCGCCGACTCTTCTGAAACCCCCTTCGATCATTCTTCCGACCCGTTGTTGTTGTTCTTGCCTTGTTAGCGTCACCGGCTGGCTTGCTAAAAGAGCGATAAAAAGGTAGAACGAAGAAAGAACTTCCAGGCCGTGGCAGGTCTACGGCAAGGCGGGAAGGCGGTAAGGGGAGGAGCCGAGGGCAGAGAGAAGGAAGCGGGCGAGAGGGACGCCGATCGCCTGCAATCCAGGCTCACGTTTTGACTTTTGGCTTTGCGCTGCCTTGGCCGCGGTTCAATACACCCCGTGCTCTTAGCTGCAGGGTGCCGCTGGAAGAGGAAGATCTCCCATCCGCGGACGCCCTCCGCCCTGCCCCGCCCCTGCTCCTGGCGAGCCGGTTCTTCGCTCTCAGACCACATGTGGTGCACTGTGGTTGCAAGTATGAGTGATTTCGCCTAGTTAGGAGGCGCTCCCAGGTATGCCGGGCCAACGGAAAAGAAGGCTGCGCCGAAGCTCCAGTAACCGAAAAGAGAATACCCTAGGTAATACGACGTCTTAATACGCGATAATACATCGGTTTGCAAAGTTTCATATTTTTATTAAAGCAAATATTATAGTTACTAGGGAGATCATTGTTGCCTTTCGGTATAGCATGAAAATTCGTTCAACTGCACTCCATTATCCATGCGAAAACCACAATGCCCCCTGCAAGGGTACTACAAACCAAAGTCTGGCCAGAAGGTGCAGAAAAATCTCATGTTTATGTGCATTTCGGGGGCAGTGAAAGGGGGAACATGCAGCCCGATCCATCCGACATCGGGCATCCAGCAACAAGCGAGTCGTGCTCTTGGGCCGCTAATGAACTTACAATGCATGGCTTGTTCAGATCCGAAAAGCGGGAAAAGCAGGCTCCCCGGGAGGGGAGTTATAAATGGCGAAGAGCCGAGTCGGGAGGCACCCACACTCCGCTGCAGAGAGCCCCGATTAGAGTTATTTGCAACTGTGAAACATGAACCCGACTCAGCCCCGACTCCAACCGCAGCTCCAAGTCGGAGCCCGATGATGGACCCACGGAGGAGTCGTGCCCCAATCAGTTTGGCCAGTGGGCAGGGCTCAAACGGCAGCACTGAGCGAAACTGTCACTCATCAGGCTTGTACTTTGGCTAATAAATGTATAATACCATCAAATATCCCTTCAAACTCATTTAAAATAGAAAACAAGCCCCACAGCTCTAGGAAAAGGTCCTCAACTTCCCCCAGAGTGGGCCAAAATGACAAGATCGCACTGCAGTGTATAATCTTTGTCGGCGGAGTTATTTCGAGCAGTGCACTCGGCATCCCCACCCTGCCGTGATCATGATCAGCAAAACTAACAAGAGGTGTTGCCTCTGTCGTTGTTCCCTTTGCGGGCCTTGTATCTGTATCTGCCCAGGCATCAGTCCGTCATCGTGATTTTCCTGGGTGGTACCAGGACCCCTCCGGAGCCCCTGGCTTCCCTTCGGCCATGCCCGCCCAGCTCCTCCTCGTGTGGCATGCCTTTGTTTGTACTGCGTCGATCGATCGTCTGCGCTTTTGTTTGTTTCTCGGGGGGAATTTCGGCCTGACTTGGGCTTTAACTAGACAACCAGTGGCGTTGTCGCCGATGTTGTTGCCGAGGTGCATGTTCTGTTTGCGGACTGGACTGCTCCCGGCGCTCTGTCCGTCCCATAACAGCTCACTTCCCCGGAATCGAGGAGCTCCGAGCGTCCACGTAGCAGTGACATCCCAGTTGGATTTTCGACTTGGGCTGGGCCGTGCCAAGTTGCCCTTCTGCAGGCCACAAGCTGACAAATCAATTTTGGCCAAGGACCGAGGGCTGAGACACCGAGTTACAAATGAGTTGGATCAATTTAAAGCTCATAAATCTTGGGGATCAATTGAAAGGCCATTAATCTCACTGAGGGGTAAGATGAATTACCAGGGAAGTGGTGTGGCCATGTAAGGAGGAGGCCATTCTTAGGGAACTTAACAGAAAGGACGGCGAAAGTTATATTTTATTTCACTGTGAACTCGTCAAAACCAAAGTGCTATTTGTAGTACTTGGAATTAAGAACGCAGTTCCCACGTAAACAGTATAATTAGCACGTTAATCCCCATTAGCAGCTCTATCTGCGGGTGAGTATGCGGCAGGCCAGTGCTGCAGATTGAAGCGAGTATCAATGTCATCGGTCGGAAACGAGTTCAATCCTCCGGGCTGCGAATTCCGATCGTGCCAGCGCCAGAGATAGAGAACGCCAGGGACGGCCGGACACTTAATGCGCCACTACAAATCTCATTTCCCATAAATAAGCACGATTTATGACGGACAGCCGACAGGCGGGCATCGAGTAAATATTATTACATATTATTATCATTATCGCAAATGGTCGAAAGACCGATGTGCAGACGGAGAAAACCATTGTCAATCAACGAAGTAATCGCTGTAGAGCAGCAGAGGTGGCAGCAGTTTGGCACGCAGGGCAAACACGAGCCAACTGCAGTCGGACCACGATAAACCATTAAGAAATTAAGATATAACCACTCGGGCCGTAAAAAACCCACTCGGGAATGTGAAAGGGAGAACGGGAGGAGCAGACGGAAACGACAAATAATTCACACCATTCTGAGGCAAATTATGGCATAGTTGGGATGGTATTCCACTGCCCCGATAAGCACACGTCGCAGCGGAGATAACCCGCATAGATATCGCCCGGAGTTCCCGACTTCCCGACTTCGACCACCGAAAAAGCGAGCTCGATATTGAAATTTATGGCCGGCCCAACTGCCAGGAGGGCTGCGCAGGGCGACCTCGTACATAGGACTGGGTTCCACAAACAGGGAACAGAGTACATGGCTTCAGCTACCGCATAATTGAGCTTGTAAATTACCAGAGTGGCTCGCATATGAAAATACTCACTCGGCCCTGCTCTGCGAATCACTTGGCCCAGATGCTGCCAACTCTGGCACCGCTTCCAATTCATTAAGCCAAAGTGGGGAAAACCTTACCGCCTGGACGAATTTCTCTTACTTTGAAGCAAATGAAAAAACTTTGCGAAAATAAAGATTCGGCGAGCTGGGGCGAGAGGCTAAAGGGGACCCGGATCAACTGAGCGGAACAATTGCAGTGCGGCAAACAATGTGCAACATGCCAAGCGTCGAGGAGGGGAGGGGCTGGAGACTGGATCAGGAGGTGCTACACAGCAAGTAAATACCTCCTAATAAATAGGAAGATAGGGCATTGTACCCCTCCAGCACTTGTAGTTCTTAAACAGATCTGTTTAAGATAACTTTGCATCTAAAATCATATGATTATGAACAGACAAGTTTATAAATTCATGCCCTAAAACATTTTTTACCCATTAGAACTTTTATTAATTAGTTATAAAAGTATTATTTTAACCAACCATTAATAAGAATTGCAATAGTTTAATTTCAAATCTTTGAAATCCCTTTGACTGAGCCCCCACAATTCAGTTTTAAGTCCCTGTTAGCAAGCTAATATAGGTAATAATACAATGCTTCAACCCTTAGCACTGATTTTCGCTCAGTGCGCGAGAGAGCAAGGAAGACAAATCGAGCGACAACTGCCTTTTGGGTTGGTTCATTGCTTTGGTCGTTGCTCCACTAAACAAAAGTTGAAAGCCAAAACTTTGGCCAAATCCGAAACTAGTGACAAATCGGGCGCGGGAGGGCCAGTGGGCGGGGTCAGGTCGAGGGGCAACTGCAGTGGCTGGAGTCAGATAGCAACAATGAGGGGACCAAAGACCAGGCGAGCTAAGTTGGGAGATGTGCTTCTGAAGCCAAAGGAGCAGAGCTCGGGGCAGATACAGGGACAGTTTATCGACACATATCGAGCTGTATGACTGTCAAAATCCACACAGAACCCGGCAAAACAACAAACTTTGACTTCGCTTGACTCCGGCTTTTGCAACATTAACCCAACTTGTTTGCCGCTTCGTAGCTGGCACTCGCAATTTTCTCTTGGCTGCAAAATATGCGCAACATTTTTGTCATTTGTTCCCCGACTCTCCAGTATTTTCTTTTATGGCAAACTTTTACTGCAAAGTTTCCAATTTGCCTGTGCGCTCGTGTATGTGGTTAGCTTTGGCTGGAATGCCTCGAAAAAAGGGGACACGATTTGATTGCTTTTTCATTGTTTTCGAATGGATTTTTGAATGTTGTCGGCGCAAATGCGAGTGTGGCGAATCGATTAAAATCATATTTATGAGGTGCCCAGGGAGGGAGCTCTGAGAGTGCGTGGTGTTTGTTAAAGTTTTCCGAGCAAAAGTTTCCTTTACGGTTCTTTGAGAGTTCCTGCCGGGGACATATTTTGCAAACTTGGGTGGGTATTGACGAAGAAATAGTTATAAATTGTGTTCATAGTATACGAATTCATCTACCCCATTCGGAATTACATTTTTATGAAAATCAAAATGCTAAAATATGCGGTATATACCCCAAAATACCTCTATTATGCATGATTTCTATCGAAATTTGTAATTTAATTGTGTACCTACTTTAACGTTCCTTCCTACAGCAGTCGAAGCTACCAAGCCAACTGCTAAATGAAATGCCTAACCCGTTAGATACAATTTCGACACTTCCTCTTCCCCCGGGCGTTACGTTGGTCCCCATTTTCGGCCAGCTGCCAATTGAAACTTACTTAACACCTCACTGCCCTAACTGTCAAATAGGCGAGCGAAGTATGCACATTTGACCTAAAAGACACGCAGACTGCCATAAAAACCCAGTTGGGCACTGAAGGAAACCCGAAAGCAAACAGTTCCGGGGAATTCGAAAGAGTTTGGAAGCGTAGTTAAGGTCAGACAATGGCTGCCAAGGTCAAGTAGAACGGAAACCCGAAATCCGTGCCCAGGGGTTAACTAGTCAAGCGACCTCTGCGTTACTCTAAAATGAACTTTAGAAAAACAAGCCCAAATACATTTCGCCTTGGCTGCACTTGAGCTCAATTTGAAAAGTGATTGGGTTACGGCTGCGAGCTCTGGTTCTGATTCCGATTCAGATTCAGATTCCGATTTTCGGTTTCTGGCACAGCACAGCCTTCAATTTATTAACCTCAATATCAATTGTGGCGCATAAATCTCGATAAAGTAAATACGAGTGCTGCATATTTCACACAAAAATCGAAAAAACGAGCCAAAGCGAAACGTATTCATTTGAAGGGAAGGATGTAAAAAGGATTGCGCTCAGGCAGTGATTTTCAATTTAAAAAATTGCACGCAAAAGCGCCACAAATCAAAGGAATTGACTTTGCCAGCAGAGGCGGAAAAGGGGGACCTCCTCCCCAATAAATTTCAATCTAAAAACTTAACTAAAGGCACCGAGAGCCCAGCTTCTGTTCTCAACTGAGTGAGAAAAAATGGGAAGCAGGATGCTCTGGCACTCTGGACACCGAAATACCCTTACAAAGGGGAAAATATGTCCAGGACTGGTCCTACCTGTGCATGGACTAGGAACGGCTTGAATTATGTATTTTTAATCGTGCATTATCATTGATTTCCTGGGAGGAGGTCCACTTGAAAATATATTCAGACTTACGTTGTTGATCATAAGATCATAATACTAGAGGATTAGGCTTCCAAAGCAGTACAAGTGTGCAATGCCCCGGGAAGGGTACCGAAACGGAGCTGCTCCGCAAGTAGTGAGCTGGAAAATGCAAAGCGAGTGAAGCTGCCACGCCCCCTAAACCAATACACGCCACAATAAATCTCAATTGGAAATGCTTTTTACAGCGGCCAGTGAAGGGGAGGGGCTGCGGCGGCAGAGAGGGCTTGATTCACTCTTGAAGCTTCGAAAGAAATCAATGGAACGAGCGATTGAGTGGCGCCCCCTGTCGCCTTCTGCCCTGCCCGCTTTGAGCACCGAAGGGAATTTATAATTAATAAATGCCCTCGAGTGAGGCAGTGGGAACAAGTGCTGATTAGTGCAATGACAAAGCAATCAAAACTCTTTGGTAAACGTGGCAATTAAAATTCACAAAAGCCCACTGGACCCCTCCCGACGCATCCCAGGGCTTCTGGCGCCCTCTGTTGACCGCAAGCGGCAACGACTGTTTGATTGCTGCCAAAGGGAAATCAAAGAGGAATCGGTGGGAGCACATCGCCTGTGTATGAGTACGTGTGTGAGAGGCAATCACACCAAATAAATCATTCAATGCATTTGCCGTTTCGGAGGCGCAGAGAGAGACGGCCGTATGCCGGGGAAAGAGACGGCAGGAGGGCGAGAGGGAGAGGGAGCGAGTTCCGGAGGAGTTGCGAATTATTCAAGGGGCTCTGCGGTTGGGGGGAAGAGGACCTCGGGCCAGGACTCGGCCCAGGAGTCAACTTATCTGTCATCAACCGCACAGTTTAGTGGCGAGGAAATTACTTTGGGTCTCCGACTCCGGCAAAATGGCCGGCGGAAGTTGGTCGAGCTGAATGGATTTGGCCATGGTTGTCCCGGCGGACTGATGGATAGGTGCCAGCCTGAATCCGTGGGCTAATGTGCGCAGCAAATGGAAGGTGTTAGGCAAAATGCGAGAACACGCAGTCCCGGGAAAATATATTTAAGGTAAAGATATAATGTTTCCTTTCATTAAATTTCAAAACATTAAAAAAACACAGAAACCCTTAACACTTTTATAGTTCTACAAAATCAAAAAAAATATATAATTATATACCTACAATTTCACTTTACTAACACAAGAGTAATTTATAGGAATGCTTTTGGAACACATCTTGTAAACGAAGGTTAAAATAAATCTCAAATATTGTGAAGAAAACCCACCCATCATTCATTTTAATAACTTCCTTTGCATAGTTCTGTTAATCATTTCCCAGCGGCGTACTCAATGGCTATCGAATATTTTCATACCAAGTGGGACCTCTTAGCCTTGGAGTTCAAATTCCTGAAAACTCAATTCAAATGCGTATTCGCCAATGTAATTAGTTGAAATTGGTTTTGGTCCATTGTTTGGGCAGGCAGTGCTCATGATGAGGCTTGAAATTGCCCAAAAAGGAATACTGGAAGGGGAACTGAGCTGGCTGAGACGCTGGGACGAATCAACTGGCCAGCGATCACTGCGGAATTCCCATGGAGACAAAGCGGGGCGAAATCTAAAGCATGTTGAATCTCAGGGTCCCTCGATGGCCTTCGCTCCCGACCATTCAATGCGTTTCTGTCTGGCAGCTGTGAAAATCCAATTTCCAGCACGCCTAAGCGGATGTAGTCCTGGCATTTTCTCGAAAGGACACAAAAGAAACCAAAGGACACACATGCACCAGAGCAGGACGAGCGGGTCGAGGGCTGTGATGGACGCGGCACTGGCATTTAAGTGACATTAGCAGTTGACATGTCTCGTCTGCGACTGCGGTTGGTCCCAATAGTGAGGTCAGGAAAATGGGCACTGAGAGAAACAAGTCTGGCTTAGCCCTTTTAGTATCCTTTTCGGATACCTGACATTCGAGAAAACATTTCGAAACATAATATTGTAATTTAAAATAGAAAGGTAAGTAATTATTAACATTTATTGAGTGCATTATGTATTTAACTTAATTTTATTGTTTATTATTAATTGTTGACTAACTACCCTCAGTAAACACCCAATATTTAAAATTTAAATTTTATATGCGTTGAATAGCTATAGTCCGGAAATCTATATGACACAATTTCCCTCAGTGCAGTAAACAGGACATAGAAAGCAGTCTCGAGACCGGAGTTCAGCGTTTTGAAAATTACTTTCTGTTTAGACAATATTATGGATCGTTTAATGCCATCCACCGTTGACAAATTGTTTACCCATTTCCCGAATCCGAATCGAAGGAACCTCGCCTCAAAGCGGGAACTGTCGCCGAGGTTCAATCAACTCCCGACCCGACCCCTCTTCTCAGTCTGTCAATCATCATTGCAAAACAAAAGCAGTGAAAAAAAATTGGCCAGAAACGTTGAAATAATTCGAACCGGCAAATGCAGCAACAGCACGCCATGTCAAGAATGAAGAGTAAACGAGTTGCCGAAGGGAAAATTGTTAAACTACCGTTTTGGTGGCCAGCAGTTTTTGATCAAGTTTCCTTTTCCATTTGTGCATTTTTCACTGCAAATCATGCATAACCCAACTGCGCAGGAAAATATGGGAAGGCAGCGCGGCTCAACCGCACTGTCAGCCATCAAAACTTGTCAATTTTCCATATAGTTAAGCAATTTTCTGCAGTCATGATATGCGCTGCGGTAGAGGACTAGTGGGAGTGCAGGAGCTCAGATGGGAAGTTCCGCAGAACCCTTCAAGTAGCCAGACATCGAGCATGTGATTTATGGGAAATTGATTAAATGTTCTTGGCCGTCGCAGGTTCGGCGGGGGAAAGGAAGGAAAGGAGTTTGACTTGGACTTGTTTGAAAGGAGACCTTTAAGATGGTATCAAAAGTCGGAATTCAGGTTAATCGAATTCGGCAGCGAGGACAGCTATCTAAAGTTCTGAAATACTTTGCAGAATTTGTTGAGCGGTTCATGTTGAATTTAATAATGTCCCTGGTTAGTCCAACATAATGCCCCATTTAATGGCACTCCATTTTACAATGACTCCTCATCCCATTAGACCATCATCCCGACCATTGTTGGCCACGCTCCTGATTTATGGTATCCAAATTCATATTTTGACAGCATGAAAAGAAAAGTAAGGCCCACAATTGACGCCCTTAATCTTAATCTAAGCGTCGGTTCGAGGAGGGTAACCTCGATCCGCTCGTCGGCTGTGATATAAACCCCTCGATAGGGCCCATGGTGACATCGACAATTACGGCGACAATCCACTGTGCAGCCGTGCAAACATAAAGCGGCAGCAAACTCAAACAAATCGCTGGAAATCGAAAGAAATGCGCCATAAAACACAGGATGTGGGGAGTGGGAACTGGTACCGAAATCGAAATCGACACAGCAACGGCAACTGAAACAGAAATAAAGAAACGCGTTGACAGTTTTAGGCAAGCTGTCGATCAAAAAAGCAGGGAGACAGCCCGAGTTCCACTTCCAGACTGCATTTTCCGTTCTCCACGGTTCACACCTTGCCCGGAAAATAAAATCGGGCGGGCGGGCATAACCGCGAGTACGGGGAGTATGGTTACGGGTTCGGTTGTAAAATGCGCACAATCAGTGCTTCAAATCTAGAAAAATCAACAAAGGAATCGAACTCAACTGCAGTGACGGCGGGTCGGGGCTGGGGCTCGGTTTTAGGTGAGCGGCAGCCCAGTTTATCGACAGATTGGGGGAGAGGGGTGCCCAAGACCTCATATAGCAAGCAATAATAAATAGAAAATATATAAAATATGATAGAGACCACTGTTGGCCGTGATAAGACGGAGAAGTGTTTATGGCTGTGGTACGGGTTCCATATTTGCCAAGGATAAACTCACGGCTAGGGATATTATCAGTCGGAGATAGTTCCAAATGCATACATAGATTACACACTTTAGGAATGTATTTGAGAAATATACACCCATTGCAACTAAAAGGGGAAACGAATATATTTTGTCACTTGGTAATAAAAGTCAAAAAACCCATTTGGCTTGCCAATTTTTTGAACAAATTAAACTGATACAGGTAGCCGGTGTTTATTGTTGAATGGGCACTTTGTGTGAGTTTCAATACTCAAGGCATTGATTAGACCGAATAAAACAGTTTATACATTGTGAAATGTGTTTTCAAGTCGAATTGGGCAAATTCTATTTGTACACAATTTGCAATCCGAAGAAACCCCTGAGGTGGCAGCAATAAAATCCATCTCAGATATTTATGACAAACAATCAACACCCGCAAACAACAAACACACATGGCTTGTATCGGAACAAAAAGGCTTTGTGAAGCTATAGATACGCGGCTATCTATCTCTCTATCTCTCTATCTGTACACACTCGCCCTGCCAATGAGAAGTGCATTGATATGTAATTCAATAGCAAAACTAATAAACTGCAATTGCAATGGCAACTGCGAGTGCAACTTTTATTGAGGCAACCGACCACCCCAGGTGGGTTGCGATGCCAAGCGATTCCTGCGCTGTTTACCCTCGATACAATCTTGGCCAGGTGAGTGCAGCCGACACGGGCATAAATCAAAGCACAACTTGAGAGCTATCAAGATACGGCGGAGCCAACACAAGCTTGCAGTTGAAACAACAGTTATCTGCACTGGGAAAACTTACACAGCGTTTTCCCACTTTTAAAAATAATTAAATAAATGTATATTAAACATGAAGTTTTAGATTGTATTACAGAAACTACGACATTTTATTAAGGGTTCATAAATGAGACTTTAAGTGGAGCTATTAAATAAGCTATAATTTTCTTTATCCCTAAACTGTGCAACATTTTGGAAAAGGTTGTATTGGATGGTACGGTATTAGACAACGTAAAATTATATCGATACAAATGTTCTATTTGTTAAATTATTTCTTTCTTAAAAATTCCAAAATATGTAAAGAATCATATGATTTTAGATACGACTATATTGTAGTTTTTATTGGAAGTGACGTTTGAAATAAATCAAAATTATATCATGGAAGCTGACTTGAGTAGCTGACCTCTTCATATTACATTATAGTATTTTTCAGCAGTGCATTTAACTGCTGCATTTTACAGTTCCAACCCGGTGGCATGAGTAATCGATGTTGATGATGAGCAGAGCGGGCTAAAATGTTAGAAATGAATTTTAAATATTTTATCGACGGGCGTTCGTGACTCACTTGAGTCCCACTCTGGGCTTCTGTCTCCCGGCGGACGCTCGCATTCTGATCAAATGTGGCCCAAGTCGGAGCCCAGCCAAGCCAAGTCAGGTCGGGGCAACCACAGAAATCCCCACAGAAATATCTCAGAAGGGCCGGAGTGCCCGACTATATATGTGAGTCACGTAGCCGGGCGGAGCATGTAAATGACTTGGGTGACAAACAGACTATAGACTGATGTTTGGGGGCGGCAGTGGGGCAGACCTTGTCACATTGTCTCGAAAGCCCAGGAAAATTAGAGAGCAGGAGTTTGTCGCTTTGGTTCGCTTTTTTCGGGTCTTTTAACTTGTTTTGCTCATTCGTGACACGCGCCAAAACACAAATTTCTGTTCGATTTATGCAATTGAGGAAATAAGTTCGACGACGGGGAAGATTGCTTTCGGCTTGCGGCTTCTCCGGACTCGGATTTGGATTGCTGGTGAGTCGATGGTGGGGGCTAAGTGGATGCCGGGAACGGCACACGAAGTCCAATAAACGTTTTGCGGCAAATGCGAAATTAATAATTAAGCAGGCACAACTGCAAGGAGTTCGTCGCACAGTTGAGGAATATTTATTGCCAGTGTCAATTGGTTCGTGTACGAAGTGTGATTACTTTTTGGGGATGGATGGGGTCAGGAGGGTTCTGTATATACCTACACACAGACGAAATTAACTTAAATGGCTTTAGATGAGGCAAAAAAGAAGGGGATACTTGGCTTTCCAATTTAAAGTGTCTAAAAATAGTAAAGGTGATATGGAAATACAAAAATGAAATAATCTAAGCTATTTTTACATGTTTAAAGATAATTATTTAGAGACTGACCAAACAATTTAGAGTACGTTCACATTATGCATACTTCCTTTATTACCATTTTTATTAAATACTAATACTAATGTATTCCAACTCAACCCTAAATAAATCAATCTTGAAGCTTGTTCAACTCTAATGAGATCCACAAAATTTCCAAAAATGATTAGGGCGCGATAAAGTAAATTTAGAAATGTATGCACAAGGCGATCCTTGGACCATCAATCATGCAACTTATTAATTGGCGGCGCGATTTAAATTTCAAAGAAATAATGAAACTACGATAGAGGCAAACAAATATCCCCCAGAATAAATCAGTCTAATAAACTTGTTCAACAAGCAGAAAACCCCAAACAGAATTCCCCGGGATCACTCTTTTTCCAGCTCAAAGGCAACACTCCCCAGCAGTTGTGTGCTGGATCCCACACACATTGAGGAATTTATGTGCCATGACTGTCTCATAATTCCTATATGCGTTTTGTTCAGTATCGTATTTTCGTATCCCTCGGCTTGTGTTTTTTATTTATCAGCCGCGAACGTTTACCATATGTGGGCAATGTCACAGATTGCTCATGCTCGTGTTCCAGTGCAGCGGGTAACTTGAGAACTCATTCGAGAACGGCTCGGCCGTCCGGGCATTTATTTCATTAGCACGCAGATCGGGGGCCAGGATAAAAGGAGAAGCGGGGGACAAGGGTCGAGAAATTCATTAAGGAGAAAAATTCGAATAAGAAAGGCCAAAACGATGCCCGGCGAGATAAACCCGCGACATGCGACTCCAAAAACTCCTCGGCCGCTGGGTGACAGAGCGTTTGTAATTTATTTAACTGCATTTTTGTGGATTGTGGATTCGATTTCCGAGGACGGGGACCGGGCGCAGGTCCCAGAATTTGTATACGCACGACAGATTAATGCGCCCGTGTGGTGCCAGAAGATACAGATACAGAGGTGCAGATACAATGACGCTGGTCCATGTTCGAAGACTGCGGCAGGTAGAGATGCCACGATAAGATGCTTGGCATCCTTCGGGTTCGCTTGGCAGGAGTGTGAGTGCGGTGCAGGCAGGGTAAATATAAATATTTATGTGGAAAACAGCAGGCGTTTTGTCAAAATATTTGTGCAAGACCTCGGAGCAATCCACATTCTGAGCTAAACAGATTTCTGATTCCGGCTTGCGAGAGCGATTTGTACCCCGAAATATTGTTTACGCACCCGATTCTGTTTGTCTTTATCGATGCCAGCAGTCAGATTGTATTAAGTCATTCGGTCGGGAAAGAGTTCCTACGGTCTTGTGGTTTATCCTGAAGGCCAGGTGCGACGCTCCGCTTCCTGAGTCCCTTATGCTATGAAAAATTGCTGGCTTACATGAGACGGATAGCTGGAGACTACAGAGTGTCTGAGGACGCATAATCCTTTAGCCTGCCATGGTTGGGGGTTCCGTATCCTTTGGCTGCATTGCAGCATCTGTCCTGTTTGCGATACGGCTCTTGGTAATAAATCTTTGCAACTGGGTTAATTCAATCTGAAGGGGATTTCCTTGCGCCTTTTAATCGAAGCTTATACAAGCCCTTTTGTGATCAAGTTTGGAAATATTTTCAAATTTATATTTTTGCATAGACACCCCTGTTTTGGGACTGTATGTAAAGTATCTAATTTTTCTTCTGTTCTGAAGTTCCCTACCCCCACTCCTTTCTTGTCTGCCTCCAAATTTCTGTCATGCGGTCGACTTGTCGCATTATCCCATTTTATTTACTGCTAATGCTGCGCTCTTGAAGTCGAACTCGCATTTACTGTGATTTTTTCTTACTTTTTCTATATACATTTTTTCGTGATGGCCAACAACAGCATAAAACACATCATTAATTTAAGGCGATGCTACGCGACAAACACATATATTAGGAGAAAGGACTAACGGCCAGGGCTTCATCATCAAACTAGGCAAAAGTCAAAGGACTTAAGTAGCATTGGCAACAACAGCGGCGAAGAACAAAAATTAATTTGGCTTAATTCGTCCACGAAACTTTTGTTGAGGCCAGAAACCCACTCGGATGCTCAAGTGAATGTGTGTGAGGTGGACTCCTTGGGGGACTCTTTCTGCCGCTGAATCCTTTAATCCCATTGCCTGCCAGTTTAATTATGTAGTTTATTAGGCGGAAATGAAAAAGCGAAAGCCAAAAGCGGAAACGGAAAACAAGCGACGACCGAAAGGACTCGGGCTCTTATACAATTTATACATGCACAAGGAGTCGACTAAACCTCTTCACCCGACTCCGCAACCTCTGAATCATTTAACTCTACTTTGCATATATAGTATAGAATCGGGCACTGAAAAAGGTTCAGCTCTTTTTCCTTACCTTTTGGCGGCTGCACTCAATAAATTAGACAAGTCAAGCTGGATCTGGAAAAGAAAACAAAGCAGATTGAAATTAGCTTCAAAATGTAGGAAAGCTAATGAGATCCAGATTGCATGGAACTTTGGGGAAACAAGTATAATATTAATATATCTTATTTGCTTAATGTTTAAATGTTGTTGGTTGTTACATTAATAAATAAAAAATCAAATCAAAATAAAATAAATCCGGAAAAAGGAATCGAAAATCGAAACCTTTAAAAGTTTAACCAAACACAAGCAATACTTTTTTAGAACTCTTTAACTTTTTTCTATTATTTGTTTCGCTCAGCACTCAAGATCTTGAAAAGCCCTGACCCCACCTAACCCAGCAAACCAATCCTCAAAGGGTACCCGAAATTGGAAAAGAAAAGGCAAAGGTTTGTTTTCTTTTATTTCCATTGTTTCAAGGCTGAGTGCCCTGTACTTTTTACGGAAAACAGAAAGAGAACATTTTGTATTTGGGGCCAGAGGTTTCCAGATTCATGGCTCGCAGGCAAGCGGCCAATTTTCCAACTGTGGACAATCAGCATAAATTTTGTCAGCTAGCCCAAATTAGCCCAGCAGACTCCCGCACAAGTCTAAAGGCCCCGGCAGCCCTCTTCCCTCCGCAGATTCGCCTCCTTACTCGTATTGAAAGGCACAAATTTGTGCTAATGAGTTTTGAAAAAGGGATTTGTAGGTGGCTTGTGTCGACCTGCTTAATGCCTGGCCAGCTTTCGGGCTCACTCCACTCCATTCCGACCATCTCGAATAACCTCAGCCAACCTTACCTCATCTGATACAGAATCCCAGTTAGTCACGTGTGTCGGCTGGCCCGTAATTGAGTTAAACTTTTCTAGGCCAGGCCGAAAGGCTTCGACGGCTTTTTTCCGTGCCGGCAGGAAGGCGGACTGAGCCACGATTGCATCAGTCGGTGGGTCGAAACTCTTTTGGGCCGGCTGTGGAAAGTTTTAAAGCCGAGCACACACACTCCGGCAATTGAAAGTGTTTGCCGTCGGAGTGTGTGCATATCGAACCATATCGGACGTGCAATAGAATTCATCTAGTGAACCAACAAACGTTGGCTAACAAAACCGAATGCCCGAGCAAATATGGTCGGAAGGAGCGTTTATGCGGTGCGGCAGGTCGGGATGTTCCCCAAATGATCTGCATGAACTAAAAGCGTTCAAAAACATTTTACCTCATTTTAAGGGTTTTCATAAAAAAATATTGTATAAAATTGAATATTTGACAATTAAATAATTAATTATTATTAGAGACCACTAATATTCCTTTCCTTTATTTAGCAATAAATGCATTTGTATTGTGGAGAGCAAGTTTGATACAAATACCCAATAAACCCAGAAGTAAAATGTCTTATTAAACCTACAAGTTTATAAGCAGCCAATAAGTAAGTAAGTAAGATTAAAGGAGTGAAATTTAATTTACGCGGTTACATACTGATTTTATTAAAAGTGAAGGATGCAACTTATGATGTTTTTTATTGAGATTTACATAACTTAATTCGTATATAACACACAACTTAAGGATTTCTATTTCATAAAAGGCATAACCCTAAAACCAATTTAGATGTGAAATCGCCTCTTCATGATCTAATCCCATAAACCGCCGCCACTGTCCCAGGGCAATGGGTATTTTTTGATTTTTGGATTGGTAATCCAAATATGGCAAGTACCGCGTTTGCTGCGATCTGAATCTGGAGTGCCAAAAGCACTAGACACCCGCACACAATGGAAAGTGCATTTACATTTCGAGGGGATGGGGAGGGAGGCTTTTCGATTGGGCCAGCAGGCAGTCTGCGAGGCAGGCGCTCTCCAAATGTTATTGAAATATTTATAAGTTAGACACCAGGCCGTGCGCATGGAGGGACCTCAACACTTACAGCAATCAAATGCACACAATAAAACATTTTCAATAACTCTTTCGACGCTGCGACTGGGGCCATTAAGGACCGAGTAAGCCCCGAAAGCCACCGAAACCCACAAGTGTTTCCACTGCGCACGCTGGGATCCCAGCCCCAGTCGCAGGAGCAGTTTGTGTGCTAGTGCGCTGCTCATTGTGTCCCACTGTGCCAGAGGCCACCCAAACGAACTCGGTTCCAGAGCACTGGGCAATGTCAGTAAATACACAAAGAAGTTTGCTGTTATCACTTATCAAAATAAAGTATATAGTAAAAATAATTATTAAGGTTTGAATGTTCCTACATTTTTCCAGGTAAATATGGTTTGCTTTCGGATTCAACAATGTTTTACTGTTTTTAAAACACAAGTAATTGTGTTTGAACTTTTAAACGCCTATGAAAATTTACTTATATTAGCCAAAATCTGTTTAAGTTTGTTTTTTTCCGTGTACCTGAGTGGGGGCAGAGGCCGCTTTTCAAGTGGCTATCAATCGTTGCCCTTGCCGGTTTCTGTTTCTATTTAATTCCCAAAAATGTTGGCTCTGCTCGCCCAACTGATGATGGAATTATTTGCAGTTAAAATACACGAAAAAGAGTGCAGACTGGGGCACTTCACAAAAATTGTTGGGTATATTTTTAGTTAGCCGCGGCAGGCCACTATTCCCATATGAATATAGACGAGCATTTGATTGCTTTGAAAACAGCGGCTGAATCTCCTGTTTTTCCGCATTTCTATCTGAGGCTGGATCTCGCTTTGCTTTTTCCCTTTCGTAAATTACTAAGGAGTTTCTCCGGTGGGCGGATGGCGGGGAGGTGGGATGCTTGGGCGGGTGGGGGCTTTGGGGGAAAATAAAATGCAAGTCACGTACGAGGGGCGGCTGGGGCGGAACGCGACATCAGCAAGGACATTGTCAAATACAAAGCTTGCCGCTGTCCTGTTCAGCATATCCTAGGTCCTTCGCTTCACTTCGCCTGTCTTTGGCGTCACTCAACGCGGCTGTTTGTTTGTCAACAACCCGAACCCATCACACCCCCGAAAACCCCCGACCCCGGCCCCCTTGAAAAAAGGAAACCCCCCCCGAACCCCTGAAAAACGCAAATTGCGCAAATCCTTTTAAAGGCAACAGCAAAGCGAATGCCGCTACGCGTTTTTCCCTCTGCCCCACTCCCACGAACACCTCGAAAGTCCCCATCCCTGCGCCCATGATGGCCATGTTTAAATACGCAAACAGCCGACAGAAGCTACGTGCTTGGAAAATAATTTAAAAGCTCAAAAGGTGAGCAAAAGCAATGCACATAGGCACGTCCTAACAACAACACCAACAAAGCAGCAACAAAGGATGAAAAATTGTATTTATTGTGGCGCAGATTGATGAATAATGAGATACCTCTCAATTTAAAGCTGCCGAAGCGGAAGAATATTGGTCCCGATGAGCCAAACTAATAAAAAAATCCTTTAAGAGAGGATAGTCAATTAATTGTAATAATTACAAAAGTAATAAACATATTCCAAACATTGTTACGCCCCATACGTGTCTTTCATAATAATCGTTAAATATTTTATTTTACAGGTACTGAACACCCTACTGAGATACTAATACTATTATCATAATTACCAAAAGCTTATCTTTTTAAAATAAAATTTAAATAAAATAAATAAATAAATGTTTACTCTATATTTCAAAAACCCTTAACTGAAATCCCAACTTTCTAAGACCAAAACAATCGGCATCTCCGCGATTACAGGGTGGCCACAAAATGGCGTAAAAAAGCCACCAAACCCAGCTCCATTTGAGGCCCAGCTTTTCGCTTTCCTTTCAGCTGCCATTTTTTCTTTGCTTTTCCAGGCAACTCGTGTGTTTGTTTTAAAAATTTATGAAAATTTGTTTTTCCCAAAGCAGGAGCCAAAGGAAGCCGGCGAAACATCAAAAGACACGACAAGACAACAAGAAACTGCAGTCGTGAGGAAAGCGGAAAACCGGGCTGGGGAAAGGCGGAACGGGAATCGGAGGAGCAATCATCTGGGCAATTTGCATTTTCAATTTGCAGCAACAAACAAGGGGGAGAGATAAGCGCGGGACCACAAACGCCGCCTTAAACGCGACCTAACGAAGCAATAATCAATTATCAATAAATTTCACCGACGCCACGCCCACCCACAGAACGAAAGCGCCGAGGAAACCTCCAGGCGCTGATTAAGGATGTTTTTGGCTTTTATCTCGGAGTCGAAGACATCTCGACGGTCTTTATGAGCTGTCGAGTGGGGAATATTCGCCAAATGTTTGCTTCTTCACCCGGCTCGATTGGCTTCTGGTCCCTGGCATTTGCTTCTTGGTTGGGGCTCTGCTTCTGGTCTTCCCTGTTCTGGGTTCGTCCTGAAATTGTCCTCGCAGTCACGCCCTTTCCGTGCTTTAATGACATTTTAAGCACACAAACACGCACGTATGCAAAAAATAGGAAATGTCGGGGCAAGAAATACACCGTAGCATCCTGGTAAGCAAAGTTTAAGCGAGGAGGGCTACAAATGGCACTCAGTACTGCTTCAAAACGCACTCTAAGAGACAATACATTTATTTACTATTTCAAGTCATTTAAAATAGCGATAAGTTGGTACCCTATCTTAATAATTGTGGTATTTTTTATAGAAATTGTCAAAATGTTTAGAGTCCTGTATTGAAAAATACAATTTGTATGAAAATCTATTATGCATAGAATCTAACCTTAGTCTTAGGGCAAACATGCTAACATTCCCTAAACTAAGTATTTTATATTTTAAAATATGTTAATATAATATAATATAATATACAAAGTTAGATACAAAAAAAATGTTATGTTTTAAGGTAACTCCATCGTCAACCTGTGAACTCCGCACTTTATGTCCCATCTCTGCGCAATTTATGAGCCCGTATATACGGAAATTGCGAACCCAGATGACAGCTAACGACATCGAGACACCTTAACACCTTGTCGCCCACGACGGGCAGGACAAGAGCAAGAACAAGAGCAGGTGAGCAGCCTTGAGCGAAACAGGACGCCTTCATCTCCAGTTATTGGTATCCTGGCATCCCGGGCTTTGCTGTTTTATCCTTGACTGCATTTTGGCGGCACTTGCTTTCTGTTTTCTCGGCTGTGCCCCCCCGTCTGACACTTTCTCGCCTCTACTCGCTTCTTTGCAAATTACTTTGCAAAAATGAAGAGACAGCCTCCTGCAACATGTTTTACTGGGAAAATAAGGTGAGTATTTCAGTGTTTGCATTCCAATTAAACTAAGATCTTAAATAGACGAAGATATATTACAGAAAGAGTTGTTGTGGATCATAAATTCCCTGAATTATTTTAAAGTGTCTTTTGATTTCGTTTAAATCCCAGAATATCATTTTCCCTCAGTGTAGCAATGCAAGGCCATTTAGAGGGAAGATATAGAGGGTCCTGGTGCCAGGACCAAGGACTCGCTGCATATCTATCCACAGCTTCGCAGCCTGTCGTCGAGTGTTTGCCATTGCCCGCTGGCATTAGAGAAATGGCGACGTTTGCCCGGTCACAGGTCCTAAGTCCCCACTGCAGCTCCTTGATATCCTGCGTATCCTGCAAATCCTGGAGGGGCGTTCTCATTTCTCAGCTGTCTGCTCGCTGTCTGTTTGCTGCCAGGCAAAAAGTCCGCACTCCACAGGCAAAACAGCAACGTAATCACCTTTTGCAATTAATTTAAGTGGATTTAGTGTGCGCCGGGTTTTGCGTATTTGCCTCGCTCTTCCTCGTCCTTACTCTACACAGAAAGAAAATGTATGTCGTCCGTCGTTATATAGATATTGGCTTGTCATACTCAAGTTAAATATCTTTTCCGGGCTTCCTTAACTATTAAAAACATCTGGTAATGAAGTTCCCAATGTTATTTAATAAGTCTTTCCTAAGAATCACAGGAGTATTCGACACCCCTGCAACTTAAGCAGTAGATACCAAAGCCGGTGCCATTTTTCCAGTGTACATTTCCCTAGGGCTGTGACTGTGCGGCCATATTATCGCCATGTTGAAAAATGGCTGACTAAAGGTGTTGATGAGCTGTTGTTGTTGCTCAGCTTTTGGCAAATGACTTTGACTCGAAATGGGGAATCCCCTGGAATCTCCTTTTTGCAGCTTCTCTTGCTGCCTGTGTTTTCAGATTAGGCCCTGAACCCTGGGGTTCACACAGACGGCTGTGTGTGGCTAGCTAAAGTTTGGCAGGTTGCAAGCGTAACGCTTCTAGTAGATTACACTCAAGGAATTTTAATGCACAACAAAAACTATTCCATGGCGGTTTTTCGGATAAAGGCGGTTGGAAATTTTCGGCTGGGGCTAGAGATTAATGCAAGCCGCAATTTATATTTAAGGTATTTCAGGGCAAGCAAAGAAGGGAGGAGTCGAGACGAAAGCTTGTGGAATTCACAAAGTTGGTAATATCAAAAGGTAAGCTATCTTAACTATTTATAAATTTTACTTATTCGAGCTCTCGTTTCCGTGGGTAGCAAGTACAACTTCTTGCAACACAATAAAAACGCAGATCAGCTTACCATTGGGAGCACCAAGATTATCCCAGCCAACAAAACGACAATCAATCCGTTTATCCTATCGTCTCTAATCAATAGAGAAATCTCACGCTCCCTGAATAGAGAGATTACCAACTTCAAATTTTTTTCAAAGTTTATCCGCTTTGTTTATTTACAAAACTCTTGCCCCGCCAGCTTGGCTTGCAGTTCCAGGAAAATGCCATAGAAAATCTGAACTCGAGCCGATGCGACTGAAGTCATCTCAACTATTTGGATCGTGTGCTGTTGCATTTGATTTATTTACTTGGCCCCGTCTATGGCTGCTTCTACATACAAGTATCTTCCCGGTCGCTTTTTGTTCGCTCTGCCTTTATGTACAGTAAAAATTCACATAGTTTATATTGACTGGAAAATAAATACAAATAAATCCAGACAAATGGTTCGACGGTTGCTCATACGACGCGGTGTCTCCTTGAAAACGACTGCAGTTAATTTGTTGGGCTCACGTCGGCGTCGAGATATTTTGTTTACTTTAAATGTTTACACTGCATCTTCACAAAACGGGCATCTTTCGTAGAAATTCTCAATTGTAGCATGGAGTTTTCGTGGAATAGGGGAGATTCTGCCGTTGTAGGTGGATGTTGAGGTTAGAGGTATCGGAACTATTCGGGCCGGCGTTAATCATTATTTAAATTTTTGATTTGTTCGTGATGTTTTAATGAGCTGAGAGTGGGGGAACTCATCCTCTACCGTTTTCTTTTCCTTGTCTTGTTTACTCAACTCGGGCCAGCTCATTACGCATGCAGTCACAGATTGCAGCCGGGGCTCTAAATGAAATTAACATACATTTTTATGAGAGAGACCATGACGCTTTAGCTCTGCCTTATGCTAAGCTTCAATAAACAAAAGAAAGGGGGAAGTGGAGTGGCGAACTCCAAGTTAATGAGTCGATTCTCCTCTCCCTGCATTTATTGATCTACCCCCAGTATTTCTTGGTCTAAACTGTTGCCACTTGAGCCAGGGCAATTCATCAATTCGTTCGTTTGCGCAGCCAATTCAATGATGCAGACAGATGAAAAAATAAATTTCCTTTCCCTCCCTTCCATTTCTTTTTTGTGCAAATCATCATCATCGTCAGGGTTCTTTTGTACCGTCATGAAGTCGTTTGTATCTATCAGTATGTTTTGGTATCGAAGTTGCATCCCAGCGAAGTCCATGACATGTGAGTTTGTATATACAACTCCTCGATTCACCTCCTCTCTCCAGGATCCTTTCTGTGCGATTTGTGGGAGTTGCATTTTTACTGGAGAGTGTTCTAATGGCTAGACTAGTTTTTCCATGTGGCAGCAGCTGCTAAGCTGAGAAATTGAGATGAGAGATTTATGGGCTTCGGCTACTGCAAAAATGTCTGAAACGATTTCGCTTTGGGCAAGAAGGGAAGTCCATTCTATTTGATTCATCCACTTTCGTTTGTCTTTTTTTGGGGAGAATGCAAATGGACGTATTTTTGCAGTTTCCGTTTCAATTGGTGTGAATTTCATTTCAGAACATCCTTTAATTTAATAGTATTTCTGAAATCTTACAATCAACTTTATTTCACTTATAACCATGCAATTCCATTTAATTCGAAATCGCCTAGCGCCCTTCTCTGCGCTTCTCATAAAACCGAAGTGCAAGTGCACATACGAACTCCCTTTGCGCTTCTCAATAATTCAATGTCAGAAATGCCGGGCTATTAGGACTTTCATTTGCGCTTCCAATGCAACTTGGAGGCTATTTCCTCGGCAATGTCGTCGCAGCCAAATCCCCTATTGCCCATTGCACAAACGTAGTCTAATTTGCTCATTTCAATTTCATTAAGTTGGCAGCTCTGTTTGCATATTAGCAGGCCAAACAGACTGCCACCGAGTGGGTGAGCCAAACAGTTAAACAGCTCTCTGCTGGGCCATAGCATCTGCAGACTGCCAGGATGATACTGAGCTGATGACTTTGTGGATCCGATGTTGGCCAATAACAACAGTAACACAAAAGAGGCAAAACGGAGGGGAGAAGGTAAGCTGCTGGCAATATCAGATATGAGCCCGAGTACCAGTGCCAGGGAAGGGGCAAAACACACGAAAGGCTGACTGCATAGTTAACTAAGCAAAGGTAGTGGATGTCGATGTGTGCCTTGGCTGTTAGTCGCAGCCTACAAGTAGGGAATCTGCTAGCCGAGGGCCTGCAGCTCCCCGGGTCCATACATATTTGCCAAAAGTGAGGCCCGAGCCAGAGTCAGCCAAGAGACAGAGCCCGAGCCCAAACGCAAACACAAACACTGTCCCAAACCAAACGATACCAACCACAACTTGGAGTAACAGAAGCAAAATCGGGAGAATCGGAAGGAGCAGAAGAATGAGGAGCACCAACGGGCAGCAGCCTAAACGCTGTTGATACATTGGCAAAGTTGGCAACCAAATATTGTTGCAGCCAGACACAAAACAAGTCGCAGGATGGCACAGTGATTCCAGCTAGCTAAAAAGCTAAAACTTTATAGGATTTTAAAACTTCCTTCCTCCTTCCAGGTATGGTCTGACTTACTTTTAATACCAAAAAAACAACAAAATTAAATTACAAGAGCATACCCCAAATAAATAAATAAATCCGCGAATTCTTGAGATCTATGGAATTTAACAGGGAGATTATCCTGTTAGTCGTTAGTTCTAAACGTTTGGTTGTGAGTTTAACATTCTTTCCTACAAATCTTTATCTTTTTAGGCTAACTGAAATGTATTTTCTAACAAGAGAGAAAAATATAAAATGTTTTTATACGATTTTAACCACCGTTCTGTGGTTAGGAGACCATCAGTGGGCAACCGAGAGGAGACAGAGTGCGGAGCTGTGGGTAATTGGCCAAGGTGCCCCGGTCCAGCTCTCGGCAGGGTCCCAATCTCTCCTCCTTCCCCGACTCCTGGCCGCAATCCACTGCAGTTGCCACCTGGAGCTGAACCATGGGACCGGGGAGACCTGGACGAGTCCGAGTCGCAGTCCGTCTCTCTATCGCTGCCTCTGTATCTCGAGACGAGTTTGCCAAGCAATAATTTTATTTTTAGTCGTCGCATCCTCTGCTCCGCGCTCTTTGCACTCGGTCCCTGCAATATCCATCCTGCGCTGCCCCCTGTACTTATAACGACTTGCCGCTTGTGTTATTATCTCTGGGCATAAATTTAATGGCCAATATTCACAGCTCCACCCACTGTTGAAAATGTTTTTCTTTGGCCGGAGAGCGGTGAAAAAATGAAATTATTTGCGGGCAATGGGCGATGCGAGCTGGAAGGAATGGATCGAATCCGGGCAGCTGGGGTTAGGGCCTATAAATTATGATTTAGTTATCGCTTTGGGTGTATGGGAAGTATCCCGGGCAAATTGATTTGAAGAGGCTACCCTAAGGTTGTGAAGCGGACATTTGTCACAGTTGCTGATGGATGAACGGCATCGCTCGGCGCCTTCTTGTATCTGCGAGATACAAATCATGCAGATACTTTTTCTGCCACACTTTGCGCTTGCGAAATCAGCAAAATGGGTTTGCCAGTACCACATGCCATATTTGGTGCGAGAAGTGCTCGGGGCAAGAAACAAGTTTCCATCGCCAGCTCAGCTGTTTCAAGCCATTTGACTCGCTCGGGTGTCAACCTAAGCAGTTTTTCTGTTCGCTCATTTGTTTATGTTTGCTCATATTCAGATTTCAAGCTATTGACAGTCGAAATTGCTTACAAGTGGCACAAGCAAAGTTTTGTGGCAGCCTCTTCGCCCGCGGATTTCTTCTGCCCATTGTATCTATGAAGTTGTTAAAATCCGCGACAAGTGCCACTTGAACTTGACGTTTTGGAGAAAGACAGAGGGAGTCAGAGAAGCTGAGAAACGGTGGGACAGGGACGGGGAGTGTGGCAGCCTCGAGAGACAACGATACATTGTTGAAGTTGATGGCTTGAAGATTTGTGCCACTCGAGAGCGCCAGCAACAACTTAAAAAAGTTACATCATTGCGGGGAATCACCTCAACAGTGAAAACTTGTCACTAAAATATGTTGAGTGCTTAAATTTTATAATTAAATGGTATAATTTAGCTTTTACATAGGCGTAAAACAATCAACTAAACTATTTGATAGTCTAACAACAGACAAGAATATTAGAGTTTCTTTATGAGCTTACAAACAGTGGAAGCTTGCTTCAAAAAACAGTAATCTTCTAAAATGCTTTAAAAATATTTAAATTTAAAATGAAAAAAATATATTCCCAGTAATGGTCAAAAGGTATTACAAACAAATTTAATTTGATGATTTTTAGAAGGGATTGTAATTTGAAAATACAAACTTTTTTTCAACTTGTTTCCATAATCAGAAATAAAATAACATCTAAGATTGCCTGTTATTCCTGGTATAATGAATGTTTATATCCAATATTCACTGTATTCTTATGACAACTTTTCGCCTTGCGCTCGCCCTGAACTCAAAAAAATTGCCAACTGGCTATAAAAATTTTCCATACCGAACTCCAAACACATCGGAAAAGAGAGGAGCCGTAGAAAACGAGTGGGGAAGCCGAGACAGGAGGAAATTTTGAGAGGCCAGAAGGACACCAACACGTGGCCATAAACTGGCGACAGGCAAAAACAATTTGGCTTATAGATTGGAAGGAAAATGTGCGGGGGATCGTTGTCATATTTTATGCCCAAATAGTTAAACGAATGCACAAACACTCATAAAAACCAGCTGGAAAATTGCTTGTAAAACATTTTTGTGTGTGACATTGAGGAGGTGGTGGGCTAGGGGAACGCATTCACAGCAAATCTCCGGGCTCCTCCACACATTCCCATAAATCACAAAAAAGTATTTCCCATTTTTCCTCTCCTATATATTTTTTTGCCGGCTACATTAATGCGCCTACACACATCTGTGCCTGGGGGCCAAAGGGGAGGTGTTTTTGGGGATATTTGGTATGTGGCTGACGGCCTATTTGCGCCTCGTCGCTAGCGGGAAAATCCGGCATCAGGAGCCGAAGGAAAAGCAGGGGCTAAAGCGGCTCCTGCCAGTCGGTTACTTCTTTTTCTCTTTTATGATTTGCCCGCGACAATTTTTTCGCTTAGCTGAACACCCTGGACTTCAGGGTATAAAGGGCTGAGCTGAATATAGGATTCAAAAGTTCATATATATACAGAAATTCAAATTATTTTTAAGCTTAAGGAAAAACCCTATAATTATTTTAAAAAACTTCTATCGGTGTACAGAATGGTGAGAACATACCTTTTTTAAGTTTAAACATACATTACAATAAAAATAAATATATTTCAAAATGTCGTTATCCGGTAAGTAAAGGAAAATGTTTATATTTCATAGCTTTATAAAAAATAATAATAAATAAACTATTTATCAATATTATAAATTGTTGAGTATGTATTTTAGTTCCCTTATTTAAATAATAATTTAAGGATAGAACCTGTCTCATAAAATAAATTACATGTATTTTATTATTTAAGACCTTTCTTCAAACTTTGTATCCTTTAGTAAATACAGGGTACATCCCGCTCTCCTTAGAACTTTTCAACACATTTATTTTTATTGTTTTTCCTATTTGCTTATTTTATTTTATTTGCATGCTGATTTTCCCGTCCGCAGTTTGGCAGTGCAGTGTTGTTTACTTAGCTGATGCTGATTCGGAGGCCAAGAGGAAATTTTTGGGCAGAGAAGGGGCGGCAGGCTGTAGAAGTCAACCCGTTGCAGACTCACGAATGTTGTACAAATGTGTGACATTTTTGTCCGGTGGCATGGAAGCGATTCGGGATGGGAAAGCGGTTTTGGGGACCCTATAGCAGGGGGTTTGGGGAGATGCCATGTGTGCGTATCCACCTAGCCAACGACTCTGGTCCGCGCTCTGTCTGTTTGCTCTCTGCACACGCGTTTGGAATTGATTTTTATGCTGTGATTATATTTTCGAAAAGGTCGACGATGAGCCCGGGCCTATATGGGGGCATTTGAGTGTCTGTGGGGCAGCCTCCACCGCCACTCCCCAGCCTGTTTGTTCGGCAACAATGAAGTGTCGCCCCCGAGTCGAGAACACGCTTGAAAAAATATAAATTAAATTATGCGTTCATGTTGTTTTAATGGGCCTCCCCATAAAGTCGGGGGTTCCGGGCTTTTTTTCAAGGGGCTGGCGGGGTGGACAGATGCTGATAGTCAGTTGGTCGCTGCCCTTGTTTAACGATCGGAAGTTATATTCATAAAAATATGTCAATGAATTGTGAATTATTTATGGGAGATAGCCCCGGAAAATGTCAGCCAGATAAATAAATTACGAGGATGAAAGGGGTTCTTCTGAAATCGAATAGGGTGTGCCATGTCTTATTTTTATCCCATATTTAATACAGTTAATATTGAAAAGCAAAAAGTATAAACACATATATATTTTAAAATTAAAAAAGAAATAACTGGAGATAGGTAAATTATTTCATGCAATTTTACGTGGTAATGCAATGCAAAAAGCTAGTGGGTAAGGATGATAAATAAGGTATTTACAACCAAATAACAGGGTATTCATAATTAAATGTCGAAACTTGCGATACGAATTTGCACACGAGCGGTATCAAACCGGAAAACTGTTAGAAAAAACCACATACGAGTTGAGAGTCTCCATGCATAAATTGGATTTTCTTGCATGGCCCCAAGGCCTTGTGCTCAATTTAGCTAAAAAAAATGAGCAGAAAAAATAGTTATAAAAATTGAAACTGAAACTTAATTGCAATTAAAGTTGAGTGCCGAGGAAAGGCGCAAAGCGAGCGAACGCAATGCGAGCGAAATGAACACCTTCAATTATAGTGAGTTTTGCTTTAGCCACCGACCTACTTTTCCACTCTTCAGCACACAAAACACACCTAGTCTCGAAACCGGGGCCCGGGGACGTGGACAACACCCGGAGAGCCGGTTCCGGGCCGGACGTCACTCTGCACTCGGCCAACAAAGTGTTGGCCGAAGGCTTGAATTTCAAGCGACAATTAGAAAATTTGCAAATTACATGGACATAGATAAGCTCTGGGAAAATAGGAAGAAAAACAAAGGTGAAGGCGGGAGGCTTAATGAAAAGAAAACGCCAAAAGCGAGAGGTGGGGCCATCAACCGGCCACCAACTGTAGAGTGGCCTAGTCAGGTGGGTTTTGACCAGAGACACTGCGGACCCTCCTCTCGTTTCAGCGGGTGTTAAGTTGGTAATTTTATGCCCGAGTTAACTTTTAATTTGTGTAAATGATTTTGTGGATTTTAAGCGCATCATTAAAATGAGTAGAAAATGCGGCCGAGAGCCAAGACCGAGCAGAGCAGGATTTGCCCGAGACATTTCCGGATATATATTTTGATGTAAATGTGCGGCCATAGCGACGCGATAAATGCCCGAGATAGTTGAATGCTTTTCGGGGATTGACAGATAGACAGTTTAATGCCTCTTGATTTGTGGGTCAATGCGGCCAGGGAATCTCAGCGCCGGGGAGAAAGAGCGATGGTCCCCGTCAAATTAGGCAAATATCTCAATAAACCTCGACAAATGCTTGGCATTTCAAAGGGGAGTTCGGTGAAACGCATTAAAAGTATTGGGTTGGATGGGGACTTCCAAATATGGTTTGGTTTTAAAAGATGATAAAATAGCGAAATCGAGGGCGGTTAAGCTCAAGCAGTATAACTATTTATATTTAATAGCATAACTGACCTAGAAAAGGGGACCTAACACATTTTTGTATTTAACCGTTTTTAAAGTGTCAATTTCTATAATCAAACTTGTGGAAAGAGGTTTGAGTCCACCTTTTTTCTGCTACTTCTAGGTATGTATTAACCTGTTGATCAAAATTTGCACAAGCGCTTCTTTACTCGCTCAAGATATAAGCGTATCGAAGTTGTTTAGAATTAATGTATTAGTAGTAATTGAAATATACTGTATTTATAAAAGGTCATTGAGTACCAAACCACTTAAGTCTCAATATGTTAAAAAAATATTAATACTTATGAACTTGTGGTGAAAACATTTTTAAGATGTATAGGAGACGCTGTATTTTTAATGGACCATTCAGAGGTGTGCTTACCAGATGTAAATTGGATGAACAAGTACCTGAAACGATAACAAAGCAGAAAGTTCATTAGCCAAGCAAACACTCTCGTTTCGAATAAAATATGCTTGAAGCATAAACAAAGCATCATGATGCAAGTTATTTCCCGCAGATCCAGTAACCAAAATGATTATGTAATCAAATCCGTAAATGCTTTATTAATGGCCTGACATGTCCCGCATACGCATACGCCCTGTTGGCCCAGCTGAAAAAGCCACTGGGAAGAGCGGGCCTCTTGGTTTCTGGCCCATTCTGAACTCATTTGAATTTAACACTTTTATATGAAACTCCCAAACGTCGCCGGCTCGTAAAAACAACAGCAACGAGGAAAAAACTTTTTGGCGCCGCACATTATTAAAATTTCTTTATGACAAGCGAGTCGGGCCAAGAGCAAGTTCGGCCGAGTGGAGGGGAGGGCAGTGGAATGGAGGCAAACTGGGGGCAAGTGGAGGAGCTCCTCCGAAGAGCCGGTCCAAAGAGTCATCAACAGCCACAGCAAACGACGACAAAAGGCATAAAAACTGGTAACAAAATATTTGTATTTATACGCGTGCGCCTGTGTGTGTGTGGTAACAACAGAAATTTGTTTTGGTCTTTAGTTTTAGCATAAATTAACATAAGATTTATGGCCGGTCCACTTGAAAATGAGACGAAACTAGAGAGGCCATAAAGTTGCTCTGCGCTTAACAAGTGAATGAAAAAGTTTCGGGTTTTTAGGATTTTCCCCGAGCAGAGGAAAGCCCAGCTTTTCCGCCTTGTCCTGGAATTTAATGCGGAAACTCCCTGCACAGCACGTGTTTTTGGCAACGGCAACACTAAGCAGCCGGAAGTAGTGAAAAGGAAAACCTCCAGATCCACCGGCACTTTTTTTCTCCGCCAGTCTGCTCTTATTTAACTTGACAACTTTGCAGCCGTCTGGCCACCTCTCTGCTTTCCCCTGAAAATGGGACTTTTTCTTTCTTGACCATACACAAAACAAGCGCCAATCAAGGAGACATCAAAACCGTATCGAAAAACTCGTTTTTAATTAAAGGCATCTTGCCTTGCATATCGCCTTGTTTTTAATTCGTTCCGTTTTCTTGTGGATACTCCACTCGCCAGTTAAAAAACCAATTCGATTTGAATGCTTAAAATCCCATAAATAATTGACAGATAAATGCTCTGATCATCGTGCCGATGATTATCTTAAATGATTTGAGCGCGATTTAATTGACGATGGGGGCGGGTTGGGAAATTATGAAATGCAATTAACTCATATCAGATGTCTGAATTTGATGACCTGTTCCCGGGGTGGGGAAAATAAATGAAGATTTGAAAAGATAGTTACGCTACATAGATAGTTAAACTGTCTGGTTTGAATAGATTTTTTAACAGTGCACCCGCTGAGCTCGGAACTCTAAAAATTTGTAGAGTCTGTCAACCGTTTTCCTTATTAGTGGTAATGCGGTCCCCGCACTCCATTTCCATTGCACTCCTAGCCATCAAAGGGCTCCACACACACTCCAGATTATTTCTCGCGGAAGTCACGTAGTCGCTGAACAATTTGAAAATGAGTTTTGTCGGTTTTACACTCACATATTTCTACATTTCTTGTTCTGCACTTCGGTTGCGGTCAATGAAAAGCCGCCGCGCCAAGATTTTCAAGCGTGGCAAGAATTGAGCTGCCAGGAATTGAGGAATTGAGCAATTCGCACGTTTGCCTCGCTCGAAACAAAGTAAAACAAGGAGATTGAACAGCGCGGAGTGCAGAGAATAATTCGAGTAGCGTTCCATATTGATGACGGGGGCCCAGACTTCTGGCTCGTTTCGTTTCCAAGAAATGCCATAAATTCATCAATTATGACGGCTGGCTATGTGGACAACATTGGACATCGCATGTACATTCGTAATGGGGGGTTTGGGTCCGGGGAGTGGGTTTTCGAGGGGCTGGGCCTCCTCGGCCTGCTCAGATTGACAGCTGTCAAGCGCAGGGACCGTAACCAAGAACCCACAGATGGGGCAGCCAGAAAGGCACGAACAGCGCTGGAAATTAAAGGGACACTTTTTAATTAAGGAAGTACGGAAGAAAAGAGTTTCACAATAAATCACACCAAAAAGATGCCGACCTTGAGAAATTAAAAGCATTTGTAATGCAGAAATTAAAAGCATTAAGATTAAAAATATTATTTAAATTACATTCAAGTAAATATTTTTAAATTGCATAAAACTACACTTATTCACTAAATAATGTTTGAGTTAAAGTTTAAAAAAATTGTATAATTATTTTTAAAATTTTAAACTTTACTATTAAAACAGTTTATTTATTTAGTTTACAACCGGCTTAACTCTAAAACACGAAGAAGGCTACCAAAAATAAATGAAAAACTATTTGCCCGACTTGCAACGAATTATGAGCTTTCGCTTTTAGCCTTGGAAACCCATAAAAAGCACTCCAAGTGTATCCATCCAAATAAAGATGTTGTAAGATAGATTCCCTATCATAAAACAGTTTTACTAATCCATTTACGATACTTTCCTAAATCGATGGCAGCCATCACAAGGGCGATCAGCGGAGCAACGAAAGCGGGAAAATGGAGGAGGAAAAATGCATTTTCCGCTCACCCACAATTGCCAACACGTGTGCGGCACGAAACACTAAACTGGCGTCATTTAATTAACCCGCCAGTGCAGCAAAGGGGTCCCCCGCGCCCCCGTCAAAATGGTAACCCCTGCCGCACACGGCGACCACATGATGATTATGAAGGCGATGAGGGTATCACTGTCGCCCCGGCATCTCCCTTTCCAGGGGTTACGCCTGGGCTTAGACCTCGTAAAATCGGGAAGTTATTTTTATGCGCTTTTAATAGACTCACGCTTAGAGCAGCGCCCCTGCCTCACATCGTATTTCATGTTTATGAATGCATTTTTATTATGATTTCAGCTCTTTTTGTTGCTCTTCCTTTGTATTTGCTGTTCCATTTGGTATAATTTTCATGGCTCTACTTTATGATCGTTAATTTTTACTGGGGAAAAGTTTACGACAATTACAGCGAGTGTGGGTGAGAGAACTGGGAGGAGAGAGCGGGGCCTGGCAATTAAACTGGAGAAAGCCAAACAAATCTCGAACAAGTCGTTAATATTGATTCGACCCAGGCAACAACTCAATTCGGGGCTAAGCTTCGAAGAGCAAATTAGAATGGGTATCATTATGTTATAGAGACATTCTCGCAACTAATATTTAATTTAAGGGCAGTATGGGGTTAAGGGGGCCAAGGCACACACACAGACCCGCAACCCAAAAGAACCAAGCCGAGGACAAACTCATAAATCTTTGCAAGGGACTCCGACTCCCCCATCTTGCGAAATCCGAGGGAACACGCCATAAAACACATGAAGAAGTGTGTAAATAACAGAAGGCGCTGCAGGATGAGGAAAGCCCAGCCCAGAAGCCCCGAACAGGAAGTAGTAGAAGTCTAGTGGGGCAAAAACGGTTGGACACCTTTAAGAATCTGTTTTTGCCCCGCGCTCTGCCCCGACCACAAACAATCTCACAAAATTTATGAGCGAGCATTTTTTGTTCGGAATGAAATCAAAAACAGACCTCCTCTCCGGGGGTGGGTCATTAATTTATGTAAAGCACAAATTATGATTGGGTAGTGTGGGGCACAAAGGCTGAGGTGGGTGGTGGTCAGGGTGCTGCAGAGAAAAAAACATAGTAATAAAAGAACCATATTGCTATTAGCTTGTACGAGATGGAAAGCACATCTTTTGGTTTATTAGCAAGATTAGCTAAGATTAAGAGCCAGATTTTCGGTAAAAAAAAACAGTAGTTTAAAGAGTACCGTTGTATTCAAAGTTAAATCAATCAATCATAATAATCAAATCAATATAAAGTATTAAAAAAACGTCTATTTTTCAGTTTTTAAGACCTTAAGGAGTACGTTAATAAGAAAAGTACAGCAAAGCACTATTTTAAAGTTCTGATTACCGAACCATACTACCATATATAGCAATCTTAACGTACTACGTAAGTTGAGTCACAAGGAGAATTTATAACTTTTGTAATCCTCAATCATATTTTTTCATAAAGCCCCAATAATATATACCTATAATGTATAAATAAATACTAAAGTACATTTTATTTAACCAGCTGAGTTACCCCGAATATTTTCTTCCAGTGCAGCTATCCATTCTGTGGCAGCGCTCCAACTAGGCCTAAGCCAAGTGGAGCAGTAGCGGTAACAGCAGCTGTAACACGTTGATTATGCAAGCTCCATGATGAAATCCCCGGAATGCGGACGATGATGATGATAATGGTGCTTGGGGTCTCTGCGGTTTCTTTTGGGGTTCTTCGCTCCGGTTAAGGGTAAGTGAAAAGTACCGCAGCAGAGGAAGCCGTTGCTGCTTAATGGCGCAAAATGTTCGCAGTTGGTGAGGAAGAACCGAAATGATTTATGACGCAAGGAAGTTAATTTATTAATTTCGCAGGCCCTGAGAATGTACGGAGGCACCCACCGTCGGGGACCGAAATGTTTACAAGCTTTCATTTTTCTGCTCCAGGGGCTCAGAACAAGGCGGCATGAAATGGAAAATTACATAAACCGCTGAACAAGGTCATACAGATTACAAAAATGATTGAGTAATGCTGAAAACGAAAGGGTGAAAGTTAAATCATTAAATCAATAAACAAAACTAGTTTTCAGTATTATACTAAACCAAATTTAACCCTTGATAAACCATAAAATACTTTCACCCATTTTCCTGACCTTAACAATAATTCATCGCCTCCCCAGGATGCCTTCACGTCACTTTTCCATTAACCAGACCAAAACCACAACCGGTAAGCCCATCCCACTGTATAAAATGGAACTAAATGAAATTAAATTAAGCTCATTAGCAGCGGAACGGAGGAATTGATTGCGATTCATTTGCCTCCCCTTTGATCTAAAGGCACTCAACTATTTCGGCCATTTCCCTTAAATTTGGGGCTCAGCATATAGGCATGGAAAATATTTTTCAGGCGCTGATGGAGAGCACAAGTTTGAAATATTTCGCTTTGAATTTTTCACATTTTTATTTCCTGATTAATTGCACAATCGACAGGGAGAATTCTTCAAATACTTAAAGCATTTCAATCGGCAAATGACTGCATAAATAAATCGCTTATTAAATCATCGAAATTGTGGCTGGCGAAGAATTAATGCGTTGACAAACAATTTCATTGGCGGATTGCGAAAAACGCGAGTGGGAAAATGCGTATAAAAAGACGACGAAGGCGAAACGTTGGCGGTCTGTAAATCAAATGATTACAAAGAACACTTTTCCCCATATTCAAATGGAAAAAAAAACTTCCCCGTCGCCCCTCATTTCGGTTTCATTTTTAAATGTTCGAGCAGGCGGCCATTAAGCTGTCAGCGGTTGTTCAGACGGAAATGAGCGAAAAGAAAGAAGATGGCCTAGGTCAGAAAAAAGAGGAAAATGAGGCTGGAACCGAGACAGGAAGTTGGTTTGTGCCGAGTGCGTCGCGCGAAAAACATCCCAACGAAGTGTGTACCGCGGAAAACTCGCAGTCGAAGCGAGCTGATTTTGATGGATTTTCCATGCCAGCTTTAAAGGAAGCGACCGGGAAATCACTGGAAGGCGTGAAACTGTTGTTGACTGGCGAAAAGAATCATTTGCGTAGTGGCATTCACTTAGTATGCATTATTAAACAATTTTCCTTTTTCCCGCTTTTATTTTTGCAAGTAATTTAAGCTGGGGGTTACAATTTGATCAGGGGTTGGTAAGGGTTCTGGTATTTGCATTGAAGGCGAAATACAAATTGATGAAACTCTGTGCGTGGAAATACATTTTTATCGTCAGCCCGTATTTTTAAAAACAAATTAAGATAAATAGTTCTGCGGTAAACTATAAATCTCATAAAATAAAAAATAGCTACAAAATCTTATTCGTTATAAGCCGAACTATTTTCAGTTTGTTGTAAAAATTAATTGCCTTGAAATATTATCTAAGAGCATAAATGAGTTTTAACCAGGGAAATATATAATTGCTCTTCACAAATGACCCATAAACAAAAATTCCATAAATATTCTACCTATCCCACTTAAGTGAAACAAAGAGCTCGGCCAACATCTGCTTTTCCGTTTTCAATGAAGCAACTACGGCAGCGAAACAAACACGATCTAATAAATTCTTTCGTAATAAAAATACATCATCAAATAAATAGTGGTGCCTGACTGCCGTGCACCATATAACTATTTGGCAAATAAAATAAATTGCCCAGAGCTTTTCCGCTCCTTCTCACCACATCTCCCCCATTTTCTCGGCTTATCTCTGGCCACACCAGCAACGTGAAATGGGAAATGGCTGAAAGGTGGGCTCAGGGCTCGAACAACCCTTAAATCACATTTTGCCTAATTTTTCGCTGTCAAAAAACCTCATTAATCTTTCCCAGCCTGGCAATGGCATGAAAATGGAGCAGGATAAAAAAACATACGAGGAAATTGCTTAATGGGGGGACTCCCGCCAGAAACACACCCACAGCTGCTTTTATTGTACACTTCGAGGAAAATTGTAGATTCATTTTCGAAGATTTCACTTTATTAGTAACTCTTTTCCAGCTTCTCTGATAATGATATTTTAGCAGGGCAAGTTATTAAAATAAGTTCTTAACACTTTTTAAAAGCTTAGAAATTGCTCGATTAAGAAATCAAAAAGTAGGACTTGTGTAGACTATCATCCATACCATTTTGTATATCAAGTAATATTTGTACTTTTTCTTGTTGTTTGCTAGCCCCATTGTAAAAATATATTATTAAGAAAGAAAGTATTTCAGTGTATTGTGCCCTCAATACCTCTTCTAGGCTTTTCCCTTTTAATAAGACCGTTTTTTATAGTGTAAGTTCTATCTTTGGCGCCCCTTTTGTTTTACCTTGTGGAGTTCGAGAAGTTGCCCTTGAAAAATTGCTGGCTCGTATGTCAACCCCCAAGGAGAAGGAGAATGCGACGAGATTGGGCAAGAAGCAGAAGTTAGTCAAACTGAAAAAGTCGAACGTGTGTAATTTATTTAAATTTAAGGGCCCCGGCTCAGGAGTCAAGAGTTTTGGAGTGCGTAACACTCGGTTTTCCTTTTCCCCGGGTACTTCAACCCCTTTTCGGCCCACTCGAATATTGATTTCTTGCGTAATCTTTACGGCCCGCCCACACCTTCCCGGCTTCCGGCGATAGTGTCGTTCGCCCCCATTGACGTTTCATATTTATTAATGAGGCGCATTTGTGTTTGGAATTTATAATTGGGGGAGGGAGGGCTCCTGCTTCTCGTACTTCTGCAGGCTCAAATGTAATTGAGTAATTAACATAAATTATAATACATAATTTGCGCTCGCCTTTTTCCATAATTGTTGTTAGGTAAATTGGATTACAGGCGAGCTCGCCAAAGTTTTCCCCCCGTCCCCGTCTGCATAAATGAAAATTATTGTTTAGGCCCTATCGTGAAGTACGTATACATGCTCAGAGGAGAATTGAGAGTGCGATAAGCAATTTATGTTCAAAGTTTTACCCGCTGAAAAGTTTGCCAAGCATTTTGTTTGTGCGTCGCTCAGAGCGAAATCAAACTAAATCGGAATCAGCACAAATTCTCAGAACGATGCCTGCCATTAAATCGCAGAAAATGTGAGTGTCGACAAGAAGAGAAGTCTTCGGCAGAGAAGACATTATCAAAACCAGATTGCTGCCTGTTCTTAACCGAGGGAAGGGGAAAGCTAATAACAATGTCCCGCGAAAATATGTTGAGTGCCCTGTAACAAAACCGTTTTAAAAGGATTTTGGGGGATGTTTGAATTTTATACTTGACAGCATGATCCTTAATAGAGGCTTTTTTGATTTATGTAAAAAGATTTTAAATTTATGTTTTTTAAATAACGCCTCAACAAATATTTTAAGGATCTTAAAAAATGAGCTGAATAATAATTTTATAAAGGTTTTGGTTCCGCCGGTTTACAAAATGTCTATACATTAAAAAACTTATAATTGTCAAGGTAGTCCGAAATAAGGTATTTTCTCGTCCAAAAAGCCAGCCGACATTTATCAAGTAAGCCAAGCACATGACACCACAAACCCGCTTCGACTTGATTGCTGCCTTTCCGGATGCTGTTGGTTTTTCTTGCCAGTCTTTTGTGGGCCCAGTCGCAGGGGCAGTCATCCGTCAGAAGTTGGCAGTTGGAAGTTGGAGCAGCAACCCCGTCGCCATATTGAATTTTCCTGTGTGGCGCCCACCCGTGCGGAGGTCCTTGAATGTGCGTCTGTATCTGCGGCTGTTCCTGGTTTCATCCCACCTTGTTGCCGCTTGTCGCACACACATCAGCAGCAGCAACAGCACAGCAGCAACATCAACGGCAGCAGCATCTACAGCGGCAACATCTACAACAGCAACAGCAACTTCATCGGTGACATCGCTAACGCTTCTGGGATTTTTGGCCCATAAGCGGGGAGAGGGAGATGCCGAATGGCAACTCTGTGCATAATTTTGCGCCTGGTTGTCATGTTTCAGGACTCCTGTCCTGGCTCCTTGTATTCACGTGCGAGTGTGTTTTCGTTGGGCCTTGTAAAATGTAAATAAATACGCAGAGACACGACCCCCCCGTCGGTAACTCACTTTTGTTTGGTTAGTTGGAATATTTAAAAGGTTTGTGCGGCAGCAATAAGTCATAAGGGTTATATTGAACGGTCCTTGAAACATATTGAAAATACTTTCTTTATAAATAAGTTAGATAAAGTACTAGAACCTTTAAACGTCATACATTTCTTATCCTATCTTATCTTATCGTCAGTTTTAATATCCTTGATCAAGACATTGATCTTTTAATATTTCTTTAGTCCGAATACCGTTTTAAAGCAAGTATTTATTATAAAAATTTCTTTTAATTTTTTTTTAATTTTTCTTTTCTTATTAAGAACTATTTTCTATATATCATAATTTGCTGCGCATAAACCATTTCGAAGTGCGTACGCTGGGTGCCAGAGATTTGGGAGGCTGGTCTGGGGGTCTGGTTTCAACGCCTTGTTGCGAAAACCTTGTGGCTCCCTCCGGCCAACCCCAAAGGGGTTTTCTCAGAACCCTGCCCCCAAATATTTACCTATTCCAAGCCCACTTTTCCGGGTGTTGTGCGTTGCTTACGCAGCTATCATCGGGCCGGAAAACAACAAGGCCAAGACAAAGGCAAGACCCTCCCGAACTCGGATTCCTGGAGCTACCAAGTTAAGCGTCAAAAGTTTTGATAGCCTGTGAGCTGCCTACTCAAGTGACTTGGCCCCTTTCCGGCCCGGTTTTCCTTAAGCAACGGAGGCCGAGAAACCAGTCGGCATTTTTCATTTTTAGTTGGCAAATTTTTAACACAAAACTTTTATGTAAAATGTCTTCCGAGATAAAAGTTTAAATTGTCAATTGAAAATGTTGTTTGGCAAAAGTTTTTTTGATTAATTTTCACAACGCCGCGTTGACAATGAAGCGATGGGCGGAAAAGTGGGGAGGGAAAACTCGGCGAATGCGGCACGAGGCAAACAAACAATTGAGCACATTAACGCTTAGAGATACACAGCAAGGGCAGGGAAAATGGAGAACGCGGAAAGAATTGAAGAGACTCCAGCTATTTCCATGTGAATGTGTTAAAATAGAATTTGATGACGAACACAACAAACAAAAGTAAATGGCAAATAAATTAAAGGGAATAAAACAGCGAGTTTGGGAATGAAAAGAATGGAGTACGGGAATAAAATAACCATAGAAATGAAATGCTTTTGTGGAGCTTTAATGTAGTTACCTATCTCTCACGAGTGTACGAGTGTACGATTTCACTGGTGTGTTCGACTTTATAACAGACAAACTATTAAAGATTATTTTCGATTCTCTTCATTTTCCATCAACCACAGAACCTTGTTTTCCGGTTTTATTTAGCCCTTCCTAAATTTCGTCCAAATCTGGTTCACATAAAATTTCTCTACACTTCCTCGTGTTTTTGTATCATCCTTTGTCAAGCTCATTGCCACTTGGCTCGACTTTTCCTCCCTTTGATTTAGTGTTCGGAAAGCCATTTTGTACAATTTCCACACGATTGATTTCGCAAATTTTCGCCGCAACAGAGTCTGCAGGCAGTACAAGCTTCGAACCCCAAAAATGCCACAAAAAGCGGCGGGAATACAGGTTATACACTTGTAATGCCTTTTGCCCTGTAGCCACAATTACCCAAAAAGCCGAACCTATTCCCATTTCAGTCCCCAAATCCACAACCACCCTTGCTCACACACGCACACCCCACATGCTACTTGGGAGGAGGGGCTGCTTCCTAGGACTTATCGACTGGGAGATATCTCGGGTAATGCAATTAAATCGCTCCCCAACATTTTCGGTTCGTCCGTTGGTTACGCAATTCATAAATATTTTATTTGGCCATCACACCCTTTGACCTGCTCCATAAGTCCTCCACAAAAAAAGGAAGCACCGTACAACAGCGGGTAAAATAAAAATCATGGAGCCTCTATTATTACTATTACTAGAACAATATTTTGCATTAAAAATCTAAAATTTAAACTTAGCAATTTTAAGTTTTTGTTTATAAAATAAAATTAAGTAATGACAGCTTTGCTTTATAAGTTTAAGCCAAAAATAAGAAAGATATACGATAATACATCATCTGATAACTGAACTTTATAATTCTTAATTTCATAGTAAATGTCCCCTACTCTATACCCATTATTGTAATTTCCCATGGAACTACTCCTAGACTTGCACCCGCGTCTGTACAACGCGAGGGATAGACATTGCGTATACGCCAACATGGCTATCTAATATGGATTTTTGTGCGTTCCGTTCTTCATTATTACTTAACGCCCGGTCATGGCAGTCAAATTGCTTTTCGGCCAAGCACTCTCTGTTCGGCCATCGACTGGAGCCGAATAAAGTTTCCGGTTAGATGTCGTCCTGCTGTTAGCCCCAACCGCCGGACAAAGGGTTAAAAAGGTGCGGTTAGCCGGAGAGTCGCGGTTCCTCGGTTTGGAAAAGCGGACCAGGCCACCCAAAGCAACCCCCAAAAGCGGACACCAGCTGCATTTGCTTTGCTGTCTTCCTTGTTTGCTCTTCCTGCCAGTTAAACTTCCTTCCGTCGCTTTGATGTGCCAGAAATTAATTGCCTACAATTAGGCGCTCTGGCAAATGTCACTCACTCAGAAAAAGGGTGGCAGGGACCACCCTTCCGTTTCCCAAGTAATACCTTCAATTTTTGACACTTACCGTTGTTCCTGCTTATAGATGGCTTAAAGGCTTCCCGGCAAAGGTCTGCAAAGAGGGAAAAACGAAAAACGTTTGTTAGTCCAAAGTTCGAGAAGAAGTGACTCCCGAAAGCCGACAAAACACATGCCATTACATGGTCATACTTGTGCAGACTTGTGGAATGTCTGCCCCTGTCACAGGCCGCCCGACCACTGACCAGGGTCCAAGTCCAAGCTCCTGGCCGGCGCCCAAGAACCAGCTGCAACAAGGGAAAAGTTCCACCAACTTTGCGTCGAGTGCCTTTTGCCTAATGAAAAGAGTCTGTCATTGACTAGAGGAAATGGAAAAGTTTTTCATAGACCAGCCCGAAAGTGGTAAGAAGGAGCCAAAAGCCTTGTCCAGTTATGGCCTGTGACAGGCAGTTACTTTGGTCTCCTTTTTTATTGAAATAAATAAAAGTAAATGATCGGGAATGGGTGGAAGTGAAGGCGTGGCGAAGGAAAAGGAGTCTTAAATATTCATCCCCAAAGTATCTATAAATCATTTTAGGTTGGCATACGAAAAAAATCTTTTCTTCTATCTCAATCTTTCTGTGGAACATTCGAAATAAAAATCTTGTGTTAGAACTATGCATTGATGTAGGATCTTTGTTTAAGGCGTGGCGTGGTTTCATGCACTACAACGCATATCGAACCGTAAGGGGTGAAATGGGAGAAATGATTATATATTGGGAAATTGCTAACCTAAATTATTTATAAAATAAATGACAAATACCTACACTTACCTACTTATTTCAAATGGTTCAAAGGTTGAAATATATTCCAAATATATTTCGCCTTATTCCATTTTTTCCATCTTTTGGCAATCATTCCCTATCTGCAGATCTTCCGCAAGCCCCTCAAATTGAAGTGACCATTTCAGACGGACAGTAACTTGCGAAAGTTGTTTCGTGCCAAACGGGAGTTACACTTATTTGTGCTGGTATCTTATTTGGCTGTATTGTTGGCCGAGTCCCCTGACAGTTCTAATGGCGCATAGCGCACATATTCCGACTGGCCAAGAGAGATTTATTATCAACTGCCATTGTCGGAGGCCCACACACCCACGGATGCGACTGTATCTTTTTGGCCACCAGCAATCATCTCCCATTCCCGCAGGAGCCGCAAAACATTTGTTATAATCAAAAGTTCTTGACTGCGCGATGGCTGCTGCTTTGATTTCTCTACTGCTCTGGCCCACAAAAAATCAGAACTTGTCCGAAATAGTTTTTCTGATACTCCACCGACCTCGAACGCAATTTGTTTGGCTTAAGGTTGACAGTTCAATAAGGCGGAATTCCTCTTTAATATCCATAAATAACCCCGAAGGCGGAAAGTTGCTACCTGAGGGCGCAGGGTTACTAATTACGCATACGCAACGCTGTCTTAGGGGTTGGAAAAGTTGTCGGAAAAGTTCCTTAACCTTCCGCGTCCTAATGCCGTTTCCAATAACTTCTGCTGCAGTTCCCACAAACTGAGGCAAAAGTCGAAGAAGATGGCAGAAGCGGGGACATTTGCCAAAAATCCTTGCCCGGCCATATATCGTTTTAACATAATTTCTGTGGTAAAATTAACTTTATGAACTGTTGAATGGAACGAGGCCGGATCGAGGAGGAGAACAACCCTCGGAGGCAGTCTGCGAGTAGCTAGCGTGCGTCTCACAACCTGCCACTTAAAACAAATAACAAAGTTTTGCTTAACTTTGCTCTAGCTCCTGGTCCTCATCCTCGTCCTCTACCTCGTCCTCGGCCTGCTCCTCGTCCTCTTCCCCTCTTTTATTCAGGCAGCTCTTGGGGGAAATTATGGCCAGACACAAAGCGAAAAGCGTCGTCAACGACGTCGAGCGGCTTTTGTCTTGGCGGCTCGCTTCTAGCAGGAAAATCATCCTCGACAAGGACTCCTCCTGCCGTCTGGCGAGGAAGCGGCATCGCAGGGCAGCAAAGCCTCTCCTGATGGCAAAATTACATATGAAAGTGGATTTCATTAAAAAGAAGTTGGCTGCAGTGAAATATGGCAAGTAAAAGACATTTATCCAGGAGGACTTGTCTGAGGCCTGGCAGTGCTGACGCGATTTAGCTAGGTTTCACTGAGATGTCGGGGCCCGAGGATAGAGCACTGGGAACACTTTGATGTCAGGAAAACAAAAATATAAGAGGAAAAACCTTTTAAATCAATAAAAACACCCATATTAGTATCAAGAATAAATCATACTAAACTCTTAAAAGATTCCTTTTAAGCACCCTAAAATTGAAAATCCCTTTCCTAAAAAAATGGGCCCGACTTTTGTCAGCTTTAAGATAGCCACTGTATCATCACCACTCCAAACTAGCTTCCAGTCAGCATTTCCATCCTTTGGCAAGTCCTTGGACAGGTGACGATGCCATGGCGACAGGCAATAAGTAAATGCAAAATAGATCGACGTTCCCCAGCTCTGAGAGGCCCAAGCACGGGAAACAAAAGAATTTTCCACCGAAATACAACGGCTTCAAGACGCTCGCTAATTGGCTTTAATGGGAACGGGGGAAATAAATCCAGCAAAGACCAGAAGCACCATCAACCGTGAAGGTGTAAGAAAAATCGTAATGAGACGTTCGGGCCAAACACAATTGGCGGCATTTCGGCATTTCAGTTTAGGGCCATTTCGGTAAGCAATACGGGGTTATGTGCGAAAGGCTTTCAGCCGTTGAAGGAACCTCTTTGCCGAAAGACTAAGGGGCGTGTTCATAAAAACGGCGCCAACTTCATGAATTTTGAATGAACGTAGAGGGCAGAAACTAATGCCGGCAAAAGCGGGCGGAGCTCCCTTTGCACTGCCACCTCCGACCGGCAAGAAAAGGAAAACTAAGCACGGGGCACTTTCCCGCTGACACAAGACATGGAGGAGCCATCGTTTCCAACTTCCGACGACTACTTAGAGACGCCTAAACAGCTTCATTACTTTTATGGGGCTGACGGCGCGCTTCGTTGGCTCGCCATTGTCTGTTAGCCGGTTTGAATGTTTGGGTGCCGGGATGTTTGGCTGCTCGGTTGCTCGGTTGCCTGGCTCTCGGGCTGTTTGTCTGGCCAGGCGCAAATTTGTTTGTGTAAATTAAATGAAACGACTGTAAAAATGCCAAATAAGCTAATTTGCGGTTAGTTTTTTCTGCTGCCCGGAGTGTATATACAAAACGGGGCTGCAGAAAGACAAGGAAATTGCGTCCCTCAAGTTTTGAGTTATGGGATCATTAGTTAGGGGACGTTTTCAGAGTTGTCACAGAAAGCTCTGAACAGTTTAAAGTGGGCCACTTTGAAAATATCTTCGAGAATAATTTTTAATTAATGAGATTTTTCTACAGAGTTGGTAAATTTATATCAAAATTTATACGAATTCTAATTTCAAAAACGTTTGATTTTTGTAAAACAGTTTTGAATCCTTTATTCTTAGTTTTATTAATATATTTTTATACCGAAAGGCTATGCTATACAAAGTAATTAAATTGAAGTCACTATATCTAGAATCTTAATCCTATCAAGAGTAAATTGAGTGATTGCATAATTAAATTAAAACTAAGAAGACTGTTGATCCAAACAAAATGCCAGCAATGTCCTTTGGTTTCGCCCAAGCTCAGAGTTATGCTATCATTATTTGGGAGCCTGCTTATTACTCGTTCCTGCAAACGATCAGGGAGCAAAATGACTTGCCGCCATTGCTCACGCTCCATGCAACTTTTATAAGCCTTCGACCAAGTCACTCCAATTTGAGTTCAGTTCGTGCTGGGCTCTTCACATCCCCGATGGTTTTGGTTCCGCTCCGTCCAGTTCAGTTCAGTTCAGTTCACTTGTTGTTGTGGTGACCACCAATGTCTGGATGGTCATTTTCAGGACTCGACTCAACTCCACTCTGGTTGCATACTAAATGCAGAAGAGTCTTCCCAATCCGCCCCCTTTACAGCGACTCTGGTTATTTTTCTGCCTGGCCATGAATTTTGCATTAGAGTTTAGTTAAAGTGCAGCTGGTGCGAGTCCCAAAGGGGCGGGATGGGGTGAGATATGGTGAGCGTTAGCCTTTTTTATACGGAGTAGATAGAGGGAATGCAAAGCCACTGGCAGGGCCATTAACTATGTAAGAGGGGAGTGATTTAAAGAACTTAAAGTCGGGCTAAGGGTCGATGGCAAAATTTTACAAAGCAGTGGGAAACGAATGCAGCGAAACCTGGTATTATGAGAGACCAGTAATGATTACAAACAAATCATTTAGTGAGCCTAAGCAAAAGCATTGATTTGTTTTATTGCTGTAAAAACAGAATGATACTAATGTAAGCTTTGGGAAACTGTAACTTAATAATCAAATTGATTGGACAGCTATCATATAAACCTATGCCAAAGTTTCCTCATCACCCCAACCATCAACGCCCAACATCTTACTAGTCAGTTGTATTCAAATCACAAGCTTTTGTGACAGCTGCTGAGATAAGCTAATATAGCCACCCCGTTAATCTTTATTCGAAAATAATCCACAACTCGGCTTAGCCCCTGAATGAACCCAACTATTTCCGCCCCAAGTCGCTCATTAGTTTTCCCGGTTGCCTGGAGGAACCTCCATTTTCCGGCTTTCCCTGAATTGATAATGGGGAAATGCTTTCGCCCTTGCCTGGAAACAAACTTCAAGTGAGCGACAACAGCTGCGACAGAGTCCTGTTCGCTCCTTCAAATGAATTATAGCAACAACAAACTTTTGCATTATTTTATGAAAATTTTGTTAAACAAATTTGTTGCCCGCTTGCCAGCCATGGAGTTGGTATTGTTCGGGTGGTGTTCGGGTGTTTCACTTAAATGTAAGCGAAGTCGGAGGGGACGAGCAACTCTGCTCGCCCGTGTTGAAAAGTTGTTCAGTTTGTGTCACCCGGACACACCTGAGAGTCCTGGCGAGGGATGGGCCGATGGATAGGATATCTGGCGCACATCGCGTCCTCCCCGTCCGCACAGCCCTCGCCATCGTCCTCGCCCTGTAAGTATGGTATTATAACTTTTTCACGGCATAATTTATGCGCACTTTATGCAAATTTTTTCTATAAACCAACCAACGCTGATGCACAGTGGGAAACACAAATAGAGACAGAAGACAAAGAAAAATGAGTTATGATATTTTAAATATTTTTTCTTTCAGAACTCCCTACCATTTAAAATTTTTCGGAAAGAACAATACCTGTTGTTTATAAATATTTTCTTAATCAGTAAACAAGTTATTTGAACTGATTTCTCGCAGTGTAAAGCCATGCGTGGCCTGGATGTGTGCGTTGTTTCTGAAATGTAAACTGTAAGCGGGTTTTGCTTTTAAAAAACAGATATTCAACGTGGTGCGGAGTTAGCAAGTGAATCGGGAGGTGGATGGAAGAGCTCTTCGTAAACGCCAGTAATTATACATTTTTGCAAAAGTTCCTGCTGCCAGGTTCGACTTTTTGGCCCACCAATCCCGGCCGGGCGCTCATTTTTAATGAAAAAAGTTCCCACAACTGGGGCTCTGTGGCCCGGGCAAGTTCTAATTGATTTTTAGATTGATATGCAAAGCAGCGGAGCCGAGCAGAGCTGTCTCCTATCCCATCTACATTTTCGGTTGACAGAAAGTTCTGCGCCATGACGACGCCACTCCGAAATCGCCACCGTAGGCATGTGAAATTTCAATTAAAATGCCCAAAACGAAATGCTAATGCCCAGTTGATATGCAACTAATTTGCCATTTTATTTTATGTCCTCGGCCTCAGCCGACAGTTTTCATTCCCCCAATAATTTATCAATTTGCTTATCGCTTTGGGAACTGTTTCACTCGCTCGGTATTTGGTTCGGATAATTGCACTTATTGCATTTCATTTGGTCCCGATTGGCGAAAACATTTTTGCATATTTTGTTAGAGAATTTAATATGCTTTTATGCCATTCTAAGAGAAGGGTACCAGCTCTATTTTATTATAGACATAATTTACTTACCTAAAGAAAAAATACACAGTAATACGAGAAAAACATTTTAAGGAAAACAACCCAAATGTAAATACTTTTTCAATGCCTCCTTAAGCTTAACCTTAATGGTAATGTTCTAGCTCATTTTAACCCACCGTATTTCCCCCCTTTGTTACCATACTTTTCCCTCTTAATTTGGCCGTCAGGGCCCCGAAACGGCAATTCCCGCCCATATACGATGGCCCATTTCAATTCATTGAGTGAGCTTTTCTTTCGGCCGAGCTGGATCCAAATCCTCGCACCTGAGCGCCCCCTCGAAGGAGCCCTCACCTTGGGGTGGGATCCTTAATTGAATTCGTGTAATTCGTCCGGCAACTCGCCTTTCCTTTTCTTATCCTTGTCTGGCGCTTTTCGTTTAATGAGGACTGACAGGCGACAAGCGTAATTAAATTTTATTTTACTCTTACATGCAAATTCTACGGGAGTTCTTTTAGTCACGTCGCTTTGTCTTCTCCCCGGTCCTGATTTGATTTTCCGGGGTGGTATTATCCTAGTCAATCTCCATTCCGGGGCAGACTTGGGTGTAATTTATGAGCTGACCAGCGGGTGGTGCAAGAGCTTAGCCCGCAATTGCGCAACTTAAAGTTTCACCACCCAAATTACCCCGAATTGAATTTGGCACACGAAAGCCTATTGATTTCACCCCACATTAAGCATACGCCGTGTGTGCGAGGTCTTTGAGCCTCTGTTGCTGACTAAGATGGAAGCTGCAAGTCTGTCGCTGACAATGACATATTATACTCATTTGCACATCTTGTGCATATACAGCAGATACGGCTCTGGTCCGTCCGCTGGAAGACTTTTTATTCATCTCTCGACTAAAGCAATTTGTATGCAAAATAGTCGTAAACAATTTCACATTCTGCCGGGGTGGGGGAAAATAAGTCAAGTGCATTGACGAGTGACTTCTAATGACAGCGCCATGCTGATGATATGGGTGCACAGAGCTAAATGCTGAAAAATGGGTCATTGATTTCAGCTTTTGAGTTAAAGGAGACACTGCAGTGAACAACAAAATATCACTTAAAACAAGTCAATTCCAGCACAAAAGTTCCTACACTGAATAAGTTGAGTAAATTTAGTTTGCCTGCGACAAGATTAGTTATAGTAATCTAACGCAGTGAATAAATATTTATAACTAATATTATTTTTCCCTGTGTGAATTTGTTTCCCAGATGTCAGAGTCTCCATTGACATATAAATCCATTTGCATTCCTCTTTCAACGGTTTCATTACGATACAACGTACTTAGTTAGGTTTTAGCCACGAGAAAGAGACAGACACAAGGAGTGAAAGAGAGGGAGTCCAGGGTAAGTGCGCTGAACGAGTCGGCAAATTCTTTTAATTAGCCCATCGCCTTTTATAGGCCAAAGCGAATGCATTTGCTTAGACCTCGAGTGGGCGGCCAAAGGCTAAAAGGGGGCGGGCAGCAGTTTGTAAAGAAAATACAATTTATTTGAGTTGCTTTAATTAGTTAAGTCGGGACTGCTTGAGCCGCTTCGACGGCTTTACTCTGCAATGAAGCCGGGGATCTGACCCGTCTTGGCTGATAAAATTCGGTAATGTAAGTGGTATTAAATTTTAAACGTGTCAGTAAAAGGCTCTGTCTAGACAGCTTCTTGGGGCAGTCACTGAAAATGGATCACACTCCAGGAAATAACCCTAAGGTTATTTGTTTAGTTCATTAGAAAGTGATACCCCTTCTCAAGTAATTAATTTAACTGGAAAATAAGTAAAATGTTACTCTTGCTATTAAGATGTATTTCCTAAAACATCAAAGGGAATACCAGGTTCGACTTGAATTGAATCCGTAAACTGCAAACTAATTACAGTCTCGGCTGAATTTGACGTTTAGTTAAAGCTGACGCCATAGACCGGCGATTGATTTGCCTTCAGCGCGAATAAATGGTAATTAGGAAGGCGAAACTGTGTCGCCTGCAGTTTGCTCTACTTTATAGAGATATATGCATATTTATTCCTCCCTATAAATATTCAACCCCCCAGTTCCACTATCACTCGGTTGACTATCTGAAGTCTGCTTGTCAGCAATAAATAGTCAAGTACACAATTCTTATAATTTATTTTGCATATAAAAAGGAATATAAAAAATTCAAATTGCATATGAGCTGCCCCCTCCATCACCCTCCCCGCTCCGCTTCTTTTGTATAAAAGAAAACCCCTTCCCCGCCCCACGCAATCGCACTTAGTTAGATTTATGGCAAAGTCAGTCGAGCAATTTGCGTGGGTAAACATGCACTAAAACTCAATTTAGAGGCGGATACAAGTACAATTTTATATATCTATCTATGCTATACAATGTATATGTGCTTCGCGTATGTATGTGCACAGTTCTTGCAAATTGTTTGCTGACGCAGCATTGAGGCAGGCGCCCAATTTAATGCGATTTAAGCAAGAGCAGCGCAAATTCAGCGAGCCACTTGAGTGAATGAATGAATGATGGACCCAGTTGCATTGGTGCCTCCCCGAACAACACAACAATACGTGCTCTGGGAACGGACTGCTTGATACCCTGCAAAAATGTCCTCAAAATATTATTCTTGTGGAAGGGGCTAGTATGAGTAATAGGGTATTTTTAAAGATGTTTCCTTAAATTATCTTTTACTTTACTGCAAACGTGTTCATATTCACATTACATTTTTAAAATATTAAATACATAGATACATAGCATACATTTGCGAAAGTAGAAGAATATCTTTAAAGGTGGTTCTTTGGATTGCCTGCTATGGATTAAATACTGATACATTTTTAAAATGATATTTTGGAGAACTTTCCAAGGATAGATTTATTAAATCTGAGAAGTCTAGTATACCCTTTCACCCTCATTAACCACAAGTTACTGCCACAATGGCAATGATAACGATATCAGGCTGGCAAAGTCTTGCCAATCTAGCAGGCCTGCCTCACATTATTAAATTACACTCACGATTCTGGTGTCTTCCTGCTGTCTCTTTCGCGCGTACTATGCCGCTCTCTTTCTCCTTCAGAAGCCCTCCCCTTCGGCTCCGCCAATTAATCCCAACTGGATTTGGCATAAAGATAAAGTGACGACCAGCACTGAAGCTCTCGACTGTCGCTTCTGGTGCTCGAGGGCAATATTCCGATCCCCATCCAACACCCATCAAGCGCCCCTCGCTTTTCCCCACCACAAGTTTTCCCGCCTGACAATTTTCCAGCGCGTGGCGGAGCGGCTTTCCTCCCAACCCGCCACTTGATACAGGCAGATAAGTCATTTTTATGTGACACTTTGCCTTAAATATTTCACATTTTTTGTGACCGTTTTTTCGGGCGCCATTATGTAACTAAGACCCGTCTCTTGTAGACGTTGGGCAATGACACTATTGTGTATTATAATGGATACTGCGCCTTTAATGGCTGACGATTCTGAGGCACTGATACGCCCAAGATGGCCCCCAATGACCTTCGCAGCCAGTGGGCGGGCCCCAACGCCCCGAGAAGCTGAATTTTGTCAAAGGAAACCTGAAATGGAAGTGAAATAATATCTTAGTGGGCTTGTGTCAACGTTAGTTTGCGATAATCTTGAGCTTTGCTGCTAATGCAGTAGTTCGGAAGTAGGTCATTCTGAGCAGGTGAGTCCGACAAAGACCCCTTAATGCCAGGCTTTTCGGGCTTACTGTGATGCAAAATGATGTAAATGGGTTAAGGATGTGAAGGCCCATGACGTGTGGCGTAGTCAATTTACAGGGTTAAGCTGCTTAGATGAACATCAATTCACAAGATTAATTCTCAATGTCTTGTTGAATTCAAATAAATTTGCTGTGTAATCTAAGGGAGTTACTTGTTAGATAACCATTTAATAATATAATATTTTTTAAATTATTTAGCGTCTTCATTGGGCAACTTAATTTTATAGATTTTATCTGTGGTTTGATGCATTATTGCCACAACATCAAGCATCTCCATAACTTTAAATGTGAAATTAAAGTCGATTTCCCAGCATTAAGTTCGCTTTACAAACTCCTAAACAGCCCCCATCACTTCCGTCGCCTGTTTTGACAACTCTTTTTCGGCGGTAATAATACCAAAGACCCCGTTGCTTTAAACACCCAACGAGAGTCTCCATTTCAAGTTAATAACATTGCGTTACGCCAGCGAACCGGGAGAAAAAGCCTCTTAAAAAATTATCGACAACATACTGCCCACGCAAATGAGAATTTCGAACGAGGCATGACAAAATTGAGCCGCTGTCAATTGATCTGCCTTCGATTCGGTGAAATCCCCAGCGTGGTCCCCCGCCTTTCGACTCGGCCCATTGTAACCGGAGAACGGTGACGAGAAGGCGTTGAAATTAAAATTGTAGAACGGCGAGGTCACCTCCTCGCACCTCTCGCATAGCTCCCATCCCACCTGGCCAAAACCAAAACGTGAGCGGCTCGCAGAGCCGGGGCTTAAAAGCGAAGTCCCACCTCATGGTAATGCAAACACGGCCCGAAAGGTGTGTAAATAATGCGTAAAAATAATAACCCAACAATAACAGAAGAGCATAATTTGTGTTGACTCTTTCAATTTCTGTATTGTCCAATCAAAATTTCCTGGCCAGAAGGGGATCTCAAGTGTCGCTGTGCTCGGGGCTTATAATTAAGCCAAAGCTGTTGAAATGTGCCCACACCAGCCCCTCGATTCAATTAAATTTTCCAGCCGACCACAAAATAAATGACTTTATTTTCCCCAATTTCGGTTTAGGTGCGAACGCCGCAGAAACAAAAACCAGTCGGTCGGCTACACACCCAACTTTGGCCAGAACGTGTCGGGTCTATTAAAGAGCAAACAAGTTGCAAAAATTGCCCAAATACAATCCCGGCCTGCAATCAAATGTGCAAACTGTGGCAAGTGGCAATCGGCCTAATGACAAATGAGATGGACTGGCCCACTATTTTGGCGCTGATGACCCACTTGCTCCGCGTTTGGTCACGCCACTTGCCCAAGGAAACACTTCCAGTTGTAAATGTGTCTCCCGCATCGTTGTTTCTGAGATGGATGGATATCTGAGTGGCGGAGTGGGTATCCGAAAGATAGATTGAGTGTGGAGCGATGAGGTGGTGTAGCGAAAATGGCCAATATCTTTTAGAGGCCTTTTGGGAACGCCGTAATTAAAAAACAACTCTTGATGCAACCAATAATAACATTTATACTTTAAGCCCAAAAGTAAGTCAACATCTTTATAATCCCTCTAATTTCTGAGCACCAACCAAATACAAATGCCCATCATTTTCTTTTTTATTCTTTAATATGATTTAGTCAAGTACATCGGTTTAAGTGCCCTAGGATCCACATAAAATATATTTAATTAAATCCTTTGGCCAATATTTTCCACAAACAATTTAAGCAAGATCTTTCCTTGCTAATTGAAAGTCCAGCTTGAAGAGCTTAATAACATTTTCCCACTGTCTGCAATTAATTTCTCTCTCAGTTTCTGGCACTTGTGTTCAACTTTTGACGTTTCTTTAATTACACAGGGTTATTGTTTTTATTAAATTTGCATTTCGTTGTCGTTGACCAAGCTCAAGTGTCTCAGTGACAGGCCACTTGAGTAATGAAAAACATATTTTTGCTTATTTTACATATGCAAATACATCTCCAGCACTCTTCATCGTCCTTTCCAAAAGTCCAAGCTCTCCGTTTTCATATTTTGGCTTTTAAATTTTAATTGCATTTGTTTGTTCAACGCTCTTTGATTTTTAACAACATAACAAATAAATAAATCCCGAACAATGTACCCGTCAATTGCACTCGACTGAAGTGAAATTTATGGAAAATGAATGCATATTTTTCGTAAATACCATTTTCCACAAAAACTGTCGGGCTTTTAAGCCGGACAAATCCATCGGCCCCCGAAGCCCGATTAAGGGCCTGTTAATCAAACTAATTTGGGTGGCTGCTGTCGCTTCTATTGCCTGTTATGCTAATCACATTAGGAACCGCAGCGGAGGAGGGAATTTGTATTGGCCGGCAGACAGGGCTGTCATTTTCATAATTGGCCAAAAAACCAACGCAGCACCGCACAACTATTAGCCTGCCGCCAAATATCGCACACTAACGGACGCACCAAATGTTGGCAACAACTGATGGACAGAGTGACGTTTGGCATTTTTACGATAACCATGTTCGCGATTTCGTAGGGATTGCCAAAATAAACCAGACAATATGGAAAACCGCAAAAAGTGTGAGGATCCTGATTTTAAATGTTGATAGGGTTTCTCGAAATATCTCAGCTATTATCTATTAAAACGTTGGAAAATTATGTAAAAAATAAAATAAAAAGTAAACAGTAAATTTCCAAGGAGTCATTTTATGTTTTAAGCTATCAATTAATTTGTATTAGCCTTGAATCTTCCAAGGAATCACTTTATTTTTTAAACTATAATTTAATTTTTATTAGCCTTGAAAAAAATAATAAATTTAAATCTTCGCACTGTGGCATTGGCAATTACAATACTAGCCATCCTAAAAAATTTCAAAAATATTCCTGCAATATAGAAGTAGTTCATTTTTTCCAAAACCCAAAAATACTTCTTTATACCAACCTAAATTCATTCATTGTGAAAGGGAGCTCCCCGTGTAAACTCGTTCCTATCTCTGGTTCGTTACCAGAATTGCCCCGTTATTAAAATTTAACGCCGCAAAAGCGTAAAATGGCCACATTTATGTCCTGCAATGTTGTTCCCCTCGGCCCAACCACCACCTCCCCCAATAAATGTTGTGCGTGCATTAAAAGTTTTTAAAATACACACAAATTGACTTTTGATGTTTCGCGGTTGATTTTCCGTATATTGTTGTTGCTGCTGCTGCAATTTTATAAATGGTGCGTAAAAAGTTTATTAAATTTTAAAGTTTCCCCCCAAAGTGTGTATGTGTAAGTGGAATTTCCATAAAAATAATTTTTCAATTATGAAGCCAGCAACGACAGCAGACGCTTTGGACTTCAACTGGTTTTGCACTTTGCAGCGGCTGTTGGCACAGGGGCGAACTTATATGGAAAAGCGGTGGCCAGAGAAATCATCTAACAAAAATGTAAATGCTCTTAAAAATAATTATATCTAGGATCATCATTTAAATTTGGCAGGGAAATGCATACTACAAATCTATTTCAAAATAAATATTCTTTCATTTTTTAGATTAATTAATACAATACCTTTTTTTCTATTTCATTAGTCTAACACCTAACATCATTAGTCTAAGCTAAAACCAAAAACAAATAAAAATATGTAAGAAAATTTTCTTAGTTGATAATTTTTTTTAGCACTTTTAGATTTAGACACAAGCAAACATTGCTATTGCTTTATATATGTTTAGTTATCTCATTACGCAGGTGTTTTTCTAATTGACTATGGGATTCAATTTTATAAGGTTTTTTCAATTGGATTTCTTCGAAAATTGGTTTTCAAAAAACCAAAACTATTGTACTACCCCTCTTTTTAGCCACTTTTAAAAAATGTTCTGCTAACAGACATAGTATAAGTGCCCTTGGAAAGTGTGCGAGACAGAGGTGCTGATGGCGACATGTAATGAAGTTTTAAATGAAGTGCGACAGCCAACCGAGCAGCAGCAACAGCCGCCAAACAACCGAACAACTGAACAACCAAAGGAGTCGCACTCGCGCCATGCAGAAACAACAACTGCGGCGCGACATTTTGTGGCAATAACGTTGATGATGCTACCGCCAAAAACCGAGGGCGGAGATGGGGCAGGGGGCGTGGCCCGGCCAAACACACACATGGGGCAACATGGCAACCCCGACTGACTATTGCAATAATTTGGCAGCAAGTGTCGCCCCCCAGAACGAATGAACGAACTCCGAACTCCAACTGCATATTCCTCTGGGCGAAAGAGGAAAACTCTTTCCAAATCTTTTTCCCTTTTTTGAATTGCCAAAGCCTGCTACTTGTCCTGGCCCCCAATCCGTTGTGTTAGTGAGTTCGAGTTCGGTGTTCAACGAGCTGTCAACGTTGCTACTTCATATTGTGTTTCCGAGTGTTCCTTCTTTTTGGCCAAAAGGGAAATTGTATTACGGCTGCTGACAGACCAGACGGCTACTCAACTGCCTCTGAATAGTTGGGGCTATAGGGAAGGAAAACCGCCCAAAAAAGGGTCTAGAAATTGGGAATGTTGGGAGATTTTTTTGGTTCAGAATCAGAGTACGTATTTGTTGAAAGCCAAGACTATGAGGACTATCTATATATCTTAAAACGTCGTTATTAGGGCTGCCACAGAAAATTCTTCAGCGGTTAGTGTTGTAAAATGTATATTGTTGGAAATAGTAGGCTTACGCAGTATTATGACACCATAAAATGATTCTTAAAATTTTCTTTTCAGAATTTAATACACGTTAAACAAGTAATAGTTATGTTTACATTTATTTAACGCTTTTCTAAATTTTTCTTCTTTGAAAGTACTTTACTCTTCCCCGAAAGAAAACACTCGCTCTCTCCACCTGAGACACCTGTTGTTCGGACCTGTTCCCAAAAACTCCAGCCCAACCCATGCATCAATATTTCCTTCTTTCTTCGCTACCTTTGCTGCCCACACTTTGAACACTTGACATATGTCAGTGGAGTACTCTGCGCTTTCTCCTCAACTGCACTTCACTTTTGAGCACTCCAACCAGCTGCTGTTGTTAATTATGAATATCAATCAGACACCGAGACAAATAGAGGGCAATAAAGCAACTGCCCAACACCCTGCACATCCGCTACAGAGGCGAATTTGTCACACCGTTTTGAATAATTCGCTTCACGCTTCTTGATTAACAGAAAACATTTTTTGGAATATTTTAATGGCCGGCGTTGATGATGATAAAGAGCGATCAAAACAGTTTAAAGAGCTATCAAACGCTGCCTTATGCAAGCCACCAGCCAAAGCCACATCTGCATAAATAAAAAGGGCAGCCCTCGAACGTCTATTTGTCGTCTAACACTCACCGGCGGCACCTTTTTGATCTCCAAGCGCCAATTCGGTTTTTATTTCAACCTTTTTGTTTTTGTTCCGTGTCTGGCAGCGAAATTCCAATCAAGTTTCCAGCTATCAAAGGGAAAATGCCGACGACGACACTGTAAAATTTGTGTCTATTTTGTTTCCATGAAAACTTTTCGCCAAGCCAGAAAGATAAGCAAATAGTTGGCAGCGAGCAGCCAGGAACAAGTACTTTGGCCCAAAGTTCTGCGCTTGGCACCTGGGCACAAGACCAGCAAATAAAATAAATAATAATTACCCAACTGCAGTTACACTGATTTGTTGCTCGCGAAAGGTTATCAAAATTTATGCGCCAAAGTTTTTCGGCTTTCTAGGTGCTACCGCTGCTGCCACTGCCATCAGACGTTTCATAACTCACATTAATGCTTATTAATTTTTATTGCTATTATTTGTGGCCCATTATTAATTATCTATTTGGTATTTTTATTGCCTCGAGACTGAAAAGGTGCCAACGAAATGAATTCGATTCATTATAACGTCGCTGGCTGTGGTTTCTGGCTGCTTCTGGTTCAGGTTTCTTATGCTAATGGGAATTATTGAGAAATTATAGAGCATTCGTTTTGGATTTTGCATTTTAATTTTCATATTTTCGTAAATGGTTTGGGGTGAAGTATCTTACCTCTGTTTGGCTTAAAAGATCTAATACAAATTGGGAACGTTTTAAATTTAGCAAATACAAATTGCTTTTAAAACGGGAGGTGGGACCTTCAGATATTATTGACCACATAAGTACTGGCAATATACATTTATTTTGGCACAATAAGAGGTAATTATATTCTGAGCTGATAGAGTATACTTTCTTAATAAGCCAATATTTTATATTTTCAAATGTATTGTATTTTAACTTAAAAAACTGAAGCAATAAAAATAAAGATCTGCTTTGTCGTACACTCAAATAAGAAGGTCCGAACTAATATACCGTGGAATCCGAATCTGAGCCATTCGTTTCCCATAGATTACCTTATCCATCACTTCGGCCTGATAAGCTAGCCATCGATTGCAAGTCCCCTCCATCCATCAATCCATCAACCAAAAAAGGACTAAAATTAATTAAACTAAAAGCGAGGCAATGCTAATCACTTAATTACTTCTCCAATCGCCAGATGGTTCTGCCCATCTCCATACCAATCTCCCTTATTTTCGCCAGCTCTCCCTGGCCTCGTACATATTTATAATTTGAAATTAAACTTGGGCGAGAAGTGCACGCGTGATCCATTGAGCCAGGAAAAACCAATCAATCAAAGACAGAGCGGCTCCCTAGCCCCTTGGGGTCCTGCCTCGGGCGACTGGCCATCCCCTACTTTAGTTTAAGCTGCCCGCTTGATTACCGTTCAAAATTGATTGATTAAATGCCGTTGTCAACCGTTCTCAGGCGATTCTCTGGCCCTGACGAAACTGTCAGCGCTTTTGTCAACCGTCTGCGGGTAAATCCCCCAGGGTGTGCAGCTGGCTCCAGGATGCTCCAGCCCCCAGGAAGACAAAAACCGAGAACCGAAAACTGAAACCGAATCCGAGAACGACAAAAACGGACGAAAAAACACATGCTCGCATTTTAATTTAATTACTTACAGCATCCGAGCTGCGAAAGGAGCCAGCGCGAAGACACATTTACTCCTACATCCGCCTAATTGATTAATAAAGATTGTCAACCGAACGGTTTCGGCGGGGAGTAATGGCGTTCACACGTCTTGGCAGTCAGTTGGGCCCCGTTGACGAGGGTTCCCTGACTCCCAGATGGGTGTCAGATGTAGGACTGTGCCATTACGGGGATCTTTCCCTCACTTTTTGGGGTTGATAATGAGCGGATCGGAGTGAAATAATTGTGGTGCTCAAGGAGCTCCCGCAATCGAAGGGTGTTTACATTTGTTTATGCCAGTTTTGGGGCCTAAATTGGGCTTGTATGTTGGGCAAAGTCAGGAGTTGGGGTTGTAAGTTGGGAAAAAATGTATCGCGGCATTACGGGGGTAATTTCGGAAATATTTATTTTTATGTTGAAAGAGTCTCTTAAGGATTTTTAGATCTCAAATGCCAAGTTAAACAGGTTCTGAAAATGCAATCCACTATTAAAGAACTAGATCATTGCATTTAATAGCCGCGGTAATTTCCAAAATATTTGCAAATTTATAAAATTTATATTTATAGTTTTTAGAATTTTTGATATAGCTTTGGAAGAAGTGCAGCTCATAAACATAACACTTAACTCATAAATTACAGACAATAAATATACATTTCGACCGTTCTGCGCTCGACCAGAGTTGCCTCACTATCGCTGGGATAGAGTCATTTCAGATCCCGAGTGGCCATTGTCATCATCGTAAATCTCAACCAACTGTCAGCCGGCGAGTTCTATGGCACAATTCAATGAGTGCCTCCTTCATAAATCTCGACTACCCATGTCACTCTTGCCCAACTTTTGTGGCGTTTTTGTTCGAGTTATCAGAACAGGTCGCTTGCGTCCCCCTTAATTGTCTTTAATTTAGTGTACAACTGAAATTACAAAATCACCTGAAAACTAAATTCGTACAGTACACAAAAACGAGTCAGATTACCTCAGACTCAGCTGAGAACCAAAAGCCAAAGCTGAAGATAAGCGAGGTCCCACAAATTGAATCTAATCGAGCGACTATCTGGGTGTAATTACAATTAACTTGGATGGGGAAAATCGGGGAAAGCTGACGGACAAAAAGATAATGAAATAATTTTTTGTGCGTGGCAGGTTCAATGCGAGGCCTCTGTGTGGGTGCTTCCGTGTGCCATAGTGCGAGTGTGTTGGAGGCGGGCAGGTGGAGGGGTGGTATGAGCTGTGGGTGGAAACGCCTAATGTTGGTTAGCCCTAAAAACAGTTTCCACTTTCGGGTAGGTAATCAATCATTGTCAATGCCCTGTCAATTCTGCGGTCTGCATGCCGCAGGGGTTGGATGGATGGATAGGTGGATCGGTGGATGGACGGACACCCAGGCGAAACTTACATTACTTACAAGTGCACTGGTAGAAAATCAAAAAGATTCTTTAGGATTTTAATAGATGTATTTATACTATGAGCATTAGGGGAAACCAAAGTGGCATCCTTTTAAGCCTGTGAGGTCTAACAACCCTCGAAGAGGTGTCAAAAAGTATGCTATGGTGTTTTAAGTAGTCAATAGCCCATGCTAATGTGTTTTCCATAAGCTTTTATATTGTGTCCTTTGGTAAAATAGTAATACAGTATTAAAAAACTTAAATATTTTTTGCAGTGCTGTGAACTAAATCAAGGGTGTGAGATGGCGGATGGTTTGTGAGCGCCGACAATCCCAAATATTTGCCCATTTCTTGGTAGACAAAAGGAAGCGCCGCCTACGCCGCGGATGTAAATCCTTCAAAAGTAAGACCAGAACTAGGCCACCGACGCATGAAAACTAATAAAAATCAAAATGAAATCAAATTAAATAAACAGCCAAACAAGAAACCAAACAGAAAAAACAGGAAAATAGAATGCGAATGGCGACAATAAAGCAGGGCAATTACAGCAACAACAAACAGACGATAAAGCCCGAGAAAGGACCTCGAGATGAGGCGAGAATTTAAGGCAGCAGAGGGCCTGAGATACATTTTCCAAGGCAGACCCGATGAAAATTACGGCAGCACGAGGAAAAGTCAAAGGCCCGAGCTGAAAGGGAGGAAAGGAAAAAAGCGGCGGAAGGAAATGCCATTATGACGTAAATGTGCTAAAATAAAACAACATGGCGGACAGGACAACCCGAGCAACAACAACGAAGCGTGTCGAAAGCTATATGTGTGTGCGTACTTTGTGGAGCTAATGTCAAAGTCAATCTTAGGAAAAACGCGTAGCGCATAAACACACAGGCAGAGTGGAGAGTACAACGGCAAAAGGCAGCAGCAGTTAGCCAAAAAAATGAAGGCAAAGAGGAAAACCCAAAGAAAGCAAGAAAAGCCACCCCCAATTTTCAACGCGGGGGGCTTTCGCCGGAAAAACCCAACGCAAGCCGGAACCCCTCAAACGACAACTCGATTTTTCTTCTGGCGCAAGAAAAATTGCCGAAATTAAAGCAAAAAGAAAAACAATTTTCTCCTGTTCCTCTCTTTTCGCCCCATTGTAAGGGTTAGAAAATCTTTGGAGACCAAAGTTCCGCAAAGAAAAATTGTTTAAAATGCGAAATGAAGATGAAAATGTTAAACACGTTTCGGAATTGTTTTCCTCTTTTTCTTATTTTGCCCCGTGTCAGTTTGTGTGATTTGTCTAGGTGCAAAGGTGAAGCGAGTGGGAAATATGGCAAAAGGAGAAAGAAAAACTAACAAACAAAAGTTGTCGAAAAAAGTTGAAATGTTTTTTGCCGAACAGGTTGGAAAGTTTCGCGGGGGCTAAAAGAGCATCTCCTGGGAGAATTTTAATCCGAAAGTGCTTGGGATCTTAAAAAGAAGTCTTGAGATTCTAGAATTGAATTGTATAATTAAAACCCATACTAGTCCGATGCATTCCCAAAATTTAAAACTTCTTCACCGATAGCTATGCCTAAAGTTATTTATGCCTAAGATAGGAAAAGTTTCGGTTAAATTTGTTTTAAGTTTTCAATACATTCAATATTAAACTTTTGTATACATTTACTTAAAAATATTTATTTCAATATACCTAAGAAACATATTTTCGTACATTTTTCAATAATTTTCACAACATACATTTAGGCAGAAACTAAAAAACTTTAAAATCTACTTATTAGGATTAGTTCGCATCTAATTCCTTTTTTTAACTTGATTCACAGATACTTCAAATAACAAAAATAGAGACCCACAAAGTAATTATCAGTTAAAATAACATCAATTAAGTGTATGTTTATATTTTTAATGTAATAAACAGAAATCAGGAGCCATAATTGACATTCTGAAAAAACCTGTGGCCTGCTTTTAAATGGATACGAAAAACATTTTAGGGATAATAGATGTTAATAATTTGTTGCTCAAAGGTTTGAAAAATGTTCAAATATATACAGAGAAAAGTCTTTTATCTGGGCCCTATTCTGGGCCCTTTTCGCCAAGGTTATGGCAAATAACAACAACAGAGCACTAGAGCAAAGTCTGCAGCGTCTACGCTCTCTTTGTCTGCTTTTCCCCACTTTCCCCCGGCTTTCCCCATTTCCCCGTGGCTCTCGCCGCTCTTTGGGTTCTCGCTGCCGTCGGTTTCTCCCCGCAGGATTTTCCCTTTTTTTATATATACGTATATTCTGCAGTCGACACTTTGGGGGTGGTTAGATAAAATGTGGAAATTGTTGAAAATGCCGCCCGCCTCTCAGGCAGCCGATGGTGCTGCATCGTTATGTGGGAAAACCCGGGTCGACGGACTTGGATGGATGCCGCCTTTGCCGTTTTGGGGGTGGTTGGTGGGTGGATGGGTTGGTGGCATGGTAGGTTGGTGGGTTGCTGGGCTCGTGGCTGGAATGGAAGGTGCGACTGCGACAGACGAAGGACGACAAACGACAGACGACGGCGGCAACTGTTTTCACTCCATGTCCTGGCCGCCGTCTTCTGCTCCTGCTGCTTCTTCTGCTGGCAGGCATTTTCAAAAAATTTCCTTCTTTATTTTCCGCCTACACAGGGAGGTACGGTTTTTGGTAAGTCTCGACTATTTTCTAAATCGAACTCTTTCCAAGCTTCTTTTAATAAGTGTTATAACCCTTGGCTAAAGATTTATTTAAAACAATATTCAAAGATCGTGTATGTTGACATTTGCAATCTTTAAAAAATTTTAATTAAATTTTAAAATATAACAAACATTTGGATTCCCAATTGAATTAATAATAACTGTATTTTTATGATGAATGTTGGGAAATATTAAGATCCCCAAACAAGACTAAGTATTTCTTTGTTGCAGATGTGTAAGATAAGTTCCAAGATATTTTACAATTATTATTATTTACACAGAACAATACACCAAATATATTAAAAATATCTATACAAATATTCCTGTTTGAAATTTAAAATTCGGCAACAAATGTTACGGCGGGGACATGTATTGTGGCTAAACGAGTCGATTTTTTCCTCTGTACAATCGCTAGCTGTTCCACCGATTTCCTTTTTTGGGGGGAAAACTCGGCAAAAATAACAACAATTTTGCCACTCATAAAAAAGGCAAGAGGCGAAGATGAAGGGCGAGGGGCTCAGGGTTCCGGGGTGGGCGGGAAAGAGGAAGTAGGAAATTTGAACTTGGGCTTGTGATGTATGTCCGATGTCTGTGGAGACCCAAAACTGCCAATGCGGCCGACCACTGCGGCAGAGTTTTCCCTGGTCGAAATGAAAATGGCAGACGAAAATGTTAAGCGATGGGCAGTTGCCACCGGGTGGTTTGACCTCTCACCCCGCCCCAAATCGCTCCTCGCCCATCAAGCAAACTGGTGAAAGTTGCCCTTGAATGGCGTTTTCTGGATTATGCTCTGTTCCGCCTGCTCTCCCGATCGCCTTGCCCCTTCGTCTAGGCTTTCCTCTCTGTGAGTCCGTTTTCCTGCTTTTCCCTGGTTTCCCAATCGAGTTCTGGGTCCGGTGTTTGAGAGCAAATTGAAGTCGATAAACAGAAGTCCAGGAAAAGCTGAAGGCAATCAACATATGAAAATAATAACACCAAGCTGTGAAGCAAAGTTCTGCTCGAAATATTTGATGGGGAAAGTGCAGGCCTCCGTGTGTGTGGAAAAACATTTTTGTTCCCAGGACCGGCAATCATTTTTAATATTCTTGGAGATGTACACCTTTTTCAAAATCTGTGGGTCTTTCTCCCTGGCTTTAATGGTTTTTAGAAATTTACGGCTTACCAGAATATTATTTAGCAATTGTCTACAAAGGACTCGTATACTCAACACTGTATCGTACGTTTATAGATTATTATTTCTCTACGAAATGTTTTTATACCCTTTTTTAATTAAGATGGTTTAATTACTCTGTTCAAGATGCTTTGTGTTTGTTGCACTCATTTTCATATTCAAACATCAAATTGCTTTGTGAAACTCACCTCCAAAAATAGTTCCTTTGATGTTCTCCTCTTGTTGGGCAGTTTTTAGAGATTTCGGCAATGCAAGTGCAATATTTGATTTCCAGTGGGCTGTAAAATTGTTATTTCACTTCGGCTTTTCTATTTGTATTTTTATCGGTTTCGGATCGTATACGTTTTGCATTAGCACGGCACGGAACGGAATGGTTGCATTTTCGTAAGTTATAATTGCTCTCGCTACATCGGATGGCTGATTTCAGTGTGTATTTCGGCTGGGAATCCGTTTGATTAGACGCACCTAGAGAAGATATTCCAAATTAATTATTGATCACGTGCAAGTGGCGCAAACAGCAGTTAAACAGAAAGCAAAGGTCGGGTGAAGGAGGGGCAATAAAAACGCAGACGTGGTGTTGCAAAAAATAGAACAACACAGCCGTCAGGTGTGAGTGGAAAGGTGTAGCAGCCAACAACAACTGAATCAAATCGCAGGAAAATGCCCGGATTTTTCCTGCCCTTTCTCGCCCATCGCTCGGCTGACTCTCAATGGGCTCTGGGGCAAATATTTTAAATGCGCAGATTTTTGGCATGTTTTAGTGGCAGTTCACGTTTTGAATTGTTGCCATGCCCCACGGAAACGGTCCACCGCTCGTTTCACTGACAATTTAATACAAAAAATGCCAAACATTTTCACAAAATAAAAGGACCAGCGCCGAAAGCCAACGTGGAAAAAGTTGGCAGTCGTAAAGCGTGTGTTAACCCTTTAAATTACCAAACGAAATACGTGTGTGTTCGTGGGCTGGGAAATGATAAAAAAGTTGCCTCAAACGGAATGGTAGGTTCCTTTTTTATGAATGTGCTTTGCAAAGATATAGATGAGATACCAGTTGGTTTACGGGATAGTTTAAAAATGATTTGCAATGAGGTCTTTCCCGGAAGAACATGATATACATATATCTCTACGTTTAATACAGAGCAGAGGGCAGTTTACCCATAACATTTTTTGGTAAAAAGATTTAATAAGCTTTCTATTAAGTAAGGGTAGGTATTAGTTTCAATTCAAGTTTTTCTGCCATTTAGCAGGTAGCTCTAAAACAAATAATGGATGTTTAAATAAAAGGTGTATACGCATAAATAATTGAAAAAAGTCTTCGAACGTAAAACAATTATAAAATGTTGCAGTGAAAATTAAAGGGTTCTCTTTTATTTAAACCGAAACTCAAATATGAATAATTTGGTTTCTTGGCAAAAGTCTGTAAGCGTTTCCGCACTTATTGCTCGGCATTCCCTGAGCGTTTTGCATAATTTAACACACGGGTTAGGCTGTGACCCCCGCCCCTGAGGCCCCCACCCGCAGAGTCTGGCACACAGCCCCGCCCCCTCCTGCTAATGCCATTCCGCCCCTTTTCGACCAGAAGTGATGCGTGTGCCCGCTGCTCCCATTCAAATGCCAGACTAACTCAATTAGAGAGTGCAGACAGAAGCTGAAGTTGAGTGTTACTTTGACTGCCGGCCAACATGCGAGTGGAAAGAAATATATAAATATCCCAACAGCTGAATTTATGTCTGTTTAAAACTTATGGAATTAAGGCGAGGACTTGTTAAGGAAACAAACTTGAAGGGCCGTCTCAATAAACAGACAGCCGGCAAAAAAGTGGGAAGCTCGCCAAAAGTATCTAGATACTTTTTGCATCCAACCAAGAGATACTCGCACAAAAACAAGCGATGTCTGGCTCGTAAACTCGACTCGTAAATGTACACATCGAAAAATTTAAAGAAATCTGATTAACATGTTTAACAACAGTTAACAACGCTAAATGTATTTACCAGAAATAAGCAATAGATTGAAGATCTTTTAAAAACATTCATTCAACAAACTATTGAAGAAAATTCACTCAAATTAAAATGATGCATCTCTGATGTGTGCCAATGTAGCGACCAATGATGAGTTATTAAGTTAAAACGATTTTTCAAGTTAAATGATTAATTTTGTGATTTCTTCTTGTTGTTGCCATACAGGTATAGAAAAATGCAAAATTTTAATACTTTCTTTATCTAAAGACTATTTAAATGCACCATACCAATACATTTGAAATTAGGGTCTACCCAACAAAAAAAGTATATTTTCTGTAAGTTATATTTAAAAGTAAGAAAAATGAAATTAAATCAATTTTTACCCTCGAAAAATGTAATTCCATTCTTAACTGGTACCTCCAATACTAATACTTTTGAATTGTAAAAACGCAAAGGAATGCGTTGCTAAGGTATTTAAAACTGCTCATGTTTCGCATGGATTTTCCTCTCTGTGTGCGAAAAACACAACAGAAAACAAAAATAAAATACAAACAACGGAAAAGCGGAAAAAAGAACTTGGCGTCGTCTGAGTTTGAGTTGCTAGCTCTCTGTGCTCTCTTTTCTATTTTGCAGCTGTGTGAGTGCGTGGCTGTTGTTGTTTTTCCATTTTCCGTTGAAAATGTGAATGATTTTCCTTCACTTTCATCAACAGCTGCGCTCACACAAATGCAAGTTGTACTCTTTCTTTTGAGATTGCTTTTTGTTGTTATTTTAGATACACATATGAGTTAGCTTTTGTTTTGTATCTTTACCGTTTGGCTGCTTTTTTGTAGCGGCGTTTTCTGTGTGCTGTATGCTGTTTTAGGTTTGTTTTTAATATTTGTTGTTTGTTTATTGATTTCTTGGTGTGGTGTTCCTTGCCGGCTTGCTATGTTGCAAATGCCGCCGAAATTGCAATCAATTGCAGTTTTATATCGCCAGCTCACACAGATACTCACGCACACTCACTCACGCACACACACGCTACGGCGACGGCGACGCCGACTGCGCTGCCCACGTCGAATGTCCGTTAATTAAAAGCGCGATTTTCCTTTTGTTTGTTTTCGGTTTTTATTTTTTTTTCTTCTCATTCCTGCATTTTTGTTTTTTCTCGCCTTGTTATTGTTATTATCTTTTGTTATCAGCCTTCCGCGCTGCCGAAGCCGACTGCGCTGCCTTTTGGGGCTGTTTTTTTGTGTTCTTATTTCCCGTCTGCGGTGTAATTTCTGAGACTTCGCGATATTCCTTCTGCCGCGCTGTGTAGTTTTTCCGGTGATTTCCACTTGCTAACTGACTTTCTTCCGACTTTTCCAAACGGCCGGCCGTTTTGTTTTGCAAAATCCGGAGAAAGAGAGCGCGTAGAATCGCGGGGGAGGCATAACGAGAGAAAGAGAGCGGCCTTCTGCGCCGGTCCAAAAAGCTCGCGAAACGAATTGGCAACGGAACAGCTACGTAGAACGTATGGCCAGCCCGCTAGTACGTAACGTTCGGTTGGCTGGAAACGTTAAATTTGAAACTGGAATGGTTGTCGAGAGGATTCAGTTAAGTAGCTGTTCGTTTGCGGATATATGTTGCTTACATTCTGAAATGCTGATACCAATTTTATTCTTTTTTATTTTTCAAGGAATAAGACCGGGAAAAAATAGTATGCTGCGTTTGGGTTTTGGTGTCACAATTATTAAATATATTTTTTTTATATTTATATTTAATATATATATATTTTTTTTGTATATTTATACATTTGTTTTACACGTAATAGCATAATCACGTAACACAACTATTTCTATTTTTTCAAGTATTTTGATGTTGTTTTTATTTTAGATGGAACTTTTAATCATATATTTTTCGCTTTTAAAGTTTAATTCGAAATGGTATACTAAATAGTTTTTTAATTATATAGATTTTCTTTAACGAAAAAAAAGAATGTCAAAAAATAACAGCTACTATAAAAAATAAATTTAAAATATTTAAAAAATATGCATTTAAAAAACAAATATGCAATGCACCCGGGTAACGTTTATAATGACCTTTTAATAGGACTGGAATATTAGTTTATACTCATAATATCTTTATTACTCGTCGTCGGTTCTGCGGTGAGTTAAAAACATTTAAGGGGAAATTCGTTACTTAGTCAACCATTAGCCATCCGCTGAAATGAACGTCAAAAGGATTATATCTCCGAATGAACTGTTTATTTGGGTCGTAATGTTAGGCAGAGTACTTGCCAAGGTAAGTTTGACAAACAAAACATGTATATCCTTAGTTAAAGAATATTTTTGATAACTACACAACAAGATGGATGCTGTCATGACGGACGTTAAATGCCTTAACTATGTACCAGAAATTCTAAACATCTGGAGCTGTCACCTAAATCAAACATCTAAAACAACAAGTGCTTTATACATAGAGTTCTCCTTGGCCCAAGATGTTAGGTATATAGAAGGCATATACACACTGACGATGGAAAGAGGATCGTATCTGTCAAACTTTACTGCACTGAAAATAGAATATTGTCACTTTTTGTCGAGTGTGAATTCACAGTTTTTACTTAAGATGATTACCACTCAGATGCGGCGGTATGGCAATTTACCCCTGGAGTGCCCATACAAAATGGTAGGTTAACTGGCTTAATATATTTCGAATAATTCGAAAAATTAACATATTTTGAACTTGTAATTATTTACTAAGAATAAGCGGTATAGCCTAAAGGGATTCACAATCAATACAAACTTCTTACCCAGCTACTTACCAGAAGTGAACTTTACTTCGGACGCCCATATAAACCTTAAGGATCGCAGAGGATGTCGCATAATAATACGCGGCAGAATTTTCCGTCGTCAATAAAAGAAAACGTAACAAACTGTTAGAAAACCTATTATATGTGGGATAATACAAATTTAGTTTATTTTGGGAATAGTTATAGAATGTTACTTAAAACTTTAATGAACGAATTGTTTTTTGATGTAACGTATATGTATGTCTTTAAAATCCGACTTCGTCACTTTTCGACTTGCTGCACTCTCTTGGTAGCGTCGCTATTTCTTTACTCCATCCTTTTTAAGTGTATTGGACAACAAAATAATAAACGGACTGTAGGAGCGCAATTCAAATTCAAAATAAGGAACAGGGCCTAAACCGTTGATGTTGCTGTTACTCTTACGCTACAAGGGTTATACACTAATACTAAATTCCCTAATCCTACATATATGACACCAGTGTAAAAATAAAGGTACATATATTTTACAAGAGGATAGTGAAAGAAAGTAAGTTATCTTCGGCAAAACAACGTTGAACAGTAAAACTAAATGACCAACTCAAAAAATGTAAAGACATTTGCAACTTTTATTATTTTAGTTTTACACAGAAAAAACTATGCTTTTAAATCGGACGTTTTAGGTGCAAATATAGAGTCAAAACTTGTTAAAGTGTAAAAAAAATGTATTTTCGGTATTTACAAATTAAAAAAACTGTTTGAATATAAAATGTTCAAAAACAACAGAGCTACAATTTTGTAGGCGTGTAGGGGCACACCCAAGGATTATTTAGAATCTACATGCTTACTACTTTCTATTTTTAATAGTTTCTGAGATCTTAGCTTTCATACTGGTAGGTTATAAGTGATCCAGATCAAGAAACTTTACAACCTGTACAAGAAGTACATTATACCCTATCTTCTCTCCGAGTAAAGAATATGATTTCTGAATGATCCATACAGCGTGGAAGCAATCATTCTTCTTGGTAGCAATTTATTCTGGTTGGTAACAATTTATCATACATTGTAATACCATATCAATATGAGTGTTTCCATTCATTTGGAAAACGTTCCAGTCGAACGAATAATTCAATGTATAATTTTTATATGGTATGGACCGGTAATGAAGGAATTGAACACATTAAAACACAATTACTTTATTAATCGGCCGCACCATCGGGATCTTTTGTGTGCTTTTGAGCTTAAACTCGTGAATTTAGAATTTAGTCGACAATCGGTTAACCAGAAAATGGACGTCAAATGGCTCTTCACCCAAATTGTCCTGTTTTTGGGGGCAGTCATGTTGATCAGTGTTTCAGCAAAGGTCAGAAACAAAGTTTATCATATATGTACCGACTATAAGAATTTGTTTTATCTTTACAAGATGGATGTTTATCTGACAAGCGTGGATGTATTTAATTTTGCTCCAGAAATAGTAAAAAATGCCAGCTGTTATATAAATAAAACAGCAGACAAGTTTGGCTTACTGAGTGGTGAGTTCACCCTCGCCCAAGATATTGGATACGCGGACGGATTTTTCTTTTTGACAATGCAACGCGGTACCTTCTTGACTAACTTTACAACTATGGAACTCAACTACTGCCAGTTGTTGTCGAGTGTTGAGTCCCACTTCTTACTTAAGATGGCGATGAACGAGATCCGCAGAATTGGCAATTTCCCACTGGAATGTCCGTTTAAAAAGGTACAGTGAAGGTAAAGTGGATCTATACAAATTTACATCTCCTTTTTTTTCAAGAACAAGCGATATTATGTGAACGGCCTTACAGTCAACGCCAAGTTTTTACCCATTTATATTCCAGAGTTGAACTTCACTTCAAATATCCATATTAATTTTCGTGATCGCAAAGCGTTGCGAATAGTCGTCTATGGACGTGTTAGCCGACATCTTTAATTTCTTTGATTGGTCAAACACATATCACATTTTCGCTAAATTTATTTTAGCTTAATAAAACTTGGATCTGAGAATTGTTTGTCATTGTATGTTCGGTTGATGGAAAAAACATCTATCATTTCGATGGCTAAGAAAAAAACAATCAAAGTCATATTGTACTGAAATACGAAAAGTTCTACAACTATTGACAGCCAAAAATGGGGACCTTCTTTTTCAAAAATGGTAATCGCTGTACTATGCTTGGAATTGAGTTCAAAATACGTTTGTGGAATTTCAAACGTGCCAAAAGCATGATTTCGAAATGCGGAAATGGAACACCTTGTGCGCATGATCCCCTACCACTAAGTATCGCGCTATTTCTCTGGCTCTCGCAAGTACACAAAAACAAAAGCCTGGCTAACAGCCCAAGGGGGTTGGTCTGCGAGGGGGGTTAGCGGGGATAAGGGAGCCTGGGGCCTGGGGGGTCAGGAGCAGCCCTGTGCGGGTGCATTTGGCTATATTGCTAATGGCAGCAGCAGAACCAAGAACTGCCGGCCGGTCTTCTCCACCAACTGAATGCGGTCAGCCCAAAAGCCCAAGTGGCCAAATGGAGGCGTAACCTGAAGGATCGAATTATTGCTGCTTTATATGTTCTTGTTGTTTTGCCGTCGCGTTGACAAATGTTGAGCTGCATTTTGGGTTTTTCGCCTTCGAGAAGGACTAGGGGTTGGGTATGTAGGTGGAAGCGGGGGGTGGTATGTACAGGAGATGGGGTTTTGTTATAAACTGCGGTGCCAATGTGTTGATAGTAAGGGAATTGGGTGTAAGAAGGGAGAGTAAAAATAGGAGATTTAAAAGGTAAGACTGGTAAAAAAAATAATAGCACACTCAACAGTAAAACAAATAATGACGATGTATAAATATGTGGAATAGCCAGGATTCCACTTAAAGTGGCTTTCAGAACCATTTTGTGAAACATATCTTAAAAATAATAACAAATTGCACAGAATTGTCATGGAACACCCAAGAAAAAAGCTGGCTAAACCCATTCAACAATTGGACAAAGGCAAACTAACAGCCTAACTACTGATGCAGGATTTATTGTTGGCAGGGGAATAATAAAGTAAAATTAAATGAAAAAGAGAAATTAAAATACACATTCTCACAATAATATTCAGTTATTTTATTGATAAATGTTATCTTTTGATTAAAAATACCCTGTGTTTTCTCGTGATCAATGGATTTATTTAAATAATGTCAGTTAGAGAATAGAAAATTATTATGAAAGTTATAAAAAATTAATGTCACATTCCAAATATAATAGTTTTAGAGTTATGTATATTTTCCATTTTGTAAGTTGACCACAATAAGCCTGTGTGTAAGGACTCCTGCCCTTTACTTCGCCGTTCTCCTAAACCAAAATTTAAATATATCAATAAATTATAACAAACAGACACCTGATTTCTCCACCATGTTATTGCCCCAAACTTTACCAGTGACTCACACTCTACAAATTATTCATTCTACGCAGATCTAGACTCCCGCCCACCCAATTCATCAATCGGCACCGGCACAATATTTTCATAACAATTAATTCCATTGATACACATTTGGTGGTTTCTTTCGGTTGGCCACCTGCAGAGCATTGAAATTCGAAATTTGTTTTCGTTGCAATTAGAGGTGCATTGGGAGGTGCATTTTTGGGGCGGCAGACCGTTTAAGGGGTCCCCGAGGAGCCGTAGCCCCAAGAACGCGCTTTTCCGAGGGATACTTTATGGCCAAAACAGAAGACGGCCGAGAGCAGTTGTTTACCTGCGCAGCCAAAAAACAACGTCCAGAAATTATGGCACGCGTGCTGGGGCAATTAGTTGGAGGGCTATGGATCGGGAGGGGCTCAGATACTATATCTGTCGGATTCGCAACGGGGGCGGCACTCAATTTGCCATTTTTATGAGGCGCGCGAAAGCGAATTGAAAACAGCCCACGAAGTATTTCACTTGTGTTCTCTTTCTGTGTCGGAGGGTAAACAATCCAGTCTGGGAGTGAGTCAGCGGGAATTAAGAAGCCCATCATGCTGGTGGAAGTGCACTCTTCAGCGGGAAACTGTCGTCGCCCCTTGGAAATAAATCACTCTGAGAATACTCGCAATTTTCGTGGTACCCGCACTCATTTGTTAATCGTAATGATTTGTGCAAATGCCGTTAAATGCCATTTGACATTTGTCAAACTGGAGTGACCTCAATGCGCGAGTGGGCGAAGTGCCACCCACCCACTCCTACAGTGTGCACTGAAAAAAATAACTACATGTACCTTTAGTTTTTCTGTTCATAGTTTCCTTATATACTTTTTGACCCTCACTTAAATGTTTATGGTAATTTTTAAGAATAAACAGAAGGGGTTAAATATTAAATTAGAAACTTATTTTCTTCTGAGTGCACGAAGGAAGTGGTCGATTGTGCCAGGGACCAAATTGAAACTGATGATCCGACACTCACTCAGTCACTCAGCCATTTCCTCAGCTTCTCAACTCTGCAGCTGCCAAGTGAGCCATTAGTCGACCCTGCCCTCTGCCCTCGGCTTAATCAAAATCTATGATGTGTTATTTAATTAAAATTATAAATACTACAAACAATAAATGCGACACTGTTTGCCTTGGTTATCTGTCAACTGGCAGTTGAATGAAGTGTTTACTTTTGGGCTTTCAATGTCGCTCTCCCAAATGAACGCATTTTTTCACATCAAGGGAAAATTAATTTGTAAATGCAATATGCAACATGAGTTATGCTGACACATAGGTAGCTAAAAGCTGAAATTATTGAATACTTTAATAACAAAGTAATTACAATTTGTGGGCATTTTGGTAAATCAAAAAGGAAATACTTCAATTTTAGCCCGAAGTACAATACAAAGGAATGAAAAATAAATATATGTCCTCGGTTAAAATTACATACATGTTTTCCTATTTATTTAATTTAAATAAACAGATGATTGATTCACTTTAGTTTTCAAGCAGGTTTTTTTTAAATAAATGAAACAATTAAGGAGTACAGTTAGGGGCTTTTATCTGTGTAAACCAATTATTAGCATTTTCTGAAAATTTGTCAGTTTTAAACTGCCGAGATAGAGCCCCTGGATAAACCATAATTTATGACCTTAGACAGCCGCATATACAGTGCATACCGAAAGTCGTTGAACCGATTTCCTCGCAACACTTGGCTTGCCGAAACCCCTTTATTTTTTGTTATTTGCTGCAATTTCCACTGATTAATTAATAACAATAAAATGGATTGGAGAGCGGGCGGAAAACGGAAATAAAAAAGTTAATGATTAAACACAGTGGCCATCCAACAAAGGCGACACAGCAACAACAGCATCAATTTGTTGGTTGCTTTTGATTTATAGTGGGAAATGCGGAAAGGCGTAGCACACTTTCGGGGCGTTTTCCGGGCGCAGTGGAAAATGCTGCAGCTGGAGGAAAAGCTATAAATCAGCAAATGGTAAAAGTGGGCGACAACGCGCTTTGTTGCAGTCGCCATGGATGCAGTTTTGTTGTTGTCGTCGCTCCGGTTGTTTTTTAACACTTTCCTGGGATGTGCAAAAATTCAATGAAGCGACCAGCAGCGACAAAACGGCGGAGCGGCGGCAAAAACCTGACAGCAGGCGCACGAAAAATTTGCATCACACAAACAGCAAGTACGCAAACACATAAAGCAGCGGAACATACGGCTCAAAACACAAGTGCAGGAAGAGAAATAGTTTATAGACTTCATATATTAATGTAATTTCAGGTCCCAACCCTGGTGTAATCCTAGGAAATACAAGGGGTATAGTATCATCTCCCATGCCTAATTGATGCCCTACTTTTCGCTTACTTTAAACTTGTCATTTTTTTCGTAGGCCCTTACATAATTTGTCCTTAAAAACATTAAATTTATTTAGTAGAAGTAATATTTTATGCTACCTAGTTATACATATTTATAACTAAATTTTAACAATTTTACATTTTAATCTTCAACCACACCACCGGTACAACGGCCTTTACTTACGAGAATAAAAGTATTAAAGTCCCATATATGCCACTTCCATTTTTTTTTAATTTTCTGATTCCATAAGCAATATTAAGAAGCTTATGCAAACAATCAAAATCCGAAAAAGAGTTTAAGTAAAATCGTTTAATGTTTTTGCCTGTGCAGCCCCGAACACTGGGTGAGAGACACACGAAATGTTAATGCAAATAAATTGCCTGCTGACTTTATTTAAATTTCCCATAAGACACACATGAGCGAGGACTAACGCCAGAGGGAGGTGGAAGTGCCGGGAAGGAGCGGGTGATAAATGGGGAGGGACCGAGGTCCTGGGAGTGCTGAAGGAGCCTCCTAAGCAAAGTGTAGGCCGGAGTTTCCATCCGCTCCCCAACAGACATGTGTTGCCTGTGGCAGCTTTTTGTAATTTTAATTTTGATTTTAATTTGTGTTGAAATATTTACATAATCACTGACTGACAACACGGCGAAAGACGAAACAGAACCCGGTCTTCGGGAGGTGGAGGCGGAGATTTGAATGGAACAGCTGCTTGGGCGCAGCAGATTTTTGTATCAAACTTTAATGAAAATTTATAAGGTCTGCATGAATGATTAAGTAACCATGTGGTGGTCTGAAGTGTGTGCGTTTTGCATTTCTTGTCTTCTAACTTGGCTTAGCTTGTTCTTCATAACTTGGAGGCTTGAAGTTTTAAAGAAGCAATAAGGAATTTGATTGCCTGTTCAGGAACGTTGATATTAAATGTGCCGGCAAACTGTTGCCAATTCGTCCTAAAACCCTGGATTAGAAGAAGTTATGGAAATCAAGCAGGACTAAAATAAAATACGGCAGTATTTTTAAGTTTAATCAAATTTATTAAGAGTGGTCAAACTAAAATTAACACGGAATAACTAAAATGTTTACGATTCCACTGTAATAACCGAAAAACTTCTAGGCTGATCCATGAAATATTTTCTCGGCTGCCCTTCAATTTGAACTCTCGCTTGGATGGTTTTAAGTTCTAATTAGTCTTGAAATACCTGAACCAACACATATACACAATTTGTAAAAGCTCTCAAAGGTTGATGTCTGTTTTAATTGCACCTGGCAGGCCCAAAAAATATGCATAAAAACGCAAACAAACCGGCATATACATACTTTTAATTAGAAGGCAAGCTGAGGCCTACGCTATCCTTAGCCCGTGTTTTGCAATTAACTTTGGCAGAGGCGGCTTGAAGTGCAGCTCGACTATCCGCAAGATGGAATCGCTTTCACTTTGGCAAAAGATCAAAGGCGAGCGTCAAACATATGCCCGACAATGGCTGCCTCACAGATACTTCCTCAACCCCAACTCAAACCCAAAGCCGACATATAGAACGCTTAAAACGAGTCGCGGCCCCACAACAATAACAAATGCAACTCCCAGCGAAAGCTAAGCGCAGCAAAAAATGTTTGTGGGGAAAACCGGAGGGCAGAGAGTAAGTGAATGAAAAGTATTTATGAATGGAATGTAACTACCGCTGGCAGATAAAAGCCGAGGCACGGGCAGTGATGAAAAAGGTACACTTTTCGTAGACCCCGGCAAGGTACCAGAAGCACTTTTATTTAACTACATCCATATATCGATACCAGTCGGTGAATACACACTTATTTCCCCTTTGTTCTAAAACGTAAGGAATTATTTATAAAAAAAAACTAATTTGGTTCATAATGTGTGGAACAGAAAGCTTAAGGTCAGAAAAGTGAAATTCTTTGTCTTGATCAAAATAAAAAATTAATATCTTTGCTGTGTACTGTTATTTAAAGATTTAGGAGGGTTTTTGGGCGATGTTTTTACAAAGAAATTGTTTGTTTTATTTGCATTGTATTATTTGTATTTTAGAAGTTATATATTTATATGTACTGCATGTCATTGTATTCAAACCTTTTATAAAAATGAATTGTTAAGTGTTATCCCAGGAATATCAGAAGATCACAAACATCCCGTAAAATCGTGCTGGATAAAAACGTAGATGCTGGGTACTCAGATGCGTCTATCCAGAGCCCAAGCAGCACTGGCCACACGGGCTACGGGCCATAAATACAGGTAGTCGCTTACTGAATAGCTTCGTAAACGATGCCAACTGAGGGCTGGAGCTGGTTATGGATAGGAGTTGGAGCTAGAGTCCTAAGTGAATTGCCGTACACCGCGCACACGACTTCATGACAATGGGCCTCTCCCAATGGCAATTGTATTGTGAATAGTTTTGCCAAAGTCGCAGTCCTCGGCTCACCCCCACTTGCAAAAGCCCTTTGATTTATGACATGTGCGTTTTAAGTTAGATTCCTGAGCCCCCGTGTGCCTTCCGATGGTGCAGTTCGCTCCTCTATTAATTGGCAAAATTGTTGCCTACTGTTGTGCCGTCTGGCGATGTGGTGAAAAGGGCAGGCTAGTTGGAGTTTGAGAGAGTTGGTTAGAGAGCGTTTTTTTTGTGGTCTGAAAATATAAAAAATAAATCAATATTATGGATCAGCATATATAAAATATTTATTTAATTATTACTACATTTAGCAAGTAAATAAAAATAATTGTACTACCATAAACTAGAACAATTTAAGCTCTAGTAAAGTCGACGTGTTCATCACACCACATTGGAAAGGCCCAGCAAAACAGCTTTGCCTGACAAATCGCATGTTAATTTTTTGTGGAAATGCAAGGATCCCAGGAGCAGCAGCCTCGTGAAGATGCAACTGCAGAGGAGCCGAGGACTCGACTGGGCTCGAAGCGGGAAATCCAGGGGGTTGACGGCATCGCGATGAAATGCTGGCCCGAGCGAGAGCCGCAAATTGCGGCAGAATGCATTTTCAAAAGACAAAACGGGAGAGGAGGATGCAATCTCAAGTGGTTATCTCCGAGGCCCTCTGGACCCGTGGGACGTGGGGACCAAAGTCAACATCAAAGTTCACGCCGACAAAGCGTAGAGAGTAAATGTTTAATGAGCGAGGCGGCCGGGGAGCGTAGTTTGCTAGAAAGGAGTAAAGGATCACGACTCCTTCAAGCCCGGGCGCAAGCCAATTAAAACAAAAGCCAAAAAACAAATGCACTTCAAGCGGGGAAGGCGGGGAATGCGGGGGAAAGCGCGTTTGACAGTGTCAAAGGACCTGGGGAGGGGGAGCCTACCACGTGAAGTGTTTGGCAACATTGTTGGACCTTCCAGGACCCACTCCGGACCCCGGACCCCAGACCCCGAACCCTGAACACCCCTCCCTCGCCAGCACGCACTCCAAGCAACAGTTCTTCTTTGAAGTCAAAAGGATTTTTCCCAGGCTGCAGCGAAAATCGGAGGCACAGTAAATTAGCTACACTTCACTCGAATGTTCCGCCCCAGGGAAAGGGAGGGACACAGCACTTCCACCGGAAAGTGGAAAATTCCATGTGACATCTGCTGCAGTAAGGAGGGCGGGCTAATCAAGGTGGCAAATTAATCGGGCTGGAAGGGGCTTCGGCGGTGGGCTAAGCTGGGATAAAGGAAAGGTATTTGAACTCCGAAGGGAAGCTCGTTTTGATCAGAGAGATCGGTGGACTGAAGAAAAGGTTATACTTTTGGAAATAGCAGGGGTGAGTGGAGCGAAACCGATCCTCGTCGTTCTTGATCCTGAATTTAACGATTAAAACTGGCATTCTCATGCGTGTATTAAATTTGTACTTTCTAATGGCATATCATAAATTCTACCCATTGTATTGTAAAGTCCAGACCGATTTTCATTTCATTTCATCCCAATAGGGAGCCATCGATCAGAAACTTTAAAGGACTATAACTACGCAAATGCATCCCAACTAGAAAAGAAAAAAAGGAAAATAAATCCCATCTTCCCCTTTAATAACCCAATCCTGATCCAGAGCCCATACTTCCTGGCACTTTTCCTCGCGTTTAATTATGCTTAGCTGACAGCGCGAACTACAATGGTATAGCATACTCTACGGCGTGGCGAGCAGGAGGGGAGTACGAGTTGGAGCAGGAGCAGCAGGACAAAGAGGAGGATTAGGTTGAGGAGGGGCTTAGGCCCACTGGCGCCCGGCGATATGTGACGGCCATTTAATTTGATTTATGGCAAGTGAATAGCCTTGATTAGGACGCGTTCGCTACAATGAGAACCGACGACCGCCACAGATGCCTGGGGCACGACGTGGCGGTGGGTGTGCATGTGTGGATGAATTTAACTCAATTTCACATAAATCAAAAATGTAGCCATCGCAAACCCGCTCCCGAACTCGAGTCCCCTTCGCCCTGCCCCTCTTGCCGCACTCACTCATTCATTTCCCCCGTGTGCACCTTGGCGCTAATCGCGTTTCAATTGTTGAAACGAATTGCGAATTGAATGAAGTGTTGAAATTTCAGTAGCCAAGCTCATGGGTTCACTGGGAAAAATATTTAACATTTTGCGAACCGTTCTGTTGTTGGGGAAACGGTGCTGTTTTTTAAATACTGGGAATGGCTTGTTATTTCATATTCTGGTCATTCTTACTAAGGTTATTGTTTTTAGGTCTGGTGTTTCCGTTTTATGTTCTTACATTTAAAATATAAAATATTTCACAAGTACAGTACCATATGAGTAAAATCGCCTTGGGCTAGTATTATAGTCAAAGGTCAAAAAATGTAATAAGCATCGAAAATACCATCATTAATTAAAAATAAACATTACTCATTTATCTAATTAATAATTTAATTGATCTAGTAAATTATATAATAATTTAATTATTGGTTATTTCAAAATAAAATAAAATTAGATATTGCTTCGGACAGACAAAATTTAAATTTCAACTTGCTTATAGTCGTTATAAGTATGTTACTATAACAATGCTAAGCGTTAAACTGGTTAAACTGAAGTTGACTACTACCTCTTCTTTTCCTTTAGTGTATAGGTATAGATTTCCCCTATGAGCGGACAAGTTCATAAAAGTAAATCCAAAGCAGGCAACAATAAGCGAATTTAGGTGTCAAACAGCAGGTGGCAATGGCAGCCAGCGGAAGTCCCTGACGTCCTTCGATTGCGGACTGGGGGTCGGATTCGGATTTAGGGCTGGGTTTGGGGTACGGTTTCTGGGTTCCGGGACTCAGGGACTCCGGGGTTCCGGTGTTCCGGGTCTTTGGGGACGGCTTGGTATCGTCAGAGACAGATGATATCTTAAACACACACACGCACTCAGACAATCACACATGACTACCCAGCCAAATGTTATCAGAAAACCAGCAACCAGCAAAAAACCAAACTGTTGTACAATTTTTGACATGGGTAACACCAAACAAAGGGCCACAAACCTGGGTGGGGCCTTAGATACGTATATATGTATAAGTATACACCACATGTGGAACCTTCTTTCGATATCATTTGGGCAGTGCCTGGGTATTGGCAAACCGCAAGAACATCAACTGATGGCAGATAAATTAAATTTTGCGGTTCTAAATGGGCAATCAATGAGGCGTTCCGCAGCAGGTTTCGTTGCGAAACTCAACTTCCACTCCGAAAACTATGTGGAAATAAAATTTAAAAATTGAACAAACACGAGCCAATAACTTGACCTCCGACAAAGGAGACAGACACGGCCAAAGGGGAGAGAAGAAAGGAGTCCGAAAAGTTGTTAGTGAAACTTTCAGCTACGACATCAAATATTGACTCGAGTCCGCATTTCCCCCGCACAATTCAAGTGGGTGTTGTTGTGTACAGTTGACACCTGGATCTCCTTCTGCGCCCTCGTTTATTGGTATTTATTCGGCAGCCGGAATGCCTAATCAAACAGACGGCGAGTACTTGAAGGGCTGCTTAAGCACACAACATACAACTAATATTGAACGCGATTCGGTGCCTGCCAAAGGAAATCCTTAAAGCCTGAAGCCCTCCAGCTGAATAAGATTGGGTGGAAAGGGAGGAGGGTTAGGATGCTTTGCGATTTTTTTGGCACTTCAGATGCCGAGAAAGCTAAGATGAGGTAAACAACATGAGTCCTGTGCGCCATACAGTCACTGGCAATACCTCTGCTGCCCTCAAATTTTCTAAGACAGTCCCAGAAATACCACAAAAGTTAGTCAATAAAAATTTTTTTTTTAATTTAGAGACCATTTAAATGATTATTCCAGGGACCATCAAAGTTACTTGAAAGCTCATGTAGATACAATGCTGGCTTTCTCCAGAGTTATTGGGCTCTTTCGTGTGCCAGCTTAGCCAACGTCATTTCCCATGTCTTTTAAATTTCCTATAACGGCATTAAACGATTTTGAAAGACTCTAGATAGCCCCTATACCAATTAACCTTTCCTGTCCAATGATCTAGAGTTAATAGCGTAGGTATAAAAGTGGAAGGCGAGGTAGTCGATCTTATCATCTAAGCCCGCTATATTATAATGGTCATCGCTGCATTAATCTAGACCATATTAGCCCGGTTCCCAATCCACAATTCAGCTTCTCTATGATAACGGCATGACAAAAGATACCTTCTCCAATTCAATTCAAGGGGACCAAAGATTGCCCCACCTCGGAAGGTCTTAAATGTACAATTCTTAAACTGTAGATGGGTATTGATAACATACTTCTGTACGGTTCTTGTTTTTTATTGTGAACAACGCTTTAGTTTTTTTTATTAAATTGCTTATACTGCTTAATATTTATGATGGCCTCTTCTACTTCCCAACTATAAATGGCGTAGATCCTTGCACTGGCAGCTCCCACACATATTTCATTGAACTACCTTTGCAGGATTTATCGTTTAGTCTGAAGTCTTTCGAGGGTTTGGACCTGCAGCACATGTGCACGCAATGCTGTTCTCCGCCCCTGTTGTTTGATTGTGTGGGGGCCCACCGATTTATATCTATGAGCTTAGCATTGGTAAACCAATTGTGGATGCCAGTATGGGCGAGGTCATTTCCGGATGTCCAGTGATTAGAGCGAACATCCTTGTTTTTTAAATACCAATTAACGGCATCAAACTCCCGTGAGGCTTCAAAGGTCACCAGTTCGGAACCCAGCTCGCGACAGTTCTCGTAGGCCCTATACCAATTTGCCATCTCCTTTCCGAAGTGAGTATCTTTCATTGATCTTGACGAAGGGGAGTGAGATGAGAGCGTAGATTGGTGGGTCGCCTTAAATTATGGTTGAGGATTAAATAATGAATTAAAGGTATTAAATGTGCTCACCAATTAATATTGCTGGCGAGAGCTAAAATGAGTTGAATAAATTTCTTCAACATTTTTCTTCTGACTTCACAAAAGAGAGCAGTTCGCGCTTGCTTTATACCTTCTTCCTTTCAGTGCTTTCTCCTTATCTGTAACATATGCCCTACATATATTTCTGTTCCTATTCAATCATATTCGTTAATCAACAGTGTTATAATATATATAATCATACAGTGATATCCGTTGATATACAAATACACAATTTGTTGCATTTTAAAACATTTGCTACCATCGAACGATAAGCTTTGAATATATAGGCAGAGATAATTACCGCGCTTTCTTGAACACTTTTTTCCAAATGTTTTTTTCCGCAAAAAATACAAGCTTCTTTTTAAATTGAATTTCCAAGCCGTTTTTTTATTTAAGAAAGTAAGCATTTAGCTCCTACAAATTCCTGCGCCGGTGCCAAGCCCCCTAACATCAATCTAGTAATGCAAGCAATTGCGTTAAGAAAAGGAGGAGATAAAATATTTTCCATTCTATTTTTTACCTTCATATTTTGAATGCTACTTGTAATTTTTTGCCTTTTAAATTTGGAATTTTAGCTTTTAATCGTAAATATTAAGCGCGTTTATATATGTGAATATAGTATGTATTTATAATCATTTTTTGTCTCAAAATTTGATGCCAGAACCTTTGAGTGTTGGATGGTGCGATCGTCACGACATTTTACCTCGTTAGCGGTTTGATATCAATCTTAAAATAGCAGCATGTTCCATTCATTGTTTTAATATTTTTTTCTAGATTAACTTGATAACTTTACTACTCTATTAAAATGTTGGAGCGTGTCCCCTTAACAAAATGATATTTCCTTGTAAATATATATTTTTCCGAAACATTTGACAACTCTCTTCAGTGAAGTATGCCATTTTATCAAAACTATAAAATGTATAGAAGAAATTCGGAGTCAGTGGCCTCAACTAAAGGAAATCAGGTAAATATTTGAGCAACTATTCGAAAACAATGAGACAAAGCTGTGCCCATTGTGACGATTATGTTGCTGCTATAGCGCATAAGAAAGATACAAATCGCTGTCTCACACGTCGCTCTCAAGCTTTGAGTACCTTCCTGGCGTCGATGAGTCGAATTTCGATTAGATTATTTTGGGTGGCGAAAGTTTTGTATCGCTCTCACATACGTATATTGTAAACATATCTCTGGAAATAGCTGAAAAGAATATTTTTTTGAATATAGCAAATTCCGCTATCCTTGTTAACCGCTATAATTATTTTTGGGGCTTAAAAGGCTATTCACCGTATTTTAATTACTGATATTCTATAGCTAATAAGTATTTCGGCGCAACGAGTTTCTACCGTATATTAAATTATTTCTTTACAAAGTTACATTTTTTTTAATTTTTGTGTAGTTAAAGTGGTCTTGGCATCGTTTGGCGTGCACGTATTTAGCCCGATAGCATCTGGGATATGTTCATAGCATTGCAATGTTAACGGCCCTCCCATTGACTATATATGGTCGAATCAACGCTGTGCTCGCAAATAGAAATGTTTGAAACTCTGCAGCTTCTCGTCGTCGCCGTGTCCGGAATTTGGGCAGCAGACTACATGGCGATCCCTGAGGACACATTTGTGGAGTGCACGGACGGACCACCGGGATCGATTCCCATGCACGAGGCTTTCCACGTGGACAACTTGGGAGCCGAAATGGTACCCGAAGGCATTTACATATCGGGGAACGCCACAACCATATGGAACTTTCCGCGCACCGATCGGCTTTCCGTAACTAACTCCCTCCTGAAAAATGGCAACTGAGCCCAAATCCATTGCATTTTCAGGCCAGGATTAGTGTTTTCCATTTCAATCGCGGTACTTGGGAGCCGACGGTTTTCAACGTAGCTACGAAGGACGTCTGCGCTGCGATTTTCGACAAGAACACGTACTGGTACAAATCGTGGTTCCAAAACCTCTTGAACATGGAGGAGATCAAGGAAAAGTGTCTTATAACCAAAGATGTGAGCATGGTAGCTTAGACTTTTTTAATGTGTTCAAGATGTTATGCGTTTTAGACCGTTCTGGTGTACAATCCTTTCGTTTTGAAGTTACGCGTGGAGAACATCATTGGACCCCCTCTCCATGGTCGCTATAAGTCGGTTATTATATTTGAAGCATTCGACGAAAATAACGTACAGCGACCGACATCCTTGTGCTTCGAGTTCAGAGCTCAGGTCGAAAAGATTAGAAAATAATTATGAGAGATATTCTAAAATGTTTTGTTGTAGCAAAACAAAAAACTTTTTGTTGTACGAGTATAGTATTAACAGTTTCTACAATCGATTGACCAATAAAACCTTTCCCCATAGCCTTTTATACTTCTTTCATCCTAAACATCCCCAGTCCCGTCCATACTCAACAGTTGGTCAGTTCCTTCGAGTGGGTCAATGGCTTAACAGTTCGACGCCAAATGAAAACGGGTCCAAGGGCCTAGGCCAACTCGAGTGAACGAGGCAAAAGCCAATTCCATACAATTTCTATATCAAAAGGTTCTTTTTTCCACCGCAGTCGGAGCCAGCTCGGGGGAAATATTTATTAATTAACCATTATCGTTGACTGGCTCTGGCTGTCTGCTGATTCCGACTCTGCTGCTGATGCGCCCATGATAAATGGACGTCTGAAGTGCAATTTGCATGCGAGCAGAACAAAAACGGAGGAAGTCAGAAAAAAGGGGAGTTGTGGGGAGGAAATCAGCGGCGGCCATTGATGCCATTGAGATGTGGACACAAAACAGCCGGACGGCGGGACAGCCGGACGTGATGGCAACCTGTCCGTTGATGAGCATCATTATGCCAAAGGACATGCTGCTTGTCCTGCGGATCAGGCTCCCAAGAGTTGACAATTATGACAGACGCAGGCAACGGACATTCGTTCTCCGCCGCTGGTGCTGCTGCTGGAATTAACGCCATTTTAATTGAATTTTAATATTTCACACACGACTCAACAGCCGGAAGTGGAAGTCGGCAGTTGGGCGGCGAAGGGCTTTGAAACTCACCCAAAAACCGCAAGTAAAACGTGAAGAGTAGGCGGAATGGTTTATGGCCACCGACCGTAAAGGATGTCCAGGGATCTGGCGCTGACTGACCAATGAAATAGCCATTATGGAAATCTGTTGCCAAGTTTGGTCACATAATGGATAATGATGCATTAAATTCCGGAGTCCTTAAACTGCGGCAAGTGAACTTCAATAATCTGTTTCTGATTTTAAGTTTAAATACTTCCCTTACCCTAGTAATTTTAAAAACATAGCAAAGTTTTAATATAAATTCATTTATTTAACTTTTGTTATCATTAGTGGTTTCCGCTATACCATGAAAAAATTATAGTTCGAACTAAGCAAGGATTTTTAAGACATTAATTTGAACTTGATTCTGTCAGGTTTGTGGCAAACTATCGATAGTTCGAAAATGCAACACTGGCAGCAGTGTTGAACAACGTGCTCAGTAAGGAACTAATTTTATTGGTTGCCCTTTTCCTACAATTTCGGTTTAGGGATTAATAATGGCAGCTCGGATTATTATTTGAGGCTTACCAATTTTCACAACTTGTTTCAGATTTTAACGCGTAGAAAGCGAATAATTCAGGCCAAATATCGTAGTAAACCGCCGCCATCATTCGACCGGCGACTTTGTGAGTTGGAGCGTGGTATAAATAGATTAACCAGAGAAGTTCGGGACTTCAAAAAACGGTTCAGGGAAGTCATTAAGCAGACAGACCCCGACACCCTCTGGAGATAAACTGGCTTTCATGCCAATAATTGAATCCATCGCAGTGCAGCTGTTGGTAGAGGGCCGAGCACCAATTTTGGATCTGTCCTGAAACACAAGGTGGGGATAAGTATAAAATTTCAATGCTGGTCCTTAAAATAACAAAAAAAGCGAAGGTTTTATTGAAATGCATTTCAATTGCATTAAAAAAATTTAAATAAAATTTTATATTTTTTGTATAGCTAATTAATAAGAAATGACCTAACATTCCGTTTTACAAGAAATATTTTTTAAAACAAACAAAAATATTGTATTAAATATTTTACCATATATGTAGTAGGTGTATAAATGCTAGTTTCATAAACTAAGTTCCTTGAAATTTCGTTAAGATGTTACCTAACAACTAAAATTACTGAAAGCTTTGCTTTCTTGTACTGAATGTTTATTAATCCATATAGGAAATAGATGTACAAATGGAGGTAATGACTGCAGTAAATGAGGGCATTGCTATTCATTTATTTTAAATATTTAAAACGCAAGTATTAACAATTTCAATTATAAAAATTAATATATAATTTTGTTTAATTATATTATGGGTCAAAATAAGTAACACTATCTAATAAAACTTGTACTCAACAACATTCAAGAGGCTGCGAAAGCAGAAATGCCATGTGTCCATATCTATGTACTGATTTTAAACCTCAAATCGGCGTATATAGCCACCAGGATGTGCACAAAAACCTGATCAAATATTTTGTCACGACCAACAATTTCCTGAAGGGACACCGCTGGGATGTGCCAGTGTCCAAATATTAAATGCCATTGTGACAAACGCCGCCAACTGGCTATGAAACAGCCAACTATTGATGATGATGAGGACGTGGTGCCCCAGACCACCGGCGACCATTCGAGGAGTCGCCGTTTGCAATCAGCGAGGGGTGTGACATCGCAGTTGGCAATTTCTTCGTGTAACATGCAAATTTCAACGATTTTCAATCACAAGTTCGCACTCTCTGCAGCTTTGGGCATTTGGCCAGGGCTGGCGGTTTGGACACATTTCGAGTCGCGAAATCTAACTAAAATGATATATTCAGTCAGTCTTAAACTTACAGAAGCATTTACTTACAAGAAAAATGTATATCTTATCAGGTACAATTGTTATTATGGTTTTATATTTTACTTAATGTAATTATTTTACTTTTTTAATCAAAGTTTTATGCATTTTACAACCACAAAAAATAAAAAAAATATTCATCTAAGCAGAGACTTTATTTTTCAGCTTAGCTCTTTATTTTGACTACGAATCTAGACAAAAAACTAGTTAAGATGTTATAAATTGCCCTTTATATATGTGCAGATAGTGTTCAACATATATGGAAATGTAAACCATTCCAACGAATTTATGTGTTAAATTACCATAAATATAACCGATTAATAAACTTAAGATACACTTTTAAAAGGTATTTCAACTTTTAGAAACTTTTCCATACAATTTATGAAAGTTAGAAAGTCCTTCGTTTGGCAATTTCGGGCCCATCCCTGACATCAAACACGCAACACTGCTCTGTGCTTTGCTTTGCACGGACGCACAGTGCGTATGAGCAATGGAAAAGTAATTAAATTTAACAGGCAGAAGCGGGAACTGCGCAGAGCCATGTGCCCTGTCCTCCGATGTCGATTTCCCGGCTAGTTAGACTCACAAAATAAAAAAGAAATATTGGGAAAACTGCCATTATTAACGCATTGAGCGCGGCGCCGACAGCTGTTGCACCCCTTCAAAAGGATGAAATGGGGGCGGGTAGGTGCCATGTTGACACTTTGCGAGACCAAATGACATTTATTGAAATTTCATCATTAAGAGCCGAAGTAGGGAGCCATTCCCCAAACTGTTTGTGAACTTTGCTGCTCATCGGACTTATTTAAATTCGAATTGCGACACGTGCGGGGTAGTAGTAGAGTAGATTGTCATATCACCATCAGGTTATCAAAGAAGCGGCTCACTGAAAATGCTGTCAACCCTTGCCGCTGGAAATCACTTTTTTGGCATAGCAAACAACAACTCAGTGAACCGAAAAATATCCCCAAGGAACGCAACCAACATTTTTCACATTTTTGCATAATTTTCAAGAAAAACTTTTCAAGTTACGGGAAGGTGACAGAAATCCTCGTCATCCCCCTTATCGAAGAATGATATGTGAGTTTATAATTCGAATGTAATATGCTTTAGGCAAATTGATGAAGACGAGGGTTGCGCTTGGGATCGATATAATGCGAAAGTAATACTTCGATTGGGGAACCCAAAGTTTGTGAAAAGAAAAGATGCATACCCAAAGCGTGGAGGAAATAAATGGGATGTTCAATCCAGAAACCAAATTTATACCATGGTGCGCTTGATTCTGATGGGTTCACTGAATGCTCTCAACTCAATTATTGCAAGCTCTAAAAATTCAAGGTTCATGTACAACAATTTTGGGAGTACAAATTTAAGAATATTATATTATATATATTTATTTTATGATGTTTGAATAAGAATAAGAACTGCACTTCTGAATGCAGTGTCTTTTTTAATTCAGCATTCGACCACATAATTAGGTAACCGCTATGCTTTTATTGATTTTAAGAGGTCTTTCAGCCTAAAAAAGAAAACAAATGTGACGAGAAGAAGTGATTGCAAAACGCCAATAAAAGTGGAATTACAATCAATTGCCCGCGCCCCTGACTTCGCCACTTAACCACCCCGGAATCCCGCCCGTAAGTCCCCCGGACCACATCAAAAAGCAACCCCTGCAAACATTCCCTTGGAAGGCTATGGCTATATCCTCGTTCTTGGGACTTGACCAGCCTGGGGCTCGTCGGCCTGGCGTCTAATCAAAAATGCAATGTTTGGCTTGGTTAAGCGGAAATCGGTAGATTGCGTTCGCACAGTTTTCGCTTGTTGATATTAACACATTCCTCCCACTCCGTTCCCCAGCCCATCAACACCCCCGATTGATGGGCGGTGCGCAGGCTGGGGCGGAGGTGGGTTAATGAAACGTCACAGATGATGACGACGTCGGCATAAGATTTCAATGATATGTCAAAACTGAGTGATGCTGATGATGGATGGGTGGTCATAATACAGTATCCTTCGTCCTCGGTGCACGTTGCGAAAAGGTTTATTCCTGCAGAAGTCCTTTGAAAGTTTAAGTGACAGAAATATAAACAGTTATTAAAAGATTAATAGAGTATTGAAACCATAATTTAAGGAATAGTTATCTCTTCCTAAACATAGTTCCGCACTTTTTTTAAGAACTACTTATTACCTCTATAATTTAAGGCGTTTTTAAGGTATTACTTGTTATGATTAACAGACAACTACATATAAATCTGTTTCAATCAAATTTAGTAAAATAAGAAAGTTAATAAATCGTAGAATTCTCTCCATTTATAAATTAATTAAGAAAAATACGTTTTTCAATTCTGTAACCTTTCGTTTTTTAACAGAAAACTATATTTCTTCGAGTGCCTGCGTCCACATTCCCCTTTCTGTCGCCTTCGCCCTTTTGCGCCTCATACATCACACGCTTCTACGCATAAATTTGGGAAATTTGGACCAACTTGAGCCGCATTTACATGGGATTTTCACGGCGGGGAGCAAGGAAAGGGGCTGGCGGAAAGTGGTGGCTTAGATGGACCTCGACGGTGGGTGGTTTTCGGCAGGGGATGGAGGCCGGGCGCCATCAGAAGACAAACAAACCCGGCATCCGCTTGGTGGCAATTTCCGTTTTGTCACTTAACGCACATCAAATGCAATTTTCCTAGGCAAATAACATAATCAGGCGAAAAGTAGATGGAGCTTAATACCCAAAACTTGCCCGGCCAAGCAGTGCAGGCACTCAGGTGACATTTATCAGAGCAAAATGCTTTCAATTTGTGTTCCCACTTTCGGCTTACTCTTTTTTTCTGCGCCTCCCACATTGAAATTTGATTTGTCGCTGGCAAAGTGCAGCGGAATATACATTTTTGTGATGGATATTTGAGCAAAACTTGCCCGAAGTGTCGACAATTGAATTTGCGCTGCTTGTGCAATTTGCGAAATTTGATGTGGCACCATTAGACGCGTCAACGTCGGCTCCCATTGGGGAAGGGGGAGCGGAGGCGAAACCATAATTTTTAATGGCATTTTTATATGGAGCGAAAGTGATTTTATTTAGAAGGTGTCAGCTCGGTTGTCGCCAGGAGCGATGAGGCGGGACGTCACTTTAAATTTATAGGTACGGGCTAAATGGGTAGGCAAAAGAGGTAACAGGTAAATAACTTGAAAAACTTCAAGTAATTTGAATAAATAACAGAACTTAAAACTAGTAGCTCTAGTAGCCCAGATTGACTTGATTTTAAATCAAGTGCATGTTTCAATAGATTTAAACTTGTTTATGCATTTTGGCCAAGTTAAAATATTTTGTTCCAGCTCTTATAACTCCCATAAATTTCTAAAATATTTAATGGAAAAATGCGGAAAATATTTTTGCACTCATGAATGGAATCTTAGACCCAATCAAAGTGAACCTATCTTTAAGCTCGCAGAATCCTTCGTTTTTATTTCCCCCAAAGCAAGACTGAAACCGGAAAGGCCAAACTGGATAATGGGGCCAGGGAAAAGCAAAAGCTTTAGCAGGCAAAGGCTAAAAAGTAAACGCCTTTGGTTAGTGAAAAGTGAAAGAGCAGCGTAAACAAATACGACAGCCGACGACTCGGCAGCAACTTACATCTGCTGATAAAGAAAGCAGCAGGCACCCTTTGGACCACATGCAGTTCATAAATCGTCGAGTGGGAGGTGCAGATAGGATGGCTCGAACGGGGTGCCGGTGCTGCCGACGTCTTTTAATGAAAGATGGCAACAACAACATGGACGATAAAAGGTTGTCATTAAAATTGCAGCGGTTGCTGCTGGTTGCTTCATTAGAGATGGCGCCTCGCCTTTGTTGTGTTGCAAAAAGGGGGGAGCTGGGACGCTTATATTTCAAACTAGGTTGCCATTTTGGGTAAATACTGCGAGCACCGTGATGAACTCGCCAGAGTCATTGAATCTAGATGAAAGTGGAATTTGTAATGGAAAAAATAAAAATGACTAGGGAAGGGCATTTTCTTTAAGAGATCAAGAGCTAAAGCTAGGATGAAAGTTTTCGAAAATACTTGAACAGTTGCCGGACTGATGGAAAAGCTTATGTTTTCAGAGGAAGCCAGATGGGTGCAAAATAGTTGGGTTGGTGCGCAGCCAGATGGCTCAAAAAAGATTTCATAATTTAAGCGTTTTATGTTTTGAAATCGGTTTACATACGAAGTGCCTACTTTCGCAATAGTAAATATTTACTACTTAAAACCCACTGTTGCGCCTTGAGCTGATTTACTAACTCCCGTTCTTTTGTGAATATTAAAATTGTTAGTTCTGAAGTCGTCTGTCCGAAGAAGTTATAATACTTTTCACTTCAACTTCTTAATTACCTTCCAACGATTTCATTTATTATTCTTGATCAACAGCATTCTAAACTAAAACAAGCGCTTCGAGGGCTCCGAGGGAGGGCCTTCCCCGTCCACCGGACGAGCCAGTTCGATGGAGTTGATCCTGACCATGGTGTGCGGGGACCGCTGGAAGTTGATCCTCATGTACTGCTTCCTGCGCTTCTTCCGGAAGTGGGTCTTCGTGTGGCTGAGTGTCTTCTCCACCACTGTGGCCTTCACGGAAACAAGTCCGGGTTCCAGAATGGGCCTGCCCACGAGGGTGAAGTCCCGGGCGCCGGCCAGAAGGACCTTGTCCAGGCTGATCTCATCGCCTATCGTTGGGGGCCAGTATCCCTCCACCAGGATGATGTCGCCAGGGGTTATTTTGAATTGCTTGCCGCACAGATGGACCACCGCGAAAAGGCGTCCCTGCTCGGACTTTTGCACCTGGCGGTTGATTCGGTCGCAGATGCTCTGGCACTCCTTCTGCTGGTCCTTGGCTATGGCGGATATATCCACGGATTCCGTCGCCGGTTTATTTTGCTGCCCAAACGCCGGCGAAACGCTCAGCGAGCGCATGGCACCTGCAAAAGATTGAGAACCTTGTTATGTCACATTGTTTACATCGTCTTTACCATATCCACTCACCTGCTAGCGACAAACTGCGATTGGGCGCCTGCCGCAGCACCTGGCGCACACTTTGCGCTAAGAAAGACATGGTTTTGGGCTGTTTTTAACTCAAAAATACATAAATAATTCAGATCAGACAAAAGTTGGCGAAGCGACGAAAAGTAAAATGACCTAACGCATCGCAAAACAGCTGAGCTAACATACGTGGGTTAACATCTCTGTTATACACAGCTCCAGCTTTTTCGCTTGAATCTGGCTATTCTTTTAAAGTAGCATCACTATGTTGCAAAAGGACGAATTTTAATCCAAAGCAGAAACTAAAATTCGTGCAACTGTTTTTTGTTTAACTGAAATATAGTAATTATAGTTAGAATTGTTAGTTTGTCTAACTTTAAGGTGAAAGAAGGTGAACGAACAAGGTTATTAAAAATTCGGATAAATTAAAAAAAAAAAACCAAAAAGTGAATTTAGATTAATCGTTTTTAAATATGCTGGTGGTATTTTCCAATCGTTTTTTACGGGACTTCCTTAGCTAATACGACGAATAGCGTTGCCTTAGTAGAAATATCGTGACAAAAATTAAAAATACGGACTTCACTTTTATGATGTACTAAAATAGCTGTACGATTTTTGGCAAAGAGAGTACGGTCTACATAGCCGCAAAACTGAAATTCTGCTATCGAAACTATTACCGATCGAAAATCAATTTTCGGACCTAGATTTTGTCATTGTTCTACTTGACGCACTGCTCACATGTTAATTCAATTAAAATTGAACGAATAAAATTATATTATTATAGCATATTATAAAGTATTATAGCATTCCCACTCCCAAACAAATTATTTTAAGAACAAATGTGTTTCTAAACAGATAAAAATTTGAGGGCTAGCTTTGAATTTTTGCATACCGGGATCTGTACAATTTAATTTTAATTAATCATTTTTAATAAATTAAATATTATTTTGTTCGTGTTTTTTCGCAGCCATCTACCTTCCGGAAGAAAATGAAAAGATGCTTGTTGAGTATAGGGTAAGGGGGTTAAGGAGGATGGGGTGGAACAACCTTTTGTTGGGCAACATCTAATATTAGTAATTTATTAATATTAATATTCACAAATTGACACACATATTTATTTCTCAAATTAGTTTGACTAAAAACTTACCTTGCGAATAGGTCGAGTCCATCCGGTTTCATGCAATCATGGTTATTCGAATAAATTTTTTGTTTATTTACTTAACTTGCCATTTTAAAAATCTCGATAAGCGTAAAAATTTTAAAATAAAATGTTTTTTATTTAATTGTTTTAATAGAAGAATTCAATTGGTATCAATTTGTTGTGCTTAGCTAGAAGTCATCTTAACAGTTATACATCTAGCTAGCTTTTCAAAAACCTGTCATTACTGACAGCATGTGCTACTCGTGCCAGTGTTGTCAAAGACCAATCAGTCCTCCTATCGATAATAGTCATCGAAACACATGAGCAGGCCCGGCGTTTTCCTATCCGAATTTTGTGCCTAGCAACTTATTTTAGCTCCATAAACAACTAGTAAGTCACTCGGAAAATTGGAAAACAGTAGAACCTACAACCAGTGATATTTGCTGAAGCACGAAATGGCCGAGACCGAGAAAATCGAGGTACGCGACGTGACTCGCATCGAGCGCATTGGCGCCCATTCGCACATTCGCGGATTGGGACTGGACGATGTTCTGGAAGCTCGTCTGGTCTCCCAGGGAATGGTGGGGCAGAAGGACGCCCGCCGCGCCGCCGGAGTGGTGGTGCAGATGGTGCGCGAGGGCAAGATCGCCGGACGATGCATCCTTCTGGCCGGAGAGCCCAGCACCGGCAAAACAGCTATTGCCGTGGGAATGGCCCAGGCTCTGGGCACCGAAACCCCATTCACCAGTATGTCTGGTTCGGAGATATACTCCCTCGAGATGAGCAAGACCGAGGCCTTGTCACAGGCGCTGCGCAAAAGTATTGGCGTTCGCATCAAGGAGGAAACCGAGATCATCGAGGGCGAGGTGGTGGAGATCCAAATCGAGCGCCCAGCCACGGGAACTGGTCAGAAGGTGGGCAAGGTAACCCTGAAGACCACCGAGATGGAGACCAACTACGATCTAGGCAACAAGATCATCGAGTGCTTCATGAAGGAGAAGATTCAGGCGGGCGACGTGATCACCATCGATAAGGCCTCCGGCAAGGTCAACAAATTGGGCCGCAGCTTTACCAGAGCCAGGGACTACGACGCCACCGGCGCTCAGACCAGATTCGTTCAGTGCCCCGAGGGGGAGCTCCAGAAACGCAAGGAAGTGGTGCACACCGTGACCCTGCACGAGATCGACGTGATTAACAGTCGCACCCACGGGTTCCTGGCCCTGTTCTCCGGCGATACCGGTGAAATCAAGCAGGAGGTGCGCGACCAAATTAACAACAAGGTGCTTGAGTGGCGCGAGGAAGGCAAGGCCGAGATTAACCCGGGAGTACTTTTCATAGACGAGGTGCACATGCTGGACATTGAGTGCTTCTCCTTCCTGAACCGCGCCTTGGAATCTGACATGGCCCCGGTGGTGGTTATGGCCACCAATCGCGGAATTACTCGCATCAGGGGCACCAACTACCGCAGTCCCCATGGCATCCCCATTGATCTACTTGATCGCATGATCATCATTCGCACAGTTTCCTATTTGGAGAAGGAGGTCAAGGAGATCCTAAAGATCCGTTGCGAGGAGGAGGACTGCATCATGCACCCGGACGCCCTGACCATTCTCACGCGCATTGCCACAGATACGAGCCTGCGCTATGCCATTCAACTTATCACCACAGCCAATTTGGTTTGTCGTCGTCGCAAGGCCACCGAAGTCAACACCGAGGATGTGAAAAAGGTGTACTCGCTGTTCCTGGACGAGAATCGTTCGAGCAAGATCCTAAAGGAGTACCAGGACGACTACATGTTCAGCGAGATCACAGAGGAGCTGGAACAAGATCCTGTTTCTGGAGGCGGAGCGAAGCGTCGTGTGGAGGGCGGCGGGGGAGATGCCCAGCCCATGGAGCACTAGAGCCCAGATCACCCCGAGCAACCTCCCAGTACATTCTCATGACTATTTTATGATCAATAAATAAGTTTCCTTGTATCTACGATTATTCAATCGCGTTTTGATGTTCACGATTGTAGCTAAAAAAGTTGACCAGCTTAAAAATATGTATAAAGTTAAACTTGATATTCCCTCTGAAGTCGCCATATCCATTAGTTAAGTCTTATTACTAGAATCCAGAGTACTTTGTCGGAGTCGATCTAGCCATTTCAGTATCAACGTTTCAGAAACTAACAGAAGTTCAGATTTCTTAGCTTCGTATGCAGCGCCAATGTACCACTCCAAATACCACGCCCACAAACAGCCCCAAACTAAGGCTTCTACAGTTTCGGTTAAACAAATTTAACTGAAATGTATTCTTCTTGCCAATACCTATCAAGTTTGCCAGGCTCACTCTGATTGTCGAAGCTTCCGAAGGTAGAGCGTTCCAACTCATAAAATCTACTTTATACTCCGAGAAACTATAAAAGCTAAAAACTTCTTGTGTTGCGCAAATTTGTTTCAGCAGGATAGCACACCCGTTCTTAACTTAAACCTGCTTAGTGCGCACAAGAGGACATTGTCTTCGAAAAAAAAGTATGTAACAGATAGAAGGAAGCGCATCCGACCCCATTAAGTATATACATTTGTATTTATGATGTTCTCGATCAGGATCACTAGTTAAGTCGATCTAGCCATGTCCGCCAGACCGTCTGTCTGCGAGAACGATAGAGAGCCTAACTTTTAATGCTGTAATAAAACATTTTAATTTAAATGTATTGGTCTCGTCAATACCTAGCGGTTGACCAAAAATACGCTTAATTCTGCCTGCCCATTCCTTTTTGCTCCGTTCTTGGCGATCCTCGAATGTTTAAACTTTTCTTGCTTATAAACTGACAAATTCACGTTTCAAACACGTTGCCGAAGTATGATAACCACTTCCCCATTTAAATTCCACGCCCAGTAACTTATTGCCTTGTTTCTAAAAATAATTTCATTGCATTTATTTCGCATTTCCATTCATCAAATTTGCACTTGGCGTGAGCATATCAAAATATATCTTTCAATCATCTTTGCATTAGTATAAAACTGTCTTTATGGCTTAGTTAAGTCTCCTCGGATGCTGCTCGTCATTCAAATACAAGAAATTTGTTACAGAAGTGGTTTGATTTTCAAAGACCCTGGTCTCCGTAAGTCTTATGTGGGATCTGTATAGTTTCTAGTTAAACTAAACGGGCTTTAACACTTATACAATTCGCAATTCCATAATAAACATATATAGGACTGACAATGTGTTCTTCGGCCAGATAAGACAGTATCTTATCGCCAAAAAGCACATTGCATACTTGGGGATGACTCCTCCTTGACTAGGCAGACGATATATATGTATAAAATTGCATTCCAATAGCTAGTTAACAAATCTCTAGTTACAGTGGCATATTATTTGGTAAAACTTCTTATTTGGTTAGTAAAAAGAATTCGATTTGTTGATTAATACCAATTCCAAACAACTGTCAAGGCAAAACTAAAATTTTGAGAACTTCCGTCCGGTGATTTCCTTCAATCTTCCCTCCTACTCAGACTTTTTGTCTTCTGGCTTCTTTTCTTCTGCCAGTTTTTCCGTGCTTTTTTCCGCTGACTTCACATCCTCACCAGCTTCTTTTCGAGAACCGATCCGAAAAAAGTGATTATAGGTGTGGTAGAAGACGGCCCAGACGAACAGAAGAGTGAACCCGTAGTAGTTAACAGCTCCATAGACCACGATCCAACGCTCGTATTTCAGAAACACAAATGCGGTGAGACACCAACCCATGTAGACTATGTTGTACGATTTCATGGTGACGAAGTACAGCAGCTTGTAAATGTCCGAGTTATTGAGGATGTGGCCCCACTTGGGCAACACAACTTTGGTGTAGAAACGGGTTATCTGAAAGTACAGAAAGAATAGGTTTTTTTTTTATTCTAAATAATATAAGCGTGGCAGTAAATTTTAGTACCGACAATTATAGCCCAATTGCGAAAAATTAATCACTTCATAAAACCTAAGAGCCATTTGGTTTCGGAATTGCTTAGTAAGGTCATTAAAAATTATTTTAATTAAGTATGGGTTAGGCTAGACTGCGTCTAAAATGCACTCGCAAGCTTTTTGCTTTGGATAGTTCAAATATTATTTACGTAATATTTTTACAAATATAATATTTTTATTATTTCGTATAATAAAAAATATATGTTTGGTTGAAGCCCCGGACTATAGTTCGCTTCATGAACTTTCAACCAACTTTCACCACTCACTTGCTTTTCGGTGCTCACGACCATGTATTCCATGAGGAAGGTAATGTAGTACCCGCTGTGGTATCCGTGCCAGATGGCCAAGAAAGCCAAGGCGGCGCCATAGCTGATCGTCCGGTTGTTGAGGAACTTCAGACGCTTGTAGATATACTGTCCCACCCACTGATTCGTGTTCACGTTGAAGCTCTGCACGTAGTGCTCCATCGTGTTCCCCGACTCCAGGAGTTTTAACTTCACATTGCTGCAGCCCGACCAATCGGGTTGCCCATTCTTGTCCTCTCCTTTGTACGTTAGACCAATGCAGATGAGTGCTCCCTCTGTGAGCAGCCAGCATGATATGTACTTGTACAGGCTGAATTTGGCCCAGAAGCCCAGGAAATAGATCCTCTTGATAAACGGAACTTCTGCAAACTCCGGGGTGAGGAAATACGAATCGGGGAGGTATCCCAGACCCACTTGACACACGATCAGGTAGAAGGCGCCAGCTCCAAACCGGCGAACGCCAGCCTCCAAGCTCCCCTCGTGCTGGCGGAATTGTCCGTTGACGAAGGCCTGGTAGCGGCTATAGGGAAACTGTGGTCCCACCAAGAACCCACTGGGGAAATAGGCGAAGGCCAAGAGTTCCAGCAGCGACGGGGGTTCCCTCAGAGCAGTTTCCTTCTGGTCCTTAGACAACTCCGATTCCTCCTTCAGTCCGTCGGTGATGTCGAAGCCGTAGCCAATCATTCGGAGTACCAAGATGCAGTGGGGCATCGTCCACAGAATGTCGTATTCATTGCTGGAGGTGTAGAAGTATCCAAGCAGCAGGTAGGTCATGTGGAATACAAAGTTTATGGCCAGGAATATTTGTGCTTTCTTTCGCAGGAGGAGTACCAGGAAATAGGTGGTCAGGATGGCCACCAGGGAGTGATATGTGTCGCGGCCATAGTTGAAGTAACATAATCCAGCGCCGCATCCGGCAAAGAACATGTGGTGCACGGTCTTATCGGCAATGATGGCTATAAACTTTTGATAAAACGCTGCCAAGGGATAGCCTGGAAGGAAAGAAGGTATGATTGCTTACTAACAGTATAGAGTATCCAGTATTCCGTAAGTTCATATTAAAAATGTCGTTTATTCACGATTTATATTTTCGTTGAGTTGATTTCTTTAAAAACTTTAATTAGCGTCGTATTGGAAGCAAAAAGTGATTAGCTTAAAGCATATTACTCTAACCATTTTTGTAATATTCAAATTATAATGTATTACTATTTAGATTTTTTAAGCAGCAACCAAATGAACGCAACTGATCAAAATAAGCCAACACCCATGTTATGTATATGTATAAACACCTGTGCAAGCACTTATCCTATATCTATTTTTGAACTCATTTCAACCTAATCTTTCGATGCGAAAGTAAAGTAAATCCTCAAGCAGATAAAACAGCTTACCGGCCAGGATGGTTAGGAGCAATCGGAGGGCCTCCACGGGGACCCCGACCCCCCAGGCGATGCCATCCATCAGGCCATTGTGGGCCACGACCTCCGCGTGTTCCGTCATGCTAAATCTGGAAAAGAGTTGCAGGGCTTATCAGTAACTTGCTCGCCTGGTCCGCTGGTTCATTGTGCCTCAGTCCTTATCACGCGCAATTGTTATTGTTGTTGTAATTGTTGCATATTACGCAAACTGATTGTCTTTTGATCGTCGAGGGGATGGCGGGGGAGGGGAGCGGGGGTTGAGCAATGCGGAGCAAAACAACAGCAACAACGAGTGCACTTGGTCAGGGTCAATGAAAATGAGGCTCAGAGGTCGAGTCCCTCGGACCGCCGAGACGACTCGATGACGCACTTGCCGCCGCACGGATTTAAATATTTGATGGCTATTGATTTCACGGTCAGGTCATAAAAGCGAATGGGAGCAACAAACGCGAGCGGCAAGCTGAATTGTTGGCCAAATTTACCTAAATAGTTACTAACACTGGAGCAGTATGGCCGTTGGCGGGTGCGTAGAAAATGCGCAAACACCTAATCCCAACAGTAATAGTCACGCGGATTAACCCACTGTTGCACAAGATAAGATGAATATTTCCTACTGACAAGTTATGAATGTGTTATATAAGTGTAGATACAAACAACTCAAAGCACAAACGTAGCATAATCGGAGATTTGAACAAAAGTGTTTCAATTTCAAAAATATTTAAAAAATAAATCATTGATTTTCATATGTATAAAGGTAAGAAAGTAAACAACAATTTATTAAAAAGAGAAGTAAAGAAAGCTACCAAACTGACTGAAAAGCTATAAAATATCCGTACCGTGGACAGTTACTGTGAAAGTAAACCTCTTGGCAAGTAATGGGTTAAGCGAATATCGTAAAAGCGAGTTATGTTACTGTGGCATTTAACGGAACCTCCGCTTTGGTCACACTGCTCGGCGACCAGCAGAATTGCATTAGATTTTAAAAAGTTTCATTCACTTAATTGGAGCATTAGTCAGCCGCAGCCGGGAATTCCGTCTAAGGGAGGTCAAGGGTCAATGCGCAGTCAGCCACCGAGGTTGACCCCAGAAGCAAAAGCAACGACACCTGTTCTGCCGCTGGGTGAGATTCCGTGTTTACGTTTACGTGTCACCTGAATGGGACTCTGAGATTTCCGACTTTGGCACTTATTGTTGTTCTGTATGCCCGATCCACAGCAATCCGGATGCCAAACTGGCACACACGGGGAGCAGTATGCGCCGCAACAACTACCCATACCAGCCCCTGAACCAGCACCCTTCGGGATCCAATCCTGCGGCGAGTCACGATTCCCTGGAGGCGGAGAACGAGCAGGCGGCGGAGGAGCTGAAACAGAAGATCGGGGCCCTGAAGTCCCTCACCATCGACATAGGCAATGAGGTGCGCTACCAGGACAAGCTGCTGCGCGGGATCGACGACGACATGGATCGCACAAGCGGGTTCCTGGGCAACACGATGACGCGAGTAGTGCGACTGGCCAAGCAGGGCGGTGGAGCCCGACAGATGTGCTACATGTTTCTCTTCGTCCTTTTCGTCTTCTTCATCCTCTGGCTGACCCTCAAGTTCAAGTAGTTGTTGCTAATTTTTTAAAATATATTCCTGCAGATTTGTATCGTTTAGGGTATGGATACTGTTGAACTATGTCTGGAATGTCCACATTTAATGTTAAATATGAAAATTAATTGCACTGAATTTGAGCCAAAGCCGTGACATTTTCTGTAGAAGTTTACTGAGTCACGTCCTCAAAGTTACTGCTAATTCTTTAATGAAAAAGGACAGATTGATTCAATCTTTTTCTCAAGTGAGAGGGAGCTTCTAATTAAAATGTTTAAAAGTAGAGCTATTAAATTATTACCCTTTTTAAAAACTTTCACCCTATCAATCACTTTTGAATGCTTGTCTACGAATTTATCTTCGCAATCTATAACATGAATTGGTATCTTCGAATTTTTAAGAATCATGATAAGCCTTCCCGAACCGAGATTCAAAGATATCTTTTTAGTTTTTTTCTAAAATATTTACTTACATTTTTTACTGTTTAGCGAGTGATTATTTGCTCAAAGTACAAAAGACACACGCATACAAATTAAGGTCGATTGGGTGGGTTACATTTTAGACTTACAGCTAATGATGATTATAATTATCGGACTTGTTAGTTATCATTTCGACGAAATTTGATCGAGTTTTAACTGATTTGAATTTGGAAGCGGTTTCTTCACAACTTTGGGGGGCTATTGCTCTTGGATAACACAACTCTAAGGTAAACTTAAAGCGAAAAAGTATTCAAAATGTCGGTGAATGCGAAAACCGGAACATGCCTCTGTGCAGCATATGGGGCTAGCAAAGCGGCTATGCGTGGAAGGTCTTCATCTTCTTATTGCGTCTGCTGAAGTCTGGCTGCTCGAGGTCGTCGTCAGCCTCCTCGCTCTCCAATTCATCGTCGCTGAGAAATTCGGCGAAGGAGTCACCATTCGGACTCTCCAGGGCTCGAACTGGGTAAAAAACAAAAAAGTAAACAAATCTTAAATACGTTCAAAACAAGATACTATAGGACATACTCTGCTGATCTAGTATAAAGTTCTGTTTTTTGATCTCCTCGATGTCCTTCTGGTTATCACTGATCTTCCGCCTCATTGTCTGTATGCATTCGGTGGTCTTTTTCAGGATTTGAGCACGACTCGCCTGTAAACAACGAAGTGTTGTAAGATAATTTCAATACTAACTGAGCGCCACACGATCAGTAGGTCCACAATTACCTTCTCGCCCTTGAGCGTGGGGACTGCCTCCCGCAGATTGGTAAAGCTCTCCTTGATGTGGTCCCGCCGTCTCCGCTCCAAGGCATTGTGATGCGCCCGCTTCTCGGCCTTCAAACAAACACAGGAAACTTAAACAAGGGGAAATCCCTCCGTCAGTACAGCTGAGCTCAGGCTAATAGGAACTATTGGCGGGCTTTAATAAAAAATCGAAAACATAAAATTCTGTTCAACATTTATACGCTTCTGAACTACCCTATATACATCTAACGATTAACCATTAAATTCAATAAGTATACAAATAATTGTTAAATTTAGCTGCTATATTTCTCAATAACTACCAAAAATACAATCTTAATTTTTTGTATGGTTTTTGGCTGCCCCGATAAAAACTTGAAAAGGGTCCTATTATTGTGAGCTCAGCTGTATGTAATGACGGTTTCGTAACAACAACAACATGTGCGTTCTGTTTATCAACAAATGGCAATGTGCGCGGTCGCTTCTTATTTATTTTGGCCGAGGCAATCAAACCTGGGTGAAATTCGCAGTGCTCGTGTGGCGGGAGGAACCCAAACCAGTGTCCGAATCCGCGTCGTCCTATAAAATTGTTATTTTGGCTTTATAATTCGTATACGGCCCACGTATAGGTTTTGGGGGTCTGCTTACGTCACTCTCGATGTCTATGTCTCGGTCGTCGTCGCTCATACTCATGATGATGCACTTGTTTTCCGATTTTCGCGCTACTAAGAAGTTGTTTTCAAAGAAGGTAGCAAAAGGACTGCAAGTGTTTGTTTTTATTCCAGCTAAATATTTTACTTTGTTGTTGTCTGCTCACGTTATTCACAATCGACTTTATCGAATATAATTAAAACGCAGAGAGTATCGAATGTGACTACTATCGATGCTGGCCCAGCTCGACACTTGAGTATTTAACAGCACTGGAAGGCCGCCCAATGCTTACATTTTTAAAATTTCCTTTTGTTGTTTAATAAAAAAATATGTTTGCGGTACCAATCTTAAGCGGATTTGTGCAATGTGCATTAAAAGTATTATTAATTATTTAAATTTTGCTGGGAATTAAAGCACACATGTTCTTTTATGATAAGCCAGCTAATTGACAATCATAAAAATTTGAAAAAAAACACGAACAGTTGCCTTACAAATGTTAATCTTTCGTGCAGCTAACCGCAAGTTTATCCTGTTGCTCAGAAAAAGCTCCTTACATTTCAGAACGCCCCAAATATTTCTACAAACCACAAACGGTCTCACTAAGCCCCAGTGTGACCGCAGGACACAACGTGCGAAACGCCAGTAGCATAACCAGCACGACCTGCAAGGAAGTTCTTCCAATAGTTCCGACTTTTTGACACTTAATTCTAGACTATTTGATGGCTTTTCCCACCACAAGTGCCCAGCAAGCAGAGACGAACCGCAAGATACTCGAGGAGATCCAGACGAAGAAGCAGTTGCTCGCGGGCGGGATCATAAACCTCGGGCTGAGCACCACGAGTCAGGTGAGAAAAGGGGATGCGGTATGTGGTTATTCCAAAATCTATGTATTTACCTGGGTCTCTTTTCCAGATGCCCACCACCCAGCTGCTGGGCCAGCCAACGACTCCGACTCCCGATTTTCAGGCGGGCGTGGGCATTGCCTCCAATGCCACATCGACCTCCCGCTCTGCATTTAATCCAACGAGCTCTACGACTCTGGGCTTCTTTGTACCTCAGGATTCGTATTTTGGAAACAGCTTTATACCCGTGCTGCCTCGTCTGGAGCCGCTGCCGTCGCCCGCGACCACTCCCACCACTCCGAACGCCCCTCCCGGCATTAATATCAACAAGTAGTCGAAGCCACCATGGCCCGAATGAAGCTCCGGAAGCTGGAGGAGTACCTGCAGGGTGTTGATGGCTTCGAGCAGCCCAAGATCTTGCTGGAACAGTACCCCACGCCCCCGCATATAGCCGCGTGCATGGCCCATCACATGCAGGCGCAGCACGAGGACATCGAGGGGAAACTGGTGGGAGATCTTGGCTGCGGCTGCGGAATGCTCAGCATTGCAACCACCCTCCTGGGCGCCCAGCTCACAGTGGGCTTTGAACTGGACGGCGATGCGGTGGACACGTTTAGGAGCAATGTTGTGGAGATGGAACTGCCCAATGTCGACTGTGTCCGGGCGGACGTCCTGCAGCTGGTGGGCAGTAAGTGGGAGAAGTCCTTCGACACGGTGGTGATGAACCCTCCATTCGGGACAAAACACAATGCTGGCATGGACATGCGATTCCTGGAGGTGGCGCTGCGGTTGGCCAACGGAGCAGTGTACTCCCTGCACAAGACGTCAACACGGTGAGACTCTTCGCTTTTTCGCTTGTTTTTCGGGCTATATTGAATTCTTGTTTTCTGGAAAGAAAGTTGGGTTGTTCGCAATTCAAAAGATTTCAAAGATTGTAAAATGGACGATACCACTTTTTCTTGATATTTAAAAACGCAGAAGTGGCGAGCCTATACAACGCACATCATGAATGTATATATGGGCAATGCCAAAAATCATGTTTGCATTAAGCTAAAGTTTATGTATTGTAATGCTCCCTGATATACGTAGAATATATGTTTCTGCTATACGAGAAACTTGTTTATACAGATGCGAGATCTTTTGTTTTTGGCAAACAACAGAAACAATGGCTGCCGCTTTTTGATAAGTGGTCTTCTTTCCCGCTGTTTGTACTTTTGTTACTTTGATTGCTTTATAAAAAGCTGCACCAACTGTAGCAAAGGAATGATAGCAACTAGAAGACAGAAGCAAGATGGTCCCATCGTATTACTTGCTGATCGTGGCTGCGCTGCTGTCGGCGTGCTTGACCGTCCAAGCGCAGATCCTCGGTCGTGGACATTGCCGTCCCACCTTAATCAAAGTGCAAGTGGGTGGCACTGTGTGCGAGCGCCTCTGCTACCGCCGGGACTACCGCGGCCCACCGCTCCTCTGCCGTCGTGTTGCAAGGGAGGGAGTGGTGCCCGTCTGCGGCAACGGTTGCTGCCTCAGCGGTCCCAACTGCCTGCAGCTGTTATACACCTAAAGTTAGTTTTAAAATAAGACAAGAAAATCATTGTAACATATTAAGTACTGCACAATCCTAAACTAAATGAGATAAGATAAAATTAAGTTGGAATGTTACTGAACATGGATTGCAATAGTCACGCTTATGATTGTAAGTTGGATTATATGCCATAAATTATAGCTATATAAAAGATAAAGATGATATAAAGATATTGCATAAAATCATAAATTAATCTATGGTTTATTATTTTGCATATTTGTCAAGGATTGCTAAAAACTATATGTTGAGAAAAGGATTTAAAAGTATTTATATCATTGATGCACATCGACACCAACTTTATGGCTGACTGACTAGCATGTCATTTAACTCTCTTAATTATATTATTAATTTTATTACTGTTTAATTATCGAGTAATCATTACTGTTAATAACTACATTAAGTCATGAGAATACACAACCACAACTCATTCACCAAAATAATAATTTTTTTGAAGATTAATTATCAATTTTTCCGTTTCTCCTTACTTTTTATCCAGGGCGTACATACAGAAAAAGGCTCAGGAATGGGGCGCGCGCGGCTCTGTGATCGCCGAGCTCCGCTACAACATCGACGCCAGCTACAAGTTCCACAAACACAAGTCCAAGGATATCGAGGTAGACTTCTGGCGCTTCGACATCAGCAAAGAATAGAAATAATTAACCCGGTTGCATTTAGTTTCGGACATCATTTATGTATTTTAAATTGTAGCAAATAGGAAGACATTAAAATTTATCATATATGTTCTTACTCCACATTGAACACGACGCCCTGGGCGCAGGCCAATTCGCCGGAGTGGTTGACTGTGATGGTGGCCCGCTTGCAATACTGCTTCCAGGCATCCGATCCCGATTCGCGGCCTCCTCCAGTGGCCTTCTCTCCTCCGAACGCACCTCCAATCTCGGCACCATTGGTGGTGGTGTTGATGTTGACGATGCCGCAGTCCGAGCCTCTGGCTCCAATCCACTTGAAGGCCTGCCCAATGTTCTCGGTAAAAATGGCGGATGACAAGCCCTGCTCCACCTCGTTGTTCCATTCGATGGCCTGGTCCACGTTCTTGGCTTTGAGGATGTACACGATTGGGGCAAAGGTTTCCCGATGGACAACACTGGCATCATGGGGCAAGCCGGTGATAACTGTGGGTTCCACGTAAAAGCCTTCCCGCTCGATTACCTTGCCTCCAAAGGCCACGGTTCCACCCAAGGATTTGGCCTCCTCGACGGCTGTTTTGTAGTTTTCCACGTTTTGTTGTGTGTGCACGGGCCCCACCAGAGTTTGGACCTCGAGCTGGTGCCCAATCTTGGGAATGAGCTGCTTGTACTTACCAACCAGCGCCTTTACGAACTGGTCATGTAGCTTTTCGTGCACGATAATTCTCCTGGTTGTGGTGCACCTCTGACCACTGGTGCCAATGCAACCGAAGAGAGCTGCGTCCAGGGCCATTTTCACGTTCGCAGATTCATCGATGATCAAGGCATTGTTGCCACCCAACTCGAGGATGACCTTGCCGAATCTGCGCTGGACTTCAACGCCCACGTCGCGACCAGTTTGGCAGCTGCCGGTGAAGGACACGAGGTTCACCCTTTTGTCGGCCACCAGGGACTGACCCACATCGGTGCCTCCTTGGCAAAGGGTCACCACAGGCGGAAGGTTGTTCCTGCGCAGCACATCGGCCACAATTTTGGTGGTGGCTACCGAGACCAAAGGCGTGCTGGGAGCGCCTTTCCACAGCACACTGTTGCCAGTGGTCAGAGCAATCGCAGCGTTCCAGCCGAAGACAGCATTGGGAAAGTTGTAGGCCGAAATAACGCCCACCACTCCCAGCGGCCGCCAGGCCTCCAGAATCGAGTGGTCGGCCCGCTCTGAGTTGATCAGCTGGCCGGAATAGATCCTGGAGAGGCCCACCGCGTAGTCGCAGATATCGATGAACTCCTGCACCTCTCCCTGACCCTCGCTGTAGATTTTGCCCACTTCGAGGGAAACAAGTTTTCCCAGCGGTTCCTTGTACTTCCTCAGCTCATCGCCGATCTGGCGCACTATTTCACCCCGAGCAGGGGCTGGAACCTGTCGCCACTGCTTGAAGGCCTCCACTGCCAGCCCGATGGTCTGCTCGAGTTCCTGGACGTTTCCCTGGCGCACCGTGGCAATGGGGCGGCCAGTTCCGGGGTCGTAGCTGGTGATGGATGAACCACGACCCTGCCATTGACCGGAGTAAACTCCCGGATTGTCGCGTTCCAAGCCCAGTTCCTTCAGAAAACTGTATTCCGGCTGGTCAATCAGGAACGAGGAGGCCGAAGAGTAGCTGGCGGATTGGGTGACCAGTCGGCGGGGCAACGCCAGCCTCGAAAGATTTCTCAGATGTGCGAACATGCTGGATGAAAATGTTAAATATGGATACCAGTTACTTAATTTTAAATATTACAATTTAGTAAAATAAATGTACTTAGTATCAGTCGTTATCAGTCGTGGAGAGTTTTACTTTCATACGGGAAATGGAACTGAAACCAAAATATACTCCATCGAATATTATAACTTTATTTACATAGGTTTTTTCTCAATTTAAATGGTTTTCTACTTCGCTTCATTCGATCATTATATTCCTAAACATTGTGGCTCTAAGATACAAGGCTGTTTTATTGAAAATTCGTATTTCTGGCAGAGCAGAACGAGAGGAGATTTATGGATTACTGATTACGACCTGATACCACTCTTATCGGGCGATAGCAGCTCCGCCTGTTTTCTGGTTGCTGGCTGGAAACTTTTAGGTCCCCAGCAGAGCGGATCCGCTGATAGCATCTCCATCGAGGCGGTACTCACTTGGTAGGTGCCCGGATTAAACAGCGACTGCCCGCGTCGCCAGTCAATTATCAACTGAGGGCAGATTTGAATGCTGAACCAGCGGGACGAGCCGGCTTTTGTGGCAGCTTATCGCAGGCGCAAATAGCACTAATGCAAAGAGAGAGGGTGGGGAACTCGGCAGCCGCCTTATCAATAAACTGAAAATAATTGAGAGGTTGAGTGCATCGTGCACGAGAAAGTAAAGCATACTTTCAGATGAGAAGTAAAACTCAAAATTACACTTTCTAACAGGTATAAAAGGAAGAAAAACTACACGTTTTAAAAACATGGGACATTATTTTAGGTAATTTATTGCGCGTTCTGACTGTGCACAAAACAAATTATTATTGTACATTTCTATAAAGATTAACGAAGTTTAACTTTTTCGCATATTTTCGGAAAAAGGTAAACTATATCCTGACCCTTTCGATTTATCATCCCTATTAAGTTACCCTGACAACTGGTGAACCAAATAAACTGTTTGTTCGTTAGCTCGAGCTAAGCACAATCTTCGAAGTAATTTCTGCAGTATAAAAAATACAATTATGGAGGTGCTCGAGGAGGGAAATTTAATGGACAGAGTGCCCATTTTACTACAGCGCGATCTTGAGTTTTACCAGGTGAGAACCAACTAGGCTGCCCCGGACCACAGTTACGTAATTCTCTTCCAAAACAGACACACCAACGGGTGCTCCAGGAACCAATTTGCTCAGGAGTTGTGGGTGGAAAGCTGGATTTCCCGCGTTATGCTTCCTTTGCAGCCATTAAATTGATAAGATGGTAGGTGCTTCAAATGGTTTTCGTCAGTTAGGCAGTGACAGTACTCGGATGGGATATTAGGAATAACTCGAAATGGAATTGCTCATATATCATAGAGGTACGCTTTATTATTTTATCACAAACTTGTCAATTTATAGGTGGGAGGATGAGTACTTTGCCTCTTACCGAAAGCCCTCTGGTCTGCTGCACACCGAAAAGGAAATGAACGAAGGAGATTTTGTAAGCCCTTGGCATCTCATTCATTTTAAAATCTCTATATCCTGGGCTCTTGCTACCCCAGTCAAGTGTCACCGTGAAGACCTCCGATCCGGATAAGTTTGTGCAGCTAGTGACCAAGTCCGCTGACTTGCTGCTGGAGCACATTCACCGGCTTTCGCAGGAGTCGCTGGATCATGCCGACTTATCTGTGCTCACTGCCACAATTGGAGCTGCATCCCTGGTCAAGAACTCCCTGAGTGTTTACATGCAAGCGGCAACCACAACCATATGTCCCCCCAAAGGCGATGAAAAGGGAGGAGCTCTGAAGCTCAGCTTTAAGCAGTACTCGCAGATGTCAGAGGCGTTGGCCGAACGACTCCTGGATCTCCACTGCCGACTGCTTCTGCTCTACATAATGCAGGACGCGGACTGCCTGCACTGGGAGGACACCCAGCCGTTCTTCGAGTCGGAAAGGGGTTCCTACACCGTTCAGATGTGGTGGCACTACATGAGGGGCTCCAAAACCGATCTGTGGAACTCGGTGCCCCCGAAAATGGCCCAAAAGATATTCGCCGGAATGCTGAACGAAACGCTGAGTGTACTGACGGTGCGGTACACCCAGATAGTAACTAGCGTGGCTCGGTCCACGCTCCATCTGGTGGACATTTGCAACATGCTGCTCTGCATCGCGGAGCTACTGCCCCACATTTGCGAGAGTGGTGAGGCGTACGTGGGCCTGCAGCTCAGTAACCAGAGCGTTATCATAAGGGACATTCACGCCAAGTGCCGGGAGCTCTTCTACTGCCTCCTCCTGAGGGGCTCTCCCTTGGGAGTGCTTTCAAAGGTACAACAAAACGTAATTACAAAAATATTTAAATTTATTTTCATTTGCATTAACTTCTTAGAAACGAAAAACCATTCTTTTTAGTTGAAATATTATGTCTGCTGAGAGTCAGATTACATCCGCATTATTTTTCAGGTTTTCCGCAAGGGCTTGGACAACATGGAAATGTTTAGCTCTCGCCACGGCCTGCCAAGTGCTTGGACCATTTTCGCACTTCCAAGATATTTTCCCAAAGAACAGTCCTGTCAATGGGTCACCGAGTTCTCCGATCTGTCTACCAACACGGCTATTTCGTTGGACTTGCGCGTCCTACTGGCCTTTCCAGAGGCCGATTAGTCGTACCTGCTGAAGATTCTGCTGATGAGAGATGCCTATCTCACTGGCATTATAATGCGCCACCTGATGCAGTACTTGCCCTCGTCGGAAAACTTTAAAAACGTGGCAAAGATATCGTTTACCAGCGCGGAGGGTGCCCCTCAAAAGTGCGAGGCATTTTTGTGTCGCGGAGAGTGCTTCAATGTCACCGACTCCATAGCAGGGGATATAGGTAAGATATATAAGAAACCTAAAAATATATGCGTTAGTATCTGAAATACTCGTAAATTCATCATTTTACTTCCTTTCTATACAGATCCCGTGGGTCAATCCAACTACCAGATAGTCCTCTCCCTGACTTATTTAGTGGTAGCCGTCGGCAAGGCGGTGGACATCAAGTCCTGTCTGATTAAAACCCTGGAGGAACACGCGATCGCAGGATGGAGCGACTGCCTGGACAAGAGGCAGGTGTGGAACCAGAAGCGAACTCCCTGGCTGGAGGCCATCATGCACTTCGTGTACCCAGTCCTCGACTGTGTGGTGAACATGTTGGTGAACGCCGTGGAAAACGGAGCGAGCATGTACCAGGCCATGTCCCTGGCCCTAACTTGCGTCTCCGAGATCTGGGACTGCCTTCCCGAGGGCCTGTACAAGATCGCCTCCTTGCTCCAGGACATCATACCAGTCTCGACCAGGCCACTGGGGGACTCCGTGCTTTTGCAGGTTGTCTTTGCGGCACTTTATACAGAACTGATAAAAACAGCAGAGACGTACGAACAGGGTGAGTTAATATTATAAAATGTTAAAAATATTTATGTTTATTCCTGTATCGCTTATTCACTTATAACTCTCAGCTAAAAACGAGGACAAGGCTGCCATATGTTATTCCATTTCGGAGGCCATTTGCTCCATTGACGAGGACGACAAACACACGGATCAAATCGAACTGTTCCTTAAACAGGCCAAGGAGAGCATTAATCTGGACACTGATTTTGGCGGAACCCCAGGCAGCAACAACCGGGGGGCTGGGGGAATGAGTGCTGTGAGTACGATCAAAATGGATGACTTGGCCCTGACAAACGCGGAGTCCGATCGCCTGAGCCACAGTCCTCCAAATAATTACGCCATGGAGCTGGATGTGGGCATCGCAGATTACATAGCCGAGGTCCTGGTCAGCGATGTTTTGACCACAAATATAGGGAAGCAGGCCCTGAAAGTGGTTTATAACTACCTGAAGTTCAACAAGGACTGGTTGCTTGAGCAGCTGGGAACGGGTGACAACGAACCGAGTCCGTTTCAGGGCATCCAGGGCCAGAACATCAAGGAGGCCAAGACCTCGGTTCTGAGGTCCATGTTCTTCATCGGGAACACCCCCTTCGACCAGCTGCTCACGGGCTCTTTGAAAATCGACTACGTTAGCTGGCTGCAGATGCCGCTGTCCTTGAATCCGGAAAGGACCTGGCTGCATTTAACCCGACGCTGCGACTTCCAAGAGGATGCCAAGCTGTCGCTGCCCGAGGTGGCCATGGTGGCCGGGATTACCAAGATAATGAAGCGGCGCAAGGAGTTTCCCAAGTGAGCTGCGCGGGAAGCATCATTAGCATGGCGTGCACTCAAAGAAATAAATATAAATATATTAAGCCAGAAAGTAGATGCTTGAAAGGTAAAAGTCTTTAGAGGAACGAAGTTCATGCCACATATACACAATAAAACAGTGTTATATTAGCAAATATATTTTATTTCGTACAAAGAAACGTTTTGGAAATATTTACTTTAGCTTAGCTGAAAGTTTTAAAATAAATAATATATACTTGGAGCACACAATAATTATACTACATTTGAGTAACCATTTTGTTTTTCTCCTATAAAACATCTAAAAGAACTACAAATATTGTTATTTGTATTATTAAACATCATTTTAGAAGACAGCATTCCGAAAATTGCGATTTGGCAGTTCAAGGAAGTCAGCAAATGAATTTTCTGAGTGCGGGGCAGCTGTGAATTATGTCGTAGATGGCGGCGACAGTAGCGAGTTTCCTCGCGGGGGCGGCTTCCCACTTTGGATGTCATTAACGCCGCATAATGCAAACAAGTCTGACGATAGGCACCTTAGCAAATGCACAGCACAATAAGCGGAGGGCTAAAAAAATATTTACTCCTGCTCCCCCGACTTTGCCGTTTAATGTATGAGGTTGGGCGGTGTGGCAGCCGAAAATGTTTTTGTCCACATCCTGCGTACTCGCCTGCCACTTGGCAATTGCTCAGCTTTGCTCCTGGTCGTCTTCTGAGCTCCTTTTCGCCTCGCACCACCCCGCCCCTCATTCAGCCAGTTATGAAAATTACTGAAACGTGGCCAGGGAAGGGCGTGGGGATGGGCAGGCGGGCAGGACGGCAGGACCAGCAGGAGGAGCGCACGCTCACACAGGACCGCACCAGCAGCAGCAGCGGCAACAACATGAGGGGCATCACACACAGGACAACGTGACAAATAAAATCAGCTAGCATTGGTAAGAAGAGGGGCAGGTCCTAAGGGCTGGGCCAATGCGCTACACTCAAACTATTATTAGAATAAAAATGCTTGCGCTAAATAACCCTTAATATGGAACAAACCTGTTTGTGCTCATTTAGGTATTTAACCTAAAATAAATTTCTTTCTAAAATATGTACAACTTCATTTCGATAATTCAATTATATATTATTTCATTAAATAAAAAAAGTGTTCAGCTTAATCAACTATATCATACATACATAGCACGCTTCCCATAAAATTTAGACAAAGAATTTTCGACATAGAAAATGTATGTATTTCGGTCACCCTTTTAGTTTTTATTCATACTAGTACTTAAAAACAAAGGAATTGCAAGGTAGTTTCTAGAAATATCGATGGAACTCTCAAGTATATGCGCTGAAGAGGGTCCAAAACAAGGCACCAATTAAAAATGTCCCTGGAAACTAAAGAAAATACTTGCGGTTTCCATAAATCTCGGCATAAAAAGCGAGCTCTTCGCGAGGGCATTCAAATAGAAATAACCACGAGCGTCCTCTCGCAACAAATCAACCCGCCAGTTTCGAATGCAGCGCCCCATTGGCTGGCGTTTGGCTACAAAGTCAGTGGCAGTAGGAAAGCAGCCTCAGCGGCGACTCTGGATCCTGCTCCGAAATAGAAACGACTCCTTGCCGGGTCCTTTCATTCAGTCTCATTCAGCTGGCGCTGCTGGAAGCGTGCAGACGTTCGTTGTTTAGAGCTCGGCGATAAAGTCAAGTGGCAAAGTGGCACTTTACAAAAAAAGCACACACAAATTCAACAAAAATAGAAAATTCAACCAAAAAAACAGAGGGCACACGACGTGCGGGGACAAAGTGCAAGTGGTAGCGGTAATTTGCAGACATTAGTTGGCACACACAGGCACAAACGGTCCGGTGATTAAAGGCCGTGGGTTGAGAGGTGCGAAAAGTGTCACATTACGCATACGCAGCGTGTGCCCGAGTTAAATGCCGAAATTTAAGGGCCAGCGAGCTGTTCGAGTCTGAATTGAAAATGTTTGTCGTAAACCTGGTCGGCCACTTGGTATGCCAAGCACGTAGTGAATTTTTGTGATGTGGATACGGCTCTTTGATTGTTTTATTAGCGATTCCTCTGACAACTGCCAGCTAAGTAGTAGGGTGAAAACATGTAGCATGTAAAATAAAATAAATTAAATACAAAACTGAAATGCATAAAATGTTATAAATGTTAAATAACAAAACAACACAAATACAGGAATTTAAATGTAATGCCTTACACAACTAAAAAAGGCTACAAAATAACCCAGAACCAGTAATACATTATTGCTTGGCCGATTAATTGTTTTAATCAGCAGTAGTTTTGAAGACTCTAGTGCAGGATAATTATATAGTAAAATATTTACCAAATAAATATATAGTAATATATTTACCATGAGTCAAATGCAACTGCAGACGCAGCGCGTTCGCCGCGGACGTCACCATCGCCGTCACCAGTCCGCGGAGCCCTGCGAGTGCTTACGTCCTGTGATAAGGGTTTTTGGTCTGCTGACTTCATTCGGTAAGCTCAAGTGCCTGGAAATCCACGCCGGGAAATAAAACTGCTCGGTGCCCAGGTGACCCCCGCCTCGAGATAATGCCAATCACGATATGGGGTTATGATGCATGTGCATGGATGTACATGTACGTCGCACATATGCATATGCACAGCTTTTCTGTCCCTTTTCGGAATGTTTACCCTTGACAAATCACAGGAAATGCTTGTGCATGGGAACCGTAGCCTCAGGATTTGTTGAGTGCTGTGGCTTATTTTATTTCTTGGCACTGAATGGGAATTGTATGGCTAAGATGCTGAATAGGGGCATGTTGTTATTGGTCGCTTTCATTGTTCCTTTCAATACAAAATATTCTTAGAGTTTTTGTCCTCGGGCAGACCGAGGAATATAAATTGAGATAAAAGGCAGTACAAAATCCCTATTTTATAAATTTTACCTAAGCATATATCCGCTTTAAGCATGATATGAAATAACAACCCTTTTTTGGGTAATGATCTTAAACAACTTTACGCGAAATAAATCCTGGCTTGCATTTGGCAATAAATTCTGATGAAGATAACATTTTAGCTTAGTTTAAATGGCATTCTGTGGAATGACATTTACACATTTTTCCTCGTCAATTTTGCACAATTTAATTATAAATTATACGTTGAAGCCAGCTTTGCGTTGCGTTTTTTCTTAAAAAGAAGGGACAATAGTTTTTGCATAACAAGCTGAATTTGCGTGGCAATTTCTGTGTGAACTCAACAAGCAAATTTAATTTATTTAACAAGCCTGTATAGCCAATAGATGGACAATGTTAAAAATAGATAAAAAGTAGATGTAATTAATAATACAAATTTATGTTCATGAAACCAATTTTAAATGCATTTTTCCACTCTTTAGTTTTTTATCATTCTGCACTTTGCATTCCGCATTCCAAACTAAAGAAATCCAATCAAATTTTTCCGTCCATCTGCTGCAGTTATCAAAGTTGGCTTACGCGCTTATCACGGCCAATCATAACGATTTTCCGGCTCCACCCGACATTTCCCTAATGCACTTCAAATAGTGCCCCTCGTTTTTAGAATTTGATAAATGGCCCGGCTGCAGCATAACAAAAACTTTGGGTCAAGTTCAAACTAATTTCTTTGCAAATTGTTTTGGGGTCTATTATGGGTGCAGTGACACGCAGAAAAACAAAGTATAAAATCTTGATGTAGTTCACAAACCCCGCAGAATGGGGGGAGGAGGGGTTCCCGAGGAAATTCTCCGTCAGAGCCATTAACGAGGCATTGGCCTCTATGCAGCTTGCAGCTCGCAACTCGCATCCTGTGCCAAGAGCAGAGTTGCCCGCCCCGATTTCCCCCCTATCAGCAACTTTTCCATACGGTCGACAATGAGCTTTGTTGTTAGCCTTTTGGCGCCAGCCATTCGCCAAGTTTTCCTTCTCCCCGGTGTCTATTTTCCCTCCATCGCTTTCAATTATCCAGATAATTTTTGCATGTTTTTCGATTTCCGCTTTTTCGATTTTTTCCGTTGACAGAATTTAATGTAATTGGTTTGGTTTCGGCTCTGCAGTCGTATTTAAATATTTGGCATATATCTACTGGCTTAATCAGATTGGTTTTTCGCGGCTCGGCATAATAAAAACATCTTAATTAGATTGGGTTTTTGTGGGGTAATGGGCGTGGTGGTTCCCTTGGCCATATCTTACACTTTGGAAGTGGATTTCGTTAGGACAAAATGTGGGACCGTACCCATAATGTGGTTAGAACATGAATATTTTAGAGGGCTGTTTGACAAAAACTGAGAGGGGTTGCAGAGCAGCTTCTGGGAGAGAAATAATGAAATAAATTTTATTTAATATCGCGGAAGCCAGCAACAATCCTTAAAAATTTCACATGGTGTTACTAACGTTGATTATTTCTTATAACTGCAAGGGTATGCAAGCTTTGGCTTGCCGAAGTTAATTTCCTTTCATGTTTGGTAAAATTTAGGTCAGTACTGCTAAATTTTCTGACCAAATAATAAACAGCCATCTATTTGCTAAAGCTTAAAAGGAAAGATACTGTACACATAAATTTTAAAATTTATCATGCGTTTTGTTAAATTGAGTTTACTTAAACTGTCTTAGTCTCATAATAATTATTTTGAATATGAAAGAGTATACAAACTTCAATTTGCTGAAGTACACTTTGTTTTTAGCTTTAAAATTAAGGTATTTTTTTAAGTCAATAGTTATTCGCCTGCTTCAAAAATTACCTTTTAAATTAATTCATTTTCGCAATGGTCTGGGCTTAGGAAAATATTTTAAGACTTCGTGACAAACTTCTTGAACTCCTCTCGTTTCTTTTCATTGGTTTTGTATAACATTTTATGGCCCGAGTGTGGTAAACAAAAAAGGACCAACCAATAAATATGCTTATAAATATATTTGCCTAGACAAAATCGCATTATTTTATAGGCTCGTTCGAGGATAACACTTCTCGTTCCAGCCCGCAGACAAGGACCCCCCGCAGCGAAACTTTCTTAAGCCATTTTTCATTTCAGTTATCTGCGGCGTTGGCGTTGATGTCTACATGCATGGCTATCGGACCGGTCTTTATATAGTGTAAGCCAAAGATCCAGTATCCGGGAGTTATATTAATTTATGGTTAGTTTTTCAGCCGTGCTGGTCATGTTCATTGAGATCAAGTGGCTTGTAACTATTTTTCTACAGCTTCAGTGCTCAGAGTAGGTATTATTAGATATAAATCGGTGTTATTTTTAATAATCTGTTAGATATAATCATTTCATTTTTTATAATATCTATAATTTATATAATATATAATTAACAATATATAACTTAATGAATATAAAACTTCATAAGTGATTATCTTAAGCAATCAGTTATCAATTAAAATATTTGGTCAGTTCCTATGATATGTTTTCTTAAATCCCAAGAGCGAAAATTGTTGCCTGAGTTTCTTTTATGACAAAATTAGCATAAATATTCTTCCCACAGTATTGAATTAGTACTGTAAATGTATACATACGCAGTCCCATTTATGGATTAAATTTGTTTCAGGGATAATTACCAGCGGAGGTCCTGCAGCTGTTTGGCCTGCTGGCGTCTTTCAGCGATTTGTGGTGGCTGGCGACCCACTCCCGTGTATGCGGTCATCGGCATCTGCCTGATACTATATCCCCACAATCTGTGGCTTAGTTATGTGGCCGGGATGTTCCTGATTCTTCTTGGGGTCCTCAGGCTCTGCACGCTGCTCAGATTCAGTCCCTCAAAGGAAGAGGGCCTGCTGCCGCAGTGCGACTTTGAAAAGTGATGCCAGCCAGCGAATATCTTTGTTATTTGTTTTTAATGTCTGTTTGCTTTGTGTTGATAGGGTCTCCAGCTTCGCGGATAATATGGAGGATGATTTCGCGGAGGTTAGCGCCTCCCAAGCGGCCTTGGATGACGAAGCGGAGGAGGAGGGCGACGACCACCCCGTCATAGATGATGATGTTTGCTAATAGTTATGATAACTTATTTGCCTAATGTAATGTGAGATTTTAAATTACTTAACAAATATCTACTAACAAAGCGGTTTCGATTTAAAATGTGATTCGTTTTATTTTTCTGAAGTGTGATTTTGGAGAATAGCGTACTGCTGGTTTTTAGCCTGATTTCTTTTCTTAAGAATGTTAAAAATAAGTTTTATTTATTTAAGCGTTTCTCGTGGAGTAAAGGGGTATAATGATTCGTCGGAAAGTATATAACAGGCAGATGAAAGCGTTTCCGACCCCATAAAGTATATATGCTTAATCAGGATCACAAGCCGAGTCGCTCTAGCCATGTCAGTCTGTTTGTCTGTCTGTCTGTCCGGCTGTCTGTCTGTCCATCTGTCCGTCTGTCTGTCTGTCCGTCTGTCCATATGAACGCTGAGATCTCGGAAACTAAGAGAGTTAGAACAGTCAGACTTGGCATGCAGGCTCCTGGGCTTCCGGCGCAGCTCAAGTTTGATTCAGCGGGGTGCCACTCTAGCGCCAACAATCTGCGAAAATCTGTACCGCCTACAGTTTTTATAAAAGTACCAAATTTGTAACTGAATTATAACTGTAATCAAATCCCTTTCTTGCCTGAAAAACTTCCAAACAACAACAATTATTTTAAATAAGTCGATGACTTTTAATTCGCTCTTTTATTAAGTTTTGCGGTAAATGGATTCCTGTGCTGACTGAAGGCTAAGATGACGGGTTGACTGCCGATCTGATCGTCTTCAATATAAGTGAAGGCCCGCTCATTGCCGTAATAATTGTCCTCCTCATCATCGTATAACCTATTTTGTCCTCCCTGTCCTCCATTGCCTCTAAGTCCGGGTGGCGGGGGAGGAGGAAAGGGGAAAGGCGAGCCTCCGGGAAATCCAGGTGGACCCTGAGGTCCAGGAAATCCAGGCCTTCCGTGGTAGCCCTTGTCTCCCCGAGATCCCTTCTCTCCGGTATCACCCTTAGGTCCTTTCGGTCCGGGATGCCCCTTCTCGCCCGGGTGTCCCGGTGGCCCAGGAGGTCCTGGAGGACCTGGTGGGCACTGACAGTGATGCTGCGGCGGATGTGGATAGGGGTAGCTGTGCGGATAAGGATGATGATGGTGGTTGTAGCCCTCCTCTATAATCACTTCCTGGGGAGGAGCTGGAGCAGGACTGGCGGCTTGAAGGGTGATAAGCCGAGGCAAAGGGACGTCATCCTTGGCCGTAGCACCTCCAAGAACTGTCAGTGCTGCTACCACCAAAATAATCCAATTCGCAAAGCGAACTTCCAGATGCGACGACATGGTGTTAACTAACTAAAATCAGATCGTTGTCCTCTTTTATACAGACACAAAGCTCTGAAGATTGGTGATAGGGAATAGTCATTCAAATTACCGTTAAGTAGCTGATTTGATATTTAAGTCTGGTCGAAAGATCATCTTTTATTTGTATCTAATGTAAATGCCTCTTTAATAAACTATGCCAACTGTTAATATGCTGCGCATAATTTGCATACAAATCGATGAATGAGTTGAGTTGAAAGAACTTTCACGCTAAATGGGTGTCCGACTTTGTTATTAACCCGTGAAAAGTGAATTCTATGACGTCTAGCCTACTAATTAATGGAAAAAATAGTTCTGTGAATACGTCAAAAGACTTAAGATAAACTTTAAATGGAACAAGAGCATTGACTTTTATTTGGAGTGGCCACGTGGGAATTTAATACTCGATTGGAACTTGCCTTTGAATAGTTTCACCGCTTTGAAGTCAATATGTACTCCATATTGATTCTACCCCTGATTTCCTTGGATGCACAAAAGAAAACACTTTTAAGTCATGCAATAAATCTCTGTTCGCATTATTATTTTATTATGGGTTCTTTATTATTATTTTGTTAGTGTGAAGTGGAACTCATGCTGACAAAAGCCCCGCCCACACAAACCTTAACAAATTTCTGGTTTTTGGGCAGATCTCATAACATTTTTCGCCTTTTGCGAAATACTCACGCTTCAGTCTAAGTCATTTGGATTGGGGGGACTTTTGTAATTGCTGAGGTGTCTGCTATGTTAACATATGTAAATAGTTGTAACTTTTAAAGTTCGTTTTATTTGTTGTTTCGCTTTTTGCTTTGTTTTATACATGTTTGCTATGCAATAAACATATTTAATAGTTACTTTACTTTAATCATATAATTTGTTTAACTATTATTCTCATTTTTTCGTGTTTTCGGTGTGAAAACATTGAGGTAGCTGCGTTTGCAATTGATTTTTATAGGTAGGTATTCGCTTGTTTATCCCTGATATTCGCTATTTAAGGTTCTGTTGTATATAAGAAGAGTTCGAATCGGTTTTATTATTTCGAAACAGAAAGATAAGTAAAAGAGTCAACCAAAGAGGAATAACTAAATTGTATATTTATTTTATTCTGTGTATATATATTTATATAATATTACGATATTTATTACGCATCAACATGTACATAAAAAATATTTAAATCGTTTAAATTAAAATTAAAAATATTAAAAAAATCAAACGTTAGAAGGATATCAACATTGAAGAGAAACAAAAGTTAAGGTTTGTCTGTTGTGCCAGATGGTTGAAAAAGTATTCCGACCGGGGTACAAAGATCGTGGGATTGGAGTATTTCCTTTGGGACTGTAAACAGTCAAAGGTCGCAAAAGTAAACTTGAATTGACTAGATATTGGATGTTGGTTAGTTATAGTTGACTTTTGACATTGTCTCTGTGCTCGAATGGATCTATAAGCAAGACTATAGTGATCTGACCGTCGAATGAGCTAATCGCATAGCTGCTCTTTCGTGACAAAGAGTTTATAAATGGTGCTAAGCCCGTATACATCTCATGACTGGTACTGAACTAAGATTAATAGCAATTAATCTTCTCACAAAAATTATTTCTTTAAGAGTACATCAACTGGCAGAAACCCAATCTTAATAACCCGATCCGGCTGGCAGCGACCTGGAAACGCTTTCTCATAACAAACAAACCTAGAAACGAACCAAATAAAAATTGGGAAAACTGAAAACAGAAGAAGACATTGAAGAAACTGCTCTGATTTTAGTTTGTTATCACTTGCTCTTCTTATAACATACGACTAACAACTATCTTTGGGATTGATTCGAACTTTGCTGGCTTTTGTTCCTCGCACTACTCTGGTTTTTTTTTTAATTTTGTGGCGCTCTCTTAGCTTTTACAGCTCCTCTTCCTCCTTCACTAACCCTTCAATCTTTGCGGTTCTATAAAAATATAAACAATGTTTGCCTTCTCGAGAAAGGGTAGGGTGACTCGACGTTTTATTGTTCAAGAACTTGTAAATCCCGAGGGAATAAAGTAATTTTTTTGACAGTTCCGGGGCTTTTTCAGTAATACCTTTTTGCTCAAACTGAGTTTTTATCTAAGTTATTTTATGAAGAGATAAGGTGTTGAACCTATACCAGCTTCAGGTACGTATAGATTGCTAGTTCTATTTATAGCTCCCGTAAGGCTTCAAAACTTAGACAAGAACGCAGTTCTTGTAAAAGGGTCTTAAAATATGACATCTACCTTTGGATTGAGTTGCGGTTGTGGATACCTGACTCAAAGAACTGTCTTAAAATTACCTATTCTCAGCAAGAATTTCCTTTGAAAGATCGAAACACCCTAACGAAGAGGTAGCCCATTGAAGGTAGGTATTCTGATCTGTGATCTTTCTGGCCGGTCACCTGGGACTTGGGGGATTCGAATTCTCTCTGGACGCAGACACAACTTCAAGGAGGGGGGGAGTCCCAGACCTTGGTGTCGTGTCCGTGGGTGGGGGATGAATGGGGGATGGATTCTGTACGGTGTGCCAGTGCCTTTAGTGCGGGCCCGTCGCCACCGGTTAGTAGAAGGAGCTGCACCAGGCATCGCCCGCCGTGGGGCTTAGCATTCCGACCAGACTGGCACCGTGGCCTGAGGTAACGGGGCCAGTCACCACGGACGGAGGCGATGCCGTCGAGCTGCCGGCGGTATGTGTCGAGCTGGGCAGACACTGGAAGCAGTAGTTGGCCCCGTAGTTGTTGTCCCAGAACTGCTGGCCCTTGCACTGGAAGCGCACGGCGAACTCCAGCCGCTGGCCCACGTGCAGCGAGTTCCCGAACAGCACGAAGGTGAAGATGTCGGAGAAGCCGTCGCAGGAGTTCTCCACGTAGTTGGCCTGCAAGTCGGCATAGCTTCTCCACCCGTCCAGCGAGTACCTTATGTGCACCGACTTGTGGAAGTCGAGATTCCGGACGCGCACCGATCCGGATATCGTCTGGTTGATGGTGTCCGACACGGCAGCGTTCTCCAGCGACACCTGCTTCTCCCTGACCGCATCAAGGAACTTTGGCAGGCCACCTGGCTGCTGGAACAGAGGCATCAGTAGCTTGTCGGACTTGGGGCCAAGCTGAATTGGCGGTTCCGACTCCAGTATCTCCAGGTCCTCGAACGCCGACTTCGGTATGGTGGGTATCTCGTCCAGGAAGGTCTTCACATCCGCCAGATCCAGTCCAAGAACGTCGGCGAACCTCACTATCTTCTTGCGTCCCGGAGTTCCTGGCGGTGTCTTTCCCGTTTTCAGGGAGGAACAGCGCCTGATGCGCTGGGGTCTGCAATCGTCCTCGTCGTCTGTGGTGTCAATGCCATGGCTCTGCGCACCACTCTTTTCCACAGCCTCTGCGGCATCTTGTTTGGCCTGTTCGATTTGGGCCAGGTCCACGTTGACGGTGAGATTGCTGGCCGATTTGTCTGTTTCATCCACACCACTGTCCGGTGAGAGTTCCAAGTCTCTGGTTTCCCCAACGGTCCTGTCGGGGGAGGAGGGCTCCTCTGTGGGGGTTCTTTCAGAGGAGGTTTTTGTGGAGGATTCCTCTTGGACTCTGTCGTTGGAGGTTCCCTCCTGAACCCTCTCGCTGGAGGCTCCCCCTTGGACTCTGTCGTTGGGACTTTCTTCCTGAACTCTCTCGTAAGGGATCTCCTCCTGATCCCTCTCCTGAAAGCTTTCTGTTTGAACTCTATCGCGAGAAGACTCCTCTTGGGCTCTGTCAGTGGAGAATTCCTCCTCTTGTGGGACTTCTTTGTGTGCTCTTGCGGTGGGGATCACCTCTGGAGCTCTGTCTGTAGTACCAGCTACCGCCAGGACTTCCTTCAGTTCCGTCTCCTCCCCATCCTCGAGATGCCCATTGCTGAGCGGTTCCTCTTCGGGCTTTGTCTGTTCCGCGGCCCGCAAACTGATGCTGTGTTGCTGAAGTTCACTGAGGATCTGGGCCTGCAAGAAGGCCTCGTCCTCCTGGGCAGCCTCCTGACCAGCTGGCAGCTCCTCTCCCTGCACTCCGTTGACCAGTCCGTGCCTTCCGTTTAGCTGTAGGGTATTCACGTGCTCCTTGAGTTCCGAGGCTGGCAACTTCTGGTCCAGGGCAGCTGCAGCTGTGGATGTGGAAGCGGAGGCATCGAAGTAGGGGCCGTCGGTGCTGCTGCTGTGACTGCTGGCCATTGAAGCGCAGGCGTAGCCAGACTCCGCCGTGGAGTTGTGCGGCGTATTCGAGGCTGTTTCGATCAGGCGCAGGTACTCGCACTCGTCCACGGGACTTCCCGGCGACTCCAGCTCGTCGAAGTCGAAGAAGGAGTCCGACTCATGGCGAAGTGGCTGCAGGTCCGTCACCGTCTGTTCCGAGTCGTGCGAGTTCACCCACGTGTTCGTGCTGGTTCCATTGATGATTGGCTCATCCTCCGCGTTGCCCTCGCCCTCCTCGGTTGTCTGCGGTGGAAGAATCTTTATTAGATTTGTTCTGGTTCAAAAGTCCAATACAAATTCGATTTCAGTTGAGAGTATATTAACGCAATTTTTTAATTTTGTACATAAAAGTTATCGTCTATGCAGATAAAATCTTTATACAAATTGCAGTAAGAACAGAGTGATTAAATGTTTTAACGAATAAAAAAGAAAGCAATGAAAATGTTCCTCAAATAAAAAAGATTTTGTATACATCAAAACTGGCAACATAGATTTCGAATAAAAAAATATTTAATGCTAGTTTAAAAATGTTCCATTGAAAGAAATAAAATAAAATCACCAATTAACATTAAGAAAGTTTAAAACAAGTAATGTTCCTTTCTCAAGTGATCAAGTGGGGATAGTTCCGCTTGGTCTCTGCCGCCACCCAAACAGTGCATAAAAACAGCCGTCACGTATGCCCCTATGGAATTTACTCGCTCACATAAAAGAAATTGTATTCAGTGTAACCGCCGATGTAAATATACCTGTAGCCTCATCAATTCATTCCTTACAGAAACCTCTGCTTAATTGACTTTGTATTCAACATTTTCTGATATTCACCTGTGATCCCAAGGTGCGCAGCTTGGAGGACAGGCTCCGAGCGAATGCCTCGGCTCTCCCGCGACATGAGGACATCCCAATGGTTGGTATGATGGAGATGATGCTGCAGGGCGGCCTGCTGTCCGGAGTACCCGTGTGTGTCAGTGGTATATCGCCGGGATCGTTCATTTACGTCACGTCAGCACACAACTGTGTCTGCTGCAACCGATCTGCGGAATATCTGCAAACAGAGTACCATCGGGATATGTGACGTGAGTGATATATTGAAACGCTTTGAGCAATTTTAAGTAAACAAATAAATTCACGCGAAATGTTGTTTCCACCACTTTCCCTTTCCGCTTTCCCATGTTCCCGGTGGCAGTTCAAAACAGCTGGGGAACAATCTTCGCCAGTATATATGCTTTTATTATCCTCACACCATTTTTCGTTTCTCTTTCGTTGCCTTGGGTTTTTTATATGATTTAGTTGGATGTCATTAAAATTAAAATAGACTATTGAGAGAAGATGTCGGTTTAATTTGCTTTGGCTCGCCAGAATGTTAATAAGTCTGCAAGAACATCTATGGAAATTTTAAAACTCTCTGTTAATCCTTACACAATAGATGAGTAAGCTAGAAAACAAACTTGTTGCCTTTAATAAGAGCCGTATGCTATCATAACTAAATAGGAATATATTAAGAAATAGTAGACCATTTAATTTGATATTAAGGACTTTCTTTCAAAATTTAAAAATGGGGAAAGGGGTAAAGCACGAAGCTATATATTGATTTATAGTCTACACACCACAAGATTCAATAGTTCCTTTTAATTTCAACCTAAGTACAGTGACTAATCGAAATTAGGTTATTAGGATTTTTAAGGAATCCTTACTAATTTTGTAAACTTTGAGTGGTTTTTTCTGCAAGTCAGGTGATGAATTCCCGTGACAGTTTGTACCACAAACTATGTCCCCCGGTGAACCGTGTGACCACAACAATTTGTTAACACTTCCCATGCTCTTGGCAGATGGCACTGTTATTGTTTTCATTTTGCGATGGCTGCACGTGCTCTACCTTTGATCAGGTGCAAAGCCAAGCCACGCCCATTCATCGATCTGAGAAATGGGCGCGAGAAGGCGGTTTGATGGGGGAAGGAAGTGCCGCCCAATTAACACATCAGAGTTTTTATTTTCGAATTAGATGCGCCAATAGAGACGAGACAAAGTCAATTGGCCCTGAACTTTCCGCGGCATTTCTTTTAGTCTATTCCGATTTTCCGTCTCCTTTCGTTTTATGTGTTTTACTTTTTATCTTTGGCAGCATGCATAGGAAATTTAATTAAGCAGTAAAATGAGTAAAAAGAAGTATAAAGATTGAATTGAAATTTTCCCTCGCCAAATGGCGTCGACAAAGTTTAAAATAAACAAACGATCGTCCGACAATCGATCGATTAAGGAGGTCAAAATGCCGATCTCTTTAAAATTTCCCTAAAATAAACGATGCAGGTCTCTTTGAAGCCATTCAGGGTGCAGATGCCACTGCATATGAGGTGATTCCACTTGTACTTATGGCAGCTATCTCATGATTCACAGACATCCCTTACAGCTCAGTACCCTTATTCATTTTTTTTGCTATAGATAAGTTGAATATTCTTTTGGCCTTTGGCCAAGTGGCTAAATGCGTTTTGGGCGCTAATGACGTTGGGTCAAGAAAAGCATTACAAAACCAAAAGTATACATTTAAAATAAAAAGTGGTTTGAATGATTTGTTTATTACGTTTGGCGTTATTATTTGCCAAATTAAGGAAGCATTCAGAATAAATTAAGGGAAAGAAAATTATAAAAAACGTAGTTTTTAGTAATTCAGCAATTTACCAATAACTTGCATATGAATATTTTCTGAAAATAATTGCTAGTGCAGCGACTCAAGCTAACGTTTATAAATAAAATATATGTACAGAAAAAGAAATGAAAATGAATATAACGAACACGAAACCTATAAATAAATCTAAGACAACGTATGTCTTTGACTTCTAATTTGCGGCCAAAGTAACATTTCCGTTTTATTCTCTTATGCTTGCTATTTTATTTGCATTCCTTCACATTTTTATCTTGGCGAATTCGCGCTTTGTTTTGACTGAAACTGCGTAACTGCAAAATGTCTTTCGCTGCGAGCATTTGACTCAAGTAGATACACGCACTGAGGCAAGAGGCACCCATAAAGCCGCTTAATTGAATTAAATTGGGGGAAATGTACGGAATTGATATTAAAGTGGACACCCCGACGACTCACGCAATAAAAAAGATCTTTGAATTATGCTTGATTGCTTCACAGTGGATGTGTGGAAAGTGAAGCCAAGGTGCTGTTGAGGTGCCAATTTTGGACCGCACATGGAGTAATATTATTAAGCTGTTATTTAACGTAAATACGATAAACGGAATATTTTGAGATCTTAAATCACTCGACAAATTAAGAAGCGCCTTTAAAATGTTTCAACTGTTAGCTGCCCACTTATTAGTTTTATCTTTTAAGCAAATAAATTTTCTTGTGTTTAACAGGAAAGAAAATAAAATTAAATATTTTATTTTATTACATTATCATTATAATCACGGATTCAGAAAATAACTTAATCAGAGGGAAAACAAATATTTGAATATGACCTAAAGCGTAGATTGTTCTAATAAATATCTTTAGAAGTTAAAAATACACACTTTAAGGGAAGTCTTCAAGAAGTCAACTGTATTTATATTTTAATCGGAAATCCCCTGGAATAAGCAATGTTCTGCTGTGTTTACAGCCCTTCAGGTGCTATTATTGACGGGGTGACAGACATCCCTATCAGCTGCATCTCCCAGTTGCATTTGTCATGTCAATTAGTTAGTCACTGGTCCAGAGATAGATGCGCCATTAGCTGTTCACACCACTTAAATAGTTCGATTAGATGTTTCTAGGCCTACCGATCCGCACTGTATTTTTATTGCCGGTCGGCGGCTTATCACCTGAACCACACATGATATTTGCCAGTGGGCGATGGGTGGGCGAGTGGGTGGATTGGGTGGTTGGGAGGTTGGGTGGTGCGGCGCACGGAACACTTAATCATGCTGCGGCGGCGTCTCGATTATGAGGCGTGATAACGAATTTGCAGTTCTATTTATAGAAATCAGAATTGACCCGCCAAACGCGCACGCCTCTCTCTCGATTGCACTCTCCGTGAGTTTTCACTTACACTAGGCGACGATGATATAACCGATCGGCTCGACACAAATCTCTTTTTTGGACTCTGATAACTTCAGGTACTAAACTCCTTGGGTTCTCGAGCCCGAGCCAGCTGGGGAAGCAAAACAACGGAAAACCACTCGAACTGCACCACGTCTGCAGCGTCACGGTGTCGGGCGTGCACTGACTGCCCACCGATCTTTTTGTTGTGTTTTTGGCATTCAGCAAATCCGCCCTGATTGATAAGGCAAAATCGGAACGGATCGGATCGGATGGGATGCGATGGGATCGAATCGAAATCGAAGCGCAGCGGAGCGAAATCGCAAATCGCAGCCAAACACTGCCCTCAAGCTGATTGCACTCACCCCGCATCCGCATCCGCCTCCTCGGGAGCCTGTATCTGTATCTGTGACTGTGCCCCTGTATCTGCAGTCGCAGTGCATCCCAAAAGGTAGCTGCAGCGCCTTTCGCTGCTGGCAGACAGCCGCCGCTATAGACAGATGCTCGTGATCAGTGACGTCGCAGCCTCGGATGTCTGTCTCAATCTTAGTCTTAGTTAACTGCTCTTTGAAGTGCCCTCTGCCGACGGGGAGTATTACAGAATAAGAGGGGCCTGGCTATTAATAATGGTCGGCAAAACATCTAAATTTATTTAAAAACCTATATTTCATACCTATATTATTATTTCCTTTAAAGATATCTACCTCAGTTACTAAGGCTCCTTGAAAATTCCCACGAAGGAAAAATAGTAGACAGTTTAAGTTAAAATAAATAATTTCAGTATAAACTAAGGTTTATATATATTGTTTGAACTTAAAATACCCAACTCTTGAGTAAAAAATGTATAAAAACCCTGTTAAACATATTATAAATTTAAATTTAAATGAAATTTATTAGTAACAAAATAATGCTGATAATTTTATGTGTGAACTTAATTCCAGAGTGTTATTAACATAAACACGAGCAAATCAGCCAAAGAACCTCTGTTACTGTAATAAATTGGTAAGTACTGAAACATATTGCTTTAGCCCTATCAACCGTGTTACCCTCAGATAAACTATCAGCGTTAAATATTCGACGTCACTTAAGCCCCGTGGGCTTTGAAAAACCTCCCGGTGCTGCCTGCTGTGATTATGGGACTATACCCGATATGACCCTAATCAGGGGACGGTTTTTGCATTTGAGCACGAGATTAGGTAACTAATTTGTTAGTGTTCGGATTTGGCGCCGGACTAGTTTGTAGTCCTGATCTGGCAGTACAAAACGACTTGAGTTAGATTGACAGGAGAGACCGAAGGTGATAAGAGTGCTTAGCGGATCATTGAACTGTCTACAAAGCAAATATGCTCTAAGAAGTGGTCTAAACAGGCAATTAATTAGAAGCATGAAGAGAACTGATAAGATAGCATTGTCCGCGAAATAATTCAAATTCGATAGATAAGGTGTTTAATGCTTATCAAATGCTATTGAGTACACAACAAATTTACTAATTAGGTTATAAGCAAGGTAAGATCTAAAAATATGTAAAATATTAAGAATAAATCAACATATATTCCGCTATGAGTTCAGAAATACAACTCTTGGAAAGAATTTGAAAGTCGTTTACATTTCCCCAAAGATATTTAAGAATTGGCCAGCTTATAGATCTAAACAAATATCATTAGAGAATATTTTCACGCTGTCATTCACTGTCGCATATATCATTAGCGTAAGTTCTGTTCGGTCCGTTTTTTTTGCCGACCGGCAAGTGCCGCCCGCGCATTGAAAATATCCCTATAGATACGTGTTCCACCCATCAACAAACCCCAACAGCTGACTGGCTTCTTTATTTATAAATAAACCAAAATTAATAATATATAATATTAATGTTGAATTAGCTGAAATTTAGACAGGCGCATGTGGCTCGTTCCCGGGGATTTGTGCCAGGAATCCTCCGGCCCCCCAAAAAATCGATTTTCATTGGGACTTCAAGGCAATCAATATGAAATACAAGTGGCTTACACGAACCTCGCTTGAAGCGCTAATTAGCTTTCCGTAGTTTTTCATATCTATCAGATACATTGCGTGCGTGTGTGAGCGCGTGTGCTCGGATGTGGGTGGTTTCCACATCCATTTTTTCGCTTTCGGCAGCGCGTGGATTTTTTTATTTATATTTGTATGACATTGCTACCCAACGAAATGTCAAAAGCAAACAAAGCCAAGCACCGTGAAAGGCAAAAGAACTGGAAAACCGCTTGCGCCGTTCTGAAAACTAAGTTACAGATACAAAGATACTTCGGGTAGAAGGATACTTTCGCTTTCGGCTGGCTTTCGCTCTTCCTTTTTATGGTTATTGTTGGGGACCGGAGAATGGCGAGTGTCTTGGGTTGTTTTGATTACTGTGATAACGAGATTTGGATTGTTTTGTTTTGATTGCGAGAGCCAGGAAAATGTGCTCTTTGGATGTAACGAATCCACTAAATTGGCTTCGAAAAATAACTGGTATGCTTTTTGTTACATAAGTGTTTTGTACAGAAGGATAATATATTAATATATTTTTATGTTAAAAAACGCATTGTGGTCAATACATATCAATGTAATAAACTTGATTACATAAACTAGATTTCAGTAGGCAACCAAAGTTATCTTGCTTATATATTCTTTGTATTTAAGACAAACAAACAAATAATTGTAAACAAATAGTTTTTATCTAAAAAAATGTTTCTCAACACGGATAAATTGTTTAAACCATCGACTGATATTTAACAAATATTTTTAAATAAACGATTGCAAATCTGAAAGGCACGAATTATTAGTGCAAGAACCGGTTAATCAACCGGACATATGCCTTTAACTTGACAGTACGTAAATTGATTGTTATGGTCCGGTAGATCTGTTGAACCCCCGAACTTGACTTAATTGAACTCGTTCTGACTTTTAGATTTAGTTCATGTTACTGAGAATTGGCGAAAACTCCATGTCCAGTTAACTAAGCTTTGACTTTAAGTGGCAAAGCCAATGTCAAGTGTATCTGATGGATGTACGCACACGCTAATTGCAGCAGCATCAATTAAGTTACGTAAAACCAGCACGCAATGTTATCGTATCAAACACGGCCCTAATTATGTACTGAATTAGTCCTACAAATTATGATTTACCAACCTGATGTTTTAGTATTATTCCAAGGCGTTCCCTTTTTGGCCTTTGCCAGTGCTTTTCTCGCGCTCGACGGCTAGCAATAAAAAGAATTGCTTGTCAAAAGATGTGGCATAAATACCGCCTACATATACCGATTCTAGGTATATATAGTTACTATATATGCTAGGTGGCCTTTGGTTATTGCGTGCCCGGGTGTCGTTGTGTTTCGATGCCAAGGAAGTGACCCAATGTGGGAGAAGGTTACCGAAGGATAATCGCCAGTCGAGAACTTTCACTTTCGTTCGTCGCACTCACACAGGTACACAAGCCACCAGGGGGCGCTAGTTAGATAACACTTTCTTTTCGTAGGATTTATCAGACACGGTTTCCTTTGTTATTATTTAATTTTTCTGCGCGGGCAATCTTTTATTAAAATGTTATATATTTTCTATTTTTCTGCACACACTTGCTTTGATTTGGGTTAAGGCTCTGATAAGGACTTGTCGGAGGTTGTCGGAGGTTTTCGGCTTTCACGAAGGCACGCGAAAATTTTTTGATTTCAACAAAATTTTCACTTTTATTCAGCGCAGCGTTTTGTTGTGGGTATGCTCATTCTTATGTGGGATTTTGTGATTTTTAGCTATTCTTATTATTATTTATATTCAAATTTTTGCCAGCGCTGAGTGGCAGCCGTGGCAGCAGCGCCCGTTGGAGTGGCAACGTCGGCGACTTGGTCGCAATAAGAGTGTCATTCAAGGGCATTGCAAGGTCGCAGCAGTTGCGTCTTTCGGCCACTGGCAACTGAGATGCGAGAGCGCCAAACGACGGCCTCTTTTCAGTTCTCCGATACACAGATACAAAGATTTTCGAGAATTATTTCGTTTAATTTTTTCGCAAGTTGGAGAGGATAGGTGTTTTGGGGAGAAAAGGGGGCCTGGACACGAAGCGCTTTAATTATTATTATTAATTTGCTTATCGGTATATCTGACGGATACGGTTCTGCCCAGGCCTGAGTCTGCTGCCTCTCCAATCGCCCGTTTGGCCGTCCTGTCGTGTGGCAACTGAGACACGTCTCGCCAAAAGTTGCAACCTTTCAGGCCTCACTTTCGCTCTCATCCCCACCGCTTCTCTGGCCGATTCTCTCGGGAATTCTCTCTCTCAGTGGGCGGCTTTTGGGTGGTTCTGCTAGATTTTGCTTTAAATGTCAACGATAAGAGAGAGGCAAAACGGAGAGAACGCGTTTTTTAGGTGATGGACAGTGGTGGTTAAATTGAAAAATAGTGTTCAATTTAAAAAATTATATATTTTTTACCGCAAAATGTATTTTTGAGTATTCTGACCCATGTGTAGAATATATCAATTTGAAAATTTTCCCATAGACTTGTGTTACGTTTCTGTACATTCATGAATTTTTGTTGAAAAAAAATAATAACAACTTTAGAAGTTAAATCACAATAAAGTAGGGGTTGTAAAAAAATACTCCGCTGGCTATTAGGATCCAGAACAGGTCATCCGATTTGAAAAAATCAAAAAGCATTTTAATCTGTAAGTCCGTGGCTACGGCCGGAAGTAAAAATGAAAAGAATCATGAAAAATAAATTGTAAAATTATAAATAAATCAATGTCAAGGCGATCGGCCAAGGCGTTTTTTAAATATCTTGATAGCCAGATGAAAAAAAGTGGTTTCGAGAACACGCGTTTGAAAGTTTAAGTATGAATAGCTTTGGAACGCATCGAATATCGTAAAATCCGTTTTGGCCAGATATTATTGTTAAATTCTACATAATATTATACGCATATTCCACAAAATTTTTAGATATGATTTTTACAATAAAAAAAATTTCGACCTCAACACGGGACGAGCCCTTTAAATACATTTTAAAAACATCCTTGACATCAATAAAAAATATCTTTCTACCATATTCGACTTCAATATAATTTTTCTTACACCACAATTTACTATGAATACATTTAAAAAATGTAGTAAATGGTAAGTATTTTCCAAAGCCAACCACATTTCTTATTTAACATATAATACATATATTATTTCTTGGCTCTTTTTACAACTTCTCTGATAAAATTTTTTAGAATGATTGTACCTACATTAACAGTTATTTTTATAAATATTAAATCAACGTTTTTGTGTCTTCAGACTTAATGTTCACTTTTATTCTGGGGGTTTTCGGAAAATGTTTCTGCTTTTAATCAATTACCACGGTGCAGCATTTGTTTGCTGTTTGAACTACGCTCTCAGCGCCTCTCGATTTCTCGCCCTGATATCTCTCAATATTAGTTCTCTTTATTGTTTTACTCGGTCAATTGTGGTGCCGGCATTTTTAAACAGTTCTGTTTTTTGTTTATATTTGCATAACCAAATTGGATTACTGATTTTTGGTTTTCGTTTAATTATTTTATTAATTATCTTTGCTAGGTGAAATTGACAGACTTTCTATGTGGTATATCTCACTTACACACTTACGAAGAGATTTGAATTTATATCTTCGGAAAAATACTGTGTATATTGTGCTCTCTGTTTTTTTTGAAGTTCGTTGACTGGGCGAACTTTCCGGAAAGAAGCACAAACTGCCATTTCACTTAAATGGAAATTGCACTTCTGCTGCCGAAACGGATGCCAAGATACATTCTCATTGGCTCGAGTCCCTGGCCTCTCTTTCGTGAAAATGTCTCTTCGTTGTGCTACTTTCATCTGTAGGTCAGCAAACTTTCGCTTTCACTTCAATGCGACGGCGCTCTCAGGAAAACCATTTTCACGCTAAGTGAGCCACGTGCCAAACCGGCACCACCCCCTGGAAAATCCACTGCAGATTCGGAGGGAGAGATGGAGAGTCAACCATTATTTGGCTAAAATCAGATTTGTTTATCACATGACATAAAATTAACTGTAATTTAATATTGAGTTTCGGGTGTCTAATTAGCTAGTTAGTTATGGAAAAATGGTGAAGTCATTTTTACTCGCCATTGAGGTCTTTTATTTTAAAAGAAGAGAGAAGGTTTTATCGATGCCATCGACTATCAGATACCCCTTACTCAGTCAAGATAAGTGCTGGGGATATAGAGATATAAAACTAGCAAAGCGTCTGACCCCAAGATTACACACTTTAGTTGCTTATATCGTTTGAAAGAGCGTGTTTTATGGCTTTGGCCGTTTGCGGGCGTAAGAATCGGCAAGGAACCTTGCTGAAGCAAGTGCCTCGACTATAAGATGCCCGGTACTCAGCTTATCAACTAGCTTGGCTAATTTTAAAATAAAATTGCATTGCATATCTTAGGACGAAGATCTTAAAAGGTGGAGCCACCTAGCGTAGAGAAACGGTTCTGCTGCTTTTTTATTTGTGGCATTTGCTTCTGGCAATGCTGGATTATTTGAATTAATCTTAAAGCGGAGACACACACTTTCGGACGAAGTGTTACCGCACTCCGCCTAGGTGGCGCTCGGTCATACAGTAATACAATAATAATATTAAAAAAGTTCGTACTTTAAGATTGAGGCATCTGATTTAGCACACCTACTCTACTTATAGTGGCACTTCTTCCTACTGTGTTGGAGTGCTGAAGCAGATCCACTGAAACCCATTGTGGAAAACAAACGGTCGCAATTTTTGAATAATTTTAGAACGTAATTTAAATTTATTCTAAAAATAACACACAAATAACACTACATCCGTAGCTGAAGATGATTATACTTTAAGCAAAGGGTATTCTCTATGCCTGATAAAAGGGAAGCTGGCGACTGATTTTCTAATTGCAGAAAAAAATTAGGTTTTTCGTGCTTGTACTTGGCCTAAAAACAAGAACGATTTAATAATAAAGTAAGAAAGTTGCAGGCCTGATTTAAGGAGGAATAACTCTTAAATCAATTTAGAAATATTATGAAATTAAAACGAGTTATTAACTACCGCTTACGGGCGTCACCACAGTCTGATTTGTGCGCCTTATATACCGAGTACTTTCAGAACACACAGTTGAGAATTGGTAGAGTTGGCAGACATTAATTTCCAAAAAGTGATCAATGTGGGAATTTTTTGAGCACGAACGTTCTTGACTAATAACATGCAATTTTTCTTAAATCAAGGCTGTTTGTACTTGTTTGTAGCACGGTGTTTTTTCCTGAGTGTAGGATTGCTTTCTTTCTTGTCTTTTTATAAAACATTACGCCTAAGTAAATGCTTATTTATTATTGTATTTTAATAATGATTTCTACGAAATATAATTCGTGTTTTACACGTAAATGACAGGTCAGATACGAATCTTTCAGTGACCCAAAAGAAAAGCCCATCTTATCTAGCTAATTAGTGAAATGTGTCTGCCTTGGTGTATTGAATAGCTAGGTAGCGAAGTGGCAGTGGTGGTAAGGTAGCCATTTGATAACGTAAGGGATATAAGGTTTTTCAGATATTGTATATTGAAAATAATAACACTTTCCTAATTATCTTATCGATAATCAAATGCACCATTACTGGAATAAAACAAAGACAAATGTGTAAGAAAGTAGAAAATAAATTTGTAGTACCCTCCAGGTACACTGAACACGGTTCATTCAAACCCTTTTGTGGGTTAATACTGAAAGAGTTCTTCAGTACGCTTTTGGAACTCATCCGACATGGTGGCGAAAGACAGCCGTCTGTTGGCCACAGCACTTCCGTATCTCCAGATATTTACCGTGCTCGCCTTGACGCTGCCACCACAAAGTTTCGTCAGTACCACACGTGGGCGACTTAGATGGTACCTGATGGGCGGATATGTGTGCTATGCAGCTTCGATCGTCGTGCTGGTGCTGGTCGTGTCCTATTTGAACATTGTAGCCATAAACGAGGAGGTGCTGGACTACAATGCGGGGGACTTTACCAGGGTCATCGGCAACATACAAAAGGCCCTGTACTCCTTGATGGCCATCGCCAACCAACTGAACTTGCTGGTCAACTACCGTCGGCTGGGAGGAATCTATGAGGAAATCGCGAGTCTGGAGAGGGAAATAGACCAGGCCTCGCAGTGCTTCGGTGGACAGAGGCAGCGGCACAGTTTCCGATTTCGTTTGGCCGTCAGTGTGGGCTTGTGGATGGTCCTGCTGGTGGGCTTGATGCCCCGACTCACTCTACTGGCCATGGGCCCTTATGTCAGCTGGCCGAGTAAGGTCCTCACCGAGTTTGTCATGATAATGCAGCAGCTCAAGGGTCTGGAGTACTGCGTGTTCGTGCTGGTGCTCCACGAGTTGGTGCTGCGATTGCGCCACACACTCCTCCAGCTGCAGGAGGAGCTGGAGGACTGCCATCAGCAGGACATGCTCCAAGCAGTATGTGTTGCCCTAAAGCGAAACCAGTTGCTCATGGGGCGCATTTGGAGACTGGAGGGCGAACTGGCTAGCTACTTCTCCCTGCCCATGATACTGCTGTTCATCTTCAACGGACTTACCATCGTGCATGTGGTCAACTGGGCCTACATCGATGCGTTCCTTGATACTGATTGCTCCGGTCTTGGTTGGATAACGATTTCTCAATTTAAAGCCACAGTCACAATACTATGTTCTTTTCAGACCGATTCTGCACTTGCTTTATGCTGCTGATGAACCTTCTCATTGCCTGCCTTCTAAGCCAGCGCTGTATCAACACTGTAAGTTATGTTGGCACTCACACGATTTATTATTTTTACATTTAAAATGTATATGCAGTACAACTGCTTCCCACGAATCCTTCATCAAATCCGATGCACGTCTGCAGCATCTGACTTCCCTATGTTGGGCAGAGGACTGCGGGAGTACTCCCTGCAGTTGCAGCACCTCAAGCTACTTTTCACCTGCGGAGGATTCTTCGACATCAATTTAAAATACTTTGGGGGGGTGAGAAATATTAAAATATTTAAAATGTTTTCCTTAATGGATCTATTTGCAGATGCTGGTCACCATTCTGGGCTACACCATAATTCTGATACAGTTCAAAGTCCAGGACATTGCGGAGAAAAAATATAAAGCTGTAACAAATTGAAAATAAAGGGTTTAGGCCCTCTCGTGAAAAGGTGTTCTATAAATAATGAGTGATTTTCTATAAAAATCATGCATGCTTTTAAAATATAGAAAAATCGGTCGTATAAGCTCAAGTTTCCTTCGTAGAACCAAGACTGGAAAGAGATAGTATATCAGTAGTCGAGCGGTAGGGGGCCACTGGGGCTTTAAAGGAATCGACCGTGAGTCCATTAAGTCCTTTCCCTTTAATTATCGCGTGCGGGACCCTTGTCTCCGATCTTAGCACACGACTGTGGGGTTGGTAAAACAATCAATGCCACTATCGATAGTATCGATGGTCGAAAAATGTAGTAAAAATCGATTGTTCGGCCACACTATCGATACTATCGTTCCATAAACCAAAATATTTTAAGAGAAATTATGGTATATAGTACGTGAGATAAAACAATAGTTTACTGTGGGACACACTGCAACTTAAAAAAATTAAAGAGGAATCAATACAAGTGATTAAAATTGATATCATATGGAATGCATTATATAAGTAATTCAGTGGTGTTGGCTGTGGCTCGACATATGATATGTTACCTTTAAAATAATAAATTCATTAATTTCATTGTTTAAAGGCATATTAGTAAATACGTATTAGTAGGCACGTATTATTAAAGTACACCAAAATTGTGAAAATTAAATAAATAAGACTATTTTACAAACAGATTTAGATGACGGCAAAGAAGTTGAATAGTAAACGAATCTTAAACGTGTGTGCTCTTTTCTCAAGGCTCGACAAGCTTTTTACTAAACTTTCGATACTATCTATAGTGACCACCATCGATAGTGTCCTCTATTTTTTTCATTTGTATAAAATTTTTCAGACCGCTTAGTTACACTTCGAGAAAAATAAAATGCATATTGGGATTGAGAAATACTTTTATTGTGAAACATTAGTAATGAGTTCTTGAAATGGTCCAGGTCCTCGCCGTACTTTTCCCGCCTGTAGCGCACTATGATCGCGAAACACCAGAGCACGAAACCAGAAACAGGAGCAGTGTCTTCCAGCAATCCATGTTTGATAGCAAAAATCGGTAAAAATAGATATCCTGTGCCATCTTGTTTGGTTAAAGTTTCATGAAATCATTACTCAAAGTAAATGGCAAAGTGGCAGAGTTTCTAATTGCACCCTAATAGTAAAAAAAATACACTTTAATAAATTTAGGAGAACAAATTCACAGCATATCAAAACCAACAAAAATATATTTGTTAAATTTTTATAGTTACAGAAAGCAAATATGTTGAGTTTTGATTTCAGAGAAATGGTGAGTCTGCTTGTTCCTTGTACAATTAAGAGACATGTAAACCTTTTCTTGTTTGAATAGCCCGCCAGGCTTGCGCTGCCTTCGCCGCAGCCCTGGTCGATAGTCGATAGGTCCAGTCAGCTGTTTTCCCCCATCCCCACGTTAACAGTTGTGTGCCTTCTGCTTGACGAATGAAAAATTTGCCATAAAACTCCAAACAATCTTCCTGATGTAATATATTGTCGGAAATCGGCGGGAAGACAGCATTCACGACGTCGGGCTGGTCGCACTTTCGCTTTTATTTCGGACGCGGATTGTCGAGGCACGGGAATCCAATCAGAATGTCAGCCAGCGCAGTAATTCGCTCCCCCGCGCAGCGTCGCCGCACCCTTCCCACTCCCCCTCCCCCTCCCCCTCCCCATCCCTTCGACACCCAGCCCCCGCTTATCCGGCAGCAACAACAACGGGGGCAGCAACGACAACAACCACCAGCACAGCAATCGGTGAGTTTTCCCGCCTTTCCCTTGGTTGCCAGGGAAACGGCACAGCTGTGCCACAAAACAGCTGGTCGATTGCACTGGCGAAAATAGCGCGTCAGTTGCAACTGCACTTGACCCATTTCGGCTTGGCTGCAATCATTGTGTGATTTCGCACTACCTAGTGTCACTTATAGGCTGTTTACACTAGCATTGCATTTCATGGGTGTTCTTTTTCACTCTGAACGTTTTTGTTATGCAAATGCTTTAAATCGGTCGAACGAAAACGGTCTTATCTAGAAATATACGTCTTACCAATACTTTGGAAACGGATTTTGGAAACATCACAAAGGTGGATTTAGCAAAGCTCTCAGTCGCGGTGTCAATTAAAATAAGAAAGAACGCTATAGTCGAGTGTCGAGTATCAGATGCCGCCCATTTAGCTTTTAAATTTCAAATTTATAAAAGTTAAAAAAAAAATGTTTTGAGAAAATATTGTTAAAATCTGCTCAGAAATTAATGTTTTGTAAATACTGGAGTTATCAAAGTGAAGTTTTCAGGCATTATTTTTACAAAATGATACAATTAAATAATATTTGTTCCAAAAACCGATATTCGGATCGTCCAAATGAAGGTCCGCCCTAAGTAAAACCTAATAAAATAAAGCTTGTTCCTATTTTGAAAATATACATTTTTTATTAAGCAACAAATGTAAAAAACCCACCTCATCAAATTGTATTTTTACTAACAATTTCTGGAAAGTTGTGGATTGGAAAAGTGGATTCTAAGGCTGATGGATTTGGATTCAGCAATTTATAAACAATCAATTAACTTACCAGAAAGCTAATTAAATGTGGCAAAATAGGAATTCAAGAACGAAAGCTCGGCGACGCGACTAGTGATGCTGATCCAGACTAAAAGTAAAGCAAAATGAGTTTAATATTAATTAGGATACCACGCCTTTGTTATAAAATAGCTGAAAACAGCTATGTAACTTGTTGGGCTTTACAGTCCTAAGTCCTAAGATAAGGAATCCTTTCTGATCTAAATTTTATGCAAGCAATTCAGAGGTTTTCTTAACTGCACGCTACACTAATATACATTTTGTTCTTCAAATTTTCAATCTAATAATCATACAAGATCCTTTAAATACAGTGACCTTGCGTTTACAGTCTAAAAACTCTGTACTCAAAACTATGAATAAAACACAAGTTTGACTTATGTTGACCGGGTTCATTTGAAATTTACAAGAAATGGCATTTTCTGCAAGTCTAATCATACCACCTCCACTGGGGAGTGATATTCCATATGATGATTCGTGGAAGCGGCCGAAATATTATCGAAAGCTTGTGGCCCTATTGACAGTAAGAACTTGAGTGTTTCTAAAAATGATCCTTGTTAAAATCGACTGTTGCAGGTCAGCATGGCTGTGACATTAACTTCAGCAGCGGTTGTTGTCTTATTAAATGAAAGCGCGTCGTATTCCCTATCGAAAAATTGGAAGCTGGGGCTTGCAGCCCTAATTTACTTGACAATTATTAATTTGCTTATATTATGGAAATCTGCAAGCCATTTCGTTTCATTAGCATTGTACGCAACAGCCCAAATGATGACCCTCCCGTATTGGTAGAGCTGACCAGTTGGAAATTTCCTTTCCTTTTTCACCAAAGTACCCATCCACAGTGCCTCGCTTATTCTAAACATACGAAGGATGATCGATGGCCATCTCGAAAGAAAGGAGTATGTTATGGCCGCCCTGGGCCTAGTTCCGGACCTCATATGCCTAGGTATTTTCATAGTCTCCATTTGCCTGGGCGGTCACGGTGGTGGCAGTGGAAGCAGCGGATTTTCCAGTAGCACCAGCAGCGGAAGCTCCAGTGGAAGTTCCAGCGGAGGAAGTAGCGGTGGAGGAAGTAGCGGTGGAGGAAGTAGCGGTGGGGGAAGCGGTGGTAGCTAGATTTATATTTTATAATTTGTAATGATATGTGTATGTAAAACTGAAAGAGTAAACGAGACCCACAAGTCATTAGACATTTAATAAAGTTATACATATAATAAAACCAAAAATATTAATTCTTTGTTTCATATGTTGCACTCTTTTAGATGCTTATTGAGGACGAGGTTCATGGTGTAATTGAACTGCCCAGCCATATCCAGGAGATCGTGGAGCATCCTCTCTTTCAGCGGCTTAAAAAGGTCCACCAATTGGGTCTCATACCATGGTCCCTCAAGAAGAAGGCCAATCACAAACGATTCGATCATTGTCTTGGGTAAATTGAAGATCGTGTAATTCAAATTAAATGTAAATACATATTTTTTTGTATAAGGGCCTACAAAAGTGCGCAGGATCATCTAAGGGCCATCCAACGTAACTCGCACTATGAACCAAAACTTCCGGATTGGTGTCGTCAGGCGGTGGAGATAGCCGCCCTACTTCACGATATTGGTCATGGACCGATGTCACATGCTTGGGAGCTTGCGAGCCATCATAGGTTTGATGTAAGATATATTAATAAATTATAGAAGTATGATCCGGCTTACAAGTTTCATGATTTCATTTAGCACGAGGAAAACGCATTGGCCTGTGTGGATCTTATTTTTAAGGATGCCGTTAGTCAGGAGCTGGTCTCTTTGAGAGACGATGGTGGCGGGCGAGGAGTGCAGTTGGTAAAGGCTTTGATTCTGGGATGCAGCGACTCTCTTTCGTTTCCCATGATGGGCCATACATATATCTTTGATATTGTTCATAATCGTCGCTGCGGATTGGATGTAGATAAATGGGATTATCTGCGCCGTGATAACAATCGCTTGAAAGTCCTCAACTCAGCAGAAATGGATTTTGATGAAGTCTTTCTTCAGGCCCGCATATCGTCCGATGGACAACGCATAGAGTATCGTTATCAGGACTATCATCGTATATATCGCTTGTTCGAGGCTAGATCGCGGCTCCATGTGGCTGCTTATCAATGCCCCCTTACATGTGCCATGGATAGTATATTTGCTAGTGCAGTACAGCGTTTGGCTCCTGAACTATTGAACATTCGATCGGAAGACCCAGAATGGCTAAAACTTCACGATGATCATGTGTTACATTTAATTGGCAGGGATCCCATATCGACATATATAAAAAATCCCCAGCGGATTGTAGAAGTATCTGGCACTGATTCTTCCGCATTGAATATCATACGGGTGCACAGAGAAATACCCGGACCTTGGGAGGCTATGAAATCAGAAGAGGCTTTCGCTTTGTTTGGCAATAAGCGGTATGAACATTTTATTTTGGAACACACTTTATTTCCTAATTTTGTAATCTTTTTCAGCAAAAAGCGTTCAGTTAATCGATGCGCGAACCCGACAGTAATAAACAAGTGCTATAACTTAGAGTAAAAACCTCAAGCAGACAATTTCCAGTTCATAGAATAGTTCACTTAAAAACCAATCACGCCCACCAATCGTACGTTCTTGTTTTTCTCATAATTTGCTATCTATATTTAAACAGATTAATTTCATGACATTATATAATTACTCGAAAGGTTGTTTTCGTTTGTTACCCATTCTCGTTGATTTTATCAGGTTTTTTTTTGTTATTAATATTTTGTGTGTTCCGTTTCGTAGTTAAAATAGTAAAAGCAGTACAACAGCTAAGTGTTCTTAAAAAATATTTATTAGTTTATACATTGTATTATCATAATCGTCTTAAAACTAAAATACTAAAACAAAAATTTCAACAGTTCACTTGAAGACATCACAATTCAAATTCAGGTCTTTCTAATATAAGGTACTTACTAATCAATATAAATATAAGATGGATTTGTCATATTTTTGATAACCATTTTGAAATATACACAAGAAAAAACAATAATTTTTCTAAAACATAATGGGGAACTTAGCTGACTACAGGTTTGAGTACAATTTTGTTGATCATATTTGTTCGCAATTTTTAAAGTATCCCACTTAATTGTCAATTAAGCCGGGCAGATGGGCAGAATCTGTGATAATTCGCTGGGGTAGGTGGGCAGCTAAATATTGTTTGTGGAGTCTCTGGCGGCAAAACTGATAGAACTCGATCTCATTTGTAAAGTTCCGACGCACAATATCCTTTACATGCTCGCTGACCGGCGGCTTGAAGTTGTTCTTATTGATCTTCGTTAGGTATTCAGCGCTGGCTATAAGATGATAAAAAGATTAAATTTAGAGGTAAATCCTATAAAGTACCACACACTGTCCGACTAATTAAATATTCGACCAGCAGCTTGACTACTTTTTGAATCTTGTCTGATTGAGAATTTCAAGAAACTTTTTAAATGATATAAGAACAAAGTAATCGAACTGCCAAGTCACGAACACACCACAATCCCATATTCCATTTACTGTTCTACATGTAATGCCCCTAAAGAATGTATTTAGTTTGATCATATTTTGAGAGTATCTGGCATGGGTTATGGGGTTCAACATTCTAAATTAAACTGTTCACTTGACCACGTGATTTTCATCAACTTACTTGCGTAAATGTCTCGAACACCCTCAAAAAATCGTGGTACATATTTTTCCAGGACGGAGAGTGTGGTGTTGAGATCTTCGAGTACACCGACAACAGCATACTGCTGCTCTACGGCAAATTTGGCTCGTTCAAGAGCACCCAAAGTGTTAAAAGGTCTAGAAAGGCAATAAAATCATAAATAAAATAGTGCACTTCTTAGTTAAATCTTACACTATGTCTAAAACAGATACATACGTGCACTCGTAGTCGTGACCACAGAAAAATAAGCTCTGTCTGCGATGATCGCCGATTCCCTCAACAGTGACTCCCTGAGTGTAGGTGCACTCCTGATCGCCATTGAGAACACAGGTTTCAAAATCCTTTTTAAGCCAAGCTGGATGGGGCAATGGTAGATCGGGAAACGCTGCTTTCCGCTCCACAAAGTACCAAGGAGCCCTCACGTAGTAAAACCAGCTGATGACACGCTCCACGGGATCACGCACCACATTTAGGTAAATTGGTTTGGGCAGATTGAACTTGGTAAAGTTGGTAAAGCACACATGCTTGATAAAGACCGAAGGTTCCGGGAGCTCACTGATCACTTCGGCCATTTCCTGCTGCTGGTCCTCAGCCAAACGAATTGTCTCCACTTTTTGGACGGCGTCGCGATGGAACTGAAAATTATTACGCTCCGAAAGTCTCCGAAGAAGCTCCATGAACGTCTGACTTCCAACTTTAGGAACTCGATTGAAAAATACCAGTTCCATTTGAGCCTTGCGGGTATTATTTAAATCCCTCACGTTTAAGGACGACATCTGGCAAGGAGGTTAAAAAGAAGGCATTAAAAATAAAATACTGAGGTTTGAAAACGAAAAAGCGGTTCCTTTTACCTTCAGTTCCTTGGTACTTGATATGCATATTGAGAGAAGGGTGTGTTTTTATGCCTAATAGGATTTTCAAATTAATGTGCAGAACAGTTCACAATCGAACAGCTCAGACTTTGAGATAGGACAACCATCCCCCAAAAACCATTTATGCAAAGTATAAAATATTTAAAATACGATTAATTTGTTTCAGTAAGCAAATAGGTATTTATTCGCGTTGGGTTCTTCAGAAATCTTTAATGAAGATTGTTCTCGAGTTGCAGGGCCAAATATTGCTTATACAAACGCTGCTTGCAGAAGTAGTAGAACTCATATTCGTTGGTAAAGTTCCGCCTTACCATCTCTCTAACATCAGGATCTATGAGGGGCTTGCGATTATTGCGATTCCGATTTCGAATAGCTTTGCTGTGCACTGAAAGAGATAAATGCATGACTCTCGCTACCTTGCCGACGATACTTGAACACTTTTTGAACTCAACCCCTGGGACTACCTACATTTATATAGAAAACGAGCGTGATTGAAGAACCTGGGAATATATTTCTCCAACACGGTTAGGGTTATGTTTCTTTCTTCTAAAGTGCCCACCACAGAATATTCTTTCTCCACTCTTCGTTTTGCTACCTGTATAGCATGCGGGGAATTGAAGGGCCTACAGAAGGATAACACTTCAAACTTAAGTCAACGAAGCCTTGGGCTACTCACAAGCAATCGGCTTCATTGCCGCAAAAGTATAGGGATTGTCTTTTGAAGTCCTGAATGTAATCCCTTACTGAGTATTGGACGAAGAGGCATTCTGGATTGACACTCCTCACACAGTCATTGAAACTCTGTTGGTACCACTCATCGGGCTTCTCTCGACGTCCTGGGTACATCCTCCTGTATATTGCCCTCTTAACCCAAGAGCGTCTCTTGTAGAAGTCTGTTATCATCCGGTCGATGGGATCCTTCACAAGGGAAATATATATTGGTTTCTTGTACCCATAGCTGGCAAAGTCCAGCCAATTGGAGTGGGCCATGTAGATCGATCCGCTCTCCAGTTCATTAGCCCATTCCGACTCGGTTAGCTGCTCCTTTTCAGTGCGAGTTCTATTCATGGTCCTAACAGGTCCGTTGAGCACCACATTGATGTCATTCATCGCGGCGAGCTGCCTGAAAAGTGGCAACATTTGCTCGCTGTCCACTCGGGTAGGTCGATTGAAGACCACAAGATCAGAGCCTGCATATCGGGTGTTGTTCAGTTTCATTGGGGTCACCCGGCCGAGCTGGGGAGGTCAGGGGAGTTCGTGGGCTCCATTTAATATCACAACAAAACACAGATGAGTGCGATGATAAACAAAGTGTATATGGTGTAACTAACTGAAACTGCTAACTAACCCAGGGTACACCCAACGTAAAAGTGTTCAAGTACTCAACAAAACCAATTGAAATTGAAATCAAATCTTTCTCTTCAGATTTGGTTGAATAAGAGTTCGAAGAAGTGACACGAAACCTACACTCAAATATATTCCTGACTCCCTTGAAGAACCTTGGGATGTACGCTTCAAATACAGCCAGGGTTATGTTGGTCTCCTCCCAAGTTCCCACAACAGCGTAGTCCCGTTCCACATGTGCTTTGGCTAACTGAATGGCACGCTGGGAGTCGAAGGGTCTGAAATATGTTCTCCCCTTGAAATATCTCCTTACAGAAGGACTGATCTTTGTTCAAATGTACTTACAAGCACACTCGATCGTGACCGCAGAAGAAGAGAGTTTGCCTTTTGTAGTTACCGACCGCCTCTTTAATACTTCCAGGTACATATTGGCACTCGGGGTCACCACTGCGAACACAATCATTGTAGCTCTTTTTGAACCACTTCTCCGGTTGTATCGGCGCGTTGGGAAATCGTCGATGGTGGATGGCGTTGCGATAACTACTGCGAACGTAGTAATACCAACTGATCATCCGCTCCACGGGGTCGCGAACCAAGTTGATGTAGATGGGTCTGGGCAACTGATATCTCCGGAAATCCAACCAATTGCAATGTTCAATGTATATAGTGCCTGGCTCCAACTCTGTCACCCAAATGGCCTGTATCATTCGTTCTTTAGGCGACCGTGTTCGGGATATAACATTTATTGGTCCTTTGGTGACTACTGTCATGTTATTGTAGGGAGCCATCGTTTGGGTGAGTTCCATCAAAGCCTCGCTTCCAACTTTGGCCCCACGATTGAAAAAGATCACCTCCAGTTGAGAATGTCGAGTGTTGTTCAACTTTTTGCTACTCAACGAAGCAAGCTGCGGTTTATATAGATTGAATTGGTCTAAGGGTTTTCAAACACTTCCTATGGGTTTATTACATGTTAGTTACGTTTACTATTGAGTACTTTATTAAAGAGCTACAGAGAAACTATGCCAATAACTATAGAAAGTTCAGTCTTAAGGGTTAGGGGTTATGCAGTCGATCCATTTCATTTCGCTTGAGGGCTATGTACTGCGTATATAGGCGCTGTTTGCAGAAGTAGTAAAAGTCGTATTCATGGGTGAAGTTACGCCTGACCATGGCCCTGACGTCTGGGTCCACCTGGGGCTTTCTATTATTGCGATTACGATTCTGTAAGGTCTTTTGGTACACTGGAAGGGAGATCTTTAGGTGCGGAAATGGTTATATTTTTTAAGGGGATTTCTTACTATGAAAGATCATTTTAGCTTTAGCGAAGTATCGGGGAATATAGTGCTCCAAAACTGTAAGAGTTATGTTGGTCTCCTCCCAAGTTCCTACCACTGCGTACTCTGACTCAACCCTGCGCTTGGCTATCTGAACAGCCAGCGGAGAGTTAAAGGGCCTGAAATAAGGTTTTGGTTATGGGGAGTTCTCCTGAGGTTGGACTTCACGTCCGACGCTGCACTCACAAACAGTCCTGATCGTGCCCGCAGAAAAATATAGATTGTCTTTTGAAGTTTCCCTCCACATCGCGAACTGCCAATGGAACGTACTGGCATTCTGGGTCCCCACTCCTCACACAGTCATTGTAGGACTTCTTGAACCAGGCCGTGGGCTTGATAGGAGCCAGGGGATTTTTTCGGTAGAATATGGCATTCCTATAGGAGTTCCTGACGTAGTAGTACCAGCTGATCATTCGCTCTACGGGGTCTCGAACCAGGTTAATGAAGATTGGTTTCGGAAGATTGTACTCATGGAAGTCGATCCAAGGAATATGCTCTATGTAAACCGATCCCTCCTCCATGTTATAGACGTAGCCAGCAGTGCGCGCCTGTTCCAGTGGCTTGAGTTGCCTCTTCGTTTTCTTGCTAAATCCGTATTTGTCCACCCGATAGTTATTGATATTCTGCAGGTGCTCCATAAACTCCATCAGCGACTCGCTGCCGACTTTGGCGCATCTCGTGAAAAACAGGCGATCCATTTCGGCCTTGGCTGTATTGTTCAGTCGGCGAGGCGTTAGGTCACCTAACTATTGGGGGTGGGTTTGGGTTTAGAAGGGGTTTAGAAGCTTCATGGAGGGGTTCATGCCACACAACATACGAAAAGACACAGATATGGTTTCAATGTGTAAAAAAGTGTGGGTCTAGTCTACGGTTTTACTGACTACTATTTATTGAAATGTGAAGATTTGTTCGTAAATATATCACCTACTACAATCTTATATCGGACTCTCGACCAACTAGTTCAAAAGACCATGCTTCTCCAGCTCCTTCAAGTTGAGGGCCAAATACTGTTTGTATAAACGCTGCTTGCAGAAATAGTAAAACTCGTACTCGTTAGTAAAGTTCTTACGTATCATCTCCTTAACTTCCGGCTCAATGAATGGCTTACGTTTGTTCTTGTTTCGATTGGTGATCTTGTTATTGTGCACTGTTTGGAATGGGGAATAATATGAGATCCATTCTTTAGCCTCGTCGAATTATTATAACCTACTTTCATACATGAGCTTGGCACCGCGAAAGAATCGAGGAATGTAGTTCTCGAGGACGGTCAGGGTTACATTAGTGTCCTCCCAGCTCCCTACAACAGCGTAATCCCTTTCCACATGCTCCTTGGCCATTTGAACGGCGGTCGGCGAGTTAAAGGGCCTAAAAGGTTACCATTAGTTAAGCCCGTTGATATGGGAAACTTCACTATTCCCTCCACTTACATGCAATCATCGTGATGACCGCAATAAAACAATGATTGCCTTTTAAAATTGGGATACCTATCCTTGAGCGTGTGGGGCACATATTGACACTCGGGATCTCCACTCCTGACACACTCATTAAAGTTCTTCTTATACCAAACCTGCGACTTTATTTTCTGGTCAGGCTTCTTCCGGTACTCGATGGCGTTCTTGTAGGCACTTCGCGCGTAGAAGAACCAACTTATAACCCTCTCAACGGGATCGCGAACCAAATTCATGTAAATAGGCTTGGGTAAGTCGAATTCATCGAAATCGATCCAATTTATGTGCTCTATAAACATGGTACCCTCCTCCAGGTCGGCGACAAACTCAGCGGACTCACGTTGCTGCTCTTTGTTCATTTGGCGCGTGAACCTCGTTTGGAGTCCGATCCTTTCGAGTGTAAGATCATCATTGTATTTTTCCAATGCAATGAAAAGCTCCAGCATAGCTTCACTTCCGACTTTGGCGGCGCGATTAAAGAACAGTACCTCGATATCTGCGTTTTTTGTATTGTTCAGACGATTCGTGCTCAAGTGCTGAAGCTAAAGAGGATAAGGGTTTCGATGAGAAAGGGGTCGGCCTGCTGATCCTGTGCCTTGGCTGGTTAGTATGCAGCGATCTTAGAAATTGTGAAATTTCTTCCGACTTTAAGCGAAAAGAGGTATTTCCCGTTGAGTGCGAAGAACCGAGCATAAGTAAGTGATAGATTGGCTTCATTTGTTCGGTTATAAAGCGATAGATATAAATTTATGGTAGCTTAACATCCTAGCAATCCATTTGCAGTGGATATACGTAATCCCCAGCTTCGAAAGAATAAAGTTTAGTATCCCTAGATGGTAAAGTCCAGTAGTCTTTTGGAAAGACATATTTAGTGTTTAGAAAGCACAGCTAATAAAGAGAAATAAGTAGGAACTTCGGCATTTAAGAAAAGTCTTAATTTCTCCTCTCATTTTTATTACTTTTGTTTTAAATTAAACCTAAAAACTGGTTGTGTGTGCCCATATCTTTGGCCTCACTTAACCTGGCCAATGTCTTGTCCACCCGCTTGAGATCATTCAGTTTGATGGCTAGGTACTGTTTGTGCAAACGCTGGCGACAGAACTGATAAAATTCGATTTCCCGTGTGAAATTCCGGCGAACCATGTCTAAAATCTCCTGCGAGATATGCGGCTTCATTGGGTTAACATTTTGCTTGTCCACATGCAGACCCGCTGTAAAATATATACTGCTATCAAATTTCTAAGCTTCTGAGATTGTAAGGAAAAGATATTATCCAAATCACATTCACTCAGGAACTTACAGTAGTACATCTTGGAGGCATCTGCAAAATAGCGAGGCACGTAGGCTTCTAAAACAGCCAGGGTCTCATTTGTGTGCTCCCAAGTTCCCACCACAGAGTATTCCCGTTCCACATTCATTTTGGCCAACTGAAGGGGCAGGCGGGCATTAAAGGGCCTACAGAGGGGTTCGAGGGATCACTGAGAGGGAAAGTGGGTGGGCAAGCCTAACTCACGTGCACTGGAACTCATTGTGACCGCAGAAGAACAAAGTCTGTCGCCGATGATCGCCCACATGTTCGAGCAGGGAGTTCTCGATGTAGGTGCATACCTTTTCACCACTTAAAACGCACTGGTCGTACTCGGTGTTAACCCACTGGGGATTGGGCATTTCGCGATTGTTACGCCTTCTTCCCGGGACGAAGACCCACGGAGCTCGGATGTAGTAATACCAGCTGATAACTCTCTCCACTGGATCGCGAACCATGTTGATGTAAATGGGTCTGGGCTGTTCATGTTTGGTGAAGTTCAGGAAATTCACATGACTTGCGAATACTGATCCGTCTTCGAGGTTAACAATGTTGTCGATCATGTCGCTTTCCTCAGCGGGTTCCAGAATGGCAATCACCCCTCCTCTTTGGGGATCCTTTTCCACCTCGTAGTCATGGACTTTACCCAGCTGCCTCATAAGCTCAATCAGCTGCATACTTCCTGTCTTCGGAACCCGATTGAAAAACAGCACATCGATCTCCGCCTTGGGGGTATTGTTCAACTGGGCGGGACTTAGCTGGAGGATCTGCAAAGGTCGTTGGTCGCCCTTGAGAATATTTCTGGTATGGGGGGCACAGTGGAGAGTGAATTCAAGCAACCAAGCCATTCAAAATGATTAGTAGCGAAAGGAGTGAAAGAAGACTCGAATTGAAATTTAGGTGTAAAAATCATTTGGTAAATCCCGTATTTATTTTCATTTGGTGAACTCATGGTATTTAAAACTAAGGCGGCTACAACTCGTCCTTATACACCGCAATATACTGTTTGTAGAGCCGCTGCTTGATAAAGTAATATAGCTCATACTCGAAGGAGAAACTGCTCCTCAGGTACTCCTCCACATCCTTCTCCAGATGAGTGTCATGCGAAACCGAGTTTATCGTAAACTTTTCGGTTGTGCCTAAATGAGAGAGTTCGAAGTGAGTGGAGTTTTTGGCTTACTTATTTGTGGATGAACCTACTGTAGTACACACTCCTCGCATTGGCAAAATATCGCGGTATGTAGGCTTCTAAAACTGCCAAGGTTACATTTGTATCCTCCCAACTGCCCACAACCGCGTATTCCCGTTCCACGTTCATTTTGGCGATTTGCGTTGTAGTTTCGGAGTTAAAATGCCTAAGAAAGAGGAGCCGTGGTACTTTTATTGCCATTACTCTTGAAAAAGTGCTTTAATCCGCGTCCAAGTATAAACGGGATAGTATAAAATTATTTTTTAAGAAAATTTGGGTTGTGAGTTCATACATTTTACAACGTAACAACGTAATCAGCTGACATGTAACCAATTTTTTAGGCTATACCTTATTCCTACGGTTTTACATTTTAAAATGTTTCGCTCCCCAAAATTTCTTCGAAAAAGTTGTATTCCTGTTAAACTTGGATAGGATTGAAAGTCATCACTTATTTCCTGAGTCATTAAAAACCTACGTGCAAATTTCCGAATTTCCACAGAGGTGAAGCGAAAATCTCCTCCAATCGCCGTTGAAAGGATTGTGGGCATCAAACACACAATATGGGGGTTCCCGATTCCTGACACAATCGTTAAAAGTGGTGTCGAAATACTTCTTGGTCTGAATTCGCTTCTTGGGGTTCCGCATCAAGCTCTGGGCGAATATTAGCGGATGGCGTTGGTAGTAGTAGGCACTGATAACCTTCTGTATGGGATCTCGGATCATGTTCATGTAAATGGGTCGGGGACTGCCGTGCTTCGTGAAGTTGACCCAATTGGCGTGCTCCACGTAGGCACCGTATTCTCCCAGTTCGAAGAGTTGATCTACCAGATCCCTCTCATCCTCATCGCTGTCAGTCATTGGCCTCGAAGGTCGGACTATATTCCTGAAAGTGCTAAATCCATGAAGATCACCCAGATGCTTCAGGAGTCGCGTCATCGACTGGCTTCCTGTCTTTTCCAGACGATTGTAGAAAATAAAATCCCGCTCCGCTTTGGGGGTATTGTTCAATTGAGATGCGTCCAAGTTTTCCAGCTTGAAATTGGGGAGAGAAATAAGTCCACTTTCTTCGAAAAACCGAATCAAAACCAATTACGACACAGAAATCAAACTACAGGAATGTGCGAAGTAAAGTTAATGGAAAAACGAAAGGGGCACACTGTTCTTCAGAAATGCAGGTGTCTATTTATTGCAAAGTACTGTCGATACAAGCGCTGCTTGCAGAAATAATAAAAGTCATATTCCTGGGTGAAGTTGGCTCGCATAATTCGCTTGATGCGTTCGCTTATCTGCGGCTTCCAGTGGTTAATATTCTGCCTTTTAAACGCCAGGCCATTGATGGGCTCTACGGGAAGATTTAGGTATTTTCGAGCATACTTAAATATCAATTTAAAGGGGACATTACCATAATAGAGCTCCATGCTGCCCTTAAAGTATCGAGGTATATATTTTTCGAGGACTGTCAAAGTCACATTCACATCCTCCCAGGAACCAACCACCGAGTAATCTCGTTCTACATTCTGTTTGGCCCTTGCTATAGCTGCCGGGGTATTGAATGGTCTTGAGGAAAAAACGGTGTTGTTAAGACAGGAAACAACCGGAACGTCGAAACTACCTACTCGCAGATGGGTGAGTGTCCACAGAAGAAGAGGCTTTGCCGCTTGTGATCGGAGGGGTCATCTTTGAACATAAGGCCGTAATCATACCGGCATTCTGGATCGCGCGTTAGGACGCAGTCCTCAAAGTTCTTCAAGTAATGGGAACGATTCTGAAATTGGCCGTTGACCTTGAACATTTTTACAGAGTTCCAGGGTGTGCGTTTGTAGTAGAACCAGCTGATCACTCTTTCAACGGGGTCGCGAACCTAATAATTCAAGGCGTAAGTGAGTGGGCCTTCGAGGAGCCAGCTATTTGTCCTACCATGTTAATGTAGATGGGTTGGGGTAAGTGAAACGGTCGGAGATTCATGTAGTTCATGTGTTCCGCATAGACAAAGGCAAAGTCCTCCTGTAGTTCCATGATGCGCATGGCCTCTTGATGCTGGCGCTCTGTGCTCCAGTATATTCCAACGGGCTTCGAAAACGGAGCCCGTTCGTTTTGGAATTGGTTCCTTTCACCTAGTTGTATCATAAGCTCGATCAGGGTTTCACTGCCCGTCTTGGGAACCCTATTGTAGTAAATTACATCGCCAGTGTGGAACTTGGTGTTGTTGAGAAATTTTGGGTTCAATCGCCACAGCTGCAAAGGGTAGGTCACAGGTGTAGAAACTAAACAACGTAGAAACAATCACAGACAGTTCTACGAGCAACAGCAGTACGGATGAGGATACACAAAAAGCTGGAGCGGGAATCGAGATACACAGAAAGCAATCGAACACTGTGTTTACACGGAGGTGTTTTGGAAGTATTCACACACAAAGCAATCCACGAGTCTTCATAAGAAAACATACTTAGAGTGTAAGAGACCGTTTAATAGCAAGTAAGGGGGTTCACATTACTCCTGTTTGAAAGTTGCTTCCATTGAAGTGCCTTCTTCTACGTAAGATCAACACAAGGGTAGCATAGTGTTCAGTTTCTTTTATTTTGTATGTTCTATACAGTCCTGAGTTCATACTGGCTTTTCACTTATTAAATTAGTCTAAGTCCCTACTAATACTCCTCGTTGTAATCGTTTTGCTGTTCGGGCACCAAAAGGTAGTCATCCTCCCCAAATCGCTTTCCATGGTTTAACGCAGCATACTGAAGATACAAACGCTGTTTGCAAAACTCGTAAAACTCGATCTCGTTGGTAAGATTTTTCCTCAAAATAAGTCGAGTTTCGTCGCTGACGATTCGAGTGACATTGTTGCGATTTACTCGCGACAGACGGTCTTTGCCCACTGAAAAATTAAGCGGACTTAGATCGGTTTTATCCCCGGCTTAGTCTTCAACTTTCTTACAGTAGTAGGCCACTTTGGCATGGCGGAAAAATCGTGGTATGTAGGCCTCCAGTACGGAGAGCGTAATATTTGTATCTTCCCAGGTGCCCACCACAGCGTACTCCGTCTCCACAGTTCGCTTGGCCTTCTGCATGGCGACCTCGGAGTTAAAGGGCCTATCGAAGGTGTTGGGTTATGGGGGTTTTACTGTCCCTATCTTCTTCCTACTTACATGCACAGCTTCTGATTCATGCCACAGAAGAATAGCGTCTGCCGGCGGTGATCGCCCACCGGGTTCTTCATCTGCATTTGGGTGAAGGTACAGTGGGGATCCTGGTTCTTCACACATGTGTCTAGATCGAGATTCATGAACTCCTCCGAGGGCATGGGAATCGCCTTGTCTCCCAACTTGGCCTGCATATCGCGGTAGTACCACGGTGCCCGAATATAATAATGCCAGCTGATAATCCGATCGATGGGATCTCGGATTAGGTTAATGTAAATCGGCTTGGGCAAATGGAAGCGAGTGAAGTTAATGTAGGCAATATGCTGGCTATAGATGTGGGGCTTTGGTCGGGTCAGGAGATCAGCTGCAAGATCATTCTGCCTCTGTTTGTTCATAATGACCGTTTCATGGGCACTGCCCTTGTTCCGAGCATGGGTGAAGCCATTGATCTTGCCCAACCGTGCCATCAGTTCCATCAACGACTGACTGCCCACTTTCGGGACTCGATTGAAGAAGACAAAGTCCACCTCGGCGAACTTGGTGTTGTTCAGAAGATCGGCTTTGAAATTGATACCCTCGTCGTCACTGGTTCCAGCACCATTAGCCAGGTCATCGTCCTCTTCCTCATCTTCCTCGTCGTCTTCATAGTGGACTTCGTCTTCCTTGTGCTTATTGTAGGGGACAGCCAGTTGCTTGTCATGGGCGGCCCTGAGGTTATGGCCATCGATCTTTGCCTGATGGTGCACATGGTGGTGGTGCGAGTGGTGATCGTGATGATGACCATGTCCCGTTGGATCCCTCTTCTCCTCCTCGCTGCTCCGGCGGTCGTGTACGTTATATCCAACCCGCTGCGTGGACGACAGTCTATGTGAGGCTAAATCTGTACGAAATCTATCGAAGCTAGCCCAATCGAAAGTTCACCAAGCTAGGGTTAGACTTATACCGGAAAAGATCGAAGCAGTACGAAAGTTAGCATAGATTTATTACTCTTCAACGAACCCTTAGTGACTAGTTTCCTACTACTGCCTCAGCTTGGGATTGGCTTCCAGCTGTAGGGCTATATACTGCTTATACAGACGATGTCTGACGAACTGATACAACTCGATTTCTCGGGTGAGATTTTGGCTGAGTATGTTCCTCGTCTTGTCGCTAATAGTCGGTCTGAACACATTGCGGTTTACATTCCCCAACTTGCTCTTCAAGGCGTAGTACTCGTCTTTGGCCCCACTGAAGAATCGTGGGATGTAGCCCTCTAAAACCGACAGCGTGATATTCGTATCCTCCCAGGTTCCAACCACGGCGTAATGCTCCTCCACATTCTTCTTGGCCTGCTGCATGGCCTCATGGGAGTTGAAGGGCCTGGAGATGGTGGGGTTTCACTCAGGTTTCGGTCTTACTAACCAAGATGTTTCGTGGTTGATCGAAAAGTCGAGGGATTACAGTTTACACATTCCAAAGTTCAGACTGATAGAAACCTTTTTGGATATTGTGTACATGCTCATTAAGGATAGCTATCCTCGAAGAACAGCCCATGAAAGGCTGGTAAAGTTAGATGCAGGTATCGTGAAGAATCTTTTGACCTTTATGTTCTCCCACTTATCGATCAACCTGTCCTATGGCTTTTCCCCCGTCTCTAGGCCATCTACTCACATGCACACCGCCTGGACCTGGCCGCAAAGATATAGGGACTGCCGCCGGTGGTCGCCCAGGTTGCCCACTTCCATTTGCTCGTACACGCACTCGGGATCACGCTCCTCGATGCAGCGGTTAAAGTCCTTTTTGAGCCACTCTATACTGGGCATTTTGACGGCGTCCCCAAAGACCTGCCTTCTCTCGGCCAAGTACCAAGGGGCGCGGGCATAATAAAACCAACTGACCAACCGCTCTATGGGGTCTCGCACCAAGTTGATGTATATGGGCCAGGGCTCGTACAACAGGTCAAAGTCTATGAAGGCAACGTGCTTGGTGTAGGTGTTGGCCGTCGTGCAGTTCAGCACTTCGGTGCGAAGAAAGTTTTTGGCATAGGCGTCGTGCATCAAGACCACTTCGTAGAATCCCTCGACATCGCGACGCGCCTCGAAGTTATTGCGCTTGCCCAGGATCTTGAGCAACTCCATCATCTTCTCGCTGCCAGTCTTTGTGATCCGATTGAAGAATATCGTGTCCACCTGGGCTCGGGGGGTGTTGTTCAGCTGTGCGGTGGTCAGGTGCTTAAGCTGCCGGATTGCAAAAGTTGGGAGTGCTAGTTGGAGTAGTTTTCAGGTTGCAGGTTGCTTGGTGTTGGGAGCACAGACACAGGGAAACACGCACATGAACGAGTCAAACACAAGTAGGACAACATATAAACTTTTATAAAAATAGACTTTAAGCGGTTTGCGTTTTAGTTTTTTTTTTGAAGCAACAAACAAGGCACCTGGGGCCATCCCATCGTCTTAGAAATTTCGCAAAATGTTGCTCGCAGCACAGCTGGATAGGTGGGCATAAATATTAATCCCCCATAACGGACACTTACCTTTACTATTTAATCTTTATAAATCGATTCTCTATCGCTTATATGTCGCAACTAACTAACGAACCAAAAAGACTGCGCTGACAAATTCCAAGACAGAGTCGAAGTGTAATTTTCGTAGTTTGTTTAGTGTTAGGAGAGATCTTCATAGGATAGTGCAGCTGGGTAGAGTCAGATCGATAGAGTCGGTATAGGGATAGCAATAGGGATAGCTGATAGTCTACCAGGTGGCTAGTTGGCTAAACTGATTAATTCTAGTGTGTGGGTGTTGTTTGTGTTGTATGTGGGTGAGGTCTTAGGAGGAGAAAGCTACAGATATAATGGGACCCTCGGCTGACCCAATGAGTGCGACACAGGCTGCGCATGATCGAGACAGAGAGATAGACAACGGATGAGTTTTCTGGGCAGGCAGATGCTAAATGCTAGATGCTTTATGCTGTGGGCTGAATGCAATATCAAACACCAAGGAGCTGGAGTACCGACCCATGTGTTGGGCGCTTTGATGGTTTCTTTTTCCGCTTATGAACCACCAATAATGTATGCAACAATGTTTACGGCGATACGGCAAAGGGCGAGATATATAAAGTGTGTGAGACTGGGCTTACCTGGCCGGTGCTTTTCAGGTATTGATAGGTGCCATGCAGAGTGTTGATGTCGTCGTGCTCTGGAAAAGGACGCAAAGGTTAAATAGCGAGTTATTAAATATTAAGCATGCTAAGGTGTTGTATTATTTTTATTGAAAGACATTATTTATTGCTCTATTTCCTCCCTTGCCCACTTGTTGACCTCACGATTACCCCATTACCATCTAACATCGCCTTGATTACTGCTATCGGTTCCATCTCGACCCCAATTAAACTGAAAAATTCGGTGACCTTACAACTGACGCCAAAAAAGGAAGCCACCCGAATACTTTTACTTTCGGTTGGGCCCGAAAGTGTTTATGCAATGTTTGAAGGGGTGTCGGGGCCCAAGTCGAAGCTGAAGCCATTTACAGCTCCGATAAGTAAATAAAGACGAGTGCAATAAATATGCAAGCTCATGATGATTCCTTTCACTTTTCCGGCTCTCTTGGGACGCGATAGGGATCATCCCCGGTGGATTGGAAAGGTTTCCCCCATTTCTCCCCAGCTTAAGAAGCAGACGCATGCAAATGCCCATTTCTGCGTGTCGTGCGGACAATTAAAATGCTGATGCCAGGCATTTGTCCAGTCCACACAAGTAAAGTCAAGCTGGTAATGACTGCAATTGATCAGATGGACAAAGAGATGCGGAAAACGTCTTGATTTTCAAGAGTAGTGTGGGTCGCTCGCACCACTCTTGTTTTGGTCAGCCCCGCGATTTTATGGCCGAGTATTTCATAATTCGCCGCGCACTGAACAAGGAAGTCTGCGTGTATCCAGTCCGATTGCCTTTAAACCAGATCCGTTGTATTTGGTTAATTGGGCAGTTTCGCTGGAAAATGCGCATGAATGAAAGTGTTGCACCAACTGGTTTCGGCCGAGCTTTGCAAAAACCGCCGACAACAAAGTCACTGAACCAAGAGTAACATACATTTTGCGGTCGGAACCTTAAAATAGAAGCCTGCTCTCCTTTTGTTTGTCACTTTTTATTTTGATTCTGCTCCCAGTGGCTCTGTCTTGTTGTTCGCTGCGGTTTGAAATTGGGTCACATCCCATTCAGCCAGCCCCCTTGCCCATTTGCTCTAATTGGCTTTGGTTTTCTCTGCTGTTCTAGTACGACCTTCAATCTTAGCCTAGCTCCGGTTATTGGCCACTTTAGCCGCCACTGCGTCGAAGGTGAACCACGTAGCATATGTCGCAGCTTACTGAATATGAGGCATTGCAGAATAATTATGTGAATTCATTCTGGCAGGGGACTGGTCAGAGTTTATGCGGTGTCGATCGAAAGGGGCAGTTAAGATGTAAAGACTTTGAGATATTCGGAAATGTATAGATACATCTTTAGTTATTTCTATTGAATTTCATCAAAAGTCCAACTTCAGGTGTTTTGTGAATTTATTTTCTGTCAAAAAGGAGTCAAATGGAAACTCCGCCCTTATCCTACAAAATTTTATTTTATCAGGTCTTAAAAAATATTAAAAGGCCTGTTAGAATATGCATGCCTAACACCTGCTCAGCCAACTATCTTTTCCGCATTCTACGTGCAAACTTCCTATATGGCTTTATCTTCCATTCTCAGTTGGTCCCACCCAAAGCCTCGTTCATTAGGTTAATGCTATGTTTCACTTTTCAAGCGCTCTATCACACCCTATCTTAAGATCTGGCTCCAAAATTATCCGAGCCCCTTGGTACCGCCCCTGCCAACACAAATTGCTTGCTAGCTTGCATTTTCCAACTGAATTGTACCTCAGCTCCAAAACACTTAGTTCGGCTACCCAGCGAACTTGATGTACAGAGCGAAAAATATTAGGACAATTGATAAATATTTCCTAAAATTTAAATAATAAATATTTTTTTAGAAGGTATTTCTTAAATGATTGAAAGAATTGCATACATCTAATTATATTTACAAATTTATCGGGTTATTCGGAAAGATAGAGAACGTTTTAGGGATGTGGAATAATTTTCGCAAAGCTGGACATTGAATTTAGTATTAAGTTTCGAAATACTTTCTCTGCCTGTAGGTGGAGGCGTCCCGTTGCCGATGGTGCTTTTTTATAGGTGTTTGGGTCCGTAGCTTAGTTCGTGTCTTGTGGCTGTCTAATTGAAAATAAAGCTGCCCGGTTCGGTAGTGAGCGCAGAGAACTGGTTTGCTATGCATTATAGCCAGGGGCAAAGTTGCCATTGCTACATATTTGCTAAGATTGTTGTTACTGTGCCAGTTAAAGGTGCAGGCAATTTGTGGGTTGGTTTCTTACTTCGGAGGCAATGGCTTGTGACAGGTAGAGTGCCGAAAGGTTCTAAAAAGGGTTGATCTGTCACGTCTAAGTTTACAGTTGATAGAGAGAGAGGAGACAACAAATTCATACAATTTGTCTCAAATATTTAAATAGCTCTTTGAAGTACAGATATACAAGCTGTATTACAAGTATCGCTCCCAATTTAAAGATAGAAGAAAGATATGGTGGTTTTATTGATTGTAATGGCAAACCTTTTTGTATGCAAATACTGTAGCAACAACTTTCTTTATAACCATTTTATTTCTTATTTAAAACTGCTTCATATGCAAATTGGCGTTTGCGAAAATTTTGCTAGGAAGTGGGTCAGTTTCTTCTATTCTCCGTTTAGCACAATCTTTTAAAAGCACCCTCTCCCAAAATCCATAAGAATCTTTAGATTTTTGCCTGCTCGTTTCCATTTGCCCATTAGACCACGAAATTAACCAGCCAGCAGACGACTTGGCTTGCATCGTTCAGCACCGTTAATTAACTTAAGTCAAGTTCAATGCTGCCAGCCAGATACATATAAAAATAAATACAAAAAGGCAGGCAGACAAGACCCACTTCGGCCAACGGCAACAAACGGTGTCATCATCATCATGATGGCTTAAACGAGCATGTTGAGTACGTCGTCATATTCGTATCTTTATCTCGTACTCCACCCCGAGTCGTGTGAGTCAATTAAATGAAATATTTATGAATGGGTGAACAACTGGCTGAAGGTAAGCCTTTTTCCTGCATTTCTCACTGTTTGTTTCGTTTTGTCTTTAGCCCAGAGAAAAACTCCATCAGCGTCACAAGGTGTTATTTAGTTTTCCTTTTTCCAAAATATTTTCTTTCGTTTTTTCTTCGCTATTTGTTGTGTTTTTTTGCCATTAGCCGGGTTTTTTTTGAAGGGGGCTAACCGGGGACAATTTGTAACTGTCGGCAATTGACGCGTGCGCAGACGCAAATGCAAGAGCGGCACAATGAAGATGCCACCAGCTGTGCAGCAAACACAACCTACAAGTGCTCTCTGAAGCCCGTCGCATCTGGCCCGGCTTTATCCTCTTCCCCATCGTCATTATCATCATCATCGCTCATGGCACAGTGGAAAATCGACTTGTCGCTCTGTGATTCCCTCAATGAGGGTTTTGAAGATATCTTTGAATAAATGCGGAGATCTTTTGTATTTAATTTAAAAACTACCAGAAAAGGAGACATGTGATGAGTCAGATAATATAATCAGCTTAGTTCTGAATATTTTATTGATTTTTACTTATTATGTATTTAATACTTTCTAAAAATACCGATATTGCAAGGAAAGTAAAGAGCAAAGTAAAAAGACACAAAAACCTATGACAACATAAATTCAATATAATGTCTATCTGTATCTATAGATTTCTTGAGAATAGTTTGATTTTCGATGCGAGATCATAGGTAGGGTATTTTGTGTTCGGCTTCTGGGGAAAGCCTTTCTTCGTTGCACAGTGCATCAGCTTGCTGCTGTTGTTGTTTGGCAATCACTGCAGTTAGGCGTGAAGTCTTCTGTTTTCCTCCTTCGGGCCCCTTCAACTCGCCTTTTCTCCGCGAAAATCAACCAAGTGGAGATCACTCGGCACAGCTGCTGCTGCGATGTTGGGGCAACTTTTGCCTAATTTGCAAGTGGAGTTGCACGGCCCGAGCAAGCCGCCAAACTTCCGGCATGGAAATTAGGGTTTTCATTTCCAGGGAGCTTTGATTCGTTTTTGAATTTTTTCGCGGTTGCCTAATAATAGCATTATTAGTTGGTTGGAAGCGGCCTAATTTGGAGTTTTGGTTGGCGATTTTATGGAGTGGCAGAATCTCAAGTGACACTCGACAAATCTTCATTTGCCAGCCTTAATGCTCTTTTCATTTCCATTTTTTATTGCTTATGCACTCAATTGCGGTTTGGTTTTTGGAATTTGGAGTGTGTTTGGCAAACACGGTTGTGGGGAAAAAGGTGTCAAGTGATGGCTTTTGTGGTCCTCGGTAATGTGATCTCAATGGGAGTAGAAAAAATTGCACACACACAAACTAGGTTTTTACCTCTTTTATATATAACAATTGTAAAATGATAAAAAGCACTATATCTGTAATGATATAGGGTAGTTCAACTTTAGTCCTATTTTTTCATCGTATTTATTTAAATTTACTCGTACATACAGCTCTAATTCAAAACCACACATGGATTTTAGTGATTTTTTAATTCACGCCAATTAATCCCCTATTTCCTTCTGTTGCTTTTACCATTATCTTTGTTTACTAATTGAATTAATAATATTACAATCAATATGATGCATTATTTATTTCGGCCACAGAACAAAAACGAGCTTAATGCCACGTCAAAAGGTTAAATTCCCAGTCACGCAGATAATGCCCCTAACCTTTTCCCTAGCGGACCTGTCGCTCCTAAATAATTATTAATACACTAAAGTATTGACAAAAAAGGCTCGCTTATGTAAAAATATATGTGCTTGATACGGTGATACGGCAACACATGCATATTGTAATTAAAATGTGCACTGCACAATCTATGAATGCATCGAGCATGTATTATGTTGATTTTAATTTGCCAGTTTATTAGTGTTGCACCAAAAGTACACAGATAGTTTAAATGAACATAGGTCTATTTATATTTACTCTTTGTGCTGCATGCCCGAAATACGCCACAATTAATTCACGAGCTCTAATTTAGACTAAAACGATCAACCAATTTATGGCAAGCGCCAACGGGAAATATTAACAAAGGTCTCAGCCTCTCTGAATCTTCACTTTTATGCGTTTTTGCCTGGCTTGAGGTTTGGGTCAATGTGGTGATTAAAAATCAATTGGGCGTAGCAGGTATTCAAAAAAGGTATTGTATAGATTAAGGGGGGGACCAGACCTTTTAATTAAGTTAAATTGTAGTAACCCTTAATAGTTACTATAAAATATTGGGCATACGCAGGTGAACCATTTTTTAAATAACCAAAAAATTGAATTAAACAAGTATCTTAATCTTAATAAATCAATCATTGTGTAGATAATGTCTGGCGATATATAGATTTAATGGGCTTGATTGATTTAGTTTTTAGTAAGGGAAAAGGGAAAACCCGCTAATATCCCCTATCCATACCCTATATTCTTCCCACTCTTTTTTGCACTTTGCTAAACTTCCTGTCCATATCTGATGCCTTATTCCGATAGGCAACGCAACGCGAATGCAATCGAGCGAAAATTCTAGCCCACTATCTGCCCTTGGGTCCATTGTTCCGCGATGGAAGCCAGTTGAGATGAGATGAGGAGATGCGTTAGATATGCATCTGGGAGAGTGGTGTGCGGGAGGGGGAAGGAGTATCTGAATCTGGGGGATAGTGACTTACTGCCCGCATCGTGTCCGCTGATGTGGTTGCCCGTTAGACCCAGGGCCGAGAACTCCGACGGCTGCAGCTTCACCTCCATCTCCTTGAGGCGACTGTTCAATTTGTTCGTGTGCATGAACAGGAAGAAGGTGCACGAAATAGCCAGCAGGGCGATCAGCTCCACGGAACTGCAAGAGAACAAGCAAATGAATTGTTAGTCAAAGGTTACCCAACAGCTTGACGAGGGGGGTGGGACGGTCCCCCATTTATAATGGCCATTAAGCTTTTATAATTTACGCCAAATTGGTTTTTAGCAGCTATTATTTCATTTACACTTCGAATTGCTGTCACAAACAGCCAGCGGAGCGGACCCCTGTCCCCGGGATTCGCAGACTCCCAGACTCCCAGGATTCGGGGGGAATAAAAGGTGGCATAGGGGCAGAGGTCCAGGCAGCAGGACTACAAAGTGTGCGCTGTGACAACATTTAATTAAGTTCTGGAAAGCCGGAACACGGAGTGAAACGAAACAACAAAGCAAAAATCGGCGAAGGGACACCAGAAATGCACTGGTAGTGAGTGAAGAGAAATTGCAAAAATTATAAAAGAAATTAACAAACAATAAGGGATGAGTTGTGGGGTGTTGCTCCAGGGGATTCCTGACAGGTGTGCGGTACTGCACAGAGATTGAGGTATTTTACCGGTTGGGAAAGGATCTTATATAAGTCACAATATATTGAAGAATTCTGGTTCCCAGGAAATAGCAAAAATGTTTAAATGTTTTATAATTATTTGAATTAACTTTGTACCGACGACTATTTTTTAAATGACTCAATATTAAAGAACTATTCAAAATTGAGTCAATATCAAAGTTTTCTGATCCTGTTACTAAATTTACACAGCATCAAAAATTACATTCCGCAGGGGAGATTCTTGCACCGTGCGGGGATCCCGTAAATGTTTTTGTTTTACGAGGTTTTGTATTGTAAAAGCCCCCCCAGCTCAAACGACTTTCAATTGTTTTTCTTTATGCATGTATTTTCATATCAAATTGAATTCGCAGTGTTCAGATTTGGCATTACTTCTACTTGAGTCGGTAAGCCAGGCGGACAACAATGACCCAGTTGGGAGGGCTTAACCGAGTTGCAACAGACCGGACAACCTTTGTGGGCCCTGGTCACTCCTAAAGCACACACAAAAAGTATATATTTAAGTATATATCTATTTTATTTTGTTTTGATATTTTTTACTGCTGCCCAGCGTTGATAACAAAACAAAGCGCAGAGAAATAGAAGGAAAACAACGAACCTCCTAAAGAGAGTTGGAAAAAAACCGAGTAAAAATTGCAAAGCAAACTGTTTTCTTTGGCAACTTTTTAATGCAGCTGTCCGCCGCTCCAGCTGGACAGCACCAGAAAGAAACCAAATTAAAAGCAAAAACAGAGTGTATGTATTTTTTATTGTTGGCTTTTGTTGGCATAAATCTACGGGCAGATAGCAGGAAAACTGGGCAGACAACAGCAGAAAACTTAAAAAACGGTATCAAAATAATAATGACAATAAATGCGGCCATAGAAGGGGAACAAATACAACAAAGAAACCGGGAACAAACCGGGCTCAAAAACCGAAAGCTTAAGTACACTTGGAAACTGGTTTTACAGGGGTGGATGGTTAGCATCTGGAAAATATATACCAAACATAATAGTATTTAATATATTTGTCGGCATAGAAGGCAATTCCATTTGAGCCTTTGAGTTTTGAAATTCGGAGAGTTCCTCACAGCTGCCTTTATTTATTAAGAGAGGTACTTTTTTCTAGAGTCTCAAAGTTTGCGACAAGTTTAAAATACCCTGCGAAAAGTCATAATGACAGCCAGCGATTTCCCCCTAAACTCCATATCTCCATGGCCGGAGTTTAGTTCGAGGGGTCTTGTTTAGTTTGTCATCAGGTGCACAGAGTAATTTATTTCAAACGACTGCACTGGAGCTGCTCGGCTGGGCAGAATATCAAAGGGGAAATCTGGGGAGTCTCGGAAAATCCCAGGTTAGACTCCGGTGAAATGTATCCACCCGATAGGCAGATGCAATTGATAGCTGAAGCCGTGTCCAGGGGCTGACCAGAAAGGAAAATTCCCTCAGACGGTCACCTGCTGTGCGGAATCAGCTCGAGTTGCTAAGTATATAGGTTGTTAGGGGGCGGCTTCGTTTCATTAGCCACAGTGGCCGCCAAAAGTTTTGCGGCTTATGTGCGGGCGAATGTTTCGGCTATGCATTTATGGCATCGTTTTTTCTCAACTTATTGTTAAAGTTGACACCAAAGTTCCACGCAAATCCCACTTAAGCGCTCTAGCCACCAAAAACTTATACATTTTCCCGTATATTCCAGAATGTACAGATGCGGTTAGAATAAGAGTAGTACTGAATGCTGAATTCCAAAAAGATATAATGTTAATACATTTTCCAGAAATGGCAGTAAAAAGAAGTAATATTAAAAGCTGCGTTATTATATAATGACCTTTGTTGTGCTCCTCACTTGGAAACATTAAAAATTTGCTATCATTTTGACCGCTGTTGTAAATATATCTTTTTGCCGAAACAAAAAGTGCGAAATTTATTGACATTTTGTTTGCTACTCCCATTGGATCGCCCGGCGTGTAAATGCCGAAAGTTATGTGATTATTAAAATAATTTTACGTGACTGCGTCGATTTCTTTGTACAACTTTGGAGGGGGAGTTGGGGATTCGGGAGTTAGGGGGTGTATATTTCGGTGGGTCCAACTGCAGTTCGTTTGCTGCCACGTAGCACATGTGCAGGCCATTAGGGACCAAGAACCAGGGACCTCGGCCACACTTGGTTCGTTAGCGCTTTTTTTGGGACTTTCAACATACTATACTATATGTATGCGATGCGAGTTCTATTTCCCCTTCCCAGAGGGGCAGATGGGCGTGGCCAGTGGGGGTGATGGGGCTCCAAGAGTAATAGCTTCGAGCTCGATTTCCACAGTGGCACAGTTGGCTACAACTTCATCAAGATGATTGAAATATGTGCGTGCATGTTGGTAATGAGTGAAGTGGGACGAAGAGTTATAGATACTGTTCGGATAAGCTGTCTTTTTCCAGAAAGAATTGTGGTTATTATCTAAAAAGGTTATGCTCTTTGTTCCTAAACTACGATACTGGCTTATAATAGGATAATACAGGTCTTAAATTTAAATAAAATGAACATTTTAAGGCAAATCTTCCCATATTAGGAGACAAATGACTCGCATTACCAACTTAACCCAGTCTAACTGTATGCTATTCCATCCAAGAGGTATGTGATGAGGGCCTGAAGAGGTGTTCTGCATATAACAGCCATGCCTATAGGTACGACTGGTTGCTTAGATTATTCCAACGGTTCATGCATAACCAGCAATTTTTCAGCGAATTCAATTCTCATCTCGGAGCGGAGAACTTGCAGAATCACCAAGAGTTGCCTTAGAACGCAAAGTTCATTGGCCAAGATGCTTTCCGTTGATCCATCAGCATTTGTTGGCCAACAGACCGCACCTTTCTCTCGAGGAAAACTGGGGATCGGGACGAGGGGCGTGGAAATGGGATAAGTCAGCTGCCGTTGCATGCAAATTGCTCGCCATTTCCGCTCATTGTCATTCGACTGCCCATACACGTAAGCCTAGGCACCAACTACCAACTGCAAACATAATTTAATTAAACGATGGCAAATTTTCCAGCTAATCAAACTGTAAAACGGCAAGCGACTCACAAAATTGCAGCCAGTTTCCAAGGCATTAGAAATGAAGATTGCAAAATGCGCGGTTCAAAGAAAAATTACAGTGAGGCTTGGGTAAATGAAACCGTTTGAAAGTCTATAAAACCAATGGGAAATAAAAGCATCATAACCTTAAACAATTTTTTCTAAGAAATACAATCGATTTAGGATTTTAGCTCAAAATAAATCTATTGGTAGAGATATGAATTATAAAGCGGGGTTCATTAAAGTTCAGAGTTACTTAAAAGATTTGTATTCCTTTTCATTTTTCTTTTTTCACAGCTTGTTCGGTAGAGAATTCAAACTGAGGACTTCGCACTATAAGCAACCACTCGAAATACGCCTCAGTGATATACAGTGAAGCAACTCCAGCAGCTCCATCTTGGTTGACTGCAGAGCAGGCGCAACAAATTGTTCGGGACATGAAGATTTCTTTCGCAATGAGTCCGATTTTCGATGGGGGGTCTGCGAAGATGAAAAAACCGAATCGCGCTTTGAAGCCCCACACACCAATCAATACACGCAATAGGCAAGATTTCGAAAGGTGTTTGAACCCAGATTTGCCCCCGAGCAAGCGGCATTACGATTAGAAGTGGCCAAACAAGTTGAAAGAACGCGAAGGTATGAAATATGAAATCATGGACCTGAAAAACATGGTCAGATCGTTGCGCCCAGGCTTTGTAGAACTATTCTTTGGTGAACATTAGCATTTTGGAGGAAATGGCTGGCACCATGACATAACCCAATCACCAGGCGGCAGATCTTTTTATAACTAGTTGGCCCCGGGTCACACAATGATTTGCCTGATTTAATATGCAAGAAATTGAATTTTTCGCGTTTCTCGGCGTAACAAAAGTTCAACGAACTTTCCGGCACCAGGTTGGTTGGAACCATTCGCTTGACTTTTGGCTGGCATTCGCAATCCCCGAGCACTTCATTAGGCAATTTTCGTGGGTCCGGCTCAAAGGCCCATTAAAATTGTCAACTAAGGTCAGATAATGAGGCCTTCCGCTTTCGTTGTGTAAGACTGTAGCTAAAGTGTGTGAGAAGCGCATAGAGAGGTGCAATGAGGTCGCTTGGGTCAGGGTTTAATCTCTTAAGCTGGAGGTTCCGTTAGTCTGTATCCCAAAAAAGTGGGCACATTCGAGGTCATAGGAAGTCAATTTGAAGATGATTTCTTGGGCCTTCAGCTGGGAGAGGAAACTGTTGGTGTTTTCGGGATGTTGCCATAGACAATAAGTAGGTCACTTGGGCTGTATTTCAGAGAGTTCAAAGCTATATGTCATACATTGGTAGAGGTAAAAACAATTTCTTGAATTGTTGTAATATTTATATTACTGTCGTAGAACTTTTTAAACATTTAAATGTCTTGAATAGGTTTAAAAATGTTGCTAACCATTTGTAAATCGTTTACCGTTAATAAATTAGGCGTTCGACAATAAGAGTAGGAGACTGAAAGTGGTAGAACTTTAAGATTCGACAACCTTTAACACATATACAAAGATCTCTCTCGTCACATTTAATCACATTTCCCTAGGGCTCGGTCCGAAAGCCAAATTCCCTGGCCCACTCCCAATTAAACTATTAACTCTAATCTGTTAGCAGGCTCCGTGCCCTGGACCAGCACAGATAGCCATCAGAACGGCCCAAAATCTCGGCTTACGTGGAATCTAGGCCAATTGTAATTAAAACGTTCTACGTGCCCCCGTCGATGATTTTTGGTTTTACCCGAGCAGCTGGTGGAGGCAAAACTGACCCACATCTACTAGTAATTTTTCGGGCCGAACATCAGACGAAAAGTGCGTACCGGAAACTTTGTTTCCAAAATGTAACCGAAGGAAATTGAGACGAAAACTTCAGTTTCGGCTGATTGAGTCAATTGAGCAATTGAATTTAGTGACGCCACAAAAAGTGAAGCAAAGCAAGGTTCGAAAATAAACAAAAAGCGCGCCATGAGTAATAATAATATAATAATATTTTGATTAGAAAGTTGTATAATCTCGAAAGAGACAAGCGCGAACGATTCGAGTCGTGTGAATTTTTTATGCAATTGTTTTTCTTTTCGGTTTTTCAGTTTTTCGGTTTTGGTTTTGATTTTGCACGTACCCATCCCGCTTTAAGGTGGGAGGGAGCCGGCGACTTCGGGGGCGGTTGATACTGTATTGTATAAGTAGCTATGGCTACAGCTACGTCTACAGTGAGCTATAGCTACAATTTTCTGCACCATGAAAAGCCACCAGGGCTTGGCATATGATTTAATTGAAGCCGCAAAACAAAAGCAGCAACAGCCGTCCACAGATTGGAACTGTGTTTATTTTAATTTCACAAATGTTATGCCATTTTTGAACTACATTTTACCATTATTCTCCCTATTTTTTGTTTTGCATTTGCCGCTGCTCTTTTATTTCGTTATTTTTCTGCGGTTTGTTTACTCTAATAACAAGACTCTGTCAGCATTTAAAAACTCATAAAAAAAAACAGTTTTTCTCGTTTTTCGCTGCGTTTTATGTGGTAAAGTAATTGTGATAAATTTTAAGTAAACAGGCGAACGGCGCAAAAAAAGTTGTGTCAACAAAATTGCTTTTAGACAATGTTTAAACAGGGTGAGAGGGTCTAACAAATTTGCCTGGAATTTAATGGAATTTCGGTAGTGGCTTTCGACGGTGAAAGCGTTTTGGCAATTCTGGGACTTACCCTCTAAAAAGAAAATTATTACCATATAAATCATTTCAAGGAGTTCAACCGCACTAAAATTGTCTGTTGAAATGCATTAAATTATTTGCACTATCGTAATAAAGATAATTTAATCTGTTAATTAAATTCTTTTACACAAAAATTAATTGCCATTGAAACGTATTTAACGCAAATGTTTAGTAAATGTGTAATAGTTAGCAGGGCAAATAAAATGGATATTCTTCACAGATAGTTCTTAGCTGGCGTCCAAACTATTTTCACCATTTTCCATGTTAGGCAGTCATTAGCCTCCGAGTTTAATGAGTGCAGCCTCAAAATCCACATACAATTAAGCCGAAGGCGACGACTTGCCCGAAATTATTGTAATCTTCTTCGGCACGCTCAAGTGAAATACAATACAACAAACTAAAAGTTAATGACTTGCCAGCCGAGCGTTCAGCAGCCGCAAAATAATAATCAGAAACAAAACGATTACTGGAGATGCTGGTAGAAAAGAAAATATTCCGAAGGCATTTCACGCCTGCATCGAATATCGTAAGTCGCGTACCGTATGGTAGAGTGGCGCTTAACACGCACTTAAAACCGAGTTGAATGTGCGGAATTGGGCTTTATCCTCACTCCTTTCCCCTCTGGTCTGCTGTTCCCCATGCACCTTTCTCCTCTTTCTCTATCATGATTTACTTCCATCCATCAACCGGCTTGTTGCAAATAATTCACGTTTCAAATAGAACGTGATCCCATAAAAGAAAGCAGAGCAAAAGTAAAAAGTAAAAAAAATCCCAACCGGACACAGCATTCTGGGCTGGGAAAAGGTCTTCTTTTCGATCAAATGGCTAACTGCGGTTACTGGGCGAAAGATGCAAAAAAGTAAAAACACAACTCAACTTTCAATTGCGAATTGTGCGGCGTTTTCAAGGAACGTGCGACTGCAACGCTCCGCTGCAAATCTGCCACTCCCCCCGCCGGCGACAAATTGTTTTTGCCTAACCCGATACAAATAGATACAGATAGGTACAGTGTGGCATCAATAAATCGATGGGGATTGTATTCATAGTTTTCCAGCTTAACCAAAACAGAAAACTTTTTGCTTACTTGGGTTTTTTCCATTTTTTCCAAACTTATATAGTATAATTTTACATTTATGTTTGTAAGATAATTATTTATCTCATAGATACTGCAAAGATTTAAATACGTTTAAGCTTGGAAGACTTTAATTATGGAAGATTGCGAGGTCCAATTAGGCATGCGAGAAAGAAAGTGTTATTCAATTCGCAAAAAGTTCGCAGAAATCCAAGTTAGGTAAGTTCAACTGTAGTTAGCTAGCTAGCTAGACAGATGTATCTGCAAACCGAGCTGCGGCTAAAAGTCAGAGTCACAGTCATGGTCGTTGAATAAAAGTGTCAATCTTGGCCAACAACATCATCATTATCGCCTTCATCATTATCAGTGGCAAGACAATTTGCTCTTTGTTTTCAAAAAACGTGCTGGTAAAAATTGAATGGAAAGTAACTCACAAAAGTGACAGCTGTTCGGCGGTTTGACGCTGGAGTAATATTTGCCCAACGTTTTATGGAATAGTTTCTGACTTGCAGAACTAACAGAGCGACTCCTTTGTTATGGTATTTTTAAGAAGCCTTTTATTCTGGAGATCATTTATTTTTAACGATCAATGAAAATATCACAGCATACTTATTGTAAAGTTATTAACTGGATAAATAAATATTTAATATCTTTACACTCACCAATTTGTTTTTTAAATTTGGTGATCAATCAATTGCGTATTCCCTAAGCAGGGTGTTTTTATAGGTACTAAAAATTATATGCAAGCGGATTTTAACAACCCAATTTTATAGATCATAAAATTGATTGTCAATTTAACAATATTGCACTAAATCAAAGTTTCCTAAGTTGGTTTACTCTCTTTCAAACGCATCCAATTAAAATGCCATTCAACCCATTTCTCAGAGAGTTCCATTCTGCTTGTTATGGCCCCATTTAAGTTCCCTGTTCCATTCCCGTGCTATGTGGATGTCAAATGTGAAGCGAGCGAGTGAGGTGAAGCTTCATTTGGCTTAGATTAACGCGGCTTGTAATTAAGTTGTAAAACCTACGTGCGGGCTTTTCAAGTATCTGCTCCCCGAGTTTGCCCCTAAATTTTGCCTAGCACACTCATAAAAGTCCTAAGTACACAACACATCTGTGGGTGGAGGGTGAAGAAGTGTGCAGAAGTGGAGCTGGAAATTCATCAAGCGCCGCTTTAGTTTTTCCCTCCAACACTTTGGAATTTTGTGTTCTGCATTATTTTCTGTGCTGGCAGGTGTAGAAAATATTATTGTAATTCCGCGTGATATGTACAATTCTTCTAATCTTTTCCGGATGTGGTATAGCCTGGGTAAAGAGGCTATGCTATGGCTTCTTCTCTGCGCAATTCTTCGAGATCCATTCAGCTGGGAGGCGCTGTTCGTGCTACCTGCAACAACTGCGGCCGGCAATATGAGACGTCGTCCATTAACACACTCCAGTTGTCATTTGTTTTACTGCCGGGCTAGAGTTCGTGTTTGCCAGTGGAGACGGAGGGCGAGAGATGTGTGTTGACAATTAACGAATTTCATATCATGGCCATAAATCTGCCGGGTTTGCTGGAGTGTAGAACGGCCCTCGATGGGGGAGCGGTACGGGTAGTGTGCCAAATTGCCTTTGTGGGTCAAATTGTAAGAATTAACAATATGGCAACTGATTGAGCAACGAGAGCGGCAGATTTTGGAGGCGGCTAGGCTTGAAGAGCCGTCTTAATGATAATGAACAGTTTCTGTGGTTTTTCAGGTAAATGGCCTAAGTGGATAAATTATAATTTATTTCCAAAAATTTGTTTTCAGACGTGGTAGTGATAGTATTTATATAGCTAAAGTGTCGAAGTATATATACCGTAAAGAGGATCTTAAACTATTTATACCTAGGCCGATTCGGTGTTTAAAAGTTACTATTAAACTCTGTTTTACTGGATCATCACCTATTCACAAAATGTTGGTTGTTTTAATGTTTCTTCCAATTTTCTTTATTTTTAGCATCCAAATATTGCAGACACAAAACGGAAACCCACAAAGGGCGGCCTTGCAAGACAGGGACAGCCTTAAGCCCCTCATCACCCTTTCTTGCTCCTACTTATTTGACTTGCAGCGAATGTTAATAACATTTTGTACCAACAACAGCAGCAACAACCAAAATTTACGCACTCGACAACAGAGGCGAACAACGCGACGGCATTTGTTGCTGTTGTCGCCATCGTTTTCGTCTCCTTTAACGAGCTCGTCCTTGTTGCAACCGGCGCACGTGACACGCCCCGCCTTCCGCCCGTCCACCTGCCACGCCCCCTGCAGAGGCAGCCCAATTTCAGGACTCGGGACCTCCTGCTCCTTGGCCCCCATCTCATCTCCGACTCCGTCTCCGGCTCCGTGGGTGCTTACTTTTACTACTTGACGCTGTCATTTGCGGCATTGCAATTAATTTTTGCCTGCTCTCTGTGTACGTGTGTGGGCGAAGGAGTGGGCGGGATGGGGAATGGGGAATGGGAGTGGCGAGGATTACACACGGAAAAGATATCAAAAATGGTCATGGGCTTTCTCAAGAATTAAAAATTACTGAATAACTTTCGAAATGTAACAATTGTAGATTTACTTCGATCATAATAATTATAATTATATCATAATAGGTAGTCTTATCTGATGATTACTTTAAAAGCATAATTTGTATGAGTTTTAAAAGTCTTACATCAAAATTCTACAGTACATTCAGTTTATTTCACCTTATAATGGGACTTAACCTTTTTAATATTTTGATGAGACCACCCATCAGCATCAAAAAAAAAAAAAAAATGATAATATTATATTTTTAAGAACTCAAGATTGTTCTAGGTATTATGATTTAAACACATAGCAACATTTTTATCGATAATACCGATGAAGACCGGATCGATAACCAAAATATCGGGGGGATGAGTAGTAATGCGAAATAAATTCTCCCGAATTCTCCCCCGAATTGCTTCTCAGTGCACGGAGCAGAATATGTGGGCGTCACCGGGCCAAACAACTTGGCACACTAATTTCTGATCTCTGGCGGCTCCAAACAACAACTGCAGTCGACTGGAGGGCAATAGGTACAAGGTGGATAAGACTTCCCAGTTGTCAAACGCTTCTCATTTAACGCCTGCATGGACTCCAAAGTGCATTTGGGGTGGGGCAAGATAATGTGTCTTTCGTTGGAAATTCGATTTGGCTTCTCCGAGCTTGCATGGCCATGATAAGCATTTCCATTGTTGTCATTATTTCACCTACGAGTACTTGCGGCAGGGGAAATTGATATTGACAAAAGCAGTTTATAGATAATTTTACAAAGAATAGGCAAAGAGACGTAAGCCCAAGATCAAAGTAATGGAAAGCTGAAACGTAATGCTAGATGAACACTTATCACTTTCGAAAGCTTCTTTAAGATGTTTGATTTCAAATTAAGATCAAGTTCAACCGTCTTGAAGTCCTGAAGAAAAAAATGAATACATTTAGGAATACCTTATTGATTTAATTGCTTGCATTATCTCAAGGAGTTTCCTCAAACATGTATATATTGTGCCAGGAGGAACAAGCCATTTGACTGCCCTAAGTTAGTTAAATCGTAGCCCAGTTTAATTTTCTCTGCTGATTGCCATGACCTAAGGAAGGAATCCTTTCTCCACGGCAGCTGCACAATCCCCACTGGCCACATTCGCCAATTTGCGTTAACCGAAACCTCCTCCTAGGCTGGCCCACCTGAAGGGGTGGGAGGGCTTTTAAGTATTAAGTATTTGTATCACTCCTTGACTTTCACATGGCGAACCCGATCCGATTTTCTGCTCATTTGTGATGTAAAAAGAGCAGGCCGCCTCACTGAAACTTGCCATTCAAATTGGTGTCAACCAGTCAACTGGACGCCAAAGAAAGTGGCGCCACAGACGAGGCGAAAATGCACTGAGGAAAATGGATATACATGATACGTGATACATTAATAACACAAATTTTGAGTTAAGTGTGAGGAAGAATGTTTACGCTTGTGTCCAAAATCAACATTATGTTTTTAGTAAAATATCCAAATTTCAATATTCTGGAGGTGGAAAATAATCAAAAAAATATTGTTAATTACAATTAATTAAATAAATAGCTTCAATAAACCATTTGAAATAAAACCTTATTGATTTGGGTGATATTTCCGCTGTTTTCCGTGTCTTTTCGCCACCACCCGGCAGAGGTCTGCGACTTTTCCCATCTATAGTCTCGGTCCGAGTCCAAGTCGCAGTCCCAGTCACAGGCGATGCCAAAGTAGGTCGCCATCGTCTCGGCAACTTGTTTAACCGGCGAGCTAAGGAAAAACTCGCTTCGCACATAAAAATATCAAAGAGAAGGAACGAAAAGCATAAAAGTGGATATGCATCCTGTGGGACATCTTTGACTAAACGAGACTAAGCTACATTAAAATTAAATTTTATTTTCAGTTTTATTTGCTCTTCTGCAGCGTTCCCTTGTTTTCGAAGGAGGAAGCGAGTGTGGAAATTAATTAAGCAATTCAATTTCCCTTGCAGGTATTTGTCTGTCGCATGTTTGCCATTGCATTTATGTTAATTGGAAGTCATTGGCATAGAGAAAGGATGTTGGCCATTTCTAGCGGTTGATTTATCTACCAAATTATTCTAAGAAATTTAGCTCTTAGGATTGTTAGTTTAAGTGCTCTCATCAGCCAAACAGGAAATTCAATTAATCCGGCTCGACATTTATTTATTATAACGTGCTATAACTTCGTTTGATTCATCATTATTCAAATAATTTAAGTTTAATTGAAGTTTATTGTGGGTTGTGTTTTATAAGAAAATGGAGTATCAATATCTTATTACTTTGCAACCACTATTTATTCGTATTATTATTACTTTTACTAAAAGAGTCGGATGTGAAAAAAATCCCCTTCAACTTTAATTGCAGATACTTGTGGCTAATTAAAAAGGTGTACAGTGTTGTGCATTGGGCCACTATCAAAAGCATCAAAATGCAGCCGGTCAAGGCAAACAAAAGATGTAAGCTAAGCAAGCGCTGAGCCAAACTCAACGCAGCCCAACTCACCTGGCATCACTGGCTTTTGTTTAGTGAAAGGCAGGTGAATAGTGCCCGCTGCACCTGTCAAGAGGCGAAGGCTCCACCTAATAAACAAACATTGGTTCAAGACTCTAAAACAGGGGCCGTGGAAAGCACACGCACAGCTTGTGACCCCATCAGGGCGTCTTTCGGCAGTTATTCCTCACCCGAGACCAAATACTCATGTGCTCGCCCCGAGAAATGAAAAATGTTGGGCCAAAAACCACCCCACGACCCCTCCTTGCAGGTGGTAACAAAACGAAATGATAGCAAGATTTATGATTTACGAACATGATGTTCGGTACATGTCCGATAAGCGATCCGAAGCGAAGGCATCATTAAAATCAATTTTGATTTGCCCTCCTCCTTTCACCGGGTTCCGAGTAACAGCTGCCACATTCGGGGGAAAGGGGCGAAATTGGATTACAGCTCTTATTGGGGGTGTTCAATGGCAGGTTACAACATCCGACATTCATTATGGATCCATCTAACTTTCTTTAACAGAGCAATTCCAATTCGTTAACTCTTTCGGCGTTTGGCAATTCAAGGCAATCAAACCAGGGCTTTAATGATCCATAAAGTTTATGGCATTTTTGTGGCGGTTACCAGCAATCCACAAATTTGTATAGCAATATGTTCAGGGATTACTGTTACTATCAGTAGTTGGGCGTCAAAACTTTGATCGATGAGTGGACATTGCAATGTCGTTTATAAGAAACTTAAGTCGTTTATAAGAAAAATAAGTTTAGAAAAATATATTATATATATTTCGCTCCTTAAGTTATTTAATTTATTATGGATTTTTGTTTTATATGTAGGTAGCACAAATATATCCTATTTTAAGCTTTCATTATTAATGAATAATAATAATAATAAAATCACCTTAAATTTTCCCATAGGTTTCTTCAGTTGCCGAAGCACCTTAAACTTTAATTATTTGTGAGTCATCATCATAACTAATCCCAAGTCCCAATGGCCATTTAAATCTGGAATGACCACTCCAAGAAAATGCAGTCAAGATTTCAGTTTTTCCTCACATACTTGTCATGCCTAGGCCAATCCCCCTGGCAATTAAAAGACCGCAGAGAGCGCAATTAAAAAATATTTAATTATAGGAAGGCTCGGGATCCTCCTCGAGCTGTGGACCGATTTTCCGTTTGTGGTTTAGCCTAAAAGCCAGCGAGAGGCACATGACTTGGCCGGCTGCTCCATGTGGTCATTACGTCATGATGCAGCTTTGGCTTTTGGAGTGGCACAGCCAAAGGCAGGAGATACACTTTACTCGTGTATGGCGAGAGGAAGGCGGAAAATGGGGAAAACTTGTAAGTCGGGACGGACAAAAACCGCATATTTGTCGTGAGCATTTTGTTACAATTTCAATTTGGCCTGGTCCATTGTTGGGGGTCGGTTTCTAGACTCCGCGCTTTATATGCTCACGGAATCTTGTAGCTGTAGTTTTTCAGCCCAGGCGTTGCCTTCGCCTTTTTGTTTCGACTTTTCGACTTCTCGGCTTTGGTTGCGTTTGAAAGTGCATTTGTTTCGGTCTTGGCCAATATTTGCCAACTATCAAACTGGTTTATTGCAGTTTTCAGTTTTCTCAAGAGTTGATGAAATGGCCTTTTATGGCGGGCCTGTTCGACTTCTCAAGTGCAAGGGAGTGGAACCGAAAAGAATACGTTTTTGGTGTCCGCCTATTCGAAAGTTCTTTCAACGCACGCCAGATATCTTAGTTCTTCATATCAACATCCTTAATAATACTTAATAGGTATCATATTATTAAGAAATTCATGATAAAGCGCCAGGCAGTGAAACCGAAAAGCTATCCAATTAACACCGAAAGTTCTGTGAACGCTTGGCTGCCAGAAAAGTGAAAAGAACCATAAGCGCGCCCGCTAATTGCAGTTCAATGCTTTCACTTGGTAGTGGGGTTCCTCAGCAAACGGCTGCGAGCACCACCCACCTGGGAATCCGCGTATCTCTTGGGATCCCAGACATGTCCCGCCGTTAAGTATTCTGCTCGCCTAAGTAGCTGGCGCCCATAAATCTCCCGCAGTTCGCCTGGTCGGCTGCAAAAAGTGATTTACATACTCGAGGAAGCCCAAGTTCGGATCTGAGGCTGAGCGCTAACTCACTTTCGCTATGTGAGAGTGAAGAAGCGGCAAAGAAATTAAATCCAATTTCGCCTCTTCTGCATTGGGCAAACTTAAAAACAAAACGGCAAAACGCTGGCAAACAAGTAAACGCAAATGTTACTTTTTTCCATTTCAGCCCGGTTTCTTATTTATAGCATTTTGCATGCATATTTGATCAAAACAATCAAATTTTATGAGAGAGTACGAGGAACACAGCGTCACTCGTCTTGATGTGCTTCGGGAAAAACAAAACTAAAAGGAGGTTTTCTGTTTTGTTTTTGACTTTTTGTGCGTTGCATAAAGATAATTTTTATGAAAGTCTTAAAGGAAGTGCTCAAATAATTTAAGGGGACTGTGTTGGGTGAAGGGTATTAGTGAGTGTGTTCATTGTTTTTATCGGCCGGGTGAAAGGGTAATTAGTTGATGATCATTTGTTTAAATCGAAATGATGCACAGGGTGGTATTAATTCACAACCGTATATGTTTAACCCTAAAAAAGGCTGTAGCGAAGATCAAACATTTTAGATTGTATGGTTAGGCCGTCAACTTGCTACTAAAACCCCTTTTGGACCCTGCCTTGATTACTCGAATGACTGTCTCATTTCAAACACGCTCCCCAATGGCTTTGAACCAGTTCCACCGCGCAACTAATTCCACCTTCCGCTCAGCCTCACCTTTGCCGGCAATTTGCACTTGGCGAACTTCAAACTTGAAACCCGCCAGAAGACAAAAATTCATCATTGTCATCATCACTTGGCTGTTACGCACTGCTGGCCACGCCCCCCGTGCCAAAGCCCATATTTGTATATCAAGTGAAAGCTATACACATAATTTCCCCTCGTCTGTCTACGGCTGGGTTTTTTGCACTGCCTTATTTTTAGCCAAAAGTGTTGCACATTTTTCACATGATTGTGTTAATCAGCGTGCCTTTCTTGTACGGTCTATGTACTGTGCTAAAAATAATGCGAATTTGTTTGCATTTTTATCCGTAACCCGGGTCGACATTTGACCGTTTTACATAATGTAGGAAAACCCTTTCGTAGCATTTGCCGTGGGAGAGGGCGTTTGTTTTCGGAGTCCACACGGGCATAACCAAAGTTTTCGTTTTTACGGCCAACTAATAACAGCCGTATGGTTATGGACTGCTGGTGGGCGTTTGTTGCTCTCTGAAATTGGCCCAGTAAAATTGCTGGCCATCTCTTCTGAAAGGTGCTAAACGGCTGCGGTCATAAATTGCTATAATGTACACAAAACATGTGAATATTTTGTGGGCTTTCACTTGCCAAAAGTTGCGTGCGAAATTATCAGTGAAAAGGGAGCGAAGTGGGCGGGGGGCCTGGAGTTTCACCTGATCATGCGGGTTAGGTGTGAAGTTTTGGGAAAATGCTGTAAAGTGCGGGCTTAAAGGTGGCTTAATTGTGTCCTCGTTGTTCTACTAACGTTGTAGCGGGTAAGCTGTTTAAAAAATACCATTGTGCGGTTAGATTATATTAAATTTAGCAGTAGTACCACTAATTTTGTAAGTTTTTCGATAGCAGATTGAGAAATATAATTGGAGGTTATTCGAGCTGAAATCCATAGATGTCTTTAGGGGCTACAAAGAGTTATATTAATATATTTTACTTTTGGACCTTATTGTCTCGTTGATAGTAATGTTTTATTTCTCCTGAGAGAGTGACAGCGATGCGTAATTGCATCTTAAGGTCAGACAACTTAAAAAAATTTGGATTTTAATAATTATTTTTTAACTTGCCACCCGCCGCAGACAGTCGGCAATAATTAACTTTCCCGCGGCCACCGACGGCGTGTAAAATTCCCAATATACATTTCCATTGCAATAAGACAAAATTAAACAAAACTCAAGACAGAGCTGAAGACAAAATGAAGAAAACGAATCACATTGTGAGTGACTGCATGTCGAGGCGCCCGAAGAAAGAAAGATGTTGGGAAGAAAGAGAGACGCAGAAGAAAGACCCAAGAAAGCCGAAGAGCCAGCCACAGTCTTCGAACGAGCCCGGCCTGGTTCTTCTGCCCCTTCTCCCAGCTGACCCGCTTTTGGGGCGTTCTAAATAATTTCTGTCACGCTCCGGCTTGCAGTGAAAATAAAAGTAAGTGCGGTATTAGGTAAGCTCTAATCCATACGGGCAACAAATCGGAGAACTTAACTGTGCTAATTCAAAGTGTTGCATAACCGAATGTGATTCTGCTCGCTGGGCGATGCTTCAGGTTGACTTCAAAGGTCCGCTCTGAAAGCTTTTTATCAACCGAGTGCAACAACTCACTTCTCCGAAGCGTATTTATCGCGTGCCCGGTTAATGAAGCTGCCAAACATCTGTCGGAGAGTTGTTTAAGCAAAACCAATTAATTAAATTAATTAATATCAATTTGGAAACGCACAAAAGAGCTGAGCAAATAGCGGCAGTGCGCACGTTGCTGGGAATTTATTTTTTGTCAGCACAGCAAATTCTTTTCACTCGCCATAAATCATATCCATATTTAAATGTTTGCATAATTTTTCTGTGCAAATGTTAAGATTGTCTTTTCGCCAAATCGCCTGGGCAAACGGAAATGAATGAAAAATAAATGTTTACCTGATTGATTGGCAGACTGACTGAGTGACCGACTGATTGACTGAGAGTTTGCAGCTGCATGAAATTGTCAAAACGAGCGTGAAATTTATGCTACTGCGAGCGGCAATCACAAAAAGTGCATATCTACATTTAAATCATCTGTTTAATTAATGCCAGTAATTCATACATTAAATGTAATAATTTGTTCTGTAAATAGTCGGGGAAAATGGGCTTGGAATCGCGATAATAAACGGGGCTTAATAAACAAGCGAAAAAAGCTTAATTGAGTTTAATATATAGCAACCCTTAAGTGTGAAAAATACGCCCAGAAATGATGTTGAATTTTAAATTGCAAATAACTTTCTTATCACGAATGTATTCAGATATTTTACTACTTTAACTCTTTAACTATTTTGGTTACTGTTTATTTCTTGCTAAAACTCACACTAGTATGCAAATATCTGTTAGCCATGACTCTAGTCCATTTTGCCTTAATGAAAAGCAAATTCTCACACCCTTTTTAAGAGCAACAAAAGCTGAAAAAACGTTTCCCAAAAGCCAATTAGTCCATAACATGAGTAGTCGGTCTATCATTAGTTTACATCTCGACGCACTCGTTGCCACAATTTTGGCCATGCAAACGTGAAAAAGAGCGACGTTGCACAATAGCGGACGCAGTGGCTGAGATCTCTGGCCTAAACACCTTTTAATAGCCAAAATTGTTATGGGCGGCCGCAGAAACCGTCGTCCGACGACCATCAAGCATCGACTAATGAGCGGGCAGTCAAGTCAGCGGGCTCCTAACTTTTATCTGAGCCAGGCCGAACTCAACTGAGCCGAGCTGCGTTCTGTAAAAGGCCAGAACAAACACTGAAAAATGTAGTCTCAGACAATGCAGCATGAGGGAAGGTGGTAAGACACAGCGCTTTTGGCCACTTGAAATAGTTAAGGTTGGCTCGGCTTGTGGTTTCCTCTTTTCATCTCTGTAAACTGGCCCCAAGGTGCTACACCAAATGAATTATGAGAAGAATTCAAAATAAAAACAGCAATAAAAAATTATAAACAAGACTGCGGCTTTCAATCTAGAGCAAGAATTGAAAAAAGCCAGCCGCGTGCACATAGAAAAGTTTTTAAGAGTAACGAAATAAATATAAACGTTAGACACTTTTTCAGACTAAAACTTTATCAGTTTCTTAAATCGGTTTTATAAAAGAAAATTCTTTTTTAACGTAACTACTTATATGCATTTATATAATTTAATTTTAGTTACTGAAACCAAACACATTTATATTTTTCTATGTGTACAATAGTTACAATTAATTTATTGGATGCCAGCACTTGATGCTTGGGGTCTACAACTTTAAAGTTTTAATCAACAAAAATGTTTAATTCATATTAAAATACCGTATTATATTCATATTAAAATACCGTATTATAAGCTTAATCTTTTATTGCTGGCCACATTAATGTATAAACTTGTAACGCGCCTGAAGAGCAGAGATCATTGAGACCCAAAGCAACTGAAAAACGACTGGGCAAATTAAATTTGTTCATGTGCAGAAATAGCTGCAATTAATTTACTTGCTGGCAAGTACTTAAAGTCCGGCCAAAAGTAGGTACTGTTTTTGCCAGCATTTGAAGCTTTTATTTAATTATATTTACAAAATGCAACGACCCTGAAACGTCTTTCACTTTTAGCCAGCTGCGAAAAACGGAAAGTTAAACGCTTTTTATGGAGAATCGAGAGCAAAGTCTTTTTAATCTTCAGCCGTCGAGGCGAACGCAATCTTCGATCTACCAACTCAATTCTCGGGCCATTCAATGGCAATTATGACCGGTTTTCAATTAAACTGAAACTGGAACTCAATTGCATTTCCCCTTTGAATCGGACTCCGTTCTCCAGTAAAAGAGATCTTTCTCCGCAGGCCTTTTCTTGGCCGGATCACACTTACCGCTTGGGATACGGTATGCGCCGGTATTTGAAGGCGTTCTCCACGTCGCGCAGCTTCATTTTGTAAGATCGCTCGGCGTTCAGAGACATCCAACGGGGGTAACACAAAAACACAATCGATTGAGATCTTTTTCGAAGACCTTTCTTGGCCGAAAGAATTTTCCGGTCGGCACTTGAGTTCACTCCGATTCACGGGGAGATATGCAGATAGAGACGTCCGAAGAGCTCGGCGATCGCGGCTTGACTGAATGTTCCTGGGGGCACTTGGCCGCCTTTTTGGCCAACTTCGAGACGTTGGCGGCGGCTTACCGCTGTTTGCTTTTACCATTTTCTTCTGCGCCCGAGATCGCTCTCTTCGGCTCTGTTTGCTCGCTCTTCTAGCCGCTCTTTGTTCGGGGCTGACTGACGGCGGGACGTGACTGTAGCCCATTTGTCTGTGGTAACACTTTTATTATTACCCGACATCTGACATTAATCTACTTAGACATATTTATTCAGGTCGTTTAAACAGCAGAGCCGCGTTATTGTCCGCGCAAGGAATCTAGTTTTGGGCACTTGTTCCAATATCCTCTGTTGGAACAGCTGGCTCTCCCAGCCCTAATAATACTTTAACCGAAATAACATATTTTGGGAGATCTTAACCACGTTGGCAAAAGGAAGAACTTGGAAATCAACTCAACTTGTTTTAATTTTTAATGGGAAGAGTATTAGAACTAAAAACAGGTTTACCTTTGAACTTCTCCCCCTTATTGGGTAGTCGAAAAGCTGACCTTCCCGCTTTCGTAATTTCCATCGATTAGTTTTTGCCAGTCGTGCATAAATAAAAGATTCTTCTCGATTTTGGCTTCTACCATCGTTCTTTGGCTAACTCGGGATAATAGTGCTTAGTTTTGCCCAGAGTCAAATCTGAAATTTCTTTAAGAACTGAGTTCCCTCGGTCTCCGCACTTGCTGTCCACAAAGCTCATTGACCCTCATTCGACTGCGGATTCTTGTGGCACAGTAGGTTAAAGAAGTCACTTTACAGATTTAAAGTTCTTATTGTAAATTATTTTTATTTTGTATGAAATTACATTTTTTAAATTGTAATTTTAAAAATTAATATAAAAATAAATTGATAATACAAATGAAAATGTAAATATATTTAGCCACTTGATAGATTTAATCTTATGTATACACTAAAATAAATTGGTTTATTGTGTATCTGTGACTGGGCTAATAACGCTTAATTCTTTTCTTAATCATGTCTTTATATTTAATAAATTTCATTGCTCTCTAAGGAACAACGACTTTTTGGCGCCACTGTAGCTTACTTGTCCGCTGACTGGCGTCAGAAGGCTTCCAGATTTAAGCGTTTGCCCACAACTATCTGCATAGGTCCACACTTTTTTAGGAACGACAAAAAAGTGATTGTTTAAACTTACTTACCTTTTTTTATTTCAGCAACAAGCTGAAAATTCGTGTAAACTTCTCGAAAACAGTGGCAAAAAACCGAAAAACGCCAGCATCAACATAAAAACAGACAAAATATGATAATAAAACACAAAAGAGTGTGTTGGCGGCACATGCCTTTATTTTATATGGTAATAATTTAAGGCAGTTCTGTAATTACAACTATGAAAGCAATAAAGTGCAAAGTGAGTTGCTAAAAACGTGCTGCCTATTGCTTGCGATGAGTGTTTAAATCGATTGAGATAAATAAGCCATCTGAATGATTGGGCTCTTTCTCCGATTTCAAAACATGAAAGAAGTAATCATCACTTGTCCGGCTGTCAGTTTCGGGTTAAGTTTATCAGCGTTCCATTGTGGTTACCAGCCACAAGTTGGCTATATCTTGGGCCGGTGTTATTGTTTTTTCTGCTGCCAACTGTCCGTTTGTTGTTGGCCCGATTCTGCCGAGCTGGCCACTCAATTGTAAACAACTGCAATTGGCCCTAGGTGCAAATATAAATAGGCGAGTGTGAGTGTTACTGGCAGGTGTGCGTATATATTATTTTGGCGTGGAGTTTGGGTGTGTATTTAATACAGCGAGAGTTGGTTGGTATTACATGTGATGTTTACAAATTTGAAATTTAAAAAACAATTAAAAGCAATAATTAATATAAATTGCTGGAAATTTATAAAAAGTATTTATCTAAAATTATTAGGGTTGTTTTTAATTGCAAAAAAGAAGTTTAATTAAATAGTAGTATGTTTAAAATATTTGTTATGACAAGAACAAAATGATAGTTTGAAGCTCCTCTAAAGATTTTTACTAAAATTAAATATAATTCGCGATATTATATTTAGTAGTAGTCAGTTAGTATATTTTATTTATTCGGAAATTCGGAAATAAATGAGGTAAGTTTTACACTTAAAGTTTGGTTAAACAATTCCAAAAATATATTTTTGCAAAAAACATATTATTTTGAATGTCTTTACCGGTTAGCTTTAGACATATGCATATGTAGATTCAGGTTGGCTCTCCTGTATACATTCTTTACTTACTTATACTTATACTTAAGTACTAACCTTGATGTCCAGCCTTTCAAACTCTTAGCTCGAACTCCTTTACCACTCCTCGCTCGCATTTTCCGGGCTTTCTGTCGCCCACGCTTATCAAAGCCATTTTGGCCAAGTCCCGGGGCAAAGTTGCCAGGGCCAGAAACCGAGCTGCCGGCCATAAACACAGAGTTCGGGGAGGCGTTGGAATCTGTGGCACATAGAACACACAACACGAGCGCCAGGCTCGGTGGCTTATGTTTTATGCGGGTTAACGCTAACGTTGGCCATTGGGCGGGTCAGCAACCAGGGAGGCTCAACCCAAAACCCGATCCCGTGCCCAATCCCGACCGGTGAGAGCCCACGCCTGGAGCAGCCGGCTTGGCTTTAACACCATCTCGTTCGATGTTCCGAATTTTCGAGGATGTCCACCGATGGCTGCCCGGATGCGGGCAATCAAAATCTGTGGCCTACTTGACTGCCAGCTATTTGGACACGATTTTGAGTTTGCCTTAGTTTGGCCAACGGTTTTCCCCCAAGCGTCAATCGGAACAGTTGGCATTCCACCCACAGGCCCCCAAAAACAGCCAGCCACCCGCAGCCCCAAATTCGGCTAATAAAGACAGGTGCGCTGTTAAATTCCATTTTTTCAGTTTTATTTTGCTTAAAGTTCTTTTGGTTTTAATTGTCTTGGTTTTAAATACTCGTTTCATCTATTTGATTCAGTGCGTCATTATTTTAAGGTTTCCTTTTCATATACGTATAATATCTCTATATAAATATTTGGTTTAGTTTTATTTATCATACAAGTGAAACTTACGCTATCCAACGGCGAAATGAAGTGGGGAATTTGAAAATATTGAACCTAAGACATGATCTCCTTTCCCATACTCCACCATCTGGTTTCTTTTTGTGTTTTAATTAAATATGCGTAGACTGTACGCAGTCCGACTATTTACACAGCTGTCTGTATTTATTATTATTTACCATCTCGCGCGCGGTTTTCCTCTCTTTCGACTACGTTATTTTCGAACATTTCAAATAAATTACATGCAATGTTTTATGCGCGGTCATAATTCAATTTTTCCACTCGCTCCCGTATTCGTATTTTATCTTTGGGTTCTACTTTAAACACAGTTGGCACAGAAATTTTCATAGTTTGGTTTGGTTTGGTTGAGAGAAGGAACTGAACCGAACTGATGACTGAGATGTGAGTGTTTTTTGGTGACAATGGAGGCCAACGAAGTAGTTTCAGCTTTGATCGATCTCCCTCCAGCTGGTCTTAAAGCTACCTATTTAAATGCACTGCCAGCGGGGCGCCTTATACTTCGTTTCATCCTCAGTTTCCGGCAGCAAAATTGCATTTTTGGCCTATGCGCCTTTTTTAACTATTTTAATTTGTTTTCGTTTTCATATATTTTTCAGTATTATTTATCTCTTATTTGAATGCGTGTAAAATGTCCTATACGTATCCCGTGGTGTGTGTCTGGAAACAATATTTCTTTGTTTTTTATTAAATTGTACGAAGTGCGTTTCGTTCGTTTTTTCTTTCTTTTCGACTATAAATATTTGGGTTATTTGCTATCAAAAAATGCCAACCGAAAATGTTTGATTTAATTTATGTATGTACTTCCTTTTACCTTTTTATGCAGCCTAAATTATATATATTTTTTATACAAATGCTTCTCGGTTGGATTTGAAATTTTAATGGGTTTTTATGGATGTGAACTGTGCCTGCATATGGCAGCGGTTCTTAAATTTTAAAAATTCTCATTGCTGCCAGTGAATGTTTTGTTTCAGTTTTGTAATTTTTTCCTAGTTCTGATGTCTATAAAATAAAGTACTTATGTCTTGTTTTTTGCTTTTTATTGGTGTTTGCTTAACTCTACTGCAACTGCCAAAAGTTTGATTGTTTATATGGGTTATGGGCCGTGACTTAAGGTTAGTTTTGCGTACAGTTTGCTGTTACTCTTTGCATGTAGTTTTTACAAAGTCTAAATACCTTTAGGAATAGTTCTTACTGCAACTACTTATGGGAAACAATTGTGTTCAAATAACGAACATAAATGCAGACGTAAAACAAGTAATTGCTCGACAGAAATATTTACATTGATTGTATTGTTTTATAATCCTTTGGCAGTTCTCTCGATAAGATGAAAGTGAACATATCTCTGGCTTGGAGTTCTACTTAATTCATTAATAACAATTTCATTTTATTATCTTGTATCGACTTGTGTATAATAAACCACTAGGTGATGTCCTTTGCTTATGTGTTGTGCCGTACGATAAAAACCCAAAAGTGCTGCCATCTTAATAGTCTATGTGGCTAATACCTATACAAGTATGTGTATATCATACCTCGCATCCGGTTGTGAGTATTAATCATGTAAATGCTTCGATTTGCTGTTTAAACATAGTTCAGTATGTGCATGCCTTGGATCACAACACTTTAGAGACTCCTTCGACCTTCCCCAACTCGTTTTCAAATGCTGCTAACAGATTTATACCTAGACTAGTCGCTTAAAAGTAATGCCAGAGAGGCCCTACGCATAGGTTTCTGCTCTTCGAGTCGCTCTTTCTATACAATTTCATTGTAGTTCCGATCTCTTCCATTTAGTCGCTAAATGTAATTTGTTTACCTTCTTTTAATGGGTGCCAGTGCTATGTGGTAAGTGTGCCGAAGGCATCTACTAACTGCCCGCGAATTGGTTGCTCTCTAGCTGATCTAACTGGTTTTAAAGGTACCTAATTTACAATAGTTTTTCTGTCTTATCTTGCGTGTATGTAGTCTAAGTAAAACGAAATGTAAAAGTCCTTAACCAAGTATAATAAATTATGAGAAAGTCAAGACAGGCTATTATATAAAAATAGGTTCTATTATTTGATTTTGTAATATTTTTGACATTTTTAGTGGTCTAATTTGAAGTTGTTTATAATTTTAGTGTAGGAATTTATTGCACTCATTAATGTTTTTTTTGGAAACCTCTGAGAATCATAATAATCATAAAACCAAATTGATCATAACATTGTTTGATTATTAGATTTTTAAGTTTTCATATTATGAGACGCAAACTTGAGGTAATTTATATTGATTCAATCGAACATAAGGTATAAGCAATAATTCAATTAAACTGAATAAGTGTTTTTCGGGTCCTGACTTCTCTTTAACAGAGTTATTCAAATAAAACTATATACAGACTAGCTAGTCAATTCGGAAATTAATGTATACGTAAAAAATGTGAGTTAGGACTACATACATACGCTAATACGCTTGTCTACGCATTTTGTTACTCCCAGAAGCGTTTAGAAAAAGTTATCGGCTTAAAACGTAGTTTCTTTTAGTGTTCTCATACCTCCAGGCGTCGACTCTGTGTCTTTAAAATCTCCAGGCCAGATTTTGAACGGGATCAGCGGACTGATCCATCGGTCAGGCCAGCTCCATGGAAAGCTCCACATGATCATAGGTGATGCCACAGCCGGCGGCAACATATCACACGGTGGTCTCCCGGTCCACGTGGATATATTCGACCGGCTGGAGTCCGTGTCAGGAGGCCGGATCTATGAAGAGCGCCTCCTTCTTGAAGTCCTTCTTCAGGGTTCCGATGCTGGCGGCCGAGACGTTGCCGTTGCTCGCTCCGTTCATGAACCCGATGCCCACGCCCATACCGCCCATCCCACCCACGCCCATGCCGCCCACGCCCATTCCGCCCACCCCGGCGCCCTTCTGCACCACTGACTTTTTCCGCTTCCTCATCAGGCCGAACATGCAGAATATCAGGCAGGCGGTCAGCGCGGCCGCAATGCAGCCGAGGGCGGCGAACACGCCGCCGGGCAACTCCAGCAGTTTGCGGGCGGTGCCGCACTCCTCCTCCGACTCGTCGAACCCACTGGGGCAGTTGTGGCGACCTGAAAGAAAGAAATTGGTTATTACTTTATTACTTTAGTTCCCTCTTACATAAATTAAAGAATTCTTACAGCACAAACAATAATTTCCAAAAAATCTCAAAAGAGGAGTAAAAATTTTTAATGTTTCAGAAATTTCTTGTAGCCATATTTTTACCAACCCCTGACTGTTATTGGATTGAAAAAGATTATTGTAGTGCCAGTGAGTAAGTGGGACAGTTTGATATTTTTGACTTTTCAAATAAAACCAAACCAAAAGCATGGTTAAGGCAATAAATGTATGTTGTTTTAATTGAATAGTATAAAGGTGCGGGCACACTAAAGCGGTGCGGCGCGGCGCTGCACGACGCTGAGCTGAGCGACGCCGCTTGAGGAACGCACCCTCAAGCAAATTCATCGGGGCGAATATACTGGAGCGTCTCACGAGGCGCTTCGCGCCTAAATGTATCTTTGATTTTTTAAACAAATTATAATCAAAGTAAATAGAAATAATCTAACAAAGTTTTTATATAATTTTTCATAATATTAAGAAAATGTATAAAACAACTTCTGATGGTTTGTCTCATAGAATATAAAACTTTGTAGAATGTGCTATTCTTTTTACCACAATTTTTTTATAAATGTAAAATTCATAACAATAAATAATCAACAAGTCAGAAAAATAATAATTATTTTTAAAAAAAAATTTTTATTTTTACATAACTTTATGTTTGGGCTTACTTTTTGTTTAAATACATCTAGTTAGCATTATTTTAATTTATACATTTAAATAGAAAACTCCCCCCTCATACTTAATATCTATAGTCAGAGTGAAATAAACGAAATGGTTCTCTTAGTGTAAGAACAGATTCAGTAACCGAGATAGAGGCAGCTTCGAGCGCTGATTGAAAAATTGAAAGTAGATTGGGGTTTGAGAGGGAGCCTAGCATCGCAGCCGGTTGGCCTACTCTAAGGTTACAAATTGAATGCAGTGTCACTTGAGTGGCCCGTGGGGTCCGAAAGCTTGTTTAATGCCCTGGCTTTGCGGTTAACCAGCTCCAGATGCAGACGCGCCTGGTTGCCCATAAATAATTGAAGCTAAAACGGCAAAGTCCAGGCTAGCTTTTGTATTTTTCCCCCCAAGCGAACGCTTTAAAGAGTCTATACGGCTTCCAATGTGTGAACAAAACGCCAACCATACCTTCTTGAACGGAATAAGGAAAAAGCCAGAAGTTTTGCGAGTACTATTATTATTTGATGTTCAAAGCAAAAAACATTTGAATATCGAGCAGTTATAAGCGGGAGAACATCTGAGTTGCTCTTAAAAACAATGCAAAAGTAATCATTTTAATTTAAAAAAATTGCTTGTGTATGCTAAAATAAAGTTTAAATGTTTAACGTTGAAAAACTAGGGTATTTTAATTTCTGTGATCTTTTCGATTTTTGCAGTACTTTTCTGTCCTTCACGTCCCAAGTGCACTGCAAACAAGTTTGTCCCAGCTGTTGTGGCCATTTGGGCTGGGCTGCCGCCGGACTGGGACAAACTTTTTGCGCAAGACATTTCGGGGTTTTGCTGCTGCGGGTTTGTCCAACAAGCAGCCTTTCGGCCAGCAACCAACAACCGCCAACAACGACGACAACCGACCAACGAAGCAACTAACAACCAGCAGCACTGCTGCAGCCTGTGTGCAGTTGTCAGGAAACTTTGCCTGATTACAAAAACGGGGCAGCCCGCCTCGAATTAACAGACAAGCCAGCCACAAGTGAAATTTTTGGTTGCCTACCGCCGAGCGCACGCTGCAATTGGACAGCCCAAGGCCAGAACTAAGCGCCAAATCACGTACAAATAATGCAAAACTCCAGGTCAGGGGGGAGCTCGAGGACTCTCCTGAGGGATATAACAGTTCGAATGAAGAAATGAGGAACTTATATTCCTTTTATAAGTTTATGCGATAGCATCAAAATTTTACCAAAATGCCCCATTCAACAGCAATCTTGTGCCAAGAAATTGTGGGCTCACATGAGCTGGAGACCATCTTTGAGCTTACAATGCGGTCTAGAAACCCTACCCAAGGAAGCGGCTTTAAGATGTTTGAAGACAACTAAGTGAATGCCATGTTGACTATTTTGTGTGTACCTAATCACAGTCAATGAACTGAAGTTGAATGAAGTCTTACTAAAATATCATTTAGACTTCAATCATTGTTAAGAATTCCGGATAAGTTTAGCTATTTCATCAAAATCTCTTTGACTGCAATCTTTATTAAGAATTCAGGATGTGCTTAGCTTATTAGCTTTTTTGGGAGTAGTTTCTGCTGACCTATTTTGGCGAACGCATGAAAGTTTCCGGACCGCGTCGACTTCTATAAACTATTTTGCATTCAGTGCCCTCATGCGAAAACCCATTCGGCAACCCCCTGAGAAATGGGCTGTGGCCTCAGCCGGCAATCTGTACTTACCATCACACCACAGGCTGGCCGCAATGCATGCATCAATTTCAGGACATTTGTATTCGCAGTCCGACTCCTTGGGAAAGAAGCCGAACTCGTTCAGCGTCTCGTTGGCCGTCGCCCCGCCTGCAGAGCCTCCGGCGTTGGCAGCGGATCCTGACCCACTGGAGCCCAGCCCGCCCATCCCCGAATTGGGTCCCGGGGAGGCCTGGGAGGAGGTCTGGGAGCCCATGCCCGTGGTCACGCTCGCATTCACATGCAGGTCCAACTGCTGCAGTAGCGCGTTCTTGGTGCGGTGGATCTCCAGCCACGTGAAGGAGATGTCGCCGGGCTCCTTCAGGATAGGCTCCAGCACCAGGCTGATTGGTCTGGAAGGGGATAGATGGAAATCGGAATTTGGAATCACTGAGAACAAATGTGGCTTGCAAATGTTATGCAAAAAATATTACTTATTAATTTATATGAACTTAATATTAAAATAGCAGCCATGCCCAGAGGGGCACACTAACCTAGCGTTTAGGACCTTCATTTTGCTTAATATAAGGACGTGAAAAGAATCTTAGGTCTAAATCGAAAAATACATACATATAACATTGTCTTATAAAATAAATATAAGTCATAAATTAAAGAAACTTCAAATGATTGCTTCATCCTATAATACATTTATTAGTAATAGCATTAAACAAAAGTCTTTGGTTTTTATAGTAACTACAGTAACGTTCGCTAATGCCAATTTTTATCCTTAGAGTCTTAAAAAAGAATTTGCTTTTCCCTTGGCGTCGGTCGTGCTCTACATAACTACGACATTTCCTTGGTATCTCCACAGCCTAGTAGTTTCTGAAGTGCAACCAATTACTCGCAACTTTCAAGTTGCCACAGACAAAATATCTTATTCGCAGTTTGGCTTAAGTCGCGCATTATGCGAGTTAGCCGCAAAAGTTTGGTTGCAAGAAGTGTAGAACAATTAATTCACTAAAATCAATAAAGCAAGCCCTCCATGAAATTACAAAACATCTAATCTCTCCTTGTTGTTGCCAATAGTTACGATATAGACATTTCAATTATCTTAGATTTTAAAGTTTAACTCCCTGGTTGATGTTCATCCCAAGAGATTACAAATCCTAATAAAGTGTATAATATTTGAAGGTTTTAGTTATAGATAACGTTTTATGATTGTTCCCATTCACCTCCTTCTACACTCGTAAACATTACAGTACTTTGAAGTGCGGCAATTTTAATTCACAGCTGAGTTGAAAAGCTCTCAATTAATTATCTAAAAAGGCTCAACACACTCATTAGCCAGCTCGGATATCCAGTGCAATGTCCAATTACCCTTTGGGGTCCCATAAAAATATGTTTTCACATGTCGTCCACAATGCAATATTCCTTCTCCTCCTTTTTTTTCCCATCCGTTCTCCCTTTTTTATGTTCTGCGGCGACAAAATTGAGCAAATGGAAAAACATGGACAAAAGGGAAAAGAGTTGGCCATAAAATTTAATGGCAACACGTTAAATGCAGGACCAGGAAAAGGACAGGAGGTTGGTCAACTGCCCGGACTTTTCCCCAAGAAACGGTTCATTTCGGTGGCACGCACCTTGGACATAAATCGCCGGAGCACATACGGCCAAGTTCCAGCGGGCAAAATGCTCTTACCTGTTTCGCCCCTTCGACCCCTTTTTCACCTGTCTTCGCCTCATGCTCGTTTTGCATGCTTCATGTGCACAGCAGAGGGGAAACATATAGTAGTTCCTTAACAAGTACAGGTGGGAAGTCCGATTGGAAAGTAGGTATGTGCTGGTAAAGCAAAGCTATTTACTTTTAATCCGCTTTTCTACGATAATAAATTGTATGCATAACATACCAATATACATATTGAAATATAATACCATGTTAAACCCCTTTGCTTCTACTTGTTATCCTCTATGAGGATTGTATATACCTAATTTGACAATACTCCCACTGTCTGCTTTTTAATTTAATTTTAAGAGTACGAGTATAAATACAGCAAATATAAGCTTCAATTTAATTGCTATACTTTCTACAGATAAATAGTAATTGATAAGTGTTTACTTTTGAACTTACTGAAACAATCTGTTAAGAAATGATTGCTGTAGAAGAATAAATCTTATTTTTAAGATCCTATAACCTAGTTTTCTTTATTTTGACTCAATATGGCTATATTGTGTTTTAAATATGTTTTGTCTTCGTTTATAAGCATGAATATCTAGATGATTGACCCCAGTTGTGTACATGTGTTCATGTCTGTCGGCCATGTTTGTTTGCCTGGACCTCGTCTCGTTTACGTTTTCATTTTTTCGTCTCCTACATAGCATATTTCTTTGCGCTCAATTTCCTGTATTTTGTTGCCGTCGTAGCCATTTCCTGTTATTGCATTTTTAAGCAGGACTTTTTGATAGACCTCTGTGGAGCAGGACGCCGAGCCCGAAGAGCTTGGTACCAGTGCAAATAGGTGCAGAAGTTTTTTTGAAATATTAGCAACTATTAAAATGCAATTAATTTTGAGTGAAAAATTCCCAAAAATACTCGAGCTAAGAGGCTTTCTGTGTAGTGTTCAGTTGCTCGAGTGGCCTTAGCTCACATGCACTTGATAATGGAAAGGAGGCTCTGTGCCATTAGGCATGGATGTTTTCAAGTCCTGTCCAGTCTTCATTTGTTTCTGCCAGATTTTTTATATTTTTGTGGAGACTGGGTAATTGGTTGGGCAGGCTCGTTGGGCGACGTCAAAGCGTGAAATTGTGAATATTTCAGTGACTACTGCCAAAAAATTTATGAGAATACGCCACTATTTAAGAATACCCCCTTTAAAATTTTTAGAATGTGATTAAGTTGCATACATTTCATTTTACATTTATATAAATATTAAAAAGTAAAATTTGATTTGAAATTCGAATAAGAATTTTTTATATTTTCAAAAGCTCCTTTTATGTTTTCCCACTTACTTGTTCATGAACAAGGGCTGCCCATTGGTCCAGTCCTCGGAAAAGATGTGTAGCGACATAGGCCGCGGCCCACTTTGCGCAGGACACACAACCCTCATGGGTCGCAGAGGTCGTCCGGAATATATCATCAGCCGATTCTTGGTGTGGCACCTCATGGCATCTTCGGAGGTGGGATCCACGGGCAGGTAGGCGCCCCAGGTCTGAACGAAGAGCGACCTCTCGGCCGACTGGGCTTCGATGTACCAGGCCAAGCCCTCGCAACTGGCGTCCTGAGTCTTTAAGGGATACTTCAGTTCGTCCTCCCCTCCAGCTCCTTTGAGCTTCAGCTGCTTCCTGCAGTCCGGCTGCCTCTTGAACTCATAGGAGGCCGAGAAGAAGACATCCGCAAAGTCCTCCGATATGTTCAACCGGGTAACCGTGAACGAGAGTTCCATAATCCTCGAATGGGAAACGAAGGTGAGCGGGGCATTGCTGTACAGAGCACTGGAGTTGTCGCAGAAGCAACCCAGTTGGATCTTCACATCCCTGAATGGAACGTCGAACAGTCGCAGCTCAGTGATTCGGCCTTCGGGATCGAGTTGGTTGCAGCGGGGTCTGCCCGTGTGCAAGTCCGAGTCCGTAGTGCAGGCTGTACCTTCGCCAAAGGACACGTTGTGCAGCACCAACTTGACCCTTTCCGAAGGACCCGCCTCAAAGCGGTACAGGCAGGTTATGTTCTTGGCGCCACCTCGTCCGTAAAGGAACACGTTCCGAGGCACCTGGATGTTGCCCTTGCGCTTCCTGAAAATTCTCGAGCAGAGAGGCGGTACCGGGTCTTCTCCGCGCCTTCCCGCCCAGGTTTCTCCTCCTTGTTCCGTGTCCACAAACTCGTAGTTGAGGGCAAATTGCGCCGGGAACAGGGCGGTGCCTGTGTGCGTGTGGAACTCCAGTTTCTGCAAGGGGAAAATTTAAGTTTGAGGGTTGGAATGCACTGAAACTAGTTAGGCTAATTGTAAAAATTTTAGGGTAATATACACATATAAATATGTATACACCTTATATTTAATTAAACAAATTTATGACAAGTATATGTGTTTTTTGCTTTATTGCTGCAGGAAATAATATTAGGCTGTCAAAAAAGTCTTGCAATCTTTCTATAGTTGTCGCTGCAAGCGCGTAGCTCTAGCTTTATTTGTAGCATCTGATGCTATACCTCTTGGGAAAACTCATTTCACGCTCTAACACGAGTTTGATTGATTGTTGTTTCTTTTTAGTCGTTTGTGAGTCATAGCGTCGCAAAAATGGAGCAATAAAAAAAATGCATCTCAAGCGGTCTATAAAATTTGTGGAGTTTACGGGCCCGATACAGTTTTCGTTCTGGTGTAGAGGTGGTCGAAGATGCTCCACGTACCGCCAAAAATTGATATGAAATCGCTGAATCGGTAAAAAGAGTCCGGCATGGTAGCAGTCATCAAGCCGTTGTAAACCATTTAAAGGAAAATTTATATTCAATAAAAATACCGCAGTACTTTTTTGCAGACCACCCATTCGTCGTAAGTTTCTTATGTAGATCAGTATAAGGTGCACACCTCTGGGCAGTGCAGTAATGCCTGTAGTACCTCTAAATACCCTAAGAATTGGAGTTCAATTTATTTTTGAGAAATATTTCAACGAAACATTTCTTAAGGTACTAATAAAAATTTGTTGTTTTAATACACTCGACTATTGGTGTGTGATCTGCGGAGCTTACAGGAGTTTTTAAACCTCCGGTAATTGCCTCAGTGTAGAATGCACAATGCGCGGAGGCTTCAAATTGGCATCACAATATTTGCAGTTCATATTTGTCAACGAGGAGCGACGTCAAAAAGGCTAAGCATGCTTATTGCGGTTGTATGTTAGTCCGTGCATGCCGTCGGTGCCGCCCCCACTGCCACGCCTCGCATTCGGCCATGCCCGCCCCTTTATTTGGCTTTGTGCGCTGTGTGTGGGTGTGTGCGGGCTTTGGCGAATTTGAATTTGAATTTGGCGCCCGCCTCTGGGAAATTCGCTCCGCTCCTTCGTTATTTGTGCACGTCTGGCGATGCAGTCGAGTGTTTAATTTGATTAATTTTGTCAAGTTTAAAGCAAACACGAAGTGCTCTGCACTCTGCCAAAAAATTCCCAGCTTCCAGTCCCAGCTGCCGGTTCTCCAGCTGCGTTTTATTTATTTGTGAGGGCCCTTGGGCGTGCCAAATTGGGCACTCGGCATTCGGCACTCGCCGGCAGCCAAGGTGCAGTCACAAAGTCCTGTTTCCCTACTTCTTTAATTTTATTTTTTTAAGCCACGGCCCAAAAACGAACAGAACACACAGCGGCAGCTGTCAAATTAGAAAAGTCCTTCGGTTAAGTCCCTATTTTCGTTTATTTCGTTGTGATGGCGTAGCCGCCTGAAGGTAGGCTACTGTTTCGTCTGCTCTGTCGCCGGTGGAGGGTGAGTGTTGCCTAGTTTTGGGCAGCACTCAAGTATCAAATTTAACCAGAAGTAAAACGTCTTTCAGAAATGAACTCCGGTTTGCCTAGAAACATATTCCGTTATGTTATTATTAATTTTCCGAAAACTTTATTAGATTCGATTTGACTTTGAATCCGTTTTTATGATACTTAGATTTTGAACAGGAGTAATCATTTATCAGACAATTACTGTATGTTTGTTAGGAAACCCCCATAGGACTTCTGAAAGCGTTTTGTAAAATTGGCTAAATGTTTTGTAGTCATTTAGATCCAATTATGCCTAAACAAGTATTTTAAAGTCAAACAGCTTGTACTTCGGCCACAAAACTACCTACTAACTTACCAGATCTCTGCCGGTGCTCACGTAGCTCTCCAGCGGACTGCAGGGCCTCTGCTTGTTGCCTCCCATCACGGCACTGCTCCCGCTCACTCCGCTTCCGATGGCCGTATGGTCGCACAGTTTTGGGGTCTCGTAATCGTAGATCTCCAGCATAAGTCGCCGTTTTCCCTTCGTGCTCATCAGGGCCACGGCACTGTTGCGATCCGAGCTGACGACGGCGGCAGCTGAGACCTCCTTGGAGGACTTGCCACTGGATATGAAGTTCAGGGTGTCCTTGATCCCGGAAATGGGCTTACCGGAGCCCCCGGATCCAGACGACCCACCTCCTGCACCTCCTCCTTGGTAGCCACTGTACTTGTTCTCCTGGTTGAACACACTCGACTGCGTGGGCCCGTAGATGTAGGTGTCCACTGGGTTCCAGGCATTGTCGATGTTGACCCGCAGATTGCGATTCAGCTTCGGGTTGCTGGCGCTGTAGTAGTAGCTGCCGTAGTTGCTCTGGTTCAGCAGGGTGGGCTTGCCCCCGTCCGCCGACGAGGCCACGGGCGGCGGTGGGGGCGGTTGCCCGGTGGTTGAACTTGTCGATTTCATGGGCACATACGTCCCATAGCTGTCCCACATCCTGAGGCGGGTTATCCACGGCGGCAGATCGCTCTGCGAAAGACAATTGGAGAGTGGCAAAGAAAGCGAACACATGTTATTGTTTAATTCTCTTGTTGACATTAATTTGAAGTGCACTAAGAAAAACGCAGGGATTATAGCCTGATGACATAAATTGTTCTTCCTGAATCCAAAAATTATTTAAACCAAGAAATGTTATTTTCCCACTTTGTAATCGTAGCTTCAAATTGTTCACAAATGGCGTGAAATTGCTTTCATTTTTGGATCGACATTTTTCTAAGATACGCTTGGGTTTTTCTGAGTATGTGCATGCTTTTCACCCCACGCGCTTTTCCCGCTTTCCCTTCGGCTGGTTGTTTTCCCCTTGTTAGTTTGTCGCTCGCCTCCGTTTGTCACATGTCATATTCAAACAGTTCCGAGTGTGAGTTATTTGTCGTTTGTCACTGTCCCGGCCACGCTCCTCTCGCCGCCCTTTCTAGTGTAGTCACAGTCTTTGCATTCTTGCGAGTCTCCTTGTTGTTGTTTGCAGGCATTAAATATTTTTCCTAGACGCCTCCTGGCTGACAATGTTTATGTTTCCCCAGCATTCCGCTCCGGTCCATTCCGCCTAGGCCCTGATTATTGTTGACTGTGTTAATAATGAAAAAGACAGTTGCAAACAGCTGTGGCTTGACTGAAGAAACTGAAGTCGCAGACTCCGGACCCGGACAAAGTCGGTGGCTCGAAGTGTCGGCCCAGAAACTAACTGACAGCCATTTAAGCCCGATGCCTCCGCTCATTTAATTTACTTGATTTGCTTGAAAAGTGTGCTCTTACATGGCTGCTTTTAAAATGCTTGAATTTTAAAGCGATTCCTAAGTGTTTAGTCCAAGAAATGCAGAGGAATTTAAGACTTTGTGTGAAATACAGTTTTGCATTAGACATTGTTTTCATTTCTACACTCAGGGAAAAACACACTAGAAAGTGTAAGCGGCCTTGATTTAGGAACGATTTCATGCTTATCATTCAGCACATTCATGAGTAATTTTGGAGTTAGTGCCTGTCAGCTCTAATAATTTATTCTAAATGTATAGCGGTGAATAAAGCGCATAAATTACACGGTGTTAGTGCCTAAGAAGTCGTAAGTAAACTTAAAATATTAATATTACTTTTATATGACTCATTTATTTTTTTTTTAGTTTCCCATACTTAATTCTCTTAGTAGCATTAGATACCCAGTTTAATTTCTTACTATTTGTATATTGATTTAGGAATTATTCGTCCTCGGTGTAGGTGATGTCAAGTCCCAAGTAGCTTATGTTACAATCGACACTACTATATCAACATTTTTTTCGATATATAAGTATTAAACGTACAGATTAGCTTAGATCTATTTGTTTGTCGAGTTATTTTAAATAAATATTTGTCACTCGTATGTGGCACAGTATTAACTACGCTCACCCCTTCTCGGGCTCTTAAAATTGATTTAATTAAGATTCCCCGTCCCTAATTTAAAATCGTGCCTGATGTAAAATTCCTGAAACCTTGGCAACACTTTCTCTGCTTATGAATTTAATAAATTCCACAGACAAACCACACCAATAAAAGCCGCACTCAAAGGCATTCTATGGGTCACATGCTGCACCTTGATTACTTTCACACATTCCTCGAGACGTTCTCGAAGGACGAAGAGGCTGTGGAAACTTTCAGCCTGTCGTCTAATCAGATAAATTGCCAACAGCATTCCATATGCTCAAGGTCGTTCTCCGTCTAGACGTATTCCACCTGAAACCGAGGCATCTAATTTATTTTTGGCAGACACATTCACCAGGCGTTTGTAAAATTTCGGTGCCAATTAATTTGGCAAACCCACTGAAAAAACGGAAGGGGACAGATAAATGGAGACTGAACTCTCAGCCAACACCCACACAATTGTCTTTCCGTTTTCGGGAACGCCCCCCGCAGGACGCCGCCTCTGCCCGTGTCAATTGCAGTTGCCTCACCTACACTTTAAATTGCGAAAAATGAAAAGCTGCCAGCAGCACACAAATAAACAAAAACGAAAAAGGAATATATATCGAGGGGCAGCGGGCGAAGTAAAGCAAAACAACTTTACAGTAACACCTACTATCTGTACACCTGCCACCCAACCACCCACAATACACACAAAAAATAAGATGAAACTAGCGTTCTTAAAACATAAAATTATCCCTTTCAAATATTTGTATGTTGTCCATAAAGAACAGTACACAAATGAAATAGCAGATAGTGTTATAGAGATCTTTACTGATGTTTTAGGATTAAAAGTATCTCATAGATATATCTTATCATGCATAAAGTAACAAACAGATTTAATATTATACAAATTTTTATTTATCTTTCTACAGATCTGTGATATCTCAAGCTAGTTAAAGAAATATAAAAAATACAAGTTTCAAGAAATATATTTCAGGGACTCGAATTTTTTCGGTACATCCATCTCAACCCCTCTTTAGCGGCTACAAACGGGAGTACAATAAAAAGTGACAGAACAAAAATATGTGTAAAATAAAACACAGAACGGGCGACTCCGGTGGGCGGGAGTACGAGAGTGGAAACGGCAAAAACAGTTCATGAATTTTGTAACAGCCAGGGAAAAGTGACAAAAACAAAGGCAGCAGGTACTGGGGAACTGAAGTCATTGGAACGTGGGCGGTGCCATTTTTTCGGGGGAAGTGCGGGGATAACAACAAGCTCACAAACAAGTGAATGCGAATTTTCTAAAATAAAAAACGAGCAGATGAAAATAAAAACAAACACACACGAGAGAAAGCGAGGCAAAACAAACTTTTTAAATTAAGAACCAAAGTTAAAACTCGCCGACGAAATAAAAAACCGAAACACAATGGGAACGGGAATGATTGGTGTGCGGCTGCCGAGAAATGTTTGAAGTACTTGTAATGCGACGACATTTATGAGACCACGCAAAACGTTGACAAGTCCCCTATATCATTCCATTTCACCTTCTATTATTTCAATTCACGTTTGTGCCCTGTGATCTGTGGGCCATGATGGAAGTGGGAGAAACGGTGGAAAGTTCCAAGCACTTTGGGACAGGCTAAGTCGACAGCGGTTTAACACTCAGATTTCATATTTTAAAGTCAGAAGGGAATGTTTGATGATGATAAAAAATATGTTTAGGAAAATTATCTATCAGATATAAGTTAAAAAGTGTTAAAATGTTTAGGTGCTAACACAATAATAAGAAGGCAATACCAGAATTAAAAGCCTGAGATAGACATTTGCATCTAAATAACACCTCGCTTTATAAAGTAGGTTCGACAAAGTAGGAGCAGAAGGAAAGCAATTTGCAAGAGGGAATCTACATTAGTGCCTAAATTATTAAGTTGTTTTTAAGACACATCTAATACACATCAACTATACAAACACTTTAATTTAAATAAGTTGTATGAGTATTCTATCGTTGTTCTCGTCATGAATTATTTGAATATTATAAATTATAAACATATATCAAGATAAGTCAGTTCTCCCCGCACTCCACTTGCTGTTATGCCAAGGACTTAGCACAAATCACCGCACTTTAATGAAAATCAGAGCCCCTTGTCGCAAACCCTCCAGCAGCTCGAATGAACTTTCGCCTGGCATAGCCTAAATGACCATTCAGTTATCTGGGGACTGGGGGCAGCACTTCATCCTTTGAGGCACTCGCTGACCCGACATTACGCGCTATCGTAGCTCGACCAGGCGAACTCAACATTCTACCTTGACACAATTCACGGGCCGTTAGGCAGGCGACAACGAACATTTAAAATGCACACACCACCGCTGAGGGCACTGGCAAAAATCAGAGGAGCTTTGAAGTCACCTGAGAGGGCGCCACAAAGTGTGCTACACAAATGGATCCAGTCCTAAATGTCAAAATAACTGACCGAGAAATCTACAATTTAGTTATTGGCAGTATTGGTTGTATTAAAAGAATGCAGTTTTTATAGTGCATCACAGAAAGAGACAGATAGCCAAGTGCCGAAGGAGAGAGCATGACATTACAATGGCCGCCTGTTGTTGTTGCCAGTGCCGCATTTTGACGCAGTTGCCTTTGCTAGCGGGCAGACTTCAGACTCAAAAATGTCTCGTTAGGAGTTGCGTAAGCTTCACTTAATTATACATTTTATACGGTGCATTTCTATGGCTGCATTTTTAATTGGCCAGCAGAGACAAAGTGTCGACCGACTGGCACTAATAGCAAAACGTGTGGAGGGGATCTGGCGATACGCGGGGCTGGGGAAGGGGCCGAAGACAATGGCATATGGAGGAGACGCCGCTGGCGGAGACGCAGTGCATTTAAAAGACAATGCAACGGCAAACTGTGTAAGCCCAACGCCCTGCCACCCACTCCCACGCCATCCTTCCCCTGGGCATAAATTTATGCATTTATGTAAACGGTTAACTATAACAGGAGCTGAATGCCCACACTGCAAAATATTACTGGCATTGGAGGGTAATTCTATGCTTTTTCGATGACAACCTTCAGGAAAGACGTGGAATCATATTTGTCTTGGTCCTTAATGTTTTGGGTGGGTTTTTCTAGTTCTTTTTCGTTAGCCTGTGGAGTTAGGCTGTTGATTATTGATGAACTATGCATATATTGAATTGAATTGTTAAGAATTCTACATTTTGTAGGTATTCTATATTTTTTAATAGGGTTCATTTTAGTTTTAAATTATGGAGTTATGTTATGGAGTTATGGAGAGGCAAACAAATCTCCATCGATCTCTTAGACATTCCCAATAGATATTGACTTTTTCTCAGTGCACTTCCTGCCCGCCCCCTCGACGGCCGCTCGGTTAAACGCTTTATGGCGCAATCACAGACGCTCAGCAGAGCCCGACTCAACTCACCCGTCCCAGCGTATTGTTGTCGTGTATCGCCTGCTGCAGGATCTGCAGATTGTAGCTGGTGAACGATAACCAAATCAGGTCACCAGGATATCCGTGAAAGTGGTACGTGCATGTCGTATTCGGCGGAAGCGTGTGACGCGGACTCACAATGCGTCCCATGCGACCGCGACGCGAGAATAGCACATCATCTGGAAAGAGGCGAAAACAGGGGTGAGTGCGGAGATTATAATATTCATATGCGCATATAGGATATAGATATTTATGTACACCGATGTGCTCGGTGGCTCGGTCGCCCGTCCTTCTCGTCGCTTTTTAATATGTCCTAAGAACGATGTATGACAAGCGGCTTACACGTGATTTAGGTTAATTTACAATGTGCCTGGCTGGGGATTTCCCTTTGTTTTTATACATTTTTATCTGTGGAGCACTGCAGGCAGATAGAAATTGGCATACCCACAAGAAACAGAATGCAATAACTCGAAAAAAAATTGAAGACAAAAGAGCGAAAAGGGCACAAAACAATACAGTATTTTTGTAAATTAAAAATAAAACATTGTAGTATTACACATTAAATAAATTAAATAAATTAAATAAATACTTTATTATAAAACAAAACTTTTTCGCGTGAAAACGTAAAAATCTAAATTTAAACAGCGAACTAAATGTTTTTTAACATTCCACTTTTTTTGTTATGTTTAATGATCCTTTGTTCCATTCTTTCCTGCATAGCTCTCAGTTCTTAATTTCCAACCAGACCCCGTCATTAATCAAAGCCAGCTTTGTGCAACATTTGAGCTGAACAGAATGTTAAAGCCCCGGCAGTGGCCTAATGTTGCAATTCCGGCTCTCGGCTTTAATTAAAGTGGCCAAAAGGAAGCGGCAACAAAGAAGCAGCGAACGAACCGGGGAACAACGCGCGGAGCAAACCAAAACCCAGAGCTACACAGCTTCGGCCTGGGACAACTTTGGCAACTTTTGATTCAAGTGACAAATTAAAAAAGGCAACGGGAGCAAAACAACGCCGCAGTAAGCGGAGGAGCAGGGCAAAAAGCAACATCTACTCGGCGTTTCAATTGGCAAAAGTCGCCACGTTTTGTAGCAATGCGCCAGCAGGAAAGCTGGCTGGGAAAATAGGGAAAAGCGGGTGAAGGCGGGTGAAGGTGGGTGAAAGCGGGAAGAACGGGGAAAGCGGAGCTGGCTGAAGTGCCAGTCGATATAAAGGAAACAATCGTCAACGGTATCGATGATAACACCTGCGTCGATTCTAGCCACTGCGACAGCTTTTCCAACTTGCCGGCGAAAGAGGCCAAAGACTTTTGATGTGTGCCGTGCCGCATCGAGTGGCAGACAGAAGGGAAAAGTTGCTGCAGCTGCCACAAGGCAAAAGTTGTCGGCCCACTGAGCCCGCTTTTTATTTTTTCTTTTTCGGTGTGGCGGAAGTTGAGGAACCAAGCCAGTTGGAGGCATTCCCTCCTTCCATGAATACACTTGAATCTCCGGTTAATGCGAACATGGAATTGTAAGGAGTTAATATTTTGGTAGGACTGAGTTCCATAAAGGGGACTAGTAATTAACGAAAATAATATTTTTTAAAACAAAACAAAAGAGCGTTCCCAGACAGATATGCTTTAAATTCTTTTATTTTGCATACATTATGATGTGCAACAACAAGAACTTGTTTTTTTTTCGTTTGGAAAGAGTTTTCACAAAATTTTTCTGTCGTTTGGCACCCCCTTTTTGTACAGTGCAGCGAGTGTGAGAGTGCTAGCTAAGTAATAGGTTTTTATGAGATTTTTATTGTCACATTTCGCTGGTTGTGGCGTATAAAAGTAAAGTGGCCTTTAAACATGAGCTGCTCTTCCAAGCAGCTAGGGCTGAAAGGGAGTTTAAAGAAGTGCTGCCTACATTCGAGCGCTGGGAATAATGAACACGAACATTGTTTTTAAACCTCAAATCCATTGTTTATTCCACTTCTGTCAGGTGAAATATACAAATCAAATTTAACCCGCATTTCAAATGCATGCAAGCGTATGATTTTTGGGCCCTTCTGTGCGCAGTAGCTCAGCCAAAGTGAACATTCATTAAATTTGCAGTCGAAACTGTCAACAGAAATCTCAACAACATTTTTCAACTCGCCGGGGAATTGTGATTCCACATAGCAACTAAAATGCTCAAAATAATCGGCAGCTCGGGCAGGAGAGGTACGTATATGGACGGATCCATGGGTGTGTGGGTGCGGCAAGGCTCATGGCACATGAAATGTAATCATTGGCTATTCCTGCCATGGCATGTGAATTAGTTAACAGATGGCCGGGAGCACTCGTACCTAGGGATGGAAATATGAGTGCCACTGAAACCAACGTGAGTGAAGGCAGTCTTGGCCAGAAGTTCTTATTTGTACATTAATTTTCATGGAATAGTGCAAACAATCAATGACAATGGACTTATATTTCGGAATACAATTTAACAGCAAATACAAGATAACTGAACCACTTTGAGTATTTTAAATTATATAAATAAATGTTATACAGTGTGATTAGATCCAGAAAATGGGTTCTAATTGAACAACGTATTGTAGTAACCTATACAAAAGAAATACATAACTGTGGTTTCAGGATAAATAAATTTGAGAATAAAACAGTTTTTAAAGGCCCTGGCTTAATAAATAGCCTATTTAAGTCATCGTCATGTAAAGAAGGCTTACTACGCTTAAATCGCTTCCTCCAGCAATACTATTAATACTACATTTTTCTAGCCATTATTCTTGATGATACCTAATAAAATATCATAATACAGCAAGGTAGAATTCGGAAACCAAAAAGTCGAATTAAAGTAAATTTGAGAACAATAATGTTTAATGTTCCTGTTTTTTCAAAGGAGTAACTACCATGCTAACACAGCTTTCTTCAGCAACATATTATTTCGCACCCATCATTGCGGTTTTAGCGTCCAATACCCAGCCAAATATAATAGTAATAGTATCGCAAGCGGCTCGGAAAAAACCAAATGAGGTCTCACGCGCACTCCCCCAATATCCGCCGGATCTCATCTGGCTACAGTGGCCCGAGCTGGCTGTAATAAATTTCGCTTCGACACATTGCGCCGACTGCGTGGCCCACAACAATGGGTGCTGCTGCGGACCCAGGCCCAGGCTTATACATAGGCACTACGTATATGGGCCCACACGTACGGGAATAATTCAAGCCCGTGCGACTCGCAGGCGAGGCTGTGTGGGTGCGTAATAGTAGCAATAATAATAATATGCTTATCAGCCGGCCATAAAGTGCGACTATCGAGTGGCAACACTGCGCAGACAGGTGTGTTTGGCGCTGGAAACCTGGGCCCGGTACTGGGAAACCGCAGGCGCTGGCAATAAAATTGTTATTCCTGCGATTTATTATTAGAGTGCATTTGGGCCGCCGGCGGTGGCGAAGTGATGGTGGCGAACGGCCACGCCGGCTTTGTATTTTTTCCCTTGGCCAGAAACCGCAGAATGTAGTCGCAACACATTTGGGGCATTAAATTATGGGGTGTTACTTTTATTGATTGCAGGGGGAGCGCAGGGCCGGGCAGAACCTGCAAAATAACTATTGCTGATTGAGTAGCATTTCCATTTCTACTTTGCCCCTTTCCCCGCTGACTGTTTATTGGATCGCCGCTGTGGTTGTTGTTTTTCAATTTCGGGGCGAACCAGGGCGCAAATTAAATAGGACTCGCCCCACAGCCGTTATGGCGGACCGTATCTGCCCCTGGCAAACTCCCCAACTGGGCCTGTTTATTTTCGTTGTATGCTGCATTACATTCAACACATCCAAACAATTAGCCAGGCCAAAACCGACCCGAATCCAGACTATTTCCAGCCCGGTCGATTTAAAATGCAACGGGCTCCACTTCGTATATTTCACTTAATGGATTGTCACGCATATTTGATGGCGCTGAATTGGTTTTTGTTGAACTGCCGGTAAATCGCCATAAGCCTAATGGTCATTCAACATTAAATTGATGAATATGCCAGACGCTTTCGGCTGATTTCAATTCATTTTTTCCCAGCCCTTTCAATGTATCTTTACAATTTATTATTTACTTTTTTAAGCCTAACTTTGGCGCTATTTGATTTACCGAGTTAATTGGATGTGATTTCAAAGAAGATAATAATTAAAATACTGTACTGAATAGATAATAAATAAATAATAAAACATGATTTGCCCAATTACCCCTCGAAAATAAGTTTGTAATTTAATTTAAAAAAATCTTATGCAATTAATTTGGGGATAGCTTGGTTCTATTGGCTCTGTAATTGAAATTGTGAGCATGGCGAGCGCGTAACCGATTTATAATAGGCATATTAAAATAGGTTTTGGTGTAACCAATCCAAACCAAAACCAATCTAAACATTTTAAAATTTACCATTAACCAGAACGATTGCAACAAGCATAACAAACCCCAAGCCAAAAAGCGAAAAATGATTGCCCGGCGAGCAAAGCAAATTAAACGTAATAAATAATAAACGAGAAGCAAACAAAAACATACATTTTCGCCCCACATTCGTGGGCCAACGTATATGCATGGCATCGAGCGAGTTAATTATGTTTTTGTGCCCGACCAAAACCAAAATTTACGAAATTTCCAGCTGGGGGCAGAATGTAGCTTTATAAATGTATGCAGAGGCATGCCCCATGTCCCCGATGGAAATTTTCGCATTTCGGGTGTTTGCCCTGATAATTAATTTCCATGGAAAATTAAGTTGCCAAGGCTTTCAGCCAATTAATGTTCGGCTGCACGACAGTTGAAGGATTCAGATAAGCGAAAGCCGTTGCCACATTAAAGTATCGCTGTCCACCGGACTGTGCCTCTGAGCAAACAGCCTGTAATATTTTCCATATTTGTCTAAAAATCAAATACCACAAAAAATGGCGCACAGTTAATGGAGAGCTGCAACCATTTTGCTCTTCATTGACAAATTCACGTTTAAATATTGATATTACATAAAAGCGCATACTCACACGAGCACACACTCGCACACACTCGCACACTGCCGCACACATTCGAATGCAAATAAAATGTTGCCGTTATGTGCAAATATGCTAATTTGTTGTTTGCCAATCACCCCTCCCCGACTGCCCTGCTCCTCCCTTGGCCATTCCTGTTTTTGTTTTCTATTGCTTCCCCTTGCCATCCGCTGATTGCAAACAAAATTGCAACTCAATAAGCAAACTAAACAGCAAATATTCGCCGGCTCCTCCAACATCGCAATCCCATTTCCTTCGATTTCCATTTCCCCTGCGATCCATGAGCTCAAATACCGGAAATTTCAGCCGATATCAACGCAGTTTCTGAGCATGCGGTTGCGTATTTCCCAGCACGTAATAAGTTTTAATTGCTAGTTTCTAAAAGGCGTTTTGGTTCGAAAAATGTGATAACAAATATATAGTACTTTATGTATGCTAGGCTTTGCTTTGAGTTGATGAAGCGATCGATATACCATCGACACTATCGGTTTCGCATCGATGATTATAATATAAGAGCATGGATATATCTCCTACAACATTTTTTTTAATTTTTAATTGTACATAAAAATATTTTGTTGAACATTAAGTATTTTTAGGTATACTCTTAGAAATCGTGGGTATTTTTAAGGTTAATGTTTCTACTATTTTCGATTGTATCGATAAAATCGATAATTTTAAAGCTGCTATCGTTGTTTTCCAATCCCTAGTTTTGCTTGCATTAAAATTATATTTTTTTTCTTTCAAGCGTTGAACAACCGAATACGGCTAAACTTGCAATTTAAAGTTTAAACCTCACATTAGCATGTTTACAACACATATATATTTTGAACACCTTTATGTTTTCATATAACTTCCCCGACCAACTTTACCCGCACCAGCACACTAATAAAAATTCGTTTTGTCTTTGTCCGCTGTTCCACGCTTCATTGTTTGCTTTCCCTTTCTTTGATTTCGTCTGTTGACTTTATGAAATTTAAAAGGAAAATTTCCACAAGCGTTCCGAGAGGAAAAGAAAAAGAAGGGAGCGCAATTGAAAGGTTTTGTTTAAAGTTTGCTGAAAAACTTTACGAAACTTTAGGTGTAACAACAGCTGATGGCGCTGTAGAAATGGTTAGAGTTTGCTGGAAGGAGTAGTGGGTCTTTGGAGAAACTTAGGTTCAGCGGGCCGAACTGGCGAGCTGGATTCCCCCGACTATGTCATCAACAATAATCCGTAAATCAATGAACAGAGAAACGTCAAAACAACTTTTCTGGAATTGGCAGGGGAAGTCTGGCCAAAACTGTAGCTGTCAAATAAGGGTAAAGTAAAATTCTGAAAGTTGTTTAATCTCTGGGTATTTTTAGAACATCCATTATTCTATTAACAAAGTTAAAATAAAAATTGTTTTATTTCTCTATGAAACTAGGGAAGTAACTCGCACTTTCAGATTCTGGCATCCCTTTTAAATGAGATAAATGTTTTCAGGCTCCACTAATTTATGCTTTCTTCATTATTTATTTTTAGGTATTTTTTTATAATTATATAATTGAGATCATATTTATTTATTTTAATGGTTCGTGCTGTGTCGAATTTAATCTATGGTTATGGGAGGAAAAATATAAATTAAAACACATATTTATTATATATAAGGATATTAAAGATTCGTCGGAAAGTCAATAATAGGCAGAAGGAAGAGTTCCCCACCCCAGAAAGTAAATATATTCTATATATTAATATTCGGCAAGCCGAAGTTTGTATACCCTTGCAGTTATAACAAAAATAATCAATAATTTTATTAAATTGTGTTCGAAATTCCTAAAAATATATAAATTTATAAGATAATATGTCAAAAAGACACAAAGCTATAATTTGTTTCACATTATTTCCCACCAATTATCCGATCGTTCCTATTAAAGCTATATGATATAGTCGTCCGATTTTAATAAAATTTAATTCGAAAATCAGAACTAATTAAAAAAAATTATTTTCAAGCTAATAAGGTTATATGTTAAAGGACACAAAAGATATAATTTTTATTTCATGTTTTCCTACTAATTTTTCGATCGTTCCCATGGCAGCTAAATGATATAGTCGTGCGATTTTGATAAAATTTAATTCGAAATTTAAAACCAAATAAAAAATGTTATTTTTAAGCGTAGGAAGATATAATTTTTCAATATTATTTTACCACTAATTTTCCGATTGGTTCTATGGGAGCTATATGATATAGTCGTCCGATTCTGATAAAATTTAATTCGAAATTCAGAACTAATTTAAAAATGTTATATCCAAGCTAAGAAAGGTATATGTTAAATAACACGAAAGATATATATATTTTTTAATTTTTTCCTCCATAGTTCCTATGGGAATCCGATCCGGCTGGTTCCGACTTCTATACTACCTGCAGTAGAAGGAAGACTTTTGGGAAAGTTTCAGCCCAATAGCTTTAAAACTGAGAGACTAGTTTGCGTAGAAACGGACGGAAAGACGGACGGACAGACGGACGGACATGGCTAGATCAACTCATCTTTTGACGCTGATCAAGAATATATATACTATATGGGGGTCGGTAACGTCTCCTTCACTGCGTTGCAAACTTCTGACTAAAATCATTATACCCTCTGCAAGGGTATACAAATTGGAAAGTTTATATGATAATCAATACATACATCTATTTTGGCTACGAATTTTTTTAATAAGATGTCGTATAACTTTGTGGTAGAGGTCAAAACACAAACGGGAAAAATGCTCCATTTTCGTGGGCCAATAAATTCGCAACATCTGCGCTTCCTTTCCACTTTCACCCACCTCCTCAGCTGTGCTTGTGAATTCCTCTTGTGCCTGCTTAGTTGGCATAAATGATTTGTGCAAATCTTACAGCGATTCCACATAGGCTAATTTATTACCCGACCCTGACTGGCGGCACGGGATGTGAGAGCGAGTTGCCATGGCAGTGGACATGTGAAATATTCGCCGGATGAAGTTTTTCCCGCTTTTGTGGGCAGTTATTGCATGCGGAATGTTTGGCTGGAGTTGATTAGCACTAATTAGGGAATCCGGACAGAATCGAATATTGATTGGGTCAGATAACGCTTGGCTGACGAAGAAATCCTTTTAGGAAATAATTGGATCGGCAATTGGCAGCCATGACAATCGTTTTCTGGCTCCGAAAATACCCTAGAGCCTCCGCAAATATTGGCTGAACTCGGTGGTGCCACAGCGATTGATTTAAACGTGCTTTAAACGCTTACAAGGCTGTCAGCGGAAAATACAAGCAAACAAAATTTAATTAAAATCGACACACCACAGACCCAGAGGGTTTCTTCTGCGACTGGGCGAGAAGTTGCACATTTAATTAAAGTTAATTGAAAAAGTTATGGCCAAATCAGACCGAATTAAATATGCAACAGATTCTGTTGCGTAATCAACGCAATGAGTGAAGCACGACCCGAACTTCGGCACACAAAACATCTGCATCTGCAGTTTATTAATCATACGCCGCGTGCTCCCTGCGCATTATTTGCATTGAATATTCTACGAGAATTCTATTGAAAACCGCACATGATGATTATGAACAACATTGCAGTGACCTTTGCCGCTCATAATAAATTGTCCTTGTTTGCCCCGTCCTCCTGCTGAAATTTCAAATATTCAAGCACAAATGCATATTGAATTTTTGCGACCCCACGCTTAATGATGTTGTTGTTTGTGATGCGAAAAAGGAGGGTTTGGGGTGGGGGGGGGCAGTGAAACCGCACAGCGAACAAATGAAAGCAAAATGAAACGATAAATATTTGGTTTTCGTTAAAACTTTAATTAAAATCATGTTGCACCCCCTAATAATTTATTTGTATCGCGCGCTGCCGCCGCCCCTCCCCCGAGAGTGTTTGCCAAACGGGGCGTGGCTGTGGGGGTGTGCGTGTGTCGATAACAAAACAATTATACCGCCTTGTTTGCCCGAACTGTTGGCCAACTCCTTCTAACCCCCTTCTTGGCCAACATAAATAAATGTTTCATGCGCCGGCCGAGCTTTCCTAATTGAACACGCCGCAAATGTTGCCCGAATTGAAGGAATTCGCGGCATATTTCCCATTTTGGTCACATTTTGCGATATCGGAATGCGATTCGTTGTTTCTAATTGGTTTCTTTTGCCAGAGCTAACAGATGTTTTCATTATCTAGAGTTCCGTTTATTTTCCAATTTTAATTTAATGTTTGAAGTGGTTCTAATCTGACATAACATAAAGTATTTATCATTTTAATTTACCGGTAGAAATCGTTTTCATTGTGCTTCAAAGTTGGATTCTACTTCAATATTAATGTGCTCTTTTTCTAAAATTGGTTGTCAGAACATTCAAGTTTAAAATATTTCGTTTGTACTTCAAATCATACATAACTTGCACTTTGTTTATTTATTGATTTCAATTCAATGATTTACTGCAAAGAATGTAATACATTTATTTTTTTACTTAACAAGCACAAGTCGTGTTCAATGACTCTAAAAGTTGTATTCTATTTAAATGTCAATAAGAATAATTCTACGATTGGGTTATCAAGAAACCCAAGTTTCAAGTCCGCTTCTCTAGTAATTTCGTTCTTAAAGTTGCTCTACGCCGAGTGAAGAATAACTATGATAGATAACGCAGCGGAATCGCTATTCAAACTCCCCCAGCCACCCACGAGTCTTGGCCTAATGATAGCAGACACATCTGCTCGATTTCCCAGCCAACGCATTAAGCCAAACCGAAGTGAGTAAGCCAAGGAAATGAGGAATGGGGATGGAGGCATTTCGCAAAAGTTAAACGGTCAAAAATTAAGCACAAACAGAAACAACAACGCCAAATACACATTGCTATATGTATAAGCCGGCAAGTTAATGAGCCCAACAACAAGGCATAGAAAAGCTGTTATGTAAGGCATAAGAAGCAGGGAAAATAAACAGGGAATGAGTTGATGCCCCATGCTTCATACTTTTCCATGCCAAAATTGCCCGCTCAACCAAAAAACTAATTTCAAATGAGAGTCCTCTCAATTTTCGTCCTTTTTTAGGCTAGATATAAAAACGCTGTGGAAAATAATGAAAGCCCTGCGTTTCGGCTTGGCCAGCAAAATAAAATCTACTCAAAAGTTATTAAGTGCAAATTAATGAACATTAGCGGCTGCCATGGCGTTGCCTACTTTTGGCCACCGCTGCGGCTGCTGCACTAAATTGATGGAGCGGTCCTGGAGCTCCCCAGTTCCGCTCCCAAGAGGCTCTGGAGGGCAGCCTGAAATTCATTTAATAATTTTTCAATTAAATGCAGCTGACTGCTGACCAGGGAGCATGAAATTCCAGGGAAAACCAGGCCAGGGGAAACTTAGGTGAAGCTGCAGAGGAGAAGAAAGCTGGAGGTGGCTGGAAGTAGTAAAAAAACAAGCTTAGGATAGGGCACTCCTTCAAGCATAACACTCGGTTAGTGAGGAATGCTAATTAATGTTGGCGTAAGGAACTGGGGTTACTCAGAAGTTATTTTCAACCGAATCGAAAGGCGTTTTACCAGTTTCTTTAAAGAAATGGAAATAATAATGAAGATGTGTATACCAGATATTGCTAATGAAAGATACCACCATTTTTACTCATTTTTTCCAAAGAATTATACGAAACATTTATTATTATTTTTTATTTTTTCCATAGCTCAATGTCCTTGGGAACCGCATCCCAGACGTTAATTTGCCCTTTCCCCTCTTGAAATCCATTCGGGACATTATCGCTGCCCAAGCAATTACTCATACTTTTCTTTTTGACTGCCACATCAAGTCAAGCCTAAAAAGCCATTTGGCCAGCTTAAGTCTCGGGTTTCCGTGGGGGTTCGTCTGGCCTTGAATTTAATTAAAATCTCATTTAGTCTGCTTAGATTAGAGCCAAAGGCTAATGGGGGAGTGTAGTGGAGGCCACGCCCATTAATTTACGACACCTCGCAAACTACTGCGGTTACACCGCTCCACAAAAATACGGAAGGCAATCGGCCTTCGACGTCTGATTGTTTTTTATGGCAATTAAGCAGCCAACCAACCAAGGAGAAACATTCATCAGTGGGCAATATAAATAATAATTTCCAGTTGAAAACAAAGAGGCGGGCGTACTCCCCCAATTTATAAAGAAGAGGGAATAATTCGAAAAAGTTACGGATGAAGAATGAGACAGTGGAAGCGCAAGTGCTGACCCAGTTGATAGTGTCCTTTCTGGGAAAGTTTGCCGCACCTGCAACTGCACCTGTACCTGCAGCTGAGCCCGCATTAATTGCCATTAATTATGGTTATTCATATTCATTTGTGGGACTCTTCGCTCACCTGGATTCGAGGCATTAATGTGGAACTCGCACAGGTTCTTGGTGCCCTGGGCGAAGTCGAACGAGTCGGAGTCGGTGAAGAGTATGTCCACGTCCAGCTCGAAGCCGCGGTTTGGGATCCCCTGCTGCAAAGGCGCTGAAAACGGGCTGGAGTGAAAGGCCACCAGCATCTCGGGGCCGCTGAAAGTGAGAGAAATCAATTGAAAATAAATGATGCTGCTTCTGTGCTTGTAATGAACGTAGTAAGTAATCATTTGGATCAGATAAATAAAAGTACCTTTTATGAACTACTAAATGAAGAGATACAAGGATACACACCAAGTCGCCAGGTTTTTTAAAAATATATTTTCAGGTGCCTTAAAGTGTGCAACCATTTATTTTAAACTCGGAAGTGCACATTTAATTATGGCACCCACTTAGGCTCCGTATAAACAAGAACTTAAAAATTAAATTAATTTCAAGTACGTATGTAATAGCCAATTGACCTTATTTTTTCAAAGTTTTCCCAGACTAACTACATGATTTAGGGGCATATTTTCCTTGGTGTTTTTCAAACTGCTTTATCACATTTTGTATTTTATTAAATTCAGCTCCATATTGGCTTATCGGCTTGCTTAAAATTCTATGATACTTGAGCACGAGTGGCGACCAGCCGGCCCTCAAAAACTTTACGCAAAGAAATCTCAGAAGTTCCCCAATATCGCTCATCCGCCCCGTGGTATCTCCTGCCGACGCTGCCTGCGATGTTTGTCCATAACCAGGCCACTGGCACTCCAATTAGAGGCGTGAAAAAACTTCGGCTCACATAAATTTAATTTGCACAATTCGGCAAACAAGAAAAGTCGTAAACTTTTTGCCCACGAAAGAGGCAACAAACCCGAAACAGCCAGCAAAACAGCACAAACAACGAGCTCGGTGGGCGTTCTGCCAAAATGCCGACGGACCGCGCCCAAAAGTATGACGCAGTGTTCTGCCGCTTTGTTTTGGGCTATTTAAAGTGTCCGCTCCGTCTGGTTGTTTGCATTTTTGCTGCCAAATTAACTTTTTTCGCCATTGTCTCGTTGGTGGGCGGTGGGCGTTGTGCGAAAGTTTTAGGCAAATTTTTTGGCACAACAAAGTAACTGAGTCGAGTTGGGCCAAAAATTTCGCCGTTTGTCTTTTGATTTTTCTGGCCAAAATTATGAAATGTCAGTCGCTAGTGGGTGTTGCACCAAAAGCGTTTCTGCCCTGTCATATTTTTCGTCTGTATTTGCAGACGGCGCGACGCCAGATTTTGGGCCGAAACAAGGAGGAACAGCTGCTATGGCAATGACATCGAGTGCTCATAAAGTCTGAGTACTTGCGACCATTATAGTTACGATTTTTCAATAAGTACTTATCGGGTTAAGCGTTTTCATAAAAACCGTGTTAGAGAATTAGAATCGTTTTATTTATTTATTGTTAATATGTCCGTTGAATCATAATACTCAAGTTGAAGTTATTGCCCCAAATGTTAGCGATTTTCGTAAAACTTATTAAATACTTTATCCATTAGTTTTGTTTATAGTGAAGTAAGTTGGCTCATCTTAAATATTGTTATTATTATTTTATAGCCCAAGGGTATTGTTATTTTATTTCTGTTACATAATGTGATTCACTTACGAAGCATTTGAAAAATGAATGAACTCATGCCTCAAGACCTATGCCATCTCCTTAGCATGCCGCACTCATGACCATATAAATTATGTTCAAAGTTTTCAATTTAAACATCAAATTGAATTTTTATTGCCCGGGCAAGAGGTGCGCACACACGGCGTATGCGTAATACGGCATGACATAAAATAAAACGGAAACTGAGCTGCGTCACACCGCCACCCGCGCACCCCAACCCACCTAAGCCAAGACTTTGAACACTTAAAAGAAACGCTCACGCAGACGATGTCAAAAGCCATCAAACATGGCCAACAAAATGGCTTTTTAATACGTGTAAGTGTGGCCGAGTGTGAGTGGCAAAGCTCCTTATTATTTAAGCGAAACGTGCTCTCAGACGGGGCGGTGGATTAAGGCGTGGCCGAGGGGCGGGTCAGAGGTCGGGAGCAGCTGCAATGCCTTCTGTCAGTGCCAAGTGCAATAAACTGCAAATGAAAAGTAAATTAATTTTTAATAAAGCGACACAAATGCTTGGTCCCCACTCAGGCCTCTGGAATTCAGGAGGGGCATGTCCTGGTTGCCAGGGAATGTCCTTTTCGCCTGGGCCAGTGTGTGTTGGTGTACTTAAACAAAATACTGGAAGCTTTCCAAATTTACAGTCCTTAGAATTTGCGACAAGTTTTGGGAGTATCCTGTGAAATTTGTGTGGATATTTTCCACTTACGTAAATAATAATCGTTGTTATCTTGTTAGAAAATTTATTTTTAAAAAGTAAAGGAAATTTATTTTTTACTGTTGTTTTTAATAATACATATGCTAGAAGGCCATATCTAAAATGTTTTTATTTGGTCTTCTTAACCATATTATTTCATTTGCTCATACACAACTATTATAAAACAGTCTTGATAAATATACTCCTCCTTAATTGTATTGTATATAAAGTATGTAATTTGTATTTATTAGGCGTTATATATTTCTTTGTTTTTAAATTTATGCTCTAGAGTTTTTCGGACCAAAAGGTATTTTCTCAATGTGTTCCCACTTTTTGCTGCGTGAGCGCCAGTCTGTACGCGTACTTGCGTGGCATTCGGTTACTTTATGGCCTGCGGCACACTTGTGGGTGTCGTAAAATCAACACGAATCCATAGCCAAGTTCCCTCCTTAAACTCGCCATCCGCCCGACCTCCGCCCTAAATCGCTGGCCCTTTGTCGGTTATCAATACACGTAAACTCCGAAGCGTCAGAGTGTCCTGACCGCAAATGGTGCGACGTTTCCCTGAGTATCCCCCTCGAAATTCTATGGAACTGCGGTCACCATGGGTGCTTCGGGGCTTTATAAGGCCTGGTGTTTGGAGAAGAGCTTGGAAGAGACGGCACTTTCAAGTAATTAAAGGACCCGGCATAATTCAGTTGTGCCCAATTTCGGATACAGAATCGTGGGTGCTTCGATTGAAAAGGGAGCTTCTTAGAATGGGTTTATTCGGACTTAAAAATAGTTTTTATTTTGTATTTTAATATTTATAAACAAAAGTTTTTCAATGAACGAACAAGATAAACTTGTACAAAGCATACTTTAAGCTTATATTAATTGGTTTTATTTCTGATATTGCCTATGAAATTTTCGAGACGCTTTTCTCGCGCCTTTAGAGCATTTATCTATTAAAGTGAAACCTTTTGCAGATAAAGTCTCCCACCCCAAAATTGGAATTAACCATAAGCAAACATCCCGTTTCCGCTTCTGGATTTTCATCAGGTCTAATCCGCAAAGTGCAACCACAAAAAGCAGGTGGAGCGGAAAAGCGTAAGAGGAACGAGGGGAGGAACTTTGCGCCATAAAAAATTAATATGCAATTTAAAAAGTTATCGCTTTGAGTTTTTCTTTTCTTGGCTAACAAAAATTAACATTTACTTAGAGGAAAATCAACAGCTGCTGCTGCAGCTGAGGGAAAATACAACTTTTCCAGCTCCTCCTTTCCACACCCCCAAAACGGAAAAGCGAGAGGCGAGAAAAGAAACCAATAAAATGCCAGCGTCTCACAGCACCTTTAGCTTGTTGCAATTTTAAGTTACGCTGGGAAATTAATAATTTTCATGTAGCCTTTCCCCGCCCATTTTCCCTCGTCCTTGTGTGCATATGCGATTTTCGTACAAAGTCAGAGAACCATGGCTGAGGTGAGAAGCAAAGCGAGAGATGTTTGCGGATGGAAAGGAGCGCTTTCCCCATCGCGTGTGTGTGTGCATTTGTAATTCGTGTGCTCATGTCGCGTATGACGTTGACACTACCCTGAAAATCTTGGATAAGTTCAAGAATAGTTATGCAACAAAAAAAGATAAAATAAAATCCTACTCAAAGTAAAATAACTTGTCATTTAAAACATGGTTCTTTATTTGAATAAATATACTCGTTCTTGGTATTTTAACGATCGAGCCCACCTTTAAACAAATAAGCCTTATTATCACTATTTTCCTTAATGTTTTATGCATAATTTCCATAAAAGAGAGAATTTAAACGAAACGAATACTAGCTTCTTTAAAATATTTCGAAGAGCATTTTTTTCCGGAAGAGAATATTGTTCTCCGTGCTTCGCTACAAAATGGATGTGAAAAACGAGTACGGCGCGGGTGCAAGGAAACGCGGCATGAGCTACGGCCCTGGCTTCTTAATGCCGTTTTTCTTGGGCACCCACTTTTCCATCAAGTTCTCCGAGCGTCTTTTGCTTCGTTCGTTTTCTCCTTCATGTGCATATTACGCTCTATGCATATTTGATGCGCTTTCCCGCTCCCCTTTCTGGCACCTGTGCAAGCTTATAAGATTTTCCCAAGGATATGGAAAGGATGTCAATAAATGCAAGAGTGCAACTCATTAAGAGATTAAGGGGCCCCGGCCAAGCGATCATCATCATCTAGCAATTTTTATAACGACACTTTTTAATATCTTAGAAACAAGGTAATAAAATAGTATCCTCCTTGGAAGTGCAACTTCAATAATTTTTATAAGAATAGGTTTTTTGTAGATAGCATCAGTTTAGATTTTTATTTTAAGACTATTTCTTAATAGTTTTTTTATATTTATAGCATTCTACAGCGTATAGTTCTTAATTCAAAAATGTTATTTCTGTATTTAAGAGAGATAAAATTGACCTCGAAATATAAATCCACAATTCGAAAGATGTATAATAAGAAACTTAAAAATGTTGGAGATATAAAATTGGGATATTTCATTACTCGATTTCACAGCCGCACACCGAGCAGATGTAAGGACACATTCCACTGAAAAAATCAAAGTTTATGTGCATGCCTCAAGAGCTCACCAAGTGGGCAGAGGAGATCCAGGAAAAGAGCAAACTTTTGGCCCTGACCGAAGACCCAAAGACAACAAAAACAAATTCTCAAGTGCAAGATAAATGGCCAAAGGCGCCGTCGAAGGGGGCTTAAGGTGGTTCTGGGGGTTGGGGGCAACTAGGCCACTTGAATGTCCTGGAAATGCGTGGGCGTGGCTGAGAGCTGCATCCTAGCATTTTGGGGATGTCCTGGAAGTGTTTTTAAGGGCTTCGTGAACAGACTTCCAAGAATTTATGACTATCCGAACCCAATGAGTCGCTAGCTCTTTGTTTTTGGTGATAAATGTGTTGCATGTTTTATGGGGACTAAATTATTTTGGTTACTCATTTAGGAAGATATATAATGTATGAGGGTTAGCTATATACACCTTGAAGTTTTAGGATCGTTTGAAAGCTATTTTACACTTGCTTTGTTCTAAACAGTTATTTGTATCTTTTTCTGAAGCTTAAGGTAATGCATTTCTCATCACCTATTATGAATTTCATTTTATTTGTTTAAAAACTTAGAAAAGGACTTAATATTATTTATTTATTTTGAGCTTTTTAAGCCAAATAAACTCAAGGCTTAGATAGCGGAAGCCAAGGAACAGTCTCACTAATAAGCGAACTAGTTCCACCAACTAATTCAAAACTACAACGATTAGTAGTTGCCTTTTAATTGCGAAAACCAAAATCCAGGAAGCCGCAGGTGTGCGTTGGAGTTTGAAAACTCGAAATTGCTTTTGAAAGGCTGGGGAGTGTCTTTAAGAATTTATGGTTGATGATCTAAATGCTGGCAACTTGGAAACTAATGAGCAAAATTTTGCCGTTGCATAAATCACATGCATCAAAATGTTTTCAATAGATGGCACTAGCAAAGTTTCAGACGGCAGCATAAATCTATTTATTCTATGTGTGCATGGGAGTGTGCGCCAGTGTGTCTGTATCTCGAGCTTCGCATCTCTTTTTCACTTTTGCTCCGACTGTCTGTCGGCCGATCTCAGTGTCTGTCCTCCGGTTACTGTCTGCAGAGCAACCCAATTTCCGGTTTTGCTTAAGCATTGCGCACAATTGTAAGACCCACACGCTCTCGCCCGCTCTGTATCTGTGTACGGCTCTTTGTATCTATGTGTAACTGAATTGGAACACATGCGCCCCGAGCCAAAACTGCAGTGCAGTGCACTAGGCTGCGGTCTCAGGCCCACACACACATGCACAGCAGTGATGCGGAAAAGGGGATTCCCCTTTCACCGTGATCCGAAAATCACTTTCTGCTAGTGACACAGATCACAGCTTATGAAGACCTTGCGAAAGTCGTTAGTAAATTAGGGCCTAATCTAGATAAAGGAAGCTGGTAATGTTGATTTGTATTTCGGTTTTCTTAAAACACTCAAATAGATATGCATACTCGAGTTCACAAAACATTCACTGAGCATAGTTTTTACTAGTTATATATATTATATTATTGTTATATAATAAATACAAAATAATTTCTTTTATGCATATCTTTTGTATATCTTTTGATTAAATTATATTGGAATTGCTTAGTTCGATGCTAGAGCTTGGATCTTTTCTAAGCATTTGTATTAATTTAATAATATACTAGTCGTATCAAATCGCTAGTTCACTGAAAATTGGTATTAAGAAAAAAACTCTTCAGAAGGCCCTTTTTGTCATCACTGTTGGCATACCCACACCAGCACATAGTGCCACACACATATGCTCATTAAAAATGTCTGTCTATCTTTCTTGTAAATGTATTATGAGCTTTACTGTGCTCATATTTAACTTTTTCATAAGGGGAGAAATGGCGTTAAATAAATGTCCTGTCTGTCTGCCAGTCGTTACATGGCCTCCTCCTTTCTCTTCCCTTTTCCCTGTGATTAAGATGAACAATTTCATGATGTTCTATAAAATGAGAAACTTTTGTACGCAACTTTCTGGTCGGACTTACCGTGAAACAACGCGTGGCAACCAGTCTCCTCCGCAGTACTTGGCCAAAACAGGATCGTTGGTGGAGCTGCCATCGTAGAAAATCAAATGGTCCCGTTCACCTGTACAGTCCGACCAGGCCCGAATGGACCGAGATGTTTTGTTGAAGCTGGCTATTGAGCTGTGAGGAAAAAAAAGAAATCATATTGGTAAGGTAAGCCAGAGAGCACGAACAATATGTACAATTGGAAAACGGAGAAAAGCAATCAAATCGAAATGCAATGAAAACATTTTCATTTGCCAAAGCCATGCTGTAAAATACACACAGCTGGGGTCAAAATAATAGTAGTTGTAGTATGAAAATAGACCCAAAAGTGTGTTGCAAAGCTTTTTGGTGTGCGGGACTAAAAAGGTAGAATAAATGCCCACAAATTCGTATTTAGAATTCGTTTTGTATAAGTCTGCCATTCATTAAAAAATTTTAATATAGAGGAAAGGATTTGGAGCTTAGCCTATGCTGTCGTTTTGGAGTCCTCTGTTTGAAAACATCAGCAGCTGGTCACCGACTTTATAACTCATCTGAGTGGAAAACCGAGTTGTTCTCGTTGAAAATGGAAAATAAATGGCAGCTAATATCAAATATACATTTGCCTAATCCCATCAATCCAATTACAAACTTCACATGCCGTCCTTAATACAGTTTTGCATACAAAATGCATCGGCCGCATGTTTGCTGCATTTAATTGGAATATTCAAAACTTTCGGGCGACGAATGCTTAACATTCTCGAACACGAAACAGTTTCATTTGTGCCGTCAGTTAACAAACTGCAAACTGAACTTCGCTTAGCAATTTGCTAAATTGAAATTTGTCAAACAAATGCAGATGCAGATACAGATGCCTCCGCCTGGCCGGGATGTCTGGGATATGTGTACGAGTCCCATTCAATTCGGCAGTTGAATTTGGGGGCACAGCCCGGTAATGCTTATTTAATGCTCTGCCCTGCAGGTAGTCATCCGGGGTCTGGGGAGCCATCCCCAACTTACCGCTTCACCAGGGCCTTGTGCTGATTTTCCTGGCTAACGGCAATCATGGCGTGCTTGCTGGTCGGGACTTCCTTCTGCCGGATCGTCCAGTAGCAGGTTACGTTCCTCGGATACATGCCGGGATAATTCGGACTTTGCAGGCGACACTTGTTACGATAGCATTCGTCGAATTGCCTGGTACAATAGGTGCCAGGTGTCACACGGCCCAGTTCGAGCGGCTTATCGGGCAGGCCGTATCTGGAAAAGAGGCCAAAGGTTCGGTTCTCAGTTCACTAAGTGTTGTGTGAGTTTAGCAATTTTCGTCCTGCGTTCAGGTTCAGGTTCTGGTTCGTTTTCGTTCTCAGTCCGTGCGAGTACATTTTGAATGGTATTTAAGGCTGGCACCAACAACACAAAGGCCTGCAATTTGCATAAAATGTGCTACGGGTATTTCACGCACACACACCTTATATAGATGGTCATTCCTGGGGCTCTGATCATTGTTTAGTTTGCTAATGGTGTGCACACGATTCACGGACGGAGTACGGACTTTTCACTTAACAAAAATGTACCAACAAGGTCTGAAACCCTTTTAAAATAACACAAAAAGACCCTTTGACAAATATGCACAATGTGATTTGTACATTCAATAGTGACCTAATACTAAATACCGAAACTTGCTAATTGTACTACAGTTTTAAATTCATTTCCTTACATCAAAACTTGTACATTATCCGGCTAAAAAATTTTTTTATCAAAACTAATATAATTTGAACAAACAATGGTCATCGAATTTTTTTAATTTTTGTTTTAGTTTCCAAAGCCAATTCCTATTTGTTATTAAAATATCTTTTGCAGTGCGCCTATGAAAATGAGTTCTTGGTTTGCAGTGCTGTGCTCTTCCGCTCGTAAACTCTGCGAAACTTATTCAGGTGTAAAAATACATTTCAATTTCTGCTCCCATCTCACTCTAATTTTCCACTTGCAAACAAAATGCGCGACACCTGGAAAGGTGAGTGAAAAGAGGGCAAACGGTACGGAGACAAATTTGACACATGCCTAGGCAGAGGCCTCAAATGGATTGCACTGCAAATACATGAGGTGGGCTAAACTGTATTGAGAAGGCAGACAGAACACGGGCTCATGCTTTATGCAGGCTGCCTCCCCCGGGAGTTTCCCGAAAAGCCATCCCCAAGGCAACCAAGTGGCATTGTTCTTTCAGGTAGAAAGATTTAAGTTCTAAGCAGGAACCTTTGAATTGAGCCAGAGCTGCAAACAGAAATAGAAATAGAAACATCCATGGAAAGATAGAAGCTTTAGCGGGCAGAGCTGGAGCAGACTGATGACATTACCCCGGTTGGCTGACATCGCAAGAACATCGGAATGGGGAAAGCCGGGCAAAATGCACCGAACCAATATCAATTGAACAGTTCTTGAGCTGCACAGATATTTGTCAGTTTGCCGGTGCGATTCGGTGCAGCAACTTACCTCACAACAGCATCCGACTGGCTTATAAATTTATATCTTATGCTGAACTCAAAGGGCTTTTCGTCTCGGATATTGCGTGGCGGGTGAAAAACCTGCAAGAAAATGGAAAGCGGTGGTAGAATGCAATTTGAAATGTTAAAATGCCAAAAAGTGCAATCAATGTGAAAATGTTCCAGCTGAAACGTGACTGAAGGTATTTTCCCGAGACGGCAAACAAATGGAATGGCTGCTTAATGGGTTTAAATATCAGCTGAAGCCATTTCTCTTTTGCCTATAAATTAAATGGGTTTGTTTTTATTATAATGATACAAAAATCACCTTTACTTACATTACTTGTTGTAAAATTTTAAAGAATTTACACGGTTCCTTGAAAAAAATGGAACCGTTCTTTTCAATCAAAAACAATACAAATGAAAGCTTAACGAGTAACAATTTCCATCTCCTCTCGCGAATTCTCTCAATTATGCAATCTGCGATTTCTCCTTTGATTTTTCTCCATTGCCATGTCAACTGCTCATCAACACTTTTCAGACAAGAAGTGTCCGAAGGAGTCTTCTCTCACATACCGAATGAACTTTTATTAATTTTCATAATTTATGCGTGGCATCGCGACGGCAGTAACTGAAACCATAATCCCGGCCGGGAGCTTCGGACGACGTGTCCTACGATGCCTTGTCCATTTGCCCATTTTTATGGCAGCGCGTTTACTTAATAATTAATCAAAAAGTGGCAATGGCACTGCCTCGTCGGCTGACTGCCTTAAGAAAACATTACGCATACGCCGTGTGCTGGGCGAGGGAAAAGCTGTTCAATTAAAATGAAAATGAAAAGCAGCACATGTAAACTTTGGGATGAACTAAAGATTTCATTCTCTGGCAGGGTAGGGAAAGGGGAGAGGAACACTGATGCACATATGAAGAGTAGGTACTGCTGTATTTTTCAACCTTTGGGGTTTGGCGTGGAAAATTAAATTTTTGAAAATGTATATGACAGAGGCATGAATTTTATGTAATGTAAATTTACTCTGTAATATCGTCAGTATTGATATATTTAGAGATGCTGAACACTTTAGGTATTTCTGGTATTTAGTTTGTTGGTTTAACGTTATAAAAAAGGCACTTACGAATATCTGAAAAAGCAGTTAATAAGATATAAAAGATAACCTCTTCAGCTAGGGTATGTATTTTAAACACGCCCTGTGAGCCGAGCTCATCGCCCGTCCCTGTCGCTCGTGACCTCCTCTCACTTGCACTTGCACTCACCTTCACCGACGCTGTCACCGTGGATGTTTCGCTAAAGTACAATTGCGGTCCGGTGGCCTTGCCGCACCAGGAGCCGCCGGTGAACGGGCGTCCCAATTCGCTGAGCTGCCAAGTAAATAAATAAAAATTTAATTAATTAAAAATCAAGTTTGTTTCGCTGGTGACACGCCCACAGACAACCCAACGAAGGGCCAAAAGCAATTTCGCTCAGCTCGGCAAAATGCTCGCTGCAACATTTAAAGCCGCACACGAGTAGTGCGAGTACACACAGCCTCGCGGCGCATTAAAAAATTGGGTTAAGTTATAGAGTTCGTACACCCTTATTGATTTTATTGGCGCTGGGCAAGTGAAAAACGCATGAAAAATTAATAAGCGCGCGTTCAGTGGGCCATCTGGCGTCGGGCTAATGGATTATGAGTGCGAGTTGTGCAGTGTAATTTTTTATTTTCCCCGCCAGCTCCCCGCTCAATACTCGATTGTTTTCCCTGCCCTCCTTGGCAGCGGCACCCGAACCCAGGGCACCCGCACTCGGATTGGTATTTTATGCATGCGAAAAACCGGTGGCAATCGTCGAAGGTGTGCGACCAGCAGCTGAAACAACACGGCGTCCATGGAAACGGCACTGCAAGTGCTGCCCCATAAATGTATTTACATTGCGACCAAAAAAGAGACCCCTAAAGCTAGGCAAACGCATAGTGGTTGAGATATTAACCCAGTCGCCGAAAGAGTCGCAGCCTTAAATGGGAAGTGGAATAATGGGCAGTGACACACTACTCTAAAGTCCGAACACAGGGGAATGGAAATTCTACTTGATAATAAGGTCTTTAAAGCTCTTTCCATTTAGTATAATTTTAAAAGCTTCTTAACTTTTACTTATAGCACTAAATTTCGTACTTTACCGCAGGTAAATTTGATCAGCAAAAGCTCAGGTCCCCTTAAAACATATTTTCAAAAACCGAATACGCTATCGAAATAAATTTACAACTGATCATAAAAAGCTATTGATTATAATTGTGCTGTCAAAAAATGTTCAAACTTTATATCATTGGTTTTAATTAAATTATACGGTTCGTAAAGTTCACGTTCCGTTAGCTGGTGTAAAAACAATTAAATTAGTTGTAAAACACAAGTAGCATTAAAAAATGAGTTACAGGAATTTTAAAACTGGTAAGCCTTTAAATAATACAGGATCGGTTTTTAATTGGTCTAAAGTTCTTAATAATATTCAAGTGACAAGTCGGTGTATGATAGCGTTTTCCGTTTTTATCTTTATATTGTTAAGGTAATCTATTCATAATTCATTTAAAACATATGCGGCTTTTTCTCAAACTTTTTTATAAATATGTTTATACCATTTTTAATTATTTTTTTTTCTATTCTATTTCTATTTTTCTATGGATGTGTACTGTAGAATTGGTTCTTGAACCTATTATGGTTTCCGAATCAGAAATGCTCAGCATACGCCACAAAATCACACAAATCTTTCCCCATTTGGGCGCAAATGCTTGGTTTCGCCCCAGGACAACTGACATTTATATGGCCAGCTCGCACAGGCAGCATTAATACTGCTAATACCACGACGATGAGGACACTGCCGGACCGTTTGAGTACTTTTTTGCTGCCTGCGGCCTAGGTCAGTGGCCAACAGTCGATAAATGTGGGGACTGGAGAACGGCAACGGCAACGGCAGCTCATTTACACTGAGGTTCCAATTGATTAAGTTTTTAGTTAATGGGTTATTTGAACTGAACCGACGACCGACGAGGCCGGCCCCTGGCGTCCTCTGTGTCCTTTCTGCCCCGGACATGTCCTGCGGCTGCCTCGAACTCAAACAACAATTTTTGCTGTAATTGCAAAGTCGCCAATCGAGGTCCGGCCAATATTTGTAACTGGTTAGAGTTGCAGTTGCACTGGAGTCCTGTCGGCCCATTGCTGTGTCATATTGAATGGCCGGGGCAAGTCCGTCGGCCATCCCCTCTATCTCATCGGCAGGATGAATTCTGGATTGGGAGGGGATTGGGCTGGGCAACGGGTCCTGGCAGGACGGAGCCACAGGCAGGCTTGACTGCCCGGCATAATGGTAATTTTCTGATTTCGATTTTGTGTAAATTCATTGCAAACTCTCTAGGAGTCTGATCACAGGCCTTACACCTCGAACAGCGTTTTTAATCGGGAAAGGTCTTTATAATCGTATCAGGAGACATTCGTAGAGTTTCGGTCTTATACCAAGAGTTGATACCCGTATGCCAATAATATCATATTTCAATAAACTAAAAAAAATGTTTAAATAAGTATATTAATACAATAAATTTCAAAACTTTTTCAAAAAGAAATATATTCTGTACCAGTAATAAATTGTTCAATAAATAAAATGGATTCATTTTCAATTTTAAGGAAAAGGCTGTCCATAATGTCTTCATAATAATAAAAATGTGTGGTCTCAAGTGTTCTGCTGTAATATTTTTAGGCCAAACCTGAGATTTTAACATTTTTTTCTTAGTGTACTGCTCTTTTTTCCCCTTTTCCCCCCACCTATCTTACCACACTGCTCGTTCCTCTTCATCATCGTCATCATGTCCATTGTGTGCATTGGAGCGTTATTAGCATCGACTTCATAACGAATTATTGGACCTTGGTCCTTGTGTGTGTCCCCTCCCCCATAACCCCCAGCACTCCTCTCCATCCTTGGTCTATCTGCTCTTGCTTTTTCTGCTACGTTTTGTGTTGGTTTTAAATTGATTGAATTATTATTGTAGCAAGTTTTTTTGGGCTGCCAGCGCCTATGGGTTAAGTTTTAAAGGAATTTTCTTTGATTAGGCCAAGGCTAATAATGGCACGACATTTTGGGCAAACGTCTGGTCGAAAGCCAGTGAGGAAAGTGTGGGACCACTTTAAACTTAAAGGTTAATTACAAGTTTATATACAATTGCTGATGGATAGCTAAAATCAGAGCTCAACGCAAACGCAAAGCCAATAAATATCAATGTTTAAAACTGAACCCCAGTGACTGATATGATAGTTATAGTAGGACGAGTATAACTATCATATCAGTCACTGGGGTTACTCTACGAGTAACGGGTATACAAATAAAATGGTAGCCTAGTCTTTAGACGATAATAAATTATAATTGGGTATATTAAGTTTAGGGGTATATGTAAATGACAATCAAGAATTTGAAGTTTAATAGAATTGAACCACCGAAACCCAAAACTCGTTTCGGCGAAAACAGGGCATCGGTTTCGAGCCATCTCCAACCATAAAACTCTTTTAAGACCATTAATGGGAATTTTGGATGCGTTCCGGCCCTCCCACAAATATCTGCAATACATTGTTTGGGGCCCAGGGATTTCGCCCATACGCACACACAGATATTACACACTGAGTGCGATAAAAGTTTTATCAACATGTTGATGTACTGGCATCCGCAGAATCCTTCTCGCTTCATAATCTGCCAACAATAAACAAAAGCTGCCGCTTGTCAGTGTTTCTCGGCATCCTTTTCCTCCGAACACATCCCTTGGTTGCAGTGTGTGTTTCAACTTAATTGTGAAACAATTTAAGCGCATAATTCCCATTCCCCACTGCCACCCGCTCTTTTAGATTTATAGTAATTTAAAGCATTTGGCATACTACAACTAAATAATTTAACCATGTAGGCCTTTAATTTGCAATACAAATGCGCGGGGCGAACCAATAAATAAGTCAAAAAGCTTCCTAACTTTCGGTCAACCGTGAGTTATAAGCTCGGCCAAGCAAAGTTGTTAAACGATCTATATGCATTATCTATATACGCACACATTTGGTCCAATAAAAACTACTGACAAACTGGGGCAGGACCAAGCTGCTTCGCTGCTCCTGTCGTCGTCCTTCGCTCGAAAGGTCAGGAATGGGTCTACGGCTGTTATGATTGTCAAATATTGAGTCATTTGCCCAAGCTGCTCTGGCAAGGACACTCAAGGATAACTGCCCCTCCTCCGCCTAACTGCTGCCTTTGTTGTCTCTGTTGATTTAGGTTAATACGTTTATGCATAAACTTTATTATTTATGATTAGCAATGTTGGGAAATACACAAAGGGTCCACCAGGATTTTTAAGCGGCGAGAACTGTAGGCTAGGGAATGCCACTAGAGATTTACTTACTCAACAGAAAGTTGAGCTTTTCTAGAAAAATAATCAATTGGAGTCAATTGATTTTACCTAAGTGCCTTAAAACACGTTTAATAATAGAGTTTTTGGATTGGTTACTCAATAATTTGCTAATTTACAAGAACTCAGCCCAGGCAAATTCGGCTTAGACAGTTTAAACTGTACTTTAGCTTGCGATCTCCTTCCCTTGAACAGCCAAAGATTGTTTGCTGAATTATTAAAAATAATTCCGAAAAGGTCAAGATAAGGACAGCCCAGTTTCGCTCCCCTTTCGTCCTGTTACAAAATGCATGAGACAGAATGTCCAACTAAATTGAATAAATGATTAAACCGAAGCTCCAGTCACGGGGTGCTGGGCCTGAACCTGGGTAAATCATATATAAACGTATATGTGGCAAAGGCAGCGGATATAAATTTTCCGTTTCGGTCAAGAATTTATGTGGCCAGGCCATGACACGCATTATTTATACAGATCGGAGAGCCGGGAGGGGCCTTCAAAACCGCGTCAGCAGTTAAAATTGCCTTTACTGGAAAAAAACGATTCGTTGGAAACGGAGGCTTCGAGGGGGAAAACACAACACAAACCTGCGGTTAGTTACGAACAATGAACAATGCACGAGCATTGGCAAAAAAATGGAAAATATTTAACTGCATTTTAAAACCCCGCAGCAAGGCCAACTATAAAAAATACAAGTAATGCCGAATTTGTGTATCGAGTTTGGAAATTCCCCTCTTCAGTAAATACAAACAAATATATTTGCCAAAGAATTTGGAACATTTCAAATTTGCATTAAATGGTAGTTCTAAGCACTGTTTTTTTAAAGTCAGTCTTAAAAAAACTATATTATTCCAAATTATTTGAATTTTGAAAAAGACCTAGAGTAAATATTTGTTCAAGACCAAATATTTCTAATATGCGTTTAAAAAAACACAAGCATTGTTTTCAGTAACAAGAGTGCACTTACCCCTGCGAGCGTGTAGAAGCCGCTGCTGCGGGAAAGTGCAGCAGGAAAAACTAGAGGCTCACCGTCAGCCCACCCCTCCCCTCGGTTCTTGCGGAAATCCCTCAACTCCGTACACATGTCAAGCGCCAAATGAAACCTCAACAGGACAGCCCAGGAGTGCCTGCGACTGCACTGGATGGCTATTCCATGTGCCATGTCCCATGTCCCGCAGTCCGGTCCGCATCCCGTTTTAGTTTTTCGGGGACGAGCACCGCAAAATGTCAGCGCACGCCCCACGCTTGTTAAAATTTATTGTTGCACAAAGCGACAGAGGCCGGCGGGAAAGGCGGAGGGTCTGAAGAGCCTACGGAGCTAAACTAATAGAGGTTTATGGTTTCCCCAGCCGGACAGTGGGCGGAGAATCCCTTGCTAGTTAGCGATGGGTAACGCATCTGTGGAGCCGGGAGAACTAAAGGGATTTTTTGAGGAACAGGAGAAATCAGTTGTACGAAAAGCCCATACAAAATACTAAACAATCTCTTTAGACTTTAATTGCCTTTAAAGCTTTTTTTATAAGTTGTAAAAGAATTTTTATTTGAGCGCATATGTTATAGAATTATTTTAATAAACCAAGCATGCGCTCACTTCATTTTCCATAGCCAGCTTAAGGCAGAAGATTAAGTGACCAAGCACATCCCCCTCACCATTTGCGTTTCAGCACTTCCGTGCGAATATTTTATTTAATCCCCAAATTTAAAGAGCTCAAGGTATCCGGAGGGAAAGGAGGAAAGCGACCAGTCAGTCTGGGCTTTATCAAAAGCGGTTTAAGCAGGGCCAGTCAACCCGAAACCGAGATAAAGATACAGATGCAGATACGCAACAGAAACAAAAACTGGGACAGAAGCGAATACATTTACGAGGCTTGGGGAGGGGCATTCAAACATATTGCACAAGTCAATTACAGGGATTTAGTGAGCTTTTTCGTACATTTTATTTGGCCAGGATTTTGGTTTTAGCATTACAAGGGCGAGGACAGCACCATCCGCAGTCCGTTCCCGAATGTGCCCGCAAAATTGCGATAAAAATATACACCACGCACACAGATCCAGTGCCAGTCCGAAGTACATGTTAAATAGTTTTCCTTTCTGGCCCGGAGAAGGGCAAATGGATATGACCCAACTACACTATAGCACTCAAGCTCCCAATCCCAGGATCGCAGGACCCACGCAGGCACGGATACCGGGACAGACTCGCACACAGGCGCAGCATTCAATTCAATTTGCCGGGCTAATGTGGTATTTGTCAACAGAGAACCAAACAGAAAATTACAGAATTACTCGGACATTGATTGAATCGAACGACGACGACGGCACCGACAACGTCGAAAGCTACCAATGATGACAAGCCAAAGTCCTCGCCCGGATTTACCACCCACCACCCACCAGCCACATCCCACGCCCGCCGCCCACTTGGGCATGAAATTATGGCCCGCAACGCAGGCAAATGGAGTGCAAACTCCCGGACACAATTTCCCGCAAACTATTTTTATTATCACGTAACATGAATTTTAATAAATGGAATTCCAGCCCTCTCACCTGCATGAAGCCCTCGGGACAGCCGGGCAGCTCGCCCGTGGGACTTAGGTTCGTTTCGTAACCGTCCACATCCGTATCCACCATGCCCTCGTCGAACCTTCCCACCGTAAAGCCATCAAAGATGATCTGGAAGAGAAACAGGAATATGTAATTTTAAAATGCTTATATTCATTCGAATGCCCAGGAAGACCCTTTTCATTTTGCTTTGGGTTAACTTATATGTTTTCGATTCCTTACAATAATATTCAGAAAGTTTTATATACAAGAAAGAAATTTATATTCTGAAGTCATAAAATATTATAAACCAAACAACAAACATTAAACTTTAACAGAGTTGCATATCACAATCATTCAACGACGTCTTCGGTCCTATATCACTGAGTATTACAGCTGAACATATTTTCATTTCATTTGTTCATTTGTTTGGCTTTCCTATTCCTAAAAAGCCAGTCCTCGTTCTACTCGTAGTACACTTTTAAGACATACTCCAAATCCTTTAGAGCCCAGTTTAGCCCTGCTTTGCAGGGTATTAAAACTATATTTAACATTTGCTTAAAGTTATGCAAATGAAATTCCATTTGCAAAAAATGTAAGGCACCGCACAACGCTTCATTGTGCCGCCCACTGTTTGCATATTTGATTGGCCATAAAAAAGAAAATACCAGACTCACACTGCCTCGGCAGGAAGTCAAGTCAAGGTCAAAGTAAGAAGGTTGTGAGGCAGAAAGTCAAGTGTCTAATCCTGTATGCAATATGTACATTATGTACTTGTGCGGACCCATGTATTTTAATACCGATTACTCAAAGAGTAAAAGGGTATGTTGTGTTGGGGAAAAGTAAATAACCATAAATTTGAAGATTTTGTTCACTGAAACAACCAAATTGAAACAGTTTTTACTGATCAGTACCAATCTAAATGGGAATCGTACCAATCGCATTATTAATTTAAAAATTGAGTGACCAACCAAAGGTACCGCTACCCTCCGCAAGGTGGCGCGGCGATGACATCGGTGCTGTCTGCGCTGCCTAAGAAAGTCCCAGGAATTTAATTTTCGTTGAAATTTGAAACAGAGTAACGAGTATCTGATAGTCGAGACACTCGAATCATCGCTTCTTCTTGTTCCTAATAAAATATGCAAATAAATGCCTGCCGGAGTGTGTGTCGAAAATTGGAAAGAAAACTCCAATAAAAGGGTTGAGCCTCGGGTTTCAGTTGCTGCCACTTGCTTTTCATTTAGCAGAATTTCCCAACACCTACGCAGACGAGGAGATTTTCACTTCCAATTTGAAATATTAAACAAAGGCAAAAGTGACAGCGGGAGCGGGGGCAGGGGAATCCACATCGTACATGGCATTTGTGGCTTCATTAGAAGCGTCGACTGGACAACAGTGGAAAATTTTCTGAAAAACTTTTGCATTTGCAACTTTGCTTTGGACTTCTACGTGGACTTCTCGCCCCGGAAATTCTCTTGGGCAAATGAGGAAGAATAATTTATGTGTAGTGTATGCTTTTTAAGGAGTTCTCTCGTGCTTTATGGTTTTTTGCATTCGAAGTTCTTTGGTCTTCGACGTGACAAAGTGAGAAACTTTAACGAAAACTTTTCATCGCTGTTTAAATATAAACTTTAAGCCAGTGGTGTCAACCCGTTTCATATTTGACCACTAAAATTCAAAAAGCTCTTCAACATTGCACCAGTTATAGCTAACTGAGTAGTCCACAAAAGAGCAATATCAATATTAACAAAAAATTAGTTTTTTAGAATTTCAAATACACCCTTTGATTAAATGTTTTAAAGACTTATCCACGAAAAGGGCAATAAAATATTATCAAAAATCCATAATTTACATGGAAAATGAATAAATAAATTCGGTAAAAAGAAATAAGTACTTGGATCGGTAAACTCAAATTATTTGTAATAAAAAACGGCTTGATTTATGCGAAGTTCTGTCTGCTTTTTTGCTAAAAAAAGGTTTTCCTTTGGTTGATTTGTTGCATACATTTTCCCGTCCATTAGGTGGCGTGAAAAACTAGCTTTAATTACGAAAATAGCTGGTGCTGTCGGCTGTTTGATTAAAGCCAACATGTTGCCGAGTTTGGGTTAAAGTATTTCCATTAAAAATTGGCCCACGGGTAACTGGCTGGGTCCCAGGCAATTTAAACTTCTCCCTTCTGCGGAGGTCTGGGACTCCTGACAATCATCAATCAATATGTACAAACAGACAACATCACCGACAAGGGTTCCCTGGTTCTCGCCGCGCCAATGTCTAACATTATTATTTCAAGCAATTTCCCACACAGACGCACCCGAGTGAGAAGCAAAAAATATATAAAAATCGAAGGAAAGCGGGAAAACCCAGGGAAGCCTCTGAAAGCCAACCGCATGATTTATATGCTGCGATGAAGAGGTGAGGAAGAAAAGTGAACTGAAAGAAACGCCAACTCTTCCTTACACAATATTTTAACAACTGTCTATGTTACTACTGCTTTCAAAACTTGTATTATTCTATATTTCAATTAAATTCTGGGGTGAATTTTGTTATTGAAGCACAATTGCTGGAACTGTGTTCTCACTATCGGTAACTTAACTTAACTTCACCCACTATTTAAATACTGTTTTTTCAGGTGTACCCACGTTTCGCAAAAAGTGGTCTACAAATTCGGAAACACAAAATAAAAAGTTATCCCCTATGCATGACAGATTTGTGCAAGGTGCAAAGCCCACGAAGGAACATTTTGCATACATCATCCCGCATACTTATTCAAATGTGCGAGCTCGGGACTCCCAGGCGGATTGGCGAAATTTGAGGAGCAAATGGGGTGGCTTGGGAGCGGGGAACAGATTTGCTGACTACCACTTCCTGGGACTCAACTGCTCATTGCGATGTTTACGCAAATTGCAGGGGAAATCAATTATTTTCGAAATTGAAATTGACATTTCTCTGACAGCTCGCCAAAAATGTTTTGAAGCGTGTCTAATTTCATTGTCAACGTGGGTGTTTCCCCTCCCCGGTGCTATTCGATTTGTTTGCTCATTTCTGCGTCTACCCCGCATCGGCCTTCTCTGCTATTTTTCCGTCTTTCAGTGTCCCCAAAGGCGTTTAAAGAGCTCCGCTCCACCTTAAGAGCAGACGGTTGACTGGGATCCAACTGCAATCGCTGGAAGTCCTAATTAAGCACGCACCAAATGCCGGAGCCCCGAAACGTCAGGAGATATGCCGCCAATGCGAGAAATGGAGACATTCTACCGAACATGGACGAACGGAGGGTAGAGAAAGCGAGAATGCGGTACTCAGAGTTTCGTAATACCCTGGAAATTGGGAAACGTTTACCGGAATACCGAGTGCCCATATACTATAATCATACACTTCCCGTTTTTGATTACTTTTGGCTCTTGTTTCAGCGATAAAAACTTTTGCAGAATCACTATAAATCCTTCAACCACTTTCTGAGAGGTTCTCTGGTCTCATAAGTAAAAGATCTTAGAGCTTATATATCAAGGCAGTAGCACTACAAATAAATGGATTTATGAACTGTAAAAATAAAAGGTAAGACTGCTCTGTTTTGATTTCATATTAAAATGTATTAAGCCAAACCAAGCATGTCCTATTTGGTTTAGGTCTGAAACGTGTTGCGTCTGGGCATTTGATGGTTCTAAATATCTGGAAAGTTTTTTAGTTTTCGGTCATTTAAAATACGCGTCCTTACATTATTTTAGGTTACACAGAGAAAAGTAAATTATTAAAGAAAAATTGGGAATACAGAAGTCAAGCCTCAAAAATTTGAAATTCGAAATTTGGCATTTAAATTAAATGAAGCCAGTTTTGTAAACAAATAAAGTTTAAAGGTAAAATCTGATAGAATTTAATAAACTGTAGTTCAGTTAACTTCAATGATGTCGTACAATGCTCCTATAAACTATTTTCTAGCGACTCAATAAACTTTGTTTATCTTAGCTTAAATCACTAAAGTTTCTTCGCTATCCCCGTACTACAATTAACTTGTGCTTTTCCGGACAGAACCCATATACCTCGTCCGGGTGGCAGCCACAGACAGCTCCTCATGCGATATGTACAAATCGGATTGCCGTTGTTGGGCACGGGGGATGTGTCTCGGAATATTTCACGGCGGTGCATTTGTGCGTGGCGCTGTCTGCGAGCGTTGGTGCGTCGGTTCCCGTTAGAGTGCACTCCCCCGCCAGGACCAGGAGGGGTCCTCCTGCCCGAGAGTATGGGTGTGTGTGCACTGCACTTTTATTTCGCTGACGCACGGCTAATCTTTGGCCTACGGCGCACGAAAGCCAACAAACGGACAACGGACGGCGGACAACGGACAACGGACAACAACACGAGGCGGGCAAACACTCCACTGATTCGGCACCACAAACACCAGTGTTGAGAAAGGTAGAAGATAGGGGCAGAGGTAAAAAGGCTATACTGCCAAGAAACATGCTCCAATTTAAATTGATTTGAACTTCATAAAAAATATATAAAAAATAATATGATATAATAATATAAAACATTTTATAGGTGAAAAGCACTTTAAATATCCTTCATCTATCCTTAAAATCACTTATACATTTACCAATTCTTATAGGTTTAATAGTATTTAGTTACTTATTAATGTTCCAAAATGCTTTTAAAAGAAGTCATGAAAATAGATTTAACTAAATGTTAAATGTAATTACTTGTTGTCACAAATGTGTTCTAAACTCTTTTTAATCACAAAAAAATAAAACCTCATAGAATAAAAAGCTCTTAAATATAAGTAAAATTTGGATTAAAACAAGTTATTATTCAAATAAAAACATTAGAATTATTACGCAGGAGTACCTAGCTAGGACCCATCACTATCGTCTACCCCTCAGGACCCTCACCCCACTCACCTGCACGATGTCGCCTTGATCATGACCGGATGCTGTGAATGTCAAGTGACAGAGGAAAGGCAATTTATTCCACTGTGGCGTTGGCACTTTTATGGCATAGGTGCGTCCGATATCGCCATAATATGTACGGTTGCAGACTGTTGGAGGAGTTCAAAAAAGTAGAATGTGAGTCGGAGGGACAGTGGTGTAAACTACAGTAAACGGTCGAAGGTGAACCTGCTGAGCTCTCATCTTAATTTTTAAATTATTTTTTTGTATAAGTACCAAGTGTAAAAACGTATGCTTATAGAAACTTGGATTGCATTTAAGTACGATATGCGAACTAAATAAAAGGAAAAAATTGATTCATGCCTTTTGTAGTTTAGAGTGCGCCCAGTTCGCTCCTTCGATAGTTCACTGTACTGTTTGTTAACCCTCTCCAGCAGAGTGGCGGACGACAGCAGGCTGCATTCACTCACCGGAGCAATGTTTGGGCTCATCCTTGCCGTCGGCGCAATCGCTGCGTCCGTCGCAGTATTTGTCCAGGGGCACGCAGATGGTGCCGCTGTTCCCGCTGCCCTTGCAGGAGAACTCGGAGACGCGGCAGGCGAGTCCCAGGGTGGTGGCCAGCAGGACGACCAGGAGCGCCGGCAGCAGGAGCTGTAGCTCCACCAGCCGCTGCAGCGGAGATGAAGATGAACCGCACAGCCGATGGCAGTGCTTGTGACGTCTCCCCATCCTGGGCATCTGAAAGGGGGAGATTAGTTAAGTCAACAAATTGTCAGGCGATGCGCTGGAATCAAAGCGCTCCTGTCAGCCGGAAAATGAGATGGCGGTGAGTCGCAGGAAGCGACCGCCAGCTGACCCAGATGAGTGGCGCGAGTTTAAGCAGGCAGGGGTGTTCACCCCGAGTTGCCCCGCAGATCAGGAAGCAAGTGCGTGACAAAGAGGGAGTTGTGAGTATTTACCCCTTAAGTTGCAAAATTCCGATACAAAGATGGAACATTTAAATGTAACGCTCGAATTTGAATTTTTAAATTTAAACTATTAACCAGATTAGTAAATGGAGGATGAGTTACTTAAGTCTTCGTTCTAATGTTGTTACTAATAATTTATTTTCTTTTTTCAAATAACTTAATTTGGAAACGATTTTGAGTTTGTTATTTAGATATTTGATTAGCAAAATTCCATTTAATTTGTGTTCAAACATAGCCTTTAACTAGTGCAGACAAGGGCACAAAGTCATTAGACTGTACACTAAAATGTGCAGTCCCATAAAGTTCCTGCAAACTTGGGTGAGGTTTAAATGCCGAAGCCTTCAAGTATTCCCTCACCTGCCTTCGTTTCGAGTTCCTTGTCTTTGTTTCATCCCTAAAACCCACTTTCTCCTCTCATCCCTAGCAACTGCCCCTTGTGGCCTTCTCATTTTTCTGCAATTTCTGCTTAGCCCCCAGCTAATTATTTTAGCTTCAGTTGGGATATTTTTCGTTGGCCACTTGTAAGTCTCTAAAACAACGGGAACAAAGGGGGAAAGAAGAGGCCCGGGTCAGATTCAGTCCCTCAGTCCTCCAGTCCCTCAGTCCCCGAGCAGCAGACGCTCCCCAGTTTCTTGGGCTAAGTAACTGAAAGTGTCCCGGTTGGCATTATCTCCACTCTTATCCCCGCTGACTCACACACACGACACACATAGTATCTGGCAAGCGTTCTGGGGAGGGAGCGCACAATTATAGCACAACTCGAGCGGGAAACATATTGACAGGAGAAAGCCACGAGGGTCCGACTCAGAAGAAAGGGACCGGGAAAATGGGGAGCCAAGCGTTATGAGTGTTTTCCCGTTTGGCACGCGTCGCCTTCCCCCAACTCATCTTTTCCCAGCCCAGATTGTCAGCCACATTATTATGCTTTATTTCCGTGCGCCTGCTTCCTGCTTCATTTTATTAAAAATCTACAAGCACACACAAATAATGTTGGTCTTATGTTTTCCCGAGCTTATACACTTTTAATTTTAATCTTTCATCTGCCTTGTTTAATTCTCAGTCACATAAAATATTAAAAAAGAAACGAAGGTTTTCATAGAAATATAAACAATTTAGCAATATGTTTCACAATATCGGTATTATTTTGTATGCCTCTGCAATAAAATCTTATGATTTTCCATTTTCCTAAACTTCATAAAATATATTCAATCAGGTCAAGTTTGAACCTACAGCTTTCATGTACCATAAATGGTTTTATAATTGAGAAATATTTTTAAGTTTTGTTTGTCACTGGGAACAATTTTAAATTATTAAAGTCATGCGACTTTCATCCTGGGATCATTCTTCAAGCTGGTGTGGCTGTGTAGGAGGAAGTGGGACTTGAGACGCCGTCTCGGACTTGGACTTTCCCTGCCCTTTAGTTCTTCTCGGTTTACTGTTATTGTTGCTGTGGCTGGTACTGTGGCTCTGGCTGCTGTCCTGTGCTGAAGTGTTTACAACACTTCCGGCGCATAATGGAAAACAAAAGGCTTAAAAGGGGATACACAAAGGATTTGAGCAATCAAGTGCGCTTTTGAGCACGCAGACCGATAGCAGTTTTATTCCCGCTCGCTTTTCCTGCCTCGCATTTTTTCTTGCACCTGCCATTAGGTTGAGGGCTGAGGAGAAAAGACGCTTTCGCCCTCAGTTTGTTTCAAAGTCATAACAATGCTGGGTTTTCAATATGCGCCCCGAGGAACCCACACGTATGCGCCATAAAGTCCTCCCATGTGGCAGGAGAAAAGGGAAACGAAGCAAAGAAACGGGGCATAAAACTTCAAGTAGTTAGGTCCAAATGTCTGCACGGTTTTAGCCAGCAACAACAAAGGGTGGACACGGAAAAAAGGATTTCAAGGGGTCTGGCTTTTATGTCTAAAGTTTCACTTGAACGTCGAGCGCACAAACACCCGGCCGTTCTGGTAAAACGACATCTAAATTCTGTAGGGGAATGCACCTATGTGTGGGCCGAAGGACTACGGGCTCGGGGAATTTTAATTATAATGCTCTTCCGGGTTTTCGGCCAAGGACCCACAAAAATACGACTATCGCTCACTTAATTCAATGCATATTCGCCCGGCTCCCCGTTTGATTGACCTTGAGAATGCAGTTACAAACAGCTGGAAATCATGAAAAAGGCTGTTGCCGAGCTGGAAGGATAATACCAGCGATAAGGAAGAAGGAAGGAAGTCGGAAGATAATCGGTTGCAGCGCCAGCCGTCCCTCGGGCAAGAGGCAGAGCCAGGAAAAAACAGGGAAGCGGCTTGTAAGCCATTCCTAAGCCATTCCATGCCAGCAAACAGGGGCGACCACTGCCAGAAACGGGCCAGTGAGTGCGGAAGAAGGACGGCCACCAACAATGGAAGAAGCTCGAGGAAGAAACATTGGATGGGCGACCGCTGGAGGAGAATACTTGAATAAATACAAACAGAAGAACACTAAAAACACACCTTCACCAATAAACAAGAATGGAAACGAGCATTCGAGAGCGAAATACTTAAAAACGGTTCACATTTTCAAAAGTAAAATGTCTGCATTTATATATGAAATATTATTATTTAAATATAAAATATTAATTACAAAACAACGAGATGTAGGCAACTTGACCCTGGTGTTTCTTTGGTAGCTATAAGAAAAAGCTTCTATACCGGCAGGCGTTTTAAAACATACGATCTTCCAAGGTTCACTTTAAAAGTTTTTACACTCTCCACAATATTGTCAAAAACTGAGAAAATATCTAGTAGAACTTTAATTAACAAATGTGTTGTTAGTTAAGATTTAGCCGCACATTTAATTTATCTTCTGTAAATTTATTTTACCCTAGCAAAGTGTTTTAAACTTAGTTCCGAAGTCTAGCTATAATCTTATCTAGATTCACATTTTTCTGCCGATCGGATAATTATAGAAAAGTAAATTATATCGTAACTCCTATATAAAATCGCATCAGATTTAAATGCGCCTACGATTCGCTTTAAGAATTTCACGATTTACTTTGCCTTTAATCCTTTCACTTTCGGAGAACCAATTGTCGACAGAATCCCCAATTACCCCAATGCGTTTTGCTCACATGCATCTAAAGCTTGTCCTGGCTTAAAGGTCTTTCATTTCATTTATGGCCACATGCAGTCGCCTTCTCCTGAGCTAATCCCATCAATATACTCTCATGCCCGGGCTCAATCAAATTCTAGTTACAATTTGAAGACCTCACCAGGACACACATGGCACAATTAGAAGGCAAGAGATAGAGGAGAAAGCTTCAAAAAAACTACTGGTCGACTGACACACTGGATGGCTAAGAATCTGCCACAATTGACAAAGAATTTATGCGACGCTTATGAAAGGATTTCCAGCTAAGTCCCTTTCACCAAATGGCAGGTCTCGCTTTTTCTGCAAGCCCTTCGAAAAGGAAATGGGGAAAGCAACTGGTAACCATGTCCTTCAATCCTACAGCAGTAAATAAACGCATCTGGGCCAGAAAGTGAATGCTGAAAGCCCTCAAATAATTACTGAATTGTATCAATTGTGAGGATCTCAATGCATTGCTAAGATTGTCTTATTTGTGTGGGTTTACAATACATGAGAGTAAGCTGTTTTTGATTTGAAAATAACATGTTCAGTGGAATAAAATATATCACAAACATTATTTAAATAAATGTACAAGAGACGCGTACAAATTAAAATAATTAAAATCTAGATCCATTGCAAAGTATCTTTTTGCAGTGCAGTGCACACCAAACTGAATTTAGAATTCTTTGTCGACAAAAAGTTGAAAATCACGCTGCAAATGTGGACATTTGAATTCTTCCATTTCCTGGTACTGAATTGCCACCGAAAAACAACAGCCGAAAAGAATAATATTTATAATTAAATTAATAAGAAACAGCATCAAAAGTCGGCAGGGCCGAGGGGCAAAAGGCGACTCCGATGGCCAGCAGGCGTCAAGAAATTAGCATAACAAAGCCATTAGGGGAGGCACAGGGGAGCTCCAGAGGATGCTGATTTCAAAGGCGATGTGGCGATGACAGAGGCTCACGTCGAGGGGCGGGAGGCTGGGGATGGGGCGGACCAGGCGGAGGTGCTGCCGGGCAAAGCGGCACAGAGACAAACAGACTGAGAATGTCACCCGCAGAGCCTGGATACACCAGCAAAAATTGAGGCGTTTAGGTTTTTAAGTAATGATCTTAGGTCTTTGTTTTAGGTTTTGTTGTAAGCCCTCAAATTATACATATAAATGAGAAAATTTAGATTGACATTTATTTTTATAAAATATTTCGTTATGTATTTTAAAAGAGCACACAGTAAATTTGAATTAAATTTAAGATACCGCATTAAATAGTCATTTAAAAATAAAAAATTTGTTGAACGTATTTGACTGAAGCGTGTGTTCTACGCCCCAATTGCTTGCACTTAAATTCAAAATTATATTTTATAAGAACATTTTTTCTCTGGTGTAGCAGTGCTTGCCATTTTTCCGCGTTTCTTTTTTAGTCGCAGTCTACGTGCGAAGCTACTTTTTGAGTAATGGCCAAGATTACGCTGCAATGTGATGGAAATGGGAAATGCTGGCCAGGATGCGAGGGAGTGCAGGACGGCGGAGGTCCTGTCGCCTGTCCTTGCACAATTTAAAGTTGGTGTCACGCATCACGCTTCGGACTAATGAGTCTCGTTTCTCCTCTCGTTTGCGCTCCAGCTCCGTCTGTGGCAATTGCAACGTGATTTGGCCAACGCGGCTCAATCAAGGCGGGAAAAACGAGGGCCCAGGGGGAGATATGGGAGTTCGCGGCTGGTTACACGCCCTGATGAATGTCGCGGCGGACCATGCGGCGTATGAGTAGCATATAATTGGGAATCAGCTAGGGCCAACTAATCAAACGGAAAAGCCATTTTTCAGATTTGAATTGTACCCTTCGATTAAACAATTGAAATCTGAAAAATGGCTTTTTCGTTTGATTGAGAATGATTGGGTTTGGTAGAGCGAACGCTTCCAAAGTGCATATCAATCTATAAATGGCATGGAGATTCATTCAGTTTCATGGTTTCAGTTATTAAGAAGGGAATTGTCAAAGTATTAAGCAATTAAGAAAAAAATACTCATACTGAAAATACTGAACCAATAAAATTACAATAAGTTCGAATTCATTACCTTAAAAAAAGGATGTTATTTTAAGGAACACATTGAATCAATGTACACATGCTGGGGGAACAGAAAATGATTACGAAACAAGGTTTCCTATTTTTTACAATGTTCCACTGCATGCCCAGAATTTAATCAAACTCCCTGGAGTAGACCCTATCCTTATCCCCCATCATTTGCCCTACGATATGACTTATTTGCCACATACTCCTGCTCCTTATGTCTTTCTGAACTATTTCTCATGCTGACTATCAACTTGCGAGCAGAAATACCAAGAGTCATGACCATTAAAGTTGGCAAACATAAAACTGACGCAGTTCGAAGGGCGAAGGGCCCGAGACTTTTGCACATTAAAAATGTAAACTTAATTTTAAAGCCGAGGCTGGGAGTGGAATGGCGGGAATCTGCAGCTGAAGCTGGAGATGGTGGCCCAGGGCAGGGCTCGGCCTCATACAACTATAATGCCGAATCCGACGCTCCTTCGCCGAGCAAACATTTCGCATAAAATGCCAAATGCTCTGTCCTGCCGGCATGTGTGGGTGTGGTCGTAAAGCAAACGATTGTAGCCAAAGCTGCAAACTGACAACAATGTAGACCGTCGTGGATTTTTATGCCCGGCAAACTGTAAAAAGGGCCGAAACCCCTCAGCTTTTCTCTCAAACAAATTGCATATGAGCATTTTCCATTTAAATTTTTCGCGCTCACTACGCCGGGCATTCCGCACGGAGAAAGAGGCGAAGCAGGAGAAAATTGAAATTCACGCTATCTCCGCTATAATTCCTTTAAAAAACTAGGGGGATGAAAGGCCGTGGGGCAACGAACTTTTGGGCCAAGCTAATGCAGGCAGTATAATGCATTGGCCGGGCCAAATGAAAGTCTCGAGGTGAGCTCAAGGACTGGCCAGACGTCGGCGGTAGCCCTCGGCGCCAGGACTAGACGTGGCTTTCCTCCTCCGTTTATTCCAGTTCCCTGCCTCCTTCGAACTGTTCATAATGAGTTCCTTCGTCTCGGGCGCACACACACATTGCGCATACGCCACGTCTTACATGCGTTTAAAAGAAATAATGGGTGAGTGCCTGCAGTAGTCTTTCGGGCTAGCCGATGTCAGCGTATGAAAAATCTTGAATACAGTTTTATAAGATATTTGTTCCTCTCAAGTACCTAGTCTTTTTACACCCTTCAGAGGGTATAATGATTTCAGTCAGAAGTTTGCAACGCAGTGAAGGAGACGTTTCCGACCCCATAAAGTATATATATTTTTCATCAGCGTCACTAGACGAGACGATCTAGCCATGTCCGTCCGTCCGTCCGTCCGTCCGTCCGTCTCTACGCAAACTAGTCTCTCAATTTTAAAGCTATCGGGCTGAAACTTTCCCAAATGTCTTCTTTGTATTGCAGGTAGTATATAAGTCGGAACCAGCCGGATCGGACAACTATATCTTATAGCTCCCATAGGAACTATTGGGGAAAAAATTTAAAAATATTATATTATATTATATATAGATTTAAAAAAAAATAGTCTGAAAAAAAGATGAATTTTTTTTTTAATATCAGCAACAATCCCTTAAAATTTCACACGGTGTTACTAAAGTTTATTATTTCTTATAACTGCAGGGTATACACACTTCGGCTTGCCGAAGTTAACCTCCTTTCTTGTTTCATATTATTTTCAACCCAATTTTCAGATCCTTCCTATTAGTCGACCGATTTTGAAAAAATTAAATTCAAAATTCATAACTAATAAAAATATGTGATTTCCAAGCGTAGAAGGTTATATGTAAAAAAACCCCAAAGATATAATTTAAAAAAAAAAAAAATTCCCGGCTGGTTGTACTTCAAACTAATGCGGCTTAAAGTATGGGTTACCCATGGTGAGCAAAGTACAGGTGCCTTCTGGATACCGCAACGACAAATAGAGGTGCAATAGAATATCTAGTCGCTTTGTATCTTTTCACAAGTCTATCTCAGTCTGGGTAAGCAGAAGATTGGTGTCTTCCAGACACCGCAAGGGCAACTAGGGATAGCAATAGGCACGATGGTGCTAGGGGAAAGAGATGGCGCGACGTAGGCTTTTGCATTTAATCTTATGAATCTTTGAACATACTTTAGCACTTTGACACTTTTGCCCATCGCCAGCGGCGGCGACAGAGTCGGGCGGTGGCAAACAGTTTTCGGTCGGATTTTTAGACTTTGCTAGCAGCATCAGAGTGCCATTAGAGTGGGGCCAGGGGGACTCCGGGGCGTTGTGGTTCCAGGGGACGAAAGCCCCCACCTACGTGCGGTGGCTTTAGGAGTATCCCGGATTAATGGCAATGGTGCTGTTAGGCGGTGTACGAACGAGGATGACGTGTCTGGGTGCCATAGTTTTAGGCCTATTTATGGCACATATGGTCTAAAAGCCTCCTATATCGATTGCTCTTTTGGTACATTTCAGCCCTGCAGGCAAAATACAAGACATAAATTACTGTACTGTTATTTTCTGATTATTATCCAAAACTACTAAACAATATGGAAATCTATGGAAAATCTATAGCATTTTAGATGCTACAATGAGTAACACCTAAAGTGAAAGGTTCAAGTCCCATAAAACCAAGTTAAAATTTACTAAAAGAATTCAAGGCAAACTGAAAAGTTCAATCCCCCATTTGAACATATTTTATTTATTTACAAAGCAGCCAAAGTGTGTGCCATGCGTTTGTTTCAAATTCGGAGTCCTCGCTTTCAAAAATATTCGCCCACATTTCAAATTAAAGAAAAACAGCCGTAAACACAAGAATTTTGGGGCATTTAGTTGTGTTGGAAACAAATGTTCGCTTTATTTTGTGGTGCGCCATGGCAACTAAATGGAAAATGAAAAATTTATAGAAATTCAAATGCAGTGCAGCCCAAGTAAAGCTGGCTTAAAGACCCGGGCCCGAATGGGTTACGGAAACCAACTGAAAATATAGCGCAGACCGGGAGAGGGAGACTCAGAGCTATCAATGGCAGCAGTTGCTACAAAATGCCAAATTTGCATATAAAGTAAAATTGAAAATGCCACTGGGAGTGGGCTGAGGAGCAGAAGCCAACCGAAAAAACGAAAATCGGAAAATAAAAGGAAAGCTCCGCAAGCCGACAAATGCAGTTCTTGACTCGGCCTGCATTTCCAGTCCACAAACGCTTTAACCTTTCGGCTTCCTCCTTTTCTGTGGCGCTTCCTTAAAAATATTTACATTGATTTGCTTGGCTTTGACTGCCAGAACTCCGCCGCCACCCCCATTTTCCGCTGCGTTGAAATATAAATTGCTGGCACTTTATATTTGATAGGCAGACTTGCGGAAATGCGCGTCACGTACATCGAGGGCAAATGGAGATGGGTGAGGCACTGGCACTGGATGATCCCGAGTCGAAAACCAACAGAGGCCACAAATCACGGGCCTCAGGTCGGTTTATAGTGAGCCTCGATCTGGACCGGAGAGATGGCCGCGTGAATGTTCGCAGAAAAGTTTCCCAAGAAAACTCAAGCAGTTACTTCGGTATTTTGAAGTTAACTTATCAAAATACCTAAGCCTAATTTTCGCTTTATAAACAAAAAATTCCGATATAAAGAATAAATCAAGTTTAAACTCAACTAAGCTGTGTAATTATATTTTTTAAGATTTTAAAGTTTAACATATTCAAGTGGTAGAGTTTTAACCACCGATATCCGTTTTAAGCGAACTCTCGACAGTATTAAAATACTGTAGTTTTACAAAATCTTTATTGATACAACTTAATGAAATTGTAGTATTTTATTGAACATCTGTTTAAAAATTATTAACGTGGTCGTGAAGTTCTACAAATCGACAGTATTAAAATAGTAAATTTTTATAAAATCTTTCTCGATTATACTAAACGAAATTAAAGTATTTTATTATAATAACCAGTTGGAACCGGAATTTCATTTTGAACATCTAGTTAAAATTTCAACATGTGTATCTTTGACTTGCGAATATTAAAGTAGTCCTGAAATAGTTATAAGAAATCGTTCCCCTATGTTCAAACATTTATGTTCTATATTTATGTCTTTTTTCCAGCGCTTTGTGGCTCCTGGCCGTCGAAATACGCAGCTTTAATTGGCCTCACGCAGCCATCTCTCTGTTTTCCACTGTTGCCTCACGCGCAGTGCCGTGAACTATTTTCGTGTGCTTGCCTTTTTTCGTTCTGCAGGTTTGGTTACGCTGGTAGGCAAGCCAGGTAAACGCTGCCGGGAACGGGTCCTCCGATTCCAATCCTCCTGGCCACGGCCTAACTGATACAAATTTGTTACACGTACAGCTGTGGGGGCGAGAGATACGGCCGTGGAGGAGTACGTGTGTTCGTTAGCCTAAATTCCGCGTGGCCTAAACACCCCGCCCACTTTCGCCTCCGCCCGTGTCCTGCCGGGCTGAAAACTAATTCGAAATTCATGGGCTCGATTTGCATTTTTGATTACTCGCAATACTCTGCACTACACGCAGCCAGGGCGGCAGCGCCTGTAGTTGTAGTTGTAGTGGCGTTCATTGTCTTGGAGGAAAACTAGGATGTATCCATACATATTAAAACGGATGTGTGGGCGGTGGAAAGGTGTGATATTTATATTTGCGAAGGGAAATTCTACGGCTTCGGGGAGTTGGGGACCTTGGAGGGGGTTTTTCGTAGTTTTAAGTAATTGGTCGCCGTTTTATGGCACACACACACTCACCTAGTCAGTCACTCACTTGGGGCGCATGCCGGAAAACACATAAATATTAAAATAAAAATAAAATTATAATGTATGCGTTATGGTTTAATTGGTTGCAGTAAAACGTGTCTCTTTTTCTTGTTTTTCGCCAGTGTGCTGCATTCTTGTGGCTTTAATTAAAAGCATAGGAGGGCCAGGTGGGCCAAGTGGGTGAAAAGGGGGAGAGTCGGAATGTAAACAGTACGTAAAAAGCGGGGAATCTGGGGAATGCGTCTGCCATAAAACAGGGAATGTGAAATGCGCATAACTAGCCGGGAAGGTTTTTCATTTAATAGCTGATTGAAATTTGAGTTGATTACATTCTCCAGCACAGTTTTTATGTAGTTTCCGAGAGGTAACACAATTAATTTGATTGATAACTTTTTTCGCTCTGTTTAATTAAATGTTAGGGTGAGCTTTGAATGCAATGCAGTTTTTGTTAAAAATATGTATCTTATAAAAAACTGTACAAAAAAAACCGTGTTGGTCGCCGGAGAGTATGGTAAGGAAATAAATTACATAACATTAAAGGAATATAAAGCTACACTAATAGGGGCCAGTATTCATTATCCAATGTATCAGATTAACGGCTAATACCCGGCAGTACTCCAAGATATTTATCCATTTTTCAAAAATATGCAGAATAAATTTACCTGGAGGAGCAACCCCAACGGAGACAATCCTGCCCCAATTACTCAGATTTCCACCCCTCATTTGCAAAACGCCCCTCATTAGGCGTCCCAAAATCCGAATTCCACGCGGCCCAACTAATGGCTACGGCCCATTTGTTGCCACTTCCTCTCACCTTCATTGGGACACTTCACCTGGTTGTCACCTGAAAAGGCAAGGGCTGGGGCAGAACGGAAACTAGCAGTTCCATTGCATAACAACATGAAAATGTGCTAATTTGTTTAGGCAGCGCCACTTTCCAACTGCACTAATGCTGACAAATAACCATAATGATGGCAGTAGCAGTAACAGCCATTCGGAGTCCTGCGACAAAACTTTCAAATATGCTGAGCCCGACTCGGAATTATTCTGTTTCGGCCCGAATGGCAGGGATCCCCATTGTCACTGCCGCTGATGCCGTTGATTGTCTACGTGTTTGCGTGTCACCCGAACATTACGGCCAGAATGTCAGACAGCCACGAGGCAGCTCCACCTCGGCGGATGACTTAATTAGTCAAAATTTTTGGCAATGTCTTGCTCCTGAACTCCGCGAGTAGCTTAATGAAGAGCCACTCGAAGAAATGGTTCCGCGAAGAGGGTATGAACATTAGTATGTTTACCTTTTGAATTTAAAAATAAACCGGAAATTACTAATTTATTGGGCAGTATTTGTGGCCAAAAATTGTTAAAAGGACACCTTGTATAAAATATATAATACATTTGTATAATGCCTGAAAACTATATGGTACATTCTTATATAGGTTTAGGGTATGTATACTTCCTTAATTAACCCAGCGGAACCCAAGTAAACTTTTCGCCCGAACGTCGATTCAATTTGTGGCGACACCTCGAACAATAAATTACATTAGCGACATTTACCTTTTCCCTGCTGATGTTTGATTATGGCCTTCTGTGGGGCGTGTGTGTCGATTTCGTAGTTTTTTCATCCCGTTTATAAGCCCCGCACACGTGCCTGCCAATTGAACTGCCGGCCATGTTTCCTAATCAATGACCCTTATCACCCTGTCGTTGGTGGCTTTAATTAAAGTTCAAACTGTCAGCCGGCAGCAGCTGAGTCGAACGGACGTAAATTGAATTTTAATGTACGTATACGTAATATTTCGTTGGTTTCCCGGCTCTCCGCCTTTAATGCAATCAATAGACGAGGAGCAGAGCTCAACTTAGCCCACATTGCTCAGAACAGTGCGCTCTGAAGCAGCTACTTGACAAGCTGCCGCAGAAGAAGGGGAGAATGCGGAGAAAGCGTGGGAAAGGGGGAGAAAGCGGAGAAAGGAGCGAGCGGCGACGTCCTCAATTCCTCAATTTTTGTCGTCGTCTGTTTTTGCTCTGCACTATGGCCTAGTTTTTGGTTAGCGCGCAATCAAAGCGATATTGGCGCCTATTAGAAAAGGAAATTTCCCACCAGAGAACGGCAGGCGGAGAAAGTGAAAAGAGAGGAGTTCGTGATTGGACGGCTATTCAGTTTGGCATTCGCATCGTTGCGGTATTTGTGGGAAATCAAAGAGAAGAATATGCCGTCCGCCATTTTGTAAAACTGAAAACCATTTTTGCAAAAAACATCTTACTAACTCTTATTGATTATTTATCAATTTAAATTACTATGAACGGGATACCATATTATTTTTTGGCTATGCTGTCGGATTGACACTTTAAAGACAGCTAATAAATATTATTTTTTGTAAGTTACATGATATAGTCGTTAAAAAGTTCCTTAATTGTAAAATCAATAGCTGGAGATTTTTAATATACAACTGCTGCTTTAAGGCAATGAAACCGGTTAATGCTTGCTCTATCTTAATCTGCAATGCCCTTTTTCGTAATCAATAAATTATTCACAATTCTGATTCAAAGACTTCGATTATTTATGAGCTGAAAGCGGACAAAGTAAGTAACAACTGTTTCTTGCAGTGAAGTCGATTCTTTGCATAATATTTATAAAATAAGATACCTGCGCAGACAATATTTCTTCCATTACTGCCTCAAAAATAAAAGTCAATAGAAATCAATTCCAATTAAGTGTTGCACAAATTGCCTGTGGAAGCAAATACACATCCACAGAGCTGCTATCCCTTGCCAATCAGATGTTTATGGACTAGCTCGATGTTTGATATCCACTCGCCTCGAATTCCAACAACCCTGCACTTTTAGCCTGGCGCGTGTTTATTGTACAATTTTTGGTATTTATTGGCACTTGATTTTCTGTGGCCAGTAACTGTGTGTCACGTATCTCTTTTTTCATTTGTCTGAGCACTTGCCGTCATGGTTTTGTGGAGTTTTATCTTGCAATTTATTTAGTTTTTATGCAAATCAAATTACGACACACAAAAAACTCACAAAGTGTTTCAAATTTGCTTGGGGGCTTTCAAGCATTTTCCTTTTCAATTCCATTACTGTTTGCGTATCTATAAACGGGCTTATGTGAAGTTTTTATCATTCATAATTCCCCTTTTAAAATTAATTGATGGCTTTTTTTGACAACCACCAAGCAAGGACAATAGATAACAATTGGTGCCAGTTGGCCGGAATTGTGATCGAACAATCGCCAAACCGAATGTGTGACAGCGGAAATATGTATATAACCACAGTTAAATTTGAATTCACTTTAATAAAATAATATTTGGCAACCGACGAATTTATTTCAGGTTCGAATTCAATGAGATTTATGCGACTTCTGCCATTTGTCTGGCATCAATCCTTTGATTTCTTGTTCTGCAAAAACTTTCAAATTAGCTGCTCGGCAATAAAAACAGGACGAGACACAAAAAGCAATTGCTGTGACCAACAAAATTCTCTTCCAAACTAACTTTGTCTGCGAATCATTCCGAACTTCTCGTCATGTGCGAGAAAGTATTGCAATCTGCAGGAACATTTTAAACGCAGTCGAGATATTTTCTCATTTCGCATTTGCTGTGGCTCCGAAGAACATTTTCCTCTTCCTTTTCCATATGCAGAGTGAAACTAAATGGCGTGTAACAAGCTCCGAGCAAGAAAAACAATAAACTGGCTGAGGCTTTCGCCGAAATATGAAGGAGCTGCAGGATGCCTTCGAGAAGAAGGAGCAAAAAATTGAAAACATATTAAAGACTGGCGCCAAGAGTTGATCAAATTGATGCTTGACTTTTGGGACAGCGGCCAAAACCGATGGCACAACAGAAAATCCTGCGAAACTTATAAACTTTGGCCCCAACAAAAATAAAAACTGAAATAGAAATAGAAAAGCCGGAAAATGAAATGGCATGTGAGTGAAAAAAGGAGGACGCGCCGCAGACGCAGAGGTCCTTGCATTTCTCCGGCTCACGCAAACAGAGCGCAACGGACACGTAGCAGCCCGTAGAAGTTACATCTCTCCAAGGAGAAAGGAGAAAGGGGCGTGGCAGCGGGCCGGGAAAGCGGCCAACTACCAACAACAAACAACAGCCCTCTTGGGCCTGCCAATGGCACAGTTCAATTTCGCTTTGGAAAAAACAAGAAGCAAACCGAAACTTGCCGGAAAAGGTTGTCATCGATTTAATCAGGACCAAGTTTTATATATTCCCTTACAGATTGTTCAGTTGCTTTGGGTAATTGTGGCGAAGTCGACAATGTGAGGGGTTGGCGCCAAGCAAAATTGCCAGGTGACGAGGTGGCAGCCCCTTTTAATCAATAATCCAGAGAGCTCAAATTTAGTATTTTCAAAAAGCAATTTCTCTCAAATGTAGCGTCATAAAAAGTTATCAATACCGTTGCAAAAGTTTCTGTTACTTCATTGTATTTAACGTTTGCCATCATAAACAAAACAGAGCCAATATCAAAATATTATTGGACAGCTTCAGAACAGCTTGTTTGTTTCCGCATCTTATCTTGTCAAAAGGCCACTGGGCACACTATCGAAAACAAAAACACCGAACCCTCTCAGGGCCAGGCCAAGTGCTCCAGCTTGCAATTGGCCACGTCAAGTTGCTTCCGAAAACTTTGCATAATTGGCAACAGCAACTTGACAAGAAGCAACTTGAATTGAGACCCTCGAACTTTCCCGCCCCCACCGCTTCCCCTCCTTTCTTTGCCAGTTTAGTGCATCCGTTCTGGGAACGAAGTCCAGTGAAATACGCTCCTAATTAGTGGCGACCCTGTGCCCATTTCAATTTCATTTCCCTCGCCGTGCCGCACACAAAGGCCGAACCAAACGAGAAATTCAATTATTTATGAAAACATGAAAAGCAGCCGCTCTGCTGCGAACATTTTTCATTAGAGCCGAGCGTCTGCCCCTCCGAAAAAGGAAGCACAGTACAATATAATTGCAGAGCTAGGCCCAAACAGCGAACTTTGACCGACTACCGCCTGACCGCTATTGTGGCCTTGAAGCGACTGCGAAAAGGCAAAAGGGGTGGGCGGGCGTTGGAAAACGGAAAACGGGGCTAGCTCATATGTAATTTGTTTTTACCCCGAGAGTTCCGAGTTCCATTTTCAGCATGCAAGGCGAAGAGCAAACAGCAGAGCGTACATTAAAGGCCGCGATATATTAAGCCTGTGCACGCGAGAGGGCCAAGAGTAGCCGAAATGGCCCAAAGAAGGCCCCCTCGGAGGGGGACCCACGAACTAGCTGGGGTCGCAAAGTCAAAGTGAAAGTACCAGTATCACGGAAGCCCCGAGTAAAATGTCGGTCGCATTATGGTAATTTAGATTTGATAAGTTTGCCAGCAAATGGGTCCCGGTTCTGCATTCGGCTAACGGTGTGCTACATATGTCTGATACTTAAAGTTGATTGATGTCGTAAGGGAAATTCGGGCCTATTATGGGATGTACCAAGTAATTTACATCGATTTTGTGAGGCGAAAACACTGACCTTGCTTTTTAATATTAGCTGTAGTTATAATCCTCCTTTCTTAAACTTTACATTTAGATACAGCATCTTGGCCAAATTGTACATATTCCTTTTCACTCCTACTCTTTTTGTAAAGATATTTTGTTCATTACGGTTCAATTTAATCAGATGTTTATATTGTAAACATTACAGTAAGCCCTTAGAGACTGCAATTTGCGACTGAAATAATTTTAGTTATTAGACATAAAATAATAAAGAAATATAACTTTCTTATCTTTAATCTATTTAGGAATTAAAGAGAAAAATGTATACTCTATGTTTTGTAGGGAAACAGTAGCATCCTATATGGTAATATCGACTAACAGAAAATAACAATTTGAAAATTAAAAAACCTATTTCAGCATCTATGTCACAAGTTCCTGGAACGATTGTAACATTAGCAAAACGACTTGTAAGCAAGGGAAAACTTTTACTTACTAGAAGTACAAGTGCAAGTTCGTGAAACAATTGTAACATTTGATCTGACGACGTGTACACAAGAAATCTTTTTGCTGCAAAAATATGTGAAAACGTGAAATTCATTGATTCGCTTGCCCCCTTGTTATGAGTCCTACTTTAAAACACACTGCTGGGAAAAAACAGTGTTGGCTTAACTATTTACATTACAATATCATGTTATATTGTGTTCTCAAACAAGCCGAGGCTAAATGCCAATAAAACAAGCTTTTCAAAAAGTTTTTCCTTTTTCATTCCTCGCCTCGTTTTCCTTTTTCGCAGTCATGTGAATCCTTTTTCATCATGTGCGGCCATCCTCCGCAGGTCTCATGTATCTATGCATGCGAAATGCCCATTTTGGTTGTTGGCTAAATTTTTTTTCCTGCCTCGTTGTATTTTGTATTTTGTAGGGGCCACGCTTAGCCTTCAACTCTGGCCACTGTTGGCTATTGATTTTCGGGCTTCCCAGTAGTTTTGCTACAAGGTTTTTAATATTTAAGCGCAGGCCGTGCCCTCTCACCCGGCCAGTGCTATCTCTGTTGCGCAAACACAATTCGGAAATGACCCAAAAATGCTTAAATCTCAATAAAGGGCATTTTGACTTGAACTGTCAGTCGGTGAGTGAGGCGAAGGGTTTCTGGGTCGCCGTGTCGGGTCGTCGGGCCGTCGGGTTTCGAGTCGGATGGAACTGGCCGTATATGGGATGGGCATGGGCTTTCGATGGGGTTTGGTCTGTTGTTTTTAGACGTCGACGCTTTCTATGCCAAGTACTCACACAGTGGCACACTCGCAGCCTGTTGTTCGCCGGGCGAAGTGAAATTGTGTTAAAAATCGCATTCCTTTCTGTACTTCTGTGCAGCGGAAATTGAAAATAGCGTCGCGCTGTGCGCAACTCTCGGCCTTGTTGTTGTCCCAGTTGCTGTGCGAAATGCTCATATGGCATGAAAATTTAATTGGAGTAAAATGCTTCTGCACAACTCTCAAAAACTAGTTAGAGAGGCAAAAAAGGAAAAGGAAAGCGCAAAAAAAACGAGAAATCGCCAGGAAAACTAGCACATAAATCAGCGAGAGTTTCCTTTTTTCCCACAACCTTTCACCTCTCCTTGCTTTTCCCAGGTTTCGAGATTGAAATGTGCATACGGCATTAGCTTTAAATATGGAAAAAGCTTATAAAAATAACATGAATCTTGTGTGTGCGCCCGAGTGGTAACACAAATGTTTATTAGTCATATTAATAGAGCTGCCGAAATAGACTTTTTTGCATGAGTACATGTGTTCCACTGTGTCGTTATACCCGTTACTCAAAGAGGGTAAATTGTATTCGTTCAAAAATATTATACGGGAAGAAGGACATATTTTTGAAATTGGTTAAATAGGAATAGGTATCAAGTAGTCGATAGTAAGATTGAACTAATTTGTTTCTGAAATTAAGTTACACATGCCACAAAATCATACGATTTAATAATAACAAGGTTAAAACTAAGTTTTTAATATGTGTAGAAAATTGCTGTTACTAAAAATATTTTTGTCATAGATAATATTTATTTTAGTAAAAAAATTTAACTTTATTTTCCTCTAAATGCTAATTTAAATTCCAAACATACCTATTAGTCAAAATGCTAAAATGTCTACTATTTTTTAGAAAACTATTTCAAAGTAATGCTTAGAAACAGCGAATACTTTCTGATAAATGGATTTTGTCTCTATCAATTTAAAGATTTCTCTTTGAGTAATTGCCGTTGCCGGTTTAATAACATAGTTCCACAACTTTTACGAAGTGATAAATTTTCGCAAATCCTGGCTGAATGAAATCGATGGGAATACTTTCTCAATTCCAAGCATTTCCCTTCAGGTTTGGCATACTTTCGATTCTGCACCCATAAAAGCACACTGCAAGGAACGCCTAAAAGCGGGCTGCACAAAACAAATTTATGATGACCAGTCGGGGGAGTTTGGCATGCATAAAATGTAACGATATCCCAGCTGAAGCCAAAATAAACACTTAATTTATGCCAGAGAACCCAGAACTAAGCGGAGTGGGTGCAGGCGCCTGCGGGGTGCACTACTGATAAATCAGAGCCCGCAAAAAGTCTTTGACACTGCTCTGGGCCATGGTCGAGTGGCTGCTGGAGAACCACCTCCAGGGCCACGCCCACTTTTTGAGACTTATACGTCCGCCCCTGCACTTGAACAAATTCAACTGGCCCTTATCGTCGGTAAGATGCTGTTTTGCAATTTAAAGAATCTTTATTCGGCCACGAATGGGATCAAATATGTAACTTTTTTTCAATCCATCGGATTAAAATGACCAACTTTAAATAACGAAATGAAATATATATCCCACATGTACAAAATAATGAGGAGGTACGTCTTTCCTGATAATCTAGTCCCATTTGATAAGCAAGATTCCCTTTTAACCTTTTCTTCTTAAGATTAATAATCGCAAAGAAAACGTATTCTACAAGCCGTAGCTATGCTCTGAATTTTATTTCTGTGTAGTTCTCAGGAGAGTCTGAAACAAAAAACACGTTTCGTGCACACATTTTCTGCTGACATCAGCTGTTTTGGCTAGAGCTTACGGCTTAGATTTTAGCTCTGACCTCGTTCTCGCACGGCTCACAAGCCAAAGTAACAAGCATGTATAAAATCACAAAAAGAAGGCAGAACAACAGCAGAAAAACCCAGAAGACAACATATTCGTCCGATGGGCAAATATTTGTCGTAATGCGTAGAGCAAACAGAGTGCCTGGGATGATGGAAATATATTTGGGGAAAAGTCTCGAGCGGCAAGCCATAATGCATAACTCATACGCCACGTGGGCGGGAACCTCCACTTGATGTGAGTTGATGTTTCCCCTCCTTTCTCTCGTATTCGCACGATGACAAAGTTGAAAGGGCGGGTGTATGTAACGCATAATGGGTCGCCATCAACAATCTTTAAAGCAAAATTAACTTGAACTGTAGGGTACGCTGATAAGCAGAAAAGTTTGCTCCCTTAAAACATAATATAACAAGTGCATGAGAAGAATTTGTTTGAAGTAATTTCCATGAAATTTATGGCAAGTAAGCATTTCTAGGAACTGGCAATTCTCAGAAGCCTGTAAAACTGTACTCAGACATTTGAACTCAACACTTTCTAAATGTATTGTCACGGAATCTCAATCTCTCAATCTTCTAAAAAACTCTATTAGTATACTTTACCTATACGGTAGGTACCCCCTGTATCTTCTGAACCGTTCCTAAATTTTTGTTTCATTTGTAGACGCTTCGTGTTTTAAAATCCCTAAGAACACAAATTGGTATACTTATTTCCCTCGTAAGTATTTCTTTAAAAAGGCTTGCAGCCCCATTGATTTTCCCAACATGGCTTATACTTCTTTTTGTCCTGCTCAGTGCTTGCCATTTTTAAACATTTAAATTAAATGTCTCTGCCATCCGTTGTGTGTGCCATCCACTCAATTCCATTAGGGACTTGCCTGCCACAAGCTCGAAAACAAAGCAGAAAGCCACATTTTCATTACTCAGGCACTCGATCCGAAAATCTGTGGCCTGACCTGTCTCGAAGTTCGTTTGGCAGGCCTACCTGTAATGCAGTCACAGCCGCAAATAATAGACAAAGGCTGCAGAAACTGTGTCAGCCGGGGCGCACGAAAATAACCAATACAAAAATAATCCAACAGTTGATACTCGGTTCGTTGTCCTACAAAAAGAATGCAAAACCCCGGCGACAAGAGGCTGCCGCAGACCCGTCTTTGTAGCCGGCTTAAGGATTGCTCCCCCACATAGAGATGTATCTGCGCTTTGTACAGGGTACATAATGTATCCATGTGTGTCTAACCGAGGAGATAAGCTTGCGGCACACACACCAAGGAGGCTGCCTTCTCGGTGGGATTACCGCCCTTCCTCGCCGAGTCTCCCCCTGCCTGGGGCACGTAAGGTATTTTCGATTTTTGACTGACTTGGCACTTTGCTTACTTTAAGTTCGCTTCGTTGATGAGCTGCTGATGACTTCGGACTGCCTGGCGAAAACGCTTCGTTTGTTTTTATTATTACTGTTTTTCTGCTGCGGGTCCCTACGTTTTTGTGGGCGACATGAGGCGGCGGCGACCTTGACTGTCAGCTGCACACATTTCACTGCTCGAGCCTCGGCGGAGAGGCTGCTCTTTGAGTCCTCACTGTTTCATCAGCATTTTCCCTTGGCTTAAGTGTGGCCTCACTGCCTGGCAATCAATAAAACAACACTCCGCACACGCTGCGTATACGTAACGACTATCTGCTGATTTGGCACAATTTTCCCGGGGGAGGGCACAGAACACACAAACGCACAGGTGCACTTCGAAACTTCTCGGTTGGGGCAGCCGAATAATTTGCAATTTTCACACTGCTGCGTTTACTCAATTTTTAATTTTATCCGCTGGTGGCAGCGCGCTGGGCGATTTCCATGCGATTTTCCGGGCTGCGCGCTGGGACTCTGCACGTAACGCGTCCTTGTTCCAACTACTGCGTGCGAACGTAATGACTTGGCCACAAACCCGAGTCCTGGACGCCCGAGAGGCAGGCCAAGAGCTTTCGCCGCTCTCGGCTTTCCGCCTCTCCCGCTTCCAGTCAGCGCGTTCTCTGCGCAGGCGCAGCTCACGCGCGCTCTCTGCTCCGCACGTGCTCCCCTTTCGCGCTGTCGCTGCGTCTCTCCGCGTTTTTGTTTTGTTTTCGCCATTCGTCGTTAGGCAAGGTTAACAAAAACAAAGCTCCCGCGTCCGTGCGGGCGCTGCCGTGCGTCTGTGTGGGTGTCTGGGCGCCAACATTCCAAAACATCTGATTGCTGTCAAAAAATGTTGCATGCGTCAGGGCTCGCTCGGACATGCGCATTTTCCGGGGCCGCCGTGTTCTCGGCTTCAGGCCACTCCGGTTAATGTGGGTTAATTCCGGCACGGCATTGCGATGGTCAGGCGAGCTCGGACTTGGGGCAGTGCCTGAAAATCCGGAGGCGGATCAAAAGGGGCTTAGGAGGCGGGGAAATACAGAGTACGCGCTTTTAATGACTTTTCCGTGGTTTCTAGGCAATGCATTATATAGTAGTAATGTATTAATAATGCGATCTACATTTAAGCTAGTTAGTCTACAGGGCTCAAACAAACAAACAGACCAATATTGAACAGCTAGCTAAACTAATTTTCATTTAAAAAAATTAACAATTAATTGATATAATAAACCAATATTATATATTTTTTAACTAAGCCATCAATGCATTAAAAATAAAAAGGGCTGACTTATAAATCTTACATAATATTATATGTATGTATATTCGGCTTGCTGGCTAAGACCACATGGGAAAACTTAAGAAAGTTAGTCATTGTTCATCTCAAAATTGGATATTATATCTTTTCTACTTATTTACACAAAAGAGGTGATTCTTCTTAAAAATATTTAAGTTTTTATTGAATCGGAAATATATACTGGGGCTAATTGGAGTCTTAAGATGTTCAGGAAAAGTATTTAATTACCTTAACGCGAAAAAGAAAAACCTTCCAAAACATAACCTAAAAAATGGAAACATGTTTTTCATATTTGGCCACAGTAATAGTTTAAGTCGGAGTTCTGACTAACACAAATGCGTATTGTACCCAAATTAAGAGCTGGACGATTTCTTTGGTAGCGCCGATTACTCTTTTCCTAACTTAACGGCCGCTCTGTAAACTGTGAAAGATAATCCCCCTATTTAAAGTCCACACCTGGAAGTCACAGCTCATGACCGTCCTAAGCCAGCATTAAAGTGCCAGCACCCTCCGCCAGCAGGTGACATCCGCCTTGTGCCGCGGACTAACCCGAAACTAACCACAAACACCAATTACGCGTGTGCTCCTCTGCCGAAAAACAAAAAATATGCCGCGAAAACGGTTGGCTGGCGAAATTACGATGGGCACCGCAAAATAAAATGAGACAGGCGAGGACCGGGCTGGAGTTGCACCTGATCCAGCTGGATCCGGCTAACCCCGACTGCAGCTAGTTAGTTAGTTTCCGGAACCGGCATGCATGCATACATATTTCAGGAAAGTTGCGACATTTTCGCCGGGGTTACTTTTTATTTTTCAGCCGGCGCGTGAAAATCCGAGAGGTGACACTTGTCCAAATTATCTTGCTGGATAAACAAGCGCACTTAACGTGTTATCAGAGGCCAACGATGCCGGCATCCTGGATCCCGGACCCCTTATCCCGGCTGCAGCAGGACGAGGCTGCCACACACACTCGCACTCGCCAAGGGTGAGAACATAACCAGCATTGTAATCAAAAGCAGGCGAAAGCTGGAGGAGCGAACAAAACTGACATGCAGTTGACTCCAAAAGAGTCGTAGCCTCGCAGGACACGAGGTGCAGGCCTCCTGCCCCAGCCCACCGCCTCCTGCCACCATCCTGCCATCCAATGGACGCTCGAGAGTCAGAGTGTGACCGAGGTCGACAGGGAAGCATCGCTGCACGGCGCGAAAAATACTGAAAACAGCGTGGTATTTTAAATGCAAGCTGCAAAAATACCTATGGGAGGCCATCCAATTTGAGGTTAGTTAAATTGTAGGCCCATTTTTTGGGGTTTGAGACTTGTAGATACTTTGGGTCATTGAAATCTGAGTATGGAAATCTGTCTGCGTCTCCGTTAGTAACACAACTTGTGCTGTGCAGTAAAAACAACTCTTGAACTAAATTAAAATATAAATTTGGAATACAAATATATAAAAATAAAAAAATGTTATTTAACGAGATTTCTTCCTCGCAGTTCCTCGCAGTGCACACGGGTGTGAGTGCAAGACCTTGTTTGTGTGCGTCCGCACAGGCGACAGCTGCTGCATAACCCATGCAACCATACGAACCCATGGAACTCGTGCCCGCACCTCCCTCGCACACAGCGCCGCGCACTCAAGGCGAGCTGAAAATGTTTAACACGAAAAGGAGTTATCACGCTGACAGCCTAGCCAAGGCCCGGGGCCAGGCGTCAGAGGATTCTGGGGACTTGCAGGAGTCGGCGGAGTCAGGAGTCCGGAGAAGTCGACGTGCCTCGCTGCGAAATTATGACAAAGTTCTGCGGGAGAAAAATGCCGCAGAGGGCGTGGAAAAATGCTTTGAAATGAAATCCAGAAAGTAGGGTTCGCTGCTCGGGCCTTCGCTTCCTTTAAGACGCGTGGTGTGCTAAGCAAATAATGATTGCCCCAGGATAAGTCGTTGGCCCAATGGAACGCTAATGGCCCCAAATAAGATTTACGTACCATAAGCTTAGGCCAAAGATGGACATCAACTTGGGTAACATTTCTGGCATTAAGCAATGGTCAAGTTATAAAAACCCTTCATACTCATCAACATCTTTGGATGGCCACTTGCGAAGCACCAAATTAGAAAATGAAAAGGCATTCTGGTTGATTTCAGTATTTTTCTTCTCACTTATTCTAGTAAAAGGGTTTTTAACTCAAGCGTATACTGTTCTTGACTTTGTTTTTTGAAAACACATTGAGAATCAGGTGTCTCGAAACTATCGCAAGGCACATTTACGTTACTTAATTAACAATACATAATTTGCACACATATTTCATATTTCCGCAGAAAAAGACACCGGACAAATAGAAAGAACAGAAAAATTTCCCTATATCTTAGATTCTCTCAAAATTAAAGCGGAGAAAAACTAAAAAAAAAGAGGTTCAAAACCGCAGGCAGTGCGACAGCTCGCGGGCAGAAGTGGGCAGCTAAAAACCGGAAGGGGGAAGTCGCGCCAAATCGTAGACAAAACACCGCGCCTATGTACGTTGGGGGGCCGTCAGCTACTGTCACTCAGGAAACTCTTTCTGGTTTTCCCACCCCGCCTGCAAGTGAGATGAATGCGCGGCCAAAGAATTGAAGTAGCCGCAGTTTTTGCGGGAAAATTAAGTTCCCGTAGTCGCAGCACTTTCCCGTTTCCCCCAGTCGATTAAATTGGGATAAATCTGTCGGTTAGTGGCTGCGGCGGCTTTCGGTCACCTCAGGATTGACTTTAAAGTGTGGCCACAAGGCATTTAACAGGGTGGCCCCACGGATTATGACTAAGTCAGCGCGACTAATTACACGTGACCCGCCTGTGCTCAGTTTTCTTGCTCTTGTACACTGTAAGAAACTCCATATCCTTTTACGCTTTCTATCTTAACATTAAGGCTTAAATGACAAGCAGAAGTATTTGAATGTAATAAGTGAAATCGACAGTCAGAAGCCAGAATACAAAAATGGGATTTTTTAGGCGGCATTAAGGTACAATCTTCAGAAGACATACGGTGTCATAAACGTATTTTTTGTGGTGCACCCTTGTTGTTTTAGGCACGGCTAAAAACAAAAACATGGTCACAAAAGGCAACTTAACCCGTTAACGCGTTAAAGAGCGAGCCGAGTGGCTAAAAGCTATGCCGAGCAGCAGCGACTACGGCGATTATGATGATGACGTGGATGGGGATGAGGATGCGGATGAGGATGAGATGGGCACGGCGACTGGTTCACTCTGCCTGACTGGCTGCCTTGGTTTACTGGTTGGTTGCCTCGGTTCTTTCCCGGCCTCTGTTCGGCAAAGAGGGTAGTGGAATGGCAAGTCAAAGACTTTTTGAGTGGACTGCAGCACTCTGCAGAGGTTAAACACTAACCTGATGATGCCAAGCACAGTCGCACATCAAGAAATGTGGAGAAGAGTCCAAGGGTCTCAGATATTTCAACACGAAATTGGAACACCCTTTCTGGGCATGCATTGCTTTTTATGATTAAAAAAATGGGAATCTTTATTTAAAAGTTTCACTTTAAATTATAAGTTTTTGATCATTACACCATTTTGAACAACTAAACCATTAAAATATGTGTAAAAAATGTATTTAATGTTGATATATACGTTTTTTGGAAGCAAGTAAAGACATATTCAAAATTTTACTTAAACATTATTCATGCATCAAAATTTGGGCCCACAGAGAATTAGCATCTAAGCACTCCACAAAAAGTTGCGGTTTTCGTCCAACTTCACGCGATAGTTGGAACACCTTCGACTTTCTTTCTCGGCTCCGCAAAACCATCAAAGTGGGTTTCTGTTTATGCAAATATGTTTGGGTCTGAGGTTTTTCTCTGCCGGCCCGTGTTGTTGTTCCTGCACATTTGCAACTGTGTTGGGCGTTATGTGGAAGGCAAAAGGAGGCACAACAGTTGAAAACAGGTGAAAATGAAGACATTTTTGGTGTGTTAAAGTTGAAGTTTGTTTGCCGGGAATTTGCGAGAGTTTGTTTACCTTTTGCCGGGCGAAAACTTTTTGTGCGGCGACTTTTTCGGGCAGTTACCACTTTAAGAACATGGGCAAACAGCAGTGTGGTTGCAGTCTTGAAATATGAAAGCATGATGACTTTATGAGCACCAAATGTGTTTTGCCGTATGTTTTTATGCGATGTTTTCATTTTTTGTTTATATATCTTATGTCGGTTGCGGCCTGCGCTGACATTCGTGTGTGGCATCAACAACCATGTTTCGACGTTGACGAACAACTTTCAGCACTTTTTTGCTAACGCCGCCGGTGAGTTTCCTCTTTTAAACGTGGCAAGAAGCGAAACGAGGTACCCAAAACTGGTGTAAAATGCAATAAATTCCTATTATGAAGAAGAGGTAGTATTTACGACGGGACGTTGATTTATGGAGCTATGTTAATATGTTATACTCCATACGAATTTGCAGTTCCGTTTTATATTCTTTTTGGTAATATGTCTAAACCTAAAAAAAAAATATTTCAAAAATATTTGAATTACTTATTCCAGCATTCTCTTTCGAATACCAACAAAAGCTAAGTTTTCTGTTTAAAAGTATTATGTCAGTATTATTTTGGAATTGCTTTAAAAGACCGAGACCCTATGTATAGTAAGATCATAAGAAGGCGAGAATTTTGTACATAAAGCACAAAGTGCATTGTTGCCGTTGAAGTTGCATGGGCTTTAATGACTAAGTAAAAATTGGAGTAGTATCCATTTAGGTAAAGTTAGTCGGCTGGCCCGTCACCCTTGGCCCCTCACTTTCTCGCTCCCACTTTCCTTTGCGTTTCCAACCCAGATGGCTGGCAGCCCCAAAAGCACAAAGAGGCTCGGTCCGGGCGCATAAAACTAAACCAAAACTACACTCAGCTCAACCTCAAAACTAGCTAACCAACAAACCTTATTAAAATGCGAGCCCCCTTAACCCATTACTCCCCGACCCGCCTGCCACAACCCCGCCCGCCCACGCACGTAAGGAAGCGTATAATTTAATTAAATTATCTGGGGCAGCTGCTGATGCTGCTTCTGTTGCAAGTAGCAACGAAAAATGTGCATCAAAGTGCACTTAAATCATCAGCGAGGCACGGAGACACACAGAGCGGTAGTGACGGATATGGAGGGCTAGAAAGAGAGCTCTGCGAGAATTGGATAGAGACAGCGGCTGGGATGGCCGCCCAAAATGGCGTTGGCTAAGTGCCGTGGCAGGGAGTTGGGAGCAGAGAAGAGCCAAGGGGCCACGGAAAGAAATATACTCGTATGTCCAAAGGTATCTTATATTTGTATTCTCGGGTTGTTTAAAGTTCTGGATAAAATAAAAAAAAGCTTGTACAGTTGAGTTAGTCATAACTACATTCTTGTTTGCGAGTAGGAAAGTATTTATCTAGGTTTGAATTTAAAATTACTTTTTAGAAATTAGAAGTGGCAACAAAATGTATATTTTATTTTTTTTAAAAGTACTAAGATTGCAGCATTAAGTTTCCATAAGAAACATTTTTTAGTTTTTCTTAGTTTTCTTATACCTTATCTATTTTCTCTGGTGTTAAACATTTATTTTTACTGATGGAAAACTAATAGTCCATAGGCAGATAGAAGAAAATTTCTTGTTTTGGGTAGAACAAATTTTAGTGCTGGCTCTTTGAAAATGAAAGGGAAATATAATTCGTTATTTAAAAGGAGGGTGACCCCAAACGTAATTGGCGACATCATTTTGATACTCTCTACTTTTCTGTCAGTGCAGAGATAAGTGGGCTGGTGTGGGAAGTCAGCAGCCGAGCAACTTTGTACTTTGACTTGTATTAGTGACCGGAAATGCAGCTTTCAACAAGGAACAGGATCAGCGCAGGAGCCGCCTCAATGACTCGCCAAAGGCAAAGCGGCACGACAGGGGATGGGCGCGGGGCAGAGCGGGGAGGGGAACGGGAAGCTGGAGCGGAACCGTTGACAAATGCTTTATGTATATACAGACTTGTTGGATATTTTTATTTGCAGCTTGCAGAATTTTATGAGCAAAGCGTTTGCATTTGAATGGCAAATAGATTTATGAAAGGAGTAGAGGTCGGCTGGGGACAGAGGCAAAGAGCAAACTTTGCTATTTAAGTATACAACAGTTAGCTCTCAAATGGGATGGAAAATCTTTAAAGTTTAGTCAAGGAGCATCCATAAGAATGCGGCAGCGCTACACAGCGGGACCAAAACAAAGCAATTCACCTACAGTAAACGTGTTGAGGACCTAAAACAAGTATACAAGTATTAACTCATTCGTATTTAAAGTCCGCATCAGTCATCTTTCAATTATTGCGTGTCACCAAATCTGCTGCAAAGTTAAACATCCAGGAAAATCCTTTTGGGACATGCCCTATTATTATCGCAGTCATCGCCGAGCCCCAGAGGATCTCAGTCAGAGATACCTTGACATCGTTTTCGCAGAATTTCCTTTTAAATTATGCACGACATTTTCCTTCATTGTTTCGATGCTCCGACTTGCTTTCCATATTTTTTTAGTGTCAAGTCTCGGGGGAGCGCCGCAGGGGGTGGAAAAACGAGGATACGGTCGCCCTAATGCATCGGAATTTTACTTTTTTGAGCTCAGCTGACATGCAAAATGAGTTAATGGCATCGGCGGCTGGAGGAAAGCGAGAGCAAAAGCATCTCAGTGGCGGGGAATATATTCCCCGGGCGAATTGCCGTTGATAAGTGAATGTCAACTGAGTTTGGAGGGAGACAAATGGGTAAAGCGCGAAATTAGGTCCCCCATAGCCGGGATATTTAATTCGCGCAAAGATAATCGTCAAATACAATTGCACTAGAACTAGGAATTGCGTACCGCCTCGCTGTGCAAATATTTAAAATGAAATCCTGTACCGCCCGATAAGGCCGACTCCCATCCAACCCCGAAACATTGTTATGCCAGCAATCATGAAAACTTAATTAGAAGCTTATTTGGTGTTTTACAAAAACGTCACAATTTGCATACCGCATTTCATTTGCTGCCTCGCATCGGGCGATAAACGGACCGCAAAACATTTCAGGGCAGCTGGGCAGGCTGCTGGCAGAGCCCACTGTAAAATACTAAAATTAAATGAGCTAAAATTAACATAAACAATGAAACGATAAGCACAAAATTGGCCTACGCCAACACACTCAACGAAATCACACCGACACCCGAATAGAAAATTGAACACCCAATTTGGTTGAACGGGCTTGGCCAATTTGCACAAAGTCGGCTTTTGCGCAACTTAAAATTTTATGCTAATTGAAATGTATAAAAGGATTGCAGCTTACGGACCTAGCATGGGAATTTCCCAGCTTTCTGGGCGCAAACTACTTAAGGTTGAGAACATGATATCTGAGCTGTACATATTTAATCACCTCAATTTGTTGTTTCGTCGATTTTCGCAGTTCGGTGAAGTTGCTGCTTAGCACTGCTAATTGTGCTTAACCGTTCCCTGGGGTTTAGACAAATTGAAAACAATAAAAGTAATGAAAATCCGATCTTTTTATTAGAAGTTTCCCCCGACGCCCGGCTTCTCCGAGCTTAAGCCATGTGGGCCTAAACACCAGTTCAGTTTGCGTCAAAGGATTCCCGACGCGGGCACATCTTCATCGTGTTAAGGCGACTTATATACGCACCAGTGCAATCCCACCTCGAAAACCGTCAAAATGCAAATAAGTTGTTAATTAATTTTGAAACGTTTTATGTGCCAGGAGTCGTAGTCTTCTCCTGCTCCTCCTCTTAGTTCGGGTCCTTTTGTCGCAGCGAGTTTGGCTGGTTAAGGCTGGTTTCTGGGGTTGCTTGTTAAATTTAATAAACTTATGGGAACTTAATTAAAACAAAATTAATTCACATTCCCGGCGCAACTTAAAGGCAGACCGCAATGTGCACACACTGACACCACGGGGCGTATGCGTAATTTCACCAGGAATTGCAGAGCTCATTGCGCATACGCCGCATTGTCTGCTGTAAGAGAGCTTTGCATTAATTTTGATTTTCATCTGGTTTTATTTCATTCCGTTTTTTGGCAAGAATGTAGCTCGCTTTTCGCGCTTTTCACGCTTTTCTTTCGCCATGTAAATTATATGCGCGCAAAGAAATGTTTGCAAAGTTACTCTCAAGTTCCATGCCTTCTTTTGTTGCCCGAAACAGTGCTTGTTCTAATTAAAAACAAAAGTTTTTTAATCTGCTTTATGGCATAAAGGAAAATAATTATGCAGTTTTAGCGGGCACACAGAAAAAACTGCTTAAAACACAGTTTGGTAATTTTGTCATTTTTTCTTTGGGTTGGAAAGTACGAATTTGATACGGTGCAGCGGGGCTTCATTTATTGGGGAAACTAACCTGAATTATTTTCTTTTTAAATTGCAATCAAGTTTTTCTGAAGGGTAGCTGTATTTTCAGTTGATTTATGACTTCAATCGAATATGTTTATTTGATATTATTATATCGCAAGCTGCAATCAAATTGCATCGCCTCTCAAATGGATTTAAGCCACTGAAAAGCCTTGAGCAGTCGCCATTGGCCAATTGAATTTTGCTCTCGGGCCTAATCGAAGATTAAGTCAGGCAGTGAATTTGTGATTACTATTCAGTGGCCAAAAGTTGCAGCCTTGCACTTGCCGACGAGTCAGCCTGCTTAGGTATGTAAACAATCCATTAACCAGAACTTAATCAATTGGAACTAGTCTGGAATGGCAAATGCATTTTGCCGAGCACAGCAAATGCCGTGAATCGAACTTGGGGCCGGCAGACGGACGGATTCGCTTCATTTTCAAAGTGCCCGAGAAGTTTTCCACGGAAGTTTGTGGGTCTGTCTGTCTGTATCTATAATTGAGTGTGTTTGCCAAGGGTGCGTGAGTATGGAGGCAGTTCGCATCCGTATCTTTTGACCAAAGATCCTGCTGCGAACTTACGGATTCTGGGCAAAGTTTGCATGCGGCTGCTGCTGGCCGAAAAGGTAACTGATAACTTTTGAGTTTAGATTGGGTCTTAATTGTATTTCGGCCATTTGGCTCTGTCCTTCTGTCTATCCGTTTACCTGGCTTCTGCAAATTTGCCAAGTGCCGGGCGATGATGATGGATGAACGGCGGTGCTAAAAGGGTTTCTGACTTTTGGGTGGGCTTTGTGCTCTGTTGATTCAGGTCTTGACACCCAACAGGGAATTGATAACGAAGTGAAATTGAATGATTCATCCGATGGGGATGGAGCTCGGGGATCTGATAGGGGCTATAGATAGGGTTGATTTTGGAACCCAAGAGCTCGCTAACAACTCAGACTGTTGGGGCATATATATCTGGCAGAAAAGTTAAATAAGCTTTTACAGATATTCTTATTTAATATTTTCATATGTTTGCTTAATTTCTTAATAAAAAGATGGAAAATCCTATAGATACTTTTATGTAAGCTGCCTATCCCCACAACGTTGTATCTTGTGGGCACTCAAGTAGTCGTATGCCTGCGAAAGCCATGGAAATATTTATCTTAGAAGTAATTTACCGATTTCCTGCTCCCTGAGAAGCACTTAGAATGTGATCTCTGCCAGCATATTGGAATGATATAAGGCCCCGGGAAACGTTGAATTAATGCTATCAGAATGCTTGATTTATACCTAATTCTGTGTCGGGGCTTTCCGCCCCCGCCCCTGGGCAGCTTCCCTGGAAAACGACATCGGCAGCAGTTGTCGCCTCACACATTAAAATATTACAACATGAACTGGAAACACGAACACGACGACGCACACACACTCGCACACACACCATACACTGACAGAAATTATGATGTGTCAGCAGAGCATGTTAGTGGCGCCCTCTCGCTCGCTCTCGTGGCGAACACAGGCCGAACATGAGCTCATATTTCGTCGAGCTATAAATAAACTAAATTGCCAAAAGTCGAGACAGTAGAACCAAGGCAGGCGATTCGGCTCAACGGCAGATTAAGCAGAGGGTGCGTGGCCCAGAGTTGGGATCGTGATAAGAGATATCGGGGCGAGTTTCGATTCATTTTTGAATTTTAGAATTGACGAACATGGATCTTAAGGATCCCAGAAAAGATCGATTAAATAACGCATTTCACGGGGAAAGAACCTTCTGAAAAATTCGATTGATTTATTTTAATATTATATCTGATGTGACATTTAGGTTTAAGGAATCGGGGTATCTATTAGGTGTAAGACATTTTATAATATCTTTATACAACTATTTTATAATTTTTAACGATTCATTTCATGGCATCTATAAAAGACTGAATAATAACGGCGAGTTATACGATATAACATTAGATGGAATTTAAAGAAAATAATGGCTTCCAGATCTGTAGATGAATAAGGGAAAAACAAAACCCTGATCATAGTAAGTATTTTTAAGTACTTTTGTTGTACCTGCTCTTTAATCCTATGTAATAACTTTTGAATTACTATCACATCGCATCACTGGAGCAGACCTATCCACCTCGCCCTTCATGTTTTCCTTTCGGCTGTTAGCATTTATTAACTATGCATGCGTGTTCGGGCTGTTGTTGCCAGCGATTACAAGTATAAAGTGCATGAGTCGAAAGACAAGCCAGTCCACACCTGGGGATTCGCCCGCCGAAAACTTTGCAGCCAGCTAATTGACGTGTCGAGAAACCCCGACCGCCCCCTAACAATATTTAACCAACCCACCCAGTGCACTCAAGACAATTGCTGATAAAATGCGAGTTTCTACTCGAATAATGCCAAAAAGATAAAAGCCGCTGGTCCTCGTCGCGAAAATTTACTTTGTGCGGCGGCTGTGAACAGCAAATGAGCAAAGAGAGTGGAAAGCACCCGCCCGACCGCCGGAAAAGCGCCCTCTGGACCTCCCACCTTCACGCCACCCAAGGGACCCACCATATGCAAATAATTGCTGTGAACTTTGGCACAGAAAGCAGGCAGTGGCAAAAGCAATAGAGCTCAGTTGGCAATTAAATTACGAGTACCAAAAGAAAGCCCTGGAAGGAGGGACGCCGAAAACGAGACCCGAAAATGTTGACAAGCCAGAAAATGTTGGTCCGCTGGACAGGACCGAAATGTTAATTGGGCTCATGACACTGCCGACCGAGGCATAAATCATAAAAATGTAGCAGCGACACAAGGTGGCCCAGAAAGCGGAAAGCCCGAAAAATGCAGGCGGGACCAGAAAACGAACCAATATTCAGGGCAGTTCGGGGGCTCTGGGCGGATCAGTCCCGAATCGGGGGAAGGCACCGCAGTCGGAATCAGGAGAAGTAGCTGGCCAGAGGAGACTAACGAAACGTAACGACCGAGCGAAAACTTAACAAGTGTGAAGGCACTGGTGATGGATGATGGCCCAAATAAATGCCCTAGAAGCCGTGCGAAATCGTCAGGGCTCGAGAAGAAGCGGGGTTTATGAATAGGAAAATATGTTTGCTGTCTCAAAAAAATACTTAAGGGGTACTGCTTCTTATTAAAAACACCTGGGTATATAGCTATGTATCAGTTTACAATAGGTTATGGCTTGGAGCTTAGTCTTCAATGATCATGTATTTTCATTCCTGCTCACAAATAACCATCAAAGTTTGATGATCAAACACACTTTTGAAATTGAAATAAATATGTGCGTGATATATATCCAAAAAACTTTATCACCTGCGGTTACTAATTGTAAAATACAATGATATTTTAAAGCAATTAGAATAATAAACTCAAAATAATTAGGCAATGCAGGTCTTACATAAGAAGTACACCTTAATCCCAAAACATAAACGAAACATCCCCTGAAATTTCAATAATGTTTGATTTGTATACGCATTCAACTAAATCAAGAATTAGACATTCATTCTATTATCCCTTCGTTGGGTCCGATCCACCCCCGACACTCGACATTTACACCCATTAGTGGGCACAGAAATGAGTTTATGCTTGCCTGACTCTTGGCTTTTTAGACAGCCCCACACACCCAAAAGGAAATATGGAAAAATGTAGTCCGAGGCTTGAGAGTGGAAAGCTAATGGGAAGGGAGGGGAAACTTTAGACCGCCAGAACTCCGTGAAGTGAAATGTAAGTACAACGTAACTTAAGCAGTTTTACATCTTCAAGCAGCATGAAATTGATTGATGGCCAGAATTCCCGCTGCCTTTCCCGGGAACTAGCGAAAAAATGAAAAATGATTTGCGCGGATTATGAATTTCCCTCGTTTTCGCGGCCCTGCCATCCATCTCTCTTTTCCCAGCGCCGAATGGGAAGGAGGCACAGAAAGTCGCTGAAAATGGCCAGGGCGAACTTTTTAACCTTATGCTGGTGGCGGGGACGTGGCATTGATTAAAGCCGTCGCCTGTCACCAAAGTCAAAGTTAAGTAGGTATTAGCCAGAGATAAGAGATAGGGGCAGGGCAAAGGGCAGAGGGCGAAGGACAGGGCCTCTGGAAGGCGGCGGCTGATGGCCACATTTCCGCTGGCCTCGGCGGCCGCGAAAAGCCAGCTGATTGGCTTCTTCAGGAGGGGACTCTCGGGTAACAGGCAGTCTCAACCCTTGCTTGTAAAGGTGGATTTTAAATTTAGCAAAAAAATATCTGGGATGTCCTACAATTTGATGTAGAGATCCGATACTTGCGTTTGCAAATTACACAAGATAATCAACATGAAAATTTAAAAATGTCTAGGTTCTTTCCGAGTTAAGACACATTTACTTGAGTTTTTCAAAGCCTACCCAGCTGCACCTTGCGCGGATACACACCTCCAGTACAGCGTTCAAAGGACATGCAAGAAACTATCATTCCAAAGCCCCTCAAAGGGGGCCTTACGTGTAGGCGTTTCATGGGAGTGTGCAGAGTGCCCGTAAATGATTCTACTAAATTGCTGTTGCTAAGTTCAAGGTTACCGCTTTTTGCCCGGGGATGCCGAGGTAGCATAATTAATTTTCGTTTAATTGCTGGGCGCTAGTTAAACTAACAAGCAGAACATACTCGGGCACCATGCTGCCCTCCCTTTCTACCGCTCTATCGCCCTCCCTCTCACTCCGGACCCTCTCTCGCTCTGCAGATGGCCGGCAGCATTTCAATTAATTAATGTGCCAACACTGTGGGCGTAGTAGGTCGCTGGGACCAGGGAGGGAGGGCGAATTTCGCAAGTTGACAGCGGCAAACACAAGTTAGCCTACATATAAAGCAAGAAATCAAACATGGCAGCCCCTGACCAGGAAGTTGAGAGATTCGGCATAGTGTGGGTGCATGGGTGGGTGCCTGAAAGTGGGTAGCACATGCTGTTCCCATTAATGAAGGCTGCCCCACTGTTCATCTACTGATTCCTACACTGCTGCCGTTTGTGTGAAAGCGTTAACGACTTCCGATAGTTGCAAAAGTTGAGGGCCCACCCCACCAGCCTTCCTCACACTGGGACTCGAAAAGGATTCGCAAAAAGCGCCACAGGAAATGCCTGATAAACTAAAAAGAAGCAAAGCAAACACACATGAACTGAGGAGGGAAGCGAGCACAGTTTTGAAGGTAGGATCAGAGAGTTTATACATTTTAGAGGGTTTTTAAATTGAAACAGTGCAACAGTAGCACACTTACCCATAGTATGCATATAGTTATGGTTTACTAGTAATTGCTTTAGATTATTTTAAAATGGAATTCCCAAAATACAAGCAGAATCCGAACACGCTTATATCTTTTTGTTTTTATCAAAGAAATAATTTTAAAGAATGGTAAATAAATATAAAGAACAATAAAAAATTTAAAATATGTAAGAGAATGAATGGTATAGAATTATAAGTGCTACGAAGCCAATTTAATCATATGCGTTGAAAGTATTCCTGGTAAAAACTCGATCTTTTATAATAAATACACTAATTTTAAGACTTAACAGTAAGGAATATTTTTACATCTAAAGGAAATATTGGGATATCTAGACTTTTAAGTAAAACAAAAATGTTTGCTAAAGGTAAGTAAGGTAAAAAGGTATCCCCTATACTTTGTCGCTTTTAACTTTATTAGTACCATGATTTTTTTCAAGAATAAAATACTACCTAAAGTCTAAAGGTAATCTTTCATGAAGATATGAACCACCTAAAACTTAGTTATTTTAGGACTCTTAGACCTCGTATAGCTGGGACCCTTATTTATGCCTTTGCTCCAACCACTAAATCCACCCTCTGGAGGCAATGCGCACAAAGGCCTGGCACCGGCCAGCATATGTTGGATAACTCTCACCGCCGAGTCGGAGCCTCATTACATAATTGCAACTGTTTTGAAGTTATGACGCCACCCCCAACTTCGCATGACCCGCCCTGTGTGGGACACAACCCCTTTTGGCCACGACCATGGCTTGTGTTTTGTGTCGTAATTTGTAATCTCAGCGCTGGCATGTGGAAATTTGTTATCGTTTTAATGTTTGTTGCTTAAATTGCCACAGCAACGCAGCCACGAAGGGAGGGAGGGCCAGGCAAAGAAGTATAAATAAGGTAAAAGGGTTTTAGCGCGTCTATCATATTAAGTCGGTATTTATACGAGCGTGTGTGCGCCGGAGTTTCGTCTGGAGTCTAGACTTTGCACAGGTAACCGACCAGGCCAAAGTAAAAGTTGAGTGAACTGCGAGGGCTTACAAACAAGCGAAAAGAAAATTCCACAGTGAAGAGCTGGAAAATCAGGCCCGCATAGCGCTGCTAAGTATGCTACAAAATATTATATTAGCAAACAAAAGCAGCTGCGGCAAGTATTCGCACAGACACTCACACAGTCACATCTCCGTTTACCACACGCGCACTGCGTCACCAGGTCGTATACGTAACGTGCGAGGCTTGTGTGCGTTGAAGGAAATTATATTGAAATTACAAAATCCTCGGTGAAAGGAAAGAGGTGTGAAAACTGCTGGAGAACACAAGGTTGCGGTGGGTCATGACTTGAGTATTTCTGCTAAGTCGTCTAGTCGCTGGGCTCATTAAACGGATGGATGAAGATACTAAGGCAAGTATAAAGGGAAACCACTGAAACGAAGGTTCAGCTTAAGCTGTTAACTCGGCTACTTGTATCCGCTTCTCATTCATATTCATACCCGCAAACAGAGAGAATAAAGTCAAATAGGCCTTGTTGAGGTACAAATGGAATTAATGCTTAGAGATTTTCTTTAATTATGCAATAGAACACTTTTTTGTATAATCAAAGGAGAAAAGGCTTGTATATACAAATTATACAATAGGTAGTCAATATTAAAATATAATTGGAGCGATGTTAGGTACTAATCTTCTGTAAAATATTTCGACAGGGGCGAAAATCTTTTCACCTTTCGCCTCCCTGTCGCATCCATCACAGACGATAAGTCCATTCAAGGGCCACTCAACCTTGAAAATCCTGCTAGATAGACACCTCCCGAATAATGGCAAAACAAAACAAAAAGTGCTTTGCCACACACATTAAAAACAAATTACAAATAGATGATTGCGGAAAACACTCTGCGACCTAGATTGAATTCAGACCACTCTATCAGATGCTTCTGTGTAAATATTTACACTTCGTTAGCTACCTCAGATACCCAAGCCGAATACAATGAAGAAAAAATTGTGTATATCGCAATTGGAATGGGACTTCCTCGGTGTACCCACAACGGACACTTGAAAACCGTGCTGCGTCCGTTATCCCCAATTTGTGTTTCTTCGAAAAGCATTTTATGCAAATGCCTATACATTTTCTGGGCCAGTGCCTGACAAAGAAACACAAAGCGCCGAAGAATAAAGAGAATTTTAAGTGCTCCTAAACAACCCGTATAAATTAACCTGACAAATTGCTGGACGAAGATAGATCTAACGTGGCCTGGCTGACCCACAAGTGAAGTCATTTCGAATCAATTCAAGTCAATTAGCTAAAAATAAACCTGTGAACCAATAATTTTTTGTAAAGCTCCTGCGGTGGCTTAAACAAAAAGGCCATTTTCAGTTTTTCCCCTACTTTCCACGCTCTCTCTCGTTCTCTTTGCTCTGGACAAACCACAAACACCTGCTGGAAATTCTTTTAATTAGCGTAGAACAAAGGCAGCCAAACGACGATGACGATGGCGGTGGGGTTGGCTGGTCGGCAAAGGAAGAAATAAAAGCAGGACACCCGGGCGGAACAGCCAAACAATGAGCGTTAAATTCTATTCAATGGCAAAATGGAAGCAAAGCAAATAATTGAAGTAGTTTGGCCAGCCAAGAAAAGCGGAATATAAAAAGAAGGGGACAAAAACAACATTAATGAGCTTGCTCGCTGCCTCACTCTTCCGCTTTCCCGGCTTTTCCCCGCCCGTGGAAAATGTCATTATTGAAGGGCCGGCAAAACGGATGTCGAGTTGTTGTTTCGGTTGTTCTTGCAGCCATTGTGATTTGTATTTTCTTCTTTGTCGACTTCTCTAAATTGGCAGCTCATGCATTTGACAGGTATTGATTATGATTATTTTGTTATTTATTATGAAGGGGGCGGGACTTTAAACTCAGATTGAATTATTGTCTGGAGTACCTAATGGCCGTCGCGAACTGCTCTCCAAAAGTAATTATTCAACTCGCACACATGCCGTCTATTTAAAGTAAGGGAGTACTTTTTATAGGGAGTATGCATCTATCCGTGATTAACGTATTTAAAACATCGTATGTTGTAAGCCTTTAAAGCAAATGTTCAATACACAATTTTGTGACAAATAAAATAATTAGGTCGACTTATTAAATACCAATATTTATTAAAAATATATATTTAAGCTTCTTTGCCGAAAAAATCATCTTTTTTCAGCCTGAAGGACTGACGAGAAATATATGTCAAATGAGTTTCTGTTTTAATTACTAAATTAATTACGAGTTTAATTTCCGGGAATAAATATTTAAAGGTTAAGTTTAAAAGTAACTGTCTAGTATAAAAACAAGATGAAACGCTATATTCGAGTGGCGCGACTTTCGTATACCCGTTACTCAGCTAAGGGGAGTGCGAAGAAGATATAGATGTGCATGAGGCTAGTTGACTGGTTTCGAGCTTACACGTCTTATTTGCTTATAACATGTTGATAATTGATCCTATTTGAACAATTTTTCCCAAAAATAAGGTTATGGGAGGAGCACACTTGCTGTAATGTGCGTTCATTCAAGAAAAAAAAAATTGAAAATGTTCTCCAACTACAATAAAAAGATTACAGGTAAAATGAAAAATAAAAAAAGTCATTTTTTTAAAGCATATAACAGATAGTACTTTTTGAATAAAGCAAGTAATTTGGACGGTAGATAGATTTTGGTCGTTAGATCAATCATAAGTGTTGACAAAAACAGAACATTTTAGTTAAAATTTTTTCTAGCACTAAAACTTCAGGATTAAAATAAGGAATCTATATCTGAAGTCCCAACCCCTAGCTCTTCTAGTTTCGGAGATGACAATATTCAAACGGATAGACGGACTTACGGAATTGGGTAAATCGACTCGGCTACCCTTCCTTCTACCTTGTAACAGGTACATGAACTTTTCCCCGAAAACAATATACATCCTTAACCTACGAGTAACAAGTATAGTAATGCTTGCTGGTAATTCTAAAATGAAATATAATTGCCATGGCTTTGGCCAAATTGCAACACATCTTCCGTTTATAATCATAAAGGTGCCATTGGCAATCCACTCTATCTGCGGGGCTTAAAATTGGACTGCGATTACATCTATGCTGCTGTGATCGATGTGCGATAAGAGGCCTCATATATGGGCTGGATATGGGCCTATGGCACAATAATAATTATAAACGGAAGATGTAACGCAATCTTGGGCCAATCCCAGAGCGATATCGTGTCAAAAGCTTTGGCAAAGCTGAATCCAAAGGCCAACCCCTTCCTCAAGCACCACTTCTCTTTCAATGCCAATTATCCGCTAAGCTTTTAATTGCAGGAATGTAGTGGGGTCTACGCCCTTTCTTCAAAACCATTCCCTCGTGAACTGAACTTAGTATACCATATGAATAAGGGAATGCCCGGGCTTTGTACTGACTCGGGATGAATCGGGTTTGACCCATGTCTCGTCCGTTTTTTTTTTTTTGATTTTGAGTATATATTTAACGCCCACAAGCGACCAAAAGCGACTTAAATCTGTCTGCGCCCAAATACCGTATACCGAAATTGCGGGTAGATGGCGCATTACAATATGGATTCGATGCTTTTGCTCCCTTAAGCAGAGTAACGGGTATCTGATAGTCGATAGTGGCACTCGATGATAGTGGCACTCGAGTACAGCGTTCTTCCTTGTTATGCGAAGGCGACTACTATATATACACGAAGAAATGAAAATCTACCGTGATCGTCCGATCGAGTAATAAAGCAATCGAAAATCAATTAAAGAGCGGGGAAAGTGTAACAGTGAATTTAGACAATACCGGAGAGGGTAAAGACGCCCGGCTATTAAACTAGCTTTATTCTTTTATTTTCATTTAGAATAATAAGCTATTTTCTGATTTCCCAGAAGCGGCTTCAACGATCTTACAGTATATAGACCATGAGATTTCTGAACATTTTACATGCAACATATTTTTGTAAAAAGATAAATGTATTTACTTAGTTTGTAGTTTAAAGCATTTTCGGCACATAAATTAATAATAAAAACAGAATAATATATATATGATTTACATACGTTAAGATGACAGCTACCTGGTTGACATCAGTGTTGATATTAACTTTTGTGACGAAAGTGTATTAAAGGATCTACTGAGTATATACATTTATCTTTCTATAAAATGCACTTCCGTAATGTTAAAGTTTAATATATTATTAAATTTCGCCTTAATTTAATTTGTATATCAATATAAAATCATCCCCCGCCCTATTCTCTCCAGCAAAATTTTTCTGAATATAACTTTTTGCATCCTCCGCAATTTTTCCTGGGCCAATCAACTTTGTAAAAGTTTGAGGACAATAACAAAACGTTTCGACCGGTATGCAGATTTTCAAGAATGCTGCCCTGTAGTTCTCACATTTATATTTGTCCAGATATTCCAACCATTTTATATTTATTTTCCCTTCATCGTAAAACCATAAACTTGATATAACCCATATACTGCTTTAAAGTATCTCAGATTGTTGAGGACCTCATATGTAAACTAGAAAAGTGACGGTCTTCCGGTTTTTTCTGGCGCGTAAAAAAATGAATTATAAATGAACACAGTCCAGGTGTTTACGTCATCGGTTCACTGAAGCAATCCTTGAAGCAGAAACGGCTAAATTTCAGAGCGGTACGTCCCATTAGAAAGTTGTGCTCCATTCGTAGCCAAAGACAGCGAGCGAATGTGGAGCAGTAGATGAAAATGTCGGGCATAGAAAAGCAGGAAAATTAGGGAAACAGAGAGGCGAATATTTTATTTAAACACTGAGCAGAGTTTCCAGTCAGCTGGCGCGAAAGCAGAGAAGGAAAGCTCTCGCCTGCTGAATTTTCCGAAAGAGAGGGACTCAGGGTGGGAGAAGAGAGGGCGGAGCACGTGCCTGTGCGTGAAAATAATAAATGGAAAGCACAAAGAGAAACGCACAAACAGAGCGACAAAGGATTGTAGGGTGCAAAAAATATGCTGTGAAATGTGCTTTATATAGGATTTATATACGCGGAGGAATGGCAACATATGACAGCTGTCATGTTAGAGTCCTTAGCAGCAACAGCAATGAAAGTTGGGTTAGGTTGTGGAATTGTGAGATTAGAAACGAGCCGGAAGTGGATGATGGCAGATGTGGCAGATGCGACAGGGAAGTGGAGAAGTGAGGCGCGACTAACTGTTGCAGGCGGGATTATCAAGTTGTCGATGAATATATGAAATGGTGAAGATAAGCCAGACAGAAAGCGTCTTAAAAGGATTACCAAAGGACCTTCCGTACTTTACAGATTGGGCGAGGGGAAGTGGAACCCATGAAAGTATTGCCGCTCGACTAAAACCGATGGAAGGCCCAGCTTTATTCCTAATAAAAATACGCAATCAAAACTGAAGACGTGCTTATTTGGTCATATTTACAAACCTGACACCGAATTTGTTGAAAATGTTGATCATTACCTCAATAAGAGGTCTTGGGTTGATTAGTGTTAAGCCTGAGAGTAAAAAGACCATATAATTTAAATATAAAAAAGCAAAGTGTAAACTTTTAAGAAATTTAGAATACAATATTTTTAGAAAGTGGGAACAAAGGTGAGACAAGCATTGACAGTCAAATAAATTGAATATGTATTTATATTTACCTTGATTGACAGTTGATTGACAATTATATTTTAAAAACCATTCTCCTATACATATATATATAATATATATATATATATATAAGAAGTACACCAAATTACTAAACAAATAAAATAATCAAAAGTGTTTATTTTAAAGTAAAACTAAAGTAAATGGGATTTCATGGCAATGGCATTGACTTGAGACAAGTATATTCACTTAAGGGGTATTTTTGTTTTTTTTTATTTATGTACAACATTTGAAGAGTATTGTGTTGAAATGTAATGTCAATCATATGAAAATTGAAAAAAAAAAATGATCATTTGGACGATGGGCGGTGCAAGCTGGTCTTCTAGCGTCCAAAACTATTCAGAACTTTTGTTCTACTGAAAAGTGTAATTTTTAAGTCGGTGTCCACTCTCCTTCGAAAAATAATGCACCAATCGTTCTGAAATTTGACACACTGTTTTTGTGCCTAAGTCCGCAGGTACTGACGTCGATTTTTTTTAAATTTATTTTTTTAATGTAGATATTATTAATATATCGAATTTTTTTTATTTTTATTTTTTTTAATGTAGATATAATCAATATATCGAATTTTTAAGGCTAAGATCACGTTTTTGACTTCAAAGTTGTACCTAATATGCAAAAATTAAAAAAAAACAAGAAAGGAATACTGCGGCAAGCCGAAGTTTGTATACCCTTGCAGTTATAAGAAATAATAAACTTAAGTAAATAATTTGTATACCCTTGCAGAGGGTATAATGATTTGAGGCAGAAGTTTGCAACGCAGTGAAGGTGACGTTTCCGACCCCATAAAGTATATATATTCTTGATCAGCCATGTCCGTCTGTCCATCTGTCTGTCTGTACCACTAATTTTCCGATCGTTTATATAGCAATAAAACCATTTTTAAATTTGTTCTGAATTTCGAATTAAATTTTGTAGCGAACACGGCAATGTGTGCGGCTATCTGGCAGCGTACTCTGCCTACAGGGTCGGCTGTGCTCCGGGAAAATGGGAGTGCGGTTTGGCTACCTAGAGAACCGCGCCGTCACATAAACTTAAATAGTAGACAGAGTAGGGAACTATTGACTAACTAAACCAAAGCCCAAAGAATCTAATTTTATACTAAGTGTGAGGAATTGCAGATGCCATTTAATTCCTCTTAAAAACCCAACCTCGCATAGGCTCGCTTTGCGTATGTGGCCAATGCCCTTATTAATGATGCACAGTTACTTCAGGTGTCCCAATTCGCAAAAAAATTTACTTCATTGTATAATTCATTCTTAAATACGTACCAAAATTCAAATAAAGATAAGTTGCCCATGGTGGCTGCTTATGATTTTCTTAACGTTAGCTTGCCCATGGCAGATTAACCATATAATGGGTACAAATGACTTCATTTATGTTCTTCATTCAAAAAATTTACGTTAACAATTAAGTTTTAAAAGAAGTAAGGTAGTCTTTAACAAAATAGCACGGCTGTCGGCTTGAATCTATAGTTATTCTATAATTATATTACTTGGCTCAGATTGATGTTAACAGACGGTCGGCTATGACGTACTTACAACATGAACACTTTAAATCTGGTTCCAGTGCAGTCGACAGGCCTGTGGACGGTGTGTGTAAACGAGGAGGTATGCTGAGTGAACTACAAAATGTTATTAGTTAACAGTCAATCTAAGGCGAAATACACATAATGTACCCGTGTAATTTTCTACAAAATTTAAATCTATTCTAAAAACGACAAAAGCGATGGAACAGTCAGATCGGCTGTCGAGATCGGGGGTGAGTCCTTAGCTGCTTGGCGGCAGATTCAACAGCTAGAACAAGAGTCCGGGGTTAGGTTACTCGCAACTGGTCAGGAGAATATGGCGAACAACACGTGTATCAATCTAGGAACTGCAAACATAATAACTAACTGGTCAAGGCAGGGCTTACTTTTATTTACCTTAACTTTTCCTTACGTTTTACAACGGTTGGAAAGCTGGGCTCGAAACTTAAATTTGCACTGGTAAACCGAATGTGGCTCGGCAAGAGTAGTCCGGCTCCACGTGGTGGCAGCCAGAGTGGGCCAAACCGAGCACCAGGCGATTTGATCAAATAGCGCTGCGCACTCCTACTTTCGTTTATCAATTAGTACACAATTATTGAAAAATATTAAATTCCCTATGCTCACCTAATTAGTTTTTCAACTATAAGTTGGATGTTGCGATCGGTGCCAGCTAAATTACGCCAGCCACTTTGGGCGTTTGGAATTAGCTTTGTGGTGCTTCACTTATTAGTCTGTCTGTCTTGTTGGGCGGTTATAAGGCCCGATGTGGTGCATATATATATACACACGTGGACTTAGCACTTCTTTGCAAAATTCAATTTGATTTAAAACGCGCGTGCTTTGGCCGAAAGATCAGAAATAAGAGAACGAAGAAACGCAAATGGCGCAGTGTAAGAAAATACTAAATTATCGTTTAGTATTTTCTAGGATGTGTGGTTGCCAACAGGTTGCGGAACCAATAGCGCTATTTTATATTAAAACAAATGCAAGAATCTTTTCCTAATAATTTCACACCCCTACAATTTTATCAAAATCGGACGACTATATCGTATAGCTGTCATATGTGGGTTGGAAAATAATATGAAAGCTTTTTTGACATATTATCTTGTTATATTGGGAATATCATTTTTTATATTTTTTGGAATTTGGATTAAAGTTAATAAAAATCGGAGTGTTCTATACAATGAAAGAAATTTTTTCTGATGGTCCCGTAACAGGTTATGTTGTACACCTCAGAACCTTTTTCTTGGTAGCGCCTACGGAGCTCTGCTTAAATAGTTTAAATGTTGTACTTATTTGCTAATAAAATAATTTCTCTGACATTAAGCGCATTGTGTAAATAATTATCTTGAAAATAGTCATTTTTTTGGCCGAATTAACTGTAATTGAATTTCATCTGGATATCAAGATATCCCAAAAACGACTAGAGTTAAATTATAAAAAATTTTAGTTGCATCTCTCAACCGCTTCTTGAAAAAAATTCCCAACAAAAACCGGCAAAAAAGCGGCTTAAACACGGGTCGACCCCCTAAAGAAAAGAGTTACTACGTTTATGATATGGGTTTCATGATTACTTGAAATCGCGAAATAAAATTTGTCTCAGTTTATGCGACACGAATAAATTCATGCATTTTTTCAATCTCAGCTCTCAGAGATGGAGGACCGATTATTAGTCCGACTATTTTCTTCCTTTCGCATGTAATAAAATTGCTCGTGTAAGAACTGCAAAGAGATTAAAGCTCGTGAAGCGGGACTTCCAACTTTCCTCCAAATCAGGAGCAGGCAAACTCAGTCGGCGATGAGGGAAATCGAACACGCAGCCAACTATGCCATCGCAAATTACAGTCAAGAGCAGCAGCCCCAGCTCGAGTCCCAGAACTCCGGGCAACAGTTGTCAACTCTCAGCGCCTCGGAAAACTGAGGATTTTTGCATATGACGGGAAAGGCAGCAAATCGAAGCGAGTTAAATGACGCGTAAAATGCTAAAGGCAACCTTTGACAGTCAGTTCTGAGAAGAAATCACTACAGGAAGTGTAAGACTATAAGAAGTGTATATCCAACAGTTCGTTGGATTACACCAGGGTGTTAAAAAATAAAACCTAATTAAAAACGTATGTAAAATTCAATAACACGTATTTAAAGCTGAAAATACATTTTTAAGCAAGTATTTTTTTAGTGTAAAATACGGGTGAAGTTCTGGGTCTCAAAGCTGGAGGCGCAGTAAACCTGGCCGAAACTGTCTGACATTTCCTGGCCAAGGCCCTGGAGGACGGATGCAGGGAAAAGGTTCCGGATTGGGAGTGCGATTCCGACCACAAAATGCATGTCAACCGCAGCAGCGGCAACGCGAACAAACAACCATAAAAACAGGGCAAATTAATATTTTATAACTTAATTAAAAACAACAACAGCAGCGGCAGCGACGGAAAAAGAAACAAGGACCGGGCATATACATATAAATAAAAAAAATAAATGGGGAAAAAGCATTCCTGAGGTCGCTGGCAACTTTAAGTTCTGCGCCATGATAATTTTTTATTATTCATACGCAGCGGGGCCGGCGGAAAAGCTTTTCTAACGTAAAACACTGGACACCGCACAGTCAATTTAATTTTAATTTACACTTCATGCATAAAAAATTAAATGCACGTTGCCGTGTCAATTGATGAGCAGCAAAATCGCGCGCACAGGCGGGAAAAAGGTCTGATACTCATTCAGGACGTTCAGGACCCGTGGCTCCTGTGGAAAATATTTAAAAAAATGATTTCCCCCGCCCCACAAGCGATTCACCGAAATGGCCCAGCCCATTAAGCACGAGGACGAAAAGGATGCGGTCGATTCAGCAATTGTTTGTGGAAATGTGCAGCGGAAGCCGGAATGGAAGTATTTTACGGCCAACTGCCAATGCAGCAGCCAGGACTGCGTTCTCCGAGTATCTGGCAAAGGATTCCGCCTCTGCAGGTGGGTCGCCGATGTAAATTTGATTGAGATCTTAAGCAAAGAGCTCAAGGAACTGAAAATTGTAAATGTGCAGCGGTAAGGGAATTGTTGTGTGCACCAAGGCTTTATCCTGGTTAAACAGTCCAGGGAGCTTATTATAAAGAAATATCTGATGAACGGCAAGACCGGTAATCAAAGACAGTGTGTAAAGTGTAAGCACATATTTTTGGTCAACATCAACAACATTGAAGGTAATCACACATTTTTCACGATCCAATTAAACGCGGAAGTTGGCTGTTTAAACTTAATAATTAATTAAATTCGCATTAGGGTAACTTGGGTATGCTTTATTATTATATTTAAAATGGTAGATTGCATTTTCAAGAAGTCCTGTTTTTTACGTATTGTTTTACTGTAACTAAAAGTTTTTCAATAAAATAAGGAAACATTGTTAGAAGCATTTGTTTCCGTACCCAGTGATTTCTATAAATATCTTGTTTTTAAGCTTCAGCCGAAAACATTCCCTATTGTCCAAGGAAATATTTTTGTCGCTTTATTTCCGGATATTGAGATCTTCTAAGATCAATCAGTTTTGTCACGCGTTTGTCAATTTGATATATGTCTAAAGCCCCGGCCCTGACTCCAACGCCCACACTGGAAATTTTGTTGTTGGGTTTATGGGCAAAATATACACATATGGGGTGAGGAAGGGGTACAGAGGAAGAGCTGGAAAAGCATCAACACTGGGTCTCACAACAATAACCATGTTTTAACTGCATATGTGCTTAGTAATTGTTGACATTAAACATTGCCCCTATGACTCTAATTTAAAGAGAGCTTAGGTCAATTAACTGCAGCGTTTAATATTCTAAAACCCTAAGCGATGCACTCATATCCAAGACCCATTTCCGATAAAACATAATTACTTTGACCGGAGAAGTCTGAAAACCGGAAACAAACAGGCTACAAAGGCCCTCGAAAAACAGGCAGACAAACAGAGATCGATAAACTTTGGTAGAGGCAAGCGATTTGTATGCCATAAGACCCTTAGTCCCCTCTCCGCCTCAAAACATAGACAATAAATTTGAACAAAAGGCAAAACACATTCGACGAGTGGCAACAGCAGCCGAACCTGAAAAAATATAAGGGAAAATCGAAAAGAAAATTGTCAGAGGCAGCGGCAGACCGAAGGCAGGCGAAAATTGAGGGGCAACTGCGGGAGATACAGAGACTGGGAACAATGAAACCGAAACCCCAAACAAAATGGCAGCTCTTTAGTCTCGGCTTCGATTTATATAGTTATATATAATGTGGGAAGCGGCAAAAGAAATGCCTTTGGAGGCCCACTGGAGCGGCAAATTCTTTTGCGGCTGCCGCTGGAAAACGTTGCACCAAATGCCAGTACACATGGAAAAGCATAATATATCGCTTCATCCTTTAACGCCGATGCTCTCGAACGATTTTTAAAAGCGCGATTTAAAAACAAGTTCATATTCTTATGAAAACCAACAATGGCTAGAAAAAACGGTCCCTTATATGACCACTTAAAAACCCTTCCAATACCGAACGGAATATTGTCAAGATCCCAAGGCATTACAGCTATCTTTTCTAAGCTATCTTTTCCAATCATCATTATAAAGTCGGGGGTGCGATTATTTTTTTATGGGTATAACTTCCCCTCTAACGGAGATTGATAAGCAGGAGCCAGAGTGAGGTCACTAGTCAGTTGCACGAAGTCTTTATGCCCTGTTAATTGTGCCCTTCCTCCCTTCCGAAGCGTTTTCGCCACTTTGCATACGCAACTGTCAACTTTTGCCATTTTCGCCAAACTTCACACTAGCTCGGCGGGTGGTTGTGGGGGGAAAACACCGCCCACCGTGCCACCCACATGTGTGCGAGTGTATGGGAATCATAAATATTTTCCGGCCCATTGATTTTTGGTCGTTTGGGCTGGCAGCCGTTGCTGATGAAGTCGCCATGGACGTTTTCCGGGGGTGGGTGTTCCGGAAGCGGAATTCTCCAAAGTCTAAACGAGGCAGCAAAGTTCGGGAAATTTAGCATGTCTGGGCTTTGGCAAAGCTCCTGATAATTGCCATCTGAGGGTATTTCGGCGCACAATCGACTAACCCCATTTGCTATTTGCCCCTCCAATAAATGGACGCTCTGAAATGTCACAAAATTGATTGAGGAATTGAGGGCGAAAAGGATTTCAGAGGGCCAGCCCAGCCAGTCGACATTAACGACATTTGCCGATGCTTTTGTTGCCTGTCACGCATAAGCTGCCGTGACCCCTCGCCACCCGTTCACGATCCCACCCTTCACTACCCATCACCATTATTTCGTTGTTTTGTTTTCAGCGACACTTGATTGCCTTGTGGCTGCGTGAGTGTGTCTATGAGGTTGGCCCCCTTCGAGTGGGCGTTGCAATATTTTAAGGCATTTTGGACGCCCATACTCACAGTATTTGAATATAAGTTTTGTATTTAAATGCATATGAGTACCTAAGTACACTGTGAGTACCTAAGGACCTCATGTTTAAATAAAATTAATTATAATTTAAATAAAAAATATTTTTAAAAAATGTAAAACCAAAAAGTTTCTTACATCTGCTGAGCATATTTCTGTAAAAATCCTACAGCTTTTGGCGTAAACCACTCTTATCTTGCACTTTCGAAAGTTGTATGGTAAGGTATCAAACGATTCGTTTTTCATAAAACTTGCACAAAAATCAATATTTTTCAAAAGTGTAAAGGCAGAAAGTTGCTTACATCTACTAAGCATATTTCTGTAAAAGTACTATTCGAAATTCCAACCGAGCTAAGTCCTACACTCACTCCCACTCTTTTTTTTTTAAGAAACTTTAATTTAACTCACGGCCTATCCAAAACAAAAAAAAAACGGCAGCTCGTAAAGTTATCTAGTATTATAATGTGTCTTTTTACTCAAAAACAACGATTTGTAAATTATTTGAATATTGAATAAAAATAACTAATGCACATAAAATAACTAAATGTCTGTAGTTATTTATGTAATCTTGTTTGTTTCACCCAAAAAAATGGTAAAAACACCATGTTTAAAATTTGTTTAATTATGGTAAATAATATAAAAGTTTTAGTAGAATTTTGAGGAATTTTGAAGAGTGCCTTTTCTGTCGTTCCTAAGGCTGTTCTTGTGTTTGCTGGCACTGAGCCATGGCCAAAAAGTGTGCTACGCATCTTTCAAGCTAGACGCAAATTATGTTGTCGGTTGATGCGGAGAAAGTGGAGAGAGTGGGAAAAGCAGTCAGACACTCGGGTGTGTTGGTGTGCGTGTGTGCCTCGCTCGATGCGTTTTTATGCCCATCCAACTTTATGGGGCAGGCTCATAAATATTTTTGCTCAAGTTAATTGAAACATTACCAAAAAATGCTTGTTGGCAAATATTGAACATTTCTTGCTGTTTGCGGGATTTCCGCAGCCCCATATATGCACACTCACTTGCACACGCGCAAGACTAATGGCCGCTGTATACACACATGTACACACATTTTTTAGCACGAAACGATTTTTTGTAATGATTTATTGGCAGTTGATGGATATAAATGGGGGAACAGTGTTTGCCTGTTGTTATATGGCAAACAATTCGGCTGAAATTTAATGGCGACCAGTGCGAGTCAAGAAAAAAATCAGTCAAACTACGCGAGTGAAGATTTTTTGCAATTAATTGTCCTGTCAGTGTCCCGTTGGCGAGATCAAAAGATATTTGCTATCAAACAATTAAACAATGTTACGCATGCATTCTGATTTCTCAGTCAAGGAAAAGAAATAGAAATAACAGTAAAATCTATAAAATAAATTAGTTATAATAAACATCGAAATCTTCTTTGTCAAATGTGGTATCATAGACCGGATACGGATTTAAAACAACAGCAACCAATCAATCGATTTCAGTCCATTTCGAATGACTTAAAATAAGTAGTGCTCTCGTGCCCAAAAACACTTAAAGACGCACAACTTCTTAATGTTCTTCACTCACATAATTTTTAAAAAGTTAATTTGGATACAACTTTTAAAATGTTTTATATAAATATACTTATTATATATAAACTAGTCACGTTTATTAACTACTCGTCATGTTTTTACTCTTAAGAATTGACATTGTGGGCGCCATATTATAATATTGTACCATTAATTCAGTATATTACATTATTATTTGGTTTTATTTGTGATCAGAATCCTCTATTGTTGACTGAAAATTACCCATATCAATTCTTATCAATATTTTATACCCTTGTTTGCGTTCTAAACCATTAAAATTTCATTTTAACTTTCTTTGTGTGAAACTGCAACCGCATAATTTGGCAACATTTTGCGGATGAACTTTCTCACATCTCGCCACTTTTTCTCCAGTTAATTTTGCGGGTTTTAATTAAAATTTGTTTGCGCCACACAAAGCCTGTCATTTTTTGTTGCTTTTCGTCTGGTCTTTTCTAATTAGGGTTGGGTTTCCCTCCCCAAAGCGAAATCGCACGCTGCGAGCCGACCTTTTAATAATGCCGCTAAAAAAGTATACGTACATATTTTGACAGACAACCGAAGAAACGCGGGCGTCGGCAGCTAATTGAAAAAATACATTTTAATAGCATAATTTTTGCCGCTTGCGGTTGTCAGGACGCCAAGGGAAGCCTGAGAAAACGGTTAGGGAAATAGAGGAAGAAGGTTTTTCAGAGACCCCGAAAATCGTGGCGGGAAATCTCCCTTTCATTATTGGTTATCACCTGGAGGGAATCTTAGGGGTAGAGCCCAGGCGAAAGTCACGTCTCGACATCAAACACTATTCAAATGAAATTTGTTTTTGATTAGACAATTTCTATGCAAAAATCAACGCCAGGAGTTTAATAAAACAAATTGGTTTTCCACGTCCTTCCCTCAAATTTGACTTCCTTTTTATTTTTCCGCGTTTGCTTACAGCTAAATTAAATTAAAAATTCAATGCCGGGACATTATTAGAGCGACCAGATTGAATTTCCCATCTCCAGCCGGACAGTGTCTTCTCAAACCGGCGATGCAAATGAGCCGGGGAACAGGCCCATCGGCTGACGAATGGGGGTGTCCGGAATATATACACACTTAAATCTGTGCCTGACGCCTCGGACAATAAACCGCAAGCTGTTGAACAGAGACTCCATTCGGATCTGATTGGAATGGGTGGGAAATCATTCTCCAAGCGTGAGGTTGGTGGTTTGTGGCTGTTGGTCAACTCTAAGGCCTTGGTAAGTCTAGGGAAAGTTTTTAAGACCTGTGGATATTACGGCCTATTTAATGAGGTCTAAAAGGAAACCGCATCGAGAGTTTTGTGGTGCCTTTGTTTGATTGCGGAAATTATCAAGACTCCTCGATAGATTAGATAGACTATGTGGAATTCAAATTTACATGACCTTCAGGGAGCACAAGAAGGCAAGATGTCCTATTTATCGAGGCTACCCCAACTTAACCAACATAAATTGGAGGTTTAACTACTTAATCTCACATCCAAAGGTGTTTTAGGGCCTCTGCTCTCTCTACTTCTCCTTAATTCATCCCCATTTGGACTAGAGTCAAAAGTTACGCAAAAGCCGAGAAGTTAAGTACAGGTCGCCAAACGCAAAAGCTCCGTCCGAAAAGCCCGGAAAGGTAAAATGTAAATATGCAGACTGCGGAGACAGAGTCTTGGCCTTTGAGCTGCAAGTTTTATGAGACTGCATATGTAAGAAGGAGCTCGGAGTTGGTTTCTGGCAGCTCTATCTCCCAAATTCTGAACTTCATTAGGGCAAGTGCACCCCGTCCACCCGCTCCAAAGGTGGACCCTCTAATAAATTGAAATATAAGTAACACCAACATTGCCCTCCCCAACGCACAGATGTGATCAAAATAGTAGTCTTTAGTTTTCATTTGCTGGGTTTTAACCCCTTTCAATGAAGGTAAGTCGTAGTTTATAATAAAATAAAAATTTGGGTTTGGATTAATCTTTATGACTTACTAATGCAGATTATAGATGAAATACCGCAATCATCTTCGCAGTAAACAATTACAAAGTAAAACATATAACTAGCCTAAAGATAAAATTAAGGAATGGTAAATCGAAGAACTCATCATTATTTTAACCTGATTAAGGACTGAAAATGTTTGTTGCTGGCGCAGTAGACCTAGACATGGATTGTAGCCTTAGGATGCTTAAAAATAAAATAAAAATAACACTGCATCAAAACAAATTCCTGGTCAGATTAGCTCGTATCTTCTCCCCAAGCTCAACAATAACCCCCGCAGTTGCTTGGAAAATCCACTATTTCTGTAGCCGCAGGTGTAGGACTATTGCACCATTTTCATTTGTGTTAATAACGCCACCGGTCAGCTTTGATTGTGCACTTTGTGAGTGAAATAGAAGGGGGCGGCAGCAGCTGAACAAGATGCTTCGCTCGCAGTTCTGCTGAATGGGGCAAAAGTTTGGGTCTCCTTTCTCCATTACGTGGCGACGCTCGACTCGAACTCGAAAGCCACTTGGGCAATTAGAGCCCGAAAAAGTTCGTCCGGCGCCATCGTCATCATCGTCCTCATCGTCGTCATCAGGACAACTGTGAAACTTTCGTCAAGCGTCTGGGAGTTGAAGTTTTCGCCTTTTTCGGCTGCTCGTCCTGCGGTAATTGCGTGCGTATTGTTAGGCGAAGGCATTCGAGGTCCCGATTTCGGTGGGATGTATGTGAATGTGGGTTGGGGAAAATTGCAGTCGAAACGTGAGACTCTGGGTTCTCTGCCTTCCCTGCAGCAGGTGTAATTTAAGTAAATAAATTATTTTGCATTGCTTCTAGTGCGGTCTTTGCAGTGGATCGCTTTGGACCCCTATTTTATGTTTGGTATCCTATTAAATCGAAATAGTCGAAAATATGGTTATAGTTGTAGGTAAGATTTATGATCTTTAAATCCTTTACACTTGAAAATCTGATATGATGGTCCAATCGTAACGAGTGATACACAAAAGGTATTGCAACAAGTAAAAAGATTGAAACCTGAATTTATTTAGGAGAAAAAGCTGTGAAAATGTGAAAGTGAAAATTAAGAAAATTTGAGCTGCTGGATACAGTGGGAAAAGTCATTTAAAAAACAAGGTTTTTTTCTTCTTTCAACTTATCAACTCGACCAAAAAATGTGTTTCTTTTAGTTCGTAATTTTAGAGATTTCATACTTTCAAAAGTCCTGCCTTGAGTCATAACGCTTAAAGGCAATATGAGCTCTATCGCAAATGTGGTGGCATCACACTTATCCTAGCTCTATCGTAGACCCTTGACCCTGCGATGATGATTGCTCTGATTTCCAATACGCTTGTTGAGCATCCAGTTTATTCCAGGCAACAATATAAAATGCATATCAAGTTCAAATTGAATATCCTCATTTGACGCATGAAGATCCAGAGAAACACCAACAAAAGCCTGCTGAACAGGAACAATGTATGCAATCCTTGTTTATGGCAAGTAAAATGCACCTTTGTGTGTTGCCTATAAAAAATGCAGCAAAGAGTGGAAACCCTGAAGGGGGCGAAGGAAAGGCGTAAACTGTGGGGCGGAAGAAGGATTCATGAGAGGAATCCTCCGTGTTTGTGCTCTGTGTCCATGTCCTGGCATTAAGCAGTAAAAAATGCAGAAATGAAAAAAGGTCGAAGCGGAGGAACCAGAAGGTAGTCAATAGTTCTAAAGTAGTACAAGAAACACGGGGAACGAGGGCAGACGAGCGGCAACAAGCCACCACATTATGACAACAATAAAACGGAGAACAGCAACAAGGAGTAAGAATCCTTATAACAAGACTGACATACGGCAGGAGCAGACACTGAAGTTCCAGGACCTCTCCATAATGTCGGGTAAGAAAAAGTATATATACGGATTAATGTACAGACTTAAAACGAGGAAACAGAACAACATTTGTTTAAAGATCATATAGGTTATAGTCTAAAAAAATTTTAAAAACTCCATTAATCAAACAATTAAAACATAGGATCATATATTATTTTATCTGGGACGAAGATAAGTATTACATGTTATATTAAATACTGGCATTTCGCATCCTTAAAAGAGAAAGGCGACTCAATCGCCTCCAGAGCTTCGATTATGAAGTTACGTAAATTTTCAAACGAACCTCGTGCATAACCGATCCTTATGAGCTTACTGCACCAACTCGGTATTACCGGCACCGCCGACAAACAAAGGATACACCGCCAACATATCCTGCTCCTGCCTCCTCTCCTTCCTCCGCTGCCACGCCCCCAGGATCTTAGCTTTTTACCGATTTTCTGGTTGGCCAACAACAGCAACAACGAATCGTGCAACGAGGGAGGCAGCCACAGAGAGATGAAAAGATAAGCAAAGATTGCGAAAATTGTATTTTCCATTGTGGGACCGTCTAGGGACGGGGAAAGTGTCTGTGTCTTGGCCAAAGGATGCAGGCGGGAAACAAAAAGAAATACCAAAACCGTTTGCTCCACGAGCCTTCAATAGGTTTTGGGTGCGAGGCCAACCCTTTCGGACAACCTTTTAGAAAGTGGGAGGGTGGAGAGTGCACTGGAAGAAAGTTAGGAATATTATTCGAATATTACTAAAAACCAGAAATATTTCAATGAAACAAAAGCTATTTGTGCAGTTCTGGGAATATTCAAAAGAATTTGAGAAACTGTCATACCTTATCTAAAACTATAATTAGTTTATACACGGATTAAATGTCTATATATAACTATATAGCAAAAATAAAGCAATGGAACTAAACGATTTAGAGTAGATGGTCAGGAATGTTATAAATAACAAATGATTATAATCCCAATAATACACGCCTTAAATGCCTTAAAACAGCAGAGTTTATTTGTAGATCAATAATAATGTATACATTATTTCTGTTCAATATTGATTTTATATGAGAACATATTAGCATTTATGCCAGAATGTTTCATAATGGAACTCAATTTTTCCGTATGGAAACTACTCAATTTCGGTTACACGCCAATGCGCGTGTAAGGAGCATGTAAATATGAAAGGCAACGACGAAGGATGCCAAAGTTATGAGCCTGCAATTGTACTTATATAGGGAAGTAGTCGGCTGAAGGAAAGTTGGAAAGTGTGGAATGGGGAGGAAATTTGGTGCGGACTGCTGGGCAGCATAAATCAAAATCAAATTTGAGTGCTGTTTAGTCAAGTGGTTGACTTTGGAAGGACGACTGGGGACGGGTGGGGCGGCGGAAACACAGACCCAGAAGTGACCAATAAGTGGGTCAGTAGTCAGCACTAAGTGGAATTTCCAACTATTCTGCTGACATCAGAAGGCTTCCCTCGCCACCCATGGTGCAGCCACATCCATCCATCAGGTCCTATCAAAGGAGCCCTGATTGGTTTTTGCTGAACCGGTCTTAAGACAATTAAAAGCCATCAAAATTCAACAGCTTACAATTAAATCAATGGCGGCGAGTCGAGTGCCCCAGCTCAAGTCAAGTCTGATGCTGATGGAAGTGAGTTTGGGCCATGAGTTTTAAGTTTTGGGCTTCGTCGGACAATGAAGATGGGATCGTGAGTTCTTGGGTGAGCTGCAATCGAAAAAGTTCGCAGTATGAGTACTAACAAATAAACCAGATCTATAAAGATACATTTTAGTGGCCCTTTCTTTGCCTTATTTTCAGTTAATAAGTCTACACAGGCTCTTAAATCTAAAATTAAGAATTGAATATTAGTAATTCTTCGTCGAGTTGTAATAGGTATTCTACCTTAGTAGCAGTATCGTTTGCGTGTACATCTCCGACCTTGTAAACACTTTAAATCTCAGTGAAGCTCCAGCCAAAAATACCGATTTCTTTCCTATCCTGAGACACGTATAGCCCCATCTCTAGGAATCTTCGGCTAGGATTTGTTTACGCGACGAAAAAATTTGCATTTTATTGGCTTTCGAATCGTTGAAGGGACCTTAGCACAGGCCTCCTGTGATGAAAGGCCCAGAGAGCCTGCCAATGCCAAAATAAAACAGGGGGGCAAGGATAGACAAGCAATTTGCATTACAAAGTCAATGAAAAATCACTTAGTGTTCGAATCGCAATCCGAGGTAAATGCGTCCAGAGAAAGCCTCGATAAACAAAGTCAGCGAAACGATTTCGATTAAAATTGCCAGCTAGCCGAGGGTATAAGCCCCAAGATGAAATATCCCTTTGCATTATTTTGGATCATAAATATGGGGCTTAAGCGACGGAGGAAAAGCGAAAGTTTTCGTTCACTATTTTTTGTGATTGGACTAGCCGGAACTGATTGCGAGGGACATGGGAAACCTATTTGAATTTCATTTTCGTATGCAAATTTTCAATGGGTTTTTATGCCGTTCGTTTCATTTCGTTTCGTTTGTGAAACGGAAACTAAGCCACACAAATATGCAGGCGAATTGCCTTGGCCTCGGAGCTCGGAGCTTTCGCCTTGACTTTCATGGCGAAAAAACCAGCCCGCAATCCGGCCACCCACCCATCCACTAGCCCGTCCACCCAACGGGAGTCTTCTGGGCTCTTCCCTTCGGTTTGGTGTACGAAACAATTGAAACAAGTTTGCAATCAGTGCGCAAACTTTTTGCTGGCCAACAGCACTCACACTAACATACACAGAAAAATATTATTATTAAATTTAAATGCCCTCAAACTGCAAAAAAAACCTCTTGAGAATTGCAAAAAAGAGAATCCAAAAAAGTGAAAGGTATTTTACAATTCCAAGACCTTAACATTTATCTGTGCGACCGCTGAGGGACTTGAAAGCTCTTCCAAAAAAATGAAAAGATGACGTTCCCAAACCTCTTAAGCAGTACATAAAATGTAGTATGGAGAATATACTTAATTTTTGGAGCCCTGACCCGTTTTTTCCTGTGCAAGGAACTCAGGCGCTTTGGTCCAGACAAACAAGCACTGAGAGATACAAAAACGCGGCAGCAAATTGTGCGGCTGTCAAGGATGCCGAATAGCCATCGCCCACTGTTTGGGCCAATATACAGGATCCAGGGTCCTTGGTCCAGGGTTTTCCTGTAAGCAAGTTCAGTCGCGCGCCTAAAAGTATGCAACAAAGGAGCCAGTGAGAATCGCTAAATGGGTGCAGAGAGCATCATCGAGGTTTCAATGCGCTGTGGAACCTACCCTTACAACGATCCAGTACTACTTAAAGATTTAGGTAAGTAACGAGAAGCAGAAGAACCTAATGACAGAAACCGATAAACTAACCTAAAATATATTGACATATTATTAGTTATTGCTTTTCTAAGCCTTCTTAAGTGAGGTTATTATTATAAACGTGCTATATGCAACATAAGAACCCTCAACAAGTAGATTCACAAGCAGGCAGCAACCCTATCATATTCCTTAGACTGCATAGACTGCTTCTCCTGCTTCCTTACTCTCCCCCAAGCTAACACACTGCGGCCCCCATTCTGCATTCCTGTTCTACGGAGGCCCACAGACGCCTTTGTTAACGAGGAGGGTGAGCGGACTGATCCAATATCTATAAATCAAAAGGCGTACAAAAACCTCTTTACAATAAGGCTTAATCACAAGCAAGTGGGCCGAGAGCGAAGGAAAAGTTTAAGCAGCAATCAGGAACAACAAACAGACACAGGAGCTGGGGAAGGGGTGAAAGTCGGGGAGGATTACCAATAATGCGCTAGAAAATTGAAACTTAGGTTACTTTAAGTTCTCCTCTTCGGATTGGCCATAAAACCGCCATTGATTGATGCCAGTGAAATGTAATTGAATGTTTCTAATTACGCCTCATTAGGATTACAAATCGAACGCCCCTGTGCTGGCCTCATAAATATTTAGCGAAATGAAATTGAAAACGAAAATAGGAGCTGCGACAATTGATTTCGGTGCGCATGTGATTGATTGTCTGGTGGCTGTAATGGGAATCCTTCTCGACGACACCATAAATGTCCTCTGATGTGTCACAGTCACACCTCCGCATGACTGGATCCCCAGATTGGGAAGAGATGCAGGGTAGACATAGCCAGGAGCGGGACGAATCGGATGGGATGCAAAAAGCGGTGGCTCAGAGCCATGAACATGACGTATAAAAGTCGTAACAAAACACTTTGATTGATGATTGAAATGGCATAAACCAGTGATGCTGGCGTGAATTTTCGGATTGCACGAGCTAAAGATCCCTTGAAATGAAGTTGTAATTACAATTGTTCAAATCATCAAATAAAAATTAACCCAGATGTTATAATATCATATTATTGAATTTTCTTATAGTTGTTTTATTCTAAAAGGTATAATTTGGTAACCATTTTAAAATGCGGCTTTATTGGGGACATTATTTAAAATTCGTTAAAATGGTTTATTATGTACCATCACTTATCTGTGATTCAAATTTGATTCTTTCCATAAATTCGAGTCACGAAACCACCTCCAGTGGGACCACAAATCGCTGCCCTCGACCACAAGTCCACGCGGGTATAACCAAAATGGAGTCCAGGGGCCCTCACCTGATCCCCCGCAAACACGCACAGGTGCACATAAGTTCATGATTCCATAATGTCTGTGACATGTGGCCATCAACTGGCCCTCACTTCTTTGGCCACCCACTCGTCGGGCCCCACTCTCCAGCCCCCAGCCACCCACTCTGTCAGTGGATGTGCGGTCAGGCAGTTACAGGGTTTGAGTTTGAGTTAATCCATTGTCCTCGTCCTGTTGGTGATGTTGGTGTTGCCGACTGTTGACGGTGTTTCTGCTGTTGGTGGCTTGTCTTTGAAATGTTTCGGCGGTCGCCGGTTCGTTGCTCTGCGGCTGGTTTTCGGTTTCGGGATATACATACGCAGGCTTCGACGCCCAGATCAGAGCTTTAACTCTTTAGTGACGTCCAATTGAAGAGTCAAACGAATAGCCCTTTAAATCGTTTCGGAACAATTTAAGGTACTTAAACCGTTTTGAAATGAGGCTCTTTCACTGTAATGGCTGTTTGAGACTAACGACAACAAAAATGTGGCTTAAATTGCAAACATTTTCAAATAGGCACGAAATGTCGGTGCATTTACTATATCAACATGCTAGAAAAATGGTATCAGGAAAGTGGAATGCTATTAGCAGGGAAGACCAATGTCTATAAATCGTTCACTTATTTTTCCTTGTCCCCCGTAAGTATTTATCAGCTGAAAATGACTTGCTGGAAAAGGGGATAATTTTTTTCAAGTACTTAAGGGGGTAGTGTATTTTTATTTATTTATGAATGTACAACTTACTGATTATTTTAAATTTTGTAATAACTCCTATTTTGAATTTATAGCCTAAATTTAATATAATTAATATTGCCTTCAAAGTATGATAAAAAATTTAAAAAAAAACCTGAGTTAGTTTCATATCTACCGAAACATATAAAAATAAATCTGACATGCTAATATATCTGATATTAACCATTCCATTATTCATGGAAATAACCTTTTTATGCCGAATTCACCTTAAGACATTGTAAAACTAATTGTAATGCTTATCTACATCGTTCATACGGTCTTGCCAAGTAGGGTCTTACTTATCTCCAGCGGAGCAACGGGTTGTAATCGATAAGACAGGAAAATCGATATAAAAATAATACCCCACATATATCTGTCTCACGAGGTGAGTATTTTGTAGTGCCGTATTGGCATGTTTAGTATTTTTTCCGCCTGGAGCGCATTTTTGGTTGGTAACTAAACTTTACTTCCACAGCTTGTCCAAGTTAAAAGCGTAATGATGTAATATGATTTCTGCCGGGTTTGCCAGGATGTAGTCGATCTGTTGGGGTGCGCCTCCTGCCCCGCTGTTTACCACAGGAAATGGTTTAATCATTCGGTGAAGTTAACTCCAAAAGGAGAGTGGATCTGTCCCCGCTGAATCCCTCTGCCCGGAAAAGCCGAGAAGATACTGTCCTGGCGATGGACTCCCGAAGGACCATCTACTTCATAGGGATTCCAAAAAGCCCAAGATGCATGAGTTTTTCGTGAAGTGGTACGACATGTCCTACTGGCACTGCAAGTGGATTCCCGAATGGAAATTGGTTCTGCACCACTCCCTTATGGTCGCACAGTTCCAGAGAAACTACGATATGGAGGAGCCACCCCACATGGGCGTAAAGCCCGAGTGGCTTATAGTTCAGCGAGTGATCCACCATAGCAAGGAAGCTGATGGCAGATCCAGTTACCTGGTAAAGTGGAAGGAGTTGAGATATAGCGAGTGCACCTGGGAGAAGGAAAGCAAGGAAATCCCGAGCTTAAAGCAGGCCATCGACTTTTACCAGAAACTGCGATCCAGCCTGAAGGATCAAATTAAAGGCACCACTGATGTGAAAAAAAAATACGAGGATCAACCAAAATTCCTGCAGGGAACTGGCACAAAGTTGCATCCCTTCCTGCTGGAGGGTGTCAACTGGCTCCGCTACAGTTGGGGCCATGGCATCCCCACCATCGTGGCAGATGAGATGGGCCTGGGCAAGACCATTCAGACGGTGACATTCCTGTACTCCCTTTTTAAGGAGGGACACTGCCGCGGACTCTTCCTCATATCCGCGCCGCTTTCCACACTCGTAAACTGGGAGCGCGAACTGGAGCTGTGGGCTCCGGACTTTTACTGCGTTACCTATGTGGGCCAGAAGGCCTTCAGAGCTGTTATCCATGCGTCGAGGAAGTAACCACCCGAAAGATGCCGACCAAACACTCCCAGTTTAAGTTTAACGTGCTGCTGACCATCTACGAGTTGATCTCCAAAGATGCCACCTTTCTGGGCAGCATCAATTGGGCGGCCCTAGTGGTCGACGAGGCTCATCGACTGAGGAGCGACCGAAGCAAGTTTTTCCGTATCCTTAGCAACTACAGCACCTCCTACAATCTGCTCCTCACCGGCACACCGCTGCAGGACAATCTTGAGGAGCTTTTCCACCTGTTGAACTTTCTGAGCCGGATTAAGGCCGAGTTCGCTGACGTTTCGAGGGAGGACCAAGTGAAGCGCCTGCATGAGATCCTGGGACCGCACATGCTCCGCCGTCTAAAAATGGATGTGTTGAAAAACATGCCCCCCAAGTCTGAATTCATCGTGTGAGTGGGGCTGTCGGCCATGCAGAAGAAGTTCTACCAGTTTATCCTGACAAGGAACCTCAAGGCACTGAATGCGAAGAGCGGCGGCACATCTGTTCTCTGCTTAACATCATGATGGACCTACGAAAGTACTGTAACCATCCTTATCTGTTTCCTTCGGCCGTTGAGGAGGCCGTCGTCTCTACCAGTGGTCTGTACGAAATCAATTCGCTTACCGAAGCCTCCGTAAAGCTGGTGCTGCTCTCCAAGATGCTTAAGCAGCTAAAGGCACAAAACCACCGGGTTTTAATCTTCTCACACATGACAAAAATGCTCGACATTCTTGAGGACTTTCTCGAGGGGGAGCAGTAGCAATACGAGCGAATTGATGATGGGATCAGGGGCACATTACGTCAGGAGGCCATTGATAGATTAAATGACCCCGGATCGCAGCAGAATATCTTTCTCCTCAGCACTCGGGAAGTAGGTTTGGGTATTAACTTGGCCACGGCCGACACGGTCATTATTTTCGACTCTGACTGGAATCCGCACGACATTCAGGCCTTCTCTCGAGCCCATCGAATTGGCCAGGCAAACAAGGTAATGATCTATCGGTTTGTGAGCCACAACTCGGTGGAGGAGCGCATGATGCAGGTGGCCAAGCACAAGATGATGCTCAGTAACCTTGTGGTGCGCCCGGGAGTGAGTGGCAAGCCTGCCAGCTTAACGAAGCAAGAGCTCGTTGTAATCGTCCAGTTTGGCACCGAGGATCTTTTCAATGGGAACGATAAAAAGGAGGCTATCCACTACGATGATGAGGCAGTGGCCAATTTGCTCGGCCGCACCAATCACGGCATTGAGGAGAAGGAGTCCTGGTCCAACGAGTATCTTCTATCCTTCAAGGTGGAAGAAATTAAGGATGAGGAAGATGGTAACAAACCTGGTGCGGAAAACAAGAAGCCGGCCAACTGGGGCAATTTGTTGGGCCAACACCAGCGGCAGCAGCAGGAGATCGTCGTAGTCTGGGAAAGGGCAAGCGCATTCGAAATATGATAAAATATTACGAATAGGCTGCAAATTCGCGGGTCAACAAAACAAAATACGTTCCAAAGTCTGATCAGATTCGCACAATAGGTGATGGTATAAGTAATATCAGGGGAGACCAATTTGGTATACATCTAATTTCAATGTCCATACAGCACTCACATGTAATAATAGTAAGCTAGAATAATCTTAGTTTCGTATAAAGCGGCCTACCCCTTAGGCAATTTGAGTAGTTATTAATTTTAAAGAACATTTTTTCAGGCCACATTTTCATAAATATGTAACTACGCATATTTTCATAGTCACTAAAACACAACGAAAAATTAATTTTGTGCATTCACTATAAAAAATGTCTGGCGAAATAATTTAATGTAATTCAATTAAAGGCAGCTTATGCGTAAAATGTTATTAAAGCCTTGCTCTTGAAGGACGATGAAGAGAAGTCTCAATGCCAGACAAACAGCAGATCTGTACTGCAACTATGCACACAGAAAAAATTATCTGTAATGGAATGTTTTTGAAATCAAGATCCAATGGTGATCCAATGGTTAAAGCCACGTATCTCAGACCAAAAAATAAAAATATTGATATTTAATACAACATTTATTTGTAAGGCGTAGTTAACTCGATTGCAGCCAAAGCAACTATTCAATCAATAACCTTGTTTTTGGAGTTTACGTGGGGTTTTTCACCCAGTGTACACATAAATTCATGCATGAGTAAGGTCATCCCTATGTATATGCATTCGCAATCAATTTATCATACGCCCGATTTGACTGCCATAGCCCAGGAGCCGGTCATCAAATGGCCCCGAGAAATGTAAAATTTAAATGAAATGTAATTAAAATGAAATAAAGACAGAAAACTGAGTACACACACAGGTGGTGACTGCCAGGTGCAAGGGCCCGGCCGGTTACTTAGATGCGTCCGGTGACCAGCTCATGGATTTAATACAGCATATTTAATTATCACATACAATGGGAAAATGGCCAAGACAAGTCGTTTTCTAGATGAATTCATTTTGATTACGTTTCCATAATTATATTTTTGGGATTGACTCCTTTCCGGAGTTGTGGCAATTCTTTGTCAAGCCTTTGGCAGGGAAAGATGCAAGTGAATATTTTATAATTGAAAATTGTTCGAGGCGGTAATGCTTATTGTATGCCATTTGAGATGTTTTTCAATTACACGCAGATTGGCTAGTTAAAAGGGTAATTTTTCAAGTCCAATGAAAGCAAGAAGAAACGCAATTGTCGAGTGTCTCGCCTATCAGATACCCCCAGGGAACGTTTATTAGCATGGCATATACCACCGGAGCTGGCTGGACGGGATTAAATACCCACACGCGGAGTGTAAAGAAAGCGATGAGTATAAATATCAATATTTCGTTTTTAAAAAATAAATACCCCCAGGGAACGTTTATTAGCATGGCATATACCACCGGAGCCGGCTGGACGGGATTAAATACCCACACGCGGAGTGTAAAGAAAGCGATGAGTATAAATATCAATATTTCGTTTTTAAATAATAAAACTAACCTTTCGCTGCCTCTTGTCTCGAATTAAACCCACCTAATTAGGGGCTTGTGTTTTGGCCTAATTAGAGTGTTATGTGTGCACCTAAACAATGACCTGACAATTACATAAGCATCAGGTAAACTTCCCCATCCATTCGTATCGCCATAGTTTCCACCTTCATTCCACGATTCCGTACACGTGGACGTCTGTAATTGACACTTTGGGCTGTCTGAGGAGCTTCACAAAGGACCAAAGACAATTGTCCTGATTAGACGGGTCCCTCTCAATGAAGTAAATCTATCCATCAAACGGACGCTACTCCCTCTTCGCAAGGCTTACGTGGAAGCCATATTACGCAGTCATCGCATAACTTATCCGCAGTGTGTTATCCGTTGCGTAAAGCATCCGCACGAAGAGCCGGGGAAAAGGGACTCATACAAATTGAGCGAAATTGGCGGCAACCTTTATACAATTTCCAGAAAAAACCCAAAACTCATCCAATCTGGGAACCACCGACCGAGGGCCCCCAAAAAAGAAAATATATTAAAAGCATGGGCTGGATTTAGGTTCAAAAATTCTAAATGTGTATAATGTTCTAAGGCACTACAATACAAATTCTTAAAAAGAGTTTGGCAAATTAAGATATTTACAGTTATTAATTTTTAATTACTCGAGTCGAGTTCTAAAGACGTCAAAATTCCATTAAAATTAAATAAAATAAATCGTTTACTTGTACCATTATGAATTTATATGAATTTCCAATTTTGAGCTTTAATTTGTCCTTATCCCTAATGCATTATGATTATTTTATTGTGATTACTTTTTACCACGTTGACTAAGATCTTGTCTTATGATTTCCACGAACTACAATATTATCCCCTCCAAAAGAAACGCCCCTGTGCTCCAGGACGACCACCACTTAATGATAATTGCGCAGCTTAAAATGAACCTCCAATTTCGGAGCGGAGGAAAGGACAGCCCTAAACACGAAAGGAAAAAGGGGCCAGGTTGCTTTTGTTGATATGCCCTTTGACAGACCCGCTCACCCTCCTCAGTTTTTATTTCCGGCCATACGCTGAATGTTTAAGCCGCCCAACAAAAATATTTACAGCTATCGCCGCTTAACAACTTAGAGCATCAAAAAATAATACAAAATCCCCAACCCACCTGCAAGGAAAAGGAAATGCCGGACAAAAGCCAAGCCCAACGCACATTTTTCACATAATTTCCTTGGGGATTAAGTTTCCACTTGGCCCTACACGGGTCGAAGCCGAAAGGAAAGGGACAACGAGGTCCTTTATTAATTTCGTGCCGCAAAAGTAAATAGAAAACGGGCGACTCGAGTAAATTTCATTAAAGGTCGACTGGGAGCTGAGCGGGCGTGGCAAGAAAATGGCAAAAAAACGTAACTAATAGATAAAGTGCGATTACGATTTCTCGGGTCACAAATCACACGGCGACAGGAAATGACATTTGTTGTCGCTCGGAAAATGAAATAACCAAAATCGGTAATGGGTGGGTGGAGCTGCTGGGGGTGGCCAAATCAAATTACAATCAGTCTGGCCTTAAACTGAATTTAGTTCCCATGTTTCCTTTCTTCCACGGGCTTCAACATTTTTGCTACTGCGAAATATTCTGCATAAAGAATTCGCCTGCAGGCCACCAAAAAATTTATGCGCACACCTCTTTCGGAATTTAAAAAAAGTGCTAAAAATATCTGTAAAAAGTATGAAACATGGCTGCAAGCACGGGAAGGAGAGTGGCGAGGACGGGTGAAAGGGGCGGAGAAAGCCCGAGACAGCAGCTTTCCTTCTTATTTTTCTTGGCGCGCACGGAATGGCGACAAAAGTGAACGGCGCATAAAAATAGCGGTAGCCTCACAACTTTTAAAGCGTCACAATGTCCTGCTGCGGTTTTCCAGGGCGCAGAGCAGGATCTTTTGGCGGAACCAGGATAAAGTGAAATATTTCTACAACTTTGCGCTGGCAAGGCGGAGCGGGGAATGGTAACCTTCGAGTTCTCTGCAAAAGTTAAATGTTCCAGCCTTGAAAATTATCTTGCAGGTGAAACTCTTCATAAAGTTGTGTTTACATCCTGCCAAAGTATTTTTAAGAATATAACTTTTTTATTTATTTATATAAATGAGTTCAAGACTGTTATATTAGCACTAGTTATTTAAAATCCCTTAATCTTATTTACCTTAAAAATAGATAAAAGTGTACTCTACTAAAGTGGTAAAACCTTCTGCAACATCTGCGTATGCTAAACATTTTTTTGACGAGAGCAACAACTAAAGAAGCAGCTGGTATTAAGTCCCACATAGCACTCTGTAAAAAACAAATTAAACAGAACCGACAGCTCGAACAGAGGATTCAGCCATGTGTGAACTTAACGAAATATTTACCCGAACCCAAAGGCCAAGGGGAAATTGCTGGCGAATGAAAAAATTGCTCGATCCTTGGGTGAGGATAAGGCTTAAAATAAATTATAGACAAAATCAAGGCAATTAAATCAAAGCCACGTCAGTAACTCAAACAAGGAGGCCAGCGTTTGCCTCATGAATATGCAACGAATGAATGAGTGCGGCAAGGAGCATTGTCTGTGGGAGTGTGTGCTATGAGTGCTGTGAGTGTTTGAGTGAGTGCCAGTGTGGGTAGACACCGAGAAAGGGACTCTGCCAAACCAAATGGGGCAGCATTTTCGTGATTGAATTCATTGATGAACAACAACTGCCGAGCGAGAGCTGCTGCGTTTATGCGCGGACCATTTCGTGGTATGTCTTGCACAATTGTGACTAAGTCCTATGAACACCATGAAAATCCCATACAAAGTGGGTATTAACAAATAGCTTCGTTAAATATACGTTTCTAGAGGAAATATCACCCTTGGAATTATATTTAACTATTACAGTTGATTACGGCTGATGTTTTGCAAATATTTTGTCCGCAGCCCGAAGATCACGAAATGCGTCGCGCATGAACGTGTTAAGAGCGGCTGAGACCAGTAAACCACAGCAATTGAAGTGTATGCAAGTGATTGGCCGCATGTGCCAAGCCGAATGAGCCCCAGCATACCCTATCCCCACCAAAAGCCCCGACCCCCTCGACCGCTATCAGTGTCTGTCCATTCCGAAATGCACAACAGCGTGAAATGTGTGGCTGGGGGGCATTGAAACAAATCACCTTGATTGATGATTGGCATTTTGCTGCCGAGAGGAAGGGGCTGGCGCGCCCCTCCTCCGTTTTCTCGCCATGTGTAAGTCAAAACCCCAAAAGTCGACCGCAATTAAATGAAAAGGCTGACAGGACGGCGAAGGGCGGGAAAACTACCTCCCACATTTGTGTGGAGGGGAGAAATTTGAGCTGCTGCTTTGGTTTATTGCGCTGCAGTAACAGGTGCAGATCGTTCGGGGTAATTTCCCATTTACCAGCTCTTCGCAGCCACTGCAATTCAGCGCGTCAGTGGACCTGGAATCCGGACATTGCTTGCATCATTTAATCGAATTGAGAGCAACATTTGACGGTTTATAGTGCTAATTACAAAATTCAAGCGTTTTGATGGACATGGATGAATGTCCATGTGGAATAAATTGGATTTTACATGTTTGGTTCAATTGTAATAAAAAAGGTGTCTTTGCTTTTTGATTGTAATGTAAGCCCTCGATAAAAGCATAGTGCATAATATTATTTAAGCTTAGATTTACCCTAGTTGATTTTATACAAGCTGTCCCTAAGTTTAGAAGTCGTACAAATCGTTTGGTTTGGCTCTTAAATTTGTAAATTTAACGATACCCGCAACCTATGCAATAGATTATCCAAGCCATCTATTTACCAAATCCGCTGTGTATCCGGAAATCATCAGGGCAAACACTCCGGCGTTTCCATAAGCGTAAACAGATTGATTGGAAGGGTGATCAGGCGGAAAAGCCCCCAGGCCACACACTTAACCAACTCCAACACCTTGGCACATCTGAAGAGCCGCCGGCTGGAACATCCCCATGGGGCAGTGCAATCAATCAACTCTCAACACATTTCGGGGCAGTCACAAAAGTGGTGGGAAAAAAATTAAATCAAACAACGCTTAAAAATGTATTAACGTCCGCCAAACCAGTTAAACGTCAGCAAATTGTATTTTTATGTTAAGACCATTAATGAAAACCGGAAGCAAGCAGAGAGCGAATGGACGCAGACAAACAGGAAAAAATTGAAAGCTGCAACCCAAAAGGAAAAAAGTTTTGCATTTAATGTACACAGTAAGTGGGGGAAGGGCGGGGATATTCAGGATATGCCACCGGCGGCGGCATCGGCAGCACTTCGATTAAGTAGCTTTGTAAACAGCGGAGCCTGCCACAGGAGCAGCCTGGCACGGGAACAGGACCCGATTCGGATCCCGACATCGGACCACAGAAGCCCTGCACAGGCAAAAAACACCAATAGCTGCAATCAGATGGAGTACACCGCAGTCCTTAAAATATCCGCAAATACAAATGAGAAATATATTTCCCCCAAGTTTCGGCCGAATTGGGTTTTTAACAATCCATTTTTTACTAATTTTGAATTCATTTTTGTGTTTATTCAGTACTCAATTAGGTTTCTCCTCATTTTATTTAAGACACACTTTTATTTTAAAATATTGATACATCGTATGCTACATTGTCAGCGACTTCACATTGACGTTAATAATACTTTTAAAATGTATTTTGATTACGATGACTATTCTCCGCGTGCAGGACCTTCAGCCAGGCTCTTGAAAATGCATAACTTGTGAATGAGGTGCGGTGGAAAAGGTCCTGCGAGGACTCCCCCCGGACTTGTTTGCCTCGCTTTTAATGCATTTTACGCCATGCTGCGTTCTCCTCTTCTGTCCTTCGGCTCCTTTTGTTTTTGCTCCCTGCAAAAATGCAATGCAAATGCTATCAATGTAAATAAAGCTGATTAAGCAGCATTTTGATAAACTTTTCCTCGGTCTTACACTTAAATCAGGGATTCGAGGGGAAAACTTGCGATGGAGAGTCGTGAATCAACCGCATTGCCGACGGCCTGCAGAAAAATGTGTCCCTAAAAGCTGACGGCGATTTCTCAACTATCCCAACTAAAGCCAAATTAATTAGCGGCTAGCACACACACTGAGATATGTAAACTCAGCTAATGCTGCTGCCCAGGCCAATCAGGGCTGGCGAATCAGTCTGGGCCAGCCAACAAACTCATCAAATGAGTTCTATGACTTTATAAGAAGAATGGTTTAGTACTTTGATATTTTTTGTTGATATTTAACTCTCGAAAAATGTACCAAGCTACTAAGTGTTACGAAAATAACAGCTCAGTACAACTTCTTGATTTCCGGAACCGGAGACTTTCTTCGACGGCGAATGAATATCTCGCAGCCCTCGGACTCAAAGCGATTTTTACCATAGCTCATTCGCCGTCCCTCCACTCCATCTCGAAGTTCTTACAAAGTGGGCAAAACTTTTTGGGCTGTTTGCTTATTTGTCGTGTAATTAAAAGGCTTGCACATTAATTTCAACTGCACGAATAGGAAATACGCAATGCAGACATGGCCGGCAAAGACCCGAAAAGCCTTACAAAGCGCTCCACGATAAATCCCCGAAAATTCTGTGGAGCCGAGTGGTCGAGAGCTGGAGGACGGGGCTGTTCCTTTGTCCATCCGGAACTTGTTTTATTTTCCTGCTCAGTTTTCGGCTGCCTCTCCGCGCCCTACCCCCAGCAGCAAAGTAAACAGGGAAGCGGGCAGGCGAAGAAAGCCGGCAGCAGAAGAGGACGAAATCTCTTGCAATTAGCGCTGGAAAGTTCTTAGCTCTAATTGATTTGCTGTAAACCGTTTGACGCTTTGCTCGGCCATGCCTGCAAGCTCGACTTTAAAATTTAATGCCATCCTTTTGTCCCGGCGCACTAAAGTATGCAGCACAATTGTTATTGAACACGTGCGCATTGTGCATCCATGTCAGGTGGAAAATGGGGTAGGGCTGGAGACCCGCGCGAGGGGCGGACGGTGGGAGGAGACAGAGCCATCGTCAAAAGCAAAACAAAGAGGTTTTCCCAGCACAACTCCGATGCTTAAAAATGCTAAAAAGTTTGCAACAAAAAATGGGATAGGAAATAGGAGCCAGAGGGCTGATCGGAGAGTTTGTAGCAGGTCAGAATACGGGGAAATCACATCGAAATTTTTTTAAAAATGCAATAAAATATTATTAATGATTTGGCGGCAGTTAAAAATATATACGTTTATTTCCTTAGTAAAAAATGTTGAGTTTCACCAACTATTTTACTAATAAAGAGGAAAAATATAATAGTAACAAACGTAAATTGTTAATGTGCAATTGGTGCATTTGCCAAAAAAAAATGAACTCTCTTCTGACTTACCAGAAAAACTTTATGCCCTTACTTTGACAATTTTCAACGGACCCTTGCATAATTAGTTCCTAGCTTTACTCGACATAAAGAAACTGTTAACCAGTATTTTACCTACTTCCACTCCTCGACCAGTTTCGATCCGAGCTGCTTGTAATGGAATTACTCCCCGCCCATCAATTGTGCAATTTATCGAACCACCCGCGAGGGCAGCCACGTCGAAGCGCAACAAAATGCACACGAGCATTGCAGCCTCGGTGGCTGGGGAACAGCTTTGCCAAATGGTTGTTGGGTTGGGAGATTTGAAAAATTCAAAGCAAGCAACAACGACCACCGGTGAGGCTTTTGCACTTGCCGCTCACTGGCTTTTCCTCTTTCCACGATCCACCCCAAAAATCACACAAAGTTATCGCTCCATACACATGCACGCAGCGAAACAAAACCGCCTCCATTTTGGTGGTGAAACGGGTGAACTCCACTTTGGACAGGAGACACAACTCGGAGATCTTATTTTAGGGATTCTTAGTGGTACTTAAGAAAAGTTGAAAATATTGTACTTTTAACTTGAAACAAGAAAGGAAGTTAACTTCGGCAATCCGAAGTTTGTATACCATTGCAGTTATAAGAAATAATCAACTTTAGTAACACCATGTACCATTTTTAAGGATTGTTGCTGACTCCAGTGATATTAAAAAAAAATTGTTTCATTCCATTTCAGTCCGATATTTATTAAATTGAATTAGAAATTTTTAAAAATATCCAAATTATATTTCCAATATTATAAGATAATATGTCAAAAATCCCCAAAACTATTATTTGTTTCATATTATGTTCCGACCAGTTTTCCGACCGTTCCTAAGGCAACTATATGATATAGTCGTCCATTTTGATAAAATTTAATTCGGAATTTCCAAGCGTAGGAGGCTATAAGATATAGTTGTTCGATCTGGCTGGTTCTTTTAAGAAAGTTTCAGCCCAAAAGCTTAAAAACTGAGAGACTAGTTTGCGTAGAAACGGACACACGGACATGGCTATCAGGAATATATATACTTTATGGGGTCGGAAACGTCTTCTTTACTGCGTTGCAAACTTCTGACCCTCTGCAAGGGTATAAAAATGCAAAGCGAAAAATATTTTATTGCTTGTATTATTTTTGTTCATTATTTTTGATTTCTTAAGAGTCTAGCAGTATCATACAAAAGTTAAGAAAATTAATGTATGGATCCCTAACAACAAGTGATGCATGGTATTTACAACTAATAAAATGATTTTTTATGCTTACGGTATTGGTACTTGTCTTTACTTTGAACAGTCTTTTGCATTAATAGCCATTTTACGGCTTTACAAGCCTAACAAAGAGCAGCGAGTGCTCAGACTGCAGAACCGTCGTTTTCCCATCCCAAAAAGGGACAAGCCGGGAATCCATCATAAAAATTAGCCTCTCTGTTAGCCGAAGGCCATGTCCTGGCAACACTTGAGTTGAAAACTCATTTTAGCCACGTCGTCGCCGCTGACGGCTTCACTTTTGACGCCTCCGTACCGCAGAAGCGCCTAGGGTGAAGAAGTGAAGGGGACTCCACCGCCATTCCATTCCACTTCCCAAAGACTGACAGTCGGAACGGTAAGCGAGTTACACTTAAAGCTATGCCGACGCCTTTGACACGCATGGCGGGATGCCACTTTGATGTTCGTCCTCCGAGAAGGATGCCGCGGAAAACGCCGGCGGAGAGGGGAATCTGGAGATTGGGGTGGCAGCAAATATTTGCTAAATGCAAATTACTTTTGACGCTTGGCGAAATGAAAACGTAAGTGAAATGATTGGCTCTCCGCCGCGGATAAGGGGGAAGACGAGGGTGGTGAGGATCACGCACTCTGCAAAAATGGTTGACGGCCTTAAAGGTCAATTTAGTTGAATATAATTTATTGTTACATGGTAATAATTGGTAGCTTTCATACGCATTTATAGAGTAGTTGGAGAAGAAAGGATTTGTAATTGCCCTATCGAACCATATCGATGTTTTTGGCAATCGATGGCTTTTTGAGACAGGATTTTCCCTTACTAAAATAGTCTTATATTTTTCATTTTCACAATTGGTCTATTTTGAATACCTACCTAAGAAGTAATACTTATTAACTTATATGCCTTTAAGCAATGAAATATAAATTAATTAATAAATGATTGCAAAGGTACCATATCATTTTGGCGCTATAAGAACTTGTCCTTTTTTTATGTCGACCCACTGCCAACACTACTGAACTACTAATACATTCCATTACATATAGTATATAGTTAATATTAAGTACATACATTGATCCTTCTTTTATTTTGTAGAATTGCAGTGTGTCCTTCAAGTGAAAAACTGTAAGAGGCCGGCAATATGGTACCACAGTATACTATTATGTTATGTTATGCTCAGAATAGTGTATATAGGTTATAGGTATACATAAAGCGTTGAATGCTTCAAAATAGCACTCGAACTTCAACTACAAATTTAGCAGTACCTCAAACTCACTCAGCATATTTTAGAGAGCTCTCTACGCCCCCATATGTTACACCTACCGAAATCGAATAGCCGACAATTTTTCACTTACCAAACTTGCGAGCTCGGAGTGTATCGCCGGCCAATAAAGAGGCCCGAAGGCTCCGACCGCCCGGCGCACATGTTGCAGGTGCCAGCTGGAATGCAACCTCGTTGCAATTAAACACTCAATTTGCAGTCTCTCCCGGAATGTTTGTAAATGAAATTTGGGAAAGGTAAAGTTTGGGCGCCGGGAGCGGCAGTGGCAGTTGGCGTTGGATTTCTGGGGCTGGAGACAGCGTCAACAAAAGTCGCAACACAAATAGCAAAAGCAAAATGGCGCCCCACAACTTTCCCGGGAAACCCGAGATGGGACGGCGTAATTTCACCCAACTAAAGACGCTGACGTTGCGCATTTGCCGTAGATTATTACAAAAGTTTAAATACACAGACAGATAGAGTCGACCCTGGGAACCTCTTGTGATTATAGTCCGGAGCTCTCGCTCGCTGCCCTCAGGTGTTGTGACTGAGTTTTGCCTGTCGACCCCAGGACTGCGGGTGGACGGGTGGTGAAAGTGGGCTGCGTGGTGGCCAACTAGACGGAATCCGAACTGACACTCAAGGAGTTGAATTGAGTTCGAGTTGAAGCTTTTAAATAGCCTTGGCAGTTGCAGTTGTTCCACAGTTTTCCCCAGCAGTTTTCCTCTTTTCTCTCCAGGAATCGGGGAAATGGAATGGGGAGGAGAAAGTGGCTGCTGGCAGGTGGGAAAGCGGAGGAAAACGTATGTCATCAGACCGCAAATTGTTTGGCCAGCAGTTTATTAGAGCTAGACAGATTGTTCTTCAGATTGCGAATTTATAAACTTGAAACATGCTGGAGGGGTTTTCGGCACGGGATGGAAAACAGCTTTTGTATTTGTTGTGAATCGCAACTTGTGATAAGGCATCAAGAAACAGATATAGTTTGCAGAATTTTCCTTTTTATAGATGTGCAATTGATTTAAATTACAGTACTGGGAATTATTGTATTCTAACCAGGACTGCGGAGCTGAACCACTCCCATTTCCCGGCGCGGCTATTTATATGGTTATTTTCGGTTCGTGAAAATTGGTATACTAATTGATAAACATTCTGGTTCATAATTCCAATTAAAATCCATAAAAGTTGAGCTTAAAATTTTATTAAATTTTAAAAGAAAATCTGTTCCAGTACGTCATCGAACCGGTTCAGTCGTTTAGGCTCGAGCCCCAATCCGAACCAAGGCCCTGATTTTACATCCAACAAAAGAATGAATGATTCCAAAAACAGATTCTCAAGTCTGTGATTGTTTGATTTTAATGCTAAACTTTTAGGCCGCTTCTCTAATGACGTTAATTGCGGTATATTTAATCTTATTAGGAAATAATCCGGCCTTTCAATCAGCAAGGCCGGGCACTCCCTCATTTACTTGTGCACGTGAGTCCCCAAAACACTCACATTTCCACTTTCCGTATCTTTCATCTCGTGTCGCCAAGCATTTAATTCTGCTTACATCCCACAATTTCCCGTGCCTCCCCTGTGATGTGTCTGTTGGTGGCGTTTACTTTCGTTTTAATTTGGCAGCCCGCATAATTTTGCTATGATTTGCACTTCTTAATTAATTATTTTCGTTTTCGGCAGCCAAAGCGGATTTGGAGGCGCTGCGTCAGCATGTGCACATGTGAGGGAGCCCGGATGGGAAAACCCTTTCCCCGCACACACGCGCCAGAAAACAAACTTCGGCAAAAACTTTCTCCTTGAAGGCGCAAGTACAGGAAAGGGGTTATTAACCGGAAGACGGAATCCGAGAAATTCTTTCCTTTGTTTAGACACTGGGAGCAGGCAAATTCGCTGGAAACGCTCGTATCTCGATGTCCTTTGCCTGAATGCATATAAGTGAAAATTCCCATTTGTTTTTCGACCCCATTCCAGTTTCGTACCCTTTTAAGCTTCGGGCTTTCTTAACCTTTGCCTCCAATCAATAAAATTCATTGGATATTACTAGATCTCAGTAGGGAGTTACTATTTTCCCAACTTGCGCTTTGTTTTGAACTTAAAGTTTAGGCTTTAACATGACAAAATAAACATTTTGCAATGTCTGGTACATCTTTTTAAACTTTTATAAAATAATCCGTATAATTTAACAATTTGAAATAAACATAATTTCCAAATATTATTTCAAAAATATTATTTTCCAAACTACTCATATTTTTATTTTGCAGGTTAAAACAAATATTTTCTAGCCGGTTTTCCTACCAACTTTAAGCTTGGGCCATGTTTTAGATAACATCCTATCTAAGGGAATTTTCATTACCTCCTATAACGTGTTCGCTGGCTCACCTGGTGCCAGCCCCGCGTATGCGTAATATTGGCAAAAAATCAATGCAATAATCCGCATTCAATGGAAAAGGCTTAGCTCAGCTAAATCCCCCGGCTCATGGCAATTGACAGGAAGTGAAGCGTTTCCGGCATCCGGGAACAGACATGGCAGTGCTTTTTTGTTTCACCAGCCACCCCGTGCCTTTTCCTATTAGTTCTGATTAAGCTTTTGTCGATTCGTTCCATTGTCAATTGCATTTGGCTTGGCTTTGGCGTGGATGCAAATTGGGATCCGACAGCTGCTCATTACTTAGACGCTTAACCACGCGTCGCTTTGGATTTGCATTTGGGCGATTAAAGTTGCGCCGGGCGGCACCTGGCGTACGGAAATTGAAAATTCGCGATGGTGCCAAATGTCAAAGTGCCAGCAGCCACACCCACACGGCCGCCCGCAGACACCGCCCACGTTGCCCGCAATCACACGCAAAAGAATCCGGCGTTCGACATCTCCATGCGAATCAGCATCTCCATTGGCATCGGCGTCGCCATCTCTGCTGCACATCTCGCATCTCATCCATCGCCGGGGCATGTAAATTGCTCTGGCAAACAAATCACGTATACGCACACAGGGCGAAAAGACCCGACCCACCGGATATGTGAAGATCTAGCTAAAAAGAAACGCGATCTAAATAAGCTTGGTTTATTCGCTTTCTTTAGATTTGATAAATTCTTGTTTGTTTTATTTTTTATTTTACAGGTGATCTTAGGCGATCCTCCAGAAAAACCACAAATATTTATTGCTTACTTTTGAACATCTACAGCAATCCATAGGAAAATATTCCCTTTGCAAAACTCGAAATGGACTTCAGTTCGGATTGCTTTCAATTTCTTTCAGTGCACTACCTATACGCCATGCGATGCGCTTCGCTCTCGTTCCGTTGTCGTCATATCAAAAGCCAGAAAAGGTTGCTGGATTTTTGCGGTCTGTAGCTGAAAGGCTAAGCAACCGCATTGAGTGACTGAGTGCCGTTATTTGGCCAAGGCCCCGTTCCGAGCCCCTTGTCCCCTCCGAATGCCGGTATCCTGGAAGCGGGATCCGGGGGCCCAAGCAACCACAACCGGAAACGGGTCCGACCAAACGTCTAGCCCGCTTTGTCTGCTTGGATTTCTGCGATGTACTACCAAAGGCACATACACACACTTCCTGTGCGGATTCGATATTCGAGTCCTTAAAGAATTTACTGCACCGTTGGCATGTGCATGTGGCGTCCTCCGGATCTAGAGCAAATATTGAAATGAGCAGCGAATAATATTGAAATGTTAAACAAATTTCGAATAGAGCATATTGATTTATAATGTTTTAAGTCACACATGTAAGGGGTATTTTATCGTAAAACATAAATTCGTGTTCATATATTTTCGAAGCAAACTGTTTAACGCCCGGAGAGTGCAGACGTGTTTTGCACGAGATCCGGAAAAAGTAGCTAATAATAAACAATAATTAGTGCTATGTATAAAAACAATGCTAAGTTATTATCAAAACTAAGAAGTGCCACGAGTAATAGCTCTATGAGCGACGATTAAAATACTTTTCGCAGGGTTGCATTTTGAAATCTAGACTTTACAATAAAATCTTGTTCTTTGTGTATGCCGTAATGAAGCCAGTGCACAAAACCACCAGACTCGCTAATCATTCTCCAGACCCTAATGAAAAAGTCTTGGTAATTACTTGAAAATATGCATTAAAAACTTTTGGACCGCAGCGCAAGAAGATAATAAACCAGGGTCTGAAAGGAAGCAAGGCGCAGAACTTGATATTGAATCAATTAAAAGAAAAACTCGACAAGGCAATGATGCAACAAATTAAAACGCATACGAAGCGAGCTAATGAAATTCTAAGGTTCAGATGGTTAGGAAGCCCTCCTACCACAAAGGAAGGAGGCTGCTGAGGGGAAGTTTGGGCCTCTTCCCCAACCCACCCTCTTCCTATAGACAAGGGCGGAAATTACCGAAAAATTGTGCCGAGCAGATGAACAACAACAATAAACTTGGCCAAAAAATTAAGGCAAGTGGAGTTAAAAGTTAAGCCAACAAATGAAGATGGTGGATGGTAGTGGAAGGGGGATGAGGTGGCAGGGAGGACGATTCGGATAAATGGGAAGTGCAGGGGCCCTGAGCTTGACGTACGGCCTATCGCACATATACGTGCACTGAAAGAAAACAGAGGTAGAAGAGAAATATTTAAGTGTTGTAGTGTTATATTATATTTTAGTGTGCTTACAAAGATCCAGTCCGTTCTAATGTGGTGTTACAAATTTGATAACGGTTTAAATATGTATTTTATCATTAAATATTGTACTTTGATAGGAAAAAACATTATGTTTAATATCTACCAAAAGGCAAATACAAAAAAGGACAAAAAAATATTTTCTTTTTGATTAAAATTAATTTCAAGTCCCTTCGCTCAGTGTACATGTGAGCCTACACCCTCGCACGCGCACATAGCGCACAAACACAGAGACAGATGCCGGGCCAACTCCAAGCGCAATTTTACGCAACAACAAAAAGTTTAATTGAGGATAAACTTTGCTGCGTTTGCGCTGCTGTTGAAAATCAACCAACGTCGACATGGAAAAATTCCCCAGCCCTGGGAATCCCGGCAAACTTCGGGGGGAGGGGTAGTGAAAGGGGGCTTTAGTAGTGTAGGAATTGCGTGTATGTTTGCCTCTTATCTCTTTTGCTGTTTAAGTTTTCGCTTTCTCCTCGGCAATACTTTCTTAATTTCCTTTTTCCCACGCTGCGCTGTTTGCCGCAGAACTTGAGCTTTAAGTTAGCCAAAACCGAAGTGCTCCCCGGCTTTAAAGGGAGAGGAAACATGAAAACAATTTGAACATTTATTGGTCATTCATTGCGCTTCGCTTCTTGCATTGTTTGTCAACTGCCAAATGAACGGCAAATATCGACGAAAAGGAAATGAAAAACGACTCGACCGGAGAATAGCCTTCTCCACGACCTGGGCCACCGATCAGCCCACTCAGCCACCCACCCAGCCCCTTTTATCCCCGGAAAAACGACATACACACTACCTACCATAATTCGTCCTTAGAACCGTAGACGAAGCCAATGTGGGACAATGAAACACAAATGACCTGAGTGAAAGCGACGACGCGACTCACACGATTGACTCTACACGTTCCCAGGATTTTGGAGGGGAATCGAAGGGTATCGGATGGTGGGAGTACAGCTTAAAGTGGACAGAAGAATGACGGGATCTGAGTTCGGTATGCCTTCTATGTAATCATTAAATACTCTTCAAGCTAAAATAGTAACCAATATGTCATAAATTCATGTCTTTAAGAACTTGTTTTTGTTTAAGCGGAATAAACTCTGTTGCAAATTATCAATCAAAACCAAACTACACAAAGCCGTGCTCAAATACGTTCTGTCTGAACACATTTTTTCTGAAATTACTGAGCGTCGTTTTGCGGAAAATGTAATGACCAGATCTTTTTTCGCTCCATAAATCTTTTTGTCAGAGGGCTTCACCTAAATACCCTTTACAAAACACTCGTACCTGAAAAAGCAGCCCAGTCAAACCAGCGAGAACAATGTTTGCTTTTTTTGTACCAATTTTAACGAATTTTATTAAGGACTATCAGTCATTGAACACACAAACGGTGCCTAATCCCTGTGGTATGTGCTTTTTCCCTTACCACAAAGCGGGCGCGGCGTAGTTGAGAGGTGCTGGGGCATAAGCCAGTGGAGCCGAGTATTTGGCCACAACAGGCGCAGCATAGGGATGGGCGTAGGGGGCAGCGAAGGGGGTGGCAATGGGGGCAGCGAATGGAGCCACTCTGCTGAGGATAGGAGCGGACAGGGGAGCGGCGACTGGGGCGGGCAGAGGAGCAGCCAACGGAGCAGCGAAGGCAACGGGAGCTGGCGCGGCCAGAGGAGCCGCCAGAGTCCTCAGCACTGGAGCAGGGGCCACGGGAACTTGGGCGATCACCGGGGCGGCGGCAATGCCATTGAAGGTCCTGGCCACCACCTGGCTACTGGCGGCAGTGACCACTGGAGCAGGAGCAGCGATCACGGGAGCGGGAAGGGCGGCCAGGGGCGCGTGGAGCAGTCCTGGCTTGCCAGCCACACAGGCAATCAGGGCGCAGATGACGACGGCCTGCAAGAAGCAAATTAATAATTAAAGCTGTTGATTATGCTACCAAGCCATCCAAAACTGACGTATTTGAACATGATGGGCTGTGGTTTTTGACTTGGAGCTGAGCTTGGATTGTCTGTAAAGCAGAAAGCTAACTGATGACAAACGAAGGCAGTGCGTGGCGTATTTATACCGCCGAACGACCCACCGGGCGGCTACTTTATATTCTGAAGCCAACGCGACCGCCGGCCCATTATAAGTGTCTGAAAAATATTAGTTGGCAGTCTTTAGGTTTTAGGTCTTCCAGGGCCGGCATAAAACCCGAAGGGCAGCCAATTGCACTCGCTGGCTAATTGTACAGAAGTGGTTTTAAATGCAATTCGATTTCATTGGGAATTTACCACATTTGCTTGATGTGGGACCATGCGAAACAAGAAATGTGTTGATGGAAAGAGACACAAAAGCTGTTCTTCGAGTGTAGGAGCAGAAACCTCTGGCCACAAGCCGTTGGCAGGTATTTATGGGGTTTCCGAGTCAAAAATTAGGCAAAAAACTGATAACAATAATTCAAGTTAACATTTCTCACACAAGAACCCAAGCCCATGTTTTTGGCCAGAGGCATTTTCACTGAAAACCTGTTGTCAGCCACAAAATATATGTAGGCTAGTCCAGGCTTCCCGGCCAATTAAGCATTGTGAACACGTGCCGACTTTGGTCAGCAGTAGAAAGCACACATGAACACACTCGAATGATTTTGGGAACTCCTCTGCTGGCCTGCGACATTACAACATTTATTGTTTTGGACATCCGGGTCAAGGTTAAAAGGCGGCTGTGGTCGGTTGACTGACCTTTGCTTCTGTTTAGGGAACTTAATAACGGGTGGCTCAGCGAAAGTGAAAGCAAACAATTGCCGAGAAAGTATTGGCCGTTTACTTTTTAGCAGGAGGTTCCTGTTCGCCAAAATGTGTCTTCACACAAGAGCAATATTTATTTAAAAATATTGTGGAGAGAGGTGCAAAAAGAGTTAGTGATGAGGGTCGTTGGTGGCCCTAGCGGCTAAGGGGTTCCTTTGAAATGCGGCCTGTGCTTAACGTAGGTCCCTGTGGCACCCATGGACGACTCTGTAAATTTGGCCTTACGTTCCTCTAGGTGATGACGACTCAAATTCAATGTCATTTTTGATAAAATAATAGAATAGTCGCCTGACAGTTTTGTGAAATTGTGTGTTTTCTGGAGCCTAATTTCGTTACTTACTTTTTTTTTAATTCGTTTAGCTTTTAAGTTTTTGCGATCTTTTGCTTAAACTAAAGTGAATGAGATATTAATGAGACAAGAGCAGAAGCCCTTTGGTTTTTTTGTATTGTAGTTGAAGTACTTTTTATACCCCTTACTCCTAAAGCGTATATAGTCTCCAACTGTATAACTATCCGTGTCTATCTAGCAATGTCCGTCTGTCCGTCCATTTGTCCGTATGATGGCTGAGATATTGGAAACTATAGGTTTTCTCATAGAGAGTTTCTTCAGCCACACTAATGCCCACAAAACCTATAAATGAGATTGTTTTTTTTATTATTAATACACGCCATTAATCAGATAGAAGCGCAACATGTCGGTGATATAGGCTTAGTGAGCTTGCTGGAAGCTTATCTTATTTTTCCCCTCGTAAAATATCTTTACAAAATGCAAAAAACAAGGACGATTCTGTTAAGACAGTATATTGGGTATATTAAAATAACATTTAACACCAATGTCCTCGGTGCACTGCCCACAGGCATCAAACTATCTGAAAAACGTATCTGAACTAATCGCATACTCAAATTTCGTTCCTATTAGGTGTTTGGGTTTTTATTGTATGGCAATTAGTAGTTCAGAAATATCCCATTTATTTGACTTTTATTTTCCTTTAAATTGCTAGTAAAACCAAAGTTGCAGTCGTCCTTTCACGAAAATCCTAAGCTTGGGAGCTACTCGCTGGAGTCGTTCGCTCTTGAACAATATTTTGTTGAAGCCTTGATGTTACTTTACTTTCAATTTATTTGGACATGCAAGATCCATCCTACGTGTATATAGGCACTGAACTATGTAGCACGCTTATTACTGTTAGCCGGTGAGGTGCGCACTCTGAATGCTAATTCTTAAGCATGCCGTCACGTTCTCTTTTCAATGCCATAAAAATAAATCGAAATAAAATAGCGGCGTGTGCCTTTTTTTTAGGAAATAACAAACCACTACAATATAGCGTAGAACAACATCCAATTAAAATTTTAATCTTACCCATTAAATAAGGCGATAGCAAAAACAGGGGCATAGTATAAAATACAACAGGAGGCGATGACCTCGACTATCAGATACCCGGCACTCATCTAAGGGGATTGCGACGGAGATGGAAATAAGCAAGCAAAGCGACTGTTCCCAAGACAGTACACAGCGCCACCTAGCGTCAATTCAATTCGCATAAAACTAATTATGGACGCTACGATATGAAAAATGTTCTTGTCCTTAGAAGTATTTTGATAATCAAAACAACATTTATTTGAGGAAGAAATTTGTATAAGCTAAAATCATTTTATTTTCAAATACAGTTTACCACGCATCGTTATTCAGATCAATAATAAGTATAAATTCGTTTATTATTGTAAGCTAATAAAATATTTGATGTGATCATTAATTTAAAGCCAATTAATACACGTTCTTAAACTTTCCTTATGTCAACGGGTAGGTAAACGTATGTTTAAGCTGCAAGTCTCTGTTTAAAATCCTAATTTTTATTTCAACATATTGGCCCTAGAACAGTATAATTTAAATGTCATTACCTTATTCACCTAGCCCTCAAAAGTTCATTAGCCCAGCCTCGACTACTCAGCGACCTTGACATAATTACAAATTTTTGTCGACAACAACATCAAAACAAACCATTTTGGCCACTCTTGAATATCACACATCCAGCTACGGCTGCCGGTGGCCAATAACTTGTCCACTGGATACGTGATGTGCATCCGGAAACAGCCAGTGGAGTGCGAGTCGGCAGTCATTATTGTTGTTTATGGCCACGACCGGTTGACAGCAGCTAATTCAATTAAAATTGTCCAGTAGCTTCACGGTTGCTCCGTTGCCCATTAAAACTCATGTAATTCTTTTGTTTTCGTTTAATTTGTGTATGTTTATGGATCAGTCAAAGTCCTTACAGCAGAACTGGAGCGGCAGCTGGAAGTGCACTGTAAGGCAGAGGAGAGGTGTACGCCAAGGGGGAGGAATAGGCCAAAGGAGCCGCCAGAGGAGCAGCTGCGTACTTGGCGACCACTGGAGCTGCCACGGGAGCAATCACTGGAGCAGCGGCGATTCCATTGTAGTTCCTGGCGATCACCTGGCTGCTGGTGGCGGTCACGACTGGAGCAGGAGCTGCTACCACGGCAGCGGGGGCAGTGAAGGCCAGGGGAGCAGAGTAGGCCAGGGGAGCAGTGTAGGCCAGAGGGGCGCCCAGGAGGCCGGGCTTGGCAGCAGCACAGGCAACGAGGGCGAGGATAACAACGGCCTAAGGAGGAAAAACGTTTAGAAAACTTAACTCAACATCATATCTTCAGACTCACGGATTTGAACATTGTGATAGTTGATTTGTTGGTGCTTTCGGTTCGAAAACTTGAACTTGTGTGATGTCGCTCAACACTTTAGGTCGCTATTTATACACCAAAGCAAGACTGCGTCTGTGACCTCAGGCCATCGAATCCATTGGCCACCAACAGATATTCCACATTCAGCAGTGGGAAATCACATAAAGTATGGTAAAGTGCAAACGGTAACGGGAGACTGTCGCAGCATTTAAATGAACTGAATGCGCACATGAGTCAGAGCTGAATAAGTTTTGGGTATAAATATGCTCCACCAAGAGCAGTTGGACATCAAACAGTTTCTGGCCCTCCGAAGAAGCAAATCAAAGACAAAGCCACCATGTTCAAATACGTAAGTTCTTCGAGGGTGCAACTCCGGAGGATTATAATAATTTAATTGGTTTGTTCGCAGGCCGTCGTTGTCCTCGCCCTCGTTGCCTGTGCTGCTGCCAGGCCCGGCCTCCTGGGTGCCCCTCTGGCCTACTCTGCTCCCCTGGCCTACACTGCCCCCGCTGCCTTGGTGGCTGCTCCTGCTCCAGTCGTGACCGCCACCAGCAGCCAGGTGATCGCCAGGAACTACAATGGAATCGCCGCTGCTCCAGTGATTGCTCCCGTGGCAGCTCCAGTGGTCGCCAAGTACGCAACTGCTCCTCTGGCGGCTCCTTTGGCCTATTCCTCCCCCTTGGCGTATTCCGCCCCCCTCAGCTACGCCGCTGCTCCAGCACCACTCCTGATATAAGCAAATAAAATGTGATCTCATACTAGAATTGGCGAAATTAAAAACTGTTAAATTATTTGACTTTTTATAAAAATATTCGCTTTTATTAGCGACTGTTATGCCCGTTACGCGTACAGTAATAGGCTTGGTTGGGCTTGGTAAAACAATCGACAGTTCTATAAATAGTATCGATGGTCGAAAAACAATCTTCGATGGCTCGGTCCCACCACCGATACTATCATTCCAGAAAAAACAAGGAAGAACGCTATAGTCAAGTGCCTCGACTATCAGATAACCTTTACTCCGCTTGAGGAAGCAAAATGAAAATAGAAATATATAAGCAGAAAAGAAATATTGTAAAGCGCCACCTATCGGATATTTGTAAATCGCCATCTACAAGCTATTTCAGTACAAGTGGGCGGAAGAGTGGGCGAGCAAACTTTTTTTAGGTATTGATGAGTTAAAAACATTTTAGCTAAACATTTTTTCCCAGTTTTAAAAAATTAGGCGCTACAGTTTTTTTCGTATTGTGGGTTTTAGAGTGGACGTGGCACCCCGCTCAATCTGCATGCGAAGTCTGACCTTTTATAGTTTCCGAGATCTCAGCGTTCATACAGATGGACGGACATATCTAGATCGACTCGGCTAGTGATCCTGACCAAGAATATAAATACCTTATGGGGTCGGAAACGCTTCCTTATACCTGTTACATACTTTCCTAGGAATCTAGTATACCCTTGTACTCTACGAGTAACGGGTATGAATAGAATACTGTGGTATATTTATATGAGCTTTCAGGAGTTTTCCACCTCAAAGTCACACTGCAATTCTACAACATTAAATAATGATCAATGTAAGCGACTAATTGACTATATCTAAAGGATTACATTATATAAGTAGTTCAGTGGCGTTGGAACAAATTTGTGCAGCGTAATGAAGTAGGGAATTCTTTTTTGACTTCATTGTTAAATGCATATAAGTAAATAAGTACTACCTATTAGGTAGACACTTCTACACAGAACGCACCAAACACTTTTAGATAACGTCTAGGAAGTTTAACAAGAAAGAAAAAATAGCGAACCAATAAAAATTATGTCAGAGTTTGGGAATCTTTTCTAAAGAATTGACAAGTTTTCGGCTAAATGCAACAAAATTTTGATAGTATCGCTAGTTACTACCATCGATAGCAAAAAACATCCATAGTGTTTTTTATTTGTTTATTTGCTTGTTTTAATCCCAGCGCTAAGCATACATATAATTTAAGGCACTAGTCACAAGTCTCACTCACCCTACTTTGGGAATTATTCATCCCGAAATCTTGAAAATTGAGGAAACAGACGCAATAATAAGGCTAGATCGACTTGTATAGTGAAACACTTCTGGATCTCATAAAGGCATAAAGCCGCTTACGGGAAATATATCCTGTTGCTTTAAACTCGTAAAACACTCTTAAACTAAATAAAGTGTACACTGCCTAACTGTCCAAAGACATGTTAGACATGTTTTTTCTTCCTCCACTTTTTTATGGGTCGTTGAAGGTTCCTTTTCTTTCTTCTTCGTTGAAAAAATGATTTATAAACTTTCATCCTAATCTGAAACTGACTCTGATATCAGGAGTAAGTCTTTTTCGATCTTACAGAGTATTTTTTTTAATTTTCGATGGACATGGTAGCGTGCGGAAAAATGAAGTACTGAATTGTCTGACATCAAAATGTTCGACAACTTTAACAATATGGCTGCGTTAGCCAATTTCGTTTGATAATCCCTATCGAAAAGGGGTTATTACAAACTTGGGAAACTTGGTCAGCTTATCAGCTACATACAAACTAGATTTTCAGAAGTTTCCACTTAGGAACAACGTAATTAAAAAGAGAAAACGCTATAGTCGATGCCATCGACTTTTAAATACTCTTTACTTAGCTAAGAGTGTTCATAATTGCACACCCGCAACGCCTCAACCTAGACTAGATTTTTTACTTGCTTATACATTTTAATGGATGGCCCGATTGTGAAGACACTGGCATGAATGTAGATAATTATAATCAACATAAAATCGCATTTACAGTTTTTAAAATATTTTAATATGTAGGCTCTATTCCGGTTTAAGAGTGAGCGTATTGGAGTTTTAGGGGGTATGGCACCCTGCTGAAATAAACGTGCGCTTTTCATAACCTCTAAAATCCAAACATTATCGCCTTTATAGTTTCCGAGATCTCTACTGGTTTACCTATTACATAATAATCTAGTATACTCTTTTACTCTGCGAGTAAAAGGTTTAGAAACTAATGAAACAAAACTTGTTTATCATAAATGAACCATCTGACATTCCAAGTCGACTTTCAGTTCCAGTACACCCCCTTTGAAGCATAGGTTTCTTACCACGCGCTTACTAAAGTATTCCTCTCGAAAATATTTCCAATAGTTCAGAAATAGGGCTTAGATTGTTCGAATTTTTCAACAACTCAAAACATGATTTCCCCCCTTTAACTAAGGGAATGCCATCTATAAACACACTACGAAACACCAGTTAATGAATACAAAATCGACATAAAGAAATATATTTTTGTATACCCTTGCAGAGGGTGTATATTCTTGAATGGCGTCACTAGACGAGTCGGACCATGCCCGTCTGTCCGTCCGTTTCTACGCTAACTAGTCTCTCAGTTTTAAAGCTATCGGGCTGAAACTTTTCTATTGCAGGTAGTACATGAGTCCGACATAACTGTCGGGAAAAAAATTTTTTAAAAAGTATATCTTTTGTTTTTTTTAACTATACCTTTTTAAGCTTGGATATAACATTTTTAAATTAGTTCTGAATTTCGAATTAAATTTTATCAAAATCGGACGACTATATCATAAAGCTCCCATAGGAAAATAAGTGGAAAAATAATATTGAAAAATTATATCTTCGGTGTTTTTTAACTTATAACCTCCTACGCTTGGAAATAACTTTTTTTATTTGGTTTTGATTTCGAATTAAATTTTATCTAAATCGGACGACTATATCATATAGCTGCCATAGGAACGATTGGAAAATTAGTAGGAAAACATGAAATAAAAATTATATCTTTGGTGTTTTTTAACATATAACCTTATAAGCTTGAAAATAACATTTTTAGTTAGTTCTGAATTTCGAATTAAATTTTATTAAAATCGGACGACTATATCATATAGCTGTCATAGGAACGATCGGATAATGGGTGGGAAACAATGTGAAACAAATTATAGCTTTGTGGCTTTTTGACATACTATCTTATAACATTTAACATTCAATTTAATAAAATTATTGATTATTTTTTATAACTCGCCCTCGTTGCCTGTGCTGCTGCCAAGCCCGGCCTCCTGGGCGCCCCTCTGGCCTACACTGCTCCCCTAGCCTACTCTGCTCCCCTGGCCTACACTGCCCCCGCTGCCGTGGTGGCTGCTCCTGCTCCAGTCGTGACCGCCACCAGTAGCCAGGTGATCGCCAGGAACTACAATGGAATCGCCGCTACTCCAGTGATTGCTCTTGTGGCCGCTCCAGTGGTCGCCAAGTACGCAGCTGCTCCTCTGGCGGCTCCTTTGGCCTATTCCTCCTCCTTGGCGTACTCCGCCCCCCTCGGCTACGCCGCTACTCCAGCACCACTCCTCATATAAACTAATAAAATGTGATATTCATATGTAAGATCAATACTGACAAAATGTAAAACTGTTCAACTGGGATGGGTGTACGCTTTTTAAAAAACTCTGTTCTGAATGCTTGAAGTAATTGGAGTTGTAATTTAATTATATTTTATATATCAAGGTTGACTCATCATAAGGTAGCATCTGAATGTATGCTTCAGCTTAGTTATACCCGTTACTCGTAGAGTAAAATGGTATACTAGAATAGTTGGAAAGTATGTAACAGGTAGAATTATGCGTTTCCGAACTTATAAAGTATATATATTCGTGTGATCAGAATCGCTAGCAGAGTCCGACCGTCCTTATGAAGCTGAGATGCAGATTCCTGGGTTTCCTGCGCAGCGCAAGATTCTTTCAGAGGGGTTCTGCTGTAAAATAATTGTTGTAGGATACCAAACTGTTTTTAATTCGATCAAGAATGAATTAAGGAAAACCCTTTTTACGTTTTACAACAGAATTACATTACATAATGGCCACCATAGTTTTGGGCGGTTGGTGGGCGTTAGAGTGGGTGCCGGGTCATGCAGCCGCAGCAGCTAACTAACGTCTTAATTCGATCTGATATATTAATTGCATCACGAAAGGTCGCTCTCTCGTTTTTTTTGTGTACTTGCATTCTTGCACTCTCGTCTAGCCTGCTGTATTCTCTTTCGCTGACAAATGGTTAATAAGCATAGAGCAAACTGAAATTCGTATTTTTTAGTTTAGCAAGAACTAATAAAAAAGCGTATTGGTTAAACAGTGGTTGCGTCATATTTTTTTTTGGTCAATCTATAGCTATTGATGAGATGATGGTTTCCGAGATCTCAACGTTTATACGGACAGACAGATAGACGGACATGTCTAGATCGACTCGGCTAGTGATCCCGATCAAGAATATATATTCTTTATGGGGTCGGCAAAGCTTTCTTATACCCATCACATACTTTCTGACGAATCTAGTATACCCTTGTACTCTACGAGTATCGGGAATAATAATAGTGTTAGTAGAAGAATTTAGAGCCGCCAAAGAATCGTTTAGTATTTAGGTTAAATACATTTTTATAAAGTGTTTCGTTTTGTTAAACGTAAAATTATTTTTCTTTACGTAATATGACATTGGAACCTTTGCACTATGAAGATTACATTTACTCTTTTCAATAAATATCACTTAGTTAAATCGTTTAAAAATTTGCGGCGTTCAGAGATATCACCTGCTAGTCAGGCAATACGTGTCCTCCTGGTTAGAAAGCACTACAATTGTCTGGTAGGCGGAATAGGAGTAGACCGCTCCACCCCTTTGCATCTTAAGCTTGAACATTTTAATGAAATGGTGGTACGTAATCTATGTTGTGTGGAATGAAAATCTATTTAATTAGGATGGTAAGGTGCCCAGTTGAGCCTGCTGTCATGGCCAGCATATAGGTTAAGGATCGTACGACAATCAAAAACACGAAAGATATAATTTCTTTTTAATTTTTTCCCCGATAGTTCCCATGGGAGCTATCAGATATAGTTGTCCGATCCGGCTGGTTCCGACTTGGATACTACCTGCAATAGAAAAAAGGTTTTTGGGAAAGTTTCAGTCCGATAGCTTTAAAACTGAGAGACTAGTTTGCGTAGAAACGGGCGGACAGACGGACGGACGGACAGACGGAAGGACAGACGGACCCTCTGCAAGGGTATAATGAGGTAAAAATATAGTGAAGAAAATAACTTTCTGATATCAACTTACTAACAAAATGTATTATACCATATACTAGTACTAAATAAATAAATTTGCGCAAAATTTCTGAGCGATGATATTTTAATAAACCAGCGTGATGTACTGGAGAGAATTTTCCAAAATATTGGATATTTTTTTAAAAGCTACCTCCATAATTATATCCAAAGACTTCGAATAATAACCTATTAAATATTGTACAACAAATTTAGCCTTTGCTTTAAAAACAATAAAAAAATATATTAATTTAACCACCCATTGGCGAAATGTGCTCTCTTTGAACTGCTGCAATTTTCCATTTGGCCCATCAGGTCATCATCAAGCTGATTGAAACTTTCTATGATTGCAAAACTAAGGGCCATTTTTTGACCTTGACACAATTGCCATGCTCTTTACTCAAAGCTGAACCTCGAATACAAATCAATTTCGCACAATTTAATGTAACAAACATCGGACGCCAGCTGCTGCCGCTGAGCCGACAATAATTTTTATTGCCATTACGTGACAGGCATCTGAAAACTTTTTAATGTCCCATCGGCAGGCAGTGGATACAAGAGGTCTTGGTATGCCAGCGGTAAATCCAATTAGCAGAAGCCAAAAAGGGAGGAGACACTCGAGTTCGGTTTGAATTCTTTTATTTTTTTTAACGCTTAGACAAGAACCGGAGCAGCTGGCAGGGCACTGTAAGCTAAAGGTGAGGAGTATGCCAGGGGAAAGGAGTACGCCAGAGGAGCAGCTGCGTACTTGGCGACCACTGGAGCTGCCACTGGAGCGGCCACGGGAGCAATCACTGGAGCAGCGGCGATTCCATTGTAGTTCCTGGCGATCACCTGGCTGCTGGTGGCGGTCACGACTGGAGCAGGAGCAGCCACCAAGGCAGCGGGGGCAGTGTAGGCCAGGGGAGCAGAGTAGGCCAGAGGGGCACCCAGGAGGCCGGGCCTGGCAGCAGCACAGGCAACGAGGGCGAGGACAACGACGGCCTGCGAACAAACCAATTAAATTATTATAATCCTCCGGAGTTGCACCCTCGAAGAACTTACGTATTTGAACATGGTGGCTTTGTCTTTGATTTGCTTCTTCGGAGGGCCAGAAACTGTTTGATGTCCAACTGCTCTTGGTGGAGCATATTTATACCCAAAACTTATTCAGCTCTGACTCATGTGCGCATTCAGTTCATTTAAATGCTGCGACAGTCTCCCGTTACCGTTTGCACTTTACCATACTTTATGTGATTTCCCACTGCTGAATGTGGAATATCTGTTGGTGGCCAATGGATTCGATGGCCTGAGGTCACAGACGCAGTCTTGCTTTGGTGTATAAATAGCGACCTAAAGTGTTGAGCGACATCACACAAGTTCAAGTTTTCGAACCGAAAGCACCAACAAATCAACCATCACAATGTTCAAATCCGTGAGTCTGAAGATATGATGTTGAGTTAAGTTTTCTAAACGTTTTTCCTCCTTAGGCCGTTGTTATCCTCGCCCTCGTTGCCTGTGCTGCTGCCAAGCCCGGCCTCCTGGGCGCCCCTCTGGCCTACTCTGCTCCCCTGGCCTACACTGCCCCCGCTGCCTTGGTGGCTGCTCCTGCTCCAGTCGTGACCGCCACCAGCAGCCAGGTGATCGCCAGGAACTACAATGGAATCGCCGCTGCTCCAGTGATTGCTCCCGTGGCAGCTCCAGTGGTCGCCAAGTACGCAACTGCTCCTCTGGCGGCTCCTTTGGCCTATTCCTCCCCCTTGGCGTATTCCGCCCCCCTCAGCTACGCCGCTGCTCCAGCACCACTCCTGATATAAGCAAATAAAATGTGATCTCATACTGGAATTGGCGAAATTAAAAACTGTTAAATTATTTGACTTTTTATAAAAATATTCGCTTTTATTAGCGACTGTTATGCCCGTTACGCGTACAGTAATAGGCTTGGTTAGGCTTGGTAAAACAATCGACAGTTCTATAAATAGTATCGATGGTCGAAAAACAATCTTCGATGGCTCGGTCCCACCACCGATACTATCATTCCAGAAAAAACAAGGAAGAACGCTATAGTCAAGTGCCTCGACTATCAGATAACCTTTACTCCGCTTGAGGAAGCAAAATGAAAATGGAAATATGTAAGCAGGAAAGAAATATTGTAAAACGCCACCTATCGGCTATTTTGGTATTTGTAGCGGAAGACAGTTTTCAGAGTTTTAGACCTTTGGGGTGTGGCACAAATTTTTTTCGGTCAATCGAAAAGTTGTAATGAGACAAATAAATTTTAGGAAAACAAAATTGATTAGCATGACAATTGTGGACACCACAGTCATGGGGTCGGAAACACTTCCTTTTATTTGTTACATACTTTCGTACGAATCTTGTTTACCCTTTTACTCTATGAGTAATGGGTATAAGAATATTTTCTGAGAGTTTAAGGTATATTTGAAAAATAAGCAAGGAAGAACGCTTTATATACATATAAGCAACAAAGCGATTTTGTAAAGCGCCATCTACAAGCTATTTTAGTACAAGTGGGCGGAAGAGTGGGCGAGCAAACTTTTTTTAGGTATTGATGAGTTAAAAACATTTTAGCTAAACATTTTTTCCCAGTTTTAAAAAATTAGGCGCTACAGTTTTTTTCGTATTGTGGGTTTTAGAGTGGACGTGGCACCCCGCTCAATCTGCATGCGAAGTCTGACCTTTTATAGTTTCCGAGATCTCAGCGTTCATACTGATGGACGGACATATCTAGATCGACTCGGCTAGTGATCCTGACCAAGAATATAAATACCTTATGGGGTCGGAAACGCTTCCTTATACCTGTTACATACTTTCCTAGGAATCTAGTATACCCTTGTACTCTACGAGTAACGGGTATGAATAGAATACTGTGGTATATTTATATGAGCTTTCAGGAGTTTTCCACCTCAAAGTCACACTGCAATTCTACAACATTAAATAATGATCAATGTAAGCGACTAATTGACTATATCTAAAGGATTACATTATATAAGTAGTTCAGTGGCGTTGGAACAAATTTGTGCAGCGTAATGAAGTAGGGAATTCTTTTTTGACTTCATTGTTAAATGCATATAAGTAAATAAGTACTACCTATTAGGTAGACACTTCTACACAGAACGCACCAAACACTTTTAGATAACGTCTAGGAAGTTTAACAAGAAAGAAAAAATAGCGAACCAATAAAAATTATGTCAGAGTTTGGGAATCTTTTCTAAAGAATTGACAAGTTTTCGGCTAAATGCAACAAAATTTTGATAGTATCGCTAGTTACTACCATCGATAGCAAAAAACATCCATAGTGTTTTTTATTTGTTTATTTGCTTGTTTTAATCCCAGCGCTAAGCATACATATAATTTAAGGCACTAGTCACAAGTCTCACTCACCCTACTTTGGGAATTATTCATCCCGAAATCTTGAAAATTGAGGAAACAGACGCAATAATAAGGCTAGATCGACTTGTATAGTGAAACACTTCTGGATCTCATAAAGGCATAAAGCCGCTTACGGGAAATATATCCTGTTGCTTTAAACTCGTAAAACACTCTTAAACTAAATAAAGTGTACACTGCCTAACTGTCCAAAGACATGTTAGACATGTTTTTTCTTCCTCCACTTTTTTATGGGTCGTTGAAGGTTCCTTTTCTTTCTTCTTCGTTGAAAAAATGATTTATAAACTTTCATCCTAATCTGAAACTGACTCTGATATCAGGAGTAAGTCTTTTTCGATCTTACAGAGTATTTTTTTTAATTTTCGATGGACATGGTAGCGTGCGGAAAAATGAAGTACTGAATTGTCTGACATCAAAATGTTCGACAACTTTAACAATATGGCTGCGTTAGCCAATTTCGTTTGATAATCCCTATCGAAAAGGGGTTATTACAAACTTGGGAAACTTGGTCAGCTTATCAGCTACATACAAACTAGATTTTCAGAAGTTTCCACTTAGGAACAACGTAATTAAAAAGAGAAAACGCTATAGTCGATGCCATCGACTTTTAAATACTCTTTACTTAGCTAAGAGTGTTCATAATTGCACACCCGCAACGCCTCAACCTAGACTAGATTTTTTACTTGCTTATACATTTTAATGGATGGCCCGATTGTGAAGACACTGGCATGAATGTAGATAATTATAATCAACATAAAATCGCATTTACAGTTTTTAAAATATTTTAATATGTAGGCTCTATTCCGGTTTAAGAGTGAGCGTATTGGAGTTTTAGGGGGTATGGCACCCTGCTGAAATAAACGTGCGCTTTTCATAACCTCTAAAATCCCAACATTATCGCCTTTATAGTTTCCGAGATCTCTACTGGTTTACCTGTTACATAATAATCTAGTATACTCTTTTACTCTGCGAGTAAAAGGTTTAGAAACTAATGAAACAAAACTTGTTTATCATAAATGAACCATCTGACATTCCAAGTCGACTTTCAGTTCCAGTACACCCCCTTTGAAGCATAGGTTTCTTACCACGCGCTTACTAAAGTATTCCTCTCGAAAATATTTCCAATAGTTCAGAAATAGGGCTTAGATTGTTCGAATTTTTCAACAACTCAAAACATGATTTCCCCCCTTTAACTAAGGGAATGCCATCTATAAACACACTACGAAACACCAGTTAATGAATACAAAATCGACATAAAGAAATATATTTTGTATACCCTTGCAGAGGGTATATATTCTTGAATGGCGTCACTAGACGAGTCGGACCATGCCCGTCTGTCCGTCCGTTTCTACGCTAACTAGTCTCTCAGTTTTAAAGCTATCGGGCTGAAACTTTTCTATTGCAGGTAGTACATGAGTCCGACATAACTGTCGGGAAAAAATTTTTTAAAAAAGTATATCTTTTGTTTTTTTTAACTATACCTTTTTAAGCTTGGATATAACATTTTTAAATTAGTTCTGAATTTCGAATTAAATTTTATCAAAATCGGACGACTATATCATAAAGCTCCCATAGGAACAATCGGAAAATAAGTGGAAAAATAATATTGAAAAATTATATCTTCGGTGTTTTTTAACTTATAAACTCCTACGCTTGGAAATAACTTTTTTTATTTGGTTTTGATTTCGAATTAAATTTTATCTAAATCGGACGACAATATCATATAGCTGCCATAGGAGCGATTGGAAAATTAGTAGGAAAACATGAAATAAAAATTATATCTTTGGTGTTTTTTAACATATAACCTTATAAGCTTGAAAATAACATTTTTTAGTTAGTTCTGAATTTCGAATTAAATTTTATTAAAATCGGACGACTATATCATATAGCTGTCATAGGAACGATCGGATAATGGGTGGGAAACAATGTGAAACAAATTATAGCTTTGTGGCTTTTTGACATACTATCTTATAATATTGAGAATATAAGTTTTTATATTTTTAAGAATTTCGAATTCAATTTAATAAAATTATTGATTATTTTTTATAACTACAAGGGTATACAAACTTCGGCTTGCCGAAGTTAACTTCCTTTCTTGTTTTTTAATAAATTCTTCAGGGTGTAACCTATTTTCCTCGATTTACGTTATTGATGTTTTAACTAGGGACGGTATATTATATAAAGACAGTGTTGTTCACTAATCAATATAAAGAACAAACATCTAAGTGGCAACAATCATTTATTTTATATGTATATGATTTATCTAAGATGATTATTGATAACTGATCACAGTTTGATTTAGATGAACAGTGGTGCTGGAGCAGCGGCGTAGGTAAGGGGGGCGGAGTACGCCAAGGGGGAGGAGTAGGCCAAAGGAGCAGCTGCGTACTTGGCGACCACTGGAGCTGCCACTGGAGCTGCCACGGGAGCAATCACTGGAGCAGCGGCGATTCCATTGTAGTTCCTGGCGATCACCTGGCTGCTGGTGGCGGTCACGACTGGAGCAGGAGCTGCTACCACGGCAGCGGGGGCAGTGTAGGCCAGGGGAGCAGAGTAGGCCAGGGGAGCAGTGTAGGCCAGAGGGGCGCCCAGGAGGCCGGGCTTGGCAGCAGCACAGGCAACGAGGGCGAGGATAACAACGGCCTAAGGAGGAAAAACGTTTAGAAAACTTAACTGAACATCATATCTTCAGACTCACGGATTTGAACATTGTGATGGTTGATTTGTTGGTGCTTTCGGTTCGAAAACTTGAACTTGTGTGATGTCGCTCAACACTTTAGGTCGCTATTTATACACCAAAGCAAGACTGCGTCTGTGACCTCAGGCCATCGAATCCATTGGCCACCAACAGATATTCCACATTCAGCAGTGGGAAATCACATAAAGTATGGTAAAGTGCAAACGGTAACGGCAGACTGTCGCAGCATTTAAATGAACTGAATGCGCACATGAGTCAGAGCTGAATAAGTTTTGGGTATAAATATGCTCCACCAAGAGCAGTTGGACATCAAACAGTTTCTGGCCCTCCGAAGAAGCAAATCAAAGACAAAGCCACCATGTTCAAATACGTAAGTTCTTCGAGGGTGCAACTCCGGAGGATTATAATAATTTAATTGGTTTGTTCGCAGGCCGTTGTTATCCTCGCCCTCGTTGCCTGTGCTGCTGCCAAGCCCGGCCTCCTGGGCGCCCCTCTGGCCTACACTGCTCCCCTGGCCTACACTGCCCCCGCTGCCGTGGTAGCAGCTCCTGCTCCAGTCGTGACCGCCACCAGCAGCCAGGTGATCGCCAGGAACTACAATGGAATCGCCGCTGCTCCAGTGATTGCTCCCGTGGCCGCTCCAGTGGTCGCCAAGTACGCAACTGCTCCTCTGGCGGCTCCTTTGGCCTATTCCTCCCCCTTGGCGTATTCCGCCCCCCTCAGCTACGCCGCTGCTCCAGCACCACTCCTCATCTAAAGGAATAAAATGTGATATAATTGTAAAATTGGCGAAATTATAAAACTGTTTCACTATTTAACTTCTAATACAAATATGCGTTTTTGTTAGCAGGTTATTGTAATACCAGTTATTGGTAGAGTAAAAGAGTATATGAATCAGATTCGTGGAAAAGTATATATTTTTGATCAGGATAACTAGCCGATGCGATCTATGCATTCCGTACGTTTATCCGTCCGTATAAACGCTTAGATCTCGAAAACTAAAGGAAGCTAAACATTTGGGATTTACCATGTGGAGTCCTGAGCTTCTTGCGCAGTGTAAGTTCAATTTAGCACTCTTAGGCGCTCGATCCAGAAAAAACAATGAAAAACGCTATAGTCGAGTGCCTCGACTATCCGATACCCGTTCCTCAGCTTGAGGGAGCAAAATAAAAATGGAGATATATAAGCAGCAAAAAAATATTGCAGGGCGCTAAACCGGCTATTTGGTATATGTTATGTGGGCGGAAGACAGTTTTAAGCGATTTATCCGTTTGGGGGCGTTACAGTGGGCGTGGCAAACCTTTTTTTTAGATCAATCGAATGATTTTAATGAGAGAAATACATTGTGACAACTACACTTTGGGCGGTTTCTGGGCGTTAGAGTGGGCGTGGCACATTTTTTTTGAGTCAATAGATAGGTATTGATGAGGCAAATACATTTTAGTTAAAATTTTTTTTCTTCATAAAAACTGTTGGCGCTGAAGATTTTCGCGGATTGCGGGCCTTAGAGTGGGCGTGGTACACCGCTGAAACAAACTTGCGCTGCGTAGGAAGCTTAGGAATCTGCGTTCATACGAACGGACGGAAGACAGACGGACATTGCAAGATCGGCTTGGCTAGTGATCCTGATCATATATGTATATATACTTTATTGAACCGGGAACGCTTCCTTTTACGCGTTACATACTTTCTGACGAATCTAGTATACCCTTTGACTCTACGAGTAACGGGTATAAAAACAAGAAAGGATGTTACCTTCGGCAAGACGAAGTTTGTATAACCTTGCAGTTATAGGAATTAATCGATGTTAGCAAGTCCATGTTACATTTTAAGAAGATTTCAGGGATTTTAAAATATTTGTAAAAAATTATTTCATTAATTCTCAGACCGTTTCTTAGACAGCTATGTGTTAGAGTCGTTAGATTTTTTTTTTTAATTTAATTCGTAATTCTTAAAAATACAAAATTCATATTCCTAATAGTTTAAGGTAATATGTTATAAAAAGACCGAAGCTATAATTGTGGGAATGATGTGGCAACCCAGATCAGATGGTCTAATAACGAGAGCTTGGACAAAACTAACGACGTGGCAAGCCTGCCAAAATCGAAGGGAAGAGGGAATTAAGAATTTGCAACGACGAGGAGAAGACGTGCGAATACGACGCGAGTAGAAAAGACGTGAAAAAACGCAGAAGAAAAACTAAGACGCAGATTTATCCATTTAACAAAACCTCTATCTAATGCTAACTTATAGTTAAAACTTTAAGCTAACAGCGAATTATTAAGAAAGAGTAAGATTTTCTGGGTATTGATTAAAGTAGGATTTGATATAATGTGGAAAGGGTTTTGAGAGCTGAACGATGCAGTTCTTTGGAGAGTAAGGGCGGGGCATGAGGTAATAATATGGATTAGGCTTATTGGGCTGATGTTGCACGGGGGGCAGATAGAGGAAAGGTTTTTATCAATGTAATGCACATTGGTGAACTTGGTGAGTCCAAGTTAATAATAATTTGTTGTCTTCTATTCATTTCGTTTTTGTGTGGGAATGTTAGGGGTTTTACAAGTTGGTACCAAGGAGATGCTGTTTCCAAGGTTTTTATCAGTTCATTATCTAAGCATTGTTTTAGGTGTCGAGCGATGTCAGTAAAATTGTAGTTAGGGGTGTATATAAGGGGGGATTGAAGGCTAATGAAAAAAAAAAATTTGGCAAATGAGAATGAGCAGTTTCGTTGCTTTTTATTCCTATGTGGCTAGGAATCCAAATAAGGCTTATTTTTGGGAAGTTTTTGGTTATGATGTTTCTTATTAATGTAATATAGCAGGAGTGTTTATTAAGGGTTTTAATCGAGTTAAGGGAGGAGAGGGAGTCGGTGCAGATTGCGTGTTTTCCAGACTTTCCTTGACAAAGTTTTGTGGCTTCTAGGATGGCAATGATCTCGCTTGTATAGGAGGAAGAGTACATTGGTAGTAGACCGGATTTTAAAAGGTTATTTTCATCAGTAATACTGAATCCAGATATACCATCAGCCTTAGAACCGTCAGTATATACAAATTGTGTTGTGGATATGAGGATTGTAAGGACCTGAAAAGTTGTTGGTAAGTTGTTGCAGGGGTATTTTGTTTATTATAAGATGACAGACTGGTGTCGATAGCTTTATGTATGGTAGTCATATTACATTTTTTACAGTTACTGATTCGGATAGGAGAAACGGGGAGGGATAGGTGGTTGCATGCTAGGATTATTCTGTCTATGGTACTAGGGTATCTGTATTTTCTTTTATGTGGCTTTATTAGTTTAGTTATAAGGGTGCCGTGGGCGAAAAGGATATTTTTACTTAATTTGGCTGTAAGGAAGTTTCGTTTTTGTTCTAATGTGTTTGTTTTAGTTTCTAGTAGTAAGTTGTTTACTGGTGTGGTTCGGTAGGCTCCTAAGGCTGCTCTTAGAGCTGCGTTTATTGTTGTTTTTAAGCAGTTTAATTTAGATTTGGGACAATATCCGTAGAAAGGCAGGCAATAATCGATTTTAGAAATGAGGATAGATTTAATAGTATTGATAAGAGTGGTTGTGTTACTGTTATATTTAAGGGAAGAGAGATGTTTAATAATATTTAGAGTTTTTGATAGTTCTGTTTTTAATTTTGTAATATGGGTGTTCCAGGTGTATTTGTTGTTAATAGTAAGTCCTAGTATTCTGAGGGAGTTTGTACTGGGAAGATTTGTGTCGCCTGTACGGATCTTGGCAGATGAAGGACTTGACAATTTGTCGGTCGAATTGTGGGTGAAGGAATTTGAGGACATGGCGACAATTATGTTCTGGAACGAATTACAAAAGTTCATTTTTGCCAAGCGATCGCTGCAAGGCCTTGCCAAAATGTTTGCCAATCGTGAGCGCGAACTAACGAGTTGGGTAAAACTAAAGCAAGCCTTACTGGCCGAGTTCAAGACCGCGACAAACAGTGCTCAGTTACGCAATTTGATGGCGGAAAGAAAATTTAAGAAAGGGGAAGGTCTGCACGAATATTTTTTGCATATGAAAGAAGTAGCTTCAAGGGGAAACATCGAAAGCAGTGCCTTAATCCAATACATAATCGACGGAATTGACGATTCGTGTGCAAATAAGCTAGTGCTCTTCAACGCAAAAAGTCTGAGCGAGTTTAAAGACAAACTGAAGTGCTACGAAGTAATCCGCGGAAAATCAAAAAGTGAGAATAAAAGTCAATTCACGTTTTCAAAGGCGAACAAAAGTAAGGCAAAAAAAGAATTCAAAAACCAAGCAGTGCCCAACAGAAATACAAGCAGAGACCTAAAGTGTTACAATTGCGGCGCAAAAGGTCACACATCTGCGAATTGCGAAAACAAAAACCGCTCTGATCGACACCGAAAGCAAGTACAATTTGGTTACCGATACCACATTTAAAAATCTAAAAAAGCCAAAGTTAAGTGAGTGCAACGTTTATCTCATCGCTTTCGGTAAATCAGATCAAAACAAGATTAAACCATCGGGTTCGTTTGAACATGAAATTACAATTGACGGTGAACAATTCGTAACGAACTTTCTATTGGTCGAGTCGCAGTTCCTGGACAAGGAGATGGTTCTTGGTGAAGAGTTTTGCAAGCAAGCTCAATTGACAATTTCTAGTGAAGGCGAGAAAGTAACCAAACCAAGAAGTGCCGACGCAGAGATCAGTTCGATTTTTAAAATTGACACTGAAGACTGCGAAGCAGTTGTAACTGACATCGAACCATCGGCAAGCGTAAAAGCTAAAGAGGTAGTATACAAAACCGTTCAAAACTATCAACCGGTAAGCACGAAATCCACAAACATTCAAATGCGTTTGATCCTTAACGACGATATGCCGATACACTCACGACCTCGATGACTTTCGTTTGCCGAGCGATGCATCGTAGACAAACAAACCGACCAATGGCTGAGGGACGTTGTAATTGAAATCTCCGAGTCGGAATACAGTAGCCCAGTTGTCCTAGTTAAAAAACGTGACGGATCTCATCGCCTATGCATCGATTACAGACGAATCAATAAACTCATCATCAGATACCATTTTCCTCTCCTTTTGATCGTGGATCAACTAGACAGATTACAGGACGCGCGTATATTTAGCTCGATTGATTTGAAAAACGGATTCTTCCACGTTGGTATAGAAGAAGAGAGTCGCAAGTATACGTCGTTCGTCACGCACAACGGACAGTTTCAGTTTCTTCGAGTTCTTTTCGGGCTATCCAATTCGCCGAGCGTATTCCAACGACACGAGAATGCTATCTTCAGGGACCTGACTTGTAAAGGCGTGGCCATACCGTACGTCGACGACATTATAATTCCTGCAAAAACGGAGAAAGAAGCTGTAGAAAACATCATCGAAGTTCTAAGGAGATGCTCAGAGTATGGACTTTTAATTAATTTCAAGAAATGTAATTTTCTGAAAACCAAAATCGAGTACTTTGGTCACATAATTGAAAATCCTGGCCGCCCTTCTGGCCTACACTGCTCCCCTGGCCTACTCTGCTCCCCTGGCCTACACTGCCCCCGCTGCCGTGGTAGCAGCTCCTGCTCCAGTCGTGACCGCCACCAGCAGCCAGGTGATCGCCAGGAACTACAATGGAATCGCCGCTGCTCCAGTGATTGCTCCCGTGGCAGCTCCAGTGGCAGCTCCAGTGGTCGCCAAGTACGCAGCTGCTCCTTTGGCCTACTCCTCCCCCTTGGCGTACTCCGCCCCCCTTACCTACGCCGCTGCTCCAGCACCACTGTTCATCTAAATCAAACTGTGATCAGTTATCAATAATCATCTTAGATAAATCATATACATATAAAATAAATGATTGTTGCCACTTAGATGTTTGTTCTTTATATTGATTAGTGAACAACACTGTCTTTATATAATATACCGTCCCTAGTTAAAACATCAATAACGTAAATCGAGGAAAATAGGTTACACCCTGAAGAATTTATTAAAAAACAAGAAAGGAAGTTAACTTCGGCAAGCCGAAGTTTGTATACCCTTGTAGTTATAAAAAATAATCAATAATTTTATTAAATTGAATTCGAAATTCTTAAAAATATAAAAACATATATTCTCAATATTATAAGATAGTATGTCAAAAAGCCACAAAGCTATAATTTGTTTCACATTGTTTCCCACCCATTATCCGATCGTACCTATGACAGCTATATGATATAGTCGTCCGATTTTAATAAAATTTAATTCGAAATTCAGAACTAACTAAAAAATGTTATTTTCAAGCTTATAAGGTTATATGTTAAAAAACACCAAAGATATAATTTTTATTTCATGTTTTCCTACTAATTTTCCAATCGCTCCTATGGCAGCTATATGATATTGTCGTCCGATTTAGATAAAATTTAATTCGAAATCAAAACCAAATAAAAAAAGTTATTTCCAAGCGTAGGAGTTTATAAGTTAAAAAACACCGAAGATATAATTTTTCAATATTATTTTTCCACTTATTTTCCGATTGTTCCTATGGGAGCTTTATGATATAGTCGTCCGATTTTGATAAAATTTAATTCGAAATTCAGAACTAATTTAAAAATGTTATATCCAAGCTTAAAAAGGTATAGTTAAAAAAAACAAAAGATATACTTTTTAAAAAATTTTTTTCCCGACAGTTATGTCGGACTCATGTACTACCTGCAATAGAAAAGTTTCAGCCCGATAGCTTTAAAACTGAGAGACTAGTTAGCGTAGAAACGGACGGACAGACGGGCATGGTCCGACTCGTCTAGTGACGCCATTCAAGAATATACACCCTCTGCAAGGGTATACAAAAATATATTTCTTTATGTCGATTTTGTATTCATTAACTGGTGTTTCGTAGTGTGTTTATAGATGGCATTCCCTTAGTTAAAGGGGGGAAATCATGTTTTGAGTTGTTGAAAAATTCGAACAATCTAAGCCCTATTTCTGAACTATTGGAAATATTTTCGAGAGGAATACTTTAGTAAGCGCGTGGTAAGAAACCTATGCTTCAAAGGGGGTGTACTGGAACTGAAAGTCGACTTGGAATGTCAGATGGTTCATTTATGATAAACAAGTTTTGTTTCATTAGTTTCTAAACCTTTTACTCGCAGAGTAAAAGAGTATACTAGATTATTATGTAATAGGTAAACCAGTAGAGATCTCGGAAACTATAAAGGCGATAATGTTTGGATTTTAGAGGTTATGAAAAGCGCACGTTTATTTCAGCAGGGTGCCATACCCCCTAAAACTCCAATACGCTCACTCTTAAACCGGAATAGAGCCTACATATTAAAATATTTTAAAAACTGTAAATGCGATTTTATGTTGATTATAATTATCTACATTCATGCCAGTGTCTTCACAATCGGGCCATCCATTAAAATGTATAAGCAAGTAAAAAATCTAGTCTAGGTTGAGGCGTTGCGGGTGTGCAATTATGAACACTCTTAGCTAAGTAAAGAGTATTTAAAAGTCGATGGCATCGACTATAGCGTTTTCTCTTTTTAATTACGTTGTTCCTAAGTGGAAACTTCTGAAAATCTAGTTTGTATGTAGCTGATAAGCTGACCAAGTTTCCCAAGTTTGTAATAACCCCTTTTCGATAGGGATTATCAAACGAAATTGGCTAACGCAGCCATATTGTTAAAGTTGTCGAACATTTTGATGTCAGACAATTCAGTACTTCATTTTTCCGCACGCTACCATGTCCATCGAAAATTAAAAAAAATACTCTGTAAGATCGAAAAAGACTTACTCCTGATATCAGAGTCAGTTTCAGATTAGGATGAAAGTTTATAAATCATTTTTTCAACGAAGAAGAAAGAAAAGGAACCTTCAACGACCCATAAAAAAGTGGAGGAAGAAAAAACATGTCTAACATGTCTTTGGACAGTTAGGCAGTGTACACTTTATTTAGTTTAAGAGTGTTTTACGAGTTTAAAGCAACAGGATATATTTCCCGTAAGCGGCTTTATGCCTTTATGAGATCCAGAAGTGTTTCACTATACAAGTCGATCTAGCCTTATTATTGCGTCTGTTTCCTCAATTTTCAAGATTTCGGGATGAATAATTCCCAAAGTAGGGTGAGTGAGACTTGTGACTAGTGCCTTAAATTATATGTATGCTTAGCGCTGGGATTAAAACAAGCAAATAAACAAATAAAAAACACTATGGATGTTTTTTGCTATCGATGGTAGTAACTAGCGATACTATCAAAATTTTGTTGCATTTAGCCGAAAACTTGTCAATTCTTTAGAAAAGATTCCCCAACTCTGACATAATTTTTATTGGTTCGTTTTTTTTTCTCCTGTTAAACTTCCTAGACGTTATCTAAAAGTGTTTGGTGCGTTCTGTATAGAAGTGTCTACCTAATAGGTAGTACTTATTTACTTATATGCATTTAACAATGAAGTCAAAAAAGAATTCCCTACTTCATTACGCTGCACAAATTTGTTCCAACGCCACTGAACTACTTATATAATGTAATCCTTTAGATATAGTCAATTAGTCGCTTACATTGATCATTATTTAATGTTGTAGAATTGCAGTGTGACTTTGAGGTGGAAAACTCCTGAAAGCTCATAGAAATATACCACAATATTGTATTCATACCCTTTACTCGTAGAGTACAAGGGTATACTAGATTCCTAGGAAAGTATGTAACAGGTATAAGGAAGCGTTTCCGACCCCATGAGGTATTCAGGATCACTAGCCGAGTCGATCTAGATATGTCCGTCCATCTGTATGAACGCTGAGATCTCGGAAACTATAAAAGGTCAGACTTCGCATGCAGATTGAGCGGGGTGCCACGTCCACTCTAAAACCCACAATACGAAAAAAACTGTAGCGCCTAATTTTTTAAAACTGGGAAAAAATGTTTAGCTAAAATGTTTTTGTCTCATCAATACCTACCCAAAAAAAGTTTGCTCGCCCACTCTTCCGCCCACTTGTACTGAAATAGCTTGTAGATGGCGATTTACAAATATCCGATAGGTGGCGCTTTACAATATTTCTTTTCTGCTTATATATTTCTATTTTCATTTTGCTTCCTCAAGCGGAGTAAAGGTTATCTGATAGTCGAGGCACTTGACTATAGCGTTCTTCCTTGTTTTTTCTGGAATGATAGTATCGGTGGTGGGACCGAGCCATCGAAGATTGTTTTTCGACCATCGATACTATTTATAGAACTGTCGATTGTTTTACCAAGCCTAACCAAGCCTATTACTGTACGCGTAACGGGCATAACAGTCGCTAATAAAAGCGGATATTTTTATAAAAAGTCAAATAATTTAACAGTTTTTAATTTCGCCAATTCTAGTATGAGATCACATTTTATTTGCTTATATCAGGAGTGGTGCTGGAGCAGCGGCGTAGCTGAGGGGGGCGGAATACGCCAAGGGGGAGGAATAGGCCAAAGGAGCCGCCAGAGGAGCAGTTGCGTACTTGGCGACCACTGGAGCGGCCACGGGAGCAATCACTGGAGCAGCGGCGATTCCATTGTAGTTCCTGGCGATCACCTGGCTGCTGGTGGCGGTCACGACTGGAGCAGGAGCTGCTACCACGGCAGCGGGGGCAGTGTAGGCCAGGGGAGCAGAGTAGGCCAGGGGAGCAGTGTAGGCCAGAGGGGCGCCCAGGAGGCCGGGCTTGGCAGCAGCACAGGCAACGAGGGCGAGGATAACAACGGCCTAAGGAGGAAAAACGTTTAGAAAACTTAACTCAACATCATATCTTCAGACTCACGGATTTGAACATTGTGATGGTTGATTTGTTGGTGCTTTCGGTTCGAAAACTTGAACTTGTGTGATGTCGCTCAACACTTTAGGTCGCTATTTATACACCAAAGCAAGACTGCGTCTGTGACCTCAGGCCATCGAATCCATTGGCCACCAACAGATATTCCACATTCAGCAGTGGGAAATCACATAAAGTATGGTAAAGTGCAAACGGTAACGGCAGACTGTCGCAGCATTTAAATGAACTGAATGCGCACATGAGTCAGAGCTGAATAAGTTTTGGGTATAAATATGCTCCACCAAGAGCAGTTGGACATCAAACAGTTTCTGGCCCTCCGAAGAAGCAAATCAAAGACAAAGCCACCATGTTCAAATACGTAAGTTCTTCGAGGGTGCAACTCCGGAGGATTATAATAATTTAATTGGTTTGTTCGCAGGCCGTTGTTATCCTCGCCCTCGTTGCCTGTGCTGCTGCCAAGCCCGGCCTCCTGGGCGCCCCTCTGGCCTACACTGCTCCCCTGGCCTACACTGCCCCCGCTGCCGTGGTAGCAGCTCCTGCTCCAGTCGTGACCGCCACCAGCAGCCAGGTGATCGCCAGGAACTACAATGGAATCGCCGCTGCTCCAGTGATTGCTCCCGTGGCCGCTCCAGTGGTCGCCAAGTACGCAACTGCTCCTCTGGCGGCTCCTTTGGCCTATTCCTCCCCCTTGGCGTATTCCGCCCCCCTCAGCTACGCCGCTGCTCCAGCACCACTCCTCATCTAAAGGAATAAAATGTGATATAATTGTAAAATTGGCGAAATTATAAAACTGTTTCACTATTTAACTTCTAATACAAATATGCGTTTTTGTTAGCAGGTTATTGTAATACCAGTTATTGGTAGAGTAAAAGAGTATATGAATCAGATTCGTGGAAAAGTATATATTTTTGATCAGGATAACTAGCCGATGCGATCTATGCATTCCGTACGTTTATCCGTCCGTATAAACGCTTAGATCTCGAAAACTAAAGGAAGCTAAACATTTGGGATTTACCATGTGGAGTCCTGAGCTTCTTGCGCAGTGTAAGTTCAATTTAGCACTCTTAGGCGCTCGATCCAGAAAAAACAATGAAAAACGCTATAGTCGAGTGCCTCGACTATCCGATACCCGTTCCTCAGCTTGAGGGAGCAAAATAAAAATGGAGATATATAAGCAGCAAAAAAATATTGCAGGGCGCTAAACCGGCTATTTGGTATATGTTATGTGGGCGGAAGACAGTTTTAAGCGATTTATCCGTTTGGGGGCGTTACAGTGGGCGTGGCAAACCTTTTTTTTAGATCAATCGAATGATTTTAATGAGAGAAATACATTGTGACAACTACACTTTGGGCGGTTTCTGGGCGTTAGAGTGGGCGTGGCACATTTTTTTTGAGTCAATAGATAGGTATTGATGAGGCAAATACATTTTAGTTAAAATTTTTTTTCTTCATAAAAACTGTTGGCGCTGAAGATTTTCGCGGATTGCGGGCCTTAGAGTGGGCGTGGTACACCGCTGAAACAAACTTGCGCTGCGTAGGAAGCTTAGGAATCTGCGTTCATACGAACGGACGGAAGACAGACGGACATTGCAAGATCGGCTTGGCTAGTGATCCTGATCATATATGTATATATACTTTATTGAACCGGGAACGCTTCCTTTTACGCGTTACATACTTTCTGACGAATCTAGTATACCCTTTGACTCTACGAGTAACGGGTATAAAAACAAGAAAGGATGTTACCTTCGGCAAGACGAAGTTTGTATAACCTTGCAGTTATAGGAATTAATCGATGTTAGCAAGTCCATGTTACATTTTAAGAAGATTTCAGGGATTTTAAAATATTTGTAAAAAATTATTTCATTAATTCTCAGACCGTTTCTTAGACAGCTATGTGTTAGAGTCGTTAGATTTTTTTTTTTAATTTAATTCGTAATTCTTAAAAATACAAAATTCATATTCCTAATAGTTTAAGGTAATATGTTATAAAAAGACCGAAGCTATAATTGTGGGAATGATGTGGCAACCCAGATCAGATGGTCTAATAACGAGAGCTTGGACAAAACTAACGACGTGGCAAGCCTGCCAAAATCGAAGGGAAGAGGGAATTAAGAATTTGCAACGACGAGGAGGAGACGTGCGAAAACGACGCGAGTAGAAAAGACGTGAAAAAACGCAGAAGAAAAACTAAGACGCAGATTTATCCATTTAACAAAACCTCTATCTAATGCTAACTTATAGTTAAAACTTTAAGCTAACAGTGGGTTTATTCTAGAGCTATAGCAACAAAAGGCCTTAAGCTCGCTTATGGTAATTTAGAAGTGATGATTATATTTTACAATTTATTATATCTTATATAATATGTTCGAATTATTAAGAAAGAGTAAGATTTTCTGGGTATTGATTAAAGTAGGATTTGATATAATGTGGAAAGGGTTTTGAGAGCTGAACGATGCAGTTCTTTGGAGAGTAAGGGCGGGGCATGAGGTAATAATATGGATTAGGCTTATTGGGCTGATGTTGCACGGGGGGCAGATAGAGGAAAGGTTTTTATCAATGTAATGCGCATTGGTGAACTTGGTGTGTCCAAGTTAATAATAATTTGTTGTCTTCTATTCATTTCGTTTTTGTGTGGGAATGTTAGGGGTTTTACAAGTTGGTACCAAGGAGATGCTGTTTCCAAGGTTTTTATCAGTTCATTATCTAAGCATTGTTTTAGGTGTCGAGCGATGTCAGTAAAATTGTAGTTAGGGGTGTATATAAGGGGGGATTGAAGGCTAAGTTTGGCAAATGAGAATGAGCAGTTTCGTTGCTTTTTATTCCTATGTGGCTAGGAATCCAAATAAGGCTTATTTTTGGGAAGTTTTTGGTTATGATGTTTCTTATTAATGTAATATAGTAGGAGTGTTTATTAAGGGTTTTAATCGAGTTAAGGGAGGAGAGGGTGTCAGTGCAGATTGCGTGTTTTCCAGACTTTCCTTGACAAAGTTTTGTGGCTTCTAGGATGGCAATGATCGCGATTGTATAGGAGGAAGAGTACATTGGTAGTAGACCGGATTTTAAAAGGTTATTTTCATCAGTAATACTGAATCCAGATATACCATCAGCCTTAGAACCGTCAGTATATACAAATTGTGTTGTGGATATGAGGATTGTAAGGACCTGAAAAGTTGTTGGTAAGTTGTTGCAGGGGTATTTTGTTTATTATAAGATGACAGACTGGTGTCGATAGCTTTATGTATGGTAGTCATATTACATTTTTTACAGTTACTGATTCGGATAGGAGAAACGGGGAGGGATAGGTGGTTGCATGCTAGGATTATTCTGTCTATGGTACTAGGGTATCTGTATTTTCTTTTATGTGGCTTTATTAGTTTAGTTATAAGGGTGCCGTGGGCGAAAAGGATATTTTTACTTAATTTGGCTGTAAGGAAGTTTCGTTTTTGTTCTAATGTGTTTGTTTTAGTTTCTAGTAGTAAGTTGTTTACTGGTGTGGTTCGGTAGGCTCCTAAGGCTGCTCTTAGAGCTGCGTTTATTGTTGTTTTTAAGCAGTTTAATTTAGGTTTGGGACAATATCCGTAGAAAGGCAGGCAATAATCGATTTTAGAAATGAGGATAGATTTAATAGTATTGATAAGAGTGGTTGTGTTACTGTTATATTTAAGGGAAGAGAGATGTTTAATAATATTTAGAGTTTTTGATAGTTCTGTTTTTAATTTTGTAATATGGGTGTTCCAGGTGTATTTGTTGTTAATAGTAAGTCCTAGTATTCTGAGGGAGTTTGTACTGGGAAGATTTGTGTCGCCTGTACGGATCTTGGCAGATGAAGGACTTGACAATTTGTCGGTCGAAGTGTGGGTGAAGGAATTTGAGGACATGGCGACAATTATGTTCTGGAACGAATTACAAAAGTTCATTTTTGCCAAGCGATCGCTGCAAGGCCTTGCCAAAATGTTTGCCAATAGTGAGCGCGAACTAACGAGTTGGGTAAAACTAAAGCAAGCCTTACTGGCCGAGTTCAAGACCGCGACAAACAGTGCTCAGTTACGCAATTTGATGGCGGAAAGAAAATTTAAGAAAGGGGAAGGTCTGCACGAATATTTTTTGCATATGAAAGAAGTAGCTTCAAGGGGAAACATCGAAAGCAGTGCCTTAATCCAATACATAATCGACGGAATTGACGATTCGTGTGCAAATAAGCTAGTGCTCTTCAACGCAAAAAGTCTGAGCGAGTTTAAAGACAAACTGAAGTGCTACGAAGTAATCCGCGGAAAATCAAAAAGTGAGAATAAAAGTCAATTCACGTTTTCAAAGGCGAACAAAAGTAAGGCAAAAAAAGAATTCAAAAACCAAGCAGTGCCCAACAGAAATACAAGCAGAGACCTAAAGTGTTACAATTGCGGCGCAAAAGGTCACACATCTGCGAATTGCGAAAACAAAAACCGCTCTGATCGACACCGAAAGCAAGTACAATTTGGTTACCGATACCACATTTAAAAATCTAAAAAAGCCAAAGTTAAGTGAGTGCAACGTTTATCTCATCGCTTTCGGTAAATCAGATCAAAACAAGATTAAACCATCGGGTTCGTTTGAACATGAAATTACAATTGACGGTGAACAATTCGTAACGAACTTTCTATTGGTCGAGTCGCAGTTCCTGGACAAGGAGATGGTTCTTGGTGAAGAGTTTTGCAAGCAAGCTCAATTGACAATTTCTAGTGAAGGCGAGAAAGTAACCAAACCAAGAAGTGCCGACGCAGAGATCAGTTCGATTTTTAAAATTGACACTGAAGACTGCGAAGCAGTTGTAACTGACATCGAACCATCGGCAAGCGTAAAAGCTAAAGAGGTAGTATACAAAACCGTTCAAAACTATCAACCGGTAAGCACGAAATCCACAAACATTCAAATGCGTTTGATCCTTAACGACGATATGCCGATACACTCACGACCTCGATGACTTTCGTTTGCCGAGCGATGCATCGTAGACAAACAAACCGACCAATGGCTGAGGGACGTTGTAATTGAAATCTCCGAGTCGGAATACAGTAGCCCAGTTGTCCTAGTTAAAAAACGTGACGGATCTCATCGCCTATGCATCGATTACAGACGAATCAATAAACTCATCATCAGATACCATTTTCCTCTCCTTTTGATCGTGGATCAACTAGACAGATTACAGGACGCGCGTATATTTAGCTCGATTGATTTGAAAAACGGATTCTTCCACGTTGGTATAGAAGAAGAGAGTCGCAAGTATACGTCGTTCGTCACGCACAACGGACAGTTTCAGTTTCTTCGAGTTCTTTTCGGGCTATCCAATTCGCCGAGCGTATTCCAACGACACGAGAATGCTATCTTCAGGGACCTGACTTGTAAAGGCGTGGCCATACCGTACGTCGACGACATTATAATTCCTGCAAAAACGGAGAAAGAAGCTGTAGAAAACATCATCGAAGTTCTAAGGAGATGCTCAGAGTATGGACTTTTAATTAATTTCAAGAAATGTCATTTTCTGAAAACCAAAATCGAGTACTTGGGTCACATAATTGAAAATCAGAAAATAAGTCTATCGCCGTCCAAAACACATGCTGTGACATCGTTTCCTGTTCGGACTAACCTGAAACAGCTACAGAGTTTCCTTGGCTTAGTGGGCTATTTCCGAAAGTTCATCGTCAACTTCTCGCAGATAGCTAAACCCTTATCTGACATGACGAAACAAGATGCGAAAATTCATTTCGGTGACCAACAGCTAGATGCGTTTAACAAATTAAAGGTTCTTATTACGCAAAAACCAGTCCTAAAAATTTTCCATCAGCAGCACGAGTCTGAACTCCATACGGACGCCTCAATCGATGGATTCGGCGCAGTTTTGCTGCAAAAAAGTACGGACGATAACCAGTGGCATCCTATATATTATACGACCAGAAAGACGACAGATGCTGAAAAGAAGTTCACCAGCTACGAGCTCGAAGTCTTAGCTGTTGTGGAAGCCTTCAAAAAGTTCAGGGTCTACTTACTGGGTATGCGATTTAGACTCATAACAGACTGCAATGCTCTAGCCAAGACCATAGAAAAAAAGGACTTATGCACCCGAATAGCTCGCTGGATTCTTCGATTACAAGAGTTCGAATACGTCGATGAACATCGAGCTGGCACACGAATTAGCCACGCAGATGCCCTAAGTCGTGCACACATGATGATGATAACAGAGACGTCATTACATAGCAGAATCAAGAACATCCAGGCTCAAGATGACCAGATTAAAGCCATCATAGACATTCTAGCAGAAAAGACGACCCATAACAATTACTTCTTGAAATTGGGAATCTTACACAAAGTGGTTGACGACTGTGAACTCATTGTTGTTCATTCGGGTATGCAACGAGAAATTATCAAGCAAGCACACGAACACGGTCACTTCTCTGTCAAGAAGTGTAAAGATCATTGGCAAGGAATTCTACATACTGAAGCTGGAAGAGAAGATTCAGAAGTGTATAAGCTGCTGTTTACCATGCATTGTCAGCAACCGTCAGCAGGGAAAGCAAGAGGGCGAACTTTATCCACTCAGCAAGGACGAAAAACCGCTGCAGACGTATCACATCGATTTCCTTGGCCCTTTGGAGTCGACTCACAAGCAGTATAAGCACATACTTGCAGTAATCGATAGTTTCACCAAATTTTGCTGGCTCTATCCGACCAAGACGACCTCTACCAAAGATGCTGTATCGAGACTTCAGGAGCAAAGCAAAATCTTCGGCAATCCTATTCACATAATCTCTGACAAAGGATCTGCTTTCACGTCGGAGGAATTTCAACTGTAGTGCAACACCGAAGGCATCAAGCATCATCTCATCACAATAGGTCTTCCTCGTGCCAACGGTCAGGTCGAGAGGCTAAACACGACAATAATTGCTGTCCTTTCAAAACTTTCAATCGCTGATCCACGACAATGGTTCAAGTTTGTCAGCAGCGTACAGCAAGTCATCAACTCAAAATTTTGCAGAAGCACTAAAACAACGCCTTTTGAGTTACTTACGGGTACCAAGATGCGTCTCAAAGCCGACATACATATCCAGCAAATGTTGGAAGAAGAAATGATTCATGTTTTTAACGACGATCGAGATGAACTTCGAAAGCAAGCGAAGCAACACATATTGAAAATGCAGGAAGAAAATAAAAAAAGATACAACTTACGACGAAGACCAGCATCAAAGTACAAAGTCGGCGACTTAGTTGAGAACACAGCTTGGTCCAGGACTAAAGCTAAAGCCGAAGTATCTTGGCCCATACCGCATTATAAGGGTAAAATTAAATGACACCTATGACGTAGCTAAAGACTCAGTATTCAGCGAAGGCCCAAGGCAGACGAGCACTTGCGCTGAGTATCTCAAGCCGTGGATGCCTTATGACGACGATGAAGACGACGCATTCGAGGCGAATGCAGTGTAGGATGGCCGATTTGTGGGAATGATGTGGCAACCCAGATCAGATGGTCTAATAACGAGAGATCGGACAAAACTAACGACGTGGCAAGCCTGTCAAAATTGAAGGGAAGAAGGAATTAAGAATTTGCAACGACGAGGAGAAGACGTGCGAAAACGACGCGAATAGAAAAGACGTGAAAAAACGCAGAAGAAAAACTAAGACGCAGATTTATCCATTTAACAAAACCTAATTATAATACTAAAACCCTTACAATAAACCTACAATAATTATAATCAAAACCAGTGGGTTTACGTGTACGTTATTTTAATAGCCTAATCACAGCCAGGTCCCACATAATTAAGTACATACTATTTACCAACCAATTTGGTCGGACAGACGGATAAATAGAGTTTTGTATCAGCTGAGTTTACTTTAAAAGAACAAAATATTTTGATTGTCGATGACGAATTGGTTCTGCAACTTTTTCTGAGTGTGCCTACCATTAAGTTCTTGGGCGCATGGTTTTTTGTTAGTTTCGGCTTCCCGCTTATCTAAAACGCTTTCATGGCGCATTTCATGCATTGATGCACAATTTAAAAACCCATTTTCAGTTCGCGCGTTTAGATAGAAGATGGCAGTTCCTTGCCAGCTGCCAGAAGCCGAAGGAAGAGTCTAAAAAGCCCCCGGCATATGTTATCGCCTGCCACAGGGCTGAAAATCCGCACATCCTGAAGGATTTGCGCGCTGGCGCTTTCTTTCCCTTTTCCTGAGCGCGTTTCCTTTTGGATGGGCTGCCTTTAATTTGATTTGTTACAACTTGCGATTACAAAAACCGAAAATTCCGAAGGGAAGCATACCGCTGCATAATTAAGTTTACCTGCCAGGTGAAAGTCACGCCCCAACCAAAAAATCTGCAACTGCAACCAACAAAAAATATTTGCAAAAAGTGTAGAAAAAGCGTCAACGCGACTTTTGCGTTCTCCCGTCTAAATAATTAAAAGTTCGCCCTTGCCCAACGTCCACGCCCCTTTTTTTTGTCGGTTGGGATTTTGTTTTCCATTTTGTAATTGCTGTTAATGGCAAAAACAAGCAAAATGGTACACAACGTCGACTGTGGGAATCCGGGAGCGGACAAGGCGAAGAACCGCCCAGCTCTACACGAATTTTGCATTAAAAAAGCCTGCGCATGTAAAAATGTGACGTTAAAAAATACGTGAGGTTCATAGAGTCGAATACATTCGTACCCTCTAAAACCGGTTTAGCAGTTAGAATTTCCTTTCTTTCGAAATGGTTAAAAAGCAACTGCATTCGTCGCTAGTAAGTCACCAGTCCCAAAACTATCTTTTGTTAATCAATAAAATTAGGAATTCTCGCACCTCATAGCCTCGATGTTATTAATGAGTTGCTGCGCACTAAAGTTTTCCCAAACCATTTACGGTTATGAAAGTTTATACACTCATTATTGTTAGTTTTAGGAACAACTTCTCTCGTTTTCGAAAAGTGTTATCTGTACCTTTTAAAACTGCTCTCAGACGATACATTTCAGTTTTTGTAGGACAACGCATGTCCTTTAGGAGGGTATTTAAGAAGTAACCCGCTGCAGCCAAGATGAAGTTACTACGTCGGAACAGCACCCCGATTCAGAAATGTGTTGCCCTGCAACCAGGAGGCCTAGAGCCTAGTCACCAAACTTTATGACTTGTTTATGCTCGCTCCTGCTCCCTTCTGCTGTTTATTTGCCGGTATATGTTTCTTCTGGCTGTTAATTTTGTTTGTCGACAAGGCGCAAAATGGTTGAATAATGGCCAGGCGACATTTCGCTTAATGTTTGACTTGGCTGCAACACGAAATCTGATGCAGGATGCGGCGAAAAACGAGCTCTAGAGCCGGCAAATGTTTGCTAAGAATATATTCTTGTTTCTCCTTTATTTAATTATGCAAAAGGATTACTTGCTTTAACGATGTAGGGGAGTGATGTTAATACAAATATTGCGGAAGATGTTTTTCAGTATTAACATTTTGCTCGGCTTAAAGTTGCAGAACTAATAACGAAAACCTTCCAGAAAACTGTACAAATTATGTAGGTATAAGTATCTAAAAATTATCTATAGGGGATTACTTTATTTATATATTTTTTTCCCAGATTTTAGTTTCAAGTATATATTAATCTCAGATTTGGTAATATAATTTGCTTTGTGGTATAGAGGTACGTATACAATGTAAGGAAGGTAATTTTGTACATATTGAAGTCCAATCAGTGCCGCCCATTCGCAATACTTCCAAACTCTTCCAAGACTTTACTAATGAGCCAGGAATTTAACTTCAAGTACATATTAATGTAAGAGATTTGGTAACAGAAATTTTTTTCTGTGGTATAAGGGGCGAATACAGTATACGTAAAGTAATTGTGTCCGTATCGAAGTCCAATCAGTGCTGCCCACTCGCAACACGTTTCTAAAAAATACTTGCAAACTTCTCCAAGTCTTGGCTAATGACCCAGGCCTATGTATCCTGCCTCAACCGCCTATCTGTATGGCTAATTAGGCTAAACAAATTATGGGATATGATTAATAGAGAGCACGGCCTGGCAATTAACTTTTTGCGATAAATAAAACAAATTGTATACGTGGATATAAATTTGAGTTAGCCGGAAATGCACGCAAATTTATTGGCCGCAATCAGAACCCCTAGGGTCTGTTTTGAAGGACGGATTTGTCCTGCGATTTAACAATTCACGTAGTGACATTTGCAATTTTGATTGCCCCAATATTTCTTGCACTGCTTTCGTTTTTTGTTTATGGCCATCGCACCATTGAAGGTGTTCCGCCCCTCAAAAACCAGCCAACAAAAGTCTAAGCCCAAGAAACGTGTCGTGTAAATTAAAAAGGTTTCGGTTTTAGTGGGGAGTTTTCTGTTTAAAAATGATACGCCAAAGGTCAGAAAGGCTTTAAAATTTCCCCGGCCAGGCTTTATGCAAATCATTTGTATATATTTCTTTTTTGCTGGGCGTGACAAGGTCTAATTATGCCGGATTGTGGGCTGCTCATCTGTTTTTTCAGAGTCAACGTCATTTACTTAATTTGTCTGTGGTTCGTTCACGCCAGTGATGAAATATTTCAATAGAAGGGACCCTTTTTTCAGCGGGGCTTTATGGCTACGCAAAAGTTTGAGCGACCCAAACGAACGATGTATTATATTTCCAGGCAATTGTTTCTGGGCTCTCCTCCTCTGAGAAGTGGAAGAAACTCATTTTTTGGTAGGAGACTCGTGCTTAAGTAGCGGGAAGCGCAAACGTAAAAGAAAAGGAAAGGCGAATCCCCAGCTGCGGAAAAAACTCCTACACACCCAGCTCCGAAGGATTCAGGACTCAGGACCTGAGAAGTGACGTGTTTGGCGCTGCACCAGCACTTAACCTTGGCTGTACACCGAGGACACGGCGCTCGAGTTATGAATTAAATCCTGCCACGAATCCGGCCCGCGGAGATAGCTAGCATATATACGGAGCTTCGTATCACTGTGGAACTTTAACCCAAAAGCCTGGCAGGACGAAGTCGGCTCTCCTTCGTGGCAGCAAAGCTTTGTCCTTTGGCTTCCATTCAGCATTTCTCTTTGGCAGAAGCTTTGAGGCTACAAGAGAATTTCAAGCAAAGAGAGCTCGACAGGATAAACACAAAGAGAAAGCGGAAGATAAGGTCACAAAAATGTGTGTTGGGATATCTAGAAACGACAAGTGCATTTTTGAAAATATTTTGGAAGTAACTACAGGATTTTCCCAAGGAAAATTTGGATATAAACTCTCTTCATCTAGTAAAATTAAATTTTAATAGTAAACTGGTAAAAATACCAGTTGTTGTAAGAGCTGTTTAATTTTTAGGTGATTAGAGAAGGAAAGTTTTTTTGTTTAACAAAAAATTGTTAACCGACATACAAAATAGTAACGATCCCACCTTCAACACACAAAAGTTCTGATATCAACTTTTATGACGAAAAAATTATACAACATAAGACATAACAAAGAAAATATATTTTGACAACAATTTCTAAATTATACATATAAATTACTTACGTAAAAAATTATCCCAGAATCATTGCAATACAGAAATATAAGAAAAAGAAACCAACCTTGGTAAGCAAAAGTTTACATTCCCTTGCAACTTAAATTATAACATTAAATTAAAACAAGAAGTAGAGTGACTCGACTATCAGATACCCGATACCCGATACTCAGCTTAAGGGAACATAGGGGAAAAGGATATATAAAGCAGAAAATCGATATTGTAAAGCGCCACCTAACCGCTATCCCACTATACGGTAGTGTGGGCGGCAGACAGATTTAGGAATTGTGACTATTTGTTGGCGTTAGAGTGGGCGTGAAAAATTTTTTTAGCTTATTCGATTGGAATTGTTAAGACTAATACATTTCAGTTAAAATATAGAAAAATGTGGCCGACACACTTTTGGGCGGTTTAGAATGGGCGTGGCACCCTTTTGAAACAAGCTGGTGCTCAGAAATCCCTGGAATCGGCATGCCATGTCCCAGCTCTCCAGCTTTTATAGTTTCCGAGATCTCTGCGTTCATACGGTTAGACGGACATGGCTAGATCGCCTCGTCTGATCGATCGAGAATATTTACACTTTAAGGGTAGGCGTAGGCCTGATAAAATTCCTAGGCAGTGTAAGAATGGCTTCGCTCCAAGTAAAACAAGTATTTGGGGACCCCGTTAATACTTCCGCTCATACCACTTCGTCAGGAGCAGTGTCTAAGAAGGTTAAGAAGTCCGACCAAAAGGAATACTTAGGTTGTGCACCTAATTTGAGTTCTGCATACTACTTTGAGATGGCTGCAAAGAGCCTGCATGTGATCACATCTACGTCACTTTCGTGTACTGCATTGCCCACACTTTTTACATTCATATAAATATCCAAGGTGTAAAAATGCAATTTGTAAGCGCAAGTACTCGTTTTCAAGCTTGGTGGTACGCCCTATGATCCTTATCTTCTGGACGTACTGCTCCAGACGGACTGTTGAGGGCGTAACTACCAACGTTTCCGGGTCTTGAATTCAATTTAATGATGTCCTGGAATTAGAAATTGCTGTTGCAGGGAAATGGTTTTACTACATTGCTGCAGACTATTCTGCAACTTCGGAGGGACTGATGCCATATCTTTAACACCAAGAACATTCAGTTATATTTAATTAAATGACTCTAACACATTTATTACTGGAGTGCAACGCAGTAAAGGAGACGTTAGCTCAGCATCACTAAACGAGTCGATCTTGCCATGTCCGTCCGTCCGTCCATTTCAATTTCAATTGACGGACGGACGGACAGACGGACATGAGTAGATCGACTCGCCTAGTGATGCTGAACTTCAATATATATACATTATGGGGTTGGAAAAGTCTTCTTTACCGCGTAGCAAAAAAAAAAAGTCTTCTTTACCGCGTATAATAAATTCAAGACCAACAAGATGAGCCTCACTGCAGATCTTAAATAAAAATAAATTATAAATTAAAACATTAATTTAATTTAAATTCTGGAAATGTAGAATCTGTTTTTAGTCTTTACTGCAGTTTCGCCAGGTCGAAACGATGTTTGTTGCCTACTCTTAGGAACATTTATCTCACAGTTTATGTCATAACAGAGAGCTTTCGAGAGCCGGCCGCAGTTGGCGGGGCAAGCGTAGTGCATACTTTTAGTTGCTGATTGTGATGCCATACAAAAAGCGATCAAAAATAAAAACTTTTCGGGTAACCCCCTTCGACGCTCCCAGAACCCGGGGAAAACTCCACATGGCTTTTGATTTGGCCACTCTTTCTTTTGCCGTTTGTCTTCAGTTACACACACACCCCAGCCCCGCACACAGCAAAACGTAGAAACAGTCAGGTAGTTAAAAGTTTTAAATTGAGGGCGGGGATCATTTGTGATTTTTGCCGGGTGGGCACTGCAAATAAAAAGCCAGGAGCGGGAGGCTGGGAGGCTGGGGAACCTGCAAAGTTACAGTCACGGCAGAAGCGCTCTGTCACTGCTCATTTGTTGCTAATAATTATAAAAGTTTTCCTCAATCCCCTCGAGAGACATAAGTACCACAAAAAATATATAGAAAAACACTTGCCAGACTGTCTGTCTGTGGGCTGATAGAAAAAGGACACCAAAGTTTTGACAATGGTTTAGTTTACAGGATTTGCTCGGTAGTGTGTGTTAGTCCTCTTCAGCGTAAGCATTCTGCTCAGATTTCGCAGCGAATAGTTTTGCAGTCACGGTTCGGCCTAAAAGCTGAAGTATTAAATTTTTATTTGCTTACTTCATAACAATAGTATGGGATGTTCCACTCCCCCTTTTATATAAGTCACTTGGGACTTGGGACTTGGAGCGCAGCCAGAATGCTTGGATAGCAAACAAGTCGAACAAAGCGAGCGCCAAATTGCCTTAAAAGCCTTTTCAAGTCAAAGTTTTGCCTGTTTGCGCATAATTATTTATCCGTGACATAAACAAAAAATCTTAAAAACCTTCACTGGTGATGGGAAAAAAGCATCTAAGCCACTAAAAATAGTAGTACAAATATTACAATTTTTGTTTTTCTATAAAAACATAAAAAAAATATAATTCAAGTATAGCGTTATTTTGCATTCTTCTATTTATTTTGGTATGCTTAAGGCAATTGACAATTTTTTGTTAGCCATAAGATACAAACTGGCAATTTAAAATTTAAAAAATATAACACAAATACAAAAATTTGTCCTAATTGATTTATTGGCAATAGCCCTTTTTTATCTTAAATTTTTAAGTCATCTATAAGGTATATGGGAAATACTTTGATTGTCTTCTAAATTAAAGATTTTTTAATTAAAAATGGTTCAGGTACCACAATTGATAAACTATAGGGGTGGCGACACATTGGGCCAAACTACAAATCTGAAACTTACTAATCAAATAAACAATTTTTTTTTAATATTTGATTTTGATCTAGCAGGGCTCTGGTATTTGGGACAAAATTAAAACTCGCGAAATTAAGGTTATTGTTGCTTAATGTTATATCAGGGATCTAGTTTTGCCTGTTTTGTGATGAACACTTTCTTTGTGTGATGTCAAATTTGTGAACCACAAATCTTTGCAAACTAATTTAATGCTTTTTTCATTAGGAAATTCGACCTGACAAGACTGAAAAAAGACTTGTCGTTGTGTCGACCTAAAAACTAAGCTGGATAAAATCTTACACGTTATTTTCTGAGGAAAGTCAGTGACGCTTATAAATCAGACCCTAGCCAAGGTGCGAGTAAGAAGACATTTAACGAACATGTATTTTAATTAGTCAACATTTAATTAAAATTATCTTTCCTGATCATTTTTCCCCGTAATGAGTTTAAGTCGAGGGAGCATTCTCCTCAGCCTCGTCCAAACTTGGCAGCTTTCCATCAGCATCCCCGAACATAAGTCTCTCAATAAGATCCATTTGCGTTTGCAGAATCGCGCCCATAGTCATGGTTCGCTCCATTCGCTCCCTGTATCTCAATTGGATCAGTTTCTCGTCTGCTTCCTTGGGATCGATAATTCTCACGCTTCCCTGCCGTTCCCGTTTGATTTCATCCATCCGCTCCTTCTGCTTCAGTTTCCGTTCGATGTTTTCGGCTACTGTCCGGTTATGGCTCCTATAGCCCTTTTTAAGATGGATCGCTTCCAGGATAACATTTATGCAGTCGGCATATTCCACGCGAAGGAATTCCCAAAACGATATGCGATGCAATACTTTCCTATCCCTGCTCTGTTTGGCACTTGCCATCTGTCCCCTCATCATGGAAATAATCAAATTGATCAGCAGATACTTGACCACAAATCCCATTATGACATATAATATTATTCCCAAAAACTCTCCCCCGAAGGAAAGATCTAGCGGAGTCATCACATGATTATACCCGAAGGCAAAAGAAGTGACGGTTACAATGCCCTTAGGTAAGTCCCTGAAGATGGCTCTGTTGTTACCATTTATTGTGACAGTGGCAAGGGCAATGGCGACGATGAATATGATGGTCACTACCATGGTCCAAATGAGTGCTTGCCAAGCCATGGAAAGTGTTTTGCTAAAGAGCTGAAAGGTGCCGGTAAACTGCATCACCTTCCACAGCCGCATGGTGACTAGAGCTATGGAGAAACCCTCTAAAACATCACAAAAGTACGTGAGTCGCGCAGGCTCTCGAAAATCGATGAACTCGACCATCACAGAGATTTCAATTTGTTCGATCATGGACTGGACCAGGTTATCACGAATCGAGAGAATTATCACGGTCGTAATACTAAGCCCCACAATTAGGGCATCCACCTGGATCCATAGGGTCTTTAGAAGGCGGGGCTCGAACCAGATCTTGACGAAAAAGACCTTGGTGAACTGCAGCCACACTACAACGCTGCAAAACAATATAATCATTCCGAATTTCGACATTTCCCGGATTTGCTCTACAAACATTTGACTTTCGATTTCTAAATGGGCGTAGATGTTCCCGAAGGGAAATTGCTCCACCCACAGTGTGCATATACTGAAAATGTTAGCATCCGCATTGTACAGAGTGAAGTCCATAAACAGAGCACTCGTATTGTAATCCAGCCATGTGTTCTCCATCAAGTAATACATTATTTCCAGACTTTTGTTGCGGGTATCCGAAAGCAGTATTTTGTATCCCGCCATTTCAGGGTATTTAATAAAGTGCCCACTATGACTGATGCCCATGATTATGCTATCCCGAAGATCGGAAACCGTCCCCAGCCAAGGCGTGTAGATCGGCCAGTATTTGTTGGTGTATGGAAACCTTTCATACGGCAGTTTCCAGCCTTCCATAAAGTCCTTGTTGGTGAAAACGGGATCCCTCAGACCCACGCGGCTGTCCTCTGTCCTCAACTGTCTTAATCTTACCACGCCGAGCATTCGGACGGGCTCGGCATGAATCCAATGCGATCCGACACCTGAGTCTCCGTCCGTAAAGGCCACTATCAGGGAAAGCTCAAGGAAAGTATATGTATCCGGCAGAGTTGCCAAAGTCGACATTCCGAGCGTATATTTATAGTCCTTTACGAAAAGAGCCGTCGTGAATTTGTTATTGTAGTAATCCAACTGGTCGAACAACACTAAAGACATGATGAAATACAATAGGAATAGCTTGCCTGTTAACCAGAGTTCTTCCTTTATCAGCCGGTACCTCAAGTTCAGTTTCTCATTTCGGTGGCTCTCCGTGATCATCAGCTCACTCTTCAACGACCGAAGTCTTAGTCTTACCTTGTCCATGAAGGTCTCCACCCTGGCATTTTCGTCGGGCGTCACAGGGGCTTGCTGAGCTGGCCAGCAAGCGGCATCGATAGACATTATCGTAAACTTAATGGGAGTGAAAACCAGGATCTGTAGTAACGTCACTACCAAAAACGCCACCAGGATCATATTAAATTTTGCATCCTCGTGATTAAAGCGAGAGAAATTCCAAATGCAAAAGCCACATACGGATATTATAACCAGGGTCATATAGAAAATTATGTTACTGTCCTTTTTCGCCATTGCTTGCTTCTACTTAGCGGTTAAACTTTAAAGTCTAATTTCTCTTGATCGATTTCGGAAATAACCAATTTGACAATGCACAACGGGGTTACTTTTGCTGATTTAGCCTTATTTCTATTTTTTACCCTTGCAGAGAGTGTAATGATTTCAGTCAGAAGTTTGCAACGCAGTGAAGGAGATGTTTCCGACTCTATAAACTATATATATATTCTTGATCTGCATCACTAGGCGAGTCGATCAAACCATGTCCTTCTGTTTTTACGCAAACTAATCTCTCAGTATTAAAGCTATCGGGCTGAAACTTTTCCAAAAGTCTTCTTTATATTGCAGGTAGTATATAAGTCGGAACCAGCCGGATCAGACTACTATATCTTATAGCTGCATAGGAATTATCGGAAAAAACATTTTAAAAAATTATATCTCTGGTGTTTTTTAACATATAGCCTCACACGCTTGTAAATAAAATGTTTTCATTAGTTCTGAATTTCATATCATGTAGCTGCCATACGAACAAACGAAAAATTAATGGGAAATAATATGAAAACGTTAGATATTTGGTGTTTTTTTAACAAATAACCTCCTACGCTTGGAATAAACATTTTCAATTAGTTCTGAATTTAAAATTAAATTTTATTAAAATCAGACGACTATATCATCTAGCTGTCATAGGAAAGATAGGAAAATGGGTGGGAAAATAATATGACACAAATTATAGCTTTGTCGTTATTTGACAAATTATCTTGTAATATTGGGAATATAATTTCGACAAACAATTTCGAATTAAATTTAATAAAAATCAGACGACTCTAACATATAGTTGTCGAGGAAATGGTCACAGAAATAATACCAAATTTTCGTTTTAGTGTTACTAGGGCTACCAACAATCCTTAAAAATCTCAGACGGTGTTACTAACGTTGATTATTTCTTATAACTGCAAGGATATACACTTCGGCTTGCCGAAGTTAACTTCCTTTTTTTTATATAAGCAACAGTTTTTTAGCATTCAATTTATAACCCTAGTGCAGAGTATAGGCGAAACTTAGAAAGACGCTATAGATTTAAATTATTAACCCTATTAAGGGCACCCCTTATGAGACATATGTATGACCGGGTCCACAAATCGACTAACAGCACAGTGAAGCTTCAGTTTCAGCCTTAGCTTCAGTTTCATCTCCGGCTCAGTCAGTAAAGTTTGGAATGGCGACCAAACTTTTGTGCGGGCTAAGTGCAAGTCTTAGGGGGAAGTTGGCCATTTTTTGCTCCGATTGCCACTGAGACCCAAGAAATAGGAGCGGCCAGTTGGGCTCGAAGTTTCCTCTGAGCCGCTGCACTTTTGCCTCACATCTTTCTGCGGTCAGCTTACTAACGACTTTTCGATACGGACCGAGAACAGCTAAAACTTTTGCGCTTTGCCTAGGAGATAAAATGCTCCGATTGGCGAGGACTGCGAAACTCAGGTGGCCACCAGGTCGTGGGTGGACCCACCTCCTCCGGCTAATCCCGACAAGGAGGGGTGCAATGCATATTAATAAGCTGCACAAATGTTTGCCGGCAAACAAAGTGCCAGGATGCCGGCGCTCGGAGTCGGATGCCGTGTAGTTCAGTCTATTAAGAGGCACAATGGACTTCCTCCCCTGAAACCCCGGATCCAAGAAGAGCACGGGCATGTGATGCTTCATTTCCGCTTCCCCAGGGACTAAAGAGACGGTGCACAGGAAGAAATTTGATTTGTGGATATGTGGTTCAAACTTAACATGGAAGAAACATCACTTGAAGAACTTTTCCCTGGCCCTTTATTATTTATTTGGTCACTTTTTCTGTTTCCATTATAAGGTCGATCTATCAGAATTCTTTCGTCAGTAAAGGTTTATTTTTGAAACAGATTTTTCTAACAAATAAATTAATAATTACATTATAAACGTTGTTTCTGCTGCTTGCAAACTTCCAAATTACGGGGGCAGGCAGTTTCTCACGTTTTCTTTCTCTGTGATGAGAGTGAAAGCTTTCCTCACTCAAACTGTTTGCCGTTTAGTTTCGCATAAAGCGTAGTCTGCCCTGTAAAATGCATAAATCTTTGTTGGCACTGGAGCTCGGCCCATACCCATATTCTCGGTCCTGGGTCCTGGATCCCGGGAACCAGCTCCTAGGACCTAGGACCTGTATCCTGCCTGCTGGGTGGTGGACTCAGCCCCCTTACTTACTTTGCCGCCTGCAGCCGCTTGGGCGTCTTGTTTGTTGCACGTTTCATTTGTCAAAAAAGGTTTACGAATTTTATTGCCAGCCCCAGATCTCGGAACCCAGTGCTGGAATGCCAAGAGAACGGGGTCGTATCTCTGAGGACGGGGTGGTGGCCCTGCTGCACTTGTCGGCCGCCCTAAGTGGCAACTGCTGGGAGCCCATTGAAGTGCCACTGATAGCACAATAATTTGTACACGGCTTGCACCCGACAAGGACAGAGAAATGCATGGTTAACTAACTACCAGCAGCAAGTGAAATTAAAGCGAGCTAGGGCTCCTGGGAATACCAGATGCGGGATTAGAGAGCTGAATATTTCATGGAATTCGGGGGAAGGGCAGAAAAAAAGCTGCAAAATGAGGACATGGGGAAATCCTTAAATTTCGTACAATGAAAAATAAAATATTTGCCAATATGAGTAAAAGTAGAACAGGCAAAAATTTAAGAATTATAAATTGAAAACTCTACACAAGTAGTGACTTTAGTTTTTTTTAATGATATCCGTTGGCTTTGAATTCCGAAAGATAAATATGAAACAAGGGTAGGTTTTCGAGCAGCTTGGGTGAATAGAAATGGTTTTTTTTCAATAAATAAACTTTGATTGAAAACCAAAAGCTAACAATCTAAGGCTGCACAAGCAACCCCGTTGCACATTGTCAAATAAGTACTTTCCAAATCTACATAGAAAAATCAGAGATTGGGCAGAAGCTGTGAAAATACGCAAGCAATGGCGCGGAAAAACAGTAACGTCATCTTCTATGTGACCCTGATAATAATAGCCCTGTGTGGCTTCTGCATCTGGACATTCTCCGGCATCAATCATGAAGACGCCAAGTTCAATATGATCCTGCTGGCATTCCTGGCGGTAACGGTATTACAGATCCTGGTTTACACGCCCATCAAGTACACCATAATGTCCATCGATGCAGCCTGCTGGCCAGATCATCAGCCCCCCGTGACGCCCGACAAAAATGCCAAGGTGGAGACTCTAATGGACAAGGTAAGACTGAGACTTCGGAGGCTGAAGAGTGAGCTGATGATCACGGAGAGCCACCGAAATGAGCAGCTCAACCTGAGGTACCGCCTGCTGGAAGGAGAACTTGTTTTAACCGGCATGCTATTTTTAATCATTTTCGGCATGGCCATGGTGTTGATCGACCAGTTGCTTTACTTCAACACGGAAGCCGTTGAGAACCTCTTCGAGCTCGACCGGAAATATGAGGTGGGACTATCGCAGATGATAACTCTGCCGGAGGTCTATACCTTCATCGAGTTGTGCCTGATCATGGCCTTTACTGATGAGAGCAACACAGGTCACGGGGCGCCCTGGATTCATGCGGAGCCCGCCCGGATGCTGGGTGTGGTAAGGTTAAAGCAGCTGAGAACAGAGAACAGACGCGTGGGCCTAAACAAACCGGTTTTCACCGACAAGGACTTTTCGGAAGGTTGGTTGCCATATAAAAAGGCTCCCTATACGGACAAGTACTGGCCGATCTACGAGCCCTGGATGTCGGGGGTCTACAGCATTCAGGAGAAGCTCATGGGCGACACCTACCATGGTCATTATATTACCTATCCGGAAGCGGAGGGATACCAAACACTTCTCTCCGACACCCGGAGGAAAAGCCAGATGATTCTTCAATACTTGAAGGAGAAGAAATGGCTGGATTACAATACGAGTGCCCTATTTATGGACTTTACTCTGTACAATGCGGATGCAAACATCTTTAGCGTGTGCAGATTGTGGATAGAGCAACTTCCCTTCGGCAACATCCACTCGCACATAGATATCGATAGTGAGATTTTCGTGGAGCAACTGCGGCACATGTCTAGTCTTGGAATGATTGTGCTGTTCACCTTCGTTATTGTATGGCTGCAGTTCGCTAAGGTGTTCTTTGTCAAGGTCTGGTTCGAGCCCCGTCTGTTAAAGACCCTGTGGATCCAGGTCGACGCCCTGATCATTATACTCACTCTCTTGGTTTCAGTCATCTTAGGGATCCGGGATAACTTGATTCAATCAATGTTAGAAAAAATTGAAATCTGCGTACTGGTGGAGTTTATAGATTTTCGAAAACCTGAGCGACTCACGTTCTTCGCCGATATTCTGAAGGGTTTTTCCATAGCTCTGGTCACCATGCGACTGTGGAAGGTGATGCAGTTTTCCGGCACCTTTCAGCTGTTCACCAAAAGCTTTGCCATGGCTTGGCAAGCGCTTATTTGGACGACGGTAGTAACCATCATATTCATTGTCGCCATTGCCCTCGTCAATGTCACAATCAACGGCAGTCACATCTACAACTTCATGGACTTGACCAAGGGCGTTGTAACTGTCAGTTGTTTTGCCTTCGGATTTACTGACGTGGTGGATCCGACAGATCTATTTTTCGGCGGAGATCTGATGGGCATTATATTATATGCCGTAATGGGGCTTGTGGCCAAGTACTTGCTGATCAATTTGATTATATCCATGATGAGGGATCAAATGGCAATCGCCAAGGCGGACAGGGATAGAAAAGTATTGCATCGCATATCGTTTTGGCAATTTCTTCGCGTTGAATATGCCGATTGTATTAATTTCATTCTGAAAGTGGCCCACTTAAAAAAGAGGTATTACCGGGAAAACCGAACAGTGGCAGAAAATATTGATCGAAAAGTTAAGCACCAAGATCGAATGGCCGAAATAATGAATATAAGTCAACATCACCCAAAAATTATCCCCGAAAAGCAGAGAGATGAGGAATTGCTTCAACTGAGATACAGGGAGCGTATCGAGCGAACCATGACTATGGGCGCAATTTTGCAAACGCAGATGGAGCTCTTTGAAAGGCTTATGTTCGGGGATGAAGATGGAAAGCTGCCAAGTTTGGACGCAGCTGAGGAGAATGTTCCGTCCACTCAAGAAGCCTAAAGGAAAATAAATAAAACACACTTTTAAAAAGATTTGTAATTCGATTTTCTCACTTTTTATTTAATGAATTTGGTGTCATTCACCCTTAGGAGGGAAGCTTACATTGATTGAAAGCATTATTAAAAAAAATTCTTTAAACTGATCATTCTTAGTATTCTTTTTATTTCCCAAACTATAATTATTACGTTTTGTCATTAATGCTTGCTTCTTATGCAGAACTAAGTAAAAAAATAAAATTTTAGAAGAACTAAAAAGTAATGCAATTTTTGAGTGACGAAAAGGCAATACCTTTGTACGTATGTTGCACAAACTGTTAAGATTTGTGGGCGTTAGATTGGGCGTATCTCATTTGGATAATAAACTTGCGCTGAGGCTAAGGAATCTTAGTTTAAGTCCAAGCATTAATAATCAGGGTATTCTCCAAGTTGTTAATATGCTTAATTCTTTAACATTTTAGCAACTGAGGGACCTTTAATGGTCCTTCTTAAATTTGTCGAACATCATAGTGGATACTCATTCGATTTGAATCCAAATCGAAGTTTTCTGATTCTGGTTCATAGTAGAACGGGGAGTTTTCAAAACAATTGCGTGGTGAAAGACTGATAAAGATTACTTCGGATGACAGTAAGCACAAGAGTACATCAGGCAGCAGCAATACAAAATCAACAAGGAAGAACGCTATAGTCCAGTGCCTCGACTATCAGATGCCCGTTACCCAGCTTAAGGGAGAAAATGGACAATGAAGATATATAAGCAGAAAAGCGATATTTTAGGACGCCACCTACCAGCTATTTCAGTAGATGTTATGTAGGCGGCAGACAGATTTAAGCGGTTAAACCGTTTGTGGGCGTTAGAGTGGGCGTGGCACATTTCATTTAGTGATTCGATAGGTATTGCTGAGACAAATACATTTCAGTTAAAATTTTGGTTTATCATAAACCCTGTAGGCGCTACAGATTTTCGCGGATTGTGGGCGTTAGAGTGGTGGTGGCACCCCACTGAAACAAACATTAGCAGCAAGCCCAGGAATCTGCATGCCAAGTATGCCTGTTCTAGTTCTTATTGTTTCCGAGATCTCAGCGTTCATACGCACGGACGGATAGACAGACATGGCTAGATCTACTCGGCTAGATCTACTCGGCTATTGATCCAGATCAAGAATAAATATACCTTATGAGGTCGGAAACGTTTTCTTTTACCTGTTACGTACTTTCTGACGAATCTAGTATACCCTCTTACTCTACGATTAACAGGTTAACAAGCCATAAAAACATAAGCGAAGAAGGGCAAAAATTAATTTTTTGAAACTCCTAATTGCGACTATTCTAAAATCATCGCTGGAGAAATTGTGTCTTGAAGATGTTGATTTGAATTTTTAAGTCTAGGTGAATTCCTCATCTATGAAAGTGATCATGTACGAGAACCTAAGTTCTAATGGCGACATCTTCCGAGAGATCTTGCCCTAAACTAGGTCCTAACCACTGCTGCGGAGAGACTCTTCAGCTGGGAAATATACAGCAAAGTATCATTGGTACCCAAAATTGTAGTTTTTTCACAAAGGAGAAATAGTCTTTGATCGCATAACTATTGGATATAAAAGATTTTGATAGCTTAGCTGAATAAAATATGCCATTCTACCCTAAAAGAAACGGATAAATAAAAAGAAACCGATTGTTCAACCCACAATTCCGTAATATGATATTAGCAGCGGTGTCAGATCATTTATGCCCCAGCATTTCATCGCTCAAAGTGTCTTGAAGATGTCTATTTGAATTTCGAAGTCCGTGATCATGTACGAGAACCCAAGTGCATCAATGGTAGGAAAATGGCGACAACTTCCGAGATAAAACTTATGAAACCAGCGTCAAAGGAGGCTGCTGGACATCTTTCTTATCGCGGGCACCCGTCAAAGTCGGTGCCCACGTGGCGTGTACTTGCTTCCGGCGGCAGCCTTTCTCCCTGTCCACCATTAATCATCGGAGCAGAACAAGCTGAGCACATGCACTCATGGATTTGTCAGACGCCCACCCACACACACTACTTCCCCCGCCGCCGGAAAATCAAATTAAGATAAAATTAAAAGCAGCAACAAACACACGAGCCGAATGCAATTGGGGAATGCCCGACTTGCTGCTAGGGGATTCGTTTATTTTTTGGCAAACATACAACATATGCGTCCCGTTGACAAATAAAGTTTACAGATATGCACACACCAGCACACACGGAGCAGGAAAAACTGACGCACACAGACGCGGAGGAAAGCGGGAAAACTGGAAGAGAGATGGCAACGCACACGAGTAAACAATGGCGAGCAGGCGAGTGAGCAGATGGTTGGGGCGGAAAGAAATGGGCGAGGTGGAAAACAACTCCCCAATGAAATAGTTTATGGTAAACCGCAATGCGAAAAATGTCACCTCTCGGCAAAAATGAGCGGGGCAACCGGCAAATGTGGATGTGGCAGCAGGGCCAGCAGGACGGTGCAGAAGTGGAGCCGAAGATGGAGTGGCGCATCCAACTGGCTAAACAAGTGCGGAAGTTGTTTGCGTTTGCCGCTGGCAAAGGCCAGGCGGAAGCGGCCTATTGGGCAATGGCAGTGACGGCAGTCGACTGTCGCCACAGAGCGGAAATGAGCCAACTTGGCTGCCACATGGGGCGCAAAAGACGCCGGCTGACAATATCCGACTCTGAACTTCGAACGACGAACGGCCCACAGGCAGCTCCGGTCAGAGCCTATCACTTCGGGTCGGGAATGTTGAAAGAATTCCACCACCTGCAAAGTTCGTTCTACGCAGATAATCGGGGGTGTTACACAAATCACTAGGGTCGTAGAAACACTTCTAATGCTCATTTTAGTGTCTAAAAGTATGCAACACTTTACTTTGGGCTCAGCACAATGAATTTAATTAGAAAGACGACTATTCTCTTAGCAGCATCATGTTGGTTACCTAAAAGCACATCATAAGTGATTTCAAAAGCTTAGCGATTTTCGCACCATTCTTCAATGTTGGTTAATTAGTTCAATATATGTTTAAAAAGGTAAGAGAGAACATTATAGTGAATCCCTCAACTGTAAAATACTAGTGAAGAATATATATTCTATATAGCAGCCTTTCCGAGCTTCTTTCTACCTGTTACACACATTTTTGTATACTGCTTGGTCCAGTTGTTTTATATCCACAATTATTTACCAGCTCCCAACTTAATTGGTTTCCCAATTCGATTTCCACACCAACACCCATTAAAATTCGGTATATTTTTTCCGTTGACTTGTAATTTAAGACGACTCTTTGCTTAGAAAAACTTTAGCACAATCACAACCGGATCAAAAAAAGTAAACAAATCTTTCAATAAGTTATTAACTGACAAACAACGCGTAAACTTATATTTATTCGGTCTAAGCTAAACGACTGACTTAACTAGAAAACTACAGCTTTATCGTGGACTGTTGACAGCCCGACTCCCTGAGATGTGTAGCACCTTTGTGATTCTTCTATGTCCACCAAATTCCGGTTCTTATGGCCCCCGGAGCGGTGGTTCCGTGAAGGCTTGGTTTCGGGACTCGCACCGCTTGTCGTCCGCCTCCGTGGGAAGAACGTCCTTGGCGAAGTCCAGTAGCCTGTCCAGGGGACATTGGAACTCACAGCCCGGGAGCGTGAGCTTTTGAGCCTGGCCTTTGGGATCGTTGCGGAAGTAGATCTCGACCCAGTAGTCGCCGGTTTCCTTGTTTTTGTGCAGCTCAAACAAGACCATCGAGGAGTAGCGAGGCATCTGGCGTTCCCACACCTTCAGGGCAGCGAGAACGTTCACCACCGTCGAGTCATGACCCGCGTAGATGAAGAGCTTCCTGCCACTGGGCTTCAGGGTTCCGTTCTTCTTCTGCTGCATTTCATCGAGCATTTTCTTGAGGAACGGACCGCCCTTGATCTTCTGCATCTCGGGCGTGTAGACGTTGTAGACGTAGCTCTGTTCGGCCAGGAACTGGAGCTTTTCCGGGAAGTAGGAGTGCGTCCATTCAGGCAGTTCCAGACCCCACTCCTGCTCTGCGAGCAGAGTCAAGTAAAGCGACTGCACGTCCTCGGGCTCCTTGAAGCTCAGTCCGGTGTGCTGTTCCAGCTCCTTGTACATCTCCAGGTAGGGTGCGATTTCCGCTTTCACCTCCGGCAGCTCGTAGACTTCATTCAGGGCCTCGAAATACCTCGGGCAGGGCTTTCGCACCAGCAGCAACTGCAAGAAGTTTATTTTTATTAATTTTGTTTATATTCAAAGTTTTTGTTATTAAGCAGCACAAATTTAAAAAAAATCTTTAAGTATGTTTTTTTTATGGGTAGGAATGTATTTACAGAAACAACACATTTTTTAAATAAAATGGCGAAAAATCTCAATTAAACCAAAAAAGGTATAAGAAAAAGATAACAATTTTAAACCAATAAATTAGACCGTATTCGGTTATCAAAGACAATCTGTTGCATATTTAATCTCTGTCAAATCACTAATCGAGCTTCACCCCCGTGGAGGCGGAATTTTCGATTAATCACTTCGGCCATCAAGTATACGCACCGTATCCTCATTGAGTTCCTGGGAGAAGACAGGTATTGGTTGCCAATTAAACCGGCCATTCCACTCCATGTCGGTGCCCTTCGGCGGGAAGAAGGCGGCCAGAACGGTCTGCATGGTCATGTGGGTCCGCGGAACACCCGTCGCCTGAGCGTGGACCGACTGTCGAGGGGAAGGAAAGAAAGCGGAGACGGAGAAAGCGGAGCAGGAGAAAGCGCGGGGCCGCAACAAACGCAGAGAAAAAAAGAGACAGAGAAAGGGGAAAAGGAATTGAGTGATGAGCCAAGCGCGCTTGAGCTTTGCAATTTGTAAACGTCCGCACTATCAGGCAACCACCCCGCGCACGTGATGGTATGGGAGCATGGTAAGATACACAGAGAGAATTCGGTTGGAACTTTAGTTTGCAATTTAACTTTCATTTTGGAAATCAGATAGGTACCAATATCTTCAGACAAGTTTTAATTACAGAGAGAGGTTGAATTGTATTTTCTGTAAAAAGCTCAAATAAACTAGCTATATTTTTAACTAATTAAACTCATCTTGACGGATTGGTTTTTAAAGATTTTGATGGATCCAACAAATTTTAATAGCCCTTCTTTAATTTAAATTAGAAAGAAATCTATCTGTATTTAAAAAATCCGTTTCAGCAATAAATCAAAAATACTTCTAATTCTATCAAAGCGAAGTAAGGTGAAGCCAATAAAAGACTTTCTCTTTTCTGCAAATTAATTTTTCAATGTCCATAACTTATAGTTGCAAAAAACGACTAGAGATCAACTTATTAAACTCAAAACGTCTGAATTGAGGACAGTTTTACGCTTTTTCTCTCTGTGTAGGGGTGCAAGGGCTGTGCCTTGTCGGTTCGTTAGTGACTGCTTACTCACATCAGGACTGTAGTTGGGCGCCAGAAATTTGCCATAACGCTTACGCAGCCAAGTACCAATGTTGAACAGCTCGCGTTTGCCATTCTGGAGCGTTGATTTATTGCATGGCATGAGCGGATGGCACGTGAGACAACAGCAGGGATCCGAGGAGCAGCAGGAGTAGTAGTCCGCGACAGAGATGGAGAGAAGTGTTATAAAATAATAAATGCCTTGCATTTTTGCAATTGCATAAACATATGCATGTGTATATGTTAATGCAGCCTGCCCGAGCCCCAGCTCCGCCAGCAAAACATTTGCATTTCAATTTATTTAAATGCTTTGCCGGGGGTTGGGACTCGGGGATGACAAGGCAAAAGTTTGCGCCGCACAACTTTTTCTCCACTCACATTCGTTATTTGTCCCCAGCCAAAGGGGTAGTAGGTCTCGTTTACATAGGGATCCCTTGGATACGTATCCGCCGGCGTTCGTGGTCCATGTCGGAACACCTGAAGTTTTGCAATTACAATTTGTATTAGTCAAGCGGATTCGCCACATGCCCTCCGCAGTGTATGCAAATGCCCAGCTATATGTGCCAGGCGATCGAGAGGCAGAAACACTTTAATTAGCCGGCGGCCCAGGGAAATCCAGCACGCGACTGCCTCGCAATACTACCGCTCGTGCGACCCCAGATTTAGCGGAAGCGTTCTCCCGTGCTGATAAGACGGCATCTTACATGAAGGTCAGACCTGGAGTCTGGAACCAGATTATGGTCCTAGTAGATACATAACATCCATAATGACCAGGGATAAAGCACAAAGCAAAAGTGCATCGCAGCTTTATTTCTAATTTTATTATACGTTTGCAGACAGGTTTTTGGGAAGAGTGTAATTTGGGAAGCCGGTTTTTGTTTTGCTTTCGTATCTGATTTGTAATTAATTTTGTCTGTGGGTCTTTGGAAGACGTATGAGTGAGCGAAGTATATAATCGAGTTAATCAAAGTAAGAGTTATTTCGGAAGAATTTATAAATTAGGCTCGTTTGTGTGTCGCTTATTTAAAAAAAAATCTGTTGATGCATTAGCTAATTTGAACAAGACCTTTAATGAAGCAACAAACGTTAGGGGGAAAAATATTATATAATATATAATTATATATAATGTATAAATTTTTTTTAGTACTAACTTTTTTCGCCCTTTAACGATATCAAATTATATATCCCCTTCGACAAATCTACTTCAAGGTTTGGAATAATTGGCTGATATAATTGCGCATCACACAGAAAAAAATAGCGATAAAATAAAATAATTGTTATGGAGCTCTGTGCTTTGATTTCGCCCAGTTTTCCTTCACCACCTTACTTATTTCCCAAGGTCAGAAATTCTTGTAGCCAACTCGCTTTTGGCAGAAATTATATAATAAATTATTAGGAGCTTGAGAAACATTTTCCGTTGAACTTGCCGCCTGGCTGCACCCGAGAGTTTTCGCAAAGTGTAATTCACAGCAATTATACTCGTGAGTACGTATTATTTGATTGAACTGAGTCGGCCAAATGGCGCAAACAGCTGATACAATAAAAGGAAATGCAAACCTGAGACTAGTCGGCTGGAAACTCCGCCAGCTATACTGACACGCCTTTATCGAACGAGTTCGCTTTCCGGAATGATGGTTACGATTAAGCGACCGGACTGAGTCTTATCTGCCCCCGGAGCTGACAGTCTGCTAAACTGTAGTACAATCATAATTATGGGCTTACACTCCACAACAAAAAATGAGCCAGCGTTTGCACTTTCGCTTGATACGTTTATAAACAAATGCTTTATCAACAGAATGTTTGTTTTACTGCCTACGTAAATGTCAATGCCAGGGCTTGTCGATGCGGTAAACAAAGCTCAAAAAATAATGCAATAACGCTGTTATCAGCTGAATTTTAATGGCACAGATGATTGCTTATTCCGGATTATGCAGTGTTAATTTGTGAGGCGTTTTTTAGGACTCACAATAAGGGGCTTAAAAAATAACACCGCGATTAAGTTCCCTTATCGTTGCTCAAATTGTAAGGGGGTTATGTCCGCTTGTGACTCGCAGGAATATTTAATACCCGATCTAGACGCGACTTTCACTTCATCCTTATTTCGCACTACAAAGTTGTTTTGCGGGGAGTGTACCTCAGCCGCTCAGCTGTTTTGTGTTCCGGACGCAAGTACCGAACTGATGATCGGTCCGCCTGCGATTGCCCACCTACTTACCACATGCAGCAGCTCGAGCGTGGACTTATCAGCGCCGGGATCGTAGAGCTTGGCCGCCGACTCGACCGCCGAGTGGGCGACGCACCAGATTAGAACCGCCGATGCAATCAATCCGCCCGTCATCGCTAGACAATGCCTCCGAGTGAAATGCGAACGCGGCATTTTGGTGGCCGGGCTTTATAGCCGTGCAATCTGTCAGGGGATCGGATTCTCCGACTCCGCTTGGGCCTGTTTCCGCGGTCTCGCCTCGGTTTTTGGGAGTCAACAGTCCCACCAGATCGCTCTTCGCTTTGTCTCGCCTTGCTCTTGTGTGCTTTTAATTAGCCCGAAACTAGCTAACTCACGGACGCGATGAACGGGTTTTCGCTCCACTCGGACCTGCTGGTTGCACGGGTTTCTCCCAGTGTAGGGCCTCAAATATCTTCTGTTTACCGAGGGCTAAATACGATGCTGATAGGCGCTGTTTAATATTCAGATTTTCGACTTCTTCGGGGTCACACGCGACTGTCTTCGTGCACTATCTTTGGCCCGACTGCGGGGAATATGTCGTTGCAAAAGTCAAAAAGTCGAAAAGGCATGAGTGTCCGGCTCTTTTATCGTTCCATTATCGCTAAACGCTTTCGTCACCGTAGCACTTTTTATTTCTATTATTCCGTGTGTATTGTGCCGTGGGGCTATTGTACGAATATATGTTTGACCGCGCAGAAGCCCAGACACCAACACAATGCCGCAGCGTTTGAGGCGTTTTAAATCGCGCCCGCGACTTTTAATTTATATGAACTCTCGGGTTTGCTCCGCCTGCTTTATTTTCTGGTTAGCGCCGCCGCCAGCTCGAAATACCAACGAATTTGTCATCGAAACTGCGTGTGTAAGCACTTGGCAATAAATCGTTTAGCTTCTGGATCGGGCAATATGTTAATTTCACATTATCCATCTCGTTGCTTAATTGCCGAATTTAAATACTGCTTGGGGCTGGGCTGGATTTGGATTACCGTTTCGTCATAGTCCGGAAGTTTTTGTGAAGCGATGTCCCTCTGGAAGTTACACACTGCCCTTTTGTTTGGGTTGGTTTTGCTTTTTGAGAGATACTTCCGATTCGAGTGAGTGGAGCCTCGACTGCCAACTGTTTGAATTTCAATAACACCGAGCACTTTTTATTTGATGAATGTGGGGAGTTAAAAGATGAGGGTCGCCTAAGACGTTTACGGGAATTTTTGGATGTTTAGCTTTGTCGTATCTATAACATGGATATTACGACATATGAATAGACTAATCAGAAGCCCTAGCACTTCACTTTGCTTGTTGTCTTAGATTGGCTATTGGAACTTAAGATACGTTTCTTTAAAATTAAACCTATCAATAATAATTTAAGCGGTTTCAATAAATTAATTTAAACATGTAGATACATTAAAATATATGTTTCAATAGAATTACAAGAGGAAAACATATTAAAAACAGTAATTTTAAGGTAAGAACAAAGAACCTTTTTTTGAAATGAAATAGCCTAAAAGTATGCTGGAATTAACCTATTACTCCTACAACACACATCACATGTTATTTTTAAGTATTCATTAAAGTAATGCCGTTAAGTTAGTCATTTATAAAAATCATCTAATTAATAATAAAAATATATTAAAAATGAAATCATTTGATTTCATGACTAGAAAAATCGTAAGAAATCCATGGAAATCCCTGATTCTCAATAATTAGTTGTAGTAGGGTTTTAAATTTAATACAAAAGTTTGCACATGTAAAGAACTAAGTGAATAATAACTTTTCAATCTGCCTTCTAACACCTAGAGTCACTTTAAAATAGTTACCCGTTCACACACACCTTAAAAGTTAATTAGCAAATGATACAAGCATGCCAATCATTCAACCCGTGAAATGAAAGGTACATCAACAACGAGTAGACACATACAAGTATACTTTTATTCGTTTTGTAAGACTAATACTGCACTGGATTATTAATCACGGAATTCTGTCAGTAGTTATAGCTGACCTTAGTCCCCTCTTGGGTTCCCTTTGCTTTGCACAGCTCTTCATATGGAGCATCGGGAATGATGTCTTTGGTCAGCTCTATTAACTTTGCAAGGGGACACTGTTTTTCACAGCCAGGAATCCGTAATTGCTGCGGCTCCTTTTCGGGATCGTTCTGGAAGAAGATCTCCACAAAGTACTCTCCTGTGTCTGAGCTCTGATGCAACTCAAAAGCTATTAGGGCCGAGAACCGTGGCATCAGAGCCTCCCAAACATTCAGGGCAGAAAGCACATTTGTGATGGTCCAGTCGTGTCCGCAGGAAAGGAACATCTTGCGATTCTTGGGCCGAATCTTTCCGGAGATCTTGTCCTGCAGCTGCTTTAAAAGCAGCTCTACGAAGAAGCCTCCCTTCATTTTGCGCAACTCTGTCGTGTATGCATCGTAGACGTAAGACTTTCCAGCCAGGGGTAACATCTTCTCCGGATAGTAGTCCTTGGTCCACGAGGGCAACTCCAGGCCGTAAGCCTGCTCCGACTGCAGTGTGATAAATATGTTGGTAACATCATGGGTGTGGGTAACATTGAGTCCAGTGAGATTGGTCAGTTCCTGAAGCAGTTCAGAGTTATCGGCGTGCAGCTGCTTGACCTCGGGAAGGTTTATCACCTCCAAAACCGCCTCATCGTATCGGGGGCAGGGGGCCTTCATTCTTATGCGCTATAAATGGAAGGTAGTTTCAAAAGGTGTTCTTATATTGATTTAACTTAATCGATTGCATTAAAATCTTTGAATCACAACAAAAAGTATTTCTTAAATATATACAAATTCGGAAGTTAAAATGTTTTCTATGTCTTTGATTCATAATTGATTTGTGTATGTAATCAAAACATAATAAAAAAAAGCTTGGCGGATTTTAAAGGAATTTTCAGTCCTGAATTTCACGATTCTTACCACATCGGATTCCTCTGGTTCCATCATGATGGGAATGGGCTGCCAGTTGAGCATCATGTTCTACTCCATGGGGGTGTTCTCCGGGGGAAAGAGTCCGGCCAAGACCATTTGCAGGGACATCATGGTGCGCGGCGACTCCGAAGATTGGGCGCGGATCATCTGGAATGGCAACGCTCTGGTTTTTTTAACGCCCCTGACCTTGGTCTACTTATCGTACCTCGGGCTGATAGTAGGCAGGCAGGAAATCTTTATAGCGCTGACGCAGTTGTTTGCCTATTTTATACAGCTCCACTTTAGCACCCTGTCAAATGGAAATTGCACTTTAATTTGGACATCGTGTGTATGTTTGATAAGTACTAACATTGGTGAGTGCGCCCCATCCGTAAGGCTTGAAGGTTTCGTTGATGTACGGATCTGTGGGATAGGTGGTGACGGGGGTTCGGGGGCCATGACGGAATAGCTGCCAAAAATAAAAGAATATTCCTATAATGGTAACTATGATCTTGCTGTGTTAAGTCTTGTATTCCCATTTTTTTAAGCAAATGAAAAATTTTATTTAAAAAATAATTAAAAAGCTACTTAGCATACAATAATGGCAACAAAAATGGCTTAACTACTTAGTTTGCAAACAATTACAATTAGATTCTCAGGCATTTGCACATAGAATTATAATATTTCTGTTGGTCTCAACCGACCTTTAAGGCCAGTAATTACTATTTTGGTTTCAACCAAGCTCGTGCAAACGTTGCTTTCAATATATAAATATTTATACACCCTTATTAACTCTTTCTCTTACTTATTTAATTCAAATTGAGCCTTAATTATGCAAATCGAACTGGGAATATTAAATTAAACTTATAAAGTTAATGTTCGATTAAACCGGTTTTCAGACATGGAACTTTTATGCAATATTAAGTATACGTAACACTACTGCAAACTTGCTAAAGAACAGTGGTTTTAAACGAGTTCTCGTTGGAAAATCCAGCTTAATTATGGTTCAGCTTGTAGAGCGCTTATTTTTGGCACAGTTATAAAATTTGTCACCGCGAGCTAATAGCTTTAATTTAATATGCTTGGCATATTGTGTGTAATTTTGCGGTCTGTTGACTTGCTTAGTTAACGAGCCCTAATTCGGCGTTGGCTAATTTATATCAATCACACTTTTTTGGGAAAATATTCGGTTTCTTCCCAGTTGTCACTTATTTACCACGTGAACCAGCTTCAGAGTTGAGTTGTTTTCACCGTTCTGGGATGGCTCTACTTCCACTGAGTTCTTAGAGCCGGTCTCGGGACCCTCGGGGATCTCCTGGGGAACTTCTATCTCGACAACACCTCCGCGCACAATGAGCACGCAGCTCACACAGAGCAGCAGACCGAGGTACTTCATCATTTTCGCGAGTTAAATTTAGCGGATCGTTAGGAATCAAGTGGACCGGCTTCGCTGGGGCTTGTGCGTCGAGTGAATGCATCAATAGAACTGCGGACCGCTTTTAAGTCTCGATTATGTGGTCACCCATACTCACGCCGGCACTCGCACACTCATAGATAAGAGCGGCGCAGACCGAGCTGCGGGCGAAATCATCAACTACAATAGCAAACATTTTGAAAAAATCAATTTAATTAGTTTCGCACGAAAATGATTTCCCCAAAAATTAACTCAATGACCTTTACTTTGGGGATTTTTATTGTACTGTATTTGCTATATTATTTTGCACCTCTCTCCGCCGACCGCTATTGTAATACTGAGTGCGCAAATTCCGCTTTGGCAATTTCTTTTCGCTAACGGCCATTCTGATCGATTATTCGCGGTGGGGGCTCCACGAAACTGTCGTCATGAGGTCGACATCGCCGCTCCGCCGGCTCGTTGGGCAAGACGTCTTCACTGAGTTCGATGAGGCGACTCAGAGGGCACTGAAGATCGCAGTCTCTCAGCTGGAGCTGCTCCAGACACCCGTGCTCGTCGTTGCGGAGGAAGATCTGGAAATTTGGTAAACATATTAATTTAGGGGAGCTACATGGATGGGATTATTCGATTTACGTAAATTAATGCGAAACAAAAATAATTTAAATGAAGACGAATCCTTACATAGCTAGATTAAAAATCTGAAAAACGGCATGCCTACTTTATAACTTCTTATAAGTACTTAATTGTTAAGCTACGATCTGACGATGCTTTGTCTTCTCACCTAAAATGTTTTAAAATGCAAAACTAAATAAATTCTTTCCCTAGCCATCGTGATGCGTTCTTTGTTGGACCTCAAGATTTTTCATAAAACACAATAGTACAGAAAACTCCCGGCTCATTACCTCTACATAGTATTCACCGGTCTCCATATGCCTATGCGTCTCGAATATGGCCATCACTGCGAACCGGGGCATCTGCCGCTTCCACACGCCCAGGGCCATTAGGATGTTGCCCACGGTCCAGTCATGGCCAGTATAGATGAACATTCCGCGGTCCTTGGGCTTCAGGCTTCCCGTACTCTTGGCCACCATCTCCTTGTACATTCTCTTGAGGAAAGGGCCTCCCTTGATCTTCTGCATCTCGGGAGTGTACGCATTGTAGACGTAACTCTGCTCGGCCAGAAACTGCATGCGCTCCGGAAAGTAGTCCTTGGTCCAATCGGGCAGCTTGTAGCCAAACTCCTGTTCGGCCAGAAGGGTTATGTATAGGGAGTTGATGTCCTCGGCGCTCTGAATCGACTTTCCCGTGAGGTTTGTCAGCTCGCGGAACATTTGCTCGTAGGGCTCGGTCTCGGCGATAACTTCCGGTCTCTTGAAAACCTCCTCGAGGGCCTCGAAATAACGAGGACAGGGTGTGCGCACCAGCAGGAGCTAAAGCACATATTAAAGTAAGCTATCAAGGGGGGAAACCAAAACCCACCGAGTCCTCGTCCAAGGGTTCCGACACGATGGGAATGGGCTGCCAGTTCAGGTGCTTATTCCACTCCATGGGGGTTCCCCGTGGCTCGAACATGCTGGCCAGTGTTGTTTGCAGGGACATCATCGCCCTCGGCGAGGCGGTGGCCTGGGCGTGCAGGCGCTGCGCAAATTAAATTGTTTAAATGGGGGATTGCTTGATGCCAAATTAACATACCTCTGGTCTGTAGTAGGGACCCATAAAGTCTCCGTAGCGACGGTGCAGCCAGCGGCCCATTTCGAAGAGCTCCCGTTTTCCAGACTGGAAATTACATACAAAAGATATTTAGGACCGTTTCTTGATTTTCAAAAATGTATCATTAGGGCTTTAAAACAGGGACTTGAGCACAACATAGATTGGTTTTATCTTCTTGATTATTGTACTGTATCACAATCGGCGAGGCTAAGAAGCTCAAGTTCTTATAAAATCACTTCTCAGCTTTTTATTGTGATACTTCTTCACAAAAAAGCTAACAGAAATAAGTTTAAGTCAAATGGATCAAATTTTATCGTTGTCAAATGAATAATATAATTTTACTTTTGTACTGAACGCATTTTAAAGTGAACCGCCAAACAATTTCAAACTAAGTAAAAACAATGTGTTTACACAAATAACTTTTCAATATACTTCGATTTTGCACTCTAACCTTTTTTAAGTGTTCTTGGCGTGGGATGTTAAAAAGCTAATCAGCACACATTCGTAATTTAATATTGGACTATTTTTGATTACACTCACATTGGTCACGTGACCCCAGCCCGTAGGCTTGAAGCTGTCTTTCAGGTACGGGTCCTTGGGATACGTGTCCACGGGGGTGCGAATTCCATGTCTGAACACTATGTGCACCAGCTCCAGCGTGGAGTGTGTGGTGTTGGGACTGGTCTTGAAGCACTTGGCTCGGGCCGCATCCTTCCAGTCGAGCTCCTTCGAGGAGACGCCGCTGTTGAGGATACCGATCACAATAACAAGGCCCAGAAGGGCGGCTCCCAAGCCGAACATCGTGAGCATCTGCTTGCGCGTCCAGCGACCGAATATCATTCTGAGGCTGTGTTCCTTATATACCGATCGAACAAATGCGGAAGAATCGAAGCTCAGAACTCCCAACCGAGATTTCGGGTTTGTGATTTTTTGCCCACCTTATTTGTTTGATTCGATTTATTGCGGGTTGATTTTTAGCGATTTTCCGTTGCGGTTTTCTGGCTTTGGGGAGCTGCAGGCGTGCAACTCGCAGCGCGTCTGGGGCTGAAATAAAGCGTTGACAGCCCGATACGGAGAACTTAAAAGAGAGATAAATCAACGCTCGTCTATTCGGCTATTGTTGGGCCCAGTGCTGTTGTTGTGTCTGCCGCTGCCGCTGACCACTTTCCGGCGAACGCGGCTCCGAGCCGAGTTTTCAAGCCAGGCCGCCCAGCTGCCAGGCCGCAACGAAAAACCCCAACTAATTGGGCGTTTCTCATTGAACCAGGCAATTACGTATACGACGTGTTCGAGTATTTGCGGAACGCGGCCACAACTCGCCAAAACTGTCCACCACCCCATTTGGGTCTATTTATAGCTCCGAAACGCCCTCTGACGTTAGTTGGATATTTCTTCGCAGCTCCATGGTCTTTATCCTAAGCCGGGGTGATTCAGTTCCTGGCATTACTGAAAGTAGTAAATTTCTGTGCCGCGTTTGTCTGGACTTTTAAAATGCGTGCTTCCGTTTTAATTACTGAATTAAATGTTTTTAACTTGCATGCTCTGTGCGTTTTTTATGATACTAAATTTAAGGTCAACAAATTTAAAACATAATATATTTTGTTGGGGCTCAAAAGGTATTCAGGTAATCTCATAATTAAAAAAGTTGTATCTAGAATGTGGCTATGGCTATCTCCGCTAGCATGTAATTTCGCTTTCGATTTAATAAATATAATATTTGCCAAGATTGCCTAACCATGCTTTATAGCAGGTCGTATGCCCCAAGGGTCTGATACAAAACGTTCAAAACTGAGGTAGGTTAGTAGTTGCCGTGATAAAGATAGAGGCCCTCGAAATTTATTCTAGCAATAATGTACTTCACCCCAGCATCCCCCAGATATCGTAATATCTATATCTCCCGCCCAAAGAGCCTGAAAAAGCCAACAAGCAATAAAAGAGTGATGTATGTGTGTGCTCTGGCTGCACTAATTATTTGCCTTGTTCCGCTTTGTTGACACTGGGTCTGTTGGGAGATAATAATTTTAAGCTGCGTATTCGCAATTTCGTCTGTTTGAACAAGTTGCTGGCTGGGTTTCACTTTGCACGGCTGTCAGAAATTGGCAAATATTGTGAGCAGAATTCCCTATTTCGCTGAGAATGGATCCTTGTTTGTTTTATGTTCGTTTGGTGCCACGTTGCTTTTGTTTTGTTTGCCGGGAGCTGATTAGCCGGGCGAGAGGCTAGGTCCGCTGTCAGAACCCGTGCTTGTCGATCGCCGCTCTGCCATGTGGCTAATTGTTGTCTAAGCTGCGTTTTATGGCTAATTAATGACGGCGTCGGCGACTAACCGTTAGCTGTGTCTTTGCCAGCTTCCGAACTGTGCCATTTCAGGTAGAAACATATAAAAACAAGCAGCGAGTGCGCTGCGTGCTGAAATCGCCGCATTTTCGTAATTGTTTGTGACTTTTGCCTGTGTGTCTTGAACTCTCGTCTAGTTTTTGAGTTGTTTGGGTTTTGTATTGTTTTTGAGCTGAAATCAAATCAAAATCAATATAATTTATAGGCGGACGGACACACGACATAGAATAATGGCAACTATGTCCGAGGGCAACGCAATCGGCATTTCAATTGCATCAGCAAAAAAGCGATTAACATTTTACAGTCGAATAGTGAAATCAACGGCCTTGCGAGCGTTCTGGGAAAGTAAATTTAAGGTGAGTTTATATAAGTTCATTGGTTGACACATTCACAGCTCTATCCCACATATATTCTGTAAATCCAATCCCTACACTGTCCGGACCATCAGTGTACGGAGCTCGTATAAGTTTGATAAAATACATATAACATAAATAATAAATGCCGAAGTTGCATAGGTTTGCTGAGAAATATACAATTTTTGATCAAAATGCAGAAATAGTTTATTCTTACCCCATCGTAGATTTGATTCTATGTAAATAGCAATTTTCTTATCATTGCTATTAATTAATTTGGCATAATTATATACTATTATGCACATAATTTATTATTTTAAATTGTTGTTATTCCCCTTCTTATCATCTTTTCTCCTGGGAAAATAAATCCTCAGTACGTTGATTCATCCGAAAAAAAATTGATTTAACTTCTTAATGGTATTTTATATCTGAGCCTATGAATCGTAAGGACCTAATAATTCAAAAAGAACAATTTTTTCATAGTTTCTATGGCGGAAGCTGCAGATTAATGATTGTAATATACTCGACTAGTTCTTGGTAATTCGCTTTAATGAGAAAATATTTTTGTTTTCATTTTAATTATAACACATCGATTGCGCGCGCCTAGTTTTGTTTTCATATTTCTCGGAATGACTAATGGTAAGAGCTCAGGAATTTTTGTGAGGTTATCACGTATCAATATTTCGTTTTCAGTAAATAGTTTTCAGTACTAATGTTTAATTCCACTGATAGCCCTAGCAGATTACTTTATATTTTCGAGCGTTTTATTACACTCTTTAGCTCCATCCAGCGTCTTTCCACTTAGGTGGCACGTGTGTGCTGCGTCTGAAATTTATATTCAGTTGTTGAATAGCTCTCAGAAGCCTATTTGCTAATGACTTTCAATGGAATTTATGGTCACTGCGCCACTGCAGAGCAAAACAAAGAAAAAACCGGAAACGGAAAATATTTTCAAATAATATATTTCTGGCCGGTCAAAGGTTGCGGTGGGCGGCATACTGGGCGCAAGTTGGGAGTTGGGAGGAGCACGTGCTAAGTTGGCCATAAAACGTGCATTAGACAAACAGCAGAACGGGAGGAGCTCTTGGCCCAGAAGCGTCTTCGGGCTCGGGAATCCATCCGAGCACACACACAGCAGCACATTAATATTTATCAGACCCGCAATTACGATTACCGACCTCCCAGGCAAACTATCCAGAACCGAGGGGTAATGAAATCGATGGGCTGGGATAGAAAACGAGGAAGGGGGAAATCCAGGGAATTCCGCCAAGTTGTCCGACAAACGCTGCCGCGAATGCCTGGCCAAATTTATTGATTCCGACGCATTGAAAATAGTTCTCGGTGGAGCAATTTCAAAGATTTGTACGACAAATTTTTCTCGACTCGCCGCGACTCCTCACTCGAATTTTTCTGGCTGTTCCTTTTACATTTCGCTGAAATGGCTGGAAATTTCTAACTGACGGGCATAAAAATTCGAACACGCGTAGTTAAGCGCACACACGCCCAGTCCGGACCCCAAGGGGGCGTGGCGGGTCCATTCAATGAGACAAAGAGCGCCGGACCCGGGCAGTCTGCGCTGGGGGATTACGTCTGGGCCGCGTTTTTGGCAACAATTTGGAGGGGAGACCCGGCAGCGGACCACTCTGTGTTGTCGCCTAAACGATAAAGCAATGACAAAAGTCAGCAGCGATTAAAGTTCAATTGGTGTGACCTGCCAATTGGCATAAAGGAAAAGATTTCAAATGGCAGCCAACTTGGCAAAATGTCGGCAAAGGCCGCGCGATGGGGAGCGAAATGAAAGGTGGGGCAATGAATAGGGCGCGAATAAAGGATTGCCGTCCAGATATGGCGGGAATCTGTTGAGTAAACAAGACAAATTGTTGCTGGGCACTTGACACAAAGAACGAGCAGGGGACTGTGCACAATGGGACACTTTTAATTGCCGAACTATCCGCAGCAGTGTACTTACAGCCTTCGTAACATAAGCTATCAGCAACCGTTTAACGTTGGATAAACTTTTGTTGGGTACTTAAAAAACCAACCAATCGCAGGTATCCTTCAGATAACGGCCTTTAATCATATTTAGTTCTCTTAGCTACACAGCACTGTAGCTTAAGTCCAGAAATCAGAAACACCATGCGGTCAAATGAATGAGTGGTGAATTCAAGGTTTGACCGTTTAATATATGTGACTGACCCGCGCTTAATGCCTGCCCTGATTATCGCATATTAATGAGTTTATTTAACTTTTTCGATTGATGGCCCAGAGGGGCGTGTGGCGGCGGGTGGCGGCGGGTGGCGGCGGGTGGCGGCGGGTGGCGACGGGTGGGCGTGGCTGGCCAAGTAGGGCTTGGACCCGGTTAAATGCGCTCATCTCATGCACGGCGGCTGTTTGTGAAGCTTTTCACAGCAAATTACAACAAATTATACACATAATTACGCTTTAATGCTTGGCCTGCCCACACCCCCAGCTTTTTGCCAACGAGACCACGCCCTGCCACGCCCCCGCCCGTTCTTGTCGTGCAACGCATCAATGCAAAGTAAAATTGTGTGTAAAAAATGTGATAATTAACTTAAGTCCTTTGAGAATTTGCGGGAGTTTCAGGGGAAAGGTTACCGCCTCACACACACATGGCGCGTATATATATGCTTCGTTTGTTGTTTGTGCACATAAACCCATTGTCAGTTAATTATGTAAGTGTCATACATACTCGTCCGTATGTGTGCTCGAATTATGCGGTCCAAAAGGAAAAATGTTGGCACAAAAGGCCTTGCTTTCACTTCAAAAACACAAACAAGCCTCACACGAACACCCACGATTACACCGCACTCCTTCGTACGCGTGTAGGTGTGCATATCTGCATACGTCTGTGTGCGCTGCGACCGGAAGCCTAATTGTAAGGAGTTCCTCCTTGGGGCATAGGGATTTCTTAGGGCAGTTGGCACGGTGCTACACCACCATGGCCGTTTAGATCCGACGGGGTAGGTAAAAATACATGATATCATTAAAAACGATATTACAGAATGGCTTGCATTTATATTTATTATTACTATTTCTGTAACCCTTACACCAGCAAAGAGTGTTTGAGTGGTTCGGCATGTGAAGTTATTCCGCTTCAATTTTCTGCTGTAAAATGCGGCTTCATAAATTTAAATGATGTTTACCCACAGCAACACTCCGACACCCACACATGCCCAGGTGTTTTGTGGAATTATTCCCAGCTTCCGTGGGCCGCTCTCGTTTCATTTTTGGCATTCGAGGCATTGGAGGCATTGGAGGCATTGGAGGCATTAGGGCTCCGGAGCCTTCGCCTTTTCTTCATTTGCTTTGTTAATGAGCGTCCCATAATGCATACAATTAAAGGCGGCAACAAAGGAGGGCTCTGTGGGCTCAGGGGCGCGGGGCAGATCCTGTCGGGGCAATTAGATGTCCTCGTTAGGCAGAGGTTGACTTCCTGTTATCCTGTTATCCTGCCGGGCTGCCATGCATGACGGCAGTTGAGCTCGCCTCACATCTGATAATCCTTTATAAATAATACATTAAATGCCTGCTTAGCAGCGACCTGTGGCGATTGTTTTTGCTCGGATGCCGGAGTATCCTGGCAAACAGGATGCCCTTGCCACCCCAAACCTCAGACCCACTTAATTCAATTTGCATAAAAGTGCCCGGCATTTTATTAACCCACTAAACGTAATTTAGTGGCCAGGGCACTCGCTTCAACTGCCCCGCTGATGGAGTGCCAGTTAGGGCCGAAACTCCCGGCCGCAGCTCGCTCCTTGCCAATTTCTTGGTCCTCAAATCCCCCGAGAGTCCTGCCAGACCATCCCCACCAATTATCGAAAGTCCGCCCCCGCAGCGCCGCAGCTTTTGTTGACTCTGCCGGCCGACCTTGCGCCTAGTCAAGCGTTAAGTGGGCCACTTTGTGGTGGACCGCCTTTCTGGCCCACCGAGGGCATTTCTTTTTAATCCCGTCGCTGCAGTTTCGTGGCCAAAAAATACGTCCTCCCACCAGGGCAGGGGGAGGAGGTGGGGCTTTCATGCAAAGAGCCGGAGTGAAATGGGTCAGGTCCGTGGGGCTGGCTAAGCCGAAACACTTAATGCTGCTTATATACTTACAAAAATTGAGAGGATCAAAATCAGGTTGCTAAGAGGTTTACCATTTGCGTATTATCGGGGGTGTAATGCAAAGGTGGTTGTTCTACAAGGGATTGAATTTCATACAACCAAATTAAATCATTTCAAAATGGGGCATTTACTGCTTACCTACTGATTTATTATACTCTTACTTCGAAAACTACTTATACACTTTTGCTGAAGAGTAACACAACGTAGCGTAACCTAGCAAACTACCAAATGATCTGCTCGTGAAACCCCAAATCACCTCAAAGAACTGAAACGATTCCCTCCTTCTCCGTCGCCTAGCACTTTCGCATTAGGAAAAGTTTTGCTTTGTCTTCGACCAACATCTGGTGGGCCTACAATTAAACCATTTTTAATGGCCATCAAGGATGACCTTCGCCCAAATCTCCGGCTGACACAGTACATAAATACGTATACTTTCGGGTTAATTACGCAGAATAATCATATTTTTCGGCTGGGGAAGTGGGGTTGGTGAGTTGTGAATGGTGGACTATCCGCCGGATGGCGGCTCACCAGCAGCTCCACTTTGACCTGATTTGGTTATCATAAAATGCCACAGACGCCACTGCCACATGTGTGTATAGCTGTGCGGAAAGTTTCGGCACATTAAATGAAATTTAATTCCTGCCGTCATAAGCAGCCAGGACAAGTCAGGCCAGCAGCTGGACAGGCCAAAGTACCTCGCACCGGGCAGGGGAGGTCGCCGGTCCAGGGTAACCGCCAAAAACTGTAGCCAATGTTTCTGGGGCTGCTTTGGCAAAGCCTTCTTGTGTCATGTTTGCCGTGCACGCAGAGAAATCTGCCGAACGTACTTACATAAAATAAAATAAGAGGGAACAAAGAAATACTGTATTTCAGGAAGATATGCCTTTATCAGACAACTATAATTATTTAATGCTGGCTAATATCTATTACGGTACACGCTATTATCCAAATGAGGTTGGATAATAAAACTAAATGTTTTTTGACATCTAGAATTTAATCGATTTAAGTAGTACTGCGTACAAGAAGGACGGCTGAGCACAATTGTTCATAGAATCCACTTACCTTTGCGGCTTTTATTACCAACAGAATAGAGTAGCTTCGACCCTGTGTGTGATCTAATCATTCGAACTACCCAAGGAAAACTGGATTTTCTCCCCGTGCACCCGCATCCTTCTACGCCATGTCCATGGCCACATCCTTCCATTTGCACCACCGCCCCGCCACCCCTCCGCCACCCTGCGCTTTGTACGTGTCCTGGGCCTCTGTTTAAATGTTATTTAACGCTGGCCCAGAAGTGTCATGACTGCCTGGCATTGTTGTGTGGGTGTGCGCGGGATGTGCGGGGTGTGCGGGGTGTGTGCTGGTGCCAGTGTGTTTGTGTGGGCGTGGCAAACTCATAAAATGCCACACAGTTGTTGCAAAATTTGTGGCCATCCTCCGTTGCAGAATCCACCACCCACTTCTTCCCCCTCGTTTAAAGTGGAAAACCCGAAAAAGGAAAAATATTCGGAATTTCACGCTCATCTGACTAAATGGTTTTATAGGTTTTGATATTTGCTCATTTGTTGATCCGGCTTGTTCGTGGAATTCCGTATTAGTATGGCTTCGCTTCTTGCTGATGTTTTTGCAATTTATGAGGCGGTCAGTTTCGCCTTTCGGACCCGAATTCCACGCTTCGTTATCCCTGCCCTTTTTCTCTTTGGCCCGGTCCGAGCCCAATCATGTAAAGCTGTTTTTGTGTCTGCGTTGGCAAAACGCTGCTGGATTCGATATGTTAATCATATTTTATGTTTTATATTTTGCGCTTCAACTATTTGATTGCCGACCTCGGCTTTATTAAGATATCCGTCTGCTGCCCAAAAGGGAGTGAAATCCGGGTAGTCTGGTGGAGTTGCTGGCGTCCTACGAGCCGGGTGGTTAGTGGTTGCCTTTGTGCGTAGGTCGGGGCATCCACAAAGGCTTCTGAAGGAGTTCGCCAATTAGCGGTGAAGCGTGCTTCAATGTTTACTTCAAAGGTGGGGTATTTGGCAATCAGTTACCTGCTATAACAGGTAAAACACATTATAAGACTAGCTTAACATTATGTTATTATATATATATATATTAATAACCCACTATAAACGGCCTCTCAACTTACGTGCACTTTATAAACAACCTCAAGTAAGACAGTCAAATAACAATCCAATTACCTTATTCATATGAAGATGGACCCCAAAACGCAGGACATCCCCTGGGTCATTTTGATGTCCTAATCCTTCGTTTTGATGTCGCTTCCCACTCGTTCGTAGGGCGTCTTCAGTTGACATGACATTTAGGCCAGTTTATGGGCTGACCTCATTGCCGTTTGGTGAGCCCCGTCCCACGGGGCGGATGCGCCATATTTCAGCCGCTGCTTGTTGCTCTCGGCCAGCCGGCGGGTCGAGTGGGGCGCGTACCGTGGTCGGGGTTCATCCGTGGCCATAATCGTACTCATCATCATCAACTTCCTCGGCTCCATCATCATATTCACAACTTAACGTCCACTTTTCCGTCAAACAGGCCGTAAAGTGGCATTTCCGTTGTCGTTTCGCCTCCCGTTCGCCAGTGCGCCTTTTTTTATGCAGCATAAAATTAAATTATTTGTTGCATAAGCCTCGCAGCCCCGCATTCCCCACTCCACCGCTAGCCCACTTTCCCCGCCCTTTTCCGCTTGCCCGCTTGCCCGCTTTCCCGCCGACGCCCTGGAAAAGCCAACGAGGCATGCAGCAAAGTGCTAAGCCATGAGAAAGTGTGCACTTGAGGCAGCGCAAGCCACCGTGATGCACTTTTCCACTGGGCCACGCCCACTTGGCGACAAGGCGGCAGAGGTGCCGAAATTCGGGTGGATAGGATAGTAATAATGCCTGTACTAAGAGGGTTTCAAAAGTACGACAGTCCTAGATATAGGTATCCATTCCATTGCAAGATCAGTATTTATAAGAAATGCAGAAAATTGGTGATCAACAAAACAATGAGATCATTTAAAATAATTTCGCTTATTATTACTTACTTTGGTATGGGGTAACCCATTTCGGGATAATAGGTTGTCCCATAAATAACCTTCTTCTTAATCGTTATCTCAATAGATTGATTTTATTTACCTTTTCTACTACTCCCCTTGAAGAACTGCCGGACCTAGCAATAAAATATGAAGCGCAGGACAGCACTGTGGAACTTCAGAAGTTGAGGCAGCTGGAGGCTGGGATCGCCGGGTCACATTATTATACTTTGAGCGGCGCCGAAATCAGGCAAAACTTTCCCGCACTCCTCAAGCCCCGTCTGTCACAACAACAACAGGGCAGGATGGTCGGCGGAAAACTGAAAACGGGAGGCCGAAGCAGGCCCACAGTCGTCCCAGCGCTGCTCTTTTCCACTCCTCGCCGACACCCCGAGCACCTCCCTTTGGGATTCATTTTCGTTTCATTCATTTATTCGTCGCTAGCTGCTTTTCATTCATTTTGAACTTTCGACGATTTAATTCGGCTTTCGAGCTGCTTTTCCTTCTCTCCCGACTCTGTTTCAGTTTTCCCCATTCTGCGACTGGCGAACGCCTTTGGCCAAGCGACAACAAAAAGGTTGAAGGGGAAAAGTACTATATTACGGAAAGAATGCAATTGAGATACACTTGCAGAAACCGGTTGCCCTAGCTTCAAGGACTACAAAGCCATTGGGGGACAGTGAACACACCCGTGATAGAATTACGGCGACTTTGAATTAATCTGTAGAGTCTTTTTGTGAATTCGGGATTAAGTTGGTCCATCAATAATAAGATGATTCGCCTTACTATATAGTTATACTGATTCTTTTAAAAACGAGAAAAATCAAATATATTTTAAGAATCAGCAATCTTTGTTACATAACAATAAATTTGTGCATATTTGAAGAGTACTGCCTCGAAATAAAAATGCACATTTTTAAGGCATTTGAAATATAATAAAAAATAGATTACGACAAACCACTAAAGAATATTTTTTAAGCAATGGTATGAAACATTTTAAAATTTATTACAATTATAATAGCCTGAAAGCAGGTAAGCTTCACTATTTAAAAAAATACACAGTCATAAATAAAATAAAATTAGTTACGAGAAAGAATTTCTGAGTAAGATTTATGACTCTATTTATCTTTATGCGAGTATAGTTCCTCGCTAATTACACTTTTATAACTGCGCAGAATTTTATTTGTTTTAGTGACAAAAGCCCCTTTGTATTCGATGTACCTCGATGGAAACAATAAATTTGAGTCCCTGAACCCTTGGCATAAATTTAACGTCTGCGTTTCGGTCTTTGTGTGAGCTTTCCTTTCTGCTTTCGTTTTTTCAGCTGACCCCACCTGGTCGGCTCCACGATTGCAATCTCCACTGCTCATTTGCATTTTTAATGAAACCATATAAAGGAAAAATTGGAAGCGGGGTGGGGATGAGGCTGGGGTGGGGGCCAAGACTGGACGGCAGTGTGTGGAGAAGCTGCAAATTATGAGCCAAAGGCAAAGGCCTTCCCCTTTCCCGCCACCTTATTTCCCGCGCCCGGCCACACGTGCACTACTAGCTCGGCGAATAAATCCGGCAGATCCCTGGCACATCCCAATCCAAACTGTCAACAGTTTGTCGCTTATCGCGGCGTCGAAATTTTCTCTCTGTAACCAATAAATGTTTCAACATCATTTACATTTCGGTGGCAGTCTTATCCTCGGAGCATTGGAAGCGGAATTTCCCAGGGTGGGGGCTTCAATCATTTCGGTCCTGGGATGCCGACCTCAGGCACTCAGTTTGGTTTTCGACCAACCCCGTCGATTGCGTCCCGGGCAAACAACACTCGCAGATTTATGTGACCGCAAAACTTTGCTTCACGGCATAAATTAATGTGTAATTGATGAATTTATATGACGAGGGCAAGACCTCTGTCTCTGGCCTTCGTCGGACAGCATTCCATCAATGTGCCGACCAGCTGATCGCTGAAGCGGGCTTGTCCCATTTAAGCCCTTTGTGGTTGCTTTGGGGAAAATGATTTCAAAATGTGTTCAAAAATGGATGACTTAATGGTGTAACTTTTATTGAATACATGATTTTTTAGGAAAGCTTTAATATAATTTTTCCAGTTTTTACGTTAACGCAAAAGCCGTTACAATATTTTGAATTAACTGCTTTATAGGCTGAGAAAGCAGTGCCCCTTGATGTTCTGTAAGTCACCGCCAGGGGCGCACGCCTGGGTGTCATAATCGTGTATGATACATACAAATGTAGAAAGCGCGCTACTCGACTTGTTTTCAGGAGTATCGATATATGCGATGTAATTTTACATTTTAAATACAGACAGCAGTAACTTGAGAATCGATATACTACTTCCAAGCTACAGTGGCGTCCCTATGTTTTGGCCACGTCAAAAAAGATCAACTGAAAATATTGAATAGTATCACCTAACTGACTACTTTAATAGTTTAATATACAATTATGTTCTAAACATTCATTTAAATTGGATTATTAATTTATGGTAAACTGTCACAGAAACTAAAATTGTAAATTGGGTCGATAGATACGTAAATATTTTCCCCGAGTTTGGCCCAAAGAGATTTCTGTGACATTATCAACAAAGTTCTTAGGGCCGTTACTCATTCAATGGTGGCTTGTGTCCATCATTTATAACAAGAAAGGAAGTTAACTTCTGCAAGCCTAACTTTACCCTTATAGGAAATAATCAACGTTAGTAACACCATGTGAAAATTTGTTAGGATTGTTGTTGCATCAAAATAAAATTATTTCATTATATATTTATAAGACCATTTCTTTGAAAGAAATATTTTAGAGTCGTCCGATTTTTATTAATTTTTATTCGAAATTCTTAAAAACATAAAGAAGAAAGGAAGTTAACTTCGGCAAGCCAAAGTTTGTATACCCTTGCAGTTATAGAAATAAACAAATTATAATAGTAAATAATTTTTTCATATAATTTTTCCACTAATTTCCAGATTGTACCTCTGACAGCATTATGATATAGTCGTCCGAATTTGATAAAATTTTATTCGAAACTCAGAACTAATAAAAAAATTGTATTTCCAAGCTGATAAGGTTATATGTCGAAAAGCACCAAAGCTATAATTTGTTATATATTATTTTCCCACCAATTTTCCGATCGTTCCTATGACAGCTATATGCTATAGACTTCCGATTTTAATAAAATTTAATTCGAAATTCAGAAATAATTTAAAAATGTTTTTTCCAAGCTTAAAAGGTTATATGTTAAAAAACACCGAAGATATAATTTTTTTATATAATTTTACAACTAATTTTCCGATCGTTACTATGGGAGCTATATGATATAGTCTTCCGATTTTAACAAAATTTAATTCGAAATTCAGAAGCTTAGAAAGATATATGTTAAAAAACACGAAAGATACAATTTTTTAAAAATTTTTTCCCCGATAGTTCCTATGGGAGCTATAAGGTATAGTTGTCCGATCCGGCTGGTTCCGACTTATATACTACCTGCAATAGAAAGAAGGCTTTTGGGAAAGTTTTGGCACGATAGTTTAAAAACTGACAGACTAGTTTGCGTAGAAACGGACAGACAGACGGACATGGCAAGATCGAATCGTCTAGTGACGCTGATCAAGAATATACTTTATGGGGTCGGAAACGTCTCCTTCACTGCGTTGCTGACTGAAATCATTATACCCTCTGAAAGGGTATAAAAATACAACGTTTTAAAATAAAAAGGTAACATTATTACTTTTAATACCCGTTACTCGTATAGTAAAAGTGTATACTAGATTCGTCGGAAAGTATGTAACAGGTAGAAAACAGCGTTTCCGGCCCCATAAAGTATATATGTATATTCTTCACCAGGATCACTAGCCGAGCCGATCTAGCCATGTCCGTCCGTTCGTATGAACGCTGAGATTCAGATTCCTAAGCTTCCTACGCAGCGCAAGTTTCTTTCAGCAAGGTGCCCCGCCCACTTTAACGTCCACAATCCACGAAAATCTTTAGCGCATACAGTTTTTATGATATAACAAAAATTTTTACTGAAATGTATTTGTCTCAAAAATACCTATCGATTGACCCAAAAAATTTGCCAAGCCCACACTAACGCCCACAAACCGCCCAAAACTGTGGGGACCACAGTTGTCATGCGAGAAATTTTTTTTGGCAAAATATATTTGTCTCACTAAAACCTTTCGATTGGCCTAAAAAAATATTTGCCACGCCCACTCTTACGCCCCAATAACCTAAAACGCTTAAAACTGTCTGCCGCCCACATAACATATACCATAAAAACCGGAAGGTGGCGCTTTAGAATATTTCTTTGCTGCTTATATATCTCCATTTTTATTTTTCTCTCTCAAGCTGAGTAACGGGTATCTGATAGTCGAACCTTGTTAATCCTTAAAAACTATCAAATAAAAACACACCTCACAATATTATATATCGCAACTTTGTAAGTTGAAATTGTGATCGCCCTCGATAATTATTTGTTTTTATTATCATATAAAAAGTGTTGCTTTAAACATGAATTATAATATGGGAGTTTTACTCACAGTTGCTGTAATACTCATATTGTAATAATAATACAATTGTAATTGGATTAAAGTCACTGTATAGGTCCGTTGGCAAGGACATGTCTACTTGGTTACTGTATTCACTGGTTAATTATAGAAACATATTTCAAGGAATTTAAATGTACGCGTAGTTCACAACGGAATTTCAAATCAAAATCTGACTCCTGGGAATAGTTTTTGACGATGTGGCAATTGAAGCGTATTCTAATAACAAAACTAGCCTAATAATATTGAAATTATTTAAGATTTGGCCAGCAATCTATTTCTTTTAAATGCGTTTTAATTGTCGTATCAGTGCATCAAACAAAAGCATCTCCTAACAGTTTAAAATCTAGGGACTAACAAAAGTTTTGATATCAACTTTTGTGACGAAAATGTATTATATGATCGGAAAATCACAGCACTGTCGCGACTGTATATAGAAGTCGTCTTCGCACACGGAGCGCTTCAACATAGTAATTCAAATATGACATACCGAAATTCCAAGATTGAGTGTCGTCGATAGCTTCGATTTTTACCCAACCAAACAAGGAGTAGGCCCTGAAAAAAGTTTTGTGGACACAGTAGCAAAAATGCCTCGTAATTTTACCAGAGTTAAAAAAAACCTTATGATGGTTTTCGTTCCGGTGTCCACGACCGTGGGTATTAACATCGAGTGGAAGAAGCCAAAGAACTTCAAGAGCGCCGCCGAGGAGAAACATTGGATGCTGAAGTCGCGCAAGGAGGCCAGGGAGATAAAGCTGGACCTGGAGAGCGGTCGTTTGAAGCCGGAAGACATGCCTGGCAGAATAGTCGTGGAACCGAAACCGAACCGGGTTCCAATTGTCGAGGCCAAGCGGTTCCAAAGGGAGTTGGGCAGGCGCCAAGCTGCTCTTGTCACAGAATGCAATTTCGTCAATCTGTCCACTAAGCTGAGTAACAGCTTACAATCTTGGGATCCCGACAAGTGCCTAAGGATCCTAAACCACATAAAAAGATTGAAGCTGACCAAACTAATGCTACTCCGCAATCCGGACTGCGTCACCAAGATTCGCGATCTTCGAGAATTTGGAAAAGAAAGGGGAGAAATTGAGGAGCTCGATTTCGCAATCCGCCAGAAATCAACTGAGCTTTACGAAGACTTCAAAAAAATGTTCAATTCGTGGGCGGACTCCGGGGACTCGTTTTGGGATGACTTTTGGGAACAGGTTGATGTCTTCAACGCCCTAACGAAAGATATGAAGAGGATATTTTGCACCTCACTGAGTGACCAGGGGTACAAAAGACTGTTGGACGCCGAACGCTTTCCATCCGCCAGATCTGTTAGTGCGCAGAGTGGCCAATACATTAAATAAAATAATTTCATAGTTTTTAATATTTAAAACGAAAACAAAAATGTGTGTAAGCCATCTGAACAAATCATTCAAAGCGAACCAATTTATGAGTTTTACTTGAACTCGGCATCAGTTTATTTTCCATAACATCGTTTCTATTTAACAAAAATGTAGTTAGTTTGAATCGCTGTTCAGCCAGTTGGATATGCTCCTACCACCACTTGCTGCCGGTGTCCTGTTTCACTTCTGCGTAGCTGGTGGCATGGCCATGTCCGTGTCCGTATTCCTGACCATGTCCATGTCCGTGGCTGTGCTCGTAGTGGTCGGCGTGTCCAACGTGCTTCACTGTTGCCTGGAATCCGTGGTGGGAGTCGGCGGTGTACTCCACGATCCTGGTGCGTCCATCGGCCTCCTTCATGGTGTATCCCCCCTTGACCTTGTCCCCATCCCGGGTCTCCCACTGCTGCTTGATGTCTCCGGTCTTGGTGTCCTTCACTCCGTAGTCAAATTCGTACTTGGGGTGGTGCTTGGGCTCCTCGTGGTGGCTCCACTGGGGGTGGCTGTCGTGGGAAGCCACTGCTGCCCACTGCTGGTGGTGATGGTCCTGAATTGGCGCCCAAGTGTGGGCTTGGTGGTGATCCTGCCACTTCTTGGGAGCCTCGTGATGCGTCTGGACGCTGTATCCCACTCCGTGTCCATGATCATACCCACCGTGGGGGATGTAACTGGCGGCAGCCACACCGAAAAGCGCACAGCAGAGGATGGTTAATGTATAATCCATTTTCGTTGGTTACTGGTTGACTTGCTTGGCCTGAATTAGAATGAAAACTGTGATAATCAGTGGACTAGCCCAATGCTTTTATACCTCAGCCCATTCTTCGATCTCGAGGTTAAATGGCTCAAAAAAGAAAGAGACCGAAAAATAGGTAACAAGTAAGCCAAATGCCTTTAATATGGCCAACTTTTCATTTTTACCACTCATAATCTGGTTTTGTCGAAAGCCAAATTAAATGCGTCTAAAAAACATAGGCATAAACAAAAAAAGGGGGTGTTCGGACGTTGTAGTGTTGTTTTGTAAAATTTAAAAAAATGTGAAAAAAGCTATCACTCTATTAGTGCCTAAAAAGCTTCAGCTAGGTGCCACGCCCACAAATTGAAAATGGACATTTATTATTATACATTTTTTTTTACATTTTTAATATGTTACTTGTAAACGCATTGTAGGTTTAAGAAATAATCAATGTTAGTAACACCATGTTATATTTTTAAGAAATGAAAAGAAACTTCAGTGAAATTAAGAAAATTTGTCTTAATCATTATTTCTCAGACTCTTTGAATATAGCTGCACGTTAGAGTCTTATTAAATTTAATTCGAAACTCTTTAAGATATAAAAAATGATATTCCAAGTAGTAGATAATATGTCAAACACTAAAGTTAAAATTTGTTCATTACTATTTTCCCATCAATTTTCCGATCGTTCCTATGGCAGCTATATATAATATTGTCGTCCGACAATGAAATTAAATTCAAAATTCAGAACTAATTTATAAATGTTATTTTCTAGCGTAGGAGGTTATTTGTTAAACAAGGAAGAACGCTATAGTCGTGTGTCTCGACTATCAGATACCCGTTACCCAGCTTAAGGGAGCAAAAGGATAATGAAGATATATAAGCAGAAAAGCGATATTTTAGTGCACCACCTACCGGCTATTTCAGTAGATGTAATGTTTGCGGCAGACAGACTTAAGTGTTTAAACCGTTTGTGGGCGTTAGAACGGGCGAGGCTCATTTTTATAAGCAGCAAAGCTATATTTTAGGGCGCCACCATTTGGCCATTTGTGGGCGTTAGAGTGGGCGTGGCACCATTTTTTGGTAAGTCGATTGGTATTGATGAGACAAATACATTTCAGTTAAACTTTTGATTCTATCATTAAAACTTTAGGCGCTACAGATTTTCGAGGATTGCGCTGCGTAGGAAACCCAGGAATCTGCATGCCAAGTATGAATATTCTACCTCTTATAGTTCCCGAGATCTCCGCGTTTATACGGACAGACAGATGGACATGGCTAGATCGACTCGGCTAGTGATCCTGATCAAGAATATACTGCTTTATCGGAAACGCTTCCTTCTACCTGTTACATACTTTTTGACGAATCTAGTATAGCGTTTTACTCTACAAGCAACGGGTATAAAAACACCAAAGATATAATTTTTATACCTTTGCAGAGGGTATAATAATTTTAGTCAAAAGTTTGCAACGCAGGGAAGAAAACGTCACTAGACGAGTCGATCTAGCCATGTCCGTCTGTCCGTCCGTCTTTCCGTCCGTCTGTCCGTCCGTTTTTACGCAAACTATTGCAGGTAGTATATAAGTCGGAACCAGCTGGATCGGAAAACTATATCTTATGGCTCCCATATGAACTATTGAGAAAAAAATGGAAAAAAATTATAATTTTGATATTTTCTTACTTATAACATCCTACGCTTGGAAATAACATTTTTTAATTGGTTTTAAATTTCGAATTAAATTTTATCAAAATCGGGCGATTATATCATATTCAGAAATTCAGAACTAAATAAGAAATGTTATTTCCAAGCTTAGAAGGGTGTATGTTAAAAAACACCCAAGATATAATTTTGTTTAATTTTTTCCCCGATAGTACCTATGGGAGCTATCGCATACAATGAAATTTGAAGGAAGGCCTAAGCTAATATGCTTGGATCGGAATATTTTAGATTTAGTACTTGGAATGGTTTAAAGGTGCAATCAAATGCATCAATAAATGTTTTAACCTTAAAATAAAACGTTTTCAAAATAAACTAGTAGGTTTTCTTACATTTAATGTCCATTGCGATTTTCAACGGCTGCAAAATTGTTTTTCTTCTGCCTCTTTTAAAGGTGCCTGACTTATTGGGTTTAGCTTCTTTAGGCAACAATATTTTAAGAGCTTGGTTTTTTAAGGCATACCATACCATACCATACCATTCTTGTCAATATGTCTTTTTCCGGAAATTGCATTTTAAATCAATTTCAATAAAAAATGTGAATATAAAATAAAAACATCATAAAAATAATTAAAATGCATATTTAATCAATAACAAAAAGTGGTCTTTCAAGAAGAAAATAAAAATTACTCAGAGTTTTTAAATGCGATTGTCTAAGTTTGCATAAACGAGACCATCTATCGCAAACGATATCCACTACTACTTAAATGACGAAACAACTAGAACCTATATAATTTCGACTATAATTTCGGCGTAATTAACGTTTGGAGGAATTTTTGTCGAATTTTATATTCTTTTGTTTGTTGTTTCTGTATTTCGTGTACAGTTTAGAATGAGTTTAATTTTGCCTTGTTAATATTATATGAATGTGTAATATTATATGAATGCATACATATGCAATACAATGTATTTGTCGGACTTCTCTAATAGGTGTGGCGGCTAAAATCATTTTATTGTAGACTTTTTCCCTTACGGCCATTAGGATCGCCGTCTTGCTCACGAAATTCGTTCGTGTTTTAAGTTCAAGAGAACAATTCGTAAAAATGTATCTTTGTGTTTAAAAATTCTTAATTTAATCTTTAGAGTTTAAAGGGCAACCTTTTACAATATATAAGTCGTAAAATTGTATTTAAAATAAACATTTGGTACCAAATTTGAAAACTAAAGTGTGTTGAATTTTACTGAGGCATTGCAATATTATTATACACAAAACTCTTTTAAAATTTGAAGTATTATAATTTGTATGTATACAAACTTAAGCGGGGTTTTAAATTGTAATATTATTTGTATACACAAACTCTTTTAAAATTTAAAGAATTATAATTTGTATGTATACAAACTTAAGCGGCGTTTTAAAAAATCGTATTTTCTCTGCGTAGATATCATCGAAGTCCTTCAAGTACCTTTTGATAAATGCAAGCCCGCACCTGGCTTTATTTACCATGGTAGTAATGTGATCAGAAATTTAAGTTTGGGATCCATATAGACTCCAAAGTCGTCGGCTAACTCACAACCAATCAAAGTGCAAGTTGAACAATGAGGGGTGACATCATAAAGGTCATTAGTTTACACTTAAAACAATTAAAATTTAATTCATTATCCATGCACCATGTTTGGAATGCATTGAGATCAGATTGTAAAGCTAAACTTTGTGCGGGACAAGGTTCTCCAGAACATCAGGTAAACAGCAACGTTCTGTCTAAATGATCTGCATATTACTCAATCCACTTAAAGAAAGACTCTTCTGGTTTGCGGCTCCTTTTTTCCGTCATATAATGATCATTGCTTCCCTCGACGTCCTTAGAATACCCATCAAACGTGAAATCGACTGTTTAGAACAGAAATTTGGATCTGTTTACAATTCTATAATCACAAGTCGGGAATGATCCAAGTGTGTGTCATGACCTCGGCTAAGGGTGAAATGCATGAAATAAAAAAGCAAGGAAGAACACTGTTGTTGTTGTTGAGTGCCTCGACTATCAGATACTCGTTACTCGTCGTGATACTTGTTATAGTGAGCGTCCCAAATATTTTTAAGCCAATCGAAAGGTATTGGTAACTCTAATAAATTTCAGTTAAATTTTTTTTCTAGCATAAAAACTATGGTCACCACAGTTTTGGACAGTTTGTGGCCGGTGGTGTTGGTGTCGATGGGACCAATACGTTCCAGTTAAATTATTGTTTCCAGCATATGAACTGTAGGCGATACAGGATTTTGCGACTTGTGGGCGTTAGAGTGGGCGTGACACCCTGCTGAAACAAATCGCTGTGCGAAGCCAAGGAGTCTGCATGACAAGTCCGACTCCTCTACCTTTAATAATTTCCGAGTTCTCAGCGTTAATACAGGCGGGCATGGCTAGATCGACTGAGCTAGTGATCCTATGGGGTCGGACACTTTTCTTCTGCCTGTTTCCAACGAATCTAGTATACCCTTTTACTCTACGAGTATTGGGTATAAAAGTCTGCTACGATAGTCCAACCAAAACAGGTGTTATGTCGAAAAAAGGTATTGAGATTTTGGAACTAAATTGTGTTGGTCGGCTTGCAATATAATACCCTTTACTAGTAAATTAAAGGGGTATACTAGATTCGACGGAAAATACAATGTAGAAGGAAGTGTTTCTGACCACATACATAAATATACTCTAGCCGATTTATTCTATGTGAGCTTTGGAATAAAAGTTATATACAACCTGCAATAGAAATACGACGTTTGAGAACATTCATCCTGATAGTTTTAAAACTGAGATAACTAGTTTCCGTAGAAACGGACCAACTTCTGATTAAAATCAACTTACGCTTTGCAAGGGTATACGAATCCAAGACGCCAGTGCCTTGATAGGCATTAGAAAAATATAGATTCATAATTTCTCCTGCTCGTAACTTTTCAATGCGGTGTCAGATTAAAACATTTTTGGGATGGGTTCATAATTCTTCGAGTAAAGCAAACAAGAGCTTCTGATTTAGTATTTTATCGCATTTTGTGCACTTTGCTTCTATTTATTTATTTAAGTATAAGGTTCGCAATTTGTTCGATTCTATTTAAAATAACTTAGTCCGAATCGTTGCATAAAAAGTCAGTTGAGCAAGCTCCTTCACCACCACTTGCTGCTCTTGTCCTCCCACTTGCTGCCGGTGTCCTGTTTCACTTCTGCGTAGCTGGTGGCATGGCCATGTCCGTGTCCGTATTCCTGACCATGTCCATGTCCGTGGCTGTGCTCGTAGTGGTCTGCGTGTCCAACGTGCTTCACTGTTGCCTGGAATCCGTGGTGGGAGTCGGCGGTGTACTCCACGATCCTGGTGCGTCCATCGGCCTCCTTCATGGTGTATCCCCCCTTGACCTTGTCCCCATCCCGGGTCTCCCACTGCTGCTTGATGTCTCCGGTCTTGGTGTCCTTCACTCCGTAGTCAAATTCGTACTTGGGGTGGTGCTTGGGCTCCTCGTGGTGGCTCCACTGGGGGTGGATGTCGTGGGAAGCCACTGCTGCCCACTGCTGGTGGTGATGGTCCTGAATTGGCGCCCAAGTGTGGGCTTGGTGGTGATCCTGCCACTTCTTGGGAGCCTCGTGATGCGTCTGGACGCTGTATCCCACTCCGTGTCCATGATCATACCCACCGTGGGGGATGTAACTGGCGGCAGCCACACCGAAAAGCGCACAGCAGAGGATGGTTAATGTATAATCCATTTTCGTTGGTTACTGGTTGACTTGCTTGGCCTGAATTAGAATGAAAACTGTGATAATCAGTGGACTAGCCCAATGCTTTTATACCTCAGCCCATTCTTCGATCTCGAGGTTAAATGGCTCAAAAAAGAAAGAGACCGAAAAATAGGTAACAAGTAAGCCAAATGCCTTTAATATGGCCAACTTTTCATTTTTACCACTCATAATCTGGTTTTGTCGAAAGCCAAATTAAATGCGTCTAAAAAACATAAGCATAAACAAAAAAAGGGGGTGTTCGGACGTTATAGTGTTGTTTTGTAAAATTTAAAAAAATGTGAAAAAAGCTATCACTCTATTAGTGCCTAAAAAGCTTCAGCTAGGTGCCACGCCCACAAATTGAAAATGGACATTTATTATTATACATTTTTTTTACATTTTTAATATGTTACTTGTAAACGCATTGTAGGTTTAAGAAATAATCAATGTTAGTAACACCATGTTATATTTTTAAGAAATGAAAAGAAACTTCAGTGATATTAAGAAAATGTGTTTTAATCATTATTTCTCAGACTGTTTGAATATAGCTGTGCGTTAGAGTCTTATTAAATTTAATTCGAAACTCTTTAAGATATAAAAAATGATATTCCCAGTAGTAGATAATATGTCAAACACTAAAGTTAAAATTTGTTCATTACTATTTTCCCATCAATTTTCCGATCGTTCCTATGGCAGCTATATATAATATTGTCGTCCGACAATGAAATTAAATTCAAAATTCAGAACTAATTTATAAATGTTATTTTCTAGCGTAGGAGGTTATTTGTTAAACAAGGAAGAACGCTATAGTCGTGTGTCTCGACTATCAGATACCCGTTACCCAGCTTAAGGGAGCAAAAGGATAATGAAGATATATAAGCAGAAAAGCGATATTTTAGTGCACCACCTACCGGCTATTTCAGTAGATGTAATGTTTGCGGCAGACAGACTTAAGTGTTTAAACCGTTTGTGGGCGTTAGAACGGGCGAGGCTCATTTTTATAAGCAGCAAAGCTATATTTTAGGGCGCCACCATTTGGCCATTTGTGGGCGTTAGAGTGGGCGTGGCACCATTTTTTGGTAAGTCGATTGGTATTGATGAGACAAATACATTTCAGTTAAACTTTTGATTCTATCATTAAAACTTTAGGCGCTACAGATTTTCGAGGATTGCGCTGCGTAGGAAACCCAGGAATCTGCATGCCAAGTATGAATATTCTACCTCTTATAGTTCCCGAGATCTCAGCGTTTATACGGACAGACAGATGGACAAGGCTAGATCGACTCGGCTAGTGATCCTGATCAAGAATATACTGCTTTATCGGAAACGCTTCCTTCTACCTGTTACATACTTTTTGACGAATCTAGTATAGCGTTTTACTCTACAAGCAACGGGTATAAAAACACCAAAGATATAATTTTTATACCTTTGCAGAGGGTATAATAATTTTAGTCAAAAGTTTGCAACGCAGGGAAGAAAACGTCACTAGACGAGTCGATCTAGCCATGTCCGTCTGTCCGTCCGTCTGTCCGTCCGTTTTTACGCAAACTATTGCAGGTAGTATATAAGTCGGAACCAGCTGGATCGGAAAACTATATCTTATGGCTCCCATATGAACTATTGAGAAAAAAATGGAAAAAAATTATAATTTTGATATTTTCTTACTTATAACATCCTACGCTTGGAAATAACATTTTTTAATTGGTTTTAAATTTCGAATTAAATTTTATCAAAATCGGGCGATTATATCATATTCAGAAATTCAGAACTAAATAAGAAATGTTATTTCCAAGCTTAGAAGGGTGTATGTTAAAAAACACCCAAGATATAATTTTGTTTAATTTTTTCCCCGATAGTACCTATGGGAGCTATCGCATACAATGAAATTTGAAGGAAGGTCTAAGCTAATATGCTTGGATCGGAATATTTTAGATTTAGTACTTGGAATGGTTTAAAGGTGCAATCAAATGCATCAATAAATGTTTTAACCTTAAAATAAAACGTTTTCAAAATAAACTAGTAGGTTTTCTTACATTTAATGTCCATTGCGATTTTCAACGGCTGCAAAATTGTTTTTCTTCTGCCTCTTTTAAAGGTGCCTGACTTATTGGGTTTAGCTTCTTTAGGCAACAATATTTTAAGAGCTTGGTTTTTAAAGGCATACCATTTTCTTGTCAATATGTCTTTTTCCGGATATTGCATTTTAAATCAATTTCAATAAAAAATGTGAATATAAAATAAAAACATCATAAAAATAATTCAAATGCATATTTAATCAATAACAAAAAGTGGTCTTTCAAGAAGAAAATAAAAATTACTCAGAGTTTTTATATGCGATTGTCTAAGTTTGCATAAACGAGACCATCTATCGCAAACGATATGCAAATTACTTAAATGACGAAACAACTAGAACCTATATAATTTCGACTATAATTTCGACGTAATTAACGTTTGGAGCAATTGTTTTTTGTCGAATTTTGTATTCTTTGGTTTGGTGTTTCTGTGTTTCGTGTACAGTTTAGAATGAGTTTAGTTTTGCCTTGTTATTAAATTGTGTAATATTATATGCCAGTTCAACTTCGACAGTCAATACGAACGGTTGTGCTTCTCTTGTGATCGATCAAGGAAAAACCTTCAAGTACCCGAAGTGAATCAACTCGTGAATCTATTTATAGATCTCTTATCTTATCGAAAGACAATTTGACAGCCGCTCGCCAATCAAAAAGTGCAGCTTAAGTCGCTAATAATGCTCGACCCCCCCTGGAAGAGGCCCCCCGCACCCGACGGGAAGTACCTCGTCATCACCAGATCGGACAACCAAACATTTAGCAACACGTCACCGTTCTTGATTAAGAAGACTATAGACTCTGCCGTAGGTGGAGAAGTCGCAGAATGCAAAAAAAACTAGGGACGGAAACCTTCTGATCAAAACGAAGAACAAACTACAAGCTGAAAAAATACTTAAACTTACCGCAATGCCTTGCAACATCCCAATCCAAGTGTCAGAACACAAATCGCTTAACTCCTGCAAAGGAGTTATATACTGCAACGACTTTAGAGGCATTGATGAGGCAGAAATATTGGAGAACTTAAAATCACAAAAAGTAATAGAAGTTCACAAAATTACAAAAAAGGCAAGCTTTGGTCTAACCACCGAAACGGGTCTCATAATACTGACATACTCCCTGCTTAGCCTACCGGAAATGAAAAAATAAACGTTCGACCATATATCCCTCAACCAATGCGTTGCATGAACTGTATGCGTATTGGACATATAGAAAATAAGTACCCCGACACTAACCACATTCCAAGGGACAGGAAATGTCCAGTCTTTATAACTCACCAGGAAGTACAAGCCATAAAAACGCTACAAAAAGTCGACAGCCGAAAAGCATGGTCCATCTACAAGCAGAGACATCAGCACGACGGCTCATTATATGCATCAATTGCCAAATCTACCCAAATCCAAGTAAATAAAGGACATAAGGATCAACAAAGCTTAATCGAACCCTCACCATCAACAACTCTGGAACAACCTACAACAAGCAACCAACGGAAAATTATCACATACGACGACGACGATGAGATGTCCACCAGCTCTATTAGTTCGGAAAAAAATACCAACGATAAGTCGAACCCTAATTGCATAATTTACCCTAAAAACTTAACCAAAAGAGAAAAAAGATTATTAAAAAATGACGGCTCAAAAAGCCCAATACAGACCAGGTCTAAAGTTAAGAAAATTGAAATTAAAAATACAACTAACCTAGCGCCTTAAATTCTATCTAACTTTTTACAATGTCCTTCAATATACTACAATGGAATATGAACGGATACACTAACAACTATAACGAACTCTTAATCTTAATAAAACAATACAACCCAAAAATTATTTCTATACAAGAAACCCATTTAACACCTTCCCAAAACATCCCTATCCCAGTAAACTTTGAAATTTACCACACATTATCCATCGTAGCCAAAGGCGGAGTAGCCATACTAATACACAAATCATTGCAACACACACAGGCATATTTTTGATGCCATTGCTCTTGAAGTTCATTCAGCTAAAAAATTTATTATATTCGCCGCATACATTCCACCAAATCAAAAGTTCTCTCAAAGTGACTGGGAAACAATGTTTCCAACCTTTCAGAATACACCATCCTTAATCACAGGCGACTTCAACCGTTGGAATCGATTGTGGGGATCAGCCAAAAAAAATAGAAAAGGAACACGCTAGGAAAATTCATACACAACAACAACTACACAATCCTAAACAATGGCAAACCCACACATTTCTCCACACATGGGACATACACGCACGTTGACTTAACTCTCTGCTCCCCAGATCTTAAAATTTTCTGCACCTTCAAAATTAGTGACACACTGCAAGGAAGTGATCACTTCCCCATTGTCGTACAAATGTTCCCCTTACAAAATAAAAAAGCAAATAGGTACCTACCCAGATTTATCATGAACCTAGCGGATTGGGATAAATACGAAACACTCACGAATAACCTAAGCTCCAGTTTACCAATAGCACCCAACACCAACCAAGAAGCTAGTAACATAAATAAAATAATTTTACAGAGTGCTTACAAAAGCATCCCCCAAACCAAGGCCCCTAAACAGCACTCCAACGTACCATGGTGGAATAGAAAACTAAACCTAAAAAAAACGTAGCTTGGAGAACATTCAACAGAAACATGAGCACCCAAAATCTTGTAAACTTTAAACGAATTAACGCACTGTACAGAAGGGAAATTAGAACCTCAAAAAAGGAAAGTATACACATTTTAACATCCAGCATCAGCCCAGACACTAAATGCGAAACTATCTGGAATAAAATACGCACTTTTTGTGGCTTACATAAGGCAGCTTCCATTCATTGTATCAAGGACTACAGTTCAAATCACACCCTTACTGATCAGGGGGATATAGCCAACGCATTCTCAAAGCATTGGTCTCTCCGCTCAGATGACAGGAATTTCTCGACACTTTTTCTACAAGCTAAAAACGATATAGTAAACCACAGACCCCATAACTTACCACAAAGAACTGCAGAAATCATAGAGCAAGATATAAACTTCATCGAATTTTCTGCTGCGTTAAATAGCCTCAAGGGAAACACACCAGGGTACGACAAAATCAATTACTCAATGATCAAGCACTCTTCAAAATCTTTGCAAAAAAGAATAATTATTCTATTCAACAGCATTCTAAGATCGCACATACCACAAACACACAAAGTCAGCACAATAATCCCAATCCACAAGCCTGGCAAAGACAAAACCTTAATCGAATCCTACCGCCCTAAAGTATTAGATAAAATAATCTCCAAAAGACTATGGTGGTTTGTTACAACTAACAAATTGATTAATAGTCACCAACTTGGCTACAGGAAAGGGAAATCGGTTACAGACTGTCTACTGTTTGTAGACGCTTTGGTCAGCCGAGCCCTCACCGAAAAACGACATGTTTCCATAGTTTCTTTAGATTTTGAAAAGGCATTCGAAAAAGTAGGACTACACACAATAATAGGCCAACTGAGGGCTTGGGGTTGCGGCCAAAAAACCATAAGCTATGTAAGCAATTTTATGACGAACAGAAAAATTCGAATACGCACGAACCAGACACACTCAAGTATTCAAAATCTGCACAACGGCATTCCACAAGGATCCCCACTATCGGTAATTTTATTCCTAATAGCTTTCAACAGCCTGGCAGACATAATAGAAAAACATAGACACCTGAAATTCACTGCCTATGCAGATGATTTCAACATTCTAATTGACCTAAAAAGAAGCAAATCCGTACTATCCAACTAAGACTCTCTGTTCTCTGAAATAAGCAACTGGTGCTCAATCTCTGGAGCAACAATATCCCTAGATAAATGCAACCACTTACATATATGTAGGAAAATAAACTGCCATTGTAAAGTAGAAACAAGCATATGTCCGATAAAAACATCTAAAGAAATAACCATTTTAGGACTAACTTTAAACTCAAAGTATAGATGGAACTCTCACATTAACAGATTAAAAAAGTCACTGTCCAAGCCACTAAACATTATAAAATGTCTTTCAGCTATAAATACAATAGTCATCCTCATACACTAGTCCAAATAGCAAACAGCATATTAATATCAAAAATCGAATTCGCCTTACCAATCTACGGAAACGCCCCAAAGTCTACGTTAAGGCCAATTAAAACATACATGAACTCAGCTCTCCGCTCAGCGTTAGGAGCATTCCCGTCCACTCCAACCCACAATCTCTACCTTGAAGCGAATGTATGCCCCCTAGAAACAAAAATCCAGTTTATGAAAGCCAAACTTTGGAACACAATAGTACACTGCCAGGACACCCCCCTTTATCCCATAGTAAACAAAATTATAAACAAACAGAATAAAAAATATAAAAACTCAGTACTCCAAGACTGCATCAACATATGCTCCAATCTAGATCTAACAATTACCCCGGTAAAAAAACTAAGTAAGTCCAACCCCCCATGGCAGATAAGACCTGAAGCATTAGACACACACCTCAAAAAAAAGAAAAGCAACTACCCCAAAAGAAATATTTTTAAAAGAATTTTTAGAAACTAAACACAAATTAAAAAACTATAACCTTATATACACGGACGGATCTCTATCAAATGAAATAATTGGCTATGCAATAACAACAGAAAGTTCAACCATAAAACTAGGTGTGCTACCTGAATACTCTTCAGTGTATACAGCAGAAGCTACAGCAATCCTTGACGCGATCGAGATAGGACTAAAAAGTAGAGGGAAAACCTGCATTTGCACTGATTCCCTGTCAGTAGTGGAAAGCATAAAAAATATAGAAAACTCAACATATCTTATCTCCAAAATCTTATAATAAACAACATCCCTAAAATAAAACTTCTTTGGGTACCAAGCCATGTAGGGATAGCTGGAAACGAATTTGCCGATGAAGCTGCTAAAGCAGCTACAATCTCCCCCCTAATAGCTTCAACAAACATAAATTAATTAGATAGGAATAGATATTTAAATCAACACTGCTTAATTTTGCTCCACAACTGATTAATAAAACATCCACATTGTATCAAACAACGAATGTCAGTCATCTTAACATTGCCCACTACACAAAAAACCCCCTCTTTAACAATCTATCAAAAATTGAACAAACCAAGCTTATGCCGTTACGTCTTGGGCACACTAGACTGACCCATGCAAATAGATTTGTGCAACCGCCATCAAACCAATGCAATTTTGCAATTGTACGGACAGATCAATAAAGCATATATTGAATGAATGCCCAACCTTCCACAATATCAGACCCAAAACACCAAACTCCGATCTCATCCCTCTCCTAACTTATCCTAGCCCTGAAAACTTACTTATCCTTCTTACATTTCTAAAAAAGGCCAACAATATAAATGAATTATAAGGCTACCAAAAACAAAATGAAAAAATACTTTCTAATTTCACGTTTAAGATTAAGAATACTATGTTTTCTAATTAAGTGTTATTTGTTAATTGTAGTCTAATCGTTAAGTGTTGAACCCTATATAAGTACTAAGAAATATCTGAATAGATAACAAGCCGAAAGCCCCAGCAGCTATGGCTGTCATCACTACTGTAGCTTAGTTTTTATAAGTAAGCCTACAGTGTACAAATAAATAAATAAATAAATATTATATGCATGCATACATATGCAATACAATGTATTTGTCGGACTTCGGTGTGGCGGCTAAAATCATGTTATTGTAGACTATTTCCCTTACGGCCATAAGCATCGCCGTCTTGCTCACGAAATTCGTTCGTGTTTTAAGTTCAAGAGAACAATTCGTAAAAATGTATCTTTGTGTTTAAAATTCTTAATTTAATCTTTAGAGTTTAAAGCGCAACCTTTTACAATATATAAGTCGTAAAATTGTATTTAAAATGTTAATTTTGGTACCAAATTTATTATGGTACCAACATTATTATAAACAACATTATTATACACAAACTCTTTTAAAATTTGAAGTATTATAATTTGTATGTATACAAACTTAAGCGGCGATTTAAATTGCAAAATATTTTGTATACACAAACTCTTTTAAAATTCGAAGTATTATAATTTGTATGTATACAAACTTAAGCGGAGTTTTAAAAAATCGTATTTTCTCTGCGTAGATATCATCGAAGTCCTTCAAGTACCTTTTGATAAATGCAAGCCCGCACCTGGCTTTATTTACCATGCTAGTAATGTGATCAGAAATTTAAGTTTGGGATCCATATAGACTCCAAAGTCGTCGGCTAACTCACAACCAATCAAAGTGCAAGTTGAACAATGAGGGGTGACATCATAAAGGTCATTAGTTTACACTTAAAACAATTAAAATTTAATTCATTATCCATGCACCATGTTTGGAATGCATTGAGATCAGATTGTAAAGCTAAACTTTGTGCGGGACAAGGTTCTCCAGAACATCAGGTAAACAGCAACGTTCTGTCTAAATGATCTGCATATTACTCAATCCACTTAAAGAAAGACTCTTCTGGTTTGCGGCTCCTTTTTTCCGTCATATAATGATCATTGCTTCCCTCGACGTCCTTAGAATACCCATCAAACGTGAAATCGACTGTTTAGAACAGAAATTTGGATCTGTTTACAATTCCATAATCACAAGTCGGGAATGATCCAAGTGTGTGTCATGACCTCGGCTAAGGGTGAAATGCATGAAATAAAAAAGCAAGGAAGAACACTGTTGTTGTTGTTGAGTGCCTCGACTATCAGATACTCGTTACTCGTCGTGATACTTGTTATAGTGAGCGTCCCAAATATTTTTAAGCCAATCGAAAGGTATTGGTAACTCTAATACATTTCAGTTAAATTTTTTTTCTAGCATAAAAACTATGGTCACCACAGTTTTGGACAGTTTGTGGCCGGTGGTGTTGGTGTCGATGGGACCAATACGTTCCAGTTAAATTATTGTTTCCAGCATATGAACTGTAGGCGATACAGGATTTTGAGACTTGTGGGCGTTAGAGTGGGCGTGACACCCTGCTGAAACAAATCGCTGTGCGAAGCCAAGGAGTCTGCATGACAAGTCCGACTCCTCTACCTTTAATAATTTCCGAGTTCTCAGCGTTAATACAGGCGGGCATGGCTAGATCAACTGAGCTAGTGATCCTATGGGGTCGGACACTTCTCTTCTGCCTGTTTCCAACGAATCTAGTATACCCTTTTACTCTACGAGTATTGGGTATAAAAGTCTGCTACGATAGTCCAACCAAAACAGGTGTTATGTCGAAAAAAGGTATTGAGATTTTGGAACTAAATTGTGTTGGTCGGCTTGCAATATAATACCCTTTACTAGTAAATTAAAGGGGTATACTAGATTCGACGGAAAATACAATGTAGAAGGAAGTGTTTCTGACCACATACATAAATATACTCTAGCCGATTTATTCTATGTGAGCTTTGGAATAAAAGTTATATACAACCTGCAATAGAAATACGACGTTTGAGAACATTCATCCTGATAGTTTTAAAACTGAGATAACTAGTTTCCGTAGAAACGGACCAACTTCTGATTAAAATCAACTTACGCTTTGCAAGGGTATACGAATCCAAGACGCCAGTGCCTTGATAGGCATTAGAAAAATATAGATTCATAATTTCTCCTGCTCGTAACTTTTCAATGCGGTGTCAGATTAAAACATTTTTGGGATGGGTTCATAATTCTTCGAGTAAAGCAAACAAGAGCTTCTGATTTAGTATTTTATCGCATTTTGTGCACTTTGCTTCTATTTATTTATTTAAGTATAAGGTTCGCAATTTGTTCGATTCTATTTAAAATAACTTAGTCCGAATCGTTGTACAGTCAGTTGAGCAAGCTCCTTCACCACCACTTGCTGCTCTTGTCCTCCCACTTGCTGCCGGTGTCCTGTTTCACTTCTGCGTAGCTGGTGGCATGGCCATGTCCGTGTCCGTATTCCTGACCATGTCCATGTCCGTGGCTGTGCTCGTAGTGGTCGGCGTGTCCAACGTGCTTCACTGTTGCCTGGAATCCGTGGTGGGAGTCGGCGGTGTACTCCACGATCCTGGTGCGTCCATCGGCCTCCTTCATGGTGTATCCCCCCTTGACCTTGTCCCCATCCCGGGTCTCCCACTGCTGCTTGATGTCTCCGGTCTTGGTGTCCTTCACTCCGTAGTCAAATTCGTACTTGGGGTGGTGCTTGGGCTCCTCGTGGTGGCTCCACTGGGGGTGGCTGTCGTGGGAAGCCACTGCTGCCCACTGCTGGTGGTGATGGACCTGAATTGGCGCCCAAGAGTGGGACTGGTGGTGATCCTGCCACTTCTTGGGAGCCTCGTGATGCGTCTGGACGCTGTATCCCACTCCGTGTCCGTGATCATACCCACCGTGGGGGATGTAACTGGCGGCAGCCGCACCGAAAAGCGCACAGCAGAGGATGGTAAGTTTATGAGCCATTTTAGTTGGTTTCTAATCGACTCGCTGGGCCTAAATCGCAATTGGAACTGTTATAATCAGTTGGCAAGGCCCAGTGCTTTTATACCTCTGTCCATTCTATGGATCGATTAATTACATTTTACCCCCGAGGCTAAATAGGCTAGAAAAAAGTAAGAGTCCCAAAAAATAGGTTTGAAAAATACCTCGAATTTTTGTGCAAATTTTCATTTTCCTCATTCGTATTCATAATCTCGACCGGTGGATTGGCAAATTAAATGTGGCTCGCAAAGCCAAGCTTGGCCAGCAACAACAACACCCATAAACGGGGCGTGAACATCGCTCAACTAGCTAAAAAACGCAACGCTTGGTGTTGTGGTTGCTTGGAAATCAATCAACAAGTGTGGCCCGCTTTCAAATTACTTAGCAATACCGCCTCGCCTCGCTGCGTTTCTTGGATTCGCCCCTCTTCTTTGCCGACTTCACTGCGGATGACCTTGAGACGGTGGGCAGGGGGGGGGGGGGGGGGGGGGACGGCAAGGGCCGGGCGGCCAGTCCAATCAGCCGGTGTTTCTGCCCAGGGGGCCTGCTGTGGGGCACCAATGCTTCCGAATTGGTGCTAACTCACGAAAGAGTCGATAATGTTTTCTAAATAGTTATAGTTAGCAAGGTTAAAGGCTTTTTCTTATAAGAAAATAGTCAACCACAGAAGTATTATTCATGGAGTTTATACCTTTAAGTTAGTTTGCATCATGTTATATTAAAATAATTATAGTCGTAAACAGAGAGAATTTTGTCGTTCTCGTTAAAAAAGTTCCTCAAAATAGAACGATATTTCAAGTTTAAAGTTCAACAACTAGACTATTCGTCCAATACACTCCAGTTTGTTGTGTATACTTATCAAGAAAATTTTAAATAAACTCAATATAACTTGCCTCTTCTCACCATTTTCTTCTGATATTGCAAACATTGCACTCAAATTCAAGGACAAGTGCTTGAATACTTCTCTCCGTGTTCTGTAAATGACATTTACTTGTTACTTACTAACATTTTAGGTGAATCTAGTTTGTTAACATTTCCAACGATAGTTGATTAGTTTAATTCTTTGTTTGCAGTTACTTCAGTTATCCACAAACACTTTTTAAGCAGTCAATTCCCATACAAAGCTTATGTTTTTTAAATAATTTGACATATATTCCGAATTCCGATAGTCATACTTTCACTATTTATAAAGGTAAAAAGCATTTTTAAAACTTGTGTCTATTTAGTAAGATTAAAATAAATATAAATATAAATATAAATAAATAAATAAATATTTCTTACAAAATAAATTACATTTTGATGGCCTTCGAGCTCAGCTTCTTACGTGAAACATTTCCTCATTTCCTTAAATATAAGCCACCTTCCTATGTTCAAATTCTCGATCAATACACTTGTTGCCCAATTAAGAAATAAATTCTCACCTTTGATTTACCCTTCTCTTTAACTACACCCCAAACTTATTGGAACGTTAACGAACTTGCAAAAAAGATTTGACTCTGTTATAATTAATTATTTTCAGCAGAACTTAATCGTAACGGATTTCTTTTCATATAAAGTCAGTTCGATTTTCTATAGAGCTCAATGGCCGAAACAATAATAATAATTATGAATTAGTGAGGTAATTAACAAGTCAGCTAGCACGGGTGGTGAATGGTGTGGCCACGAGAATGACCACCCGATGGTCGATTGCCCAGAGTTTTCAAGAGCTATATAAACTCCAAGTGAGCCCCCTAAGAACCATCAGACATCATCAAAGTTTCGATTGGAAAACAGCGGTTAGTGCTCGAAATGAAGTCCTTTTGCGGAGGTCTGTTACTCGCCTTTCTGGTGGGCGGAAGCCTAGCGGCTCCCCACGGAGGACATGCCACGAGCTACAGCTCGGTGACCAAGCACGAAGAGCCCATTCACAAGAGCCATGGCTATGGCTACGACCACGACGTGATCAGTGCCTACGGAGGAAACTACGGGCATGGTTATCCGAGCGTCGGCTACTCCGGCTACGGCTACGGATACGACAAGCACGAGCCCCACCATTACCCCAAGTACCATTTCGACTACGGGGTCAAGGACGCCCACACCGGCGACCAAAAGAGCCAGTGGGAAACGCGGGATGGCGACAAGGTCAAGGGCAGCTACTCGCTCAAGGAGTCGGACGGCACCACCCGGGTGGTGGAGTACACCGCGGATGACCACAATGGGTTCAATGCTGTGGTGAAGAAGCTGGGCCACGCCCACCACCCTCAGGTCTACCACAAGGGCTACGGACACGGCGATGTCTACGGATCCGACTACGGGTACGGCGGCTACGACGTGGCCCACTACGGCGGATACGGACTTGGACATGGAGGTCACGCCAACAGCTACGTGAGCGTGAAGCAACTGCACTGATTCCAGGACACCTGGCGAGGATGACCCGACGAAAACGATCTGAACATAATATTTATCAATGCAACAAATTTACCTGACTAAAGCAAGCTTTTTACACGTACAATATATTTTAATTGAAATACATAAGCATAAATGTTTACAATCGACAGCGGGTAACTACTATCCTTACAAAATATATCTAAGAAAATCAATATAAAGCAGGAAGAGTAAGTAAGAGCAATTTCCATTAAAACAGACTGAAATAACATACAAAATTAATGGATCAAATCAAACCTACTAGTGTAAATGGATGGATTGAAATGTTTTGAGAAGCAGAGATAGATCGAATTGGCGCCGTAAGACTCTGGGAAATTTTCCCAAGCCCCACAATTTGTAGCGCCGCTGCTTGTTCGGCCTCCACCACTTGGCTTTAATACGGATTACCAGGATTAACTGGCAAAGTGGAGACACGACACATTCGCAGAGCAAATCGCCATTAATTTATGTAAAGTCGAAACGTAATGCTGGCAGGTATAAATTTTATAATGCCATTAGACAGCTGCAGCGAAGCGTCGACGACGACTTTTACTTGCCGCACGGCGGCGCCTGAAACCAAAAGTTGGGCCGCCCAAATCGGGAGTATGGGTTGCATGGATACGAATGTATCTTTAGATGGCTTGCCAGTATCGCCGCCAAACGGGTTCCGGCGCGGGGAGCTCCCCCGGCGACAGGTAATTGTCAATTAGACCGAGCTTAGGAAGCGACAAAGCAGCTGCAATCTGCTCTGCGCAATCTGCAGTGTGCGATCTGCAATGTGCTGCTCATCGCAGTTGGCTGCGCCTGGCGGCTTGGAAGTTGGAAGTTGGCTATTGGAGGTTGGAAGTGGAACCGGTGAAGCCGGAAAATCTTGTCGCCGGGAAAACGAAACGAATCGAAACCGAGGCGCAGCTTTGTGCCGGTCCTCGTCTTCATCTATAAATACTTTGGCCATGCCGCGCCATCGGCTTAATTACGTTTTTGTCCTTGACATTGAGACCACGGCAGCGGATCGAGGAGCGACAGCAGCGCGTTTTGTCAGCGTTTTTAAACGCCCAGTGCTCAGTGACGTGTTTCCGTAGAATAACCCAAGTGGATTTACAGCGCCATGCGATTCTATGTAAGTGCTGATCAGACGGCAGACGAAATCGGGAATCCGTTTGCTCTTGACTGAGCCACATTTTCGGCAATTGGAAATCGAGAGCGAAAGTTAAGAAAAGCTAACTTTCACTTTAAGTGAAAGTCCAGCAAACGAACTCGAATGCAAATCCACCTTCTGCGCATTGGGGAATCGTAACAATATTTAAGTAACGTTCAACAAGGGATTTTAAAACAAACTTAACATATTTAAGTACAATCTGTGTAGTCATTAGGTTAAGAACAGGACTAAATGGTTTTTAAAAATTTAACAACAGAATTTCGTTACTCTCTTCCTGTGTTAACAAAGTACTACTTTGGATTTTTTAAATTGTCTAAGTCAGAATTAAAAATGCTACTGAATAGTTCATCAAGCTCATCTTAGGAAATATATCTTCCAATATTAATTGGAGTACTTTTTGTTAGTACCTATACAAAGTTGTATACTTTATAATACTATATGATAATTATTTTATTTTCTTGTTTCTATTGTTAAAAGTATAAATGGTGGTTGTCGTTTATATGAACTTTGTGCTATACCGCTGGTTTGTCGATACTTATATCCGTTAAGGTCAACGAATTCCGTTTTCTGTTCACTTATTAGTTTGTGGTTCATTTTTTACATTTCCTTGTCGGACTTTTAATTTTTTTAATTAATTTCTCTGCGTAAATTTATGAATCGACTGTACTTGAAGCCAAGATATTTGAGTCGTGGTTAATTCTTGGCAATGTATTGAGGAAAGAAATGATACGTAATGTCAAATTTAATATTGCGGAATAATCTCTTGGTTTTGTGAGCCCTTGCTAAATCTTTAATTTAACTGTCGTCCTCACACCTGATCCGATCGTGATTCCTGCAGGCTGGTTAATCAACATTTGCCTCGCTATGCCAGCTATGCCGAAACGAATTCGGCCCATTTGCTAGGCTGCGTTGCGGCATTGCATGCATGCCATTCAGGCCACTCGGGCCATTCTTGACAAATCTCGCCGGCAGCGATTCCACATTTCGAATGGCCATCGCCGCTGTGCTAATTAGGCCGACTCGTCGGACCCAAAGCGAAACCTCCCCAAAGCAGCGACACATGCCAATCGCGGCTGGGCCGATCTCGCAATGCGCAACTGCAGCCGAAAATCGAAAATGTCCAAAAATGTTTTGCAATTCGCGGAGAAACAAATGCGAGGCGATTGCAATGGGCAGGAATGGAAAATTGAATTGTACGGCCAGAGTGCAGTCCGAGTGGCCCCCATCCTGCCAGACCCGTTTCCATCGCGAAATCGGCGCGGCTGGGCTACTGGTCTTAAGCAAAGCCATCAATCTCCAAAAGTTTTCGCCGGACAGGCACTTGCTGTCATATGCTCGATACAAATGTGCCCCGGTGTCTATCTGTCTGCCTTATTTTGGATTTGCGCTTGGGTTTGGGATCCTGGGCTTCGGATCGGACGGCAAGGTGTATTTTGCCATTACCATTTGACAACTGTCACAACGCTGTATGACATGGTCTGGCATCGAAACCGAGATCGAGATCGAGAGCGGCATCGGGATGCCGGCCAGTCTCCGAACACGCTCCTCCGTTCGTTGGCCAATTAATTTTGGGGCCCCTGCTTTTTGCTCTCGTTTCCTTTGGGCCCGCGTAATAATTTTGTAGGCAATTTATTAACTGTTTGGTATGTTTGCTTAACTCGTTTTATCGCCCCGTTTATTAAGCGCTCGATTGATAAAAACGCATTCATATTCCGCTTAAATGCCTTTTGCAGATAACGACCCATTTGCCGCCGCCGCCGCCCCTTCTGCCGGCCATCCTGCTCGCTTTGCTCTGCCTGGGGACACGCCCCCCGCCCACCGAGGCGGTCCGGGGCGGGGCACCCGTCGTGGTCGCCGACGACGATGACGAAACCATGGAGTACGCCCCGCAATATGTAAGTGAGCCAGAGCGAAAGAGTTGGAAAAGTAATCCCACTGAGCAGGCCATTCGAGCGCATGATAGGAAAGGTATTATTTTTCTGGGTACTGTGGGAAAAAATGGTACAAAGAAATAGCAGTTTTATCGTGTTTAATACTCGAAAGCGTCTCTAAAAGTCCATATGCTCATTATCAGATTCACTCACTTCCGTATAAGCGCTAATACCTTGAAAAGTATAAGAACTAAAATTCGTTTTCCTAGTGCGCCACTCCCTTAACGAATAAGTCTGTCCTCCGCCCACACGTTTAAAATGTTACAAAAGTGTAAATGGGGTTTTTATTTTCTTTATCAATACCCACTTGCATGCCAAGAATTGATCAAATCATTTATTTATAAAGTTAAAGCACATGTAATTTCTACACGTCAACATAGTTTCTTAAGGTTATTGTATGAGGCATACGTAATTTCATAGTAACACTTAAATGCTTGCAATTTGTGCAGAGATTAGTGCAGCCTTAAAGGCCTTTTCACCTTTTTATCAACTAAAGCACGCCATCAAACACATGACAAAGATATTACTCAATTATAAATACAAGAATTTTGGTAAGCCCACGCTACTTTTTCTGCAGGCCTTAGAAAAAATACTAACAAATAAATAAATATTTTAGCGTAATAATGCGGACAGCCGTCCAAAGTACTGATCGTTAGGCCGCTTTTAAATCGAATAAATCTTTTGACGGCTCACAATTAATTACGAGTTTGATCGATCTATCGGAAAGTAGAGCGGAACCAAGCAGCGATTAATACATCAAGGCGGTTTAATCGGAGTCCCCTCGCGCACGCAGTCCCCTCGCGCACCCAGCGCTAATCCAACGATCGTGGAAAACGCATTTTCCGCCATGGAAAGTGAATGTGGTCGGCTGTTGGCGACTGCAGAATGTGCAGTTCTGTATCTTTCGATGGCTGAATCCGCCTCCGCCGCCGCCCACATAAATCAACTTGTTGGCCCGACCTGACTTCCACTCCATTGTCTTTTCCGCCGGGGAGCCGGGGTGGAGTGGTGGAAGCTGGCAGGTAGCCGAAATCGAGAGATCGCTGAAATGCGAAAATGCGAAATGCGTTTTGCGTGCACACACGATCGGGGGCGCCATATATGGCCCACAGCGCAGCTTGCGGCTGCTGCACCTACGAGCCAAGTAAGCGAAAGGTGGCCCAGAGGCGAGATTGAATTCTTTCCTTTTGTAACTGTTCGGCCGGCGACAAGGTGCGTTTTCGAAAAATGTTAAAATGTTTTCCATGCTGTCTGTCTGTCGGCCGCTGCGACGGGTAAACGCCTTTGGAACTGTCCCGACTGTCAGAAATTTGATTCGAATCGGCGACCGACTGTGTGCTCCCACGATCTGTCGGGCGATTTGTTGTCAAAATGTTGACAACGCGGCGTATGCGTAATTTGCATGTAATTGCGGAGCGCAGTGGAGTGATTGCGCATACGCCCAGCGAGCCAGTTAGCCAAATCATAAATTGGCCGCCCGTAAATTTATGAGTTAAAGTTCACACGCACCCACAAGGCAGCCTGCAAAAGTGGCCACCAGCCGTGGCCGCTGCTCCCAATGATCTCTTTGGGTGGCCAGTGGCCGCCACTGCGCCAGTGCGCCGACTTATGCAACTGTTATTAAAACCTCCATATATCCAGGCGCTCAAATTATTTATAAGGCGCCGTACGGCCTCGCTAGGTGGAGTTGGGAATCACTCAAACTAATAGTCCTTATCCCCAACAGCCACCCAAATGAGTATTTTGGCAGCTCTGAAAAATCAAATAATCTTCTTAAAAAGTCTAGAAACTGTGTGGAATATCGGATTGATATTACGTAACTTTGCTTTAATATCTGTGCACTTAGATCATTTTATGACAATAATTCATATTTTGTTCAGTGCGCAGTACAAGCAAAACCAGAATTCTTACTTAAAATAAAAATTGACTTAATGGTAACATTTATAGCATAACCTACGTTTAGAAAATATTTATATACTTATTTCTGCAAACGCAAATACAAACCTTAGAAACAGAGTCATAATGCAGTAGAATAATAGGAATTTAATTTACACTACAGTTACTTAAGATTTTTTAAATTAATTTGGTTTCTAACTTTGAGAAAGCAATGTCAGAACTTATAAATTGTCCGGTGTTGAAGTTTTAATATGTTCGCTGAAGGGGTGGATTGGATTGAATGAAAATCATCGGTTCATTCCTTAATACGTTTTTCTGTAAAACTTTGGTGACCGTCATCAGTTTAGAAAACTATAGATCTGATTGATTAAGTACTTACAAACCTCCTGTCCAAATAATTTGAGATGAATGTAAGTAATGATGTTGTAGCAGCATTTAATGATATTTAATCTGATGTCACAGATTCCAGTATTCCGGTAGAGGGTAGAGGAATAGGAAAAGGATAGGATGAGGCTTCTAAAACCTTGTTATTTTTGAGCGCTTGTCGTGATAGGGAGGCTTGACTGTGGCACACATAGAGGGACGTGCGTGCGACGGCTGCCGCTCAAGTTACACTCGCTTGTAATCATTTGTTTTGTGCGGACAGCGACAGCGGAGCAGGGAGTTAAAATTGATAGGCAGCGAACAACTGCAGCAGCGGGGCAGAAACCGCCAGAAAAGTATCCAATAGTTACCCGTAGTGACTACTGCAAAAAATGAAAAGATTAAACCAGCCAGCGTTGTGTGCGTGGCCATTTATGGACGTCTGCGCTTAATTGAAGCCAGCGCCAAAGCATGCGAAAACTTTTGCAATTTGCCTTAGAAACACTGAAATGCTGAAGGTGCCAAAAAAGAAGGGGAAAACGCACGAACACACTCATAAAACAAACGTGTCCAAGTGACACCGAATGCTCTACATTTTATATTAATTGAATTTATGTAAATTTTCGGTTGGCTTAGTGGCTGGCTTTATGGGGTTAATGCATGGAGGCGGGGCTATAAATAACAATCTAGAATGTCATTTACGTTTAAATTTAAGTCGTTTGCACTAAACACTGTTATTATCGAAAGCGATAAAAGCTATTAAATCGAGAGCCTTTGGGAGATGGAGTTTCACACATGCCGTACACGGAAAATCCTCTTAAGAGAACCCGTGTTTAAATCGACAATTTGCATTGCCCGTGCCCTTATAGGGTTAAGGTGCTTTTAATTAGGAGTAGATTTAGCGTTGCCTTCAATTTCGGCTGCAGATCAAACGAAAACCCAGTCCCGAGAGCTGTAGAAACCCAACCCAAAGGCCTCCTCCGACTCCAATGGCTTTCAAACTGTGCACAGCGCGCGTTTTTGCCTTGACACAAAAAAGTTGCATTTGTTTCATTTTTATTTGGTTTTTTTGTTGGTCGTCATGAAAACACATAAAACTCTACAGACGTTGACATAGCCATTGGGGTTTCGAAAAGTGTGTGTACGAACTTTGGGTGCGGTTGGACCATAAAGACACTCGCGTTTCCATCGCGTTTTAAAACGCACCGAGTCGTAATCGCCAAATTGTTCGTTTCAGGAGCATCCGGGCTATGCCTTCAGCTACGGGGTCAAGGATCTGCACACCGGAGACGTTAAATCCCAGTGGGAGTCGCGCGATGAGGACGGGGTCAAGGGTCACTACAGCATATTGGAGCCAGACGGCTCCATACGAACGGTTCACTACACAGCCGATGCCAAGAAGGGATTCAATGCCATTGTCAAGACAGTGGGGGCGAACTCGCATCCCATCACAGAGACCCCGGAGGGGAGCAACCACGTGAACGACGACACCTCGCAGTCGAAGATCAACCACTACAGCAAGGACCAGGAGCACATTGTCCTCAGTTCGGACATCAAGCCGCTGAAGAAGCCGATCGAGGACCTGACCCACTCGCACCCGAAGATCCCCAGCTTGATTGAGATCAAGCCGCACGCCAGGATCAAGCAGGTGCCCATGGACATGGATCCGGGAATCCGGGATCGCTTGCAGCAGGCCAGGGAAACTTATTATAAGCAGATAGCTGCCGCCCATAAGTTGGAGGACTATTCGCAGAAACTGCAGCCCACCTACGCGTTGCAAGAGGGCGACTGGAAGGCGGTGATCGTGAATGAGCCCAAGGAGTACCGACCCCACTACACCACAGGATCCCCTGCTCACCCCCACCACGGGTACTACGACCTCTATAAGCCCAAGGAGATCCCTCACAATTACATTCACAAGCCCTCCAATCCGCAACAATCACTCCACACGAGTTTCTCCCCCTCAAAGCCGAGAGTTAGTATCCCCGAAGGCCTCTCCAATCACATCCACCAGAAGAAGGTGGTTCACACCACACCAGGCTTGAAGCACTATAAGTACAAGGGGGTGTCCAAGTCCTATTCGCGACCAGACTACTCCAGTTACTTCCACCGCAAGCCCAAGAAGCTGCGCCCCGTGTTCCCCAAGCAGAAGCCTCGTGCCCAGAGGCCCGAAAATTCTGGTCCTGTTCTCTTTCCGAAGACTCTGGAAGAGGAGTTCGAGGAGTTCGAGGACTTCGAGGAGGACGAGCAGGGGGCGGCGTCGGCCACTCTGGTCCAGAACATGGTGCGGAAGGACAAGAAGCACATGGTTCCCATGTACGCCGGCGGACATAGCTTCGAGTCGGGCAGCTACCGCACCTTGCAAGGTGTCTAGAGTTAAGGATCTATCGCTCTAAGTGCTTCCTTTTACTTATTTATTTGTTTTCTCCATGGGTAATTTATTTGTTTAGTTGCTTAACTCTTAGATATTGTTCGTTAAATAAATTAATGTACCGTTATTCAGTGTATAAATGATTCAGTGGTAAGTAAGTAAGCTGACAGAATCCAGGGGAAACGTACCAGGATAGCTTTAACATTGCTTGAAAATTATAGTTAAGAAATTCTAATACCCGCTTAAAAAGTAGTATTCTGTTTAAACTGATTTTGATTGGCTTGTTAATGTTTTGCAATTAATGCAAAATTGTATTGAAAATATTGATGGTATCAAGTATGGGGAGCTACATACCTTAATCTTTATTTATGTGTAGCAGTTGTTTCTTCCCATCAAAGTGGGATGAAGCTACACACTGGGTTATGCAAAACAAGGAACCCAACACTCCCTGACATGGTAAGTAATGATCAGCTCAGTCCGAACTCTTGCGGCATCAAATTTCCAGCTGCACTTGCCGGAGATTTCCACCATAAATCATAGAACTCAGGCTGGGGCAAACAATAAGCCAGCAAATTCGTGGGTTGACAGGAAATTGCTAACAAGCAGCCAGAGATCGCCGACTTCTGATCCCTCTCCAGTGCCCAACCCCCAATCGAGGCTTGTGATTATGCCGTGCAATTGCCATTGCAGCAGCAACGCCATCCAACAACGAAAGCGACAACCATAAATTAACACCAGTTCGCATTAATTACTTCAAGCCGACAACGCAACTTCGAAAACGCCCCAATAGGACCAAGTGTCAAGTAAAGTGAATGAATACTCTGCATTACTTGTAGATTATAAATATTTAAGTACTCTGTTGATGAAAAATAGTATGGAAAATGGAAGGAACTTTAACGCAATTTAAATGCTATATAAAATTATTGGTGAAAGGGGCTCATGCAGAAATGAAATACCCACAGACATATGAAAATCGGAGCACCTCTCGCAAGAGTATGGCTGAAAAACGCGTGCGATTTGACAGCAAATTATGCGATTGCAATGCCTGGGCACTTCTGAGAATTGTCTCTCACATTTGTTTGGGCCGCTAATTGCTTTTGGCCAGCGTTCTCTGCCGCGGGAGGGGTCGGGATGCTTTCCTTAAAAGGTGTGCGTGTCAGCGGGCCAGCTTTTCCACCGGCGACTGAGGTGACTCCGGCGACTCCGGCGAGCCCCAAACCGGATCTAAGTCCCAAGAGTCTCGGTAGGAGATATACGAGCGCGGACCTGACTCATAGCCCCTGACTACGTTCAATGTCGTTGGACGGAGGCGGCGCCTAATCTAGAAAATTGTAAATTATTTAATTGGGAGCGCTGCCGAACGCCTCTGCACTCAAAGCTGAAATCTGAGAATCAGCGAAAAACGCTCGAGTGGTTTTCAGGCATTCTCACGCGTCTGAAAACGCGCTAAGTGATTCTGCGGCGATCTCCGTTTATGAGCATCGCTTTTATTGGCATCACTTTGGGTCCGATGCTGGGAAACTGGTTCGCCTAGAATCGCAATGTGGGAGCAATTTGCATACGAGCAGTCATTTTTGCGCCGCCCTCTTCACTTCGATCAGCCAGCTTACACTTTGGTCCCTGATCGCAGGTCGATACTTCAATTTATGCACAGAAATCGCAGAAATCCAAGTCAATGCCATACGCAGCGATTTGCGTTGACAAAAAGTGCGAGTTTTCAGCCAGGCACTCGCAATCGAAGTTGAATCAAAATCGCACCCGTAATTAGAATACTCGATCTGCGGTCGGACTAGTTATGCATGAGATTAACTAAATTGGATTAGCCGAGGGGTTGGGCACCCGCAGGTGGGAGAGCCACTGCAGCAGAGCCTAGTCGGTCAGTGGCGTTCATCTGGCTGCTGAGGGGGTTGCCCCAGGAGTTGTGTAAGAGAACCGAGTAGGGGCATTTTAAAATAAACATTATGTCAACCTTATATAGGCCAGCAACTTTTCCAACAAGTCGCCCCTGACGGTATGCTTCATTAATAAATTTGTTTACAGCCAGTCCTTCACAATTACATCCGGCTTATCACCTTCAACTAAAAAGCTGCGTAAAATAGTGCTTGAAATGTTTCGCCTATCTTGAGTAATGAAATTAATAGCACAAGCTTCCCTAGGCTCTTTTTACAAAGGTAAAGTCCAAAAGCAAAGCTTTTAAATATGTGTAAGGCTCACATGTAAGCTACAAGAATATTTAAATTTTTGCTTATATTGAACTGCAAATTTCGCTTATTTACCAGAAGATTTTTACGATGTACGATTTTTATGTTAAGGATGCAAAAATGTCAATTTTTAAGTGATCGCTTAGCTGAAATTATAGAAATTATATTTTCACATCTATGTATTGATTTTTTAATTAATGTCTTATATTTTTTCATAACCTATATTAATAACAGATTTAAATTAAGACAAAAATATTTATTTTTCAGGTAATTATTAATTCAATTAAGTTTTGTAATGAGGACCTAACAATTTCAAATGGATATCACAGACTTTTTTTCCTTATGATGTAAAGATTTAAGATTATACAGAAAAAAAATTTAAATGTATTATATTTCTATTATTATATATATTTGAATATTTTAACAATTTACAACTCTTAATGGACACAATTCTAACAGATCCTTATTTTATTGTTTAAGATATGAAAAAATTAAGTTCATCATAACATTACTGGGAGGACTTCAACGTTTCCAAAAGACAGTGGTTCTAAGCCAAGAAAGTTAAAAGTTAAATTCATATTAATTCAAATGTTTAGTTTTAATTTTTAAATAGAAGAGAATAAAAATAAATAAATTAAGTTGAATTGTAAACCAAATTCCATATTAAAGGGAGAGGTTTAAGAAAAGTAAGTTCGAAAGAATCGAAGTCAATGTAAACAGAGTTTCGAGCATATAGAAAATGAATAAATATTTTTGATAAAATCCGTTCTGTTCGGCCTGTAAAAGAACCGCCCATACACAAATTTGTTAACCTATTGATTACAAATTGTTGTATACTACATTTCAAATGGGATTGCGTCCCATTGAAACCAATTAATAACCGTGACGACTGCCAGCGACCAAACGCACCTTACGACCGCATTTAATTAGCTGTCCGCCGCGGCTGAAGTCTGCCACTTGGTGGCTCTGGCAGCCATCAAGCTGCCACCGCAGCCACATTGTCCCTGACTCGCGAATGACACCGCATGCCGGCCAAATCAATTAAAGACACCCAGTTGGAAGGAGGCGAGACAGACTCTGGGCCAGCGATTACCGATGCGAAATCTGGGCGAGTGAGCCGAAATAAAAGCAACCATAAATGGCTGCCTGGAAAATTGATTGAGCAGCACACGCGTTGACATTTCAATTAGAAGCCCAGGCCGGGCCGAGAGAAAAATCGAAGAAAAACCGAAAGCCCAGACTCGCAATCGCGCCAAAGAATGCCGATCCAGATCGGGAGACGGTTCCGCTGATAAGCCCTGCGACCAATTAAGCTCGGGCGATTGGGTGATTGGGTGTTTCATGATGCGATTTTAATCGGAACAGCCGGGAGAAGAGTTCAGCCCGAAGGAGACTGGAACTTTTCCCGCAGAGTTTACCATTCGAATGCGGCTGGGACGGGCCAGTGCTGTTAATTGAGCATGAAACATGTTTTGGGCCAGCTTTTTTCTTCATTTTGGCTTTTCGCGAACGGTTTTCGCAATTTGATTGAATTTTAATTTTTCAACATTTGCAAACGCGAGCCGAAAAGTCAGCTGCGCGGATTTTAACCTACTTCAGGCTGATCGCTGGACGAGTTTAGTTCGCCTCGCCACGCATTTGTCACACACACGCACAGATCGCCGGGTTGCGTAAGTTTGGCGAAACGATCTGCGGGCTCCAGAGAGCCAGCTACACATCCACAGCCACGGCTTCAGTTACAGCTGGCCATGGCTGCCCCACGACCATGCCTACTTAGCATCGTGACGAAATCAAATCCCAACCCTCCCCCTTGCTTGGGGGCCTTAATTGAAAAATCTTGATTTTCGCCCCAGCCGGATCACTTACATCAAAGATTGCTTCGCGGCGAATCCTATACCTCGGTGGATTGTCGTCCATTCAATAGCGCGGCCACGTTGACCAGGTCGCTGCGTAAACACTTCAAAATTTGCCAAACATATTTATAAAACCGCCGATCTTATGTTCCCCATAATCGCCCGATCTCGCCCGAGAATTCTACAAGCCCAAAATATGTGCGAGTACCGCCAACCAGTTAAGTTAGTGCCAGAGTGCAAGTGTTGCGTGTGCTTTCGAGAAAGGCCGACGGGCTTGGCACTTCGCTGTGTGAGCGCACAACGTGGCGTATGCGTGATGCCAGCGGGGCAGTGTCCAAGTCTCCGCAGCGGCAGGATTATCGACTGCCCGAAATTATGACTTTAGGTAGCCCAATGGTCTGTGCTTATGAGTCCAGTAAAATGCATTTTCCGCACCTCGTGTGAAGTCGCTGCCAACTGTTGGCCACATACTCGTGGGCGATGTCTGGACCTGGCCAAAAGAAAAATGGTCTGGTAATCGCCTTGTTAGGTAGGTCAGTTGTGGTTTGTTTTATTATACGAGGGGCGGGGCAAAACAAGTTATGGGAAGCTATTTAAAGGAAGCTTATATGATTAAATATGTATATTGCTAAATTCCTCTTTTAAAACCCTAACCTTTATCAACTAACCTTCCTGAAGTATATAATTGGTTTATAGCCATATAAATAGCTTGCTGAAATCCACACTAAGAGCGAAAAAGCGATCCCAGCCTCACCCCAAATTCTTTGCCAGGTTTCATCGAGCCGCCATGTCAGCCAGTCGATTTATCAGCCGCGTTAACGCACTGGGTTGGCCACTTCTCGCCGTCTGCACACGGCGTAACCACCCTCGCACAGAGGGTGACACTCGATGCATAGTGACCTTAATTGCCGACAAGTCAGCACTTGGCCATATCTCCGGGCTATTCTATTAGTTACACATTGTATCGCATTATGATGTGGCAATGCGCCTTTTAGCCAACTAATGCACAATCAAGGCCCAAGGCACACGGCACGCATGATCGCACACACACAGGCAGCCACAATTTATTGATAGCGACATTAATACCACAATTCTTGTTTTATTTTCTGCATACATTGCTCTCTATTTTTTCATGATTTTATGGTTTTTCGGTTCGGGGGCCTAGCAAATTGCGTATGCATTTATTTTTCCTAAGCTACACGCAATGGCCGCGATTAAAATCTAAATCAAATTAAGTCGCTTTAAAAGCATACGGGTATGCAAAAAAAACTTCAAAAATTCGAATAAAACTGTGGCAAAAAGAGACTTGGCCAACAATGCACCACGCGCATTTTGTGATCGGTTCATTTTTGAGCCGAGGCGTTCGCGACTATGATCTAATAAACGTTGCCAACCGAGGCTCCGCGCGAAGGTGGGGCCCAACAATTGGCCGGGCAGGTTGCAGTTGGCCAGATTTCAGTTTCCAGCCCGACTTGGAGAGAACAAAGCTGGCTCGAAGCGAGAGCTGCAGTCGAACAGTCATCAATTCTTCATCTGCACGCGCCAAAGTCGCAGCTCATTCGGGTCTCACTTGGCTCTTTCCTTGCAGCCAGATCAATTTTTCGATTTCTCGATTTTTTCCTCGGGCTTGCTACACATATAGTTACACTTTTTTGTCGCTTTGTCGCCAAACTGGTGCGTGGCTGCTGCGCATGCGTGCGAGCTTTTCGCGAGTGTTGGCCAACTGACCGAACGTATATAAGCGATTATAGGGCCGGGCTAGCCAACAGTCCAGTCCAGTCGGCCGCGCGGCTCTGCTCCACATCCCGAATCGATCCGATTCGATTTGAACCGATCCGTTGCGTAGCGTTTCGAGCCGAACCTAGTAGAACTATAGCCAATCGGAGATCAAAGTTAAAGCTATAATTGTGGTTTTCAGAGGGGCCCAAGGATAACCCGTTGGACCTACATCGATCCTGCAGGGACCGCAAACTTGTGAATTCTTTTTTGAAAAGTGCAAATGGTGTGTTACTGAATAAAGATTCTACACAGTTCGTGAGTCCTTACAAGCCAATACCAACCACCGACTGCGCTGAGTTTTAAAGTGATATCATGAAGGTGGGTCCTCGGATTTCGAATTAAAAAATTATACATGTTTTAAGGACAATGAAAAAGGACCTTTTATAATGTGAGCAATAGCAAGTGCGCGATTCGAAAAAATAACTTCAGAAAAGTTTTTACAATTTGTGTAACTCAGATTTACATAAACTAAAATAAATGATATTGGGACCTAAAACTGGATTACAACAAATATTTTTTAGATAGATGTATCTTAAGAATCCGAAATGAGGTTTCAAACCGAAATCAAGCTAAATAGTGTTGTCACAATCTTCCATGCCTAATTTTCATTTTCAACAATTTAAGCATAAACATATTTGTATTATTCTGTACAATTTTGTACAGCCATCTTATAATTTTTGCAAAACATTGCTTGGCTTAACGGATAAAATGCGATACTATTTTATGAACCGTCTACCTTTCAGACTACTTTTATATATAATCTGAATCGAAATGTGATTAAATGTGTTTGAAATTTTATAAAATTTAGCATAAAGCTTCAAAACATTTAAATTTCATTTTAAAGTGTAAAAAGTTGTAGGGTACAGAAATAACTTTTAATGAAATTAGTTTTTTAATATTTTCGATTAACATAACTTTCACCGTTTCGGTTTCAGCTCCATTTGGTAGCCCTTCTGGGCCTGCTCAGTGTGGTTCTGGCGGACCCCTCGCCAACTCTGGCACCACCCATAGTGCCCTGTGTGCACGCGGCCACCGCTGGCTACTCGTATCCTCCGCCGGCGGAGGTAAAGTTCTCCATCTCGCCCGGCGTGACAAAGTACAGCCAGAGCCCGGCGATTTCTACGTACTCGGAGAACGGACACCTCCTGCACACTTCGGTGGGGAGTTCCGGAGCCTCATACCAGTCTTCAGCTGGAATCGAGGGATTGTCCCATGGGGGCATTACTCAGATCGACAAGTACATAGCTCCGGTGCAGAAGACTCTGTTCTCCCCCTCGGCCGAATACGGTGGACCGGGCATTACATATGCGGATAAGTCGCCGGCCGCCAAGTACGCAACGGTAGTGCCTTCGGGAATAGAGGTCAAGAACGTGGTGTCCCCAGCCATCACCAAGTTGGACAACTCCTATTTGCCACCATCGCCGGGGCTCTCGAAAGTGGCCACGTATACTTCACCAGGATACACTTACAGCTCGGCCACCCCGGGAATATCCAAGGTGGCCACGTACTCCTCCCCAGCCCCGTCTAGCATTCCCTACTACGCGCCACCAGTGACGTCCAAGGTGGAGACCTACACCTCTCCTGGATACACGTACTCCAAGGCCACTCCAGCTTTCTCCAAGGTTGAGACCTACAGCTCTCCTGGTTACAGCTACGGACAGGTCTCGTCCGGAATCTCTAAGATTGCCACCTATTCGCCATCGATTTCATATTCGGCGCCTGCCATCGCCAAGGTGTCCACCTACGCCGCCCCTACTGTAAAATTGGGCACCACTTCGTCACTGCTGTCCACCCACGGAACAGGCTACTCCGCCAGCTATGCTCCCTCAATAACTAAGTACAGCCAGGCCGCAGATGTGTCCCATCAATACCTTTCCAAGCCCATAGTGGCCGCCTATCCAGCTGCTCCGGTGATCACAAAGGTGGCTGCCAGCTACGGAGGCACTGCATCCGGAGCTCTATCCCACCAATATGTCTCCCAACCCGCTCTGGTCGCAGCTCCGGCAATCGCCAAGGTGGCTGCTTACGCTGCTCCAACGGTGGCGACCTACTCATCCGCTCCCGCCATCACCAAGCTCTCCACGAGCTATGGGGCTTCAGGATCGGGGGCAGTCTCCCATCAGTATGTGTCCAAGCCGGCAGTGGCCATTTCCGCAGCTCCCGCAATCGCTAAAGTAGCCACATATGCTGCTCCGGCAGTCTCCACCTATGCCACCGCTCCAGCAATCTCCAAGGTGGCCACCTATGCTGCTCCTGCCATTTCCAGCTACTCCTCTGGCCCTGTCATCTCAAAGGTAGCCAGTTACGCAGCTCCCACTGTATCAACCTACTCATCAGGCTCTAGCTATGGAGCAAGTGACTCAGGGGCTGTATCCCACCAGTATGTCTCCAAGCCGGCAGTGACCATTTCAGCTGCTCCTGCTGTAGCCAAGGTGGCCACTTATGCTGCTCCCGCCATCTCCACCTACTCCTCTGCTCCAGTGGTGGCCAAGGTGGCAACTGGCTATGGAGGAAGTGGGTCAGGATATAGCTCAGGTGCCTTTTCCCATCAGTATGTCTCCAAACCAGCGGTGGCCATTTCAGCTGCTCCTGCCATTGCCAAGGTGGCCACTTATGCTGCTCCTGCCCTTTCCACATACTCATCAGCACCCGCTGTGACGAAAATCGCGAGCTACGGAGGATCGGGCCATGGGGCCGTCTCCCACCAATATGTTTCCAAGCCAGCGGTGGCCATTTCCTCAGCGCCAGCAATCGCTAAAGTGGCCACATACGCTGCTCCGGGCATCTCTACCTATGCCACTGCTCCTGCAATCTCAAAAGTGGCAACCTATGCGGCTCCTGCCATATCTACGTACTCCTCTGCCCCCACTCTCGCCAAGGTTTCCTACAGTCAGGCAGCGGATGTGTCCCACCAGTACATCTCTAAGCCCATTGTGGCAGCCTATCCGGCAGCTGCTCCCGCGGTGGCCACCTACTCATCCGCTCCTGCCATTACCAAGCTCTCCACCAGCTATGGAGCTTCTGGATCGGGAGCTGTTTCCCACCAGTATGTATCCAAGCCGGCAGTGGCCATTTCCGCTGCTCCTGCAATAGCTAAAGTGGCCACATACGCTGCTCCGACCATCTCCACCTATGCTACCGCTCCGGCGATCTCCAAAGTGGCCACTGGATATGGAGGAAGTGGATCGGCATATAGCTCTGGAGCCGTTTCGCATCAGTACGTGTCCAAGCCAGCGGTGGCCCTTTCAGCAGCTCCTTCCATCGCCAAGGTGGCAACTTATGCTGCTCCCGCCATTTCCACCTATTCTTCTGCACCCAGCCTCACCAAGATCGCCACTGGCTATGGGGCATCCGGCCATGGTGGTTCCGTCTCCCATCAGTATGTCTCAAAGCCGGCGATCACAGTGGCTCCAGTGACTCCTGTTCTCTCCAAGGCTTACTTGCCTGCTGCTCCGGCCGTCGCCTTGCCTGCCAAAGTAGCCACAGGATACGGAATCAGTGGCTCAGGAGCCGTCTCCCATCAGTTCGTATCCAAGCCAGCTCCGGCCGTTGCCAAAGTGGCCAGCTATGCTGCTCCGGCTATTTCCAGTTACTCGACTGGATCTGCAATCTCAAAAGTAGCCTCCTACGCCGCTCCTGCCATCTCCACATACTCATCGGCACCCGTTATTTCGAGTGGCCACGGATATGGAGGAAGTGGCTCTGCGTACAGTTCGGGAGCTGTCTCCCATCAGTATGTTTCCAAGCCGGCGGTGGCCATCTCAACTGCTCCTGCAATAGCCAAAGTGGCCACCTACGAAGCTCCAGCTGTGAGCCACATTTCCGGGGGACATGCGATTAGCTCTGGTCCCGTGTTGGCCACTAAAGTTGCCACAGGCTACGGAGGAAGTGGAGCGGGATACAGTTCGGGAGCAGTTTCCCACCAATATGTATCCAAGCCCGCAGTGGCCATTTCAGCTGCTCCTGCCATCGCCAAGGTGGCCACCTATGCAGCCGCTCCAGCAGTGACCCACATCAGTGGAGGCCCATCGATCCCACTGGAAGTGGGTCTCGGGTACGGGCCCAGTGGCCATGGACACGGCGGAGCACTGCTCGGTGCTCCTCTGACCAAGTTGACATCGGCTCCAGCATATTCCCTGGGTGGAAAGCTGGCCAGCAGCACGGCCTACGGAATCCATGCTGGTAAGTCTTTTACACAGCCCACTCACAATATTATATAATATTAAAAGTGACAGCATATTACTAATAATATCAAAAATAATAATTAATAGTTGTTGCTGTCAATGTTTGTAATGAAATATATATATTTAAGAAATATATTTTCCTTTAAGTTGAACGTAAATTAACGTAACCTTCACAAATAACAAATATGCTTTATATTATCAGTGGAATAGCTAAAACATAACACGTATACAAGTTCTAATCTCCTTTCAACTTGAAAGTTTCATGTATTGTATAAAACCATACATCTGAGGGTTTATGTGTACGCAAGCAATGCAACAAAGAATCAAACTCGTCCTTCCAGGCAATTTGGGACATGGAGCAGGTCCCACTGGCGGCTACTATGGAGCTATCTCTTTGGGTCACGCAGCCGTATCGCCAGCCCTGTCCTACCACGGTCTGCTGTCGCATGGCTCTGGTCTGGCCCCAGCCTCATCCTCGCTGGCCCATCTGGACTCCTCCCTGAGCGGATACTCGCACGGAGTGGGCGGAATCGGACCTCTGGGAGCAGGATTCTACCGCTATGCTCCAAGTGTGCCGGCCCTGAGCAGCCACGCCCCCGTGGCAGCCACCGCCTACTTAAAGTCGGCGCCCGTGGCACAGCACGCCGTTCTAAAGGTGGTGCCTGAGCAGCACCTTGAGCACTTCGTGAGTGACCCATGTTTCCCTGGGGAACGCTTCCTATAATGATTCCCTGTTATTCCTAGGACGCCCATCCTCGCTACGCTTTCGAGTACGCTGTGAATGATCCCCACACGGGCGATAACAAGCACCAGAAGGAGGAGCGCGATGGAGACGTGGTGAAGGGCGAGTACTCCCTGGTGGAGCCTGATGGCAATGTGCGCACTGTGAAGTACTACGCCGACTGGGAGACTGGCTTCCACGCCGAGGTCATCAACAGTCGCGATCAGGGCAAAATTGTGGCCAAGCGCCAGACGGAAACTAAGTCGTGAGGTGAGTCCTAAATTAGGAAAGATGCCTAATATAGGGGTCTAAGATTAGCGGGATTAGCCCTGATATCCCAGATGCCAATATCTAGAACATCAAACGTAATTCATTTATAAAAACGTAACTCCAATAACTTTTACCTACTATAATATTTTTTAAATTTTAAGATTAAATAGGACAAAAAAGGGCTTCTTATAGGAATGCATTAATATAAAAGCAGGATTTTCGAGAGCTGAACTTGCTTAATATTAGATTGCTTAGTTGCCTTTCCTTGTGATTCCATTATTTTTGAATTTAACGGAATCTCTTTGCTTTTATTACTGTTTACTTTTTAAAATCTACAAAAAATGAATTGAAAGGTTCAAAGTGCCACAACGTTATATAAAAATAAAATAAAAGTATTAGAGCAGCAGTAGTAGAAAGAATTTGTGGCAGAGATAAGACCTAAACTCTTTTCTGTCAGTCGAAAATACTACCATCTCCCCCTACACTAGTTTAAGGTCGAAGTATTCACAATTTAAAAATCTTTAGATCTTAAAATTTATATTTTAGCAAACTACTAGGCTATTTACTATTAATAATTACTTTTGTTTTATTTATTTCTTTAATGTTGTCTCTCGATAAAATGTTTTTGTGTACAGCTCTTCATAGGTCGCAAATTGTTTTGTTCGTTCAGCAACTGTAAATAGCCTCAAATCCAATCGTCTTCTCATTAAACATTAAACGTATTTATGTAAATCCCACAACGACAACGATGTCATCCTGCCACGATATATCCAATATCCAACTACATATCCGCCCTCCACACCGCCCATTCTGGATCCCCGATTCTGTGCTCATGTGATAAGCGTTTCGTCTCATTGAACTGCTTGCGCTGCTCTCATCTCAAACTGCGCGCCTCTATTATGCCCAACTACTTGTACATAAGGGATTGTATATGATATTTTGTAAAATGTGAATTTCAAATAAACGACATTCAAGAACGCTACAGTCGGGGGTGCTCGACAATGAAATTGATTAATCTTATTTTTATTGTGACAAAAAACTACTGCTACCGAAACGTTCCTATTAATTTCGTCCAGTAGAAAATATGTATATATTGGGTTTTCAAAAAATTCCTGCGGTATTTTTATTGAATTAATGCAACGTCTGCTACTTTGCCGGCTGAATCGACCAATTCAGCGATTTTGTCGCCATATTCGACGGAGCGTGGCGCATCTTCGACAACCTCTACACCAGACTGGAAACGTTGAATCCATCGATGTGCGATGGCAATGGAAAATGTATCGGGTCCAGAAACTGCTAAAATTTTATTGGCGGATTGGGATGACATTTTTGCCTTTATCGTAGTAAGTAGTACGAATTGACGAATAAAACTAGAACTATGAGCTCATGACTTTTTCGACAACCTAATACTTCTGAGTTCAAAGACATCTTTTGCAGGTCATCCACCTCTCTTACTAATTCTAAATTCTAAATCATCATTAAAATTTTATGTTTTTAGGTTAGAAATAGTTGCTTTTGAGCTGCAACAAATAATTATTAAATATTAAATCCTTTTCATATCAACAACACAGTTTATTTTCCATTTGTCTAAGTAATGTAAATTTGTTTATTGCCCGATAAACACGAAATGAACCATATAATTGTACAGTTTTCATATATACTTGTATATAATATCTAGTTTCGTACAAATAATTATTAATATGTTGTTGTTATATATAAGCCGCGAATCACATATACCTTTGTTACGACTGAAATACAGTTGGAATACTTATTCGTATAACTAGAAGTTTTGTCCGAATGCTCTGCGCAAATCCTCGCTGATGAAGAGGCCGAAATCAGTGTTTTTGGCCCGATGCGGATGCTGTGTGCAATATGTCTGGAAGATATGTCGCAGGATGCGGCTGCCCTGCAGCTCAATCTCCAAGCGTCGCCGGCTGCCAGCAGTACCCATGTCCAGATGGGCAAGGAGCCACTGGTTCTTCAGTGTGCGGAGGTCCTTCTCCAGGTTGCACAGCTCCTGGCTTTCGGTTCGAGGAACATGCAGTGGCTCCAGGGCGGCGAAGGTCTTTCTCATCTCACTGCCCTGCAACTGGACTCTTAGGTGCCTCTCCTGGCGCAAAGCCTGATGGAGCATGTTCATCTCCCGGTTGGAACTTATCGTGGTGCTGGTCACGCAGGCACTGTCCGCCTGCTGCTGCTCCTGCCAGTGCTGCTGCGCCTGCTCCAGGATGGATATCTTTTCCGCTAGTATGTTCAGGGCCTGTCCGAGGGCCGCTTCCTTAGCCAGGATCGACTGCTCCAGTTGCTCCACCGCCTCTGCGAATCCGGACAGCACGTGGCACTGCTTGCTCAGCTGCTTCTCGGCCATTTCCTTGCGGACCTGCAGCTCCGAGAAGTCCTGCTGCTTCATCTTGGCCATGTACTTGAGGCTTTTGATTTCTTTGTCCCTCTCAGCCACAGTCAGCTCAAGATTTTTCACGTCCTCATAGTGCCGTTTCACCTGGGCAGCCCGTTCCTGCAACGTGTTGCTAATTGGATGCCGCACATACTCCGTGTTCACATCAGTGGATTCCAGCAGGGTGAAGAGCTCGTCCATCTGCTCCTCCAGGAGTTGCATGCAACGCTGGCTGTAGGCGTCCACTTCCCTGGGCTCCTCGCCCTCCTGACTTGAAGCAAACTTATTGTAGTTGAGCACCAGCATCCGCCATAGCTTTTCGTGGGCTATTCCCCCATTTGAGTCCTTGCTGGCCTCTCGGGCTGTGGAGCCCAGCAACCGGATGAGAGCCCCCAGTGCCTCATTGGCCTCAAGAATTCTTTGGTAGCGGGCGCACTGCATTCCCGTCCAGGAGGCCGTCTTGCTGCCACCCAGCTTCCTCTGGAGCTTCTTCAGTTTCTGCTTGTGGGCACAGCTCTGCTCCATCAGCATCTGCATGCAGGCAAAGGAGGCGGTCTGCTCGTGACCCAGTTGTATAATGGTGTGCATCAGCCCCGCATTCGCATTCACGGCGTCTAACCCCGCTTCATAGACCTCGATCAGGGCTTCATAGAGTTGCTGCTCGTCCAGAAGCTCAACGAGCGTTTGCGGTGGCATCAGGTTTTGGTGCAATCCACTGACATAGTGAAGCACCCGACGAATAGGTTCGCAGTTCGAATGCTCATCTAGTTGGCCAGTCTTGAGCAGACGCACAAACTCGTCGAGCTGCTGCTCCTGGGCCTCCAGATCACTCCGATAAATGGCCGCATGGGTGCACAGCTCGTAGGCGCAGTGGTTGAGCCCGTGGCGAAACTGCTGGAGCACCAGCTGGAGGCTCTTTAGCAAATAGATGCACTGCGACCTGAAGATGTATCTCTGCACTGAGTAACCCTCGAAAATGGCATCGCGACCTGTTGATTTAAAACATTAAAGATTTTCCATCAGTGTTTTCAATTAAAAGCCCTGCTCTGATACTATCATCCTTTTTCTGAAATTTCCCAATTCCATTTTAAACGCGATAACATTTATAGATTTCATTATCCGAACCGCAATAGAAATATTTCGAGTACTCGTATCTCAAAAATAAAAATCAAAAACAAAAATGGAAGTTATAGCTTCTATAGGAATGATCGGAACAATAATGGAAACAATCTAAATTTCCTGTTTTTTTGGCATCTTTAGAAAATTATTTTTTTTTTTTAAAAACGTACGAGACATGGGTACGTTTTTAAACACTGTAAACTTTACTTGTAGCTTATTGGTGATATCAACCTTAAAGACAATAGGCATGGCTTTCCAATGAAATAAGGTGACTACTCTGTTTTTTTAATAATTTTTAAACGACAGTTGCTAACGCAGCCACACTTAAGGAGTTGTAAATAAGTTGAAGCCTGACAAATCAGTTCTTAATTTTCTCTCGAACGATACCACGTCCGTCGAAATTCAATGTGGATACTTCGTCGAACTGGGAAGGACATACGTCTGGCTCCACAATGAATTTAGCTGAATCAGACACAGAGGAGGTCGAGGAGTCTCCAGACTATTTATTCAGTGATGATAAGATAAATAATTTTTATGACAGCGAGGATAAAACTACATTAGAAAGCAGCAAGGAAGGCAGGTAGGAACCGTAAATATAAATCAATTTAAGGCTGAGCATATACAAGTTTTCCGTACTTATAGCATTTGGACTTTCTCCATTTAGGGCCCCAATGACAGCGGAAGGTCCAGAATCAGATAATCCATTGCCACCACCGAATTCATCGGGGTTAGTCAATATCCGCCGCTTACCCATCAAATACATGAAGAATCAGGAGCCGTTGGTACGCAGGTCGGAGTCAAAACCTTCTGGCGATAGAGAGGTACCCCCGATAATGGTACCAGAGTCCTTAAATGACCACAAGAAGCACAATTATATAAACCATCCGGATTCGTATGACTCTGACCTGCCAACCTCGGATGATATTTGGCAGACCTTTAAGGAAATAGGGGAGGGATTGGTGCCGTCGGAAGCAGATTGGCCTCTACGTTGTAGGGTAGGTCTGAAAAAAGTCTATGCCTTCACACCCTGGAGAACCGGAAAACATGATTACCAAGGGAATCTTCTCTAAAATATTTCCTCAGGAAACGAATGCTGCGGAGGGACTTTTTAACGGGGAAAAAGACAGCAAGTGTATCAATGACTCCAAGCATCGTCGCATTTTTAGCGATGCAGAAATCGCCTTTAATCACATAAATATTGGTGAGGAGGAAGACCGGGCCCTGGATGATTGGATACAATTGGAGGGGCTGAACGAACCTCAAAGCGATATTGAAGAGTTTGATAAGCTATTGAGCTTAGCTAGAGACCTGGAGAAGAATCGGGATGTCCTGTTTGATATGTTAAAGCCCAAAAACCTTCCTACCACGCAGGCAAAATTGAATGAGTTACCTTGTAAACTCTATGCTGTTGAGCCGCAGTGCAGAACACGTGCGCCCGATGAAATGATGTTGGAAGCTATTTCCGAAGACGACGTTCCAGAGATTAACATTGTTGAGTTATTTAAGGAAATGGAACTGCATGGGCTTAGACCAGAGCGCCCCGTCATTCTTGATGTTAGAGATATTGGATCAGTCCCGGCGAAGCCCGAAGATGAGGCAGCGATTCAGGACTGGCTACAGCAATGCAGTGGCAGCATTTCCCATCAACTACAGTTTCCGATTAATGAGCAGAGTGGCAAGCCAACGTCCACGGATCCAGGAGCCATTGATTTCGAAAGCGAGATAGACAAGGAACAGACAAAGGCCAGGACATCGGGAAGGTCCATTCGGTGCTCTCCCCCTGAGAACGAATGGCAGAATAGCTTCGCAGTGCGCCTTGGGGACTTCGAGGATATCATTGACCAAAGTATGACGGAGTACAGGGACCCGCAAGCCAAAAAACCCCGCTCTAAGTGGAACCACCAATATGGCTTCAAGTCCACAGAGCGATTGGCGAGATCGTTGGTGCTTCCACCCTTGCCAGCTCATATCGAGCAGTGCCTCCAGAAGATCAGGATTCTAAGACGTCCCACCAAACGTCAAAGCGAGTTCCCGAGCTTGCCTGTTGGAATGAAGTTCTGCAAACTGTTTTGCACCCTGCAACTGAACACAAACTTGGATCTAGATATGGCTGCAAAGACCCTTGATAACGCCATTTACAATAGAGATGTGGGTGTGATCGAAGTGCGGTATGAGGCCACGCAGATAGGCTGGATATGGGCCAATGGCACCGTGATGATTCTCAACGGCAGAAGTAACGCAATGTTGGCCGAAACCCAATGCGATATCGTGGCGAAGATTATGGGGAGGGAGAATTTCAAGGCCGACCCCTCCCACAAGTTGTTACATTTACGTCTCTTTTCCGTTGCCAACTATCCCTGGGGTGTTAATTTGGATAAATTTAGTGAGCTCCACTGCCTTTCTTCAGAACCATTCCTTCGTGAGATGAAGTTCTGCTACTACGTGAATAAGAATGTGCCCGGAGTGGCAGCCAGGCTTTATGAGTCGGGAATCGTCCAAGTGTTTGCCATGACCACGGCTGAGGCGGATGAAATGCTGAAGAAAGTGTACCTACTTTCAGCCAGTTATCGAATGCCCGAACTCAAAAATAAAACAAAATACAATCGAGTCCAAAAATTAAAATAAAAGGTTAAAAAAAACAAAATAACAAGAGCAAAAACTAAAACATCAAAAAATATGTGTTCAATATGTACGCAATTAAATATAAAGTATAATCAATTTTTATATTTCTGAGTTAAGCGCTTAGGGATACCATTATCAAAACTATTGATTAAAGTTAGAAAAAAATACCCCTTACACTTTTACAAAAATTTAAAATGTAAGCGCAAGACAGGTGAAAGTTTAAGCGTTGCACCGTGCTGAAGTAAACTTATTCTGCGAAAGAACGTCTAGAACCTCCATGCCTAGTCCCAACTTCCTACCTCTTAAAGTTTTCGAGATGTCACCGTTGACACGGACGAATGGGCTGACTGATATTGCTGGATCGACTCGACTGGTGATCCTAATCAAGAACATACTACAAATACTTTAAGGGTCGCTACGCTCTACTTTCTGACGAAGCTAATGAACCCCTTTCCTCAACGAGAAATGGATACTCAAAATGTATGAAATAATAAGATCTAAGAACGACTTCAAAGTACAAATAAAGAATATCGCTCACCAAACTCGCAGGCCGTGGGAAACTTCTCGTTGATGGCGTGGCACACGATGGTCAGTTTCTCATTCATCCGCTCGAGTAGGAGCATGACCAGCACCACGTCGTGCTCCCCTCCGCGCAGAAGGAACTGCTCGGGGACGAAGGCCAGGACGTGCTCCAGATGCTGTCGCTGCAGCCTCAGCTCCACAGTCTTGATCTGCTGCTCCAGCGCCCTGCCGTAGGCCTTGCTCACACTGAAAATGTGCTGGTAGTCCGTCTGACTCTGATTGGATCCTTCCTCCTGCTGGGACTCGTTGGCACTGCTGAAGTCCTCGATGGACAGGGTGCCGTCCGCGCGGAGTTGCAGTTGTTCCTGCAGCTGTCTGACCAAATCCCTGAACTTCATGATGGTCACGTCGCGGTCGTATAGACTTTCCATGGCTGCGTTTTTCTGCTGCTCAAGGATCTTTACTTGGCTGCTCAACTTGTCGATTTCCTCGCGCAGATCGGTTTCCAGCTCTTGGTTGCTCTCAATAAGTTGTTCTTGGATTTGTTCCAGTGCCTCCAGTTCGTTAACTTCGTCCTCCAGCAGCTTGACGCGATCTTCCAGCTCTAGCTTGAGCGAAGCCAGCTGCGTAACCATGGACTCCGCTCCGAGGGATGCATCTACCTGCTCTTTCAGATCCATTAGTTGCACCTCCATGTTGTCAACCCTTCTGCTTAGCAATTCTTTAATACTTTTCAGCTCGTTGATCTCCGAGTGCTTCGTCTCAAGTTCCTTGTGCGTTTTCTGGCCCAGCTGCTTCTCCTGGGCGAGAGTGTCCCTCAGTCGGACCACTGTCTCCCGGAGGCGTTGGTTGTACTGCTCCAACCGAAGGAACTCGCCGGCTGATTGGCTAGCAACTCCCACACCCGAGTGCTTCTCACTTTTCTCAATGCGTAGACCCTGCTGCTCCTCCTGCTCCGCCTTGAGGATCTCCACATCCAGGCTGAGTTCGTCATTTCTTTCCTGTGCCATTTCCAGCTCCATCTGCAGGGTCTCCATGCGCTCCTCCGCCATTTCCTTGTCCAGTGTGAGCAGCTCTATGCTCTCAGCAATCTCGTCCAGCTCCCTCTTAAATTTGGAGGAAGCATCCTGGGCCTCCCTTAGTTCGTGTCGTGATCTCTGCAGCTCCCTCTGGAGCAGTACCTGCTGCGTCATGATCTGCGACTTGAACTCCATGAGCTGCTCGTTGTGAATCCGCATCCGCTCTAGCTCTAGAAGCTTAAGTTTATCCTCGCTCTTCTGCCCCCTCAGCAGCTGAAGTTCCTCCTTTAGTTGGCGGAGCTCTGGGCTATCCAAGGGCGGAGCTACCGAGCTGGGAGTTCGGAGTGCTGGCCCAGGGGTAAACTGGGGTCTCAAGATCTCCAGGAAACGCGGTTCCACAAAGGCTGCTGGCGCAGTCCGCTTCACCGAGCTCGTGGGACTCATGCTCGTCTTACTGCGCTTGGGAGCCAAGGCCAGGGGCACCGGCATGGCCAAAGTGAGCTGCGCCGTGGAGCTCTGGGCCTGTGCTGTGGTTGGCTTGGGTTGGCTAATCCGCGTGGGCCTCAATTGGGTGTAGGATGTGGATCGCCTCTGGTTGCAGGTCATGTTTGGCGGCGTCAGTTGGGCAATGGCCTTCTGTGCTGGCAACTCTCCTATTGTGCTTGTCTGGAGGGGATTGGCAGGCGGCCCTTGCCTCGAGTTCGATGCATCTTTGATCTGGGGCTGTTCTTTCTTCTTCGCAGCCTCCTCTTCCTTCCCTTCGTGCTGTGGTAAGTCTTTGCATTCCTCCCTTGCTTGCTCTAAGACTCCACTCCTCTTGGGAGAGGTGTTTTTTTCTATGACGTCCTCCACTTGCGGAGGGCCTTCAGTTACCATTGGATTCTGGAACAAAATTGACTGATTTTACCACTTTATTGAAATATTTTTAAAAAAATAATTAAGGTGAAAAATAATGAATGACAAGAGTGCATATTGAAGTATTGAAAGTAAGACAATGGATATTTAGGTAACTTATACTATAACTTTGTTTATTCTTGTTTTTATTTTATATAAGATGTATACGCGCGAACAGTCAGTTGTTTGGCTTGGCCTATATTTTATGTATTTAGTCGCATTTCCACAACTCACCTTTGGAAGCTGCAGAGGTTGTTGTTGGCTCCCCAAAAACTTCCCGGAAGTCTTCGCTAGTGCCTGTTCCTTAGAGGACTGGGTGTTCCTGTTCCTATGCTGTGGTGATGGAGTAGAAGCAGCTGCCTTCGCCTTACCAGACGTGCTGGCCATCTGCTCCCTCTGGTTATCCTGCAGGAAGTAGCTGAGGTTACACGCCCACTCGGAACCTCTCGACTTGCATTACTCACCTGCTCCTCCACGGACCTGCCCCCGCCGCTCCGCCTCGAAAGTTTCGCTCTCGCCCCGTCACGCTGCATTTCATCGGTTTTTCGATTATCCGCTCCTTTCGGCAACTCGGCAATCCTCACCAGCTGCTGGGCACGCACGAAGAGTCCGCAATTGGTAGGACACTTGAAGTAGATGCTGCCGTGGACACTCCCATTGTTTTTACCCAGAGGTGCGTCCAAAACCACGCCGTACCAGAGTCCGGCGGCGAAATTAGTGCGTCCCACATAGGCAACCGTGCCCTGCAGATTTTTTCCCGTTACCTCAACGCGCTGGCCAAGTTTCAGTTCTCGGGGGCTCATCATATAAGCGTTGGGCTTACGTCATCTTGTGGACTTGGTAGCCCAGTTGGATGAGTCGATGGCGTGTGTAATCCCAGTTAGCAGCTTGCAAAACTGCAGCACTGAGCAAAACCGATGCGAAAGCGAGTCATCATGTGCCTAGGGCCCCACCCCAGGAAGTCAGATATCCAAGGCGCACGCGCAAGAGGGAGGTTTAAATTTGGCGGGTGGTGGACTGAATGAAAAGGTCAGCACGTGGGCGGCCTCACAATTTTGCTGTTTATTTAACCAATATGGGATACAATGTAATTTAATTAAACTTCTTGCAATTAACATTTCCTCCGTTTAGGCGGGGGCTCCTCAGTGTCCCGCGGACAAGCCCGCGCTGCCTGCTTCTCAATCTTGGCAATTATCAGCTGCTCTTCTGTCAACATGGCCATAATCACTTCCGCATTTTCCCTTAGAATCTTAGAGGATCCGCCGCATGCCGGATCACGTTCGAACTCCTCCTCGACCAAACCCAAAATATTTTCAGTTATCACGTCAAAAGAATTCACTGATGACTCGTCCTCTTCGGACTCTGCCTCCGACTGTGAACTATGTTCTTCCAATTTCTCCTGTGAACAGGAATCTTCTTCCAATTTCTCCTGTGAACAGGAATCTTCTTCAAATATCTCCTGTGAACACGAATAGTCATCTAATTTGTCCTGTGAACAGGAATTCACTTTCACCTGTGAACATGAGTCTTCTTCCAATTTCTTCTGACAACTTGAAACTTCCTCCATGCTATCCTCCGATGCCGAGTGTTGTCGAGTACCTATCTTCCTCTTCAACACTCTTCCCCTTCTGCATCTGGAATCTTCACATTGTTGCACACCACAGTCGCCCTTCTCCTCGAAATCCAACTGAATCGGGGGGGGGTTCTTTGTTTACCAGTTGAGATATTCTTTTGGCATCACTAGCTGATAGCATGTTAATTGGTCTCAGGTCGCGGGAAACATGCCGATCGCAAAATGGACATGTGGCTATGACTTCTACTCTTGTCCCCATAATTCCGAAAATATTATACAACTCCTAGTCTTAACTGTGTAGTTCTAAAGAAAGTACTGACATGAATGAAGAAGTTTCAGTACAAGCTCACTTGATTACTTGTGCTGAGCCTGCCCTTCTCCACCTACCGTTCACCAAGTGTTAGGGTCGTTTTATCGTTTCTCTTAAATCTTTAATGCGCAATTGTTATTTACAATTCAATAAATTCAATCCATGCACTTAACATCTCACAAAGAACATTTAAACATGTACGATTTATTATTATTGCCGATTTATAACTTGAGAGACCAGAAACTATTGCCTACATCGAATGGTTTGGTTGTGCCTTTTGCTTAATACGTGTTGTCAACTAGTGATTTAGCTGCTATATGTATATAATCTGATCTAGAAAACGTTGCGGCATATGGGACAGGTGGACTTGCTGCTGGTGGTAAACCACTTGTACTGAAATAGTTGACAGCGTTAGTACCGAGCTAATTCAAAAGAAGTTCAAGGAGTTTTACCAAACAAGGTCCGTGGAATTTTTTCTTGCAGGTTTTGCACGTGAGTTTGGGTAGCTGACAAGTGTCCTGGTGGATGACGGTATAGCAAACATAACACTCTTCCACGCCCTCAAACTTTTTGTCCAGGTTGTTCTTCCACATGCTCAGGCCATCGTATATGGTGCCATTCTGAAAAGAAGTAATTACATTATTATTATTATTATATTTATAAAATTAGAATCTGATTTGACTGGTGAATTTACAAGCTATTTTCAAATTTTAAGTCATTTATATGAGCATCAGATTGTATGCAGAACATTGTATAAATACCTGATGTGTCAGGAAGATGGTCAACTGCATGCCCACATTTCGCGAGGACGCCCGTCCCCCAATCTGCTTGCCGCACTCGACCTTTACAGCTCCCAGCGGGTAGTTGGGGGCCAGAGTTATTACCAGCTCCATGCGGGCCTCATCAATGGCATAGACCGCCAGCACTTCTCGAGTGGAGGAGTGAACTGTGACCTAAAAAATAAGAAACATTCGATATAAAGTTCTCGAGTTGTATAAATTACAATTCCAGTAGTCTTTGCTTTCCCTTTCTGTCTGAAGGGAATTACAAAGCGAAAGAATATATCCTCCTTTAAAGAGACATGGTGACCCTTGAGATCTTCCGTGTTATTGTCATTATTATACTCCTGATTAGCATTATCGTGGTTTTTTCCCTGCGCCTTAGCTCTCAAGAGCAAGAGTAGAAATCGAGCGGCGGTAACCGGCTCACCTGCATGTTCTCGTGCTTCTCCTTGCGGTTGGCGATCGCCTTGAGCTCTTCGCTGCAAATCAGCGAGCTCACGTAGTTGGTGGTGAGGTTGTCCACGAAGTTTTTTTGCCTGGACTGGCTCGTGTTCCACCATCTGCGCACCACGGCCGGCAACTTCCGGAGCACCTCCGTGTACAGGTGGCAAACATATCGCTCCAGTGGTAGCTTGCGATCTGTAAAATATAACAAAAGTAGACTTATCAAGGCAAGCCAGGCAGAAAGATGTCAAATAATGTTTACGTAGAGAACACTTCGGTTAGCTTCATTGTTGTTTAGTGTATTGAACGTTTTTCTCTTTTTTTCTGGATTTCCAATTTATTCGAAAGTATGGCTAAGCCAATAAATTTCAAGGAAATGCCCTCCGAGATGCCTCCGGCCAAGCGCATCCAGCTTGAGGGCGAGGTTTCGGTGGCCGAAGCCATAAACTTCCTGAAGACCCAATGCGACACTCGCAAGGAGCACAAGCCGGAGGACCCCCTTCAGGAGGGGCCCACCGTGGCGGACGAGCTCAACGCCCGCCTAGCAATGGTCCATGTGCGCGAGGCTCGCGCCAAGCGCATTCGTCGCCTAGTCAAGTATCCCACCAACGAGACCCAGGCATTGTACAGGTAAGAACATAACTAAATTTCAACAAGCACGCATCATCCAAGATCTAGAGATTACTGCAAATAAGGTGAATGCCAGGCTTCAAGGTGATTTTTTTGACTCGCATATAAATCTATATATATATATTGACCTACAGGTTTATTTGCGTCTGTCCCCGATACCATCCGTGCTACGTGCCCTGCCAGCACACGGGACAGATCATCATCGACCGGGACGTGTTGTCCCGGGAGGAGCACATATGTTTTTTGGCTACGCCCAAAAAGGACTTCTCCTCTCCGCAGTTGGCCAAGCAGTCGCGCTATTACACCAAGAAGATCTTTGTTAACCAATGCACAGCCCGTGTTGAGCGGCTGGCCGATCCGCATCCGATGCGAGTAAGTGACACCTACAATTTCTTCAAGGAGTACCTCTCGCCTCGCCACATAGCCGCTCTAGAGAATCAAATGAAACCCAAGCCGCCGGTGGAAGCTATGTCAATGGAGAAGGCGCTGGAGTACATGGAGGAGGAGATGCGTCAGCGAAGGGCGGCAAAGCGCGTCCACAAGCGCAGATGCAAGGGCCTGAAGAAACGCATCCTTTTGCGCCAGCGGAAGCAGATGCAGAGGATCATTTGCGTCCTGTTCGAGGAAATGAAGGACTTTCTTCTCAATGATCAATTCATTGTAGACGAAAACTCTCCTTTGTGTTGTGTGATTCTTGAGAGACTTCGAGAGTTTACAGGTGAGTGCTCACAAAGTCAGCTGGCAGATTTGCCTTTAATTTAACCTTTAAACAAACCTTTTACAGATCAAGAGTTCTACACGACCAGTAACCTACGGGAGTATCAGCGAATATTGGCCAACAACCTGACCGTTTGGATCAACAAATTCATCTCAAACTTGAACATTTACTTAGCGCCCCAACAAATACCTGTCCAACGACAAATGATGGCAGAGAACGATCCCGAGCAGTTTGTGCCGTTGTCGGATTTCATTTCTGTCTCCGACGAACCAGATGCTGAGGAAATGATGGAGGATGTTGAGCATGGAGCCGCCGAATATGATTATGGATATGGGGAGGACTATTTACCCGACGTGCTTAATACCGATTTGTCGGAGGAAACAATTATTAACTAAGGTTCAGCTTACCCTTCAGCTGAGCCCAAGTGAGCTCCTTGTACACGCCGTTGCTATGCACCTTGGCGCCGTGATTTTTGAGTATGTCCACTGGCATTGCGCGGAAGAGGAAATGTAGAAAATTCTGTAACGTATACGAGAAAATTTTAAGTGCAAACACGAAATCCAAAGTAAATTGTATGTATTGTTTCCCAACCTCTTCATATTTGTTATCGTTCAGCCAATTGGTGTAGACAGCTCGCAATGCAACCGGAGATTTGGCACAGGCATTGATAATACAATCCCATAAAAAAAGGTAACTTAGTGCATCATGTCTGTCAATCGGTTCCAGGTCTTCCAGCTCTGCCAGCTTGAATGTGAACTCTTCCAGGTATTTTTGTATTAGGGTATCGTAGCGAGTCAGGTAGTCCTCGAAACGATTGAGGAAGTGCCATTTGGAGATCGTGCTTGTGGCGCCAAGGCTCTCGCTCTGCTTCTCATTTAACTCGATGTCGTCGGCCACAAAGTGTGGCGTTAATTGGCGGAGGGAGTTTACGGCACTTAATCGAATCGAGTGCTGGGAATTGTAGAGCTGCTTGAACAGGAAATTACACAGGTGGTCCAAACTAATGTTGCTATTCGACTTGCAGAACTGAAACGTTAAAAGTTTTACTGTGTTTTAGAAGCTCCAAGTAATTTGGCATAACAGTGCAAAAGAAACATTTCAATTTCCTCTACACTTACCGAATAAACAAAACTGTAATCAAGGAGCTCTAGGGTCGGCGTAAGGCGTTCCAGCATGGCTTCATAACACGCCTGAAATCCGGGCTCAACACTCGTTTCGTGGGTCAACTGATAAAATGACTTGAAGAGCACTACATTGACTTCCTTAGCAAACAGAGAGTCCCATTCGTCGATCATGTTTTTGAGTAGTTCCGTTGAACTCTTCTGCTTCTCAGAGCGTATAAATTCAATCAACGAGGCAAACAGCTGATAAACAGACACAACGAACAGAGAAGTCTGCAATTTCAAAATACACTTTTTAATAAATTCCAAGTATAAAAACTTCTCGCAATACCAACCTTTGGATCATGAAAGTGAGCTATGGACTTAGAAACAGATAGAATCCAGGAACTGAGACCAATGCGAATAGCATCCCAGTTCTTTATGCTCAGCTCGTAAGGAAATCGATTCAAAACTTGGGTTAGAAGCTTGATAAACTCCACTGTATTTATAACAGATTCATAGGGTTGTTTGTGTATCTCCCTAAAAAACATTTTGTGCGCTTTTAAATTAGAGCGGAACTACAAATATCAAGAAGTATGTATGTCTTACACATTGTAATGAAGTAAATCCTTTTGGATGGCTTGCTTCTCCCCTATGCTGGTCAAAAACTGCACGGCTGAAATAATAATATTACGATCTGTTTGTTCATTCACCTCGGCTTCGAAATTGTTCAATAGTAGGGCATGGAAAACGGATGCCTTTATCCAAATCTCAGGTGGTTCTGTTCTCATTATGGCCGAATTCAGAGTGATTGCCTTTTGAGAAAGCTTAGGCAGAAGAAACTGCAAACCAAAGAGGGTTAAATAACGATCTAGGTTTCATTTTAACATTTTTACCTGCACTGCCATCACATAGGTATTGAGAGCTCCCTGCGATACCAAAGATTCGGAGAGATCCTCGTGTAGCAAAATGGAGGCACTTTCTTCGAACGCCGCGTACTGAGCACAAAATGTAAAGTAGCACAGAAGACGACATCCTATCACACTAGTCCGGTGCACTGCATCCTGCTGAAGACGTTCTTTGACTATTCCAACCAGATCGCTGGTGTTGCCCATGAAGCTTTGAACCTTCTCCGACAGGATCAGCACTAGTTCCTCCGAAGACGATTGCAACTGTGAAACTTCCAACCAGGTCTCTGCCGTTCCTGCTACATGAATACACTGAAGAAGTTCAGCAATTAAGGGCTCGCTCCAGTTCTTGAGCACATCAGCGTTTGGATCACAGTAGTCCTCGGTCAACTCGTCTTCAGGATCGTTTGTGTCTTGGGTTGGAGGGTTTTGATAGACAAGTTTGTAGATGGTTGAAAAGTTAAGGGTAGAACGTTGAAGTAATGGTAATATATTATTCTTGGCCAATGAAGCACTTTCGAATGGAACTCCCGCACTGACAGATCCTTGGAGGGCTTTTATAAGCACGCAATGGTTTTCAAACTTCTGAATCTTTTCAATTGTTTTTAGGGGGGATTCCAGTAGAGACGCTATTGTTGTGTCAATTCGTTCCAAGCGTTTCTTTTCGTCCTCAATATTTTCCGTGGAGCAAATGACAAACTTGGCCATTGCCTCTGCCATTCCGTCTAGATTATCCGCTTTCAATTCTACTGAATTTGCCAAATTCTCAACAATCTCCGCACAAGCCTTTAACATGTCATCACTTATCTCAATGTCTTTACTTGAAAGTGCATCCTGCCAGCAGGTGGTAATTTCCCACAGAGTATCCTCTGACAAATAATCTTCCGGTCGATGCTCAAAACTAAATTTGAACAGTTTAAGGAAGATCTGTTGGCGCACGTGCAACGAAGAGTTGTCGTTGCTGCAAATCACAGGCATGACCTGGGCAATAAAGCTCCCACACACTTCCACCATGTCGTCGACAACAGGCTGCTCGAGGGGCCCGCTCATGGCCAGCAATATTTTATCCACAGTTTCAGCATTAATGAGTATGTCTCCCGTGTCCGTTTGAAAGAAACACTTGTGAAGCAAGTTCAGCTTCTCCCGATCATTGTCCACGACAACTTCCCCTGCTATCCGAGCAATCACGGCACAAACTTCCGAACCACTTAGCATTTGTCTCACGGCTGGCTCAGTACACAGCGGATAAGATAGTAGACGGTGGAGTAAAAGGTTTTGCACTCGATGTTGTGGTAGCTGTAGGGGAAATTCAATTTAGAATGGATTTACTTTTTTCTTATCAATATTTACCTTCATAAGCGTTTTTTCAATATATTCAAATCGTTTATCCGACCCTACCAACGGCAAAATCTCAAATACGATCTCAACCACAAATTCGCAAGAATCATTATCAAGTTGTCCCAGCAATGAAACAAATTTATTGAGTGATCCCTCCAGGTCACCGACATCAGTTAGGCTCTTGTAGAATTCGGCATCGGTAAACATTTTGGTAAGGGTTCGAATTTGCTCAATGTAACGCGAGGATGAACTACCACTCTTACTGTTCTTAGCCTTATCAAGGCAGATTCTCACCAACTTCACAACCAAATGTTTTAGTTCCTTCTGTATAAAGGCTGCGGCTTCTTGAGCTTTTTTGACTGGCGTGGAAGGTTCGCTTTTCTCCACCTTTCCATCTTGTACCTCCGCAAACTTTACACTCGGGGTGTCCAGACTCGGGTTCGCCACATGCAGATCCTGAACTAAAAGCAGGACATGTGAGAGCAGCTGCTCGTTCACCTCCTCGGCAGCCAGATCTTGGGTGACCAGCTCGAAAATACGTGTCCAAAACTGGTTCAGCAACTTGGCATAGAGTCCACCATTATCCAATCTATTGTTAATCTGCCGATCCCAAAAGGCCACCAGTGCTGAACTGTGCTGGAAGAAGATCTTCACATGCGCACTTTCGCTTTTCAGCAACCAGCCAATAGGTTCCAGTACGTTGTTTTGAAGTAAGCTTGTTGCAAATTCCTCATCCTTCTGCTCTCGCTCTTTGTTGTTGTTAATCTGTTGCAGCAGAAAACGTAGACACTCAAAATAGGCATTGTGGATCACAGTACAATCGGATTTGGGGAGTGGGGGATCGAATTTTTCCGTGACTGCCAGTTTCATGTCGTCAAAGAATCGTTGGTAGAAATCGTAGATATCGAAATCTTGGAGAGAGGCCGGGGTAATTTTAGACAGAAATGGTAGTAGATTCGGACAGATGGCCTGAGCGTTCCGATTGAAACCATTTCGAAGAAGGGAGGAAAATTTAGGCAGGAGAGCCTTTCGAATGTTGAGCGGAACAAACCTGCAAAGTAATTGTAGTAAAAGCCGAAGGGTAACATTTAAGAGCTAATAGCTTACCAATCTTCGTAGTTGCTTTGTAGGAGCAAAACACATCCCCATATGTGGGGAGCCACTACCGGATCAGCATCGTCTATAAACTGAAAACAAAGGGTGGTCAACTGCGCCTTTTGAGGCGTGATTACTTCCAAAAGGGCAACCGTTTGCAGGATGTGATAGATGCACTCAAACCAAGCGGACCTTTAAGATCAAAATTACTTTTTTTAAAGAGGAAAGGTTTTTATTTTTTACTTTTCAGGATACTTACTTTATGGGCGGCACTTTGTGCTTGGCAAAGCTCCAAAACTTCTGGTGCGTCACCAGACTGACGAGCCCCTCCTTGACCTGGGTGAGCTCCCTAGTCTGCGACGTTTGCTCAATGAAGAAAGACAACAACTTCAGGCTGCTGATAATCACGCGCTGGTACTTCTGTTCCGCATCCTCCGCAGTAAGACTTTTTCCGATAGAGAGAGTGGCGGCTGTGTGGAAGGTCAGGTTGCGGGTAGCGTACTCGAGGATCTCCACCTGACAATGCAGACACACTTCTTTTGTGCGGTTTGAGTTTCCCGCGAAAGTGTCTCGAAAGGATTGGCCCGCGATGCTGGCGGCAGGAGCGTAGGTATCGAAACGGCTGCCGAGCCAAACGGGAACGAGCAACTTTAGGTACGGGGCCATCGCCTTCTTGCACTTGGCCATGAGCAACTGCAGCACCGTCTGCGTCAGCTCCCGAACATTGTGCTCCGGATCGCTGGCCAGGTTCAGGTAGTACTTGGGCCACAACGGGAGGATGTTCTTAAGGGCCTCCAAGTCAGACTGTTCGATCATATCGTGCAGCTCCTGCAGAGCCTTTTTCTTGGTCATGGGGTCCTTCTTGGACAGCTTGCGCAGGATTATCTGCGTCTGTGGACTGATCGTTGCCTCGAAGCTGTCTGGCATTTGTTCGGCACTGGCGAATCCCGGAGCAAACGGCACTAGGCCACCGCCATCCGTCTGCGCCGAGAAGCCCACAAAAATAGGCGTGGAACTGCCCAGCAGTTCGGCAGTGCGGCTGCTGCTTGAGGGCTAGGTGGTGGGGAGATGATTATATGAGTAAGCACCATAATTATGACTAATTACGTCTTACCTTTGCATTATTTTTGGTGCGCGGCGCTTGTTTTGTCTTTCCACCCATTTCTGGCTCTTCTTCTTATCGATAGCACGTGGCGAGTCCGGCAACCCTCAGTGCTCGTATTTTTTAAGCTGTCCGGCAGCCCTTTTTCTGTTGGTATTTTTAAGCATGTTTACACTAGTAGTTAAGAGATATGGGGTTCACGTGGGGTATTACTGGCATGCATATTGTTCTTCCTAAAAAATGTTTAACAACAATGTATTATTCTCTTCTCTACCTATCGAATGACCCAGAGTGCTACCCTAGAACGTTGTCGATGTATTTGCGGCTTTTTTGCCAAACCATCGATAGCGTCGATACACTTCGACATTTATCGTCACTAGTCGGCACGTGTTGCAATTGTTTTTATTTTACTTAGCTTAAATAATGTCAAAATTTCTGTCCTATTACAACCTGTTTCCCATACCGGATCCCAAGGAGTTTCTGGGTCTAGCCGCGGACAGGGAGAAAGGTAATGTAGTGACCACACTGGCGCGCAATGTTGTGGTAGTTTTGAATGTGAGTTCTGAGCTAAAGGAAGTAGTTCCCAAACAATATATGCCGCTTTCCGCAGATTAGCACTCAAAAACAGTTGCTCAGTTGGTCCCTACCGGAAAAGCTATCTTCCAAGGTTGTTTACGACCCCAGCAGTCAGAAATATGTGGGCGTCTTCGGAAACCATTCGCTGCGGCTGTGGGATGTGGACACCAGTGAAGTGGCCAAGTGCAAGAAGCTAAAAGTAAGTGCACTCAAAAGTGTCCTAACTGAGGTACTTACTACTCTAGCCTACCTTTCAGTTCCAAAAAAGTATTGCCCATCTGGTGGAAACCAACCGGGAGGCCTTGGTCCTCTACAGTGATGGGTATTGCGAAACCCTCTCAACGGCGATAGCCTCTCGCAAGGACCAAAAGGAGGACACAGCTGAGCAACTGACCCTTGCCAACAGCAAGGTCATTAGCAAGCCCTCGGTTTATACCTTGGCCCATGGTCAGCAGGTGCTAACATACTTCCAGGAAACGAAGGCCACCGGCGAAATGCAGCTCATCCGGCTCTCCTTGACCACCGCCAATCGTCGGAAGTATCTCATCAAACGGGAGGAGGTCCGCCTTACAGGCTATGCCGTCGTGGAGGGTGATGTAGCTCCCCAACTATTAACTATCTGTGAGTACAGGCTAAGATGAGATGGGGGAATGTACATAGGCTAGCTACGACCTTTTTTAATTCTTACCAGTGTAGTGTTCACCAAACAAAAATAGCAAAGATCGTGCCCATAAATTTTCATAAAGTACCTTACACGGTTTTATTTAAACATTAAAATTAAATTATCCTAAACGTTATTTAGTAAAACCACGTAAAATTTTATGAATTGCTGCTAGCTTCAGTGATTTAAAAACAATAGTATTTACATTTATTGTTAGAGTCGTCCGATTTTTTATTAAATATAATTCAAAATTCTTAAAAATATAAAAAATAGTATTCCCAATATTATAAGATAATATGTCAAAAAACACCGAAGCTATATTTTGTTTCATATTATTTTAATACTAATTTTCCGTTAATTTTCCTATGGTGATCAATAATATATATTCTTTATGGGGTCGAAAACTTCTCCCTGACTGCTTTGCAAACTTCTGACTGAGATCAATATATAAAACAAGATAACCGAACGCCATCTCCATAGAGACACTTTTAAGGCCCAATCAAAAATATGGGTTACTCATCGGGGATCTAAAGTCTCCACAATAATTAGTAACATAAAAGCTATTATTCATAAAATACTTTATTTTTAGGGTCCGACAAGCGGATCTTCATGCTCAATCTGGCGGAGCGCACCTCCGAGCGACCGCCTGGACAATTCGTGTCAATGCTGGCCGAGCTGAATGTGGAAAGCAAGTTATCTGTGCATGGAGTCTCGCGGAACTTTGCTGCCATCTACGGCGCAAACTACGGACAGGAGGGCGCCTCGCTTTTAGTCTACAACACTCAGTTCAAAGTCGTGAATGCCAAGCAGTACTTTAAGGTGTACCTGGACTTCTCTCGCCTTTGGGCCGGCAATGAGCATATCCTGCTGGCCATGGGTCAAAATATAGCCGCCGTGCGCTACCGAATGAACCGTGAGGTGTTAGTGGATATGCTGGGATCCCAGTTTAGTGACACCCACCTTTCGCCTCTTGAACTGGATCACATCAACGAGGAGGAGTACCTGGAGTCCGTAATCAAGTTTGATGGCAGTACAAAGCCTTTCAACTACTCTGCTGTAAAATCAAAAATAAATAACCAGCTGCCCACGGTGGATATCCAAAAGGCAGATGGCAGGGAGTTGGCCTACGATCCTCCCGAGGTAGTAGACCAGGAGATGGATGAAATTATCAAGCAACACGTCCATGGAGAGATCACCAGCTGCGAGAACGGGTTGGAAGACGTGAGTGTCACCCTTATGACGAACTTCTTTGATACGGGCCCAAAGAACTTAGCTGTACAGGCCTTGGTTCGGCAACTGGAAAGAAGTGGAGCCGGGGAGGAGGAGATCATAGAGAAAATTCTTACACTCTTTATCAAAACGGAGAACACAGAACATGTGCTAATGTGCCTGCGGCGCTACAGTAATATTTCTGAGAGAATGCTAGCCTGGTCGCTGCGGTTTGCTGTAGATCAAAGCGCAAATCGCTTTCTCGTTAATGGTGATGCTAACGATAAACCATTGAAGAAAAGTCGGTCTAACGACGAGTTGCTGAATGCAGTGCTAGCCTGCACTTTTGACGCCAGTGGCATCGAGGAGCATCTTCGTCATCGGCTGGAGCTTTCCCATGTCCAGCATCTGATGAACCACCTCTACGAACTGGTCAATGATCCCAGTGCACAGCTAGAGGAACGACCTAACAGGGAGTCCTCGCTTGTTCATACGGAAGTTCAAGCCTTGCAATGGTTCGGCTGCCTTTTGACCTCCCACTTCACCCTGCTAAGCATCTCCAAAGACGAAGCGCTGCTCGAGACGCTCTCAAAGTGGGCCACTCTCCTTTCCTTCTACGAGGAAAGTCTATTCGATTTAGCGAATTTGGTGCCGCAGCTCACGAACATTGTGGAGAAGCGTCAGATGAAACCCATTTACTCTACCACGTGGTACGGCATCGAGGAGGTAGTGCTCTATTGAAAAAGATGAAAGATTTAAGCGTTTCCCTTAATTTCTTTTCTTAAATGATAAGCCAAATAAAAATAGAATTAACCTACATTTATTGTTATTCGACGTACATTTTTTACCAGAATAACGCTCACAATTGTAAAAAGAGATATTGACTGAGATTATTTGGTGTTAGACATTGTGCTAGAAAGTTGCTATAAAAATGTGTTTTCAAAACGCCCCTAACCAAGGTTGAAAGGCAGTATTTGAAGTCTGATGAAGTTAGCATACAAGAAAACATTTGTTTAATTAAGAACGTTTCTCTATAAAGCATTTATTCATAAAACATTACTTCGGGACTAGGGAATTTTTACCAGGGATACAAATATTTTTGTTTAACGTTTTAAGGGATCCAGCCATGTTTGTTCGCATGTACGATGTAAATATTAAGGATTAATATTTCCTATCGGCAAATGTCTTAGTGGTTAAAAATTAAAATAGAATTTGAATAGATTAGAATTTTAAGCAAAGTTAAGTGACAGTTGAATAAGACTTAATTTCACCCTAAGCTAAAATGTCATTTTCAAGACTTGCGGTTATATATAAGCCCATGAAAACCACATCAAAGTGACCACAAAGTAAGTATCTTGGACATTATTTAAACTGTACCAGCTGCCATTAATCGCTAACGATACGAGCACATGTAACCAGCAAATCATTTCACATAAAAAAAATTTTACCAGTTTAACTTAGTCGTTAAAACTCTTTACACTCTTCGAATACTTTCCAAATACAAATTTAAAATGGACAATAAAGAAAGATTACTTCGGCAAGCCGAAGTTTATATACACTTGCATCTCAATTCCGTTCCTATAGTCGTCCAATTTCTTTCTTATCAATACTATGGAAGGTAGAACGCTACACCCTTACACCCTTATACCCGCTACTCGTAGAATGAAAGTAGGGTAAAGTATATATATTCTTGATCAGGATCACATCCGTGTCGATATAGCCTTGTCCGTCTGTCCGTACGAACGCTGAGGTCTCGGATGCTATAAAAACTAAGAGATGCAGCTAAGGCATGCAGACTCTTGGGCTTCCTGCGCAGCGAATGTTTGATTCAGATGGGTGCCTTGCCCACTGTAGCGCCCACAATTTGCGAAAGAGCTGCAGCGTTTGTGTTAGATACAACATTTTAGTTGAAATGTGTTGGTCTAATCGACACCTATCGTCTGAGCCAATAAACATTTTCCCACGCCCACTCTAACGCCCAAAACTGTGGCGGTCACGGCTTTCATGCTAGAAAAAAATGTTAAGTGAAATGTATTAGTCTTATCAATACCTCTCGACTCACTTAAAACAAGTTTGCCACGCCCATGCTAACGCCCACAAATGGCCCAAACGACAATACCTACCAATAGCTGGTAGATAACGCATAACAATATCGCTGTGCTGCTTTTGATAATGATGAAGAAGATGTATATTAACCACAACAGAGGCCAACAGTTCAGTATTACTACTTCCCAAAAATATTTTTCATACAATTTGCGGACGAAAATGTAAATCCTCTTTAAACAAAAAGTATAATTTTGTATAATTATAGAAACCCGAAAATGTGGTTGCTGTTTTGGAAGACATGCTTAAATGTTAAAAAGTCAAATTTGCACCATTTTGATGTTGTGTAAAAAATGATTTTATCGACCAGGCCGTGATTTCTGTGTAAAGGCCCAGTGACAACCACTTGGACCAAGTCCACAGCCCCTTTAGCACTTTCTCCGCACCTTTCTTTCGAATCAATCTCGACGCGAACGAACCACTTGAGAGCGATGACCAGCCAAAAACGAGGAAAATAATCAGCAAGTCAAGATGGGCTTTTAAAAATAGCTCCCCTCCACGGTTGATTCACTTGGGGATTTTGATTACGACGAGGGTCAGGGGCCACTGGCAGCATCGCTTTTTATGGCATTAGAACTGCGGTTATTCAAATTACAGGCGACCGGAGGCATGTGTGCTTTTTGTTCTTGCAGCATTTCTCCTGATTGTAAGCCGAAGATTTATCGCGTGCTGGTTGGGAGAAGAGAGGTATAAAAACCTGCTTGTAACGTCATAAAATCGAGATAAATTATTTAATTTTCGATTTCCTAAAACCATTAAGCAAAGGCAGAAGAGCCCAACGCCTAGCTACCCCATGACCAAAAGCAAGTTGCCAAGTCATACGAGGAGACACAATCACAGTCTGCTGGCCCTTATATAAAGCGCAAGGAGTGGGTATAGTATATAGACATGTATACCTGAACATAATGAAGGTTTGCTGCCGATGCTGCGCTGCCTCTGCTGCACAGACGAAGGATATGGGCTCAGATACACGCTCGGGTACATGCTTACGCCTACCTGTGCGCAGGTAGCGCGGCCAGCACAGGTAACCAACTCTTTGGCCCGGCAAACACTGCCGCAGATACCTCCACAGATACAGATGCAGATGCACGTTACTTGTTGCAAGCAAACGCTAAGAGATGGGGGACAGCACCGCAAACTGGCTGCCCCTGCCCCATGCTGGGCACCCCAGGCCACTTTTAGCAGCGTCATGATCATCATCAGGGCCAGGCACTAGGGACTGGGATTCGCGACCAAAGCCGACCGGACCGGACCTGCCAGGGACTGGGCCCGAGATTGGTAAGGCTCCGAGGGTCTAAGGTGCAACATCAGCCTGCACCAGGGTTGCACTCCAAGGGTAAATCAGGTTGACTACAGGCATTGGGCAACATTTCATTTAAAAACGTCAAATTTGGCTTTATTAAAATATTACTTTCTAGTCTCTTTGAAATATTATCTTTATGATAATTCCCTGTGCAATAAAAATACAATTATGTAAAAATGTTCCCCCTTTCTATAAAATGCAGTTTATAGCCAAAACAAATATGTCATTCATTTGTGATTTTCATTTTTAAATCACAATTTTTTGGATTATATTCCCTCTTCGTATTATCCTTAGGCGCAAAAAGTAATACATACGTCTTTCAAAATAAAACTCACAAATAATGACTATTTCCGGTGCCTGGCTTATAAAGTTTTCTGCAAAGCGTGATTAAAACTGAAAAAAAGTTCAATTTTTAAACGGTGGAGTTGGAAAATATTCTGTTTTTTTATTAAATTCGTTTTAAATTCATGGTGTTATAGTTATTCATTTTATCCATATATTTGATGCTGATAATTGAAATACACTTCTTTAAAAGAAATAAATGAATCGTTGACCCCAAGCATTCTACAAAAATAAAATATTGGATGCAGTTTTGAATAGGAAAATTAAATAAGTTGCTTAAAATACTCCTCGACCCTTCAAATGATATCTCAAGATATACCCTCTAAAGTTAACTATTTAGAACTAGAAGGTTCCAAAATCTCCTGTGATTTGCGCCCATCCCTGGTCCAATTGCAGCTGCCTGTAAGCCGAGCCGAGTGACTTCGCACTTGGCCCTTGCTGGCATCCTTTGTCCTTTCCCTGAAATGTTACTCTTTTTGGTTATTTTTGTACCCTCCGCTCACTCACACGCACATACGGATGCAGCGTCTCTGGAGTGAGCCCACTCTTTCATTCGTAGTCCCCTTTTTGTTTTTGATTTTTTCGAAACGACAAACCGGCCGGCATTATTTTTAGAATTTTTCAGCCAAACTTGTTACCAAGCTGGGGCGAAACTGGCTTCGAGGCTGCAACAAAAAAAACAGCGGCGACAGCAGCCAGCAAAAATGCAATGATCTTGTTCCCACTCCACGGCTTGTGTCTCCCCCCGCATAGCCGAAAAGGTGACTCTGTCTCAGTCCCCGCCATACAGCCACACGGCCATGTAGCCGAGTATCTTTGTATCTTCGTGTCTGTGACTCCGCATTGTTACTGTTCTCTGACTCTTAATGCCCGAAAACCAGACTGCTGCTCGAAAATTGTATCGATCTTGGCCGTTTGCCGGTGGAAGTTCGGGCCGCGTTCCAGCCAGAGCCACCTTTGTGTTCTGTTTTTGGCCCGAACGCCTGCTCTCCCCCACCCCTCCACGCAGCATCATCATGATCTCGGTGATCATTATAATGCCGATGCCGATGCCTAACAGGGGGGTACAGTTTCGCTCCGAACTGAAAAGTTATCATTTTGATTCTCTCTTTTACGGAGGCTGCTGGTTTGGTGGGTTTCGCCGCGCGGTCGCTTTCTTTCGGGCTCGGCTTGGATTTCGGACTTGGATGCGAGCTCGGGCTTGCTTAATTTATTTTATTTTCGTTTCATTAATTTGAGTTTTGCCTTTAATTGAACGCCGTTCTCGTTCGCCTCCCCAATCAGATTATTGACTCTTTTCGGGTCTACGTCTCCGTCTCCGTCTCCCCATTTCCCATTCGTTTTGGGCATGGTATAGCTCTCTGTGCAGGAGATTATTCAAATTGGGCATAGACAGGGGCCTTTGTCTAGGCCCAAACTTGTTTGGTTTAATGAGTTTTATTAGATCTGGCTCCGGCTCAATAGGGTTTCTGCACGGAGAGGGTAGCTATGGCCGGCCATTGGCTATGCGCACAGTGTTAGAGGAGGGTAAACGGCTCCCACCCCAGGGGCTTCGGTCCGCTAGTTGGACCAACTGGTTTCCATTGGATTATGCTTATTAACCTGGTCACTTGGAGATCGCGGACAATGGGGAGGCCGGGTCTTTGAATTGTGAAATGATCTGAAACCGAAGTGAATGGTTTTATGCTGGGGAACTAGTTTGGGCTCTTGAGGAACTAACAGGGTGTTTCGAAGTCTAGAAGTGTCGGTGCTAGTTTTATTGAGTAATTGCAAGTAAATATAGACCCCTCTTAAATCATATAATATACATAACGATTTGTTATTGACTGTTACTCGAATATCTAGGAGTATGAAACTACCCTTTAGATATCATCTGATATTGTCAATTTTAAACTGCGATATCAAGCAGACCCTTAGAAAAGATAAGATCTCTGGAAAACTGTCGTCAGAGCTTCGGGTCCAGAACCTCACACTTTCCCACAATGCCTGCTCCAGAAGACAAACACCACTTTTGACATATCTATATATCCATAACTGTGTGCGCAAAAAGTCAAATATTTTCTCTGCACGTTCCCAGCGGCGGAGGCAGAAAGGCGGCAAATGAGCAAGCCCCAACTCATCTCACGTTTGCTCGGCAGGCAGACAAATCGGGAGGTCGCAACGTTGGCAAACAATGCAAATTTCCAAACCGAGTCCGGCGAGATGCAAGTGAAAGAGGGAGAGAAGGAGAGGGAGAGCGGGGGATGGGTGCGAGGGGGACAACCTCTGCTTGCCGCGTCATAATGTCAATAGGTTATGGGCAAGTTCGTTGCCTAAGTCTTTCGTTTTCGAATGTTACTCCGCCGCAAAAGCCCGTAATCACTCAATCATCTTTTCCAGCGAAATTGTCCGAGCGGTGGGCGAAATGTGAGTAAAGCTGAAATATGTGTGTCAGCCTCTGAATCTGTGGGGCACTCGAGTCTCTGGCTTTCTAAATAAATTGCTAACCATATCCGCCAACAAAAAGCGACATTTCAATCTCTGAGTCATTGCTACGCTTGCTCACTTCTGTACGATTTCTGGCTGATTATTGCGGTTTTGCCTGTCTACAATTTAAAATTCCTGGGCCTACCGATAAATAGCCCTCCCCCGAAAGGTCCCCGAAAACGTAAACGCAACGCAAGCAATTTGATCTTTAAATTTAAGCACGTTTAAATCAAAAGAGCAACGGTCGTCGCTACACATGGATGTATCTCTTGCTGGAAAGCCAAAAGCCTTGCGTGCCTGGGCCTTGTACATGAAGTACGTATACCTGTATATGCCTATACATAGTCTTGAATCCCACACAGAGAACAACAACAAAAAGAGTTTGAGGCCCCAACAGCAAAAAGCCAGCTCCAGCAACAAAAACCACACGGATGACTTTGTGAAATTGGAAAGGCGGCAGCGTTGCCTTCGCCACTCTCCACCCCTCCCCTCGGTTCGGGCAACTCTCCTCCTTCACTTGGCCATTATGTACTTTAAATTTAAATTCAATTGACTTCTTTTATGATGGCAAACGGGCGTCGTCGGCCACGCCAAAAAATACAAGAAGAAATCAAGAAAAATAAAATTAAACAAGGAGAAAAAACCGAAAAACGTGCCAAGGGAACTGCTCACGTCCCGCTCGAAAGGGGAGCTCAAGCCCCGTCTTTTCTTCTGGAACAGTGGGGCAATCCCTGGATCGAGCTACGCCCCTGACTTTTGCCATTTGCCTGGCAACTTTAACGGCCATTTCTTTGCTGTTCGCTGTCGCTGCTGCTGTTGTTGTTGCCTCTGTTGATGTCGACGTTGCTGTTGTTGTCGCTGCCACGCAGCAGCAGTACACTGAGCGAAAACGGGCAGTAAGTTGTTGCTCACAAGGTATTTCCATTAGAGCATATAGATATATATCAGCCAAATTACAATCAACAGCTACAAAGTATTTAAAACGTAAATAGCAGCAACGTATACTTCAATTTAATTTTTATATTTTAATTATATGTTTCTGATAAGTCGAGATTGAGATTACGAAGATTACATTTTTCTCTGTGCAAAGGCAACAACGTCAGTTGAAGTGATCGTCGTCGGCCTACCTTGGTAACGTATTTTCGTCGTCGCTGTTGTTTTTCTGCCAGTTTGATCTTTGCCATAAAAGTGATTTTTTTATTCTTTGCTGGTTGTTGCGTGGCCATTGCGCTACAGTTGATTGCGTGCTGTACGTGGGTTCCGAGCAGCAGTTGTTGAAATGTTGAAATGGGTAGGTTCAGGTTGGGTCTTTGAAATATCAAGGATTTGCAAGGAACGAGGGATGATCCGATCCGGGATTTTTCTATTGGGATAAATCGTGTACTGAATAAAGATATTCTTCCTCGGCCTTGATCTCTTGGGGATTTTAAATGTCTAAAAACAGATGTCATGCATTTCTTAGAACTAAGGCAGTTATTTGTGTTTCTAAAAACACCTTTGAAATCTGACACCATTTTTAAGTCAAAATATTAAATTATTTTATTTTAATTTAAATTTCATAAAACGTTAAATGTTTTTAAATGTATTATTCTGCGAAAAATTGTATTTTTGTTTTCGAATGTATATGTACTGCTTAATATTTTTTATTAATTACTATTGTAAAATGTTTTGTACTAAATCAACATTAATTTGAGTAAGAGTTTCTTCATAGCATAGTTTTTGTTTCTCGTTCATATAAAATTTAATTTTTTAATTTTATTTCCACCAGATCATATCATTCCATAAATGGGTCCCTTGGCGTTATCCACACCTAAGATCAGCTGTTAACTTTCACACTCCTCTTTATAGAGGAGTACGCTACCCGGCTAAGTCAGATGGGCAACTTTCGGCCGACCTCTTAACTCTTGATCAAGTTTCTCTTGATATTTGCGGGCTTCTTTCATTTTATTTTTGGTTTTTTGTCGTGTTTTTTGTGGCTTTTTTGTGCATTATTCAGTTTTTTTTTTTTATATATTTTTGGCAAAAGTTAACTTACCTGACAACAAATTTACCGAAGACCAACAAAAACACAACCAAAAATCGTCCACCTTTATGTGCTCAACAGGGTTTCAGTTTGGGTTTTGATTGGATATCGTGGAATACAGGGTGATGAGTTAGTATTTTATGAAACAATAAATAGATGCAGACATTGGATATTTAAATATCCTTGTTGGCTAGGATCTTTAACATTAGGATCTGTCTTACCTTTATCTATGCAGATGTGCGGTGTTTACGCAATTTGGGTGACAAATTTAAAGTCTAGCTTGAGCAGTAATTTTAAGTTTTCCCTCAGTTCTAGTTTAACCCATTTAAACACATATTCGCTGTAAGGAGGCAGTTTAAGCAGGGCACCCTGTACGGACCCGCCGTAATGCCAGCCTTTATAATTTCAGCTTTCGTGCAATATAATTTTGAGCATTTTTCACCCGCATTGTTGAAACACAAAATCAATAGCCTTAGCCACAGCCACAGCCACCTAGACAATCGTTAGGCAACGTCTTTCAGCCATCTCAGCCCCTCGGACTGTAGTCCGTGTGTGGTACATACACCTTGCCGCACGCACACAGCCGCGCGAAGAGAGGCCCACTCACGCACACAGCGGCACCTGACAGGCTTTGTACTTGTCTCTTACCTGTGTTACCTGTGTGCCTCTCATTTGGCGGGAAATCATGGGTCGCTCGGCACTCGCAGGGCAACAACAAAAACCCGAAAATCAGGTAACTACGCTGCCGGAGGCGCAGTCGGCGCTACAGGTAAGCGATCGGATCATCGGCACACCAACGCAGACGCGGCTCACACCGATGAGATACCTGGCCGGGCCTTATGTACAATAACCTGCGCCGACGCCGACGCCGACGGCGGACGTCGGACGTCTCAAGAAGCTGATCTGGAGCTCGTTTGTCGCATTTTACCAAAACTGAATTTAGTTTAGAAGCGTTTGGCGGCGTTGAAGGTGTGTGCTAGAGCAATCCGGTGCCAGAGCCAAAATCTTGAAAACCAAAATCTTTGGAGACCAGAGTCACACTTGGCCGAAATAAAATCGAAACCAGTGCAGTTTTAGTGCCCGATTCAGTGTGAAATCCTCGGCGACCGCGCCACCATGCAACACCACTCAATACTCAAGTTTTAGTTCGTCGCATTTCCAACCTCAAGATATCTGGGTATGACATTTGCATTCGCAGCTGTTTGATATAACCCCACAGGCACACTCACTCTCACACGCGGCACCGATCGTATATAGAGGTACGTATTGTAGATCGTGAGCAAATTCTTTAGACATCCGGCTCTGTAGGAGCGACACACGCTTCCAGAATTTTCAATAGCGCTATCGTCATCTACCTCATCTCATATGCACAGACAACTCTTGATTTTCTGGCTCCGGCCGAAGAAAAACGTGTTTCGGGGCTCTTCGAGATCGATTTGGTAATCAGTTTCCTATATATGCGCAGATCTGCGACCTAGGCCTAGGCGAAGCCTCCTCCTCGGCTCTTTTATGGGCCCAATCAGCGGCGGCATCTCGTTCGGCTTCGGCCCCAGCCCATTTGAATATGCTGATGATGAAACGGAGGGGTTCGCTTCGCGTGATGTGTGATTTGTTCTTGGAACTATTTGAGTATGACTTGCGGTCAGCGACTAGGCGTCAGCTCGAACCTAGTATGTCTCTATATTTGGTATGGCCATTATGTTGGTTCTGTAATTCACGTCATCGGCTCAAGTCGAGAGGTCCGCTTGGCTCAGGGTTGGGTGTATACTATAGAGGACCTATCTCAAAGGTGTGTTGACTGCAAGTGCAAATTAACCTTAGAGGGGCTTAAAGAAATTTCAATAAAAGTCCCCTGCTGATTGACCCCTCATAGAAGCAGCCACTAAGTAAATACCCGTATGAGATATTGCCATTAATTCAAGTCTAGCCTAGACAGCGGAAAATCGCAGGGTAGTTTGCATTAATCACAGGTACGCTGCATATTGGTTTCGTAATATTCCTAGATATGCAAATATAGCTACTGTATATTAAAGAGTCTGCACAAAGTACCCCAAAATCTCATATGCAATGTGTTATCGATTGCTTTTAAAGAGGCTCCCAAGAACCGTGGGCCTTAGGCAGCTGTTACAGGCTAAGCTAGGGCCCTATGCAAACCTCCTCAAGAACCCTCCATTAGCCAGCTAGCCTTTCATCTGGATCTAGACCTGCGGCCCCCAGACTTTGAATGCTTTCAAAGTTTCGCCTACCCACCGGGTGCTTGGGCCCAAGGCCCGGATGAATCGCGGAGCGTAAGTGGCTGGCTACTGTCGTCACACAATATCCATTGCACAATTTGAGGCAGGCCAACAAAATGGTGAAGTGGAGTGAAGTAGAGTGAAGTAAGACATTGAGAAAATTCGCCTGGCTGGCTGGCTGCTTTTCAACATTTTCCGCCGCTTTATGTTTCAGCGATTATTACCAGCGGTGTGTGGTGTGTGTGTGACTCGGGAGTTGTGGAGTCGAGCGAGGCGCATAATTGTGGGAACTTACGTTACGGAACGCTCGTCTAGCAGGCCGTAGACCGGTGGACTTGTAGACTTGTGGGCCCGGCTAAGGCCAGTCAGCCGTTCACTTGGCTTACTCACTTACTGACTCGGCCGGGCCGGCGCTATAATGCCAATGCAGGTCCGAACCCGAGCCCAAGCCCAGGCTCAAACCAAACCCACCACCACCCAACGTCTTGGCCCTCGTCTTCGACTTGGTCTTCCGTCGTTCCAGTTACAGTCACTTGACCAACCGAAACATTGGGAATACGAAAGCGAATGTACGAGCGAATGGGAGTAAGAGTAACAATAAGAATAAGACGGCTCTCGTTTTGGTGGGCATAATTGTTGATCGTCGTAGCGTGCATATTTATGGGAATATTTCCTCGAGCGGAGGAAAATCATTGCAGCTCCTCACTTCTTCCCAGGCATCGAGGTTCTGGTTCTGGACGAACGCGCGCTCGTCCAACTTTGACCTTTTTCCGACCATTATCTCGTTACTCCGTCTATGCAAAATGCATACAAATTCCACGTAGCATTTCTCAATGCATTCAAGGCGGCTACGCCTGCGCAAAGCCGTTCGTTCAAGAAATAAAACCAAAGCCGACGATGGCGACAGATTTGTATGTCTGTGTGGGCGACAAGTCGGAGAAACGAATTCGAGAAATCGAGTGAATGTCCGTGGGGCTTATGAGCATTTAAAAGAAATAACACAAGACACCAAGGCGCGCGACTATTGAATGGCCAAAAAGTACAGCGAAAACTCGACAATCCAACCAGCGTTCATCAAATTTGACAAGAGAGGAGACCACTTTCCTTTCCCTTTCAGCGGTTCCCAGTGTTATGCAATCGACTCCATACAGGGTGCTATGTTGTCTTTGGTTATCTAGCTGTATGAGTGATAAATAACGTCATAAAGCTAGCTTACCGAAGTTAATATTAGCGTCTGACCAGCGAAACAGCCGCGAAACCCACATTGCTCGTACTGAACGCAAAAAATGCCAAAACTAAGCGTACCATTAATACGAACTCATATGTCGGTAACCATGCACGTTATTATTTGGCAGTTTGGTTTATGGCCAACTGCCTTGGCAAGCGGAAAACAGTCGCGTTCAAACGAGTAAGTTTTAGTACTTAAGTGTTGTATTGTACCCCCGTGCTCTTCTTTTGTTTTGCCTTGAATTATAGCAACGACCTTTGCTTGGCGTTAAACAAGAGGTGGAAAACCCAGAGGAGGAGGAACTGACCCCACAAAACGCACCCAATGACGTTGCTAATGAACACTGATTCATTGAAATCGATATGGAAGATCGCTGCAGGCTTGAAAACACAAATAGCAGCCTAATGAGTGAGGAAATTAAAAATAGGAAATTCACACTAAGCGCCGTCGGAAATTGATGGTGCGCGCCGAACCAATTTTTTTGAGTTTTAGAATACAAGTAATGCGTTGACAAAAATACCGAACTTGAAAACTTTGATTATATTGATTACTTAAAAAGCCTGATTTATACATTTTGGCAACGGTATTAAAATACATACTCGTGATTTGAGCAGACGTTAGTAGCAGTGTGATTTGGAGTAACATATTTAACTTAGATTTTTGAGCAATTTAAAAATTAATCAACACAAGTGCAAATCTCAGTGATTCACAGGACATACATAATGAATTTAAAAACATTGATTTTTAAATGACAATAAACTGAAACATGAAACACACGGGCAACTAGAAATCTTAGAATACGCTTTCTGGTGCGGCCGGAACGTGTGAAGGTTTAGCTCCCAGCGATCTTGGCTTCGGTGCCAAGTTGAAGTTCACAGATCTCGACAACTCATAGGCATATGACTAACGACGACTATGCAAATTAGTTTGGGCCATATGCCCGGTTATCGCAGGCACAAAAAACCAAAAACACAACTCAACATCTGTGCGGACTGGGCTAAAAGCAAATTGCTCCGGCGCTCAGACGACCGCTTGGTATCGGATCGTAAGGCACTATGCCGGCTGAGCACCCACGAACACTCACGTATCGCTAGCTAGAACAGATATAGGGGATCTCTGGCGCTTCGTATATAGTCGATGATGTACGGTGGGAATTTCCGTTACTTTTGCCTTTCGATTGGTTGCTAGTGATCTCTCCCCCAAGTAAAATGTACAATCGCACGAGCGGTTAAATATAGTAGACCAGGCGTATGTGTGGGCACACGGGTGATTCAGGAAATACTCTGAAAAATTTTTAATACTTTCCAAACAAATTCATTTTTATATCCGACCTTCTATTTCCTGTTTTTATATAGATATAAATAGAATATATATGTAATATTTCCAACTCGAAGAAATACTTTACCATCCAGGCTCACCCTCGTGTGCCCTCCAGGTGTTTCGTTGAGAGAAGTAGCTTTGTTTGGTGGAAGTAAACAGATTTCTTTATTTTATTCATTATTAATCTTTAGCTTTTCATTCTCAGAGACCCGTGGCAGAGTATTTGTTTTTGCTGTTACTCGATTCGAATTACATATCACTAAAAATCAAAACAGAAATGTCGTCTTTATTAACTTGATAGATTGGTTTTCTTTTAGAATATCGCTACAAGAGTTGGTTTTAGTAACCAAATTGTTGTTTCTCTTCTTGATGTGGTTTCAAATTTTCGATCTAATCGTAACCGCGTTTGTTGCGGTCTCTCAACTTTGTTTTGCCAAACAAAAGTTAGTGTTTTGGTTGGTTTCGCTTGTTTTCTTGGGAAATTAGTAGGCAACTTAGAGAGTCAGAAAGAAATAGTCAACACTATCAATGTATCCATCGCCGACATAATAATAATTAGAGTAATCATAATAAATGTATCATACATACATACAAGCTCCATATTTATGTTCTTTAAGTTGTTTACTCGAACTAATTTTAAATGTTTGATTTTTAATTTAGAATTAATTAATATACTTTAAGTTTCTGTTAGAATTTGCTAAGAGTTCATTTAGCTAGTTAATGTTCCAATTCGTTAAAGCCTTTCCTACACACATATACATTTAAATAGGTTTCCTTGCTAACTTAGTTCTTGGAAGAAAGTTGTTATTTGTTTTTCAATAGATTTTGATTAGTTCATTTTGGAGTATTTCGAGAAGGGTGAATGGATGACAAACTGAAACCTCTTTGCTGTATAATTTATTTTGGGGAAAATGAAGTTATCGCATAAATGCTAGCTGAGGGATCCTTGCTGATGAGAAACAATAGGGGGACTAGACGATGAAGATCATACCTACTAAACTACGGACCATTTAAAAAATACAAGAATTCGTATTAATATTTTCATAATTTTCTCATAGATGTGCTTTCCTTTCCTCGTTTCCTGGCTACACAAATCGTTTGCTGTTAAAATTTCCTTATTGTGTTCGGTTTTTCTTTTGGTTTTTTGGACCCCTGCCCTCCTCGGGTGTAGATCTGCTGGATCTTTCTTCTGGGTAGTACGTTCTTCAAACTATTTCGCCTTCTATGCTACGTTATGTTCACTTTATTAAAACATACACGGTAAATTCCTCTAAAATGCTTCGGTTTCTGTTGTTTGCTGTTGTTGTCTTGTCACCTAAATAAAGTAAATAGTGTTGCATATTATTATATTAATATTTGGTTTTTTCATTAACGGGTCTTCGCTAATCAAATCCGACTTTGCCGCCGCAGAATCTGGGCTCGGCACTTTTATTTCATTTGTTACTTGTTTCATTTTTAATGTGCTCTTTACAATTTACACATTCAGAGATGCTTTCATTCGAGCCTGCAGTTGTTCAAATTTAATCAATATCTCGTTCGTTAAACTCGAAAATCAGATTTTAGAGATTTCTCTGGTATTTCGTCTTTGGGCTTCCCCTCGGTTTATCGTTTTCAATTTTCTTTGGCGACTACACACACACGACAAGGTCTACAAACGAATGAAATTTAGTTTAAAAACTTTTCAAGTTAGACTAACGTAAACATAAATCATCTCGATCGAGACTGGGATGCGGCTGCCTCCGTGGCTGAGGATGTGGATGCAAGCCTGCTGCCGGCTCAGAACGAGGCTTCCACCAGGTAGGTGCCATCCATGGGCTGATTGTTTTGGCTGTTTTGAGCATTGCTGGCAGCTGGCATGTACTTGCCGCAGGCCTGAACAGAAACGAGAACAGAGCAGACAGTGCATTAGGGCTTTTACCGTTGGAGGTCAGGTTACACATGATTAATGATGGCTTCGGACGGCGTACGATATGGCCAAAACCAAGAACAGAAGCTTGGACGCGGGGAAGCAAGTTGGTCTTCCATAAGACAAAAAAATATTTCTGTCTTAAACATTATTTAGTAACTTTGTTAAATGCGTGGTTATTCGTAATATGATCTTCCTAGATTGTATACGATTTAAAATGTATATTAGAAGGCTAAATCTTTTTGTTTTATTCTTTTAGTCTTTAAAACTGAGTTTTCTTTGCAAATGTATAGTTTGAATGTTATATACATAGTACATTTTATTGTCTACACCTTATCTACTGTTATCTACACCTTCCCTACATTCGACAATGCAAATTGAGAGCATACTTTTATGATGGTGTAATCCCTGCAATCATTTTCTAATCCGCCGATGGGGCTAATTTTTTAACGTTTTATCTTCTATGCCTTCCTAATATGCCGCTTAATTAGATGCTCATTAGACCTTCAGAGAAAGGTTTGTGCATACAAAGTAAAACTCTTAGCGAAGTAGCACTGATTAGATAAAGTTTGTTGTGAATATATCTGCATTTACAAGGATGTTAGAATATTAATGGAACGTAATTATGAAAGTTAGGGTAAAAAGCCATCATTAAGGACACCAAAAGCTTTTAATTCAGCTTGAGATGCTTTCAAGTGTTAACCTCGAGGATGCTTTTGTACTTCTGAAGGTGAGATGGGAATATACAAGACTACAAGACCAACAGAGATAACAAAGTCAACACACACAAACGGCTTACACTTAAAAAGAGAGAGGGTTACGGAAAGCGGTTTTGGACCCACCTGCAAGGGCACTCAACCCCCGAGTGCCGGACAATGCCCCACTCGCAACCCACGCCTCTGCGAGGGCGGTCCCTCCTCTATGTACAGGGTATCTGAGCATAGCTTACCTGGTAGCGCTGCGAGCAGCAGCGGCCGCAGCAGGACTGCAGCAGGCCGGCGGCGCTGTTTGTCGAGTGGGCGGGACTGGCCATCGGCGACGGGGAGCCCGGCCTCTTGGGCTGGCCGTTGAACGGGATTTCTAACTCGACAAATTCTCGATCCTGCGGGTTTGAGCATTGAGAGGTACAGCCAGAGAAGAGTTTTACAAAGAGAAACGAAGAATACATAGAGTACAATGTTTTCTTTCAACAATTTTACATTATAGAAATTCGGGAGGGAGGGGTTTACACACAAAACACTGGGTATGGGGATGTTCATACGCATAAACAAGTACTTGGAGCGAGAGGAAAGGAGAAGGAGCGAGCGTTTTTGGCCCATTCGATCTTAACAACAATTAAAACATTAAGCTGGTCTAGTGGGAAGTGAGACGGGTTATTAACATTTGAACGCTACAATTTATGATTGGGAAATTAGGTGATTTTTCTTGATTTTGTTGCGGCTCCTAAGCAATGACAATAGTACAAAATCAGTATGAGAACAATTTTCATTGAAACAGCCGGGGGCGCTCTGGGGGCGGGCAGCGGGCGGGCGGTCACTTAGCGGAACGAGAGCGGCAAATGCGGGCGGATTGGAGGGCAGGGCGGGGCAGAGCGGTACGAGTGGGAAGCAAGCGCCAGCGAGCGGCATTCGAGATCGACTTTTGGTTAATACGCGGCCGCGTTTATAGCTCTGTTCTCGATTTATGACGAATTGCTATTTTATTGATTTGTGGTTTTGGTGAGGATTCTAAGAGCTCATCAAGTGGAATAGCTTATTGTTTACGACTAGAAAACATAAAAATCGTTTTATACATCAAGTCCCCTTCCAACTCGCTTTATACATCTTGAACTCGGACCCTTCCCTTCTCGGTAGAAATGGTTTTTATCAATGTTATCACATAGCTATTTAGCTCTATAACTATCACCATTATTTTGGTTTCATTAAAGTCACTCTAAGGCATCAAACTATCATGTATTGTAAAACTGCTGAGAGAAAAAAATGATTTTTTTTAAAGAAATTTTAATTTTATACTTGCTTGTATCCACAGGCATTACAAATCACCACTAATTTCGACTTGATTTCCGGCAGTGCTAACTAAATTTTGAACAAATTGTGATCTCTTAAATTGCCCTGCTGCTGAGCAAGAAGTATTTTTAATCGAACAAAAACGGGCTCATAAAAAAATGGTAAATGGTATGCCATTAAAGTGGATGGAAATGGGAATTTACTCTCTATAAATTAAAAATTACAATCGTGCGGCCTAATGGCCTTATATATCCACTTTGAAGACTTTGCATCGTTTCTACTGGTACTTCTCCTCACTTGATGAGCCCCCTCAGCTATTTAAATAGTTTAGATTTTGATATTGTTGGCTTTTTATGTTCGTTTTGGGCTTTATGTTGACAGCAATCGATTGCATATGGCTAAATGGGCGTTTCAAAAATTCTTGATAGCATGTGGGGGAGCATTCGCATATCGTTCGAGCAGATTCTGTTCGGTAATGACCTATTCGAGGAACTTAAAACAGAACAGAGCGCATAGCATTCAACACGAATCGGTTTCTTTCAACAGAGCTATTGAAAATCAACAAAAAACAACCGACAATCAACAAAGAAAAAATTTAAATTCGAAATTGGAAATCATAAAAATTAATTGCAACGCGTAAACGTGAACGAGATAGATAGAGAGTTAGAGAGAGAGGGATGGAGAAATATTGAAGAAAGAACGGAACTTAAATACAAACCGAAGGCACTTACTTTTGCAAATTTACATTCGTTTTCAGAGCATAGACATTGATATTCATGGCTTTTATTTCTATGTTTTGTATTTGCTTGATCTCAAAGCCAGTTCGGCCTCAGTGTGAAAAACATGACACATATGGAGAACTTATAACATACAACTTAGGACGAAATACAACAGATCCAACACACATAGAAAAGACCATAATGTACAGAAAACAGACCAAATTAAAGCAATAACCAGGAAAACTAAGGTTGGTTAACACAAAATGACATACAAAAGATGCTGAGTCGCATTTCAGTTCAGTTTATTTTTCTCTTGGTTTTTGCGATTTTCGACTTCGGTTTTGATAAATGAGAAGACGCGACAGTTCTAACACGCTCGACAGCAAAAACTCCTTCCTCCTGCCACCGGCTGATTTTGCTGTCGCCGCCGTCGATGTGTTTCTGGCTGGGGTGGTCGCTCTCGTTGTTGCCGCTGTCATTGCTAGCCTAATGAGCTTGTGGCGAACCTTACAATATCTGACTATAACTGAGGTGTTCAAATGTTGCTACATCTGTCACGGAGTAAAAACGAAAAACGTATAGAGAGTGTGACTAGATAGGTAAATCAAAAGGTAAATCATAAGTTCAAACAGTGAGCGCGCAGTCGAGTGACAGTAATACGTAGTTCACATGTACATAGAGATAGATACAGAGGTAGAGATAGCTGCGAAGCGGAGGTCAGAGCTGCCTCGCACGTCGCGTATACGCACCGTTGTCTTCTCCAGACATCGCAGCAAGTGATGGTGCTGCAGCTCGAAGATGTCCTCGTCCCGGTAGTTGTCGTCCAGCTCGATGCCAGACTCCTGGGCAGCCCACCGGGCCTCGGCGGCCTTCTTCTTGCTGACAAAGGCGGCTCCGGACGAGGCCTTGGCAATGCGGATGCGCGCCAGGCGAGCTTTCTGCAAGGCCATAACACAAGATGAGTATTTGAGGGTGGGGGCACCCCAGCCGGTGCACTCAGAAGAATGCAAGTATGCAACCTTAATGGTTGGGGGTTACATTTCCCTTTTTATATAACATCGAATATGGCTCGATAACTATTGGGAACAATTCGTAGATAATAAGAATTATTCCCAACTGGATTAGGCTGAGTTCACAATAGCAAAGTATATATTTCAAAATTGATACCTTGATTTTGCATAAATAGTTTGACCTTAAAGATGACAAACACAATGGTTTGAAACAGCTCAACTCCCAGAAAGTGAATTTGATTTATTCATAGGTTTACACAAATGAACTCACCCTAGTCATTTATACAACATTTTCAAGTTCTTTATTTTGAATGGGAATCATCATTATTTGCTCTGCATAAAAGTGGCTTACCCGCTGCGCCTTGCGCTTGTCCGCTCGCTGGTTCTGGTGATAGATTCTACTAAAGTTCGATACGATAACAGGTACAGGTAAGGCGATGACCAGCACACCGCTGAGCGAGCAGACGCCGCCCACAATTTTGCCGGCTATTGTCTCTGGCACCATGTCGCCATATCTGCGAAGGAAGGATGGATAGTTATGAGTACAGGAGTGAAGGTTTGTAGAACGATATGCATTTTATCGAATTTAAATCACAAGGAAGAAAAATATAGGGATGGGATGTCCTATCCCAGAGCGGAACGAAGAGTGCGCTTTTTTAAAATGTGTGTACATGAATATTAAAGGGAATTAATACTGAAATATAGTTTCTTAGCACTAACAAGTATTATTATTCCTAATCACTACTCCATTTTACCGCCTTTAGAACAAATGCCTGGACCGAAACTCACCCCAGCGTCGTCATTGTGACGATGGTGTACCAGAAGGCCGCCGGAATCGATGTGAAGTTCGTGCCGTTGACGTTCTTCTCGGCGTAGAACATGACGGTGGCGAAGATGATGATGGCCATGGCCAGCGAGAAGACGAGGAAGCCCAGCTCGCTGGCGCAGGACTTGAGCGTGTAGCCGAGGATCCGCAGTCCCTGCGAGTGGCGCGAGAACTTGAAGATGCGGAAGACGCGGAACACGCGCAGCGTGACGAAGGCCCCGCTCACGTCGTCGTTGTCGGTGATCCCGAGTCCGATGTAGTACGGCATGATGGCCACCACGTCGATGATGCTCATCACCGACCGCACGAACTTGCAGCGGTCGGGGGCGGCGAAGAGACGCAGCAGGTACTCCGCCGTGAAGATCATCACGCAGGCGGTGTCCAGGCAGAAGAACACGATCTTGTAGCGCTCGCCGCAGGGCAGGGTTCCCGCTCTGCCGGGCCGGTGGCCGCACGGCACCGTCTCCACCACGTTGGCCATGACGGACACGGCGATGAAGAAACCCGTCACGTAGTAGAAGACCAGGGCACTCGTCGACGTGTGCGGGTTCTCGAAGGCCCGCCACATCTTCTGCCGCATGTTGGTCAGCTGCTGCAGGTTCTGATCGCCGTTCTCCGACAGCTTGTCGTCCATCAGCCGCTCCGCGTTCTCCCGCTTCCGGTCCCGATAGTCCTCGTAACAACAGTCCCCTATGACGTCCGGCATTATGCCGAAGAAGGCCAGCTCCTCGTCGTAGCTGGTGAGGCATTCGTGCTTCGGATAATGCAGTTTGCCTGTCCGGTAGTAGTTAAGTATGTGCCGGAAGATGTCCGGGTCCCGGTCGAAGAAGTACTCTTTGCAGTCCTCGTCGTAGAAAAACTCCCTCTCATTCGAACCTGAAGGGGAGATGAAGTTATGTTTAGTGCGTTACTTGGGGTATTAAAGGGAACTTAACTTTAATATAAGATATGTCGAGAATACAACGCTTCTTACAAAGATATTATTTTTTTAAATGGGAATGAATATATAAAGAAACTAATCCGTCATTTTATATTTATGTTTAAACCAAAGAGTGAGATTCTTGAAATATCTGGTATGGTTTGGTTTTTCTAAAATTAACTGAAATTAATGCCTACATAAAAGCGTTCCAAGAAATGTGTGCGTCAGTCTCAGTTTTTAAATAAACAATCAAAAGTTTTAGGAGTTCTTAGTTCTTAAGATCAAAGTTGTTATCAGGCATGTTCATATTATTTCAAATAAAAAGGCTTTCGTACTCGGTATTTGTGTACTTATTATCGATGCGCAGGGAGATAGTTCTGGTTTTTATGATCAGCTTGAGTTGGGTCCAATAAAGTTTTCTGTTGATTATTTCCGAGAGACTTACCTAAAAGAGTATCTGGATACTTCTCCAAGGTATTCCGCCACGTTTCGAAGCGCCGCCCGGAGACGTTGATCAGGAGCTTCTCGTCGTCCGTTTTGCGGCGGTCCTTGGGCATCGGCGGCGGTGGCAGTGGGTGGGTGGCTATCGGAACCCACCCGATGGCCGCCGCCCGGGCGAAGGGCAGCCAAGCGGCGACCGAGGCCATGCTATGGGGTGGAATGTTTCAGTGTCCGGCTGACGGTAGGACTCCCTTGCTTCGCTCCTCGCTGGGTTGCGCCCTCTGTGGCTTGGCTGGTTCCTAAACTATTTGGCAGTTGTGGGGGCTCCCGAAATCTCTTCGGGATGGGGAGTCCGGTGATTAACTCCTATTTTAAAGCTTTCGTCCGCTGCCCGTCCCTATTGTGCTGCGAGTGCATGCTTGCAACTTCTCGCTAGCTGTGTTTTATTGCTTAAACTTATTGCTGTCATTTTGCTGTGGCTGCTGCTACTCTTGCTTTATTGTTCACTGCGGGGATATGAAAAGTTTCCTCTGTACTCCGGTCGTGTTGATGTGCAGCACTGCAAGAAAGTGGAAAAGTTGGCGGGCGTAAGCAAAAGTTTTGAGGAGCAAAGTATGAGGGTTTTAATTCCACGAAAAGTTTTTGAGGCTCGCGCGCAGCAAACACACAAAACCCAGAGAAAAGCGTAATTTTGGCTGAAAATTGGGCACTTTATTTCAGAATTTAGATTGCCACATCTGTTTGGTAGTCTTTAATGGTTGATATGAAAATATATATTTTTGAGTCCTTTTTAGTTTATGCAGTTGGTTGAGTAATGATAATGAGTAAGCTGTATTAATTTCAAGAAACAACAAACAGTGTTTCAGAAACACATAAAAATGTATTTTGCACAAAGATTTCCAAAATGATTTTCAATTTCAATTACGACTGTTTAGGCAAATGTTTTAAACGTTTCTTTATACCTTAGAAATACCTTAGAAGTTTAAAGCAATCCCACGATTACACTTAAATCCCCCGCATATTCCCAGGCACCATGTGAATAGTATTCGTTTGGGATTCGCTCCAGCAAATTAAACCACCCACATTTAATTCATATGCAAGCAACTGTTTGAAATTCACTTCAATCGAATTCTAAAGTTTATGGGGAATCCCAAATAGCATTGTTGCCCCACCCCGTCCGGTGGATCTTCCGACTTTCCCAAGCATAAATATTATCATAAATCTGTGGGAACAGCCCGCTAGCACACACTACACACCCTACACACACATCGACCCACTCTTCAATTTCTCGCTTCACTTGTTTATATTATCAATTTATCCCCTCCCGACGCCCCTGCACATATATAATGATTCACAGCAGCGGCAATCGACAGACAACGCCATTCAATGCGTTTTCGAGCAGCGCTCTGTCTAAATATTTAAACGAGGCAAACAGAACCGAGCCAACTGGAGCAGGGAGGGATGTATTCTGACCGAGCGCGAGTACGCCCCCGAGGGTACGGGTCCACCAGCTGAGACCATTTCAATGTTTCGAGCCACCGGAGTGAACGACCACCGGACGGTCATCCATCTGCCCACGTCTGGATGGATCTGGTTTGGCTCCGCAGTTCTGGCTCAGGATGGGCACTATGTAGTGAGAAGAACACCATTCCTACCCGATTGAATTGCACTTAATTCCTCATTTTCCAACTACTGACCTTTAGTACGAAAAATGTATCCTTACTAAGTGATGAGGTAGAAAACAACGCAATCTTTTGGAAGAAAATCATATTTTAGGCTCTAGCCACAGCGTAGTTAACAATTCTGGGTACTAATGCACCTAATACAGGCTGGTAGTAAGAACAAACGAATAAATAGAAAGGTTCTTAGAAAAATACGTAATTCGCTTGTTAATAAGTGAGTATGATAATTGTTCTCACCCAATGTATAAAAGGGAATGTACAAACAAGCACTACTTTTTCCGCCAGTGTGTTAAAGACATTAAGGAATCTAAATCTGTTTGAGAATTTTCCACTTTGTAGCCTAGCATTGCCAGTCGCACAACAAATTTATGTGCAATTCTATAGACAGTAAACACCCTGCAAATCTTCCTTGGGCCACAAGTCATTTCGAAACAACAATTAGAACGCAAAAAGTTTTTGTGTCTGTCCTTCGGCCTTGCGCCCTCCCCGTGGCTGGCAACCACCCACCCAGCTGGGAGCAGTGACAAAGAGTCATTTGTTTCCATAAATGTCATGGCTTGGCATGGCTCTTGAAGTCTATATAATGTGTGCCTTTGATTTATATATTATTTATGGCCTGTCTCTTGTTGTGCCACTGGCGCTGCTCCGCAATTCTGGCCAAGAGCACATCGATTGCACTGCCACAAATGGCTACTTCAATTGCTGCGAATGGCCAGCCGAAGTGCTAGCATATTTATGGACACCTGTCAAATGCCCGTGGGTCGACACTCAGGAAAAGTCGCATGAGTGGTTTGAAAAGAAAGTTTAAAACCAAAAGATGCAGATGCCCCTTAAGAGGCAAAATGATCAAATTAAATTCAATACTCAATCAAAATATAGCTTCTACTCGATTATTTGAATCATGGCTTTCACAACTTTTTCTCTAGGTGCCAGTATGCCTCAAAGAGGCCTCTCCTGGGAAGTGAAAAGAGGAGTTTTGGGGCGAAGAGGTGATGCGTTTGTCATTTGGTGTTTCCATAACAATAGCCATTAGGAGTTATTAGTTTGCTGAGTGGAAACCAGTAAGACACGACACGGTCACAAAAAGGTTGTCGATAGTTGAAGGCTAAGGTTAGACAAGGTGAGCTCAGGTGATAGATGGAAGTGGGTTTGGAGGGGCTGGCTTTGGCTTATTTTATGAGTACATAGTTGCATGCGATACATGCAAATAGGTATCAAGGTTGCAATTTGATTGATGACTTTATCGCTGTTTTCTTACGACGATTTTCTTGAGTAGTTGGAAAATGAGCTTATGTAGCTAAAAATGTACAGGTAAAAATAGAAAGAAAATTCAGTAAGGTAAGTCAAAGAGAAATAGGTATTATTATAATTTGTACGCAAGTAAGCTCTGTTTACACAGTACACCATATCACACATTATGCAAACAAATGTTGCATCCATTAAGCTTTGAACAGCCAAACAAACCGTATATGACCCATAACCACCCACCATCACCCACACCCCAGCACTATTCGAACCCAGACAATGGCTGCGGACTCGCAGTGCCAGGCCTTAATGTTTTAATGCCACATTATCCTATCAACAATTTTCCACTAAAGATTGCCGTTATTCGTGTTCAGAGACGTACAGAGAAAGAATAGGTTGATGTTCAATTTCATAATGGTTAATTTTATGACATTATTTGTACTATTTTTTAACATGTGTAAATAGTTGCCTAAAATTATATCTTTATATAAAGTTATAGCTCTAAAAGATTTTTTCGAATTTAAAACCAAATGTTTACAGGGTTTTTCCCTGTGTGCCTGTAGTCGTTGACCTTGCTTTTGCTGTGCGTTGTGGACGAAATGGAAATTAATCAATGCCGTTTGCTTTGCTCTCCTGCCCCACCCCACACCTCTCCACCCACCACCCACCGCCCAATGCTGACGTTGATGTTGACGTCTGAGTGTCGTTAGGCAATCCAAGGACAACTTCAACATCGGCATCAGGAGGCAAAGCAGCGGCAGGATCAACGTTTTCGGTGCGTGGTGTGTGCCATCAAAATAAATTGTCAAACAGCCGGCGAGGGGACAAGGTCGGCGGGGCGGGAAGTGGGTGGGCGGTGACCCGTCCGGTGGTCCAATGAAAAACACCTTGGCGCCAAGCGGGGGTGCTGAATGCGACTTCCGCTTGACTCCGAAACAAAGGCGCCACATGTCCCCATTATACATTTTTTGTCCCGTTCTGGGCTTTCATTAATTATTTGCAAAGTTTTTTTTAGTTTGGCGTGGCGAGGGCTGCCTAATTATTTGCCAGTTAGTTGGCTGCTTTTGGTTACATTCGGTCTCAAGGTTACGGTTTGTTGGGGGAAAAATCCCCAAAAAGAGAACTACAGCAGCGGCAACAAAGCCCGTGCATCTCCTATCTCTCATCATAATGATGTGGACCCATCCACCCAGTCACCCAGCAGTCCATCCATTCGCACCGTGTTCGCTTCGACCAACATTGTCTACAATTTTTATTCAGTTGCCATTTGAGTGGGAGTATTCGGACTTGGTCTGGGCACTGTGACAGGCGATATAAACATTTCAATCAACATTCGGATTCGAAATGAATGGAAAGGTGAGCGGAGTGAACTCCCAGAGGAATATCGTGCATCTATCAATTTCGGTGAAGGAACTTTTTGTTGGAAAGGTCAACCTAAATAATAAATGATAAACTTCTCTTCAATTTTCATAGATTTATTTGGGTCTAAAGTTGAGATTTATGGTATAATTAAACAATGAAAAGCAAGAAGCTTTTCTGTTTGATTTATCATTTTGGATATTTACGATTGTTTATTGATTTTTAAAAAGATTTTCTCAAATAGTCAAATTTGAGCTTCATTGACTGCAGTGAATGAACTTTGGATTTCAAAACTATTTTTATGAAATTACGAGCAACGTCAAGACAGTTTGATAGGCAGTATTTAAAGAATACAAAATAATATAGTTTTTGGAAGGGAAAAATCACTACTTTCAAAAATGGTTTTTAATGAGAAATAAATGAGCGCTTACTGAACAGAATTTAATTATCTTTTGTCCATATATAAAAAGAAAAAAGCCGACCTCACCGTAAACAGAATATCATAAAATAGCGCAGTTCAGCACAAATATAGCATACTTTTCTGACCTTGAGCCATAGAATAACCATATCAGCTTACACCTTGCAGCCGACATAATCATTATCTATTAATGCCGCTTTCAGGGCATATCAGCTTCGCCCACATCTCATTCGTTTTTTCCAGTCTTGTTTGTGTTTCCTGACGGCCCGTTTTTTTTATGTTTTTGTTTTTGTTTATTATAAAGTACAAACAGGCAGCGCAGATCACCCGGCCACCCACTCGGCCCTCGAGACCGTTCCATTCAATTTGGAGCCCCAAAATGCTAGTTAGGCATTAATGTACGAAGCACACGAGAAATCTACGGAAATCCTGTGAGTTTTCCCTCGCAGCCATTGCGTGGGCCTGCGTTATTATGATGGCCCGACTTTGACTTTCTCTTTTTAGCCCTCTCAAAGCGGAAGCCATTTTTGCGAAAAGGCAGGCCGGCGCAGGTTGAAACCAAATGCAACTTTGGGCAGAACTAGGAACGAGAAGAAATGGAAGCGTTTCCAGATCATAAACGCATTTTATGGCCTGGGGCATTTCAGTTTTGTATTTTTATTGACAATAAGCTAACAATGTTTACTTTCAGTTGTGTGTTGTTGGGCTATTTTTAAACAATCACAGCAACGTCCCAACCAGACCAAAAATACCCAGTGTTTTCCCAACTGCTTCGAGCTTCCTACATTTCCTCGCGCGTCCTTTCCTTTGTTTACAACTAGTTTTTTGGCTTTTTAATTTAGTTTCATCGGATTGATGAAAAATGCGAAATGTGTACAATTGAGATGAGAGCACGGCGCACCGAGAGAGTGGGAGAGAGTCTCGCTTTCTCTGCGCCTGCTCATGGGCCCCTTGGGGGTGGTCTGGGTGTTGGGTGAGGATGGGACGGGGATGTGGGCCTGGGTTTTGGGTTCGGCTTTGGGACCCGGATTGGGCCTGGTTCGGGCTCGCCCTTGCCATCGCCATCGCCGTCGGCTCAACATCAGAAACATTTCGCCGTTTGTCTCTGGGCCTTATGAAGATTTTATAATTTTCCTTGTGCCTTTTACTTTGCTCGTGAGGCTGTCGCTACGCCTAAGTAGGGGCTTATGAATCCTCCCACTAAGAACCTAATTGAAGGTGTCTCCTTGGATAAGGTGTCTATTTGGCAAGCATTTCAAAGAAACTAATTTGGATTAGTGCCGCCCTTCCCTCGGGAGAATTACTTCAGTTTCATACACGATTCATTTCAATCACCGGAGCTCTATAAATATCTCTGTTGCAGTATTGATCGGTGTGTATGGCAGCACTGCATGCCGATTCCACTGAATTAGTTTGCAGGCTAATTAGGCTTAATGCATTGCAATGCAATACAATAATAATGATAGTTTTCGCCTTTATTAACAAATCAAAATTATTGGGGATGCAGTTAAGCTAATGAGTTTTAATTGATTATGTATCTAGTGAAAATAAAAAGGCTCGAGAGTAAATTTCGAAGTTGAAAGTGCCAGGAAGCTTAATTCTTTCTCTGGACCATGACAAGATTGTATTAGAACTGTGACTTGATTTGTGTTTATAATTAACAAACAATAAATCCTTCGGAATCATTTGCATTCAGCCTAAGCCTTTTGTCGTCAATAAAATCTGTCTTAATAATAGCAATATAGAATAGATAACCATTAAGCTGTAAAATGTGTCAACATTCTTACATTTGATACTTTGGCAATGCCTTTTTTAGAACTGTGCCGCAAAACAAATGGTCCCAGTTTCAGGTTAGGAATCTCACATTCTTTCAAATCAGTTGCGTTTCGTCGTATGTACAAATAAGAGTCCAGTGTAAGGCCTGTAACGCAGTTGAGCAAATAAATTCCAACTTTAAAGAATACATTAATTGGTAATTGAATCATAAACCATGCTTTATTGGCTGTAAATAAGCACAAAAGCTTTTATTAAATGCAATAATTATTCGGCCGACTGATGCATGGCCAATTAAAATCATCTCAATCTGGAAACGAAATAAAATTAATTCACCAATATTTGTTTTCTTTGGCAAAAAAAATGTTCACTGATTTTCAGAATTATGCGCATATTTATTTTGTGGAGCGGCCACACACTGCGTATGCTTATTATTAATTTAAAGCATTGCCCATACGTCATGTTGCCCAGAGGACAAAACAGGAAAGGCCGAACATTTCGATTACAAGTTGATTTATTATTTAAATGCGTATATGGAACCGAATATTGGCAACAACAGGGACCCTGGAATGATTGAAAACTAAGGATCTCAATGGCGTGGGCTCTACAAAAATCATACAACCGAAAGAATCTACGGCTTAAAATAATAATAATGCAAATCAGACTTAAATTTTATGTTCATATTTTTTAACTAATATATATAAATATATATATATAAACATATTTTTAAATAACAGTGTACATTGTTAATTTACTCAATGAAAAAAATTGATCTAGTTTCTTTAATAAACTCTGACTTATGCAACCGATTTTCTAACATCTTTTTTAAGGGATATCTAAGCCTTGAAACATAATAAAGAGGCATGGGCCGCGGGATGTTGAGATCTAGCTCGAGAGTTTCGCTTCGCCATTCAAATTAATTGCCAAACTCATAAAGAACTTTATAGAGTCGTGCTTATCAGTTGGCCAACATCGTCAGCTGGAACGGCTGCAGCGCACCGAATCCACCACCCCGAAAACTTTTGTCCCGGTGGCCCTGGCAAGCAGAACATCAGGAGCGGCCTAGGGGATGGCGGAATGCGGGGTGGGTCTTCTGGACGGACGTGCAAGTGACCCGGAGAGCCAAATCCTAGGCCGCACGGAAGGACGGGGGGTAAGGCCAATGGGGTAATTTATGTAGGCGCGCTAAGCCTTTCCATGCGTAAAATGTGATTATATCTGCGTATAAATACGCATACAACTGTGACCACGTACGGGATTGTGTACTGTATGGGCTTGTTGGGTGTGTGAAGTGTATTGTGTTGGAGATTGCCAGGGCTGCCAAAAAGTGGGAAATTTAATACAAGTTTAGCTGGAAAATAATATACTAGCTAGGATACAGAGGAGATTCTTTTTGATTCCCAGGGGTATACTATTGATACCCTACCCCAAATATTTTAAGCACTTGAGCTGAATGGAAAATTGATTCGCCTGCATTCAAGCACCATCAATCAAGGCGAACTGATAAAACAACCGCTCTCGCTGCCCACGTGCATTGAGCTGTAATGAAACCGTAATTTGTATCCCTTGATAACAACACAACAACTGCTGGCTGCGCTGCTTCTGCTCTGCCGCATTAAGCGCGTCATCACAGCCACACACGCACACCCACTCTCGCACAGAGACAAAGCCTGTGTGTGCATCTGCGAGGCTGGTATTAGTGCGGCTTTGTTGTTGCGCCAAAAACCAAGCCAAGGATTTTTCGTACATTTACGACAGCAAATGGACTGCAGCTGCTGCACTGGACAAAAGGACGAGCTACAACCTTGCAACTCTTTATCCTGTCTCCCTGATTAGTACTTTTAAATTTATCGAGGTGTACATATTGTTAGTACGGAGATGATCTGATCTGATCTGAAAAGGAACTGGCCATGAAAAAGATTTCGCACGCATCCTTGTAGCCTTAAAGTAGATTGCCTAAGAATACTCATTTCATTTCGTAAAAAAGCATTCTCAACATTTGTAGCCACCTTTTACGTCGCTTAAATTATTTCAAACCTGAAATAACGAATATATAGATAAAGAAATGGTCCTTTAGCGGCTGTCAAGGTTATTAAAACGAGTATTTTAATTGAAACATCATGCCCTGCGTTTTTCCCAGTGTCCTGTTGCTCCTCGCTGCCTCTTTCTCTCTCTCTCTCCTACAGACGACCTTCACTTTCATACGACCGTTATGTATTTTGTTTGCTCGACGCTTTTTAACATGTTAAGTTGTTGTTTCTGTTTTGCTGGCCTGCTGCTGGATAAATTATTGCCGTGGGTGGGAGGACGAGGTGGGGGCGGGGGCTTTTAAATAGGCCAACTATGCCAGAGCAACTACTTGTTGTTGTGCTGCACGCACGGCAGGGGGTGCAATTAAAAAGCATTTTTATAAATGCCTTAACCACTCGGCAAGGACACGGACGGTTAAAACTGGTTGGGACTCTTCCTTTTCTATTTTTACTAGTTTTCCGTTATTTTTTACGGCTGTTGTTGTAGAGAGAGCGACCGCAACAACAACGGCAACAACAGCAACAACAGCAACATTCGCGGATACACACATTTTCACAAATCAAAAAAGCAAACGAATATTGCCACACACACACCGAGTCACACTCCCACACACACGCACACGGACCAGAGAGACAGACAGGAAAATCTCTCTTTTTTTATGGATTTCTGGGCTGGCAATCTGCTTTCGCTGATGTTTGACTAAACAATTGCTTTATGCTTTTTTAATACTGCTGTTGGCTTTCTCCCATCACCTGCTCCGCATTTCTCGGGGGACCTGCGAAATTGTTTACACAGCCTCACATACATACGCACACCTTTCCGTTTATTGCATTTACACTTGTCGCCTCTCACACTTTCCCACCTCCTCCGTTTCCTTTCGTTAGCCGCACATTTTTCCGCACTATTTCGTGTACATTTTCCCCGCTCTCGGTTCGCGAAATTCTTTTCTGGCCTTTTCCTTTAGAAAAACTATTTGCTTTGAAATCTTTCTCAGCTCTTCCTGCACGCACGGTGGCCACAAAACTTGGCCCAAACTGCGTCCCGCTGTTTGCTCCGCTCGGCTTTTCTTGGGGGCGTTCAGACAAACAGTTCTCGACAAACTGAAAGTGAAAAGTAAAAGGCAAAAGCGCCAGCGCCAGCGCCAGCGCCTCCGACCGACACCGACGGCAGTATCATACGAATCCGAACCAGAATCCGGGACAGAACAAAAATACTCACGGAGTCGGCGCACTTCCTAGAGCAAGTGGTGGGCACTGAAACGCGAAACAGAAGCGGAACAGATGTTGATGTTGCCTTTCGACTGAACTATGATAAAATATTTATGGGTAATACACGTACCACAGAGCTCCCAACAAGGATATGGTATTATAGCGAATTCAGTATCGATAAACAAGTGTTTCTTTTGTTTGTGATAATCCTTTTGTCTTGTCACCTATCGGATCTATCGAAATCTATGGAATTATAGGTGATAATATCCTCAATTATATTTGTTGATACCTAATTATACCTATTAAAACAAAAAAATTAAGAATTTTTGTAATATAAGATTCAATTATCTCTTATATTTCAAACAATTTTAAAACTAACCACTTGGACCCACATAAAATTAAATATATTAAAAACATAGAAATCGTGATATAATGTTTTGTGAGTTACAAAAAATGGGTACTCCCAAGAAATACTAACGATTATAGGGCTAAAATATTTATTCAATTTTATAATACAACTAACTTTAAGTTTGCAAATATCACTGAATATCAATCTACCATGTGCGAATGCTAGGAGGAAAGTGATTTCTAATCCAAAGCGTTACTAAGGGTTCGGCCTGCTACCGTTTTTAATTTCAAGTAATATTAGCCATTTTATGGGTGTTAGGGCAAAAAATATTCAAAAATTAATAAACAAGCAAAAGCATATAAAACTACGGCACAAAATACATCCAATAATTTCGTATCTGAAAAGGCTTTACAGGCGGAATTCGCAAAAATCTTTTGAGGAACTAAAGAGAACGCAGGATCTATTCAGTAATCTAATGAAACAAAATGTTGTTTTATCGAAATTTAAAATGAAAACAAGGCCAATTGTAAGATTTCTGGGCGAGTGGTGCGTCTTTGGTGTGGGTTCTACTTGGCGGCCGGGGCAGTTCCTTCGCTGCCCTGGTCCTTAAACTGCTTGTGCCACTCCAGGTTCATCTTGGTAACGGAATCCCCTCGTTTGGCGGCCTGCTTTCCACTGTATACCATTATGGCGCAGCCGACAGCCGTGAGTGCGATCATTATGTTGGCCAGTCGGATGCGCATTTTGTTGCGGCAGCGCTCCATGACATCCTGACTGCGGATGGGATGTATATATCACAGACCTGTTGCATTCCACCCCCTTGAAATCTGCACTCACCTAACAAAATTGGGAACTTCGGCCGCCGACTTGTATTTACCGGTCCAGACCAACATTTTTCGCTCCAGGTTGTTGGGCTCGTGGTTCTTGATCGTCTCCCGCATTATCTGGCTGGTGCCGAAGGTCCTCCGCACCATGGCACCAATTAGAGCAGTTTTGTTTAGCATTTTGTGTGGTTTAAATCAAGCTTTTAACATCAATCTGTCGAAGAAATCCGGAATTTTATGCAATTCTTTTAACAGTGAGCGCTACATTACAGAGATGTCAACCCATCGAAACTATATCGGTAGCAGCGACATTGGTAGGGTCACCCTTAAATCCTCTTCACACTGCTGTACCCTAGGCCTTCGCTGTTAACAGAACAGCTGAAATAGAGGAAGAAACATATAAAGTGCAATGCTCCCACTAAGAAGCAACGATTTTGGTATTCAAAATAACATATATATAAATCCATATAAGTGTTTGATCTTGGTAGAAACTATTTTTAAACCAGGTCCTTGAAAAGGGTGGATATAAAAGTATACGCTTAATAAAAACTCTCCCCATGAAATGACAGTAAGGTCACAGAAACGATGAGATAATTTGGACCTATTACTGATAAGACATTTTTTCTGCTCATTTTTAGAGCCGAGAAACGGATGAACATTAAATGCATCAAAAAACATGTGTTGAAGAATATCTATAGCATCGATTATGCCATCAAAGTTTTTTTAAATAATTAATTGTTGATGGTTACAATTAAACAATTACAAAATGAAATTTTATCATAAATCGTTCTCGGGAACAAAACGGAAGTGAAACGGTCTCGTGGCAGTGTGACCGCGGGGAAGACTTGTTGGGCCGATTGAGCGACGGTCCCTCTGCTCCCCCTTTAGTTTTCGTTTGCGGTGGAGTAAAAGTCGGAAAAGTCAATTAATATCCGACTGCCACACGTCCAAAGCCCGATTTTGCGATCAAGGTCAGAATGAGCGAGTACACGAGTATCCTCCAGCGCGAGTTTCCCAAAATCGACCACGAGCTGCTCACCTATGTCGTGGGCGTACTCACCGGAAGTAAGAGCCTCCTGGCCCCTCAACCTCTGATATTTAATCCTCAACCTCGCGCCGACATTTACAGGCGAGGAAGACTTCGACAGCGGCGATGACATCTTCGATGCGGTGGGCGACATCCTGCAGAGCGTCGACTGCGACAGGTCGGAGGAGAGCGTCCGGGAGCTATGCGAGCAGTTCCTCAACATCATGAAGAACAACGGGGTCAACGTGGAGCGCAAGGTGCTGAATGCGCCGGTCAACATCGAGGAGATGGCCAAGAACATGGAGCGACTCGACAAGGACATGCAGAGCATCTGGGTGGTGAACAAGGACGGCGCCAATGTGAGTGCGGCCCAGTTGGGAAAAGGAATGAACAAGTCATATCAGTTGCTTAACAGCTGAATATCTAAATCTTATGTATCTGGTTTCGAAAGTACTGCAAACCAACTAAAATAGAATTTCTGTTTCAGTTCAGAATTTCTGTTTGGTTCAGTTTCCGAAGGCTGGTTAACACATAAACACATGTAGAAGTCCAACACACCGATTAAAACCCCTTTTATTCTAACAGAAAGTAGACTCCAAGAAGCTGGGGAAGGCAGAGGCCAAACTGCAGCAGAAACAGGAGAAGCGGCAGGAGGTGAACAAACATGGGATGATTCCCGTGGCGGTAAAGCTGCAGACGGCCACAGCATCGCAGGTGACCAACAAGAAGAACACCAAGCTGGACCAGAAGGGCCTCAACCGCTCCATGGACATCAAGATCGAAAACTTTGACCTGGCCTTTGGCGAAAAGTAAGAAAATGTAGTTGAGCAGTTGACCAACCATAAAATGTTTTTAATTCCCACCAGAGTTCTCCTTCAGAATGCGAATCTGTTGCTCTCCTTTGGTCGCCGTTATGGTTTGGTCGGCCGCAATGGTCTGGGCAAAACTACTCTCCTCCGGATGATTGCCGAGCGCCAGCTACAGATTCCCTCGCACATCTCGGTGCTGCACGTTGAGCAGGAGGTGGTAGGTGACGACACACCTGCTGTGGAAAGCGTGCTGGAGTGCGATACGGAGCGAACGAGGCTACTGACCCGGGAGAAGGAGATCCTGGCTGCGCTGAACAACGGCGTGCAGGATGCGACGCTGTCCAACGAGTTGAGCGACATTTATGCTGCTCTGCAGAACATCGAGGCGGACAAGGCCGTGGCCCGTGCATCTGTGATACTCAAGGGATTGGGTTTTGACGCGGACATGCAACTGCGTCCGACCAAATCCTTCTCAGGCGGCTGGCGCATGCGTCTAGCTTTGGCAAGGGCGCTCTTCTCAAAGCCCGATCTGCTGCTGCTCGATGAGCCGACGAACATGTTGGACATCAAAGCCATTATCTGGCTGGAGAACTATCTGCAGACGTGGCCCACCACCATCCTCGTGGTTTCCCATGATCGCAACTTCCTGGACACAGTGCCGACGGACATTATACACCTACATTCCCAGGAACTCGAGGCATACAAGTAACTTGTTCCCGAACAATTTCTAATAAAATATATAATTTATTAAATTATTTTACAGGGGAAACTATGAGCAGTTTGAGAAAACCAAGACGGAAAAACTGAAGTCCCAGAGGCGTGAGTACGAGGCGCAGATGGCTCACAGATCGCATGTCCAGGATTTCATCGATCGCTTCCGATACAACGCAAACCGTGCCTCATCCGTGCAGTCCAAAATTAAAATGCTCGAAAAACTGTAAGTTTGAGATGGCAACGGGCTTCATAAATCATCAGCATTTGGTGTCTTTTAATATGACTTTAATTTTTTTAAACAGGCCGGAACTTAAGCCAGTGGAAAAGGAGACTGTGGTTACACTTAAATTTCCTGATGTTGAGCCCCTCAATCCTCCCGTCCTGGCCATTTCGGAGGTATCGTTCCGTTACAACCCCGAAGATCCGCTGCCCATCTTTAAGGGCGTAAATCTCTCTGCCACGTCGGACTCGCGAATCTGCATTGTCGGAGAAAATGGAGCGGGAAAATCGACGCTGCTGAAGATCATTGTCGGCCAGCTGAGCACTATTTACGGAAATATTGTCCTGCATCGAGGTCTTCGAATTGGATATTTCGCCCAGCACCACGTTGACCACCTGAACATGAATGTTACGTGTGTGGGAGTACTGGCTGAACTGTTTCCCGGTCGACCGGACGAGGAGTATCGGCGGCAGCTAGGTAGTTTTGGTTTGTCCGGACCACTGGCACTGCAGAGCATTGCTAGTTTATCTGGAGGACAGAAATCCCGCGTTGCCTTAGCGAAAATGTGCATGGGTAAACATCAGACAATTCGTGTACTTCAACTTTTAGTATTTACTTGTTGTATTTATTTAATAGCGGAACCCAATTTCCTGGTACTTGATGAACCGACAAATCACTTGGATATTGAAACAATTGATGCCTTAGGCCGGGCCATTAATGCATTCAAGGTAAAGCAACCTTATTGATAACTTCCAATGAAGAATTCATAACTTTCCTTCATAGGGCGGCGTCATCTTGGTTTCCCACGACGAACGCCTTATTAAGGTCGTGTGCAAGGAACTCTGGGTGTGTGGCAATCGCACAGTTAGAGCAATCGAAGGTGGCCTGGACGAGTATAAGCGGGAGGTTTACAAGGAAATCGAAGCTAATAGTTGAATTTAATGTAATTAATAATTGCCCTATTTGTGAAACAGCCTAGCAATAAATTTATATTATGTCTATGACACAAACAGAAAGAAAATCATCTTTATAGAAGGACTCAATCATGTTTTCCATAAATTGCCTACGCCCTTACTACAGAGTAAAGTAAAAATCACTTTATTGAGCAATTTATTTGTTTTACAACGAAATACTTTTATCTTAGGCTTTGTGCTCAAAACTTATTTTTTATCCACCGCCTGAATATTGAGTTTTCGTCGCAGCTCAAAGAGCAACAACGTCAGAGCAGCAACCACGTTCAAACTATCAATGCCAGCTGCCAGGGGTATGTATACGCACTTTCCCTTGCTGCCAACCAAGTTCAAGAAACTGCCGAAAATGAAACATTAGTTGCTAATAAATTATTTATGTGCATCACCCCTTACTTGTAAGCTTCCTCACTGACTCCATGGCTCTCGCCGCCAATGATGAGCAGATTGTGAGCTCCAATGTCCTTGATCTCTGCATAATCGAAGGTCTGGTTGTTCTCCCGCTTCTGTTGGTTGCTCTCCGCAATGAAAACATGACAGTCGTCCGCTGCCCCTGGGGGAATGGTCAATGGGACCTCTTCCCACGGAACATCATCCCGGATTGGCACTCGAAACTGGCCGCCACAGCCGCCTCTCAGCGCCTTCGATTCCCAGGGGTCGCAGCAGCCATGGGTGACCACCACCTGGCTGCAGGGCAAGGCGGCACAGGTCCTTATGATGCTGCCCAAGTTATTCGGTTCCCTTATGTTGTCGCACACGACTGTTATTGGTAAGGGCTGAGTGCCCAGGCGCTGTTGTTCGACTAGGTTTTTCTCTAAGCCCTTCTCTGAAGGCCTCTCAAAAATGCCCATTAGACCAGGAGGGGTTACTAGCGAGGACCACGTCTTAAGGTCGTGCTGTGGCACCTTGTAGATCTTGGTACGGGTCTCTAGCTGTGCCCTGCCCACTTCCTCCTTTACCAAAGCCAACTGGTCCTTCTGGCTGAAAAGGAGAGCATCCATTTTTAGTCCACATTGCAGGGCTTCCTGGATGAGCCGCCTGCCCTCGACGATGATCTGTCGATTCTTGTCCCGTCGCTTGCGGGAACGCACTGCGGTCAGCAGAGTGCTGGTCAAGGGATCCTGCAAGGTGAGACGCACAAACTCCAGGTTCAGCTCACTGTCCTTGATCACGGGAGCAGGACTTGGAGCTACCCGCGGAGCAGGCGGTGCGGGAGGCGTGAACTTCCGAGGTGCACCTGGAATACTGGGTTCCTTGGTTTTCTTCGGCACCGACGATTTGGTTCTGTTCTTGCGTAAAGCTTCCCGCGTGTTTACCGGCTCGTGCTTCAAATTTGAGTTTCCGAAGAGATTGGCCTCTATGTCCAGAGCATCCTGGATGTCACTTCGGAGTCCATTCGAGCTGCTCAACCGCAGCACATTCAGGTTACTCGCATTCCGGATATTCGCTTGAAAGGAGCGCTTTAAAATATTACAAAACATGGTCGGTGAAGTTGAACAGATGTTTGAATATTCAGGGGTGTGGTGAAAAGCAGTTACTAGGGGGCTTCTACTTATTCAGGGAGAAAACCGGTTTGAAAGTAAGAAATTTGTATATTAAATCAGTTTAGGTAATACCGGTATTATACCCTGCCACCTTAACTAACAAATTCCAACTGTTTTACAATTTTGGAGACTTATTAGTCTCTTTAGTCCCCAACCGCACCCCACTACGCTCATGTAAGCAGTGCTGAACAACGCATCATTGGCACTACCCTACAACACTGGTGCTAAATGAGCGGCACATTCAAATTTCGTAATTTATTGAAAATATATTTTTATTTCACTTTTAAAATTTGTGTTAGCAGTTTATAACAATTTGAAATTATTTAAAAACTAATAGCGCAATAAGTTGTCCTACTTGGGTGTTACGTAATTAAGCAGCCATAACATAATACAATAATTTAAAATAACAATGCAAAATTCGAACGTCCTCGATGGCAAGGACGAAAAGGAGATAGTTCCGTAAAACACAATATGGAAATGCGGTAAACAATTAAAAACAAAAGAAATTCATCTAAATGGGGGGCTTCATGTGGTGGCTAAACATTAGTAATTAAATAAATCCTTATATCAACCATAATTCATAATCTGTTCCATCATATGCGGGTCCGGAGGCCTTTTCGCGAAATTTGTTCATAACAATGTACACTCTAGAATTACTACTATCACCGTTACATCTTACATGGCTACATGCTAGTTGTTAATTGAAGTTGCATAAATATTAATCAATGCCTCAAACTTTAGGCTTATATACACGGCTTAACCTATTCGCTCGCGAAATCTCTTAGGTCGAACTGGCCGTGGAGCTGCTACTGGACTGCTGGGTCTTCCGCTGCCGGGCTCCGCGACCAGACAGCAAGTATGACAAATCAATGGGCTGCTCCTGGGCTGTCTGTGCATCTAGACACTTAAGTTTCATAGTTATCAAAACGTTCTCTAAACGCGATCTTCTCTTCTTAAGCATCTTGATAAGAAGGGAAAAAAATATATAAATGTTAAAAATGTATTTGATAAAGCTTATTCCTATACGGACCTGTTTGTTGGGCGCCATTGATGCCACGACATGGACAGCTGTGGCTTCCACTGGGGCGGAACTAATTCCACGTGGCTTTCGCCCAACCGTCTTCGGCTGCTGCTGTTCCTGCGTGCCGAGTGTCTTTGTCCCGGCTCCTACTTCTAATTCAGTCTTATGCTTCCTCGTTTTCAGCAACGAAGGATCCACATCATGGGGCTATTCAAAAATATTTCATTATTCTACTTACAATTCGTTTTATATTTAAACTTACAGCATAGCTCTTTGATATTTTTAGCTTTTCGGGGAACTTTCGGAAGGCGTAGCTCTTCGTACAGGCCGGATGATTTGCCTTGGCCTTGGAGAAGAACCTCGCCGTCTTGTCCACACGCAGCTCGCAGATGTAGCAATGATCTTCGTCGTCGCACTCCATTGGGCGCCCTTTGCAGAAGGTGGTACGATCCAAAACCCAGCAGCGTCCAATGACCAACTCAATGGGTACGACCTCATAAAGGGAAACTCTTACCACTTCATTGGGGTAAAAACGACGTGAAGGTTCATGGAAAGTCTCATGGGGGCGAAGGAAATGGTGCCCGAATATGAAGCGCTTTCCCGTTTCGTTTTTCCACAAGTGTTCCACCCGAAAGATGTCGCATTCTTGGTAATCAATTGCTCCGATCGTTTCGTAGGTGTGCTTCTGTGTCGGCAAAACCTGGCCCGCTTCATCCTTGATGGGGATATCACGCAGCACATAGACGGCATCTCCCTGACGCACTTGCAGATCGCCACGCATCAAGGAAAGATAATAGCGGTGCCCCTCTTCAGTGAAATCCTCCAGGGGAATCTCACGATCCACTTCCCTTGGCTCGCATCGTTCGCACTGATAGTTGTCCGCGTCGATGTCAGCTTTGGTGCACTCAGTGTGTTGCCACACCATGCACTTGGCGCACTGAATCATCAATCCCTCATCTTTGTACAACCCACAAATGCAGCGGATTACATCCTCTTCAGGAGAGCCTTCAACGGGAAGCAGTAGAGGCATTGTTTTCGATGGCACAAGTGGAGAGTCCCTATCCTTTGCTCCTGGTGATTTTTTTACTGCAACTTTTGGTGCTTCCTCCACTGGCGAAAGCATCTCCTTTGGTTTGAAGCTCTGCAATGACTCAGACTCGCCAAGTATTTCGACAAGCTGAACATAGCTGGCAGCCTTCTGTTGCTCATAGCAGTCCTTTAGGGACTGAAGCGCCTTGGCTTTGCCCTCGTCATCGCCATGCTGCTGCTTGGCCTCCATAAACAATTGCTGCATGTGATCATCGTATTCCTGGGGGGATTTGTAGTGTCCCTGTTCGACCTGGGTTTGAATCGATCTGAACTCCACCCGCGAAGTACCAGCTGACGCACCTGTTTTACCACTCGTAGAGTTCTTTATAGCTTTCTTCTTCTTGCTGGACACCGTGGTTAACAGATCAGACATCTTAAGACCCTCAACAGCACTACAAATATCCCTTAGAACGACAGCCATTTTGGCCATCTTCTCCAGTTCGGGATCATGTACTGCCTGTGCCAGTCCACGAGTTTTCATGTTGCGGGGAGAGCAGAGTGAAGAGATTTGGGCAGCCAGGGAAGGTGAAGATGGTGTGGAGGGTCGTCCACCAGGGAGGTCTCCATTGGTGACGCCATGCGCTGGAGAAGAAGCAGTACCGGATGCAGATGCCAGGACAGCTGCTCGCTTAGCCTTGCACCTTCGTATCTAATGAATGAAGAGATAAAAGATTATAGAACCGTGTACAGTAAATAACATAAACAAGTTATTAAAATAATTTTCAATCAATCACTTTAATATTTAAAAGCGGAATAGTGTTATATGGGAACTAACCTTTTCGAAGTTCCTGACAAGGAACGTGTTAAATTGTTTGACCAGTTTCTTTTCCTTTTCGGACAATGGTTGAAGCTTTGCTACCCCAACCGCTGTAGCAGTATCCTTGCCCGCCTGCCGTTGAGCGTGCTTCTTGGCCTTGTGCTTTCGTTGGCGACCGTTTCGCCCTGGAGCTCCCTCTAAAGCGGGTTTTGCCTCCACGACAGCAAGGGGTTTAACCCTCTGCGACTTACCCCCGATGACACCACGACACTGCGGCATGTTGCATCTGCAGGGCTGACCCTCTGACGGATTGAACAGCGAAAAATTGTAATCGTAGGTCAGTTCCTCTCCCTGCTCGATGGCTCTTTTAGCGAAAAGAACCATTCTTGACAGGCCGTTGACGCTCCATTTCTGCATCTCGCAGTTGGGTTCGCAGGAGTGGTTGACAAACCTACAATCGCTGCCCATGCGCTGGCCGTCTATAACCAGTCCTCCATCCAAATGCAGGCAATAGTGGTGAGTGTCATTCAGGTATATGCTGGCCATCCGCTGCTTGAACTCCTTTTCAGTGACCACCTCCCCCACGTACTCTAGAATGTAGGTACCCTTGGCAATGGGCAGTTTAGTTCTTACTCCCCATCCTTTATCCGTGGTCATAAACCGCTCCACTCCGGGTGCAACTGCATGCCGCTGGATTATTTGATTCCGGCACTTCTCTCCAGCTGGACAATTGCTGGGAGAGCACTCTGTATAAACCATGCGATTCAGGCAGTTGTCCAAACAGGCTTTCTCGCCCTGGTTCTTACAGTTACACGTGGGATGGTCGAATCCAGCCAGATTCGGACGCACTGATTCGGCGTATACATTCGTGCGAATCTTTCTATAATTCCATGATGGCACAATATGTCGAGTGGGTAGTTTCGAGTTGGTGTAAGCCCACCATATATCATAGGGAAGCTCAAAGTCGATTTCACTCCTTCTTAGATACTTTTCGCAATACGGCGGAGGTGGAAGAAGGCTGCCAGGAACCACTTGATGCTCGTCCAAAGTTGGTTTCTTATTTACCTTCGCTGGTGGCGGCATCAACGATTGTTTGTAGTGATTGGAGAAGAGACCTGCTACCAGATAGGTCTTCTTTACTTTGGATAGTTTCCGCAAGGAGGTGGTGGACGCTTTGTCCTCGCTGGATTCACTGCAGCTGGCGTAGTCTGGGGGACCGGGATTCTGGGACTCACTGGCGGGCAAGGGATCGTGTTCGATAGGGATACTGTCTAGCCGCTTAGCCGCCGCTTCGGCATCTATCTCCTCCTGGCTGGCGGGAATTTCTAGAGGAATAGGTTCCAATGTTGCTGGTTGAACCGGCTTTTCTTTTTTACTTTGGTGGGTTCCATTTTCCAGGTTCTTTCGTCGCTTCAAGCGTATCTTGCAGCTAAAATTCGTGTTGGGATCGATGCCAGCAGGGAGTTTTATATTGGGTTCCAATTTGGTTTTTTTCTGTTGAGAAGGTGTGGGAGGTGGCTCTTCTAGCACAGGTTGTTTGGGCTGCCGGCCACGTTTCTTGGCCGGCTTAACCTCCGGTTCAGTTTTCGGCGGCGGCATAGGTGCTACTTCAGGCTGCTCCTTGTTCTTGGGTTTCCTACCTCGGGGTCTTCCTCTAGCGGGGGTTTGGGGACGCTGCAGGCGCTCAAGGGCCACCACCGAAAGGCGCGGGGCTTTCTGATTGCTCCTGGCCACAAAGGTTTCCCTGGCTTCTCCTGCTTGGGGCACTCGCTCGCAATCCATTGGAGGGTTAGAAGGTCCGTGTACTTGGGCACTGCTGCTGCTTCTGGTTTCTCTCAAGGATTGCAGAGGTTCATCATCAGGATCGATCTCCGGCTCAGGATCTTCCGTCACGGCTGTTGGCTGCTGTTCCACGCTAATTTTACGCTTCTTTCTGCGCACTGTGGGAAATCCAGTTCTATTGATCTTCTTTCGCTTGCGCTTCAGGAGGAGATTGCCTCCCGTTTTGTGTAGCAACGCTTCCACAACTCGGTGACCAATCTCCTTTTTAGTATCCTCCTTGATATCTAATGCCGAGAGCAGCGGAGATTCGACTTCTGCTTTTGTTATGACTGATTCGTTAAGTTTACCAAGAGGTATTTGGATTTCTAATTCTACTGATGGCTCAAACACCCCGGGGGGAGGATAGCTTCCAGCTGGAGATTGAGCATGAACCAAGTCCTTTGCAGCCGCCACCTTCTGCTTAGCTGCTCCTCTTCTTTGCTGTTTGAGAGAGCACAGAGAACTGGGACTAATGTCAAGCAACTTTCCACCACTTATGGAGTTGTTATCTACAACAATCCTTAGAGGTGAATTGCTGGCTGATGAGGCAGCTCCGCTTACAGCGTTAGGTTGCTCTAGGAGGTGCCTCTTTTTAGGCGTGAGCGCGGATTTTCCGCTCCTAGCATTGAACTGAGCCTGCGATTTGGTAGACGCAGTGCTCTTAGCAGTCGCCGCTGCTGCAGCCCACGCCTCTGCATTCAATTTTCCATTGGCAAAGGCCACTTCCGCAGGCGGACGCTCTCCTGGAGTCAACAGGTAGTGTCGCTTCTTTAGGGGCAACTTGTGATCATCGGGACTGGAACTGTCATTGCTCTGGGACTTCTTGTGCCGTCTCTTCGCATTCCCGTTGCTGCTCCCACTGCCATTAGGAGTTCCACTAGCGCTGGCCGATAGCATAGCGAAGTCCACCAGGGGCTCACTGAGCTTTCGCTTCTTTAAGGCTCGTTTCAAGGGCTTGGGAAGCGTTGAAGCAGACCCTCCTCCGTTAAGAACCAACTGCTGAGCTGGACTTGGGGCTGCTAAAGTGGCCTGCAGTTTGTTGGCGTCGGCCAGCAGCTTCTCCTTGCCGCTGCTCCCGGTCAGCCGATCCTCTTGTATGCGACACCTGGAGTGGAACGTGCTAGTAATAATTTCAATTTCGGTAAGCAGCTTTGAGTCAATGTTCAAGGACTTGTTGTGACTGAAACTCTTCCGGCGATGCCTGCGACGCATTCGGGACACCCCAGATACATAGCTACTGCACATACTGGCTGCGGAGGAGCGACGGGACTTAATCTTGCAGGAGGATTTACTGGGAGCTGGGGTCTCTTTCCGCTGAGTCATCATTTTACTGATAAAGTTATCCGGGTTAGTGGCAGCCAAACTGCCGCCCCGTCCGAAATACTGCCCCGTGGTCACATAGCGGTTGATCTCGCCGTACTTCTTGCTGGCACTTGTGGTGGGCAGACTTTGGAGACTCGGCTTGCTAATGTACTCGTTGCTTTCCTCGCTGCTCTGGCCCAGGGATAACCCAGCCAGCTGAAGAATGTCCTGGTCCTCGACGGGATCGTCTGCACCGCTCTTTAAAAGCATGGAAGCCCTTCGCTTCCGCCTCATCCTTAGCCCAGACTTTCCTGATTCCTTGCAATCGCTCCGGTAGCCACAACTCTTGGCCCTGCTCCTGCGACTCATACAGCTCTTGGTGCTGTATCGACTCTTGCAGCTGGCATCGGACTTATACCCGGAATTGTGGTTGTGGCTGCTCCTTTGGTGTCTCACGCTTCCGTAATCCGAGACGTAACCGCTCTTGGCGGCCAGGACCTTGCTGCAAATGGTGGTACCAGCTCCTGTTCCACTAGCTGCTCCCACACTCATGCTCCTCAAACGAAACTTCTTATTTACATCGATTTCTCGCCACACCGGATCCAATTGTAGTTCCTCTTTATTAGATGAACTGGATGCGGTCTTCTTATTGTTCTGACGCCGCTTGCTCCTGGGCGGGGGATAAAGCACCCGCTCGGTTGCATACATTCGCTTATCCAGGTAGGCCATGTCGATCTTGGGCTTGCTGCTGGATGGGAGTGGGACTGCTCCCGTGGGCACAATGTTTTCACTTTGCATTTTTGGCGAGGGAGTCGTGCTCTGTGTAGTGCTAGTGGTGCTAATGACACCCGAATCGGCGGATTCATTTATAGCAGGTCCGGAGTTTCCCGAGGCAGGAACTGTGGAGATCACTTTTTTGGGTCTCCCCCTGCGTTTTCGAGGAATAGCAGTTAGTGCCAGGGTCTCCTCGTTAGCTTTTACAGCTTTCTCTTCCGGAAGCTTGGAGTTGCCGCTCTGTCCCAGCATCTGAGTCTTCTCCATGAAGTCCTGCAACAAAGTGGACTGGTACTGGGGTAGATTCTTGTCCTTTGCCGCCTTGCGGAAGCTGCCCTCCACAGTGGTATCCTCCGTATCACTTTCCACTCGCTTGATGGCCGCCTGCACGAGGCTGGGCAACTCGTTGTCGCTGGAAGAGATTCCAATGTCCAGCGGGGGTTTGCCGGCGGACTGGGCCGCCTGGGAGATTGCAGTGAGCAGCAGTCGCGGAGCTCTCTGCTGGTGAACCTTCAGAGGCAAATCGTCCTCCGAATCCGAGGAAAAGACCGAGATCTGTGGCTTCTTAGATTTGGATAACTTATCCGTTTTACTATTCCCACTGGTGCCGGTCAGCTTCTTGCGCTTGACCTTGACTTTCTTGCTGGCCGCTCTGTTCCTGGCCTCCGAGCAGCCGGACTCGGTGTCCTGGGTAGACATTTTCCTGGGCTTCAGGGGTTTCTTGGTTGCTGGGACTCCTGACGGGGGGCGGATGGCCGAGATTCTCATTCGCAGGCCATCGGTGTCCGAACGCTGCACGCTGAACTGGGTGGCTGACTTGGTCGACTTCGACTGGCTAGATTGATCCGTAATGGAATCGGTTTCCTGTGGGCGAACAACACAAGTTACATATATAATTCGCCAGGTGCCTTTCGACAGACTTGCCTCATTTTCACTGCCGGACTCTTGTGCGCGATGCGTTTCCAGAACCTTTGCTGCTGCCGTCTCATTTTGGCCACTGCTCATATTTTGGAGTCGCTCGGGAGCTGCAAGATATTGGTTTTTGTTAGCCAACAGCGTTCTGGTGACTCTTTTAATCTCATTTAAAGTAGGTCAAACCGCGACGACGACGTCCAAAAAAAAACTCTTCCCTCTCCACACTTACGCTTGATTGTTTTCTTGGCTAGCACCTACACTCGCGGCTTTAATGGGGAGTTGAGTTTTTAGCGCACGGACTATCTACTGGTCCACACATTGCATTTGCACTTTCTTGCGCCTTGGCCGTGGCTTGCCTGCTTCTAAAATGGCGCCGTTTTCACTTTTCCAAAAACTGCTTTGTTCGACGCCCGACGACGACGCAACGTTGAAACGCTTTTCGCGTGTGGCACATCAATCCGCGCTCCCGATTTTTCACTTTAACAACGCGGGCGGCGGTGGGCGCACTTTAATTGTTATTGTTAATGTGGCGCAACAACAAAAAGCCAGGCAACCAAAAATGTACGAACATAAATAAAGAAAAAGACACTGCGTTTTGGTTAGTGATGGGAAAACCTCGATGCATCGGGAATCGAAGTTTTCCGATATTGTATGGCATCGATATTGAACCATACATCGATTATTTGAAAAAATCGGCAGCGTTGAACAAGAGAACTGACTGGCAGCTTAAAAAAATACGTAATACGATATACTGACATTTCAACAAATTTTACCTATTCTGAAACAAGTGAAAAAATAAATAATTATAATTGATTATCAAATGAACTTGCCATATTTTTATATAATAATAGTCAAATTATTTTCTTAGCCTATAATGACCTTATTCTACGAAATTAATTTTAAACGAGAAATTTGATCCCTTTAAAATGAATTTAAAATCAAAATGGAAATTCCATCACGTCTTTTGGTGTGACTAGTTGCATATGTCAGACAACTATCGTTTAGTAGTGGAGAAATCTATCTGAAACTAGCTATATTTCATATATTAATGTCTTTTTAAATTTAATTGTATTTGTTAATATTTATGGCAAAATAACAATAATTTATTTATTTTAAAAATATCATAAAAAGCCAATATAATATGACACAAAAAATAGCTAACTTTCCACTGAAATCTGCAGCTCTGTCATCCAATCAAGGGTGTGTGAACACTGGCCGATCTACTCGGCGAGGCAAGAACTATTTGTTTATTTGTGAAATCTCGGAAAATGAGTGGAAAACCGTCGAAATCGAACAGCGCCTCAAGCAGCATGCTTTACGGCTCCAGTATCTCGGCGGAGTCCATGAAAGTGATCGCGGAGAGCATCGGTGTGGGCTCCCTTTCGGATGACGCCGCCAAGGAGCTGGCGGAGGATGTGTCCATCAAGCTGAAGAGGATTGTTCAGGATGCGGCCAAGTTTATGCACCACGCGAAGAGGCAGAAGCTCTCAGTGCGGGACATCGACATGGCCCTCAAGGTACGAAATGTGGAGCCGCAGTACGGCTTCGTTGCCAAGGACTTCATACCCTTCCGCTTCGCGTCTGGCGGAGGTCGGGAACTGCATTTCACTGAGGATAAGGAGATCGACCTGAATGAGATCACCTCCAACAACTCTGTGAAGATTCCCCTGGACCTAACCCTGCGTTCCCATTGGTTTGTGGTGGAGGGAGTCCAACCCACTGTGCCAGAAAACCCGCCGCCGCTCTCGAAGGACTCCCAGTTTCTGGACTCCGTTAATCCAGTTATCAAACTCGATCAAGGTCTCAACAAGGATGCTGCTGGCAAACCAACCACCGGCAAGATCCACAAGCTCAAGAACGTGGAGACCATCCATGTCAAGCAACTGGCCACGCACGAGTTGTCCGTGGAGCAGCAGTTGTACTACAAGGAAATCACGGAGGCCTGCGTGGGGTCAGACGAACCGCGCCGCGGTGAGGCGCTGCAGTCACTGGGCTCCGATCCTGGCCTGCACGAAATGCTGCCCCGCATGTGCACCTTCATCGCCGAGGGTGTTAAGGTCAATGTAGTGCAAAATAATTTGGCGCTGCTCATATACCTAATGCGAATGGTGCGAGCGCTGCTCGATAATCCATCACTGTTTCTCGAGAAATACGTAAGAAATTTTTTAATTTAATTTGTTTCGGCTTTCTGTAATAATCGATTACCATAGCTACACGAACTGATACCCTCGGTGATGACGTGTATTGTGTCCAAGCAGCTGTGCATGCGTCCTGAACTGGACAACCACTGGGCCCTGCGAGATTTTGCCTCCCGCCTGATGGCGCAGATCTGCAAGAACTTCAACACCCTGACCAACAATCTGCAAACCCGTGTCACCCGGTAAATCTCAATCATTTCAAGCTGAACACCTAAACTTACTTTTCCTCTCCCTCCAGCATCTTCAGTAAAGCCTTGCAGAATGATAAGACACACCTATCCTCGCTGTACGGCTCAATAGCAGGACTCTCAGAGCTTGGAGGCGAGGTCATCAAAGTGTTTATTATTCCCCGCCTTAAGTTCATATCGGAGCGTATTGAACCTCACCTGATCGGTACCTCCATGAGCAACACAGACAAGACGGCCGCCGGTCACATTCGCGCCATGCTCCAGAAGTGCTGTCCCCCGATTCTCAAACAAATGCGCTCTGCACCGGACATGGCGGAGGACTATAAGAACGACTTCGGCTTTTTGGGACCATCGCTGTGTCAGGCGGTGGTCAAAGTTAGAAATGCGCCCGCCACCAGCATTGTCACACTGTCGTCGAACACTATCAACACGGCACCCATTACGAGCGCAGCTCAAACGGCAACCACAATCGGGCGAGTGTCCATACCCAGCACACAAAGACAGGGGTATGGAACCATTTTTATACATATTCAGTGTTTATTCCCTTGTTGAAAGATTTTAATTTTTTATATCTTTAGAACAACATATGTATTTGCTTTTTAAACTATTCTGGTTAGACTAGATTTTAGCTACATTTTAGCTAGGCTGCATTCACATTTTCACTTTTTAACCTGATAAATTCTTTCATTTACAGAAGCCCTGGAGTGGGAGTGTCGGCCCTGCCTCAGATAAGAGCCATTCAGGCCAATCAGCCGCCGCAAAAGTTTGTGATAGTCACCCAGAACTCGCCGCAGCAGGGTCAGACAAAGGTGGTTCGGCGGGGCAGCTCCCCGCACAGTGTGGTCCTCTCCGCAGCCTCCAACGGGGCCAATGCCTCCAACTCGAACTCAAATTCGAGTCCCAGCGGAAGCGGAAACGGCGGCAGCCTACTTTCTGCCGCACAGCGGAGCAGCGAGAATGTGTGTGTTAGTGCCGGTAGCGAAGCGCCAGCAGTTGATGGTATAACAGTTGAATCTTTCAGAGCACCCTAGACGCCAACTCGCTGATCATTGAGACGGAGATCGTACGCGCACCGCCCGAGCTGGACGATCTCTCGCATCTGGAGTAGCCAGCTTAGTTCGTAGTCTACATAACCATTTTGTATGCAATAAACAAAGAAAGCGGGAACCTACCCCAAAAATATTTCACCACACAGAGAAAAAAATATATTCATAATTTTATTTTCACAAGATTTGTTTCTGTCCTAACAATTTGTCCACAAGGGCAGCCCTGTGTTTTTCGAAGGAATATGTTAATGTAGCTATAGTATTAAATGAGATTACAAAACAATTCCATTTTTGTAATGCATTTTTTATATGGCATATAGTATTTGCTTGAGATACTTTTGATATTTTTTTTAAAATTTAATTTAAGATTTTAAGATTAATTTTTTCTGTGCAATCCAATCCCCCACCCAAAGTCGAAAGCTTGGCCACGCAGTCAGCACGCATGTGCGGGTATGGGCCCCCAAGTAGCTGGCTATTGATTATTCCACGACTTTCCTCGGCAAACGCACAAAGAACTCAAACCTCCTTGTAGATACCCATCGCAGGACAAAGGCAAAGCTCAGATCAGCTCTGTCGGAATTTTCAAAGGATAAATTAGAATTCTCACAAAAACACAGGAAAAATGCATGCCAGATTTGCGGATCCCGAGCCCGCGTCTCCGGACAGTGAAGATGGAATCGCAACGGAGTCCCTGGAGGCCAGAATTGAGGCTTTTAAGCAGAGTCCCCAGAACATGGCTGCTCTGCGGGAAGTCCTTGACGACGTGGTCCTGCGGGCTGAGACGGAGGCCAACAGGCGAGCAGTTGAAAACCAGAAATCGCAACAGGTGGACTACACATTTAATTTCCTTTTCCAACTAACTGAAACACTTGTACCTATTTTTTCAGGGCAAGGAAAAGCGCCAGAGTAAGTACACGTAGTTTAGCCCAGTTCTTATCGCTTTTTGGCTACTTTGGATAGTCTATAGCTTTTGCTTATGGCCACTTCACAAACCCTTCGTCTGGCACATGGTGGGATTATGGATCCTTGAGCCCAAATCCTTGCATTCTTTTGTCATTGAAAATCGCAGCATAGATAGGGGGCTTGTGTGCAAAGGATGAATACTATCAAGGATGACTTAAGTATTTGTCAGTCCCTAGGGCTTTGCCGACATTGAAATTGCCCCTTCTGCAAGAGGTTTCTATCGGAAACAAAGGATGAAAATTGACGGTTCGTTCGGTGAAGTGTGTGGATGCGACTTAAATTAAGATCTAAAGATAAATGGATCGATAACCAAATTTGTAGGTCTTGTTACGGGCATAAACATAAATTGGCTTTACCCTTTCCTTCAAGTACGGATACCAAGATATTTGATATTTGAATAAAAGGTACATAGTATACATTTTTTAAAGCCGGATGCGTTTCTATTTTAAGGATCCGCAATATAACTTCATTTTGTAGTATTTGTTTTTTAAATCTCTCGAGAACAAGCTTTTTGATTTATTAACTTCAGCTTGAAAATCTTGCTTGGAAATCAAGCCAAATCATTCTTACTTTTTTCATTTGTTCAAAATAATGAAAGATTCTGTTTATTTTTGCATCCATACGAGGACCCTGACAGTTAAAACTTTAAAGTCAGTAATAGCAAATAGACCTATAGATCCTATGACAGTATAACGTTGCTAGCGATGGCGGAAGCAAAGTCCCCTGACTAAACGATGGCGGGGAAACCTTCATAGGCTGCGCCAGAGGTTGTTGAAAGGTGGCAATTAATTAACAAGAAAATGTATTTTAATTAACACTATACTACAATTATCAAACGCAGTCGCACGCCATTTTCATTGTTCAATTCCATTAGAGATCTGCCAGCTCGATTGCATGACCATCTTTTGTTGCACCTAACTTGTATTTTGCCTCACTGATCTTTATTTTCGTATTTTTGTACTTTCCGCGCTTCGCATGCACTAATCACTCAGGTTTCGCCATACCAGATTTTAAGAACGGCAAGGTAGTGAACCGGGCCAGAGGATTTGTGGTCCGGATCTTCGATGCCATATGCAATTGTGCCAACAACAATGCGGCGGCGGCCACGACGCGGTTCAAACTGCGGAGCAACAGCGGCGGAGAAGGAGCCAGCGGAAACGGAAAGCGACAGCAGTCCCAGGATGAGCCCGAAACCCTGGTTCTGACCAAGAAGAAGCCGGCCGGCGAGGGGAAAAAAAAGAAGGGCGTTAGCATGGCCGACGATGTGCAAGCCGGCGTTCGACTGATGGACTAAGAAAGCAATACTACGCGATGGTTGATCCTGCAGTGGGAAAACATAATCAAAATCATTACCATCCATCTCCAAACACTGAACTCACATCGGCAATCGTTTTCTGTAATCCTAGAACTTTAGGGGCCCTGCCCAGAAGCATTTTCTTTGCTCAAATGTCTAAGCACCAAATCAAATTCCAAGTCTTCCCATGAAGACCAAAATGAACCCTTAAGATAACAAGCTGTATCCGATCCTTGGATTCGTTTTGCGGAGTCCTTAAACTTTAAACAGTTCTGAACATGTTTAGCATACCTCATTATAACACGCGTAAAATCGTATGCGTTGCCTATAAACAAATGAGTTAGACTTCATGATGCATTTAGGTCAACGAAAACAGGGCGGATTGAAAGGCTCTAGCTCTCTACTTTATGATTTCGAAACCTAAATGTGATCCCAGACGGAAATGTAACAAAGAACTCTTAGCACAAACAACTTATAGATTAGTTAGAGGAGGAGAACGGGAGGAAACTCGTATAGGATATACACCCTCATACAATCGAGGCCATCCCACGCACAACACAATCAACGGCATACACAGTCCCAGGCGGTACCAATGCCGAGCTTAACCACAGGCCTGGCGATCTCCACCTAATTATAACTACGATATATCAAATTATATACCTATTTGTGTATACCTAGGTGTGTACCACCGACCTATCTAGACGTGTGTAGTAGTTACTGAATATTTCCAGGCCAGCTAACAAACGGTTCAATATACAACCATCGATGTGTACTGATTTTATATACAATGTACTACTATATACTATACATGTGGACATTCCTAGAGGCTTAGTTGTTTACACGAACACTCTCTGAACGCAGCACAGGTTTCCTCAATCCTCATCAATCTCACCAACTAAATCCACAACACACGCTCTAATCGGATATATTTTTGTGAGGCCCTTTTTGAGAGATCTAAAAGACACTATTCTATACCAATCCCAATTTTATGAAAGAATACGATGAATACATAGCTAACGAGAGAACTTTGGACACACATTTGCAAGGCAACCATTTTGTATAAGATTTTGCATTTATTTTGTAACCTTTGAATGCAAAGATCTCCTAAGTTTGAATGCGTTGCTGAGCCAATTGAGTATTCATAAATTACAAAGTGTATAAGTGTGCGTAATGCGAATATAAAACTGTTGTATTTAGTTAACAATATCAGCAATAAAGTGTAACAATGTTTGAAATCAACAAGGGCTCTGAATTCTTTGAGATGTTCACGTCTATAACATCAAAATGGTTTGTAAAATACGAACTTAATTTATATAGTTGTTCGAATACGTTAATATTAATTTAAACGTTTTTCGGAACAACTGATACATTGTTTATGTGTGTTGTTTCGTTTGGTGTTCCGAAATTCGTCCTAAGGCCACATAAACTTCCCTTCGGCGTTCTCAGCCAAGCACTTGGCTGTTTGGTAGACCCTCTCGCACGATTCCTTAAAAGCTTTATCTGCAAGGATCAAGTTAACGAATCGTCCTAGTGCCTTGGATGGATGCCTATACTTACGGGCATCTCTGCAAGCCTCAACGGATTTCTTGGACATCTCTATCATTTCCGTCGGCACCAGGTGCGGAAGCTGCGCAAGGGCCTTTGCCGCGTTGAACTCTCCCTTCTTATTTACGGTGCCCGCCATTAAGGACACACACTTTGTGTAGCACTACAAGGGGAAGTAGTTGACTTTATAAGTGCTATCACAGTTGCAAATCTAATCGCCCACGTCGGACATACACCTCTCTTACATACTCACCATGAGATCCTGCGACGGCGGAAAATTAAAATCCCCCACGCGAAGCCGATCGAGATCTTCTATGTTAAGCTTAAACTTCGGCGCACAACCATTCCGGATCATATCCAGCGAGGCCAAAAACTGGTCCATCGTCATGGCTGTCCCAGGATCTGGCAAGAGGAGGCCCAAAACTGCCAGGACGATGGTCAGAACGGAGGAAGAGCGTTGCCTCCAATGCCTCATGGTGGCGGGAACGGAATACGACGACTAGCCAACGAGGCGGAGGCCTTTATAGGCTGCCCATGTGGGCTGGACAGTTGGCTATCACGTTTGTAGCTCTGGTAATTAAACAACGCACTTGCACGCCATTTTCACCTAATAACTAACTGACACCCGAAACTATTCATGGGTCTTAAAGGAAGTTTCGCTTCTGAATATAATGATAACAAATAATTTTGAGAGCAATGCAACGTTTAAAATAAACGGATTAATGGGCACTTGCATAAACATAATATATTATCCTATGACTCCATTTCCATTTCATTATGTTGACTTCAACTAACGACGAAATCTCTCCGAGAAATGCGTAAGGGAAACAAGATGTTATTTTAGTTACATTACGCATTTCATTAAACATTTTCATTTTAAAATAAAACATTTAATTCCTTTTATAGGAAGTAAAATTGGCATCAATATGGCCCAGAATTGATAAGAATGTATACCCTTGCAGTTATAAGAAATAATCAACGTTAGTAACACCATGTGACATTTTTTAGGATTGTTGCTAGCTTCAGTGATATTAAACAAAGCAAGTTATTTCATAATTTCTCTGACCGTTTTTTGACAGCTATATGTTAAAGTCGTCCGATGTTTATTAAATTTAATTCGAAATTCTTGAAAATATAAAAAATGATATTCCCAATGTTATATTATATATTATATCAAAAACACCGAAGCTATTATTTGTATCATATTATTTTCCCACCAATAATCCGATCATTCGTATGGCAGCTTTATGATTTAGTCGTCCGATTTTGATAAAATTTAATTCGAAATTGAGAACTAATTAAAAGTTATTATTTCCAGGCGTATGTGGTGTTATTTTTTAAAAAAACACCAAAGATATATATTTTTTAAATTTTTTTCCGATAATTTCTGTGGAAGCTAAAAGATATAGCTATACTTACTGCAATAGAAAAAAGACTTTTGAGACTGAGAGACTAGTTTGCGTAGAAACGGATGGCTAGATCGACTCGTCAAGTGATGCGGAAACGACTTTTTCACTGCGCTGCAAACTTCTGACTGAAATCAATATACCATTTGCAAGGGTATAAAAATTAATTGAGAATAATAATGGACAACATTTTAGGACATGCTTGACCTAACATTTAAAAATTGACTAAAAGTTAATTCTGGGCACTGCCTGAATTAACTTTTTTATCCCGGGCCACGAGCAGTCTAATAGTGTAGGTCATCGTGGCCTTAAAACTATTGTATTTTACCCAAAAATATTAATGAAGAACAACAAACATAATAAATTAAGGTCATGTACATATGCACTAAAGTTGGGTAATTAAAAAAGGTTATATATTTACTCATGATAGTAATATATTTTAATTATGGTAATTCTTTATTTTTACTAAATAATTTTTCAAATAACTCAATACCTTATCTCCCTAAAAAACAAAATAAAAAAAATATTTTTTTTGTCCGCGGTGGAAATCGGCCTCTTTCGGGGGTTCTTCATTTCAGGCCATACATAGAATAAGGTTTAACCCAATTTTACATGGATTTTAGGCCTTTTTTGACATTTTAGGTAATTTATTGTCTGTGTTCCTTACTAGAAAAAATTTCAATTGGATAGCTACAATTTATATTTCACCAAACTCAAAGGATTGAAATTATTCATAATTGAATTCTCTGCAAAAAGAGTCAATCTTACATCACGAAACTTTTATGATTCCGGTTTTCTCATGCAGTTGATTTATTATTGTTTTGATGTGCAAGCGTCAGAAGGCAATTAAATAGAGAATATAAGTTGTATACTTATAAAATCTTTCTAAGTAATTCGGAGATGTTACTCTACGGAATCAAAACCCACCGAACCGGATCATTTGCGATGCACATCACGTTTTCCTCGGAGAATCCGAGTGGATCATCGTGATCATGGGCGGTAGGTCGCCCTGGAGTCATGTTGCCAAACTGTTGCCAGCAACATTAAGATAATACACGAAATTGGGCCCAAGCTCATAAGCATTAAAGGGGACCGGCATCCCAGTGCCTCGCTTTTCACCCTGGCGATAAGCCAAGAGCAGAAAGTACTCGGATTAATATTCGGGCGTTCGTAATATTCACTATTTAAGTGCGGTGCCCATCCCAAAAAGCTTTTGTCTGGGAACTGAGCTTAGGAGTACGCGACTCCCCTGAGAGCCGCTTCATTAGCCAGGAAAACCCAAAAGTGTCACCGCATTGAACAAGTTCAAAAGCAGTGTCCAAGGCAAATCGTAAGTCGAGCCGGTCTCAGCTCGTCGTCCATATCGGAGCAGTGCTCGTCGGAGAAGTGCACAGAGCAGAAGCGATTCAGCTGGCAACGGAAGCGGCACACGATAAAACCCAGTGCACTCGCGAAAATAACTCAAAATGAAGGCCTTTATTTGGGCTTTCGTGGTTTTACTGGGCTTCAGCGTGCAGCGTATACTCGCCAAAACAATAACCAGTGATTATATAGGTGAGATAACCCTAGGAATATCAATCATTCACAAGGAATTTTAAATCGAAATAAGTTCTCGTGCTTAAACAAAACTATTGTTATCAATTTGTTTGTTGTCTTAGTAGTTTTGAAACTCTGAATGCACTAACACATTGTCACAAGGTTGTCGATTTATTACCATGTTGGGGAAATCACAGCAGTAATCGTTGAGTATTCTTAGAAAGACACCCCTAAATTTGCACCCATTTCCCTATTTTTAAACACCTAAATCGAATTTTCCCGACCAAATATTTATAAATCAAAACATAAAACTAATCCATTTACCACCAAGACCTCCTCGACTTTAGCGATAACGACGAGTTTCAATGGGGAGAGTCCGAAAACCAGGTATATGAAAATCGCACTGGAGAAAATCAAGCCGTGAATTTTTTGACACGACATCGTCTAAACAAACGGCAAGCTCCTAACTCACAACTGCTGGTGAGTCATTCACAAAACTTAGGTATAGTGACTTTATACTTTGAAAATATGTAATCGCAGGAGAACAAGGATTACGGCCCATGTAGCACTCCTTTGGGTGAGTCCGGTCGATGTCGCCATATTATATACTGCCGCATGCCGGAACTTAAGAACGATGTCTGGCGCTTGGTATCCCAGCTTTGCATCATTGAGAAAAGGTATGAGAATCTTTAAATGTTTTTATTAAAGATCCGTAAATATTTTAGCCATTGTGCAAGTTGAAAAAGAATTCCATTTTAAGGTCTCAATGGGTAACCCATTAAAAAAAATCTCGGTGTCTCAGAAATCTTTTCAAAGTCATGTGGACGATTTAATAAGAACTCTTCCTGACCACATTCATTAAAACTCTGCACTGGTGTTTAAGTTTTTTATAAACGTAGCAAACGTTAAATGCACATATATTTAGTTTACTCATTTCCAATGGTAAAGAAAATCGTAATTCATAAAGCCATTCTTCGGAGAGAAATTAAAATCATAAAAATAATTATATATAATTATAATTATTATATGAAATGCATAAGTTCAATTTCAAAGAAAGAAGACTTTTGGGAAACTTTTAGTCCGGTAGCTTTAAAACTTAGATACTATTTTGCGTAGAAACGGACGGACAGACAGACGAACGGACAGACGGACATGTCTAGATCGACTCGTCTAGTGATGCTGATCGCCTTCACTGCTTTGCAAACTTCTGACCGAAAATCCCAGAGAATTGAAGAAAATAACTCCAAGTTACAGAAAATTTTGGGCTGTCGTGGTTGACTTACAAATGTTAACCTTGATGTGATACATTTTTACCAGTGCGAAACGAAAGAGAAACAAACATTTTTATAAATCTCCCTAGCTGCAGTTAAATTAATTGCTTACCTCAGCTCCATAGGCATTTGCTGCACTGACCAGTCGACGAGCAACCGCTTTAGTCCGCAGATCGTAACCAATCCGGATGAGCCTCGCATCGTCAATAAGCCGGAGCAGCGAGGTTGTGGGATTACCACCAGGCAGTTCCCAAGGCTCACCGGCGGGAGGCCAGCCGAGCCGGACGAGTGGCCCTGGATGGCGGCTCTTCTGCAGGAGGGCTTGCCCTTCGTGTGGTGCGGTGGGGTCCTGATCACCGATCGCCATGTTCTCACTGCCGCTCACTGCATCCACAAGAAAAATAAGGAGGACATCTTCGTGCGTCTGGGCGAGTACAACACTCATATGCTGAATGAGACTAGAGCGAGGGATTTCCGCATCGCCAACATGGTGCTTCACATCGATTACAACCCACAGAACTACGACAACGATATTGCTATTGTCAGGATCGACAGAGCCACTCTTTTCAACACCTATATCTGGCCGGTTTGCATGCCGCCTATCAACGAGGATTGGGCGGAAAGGAACGCGATTGTCACCGGTTGGGGTACCCAGAAATTTGGGGGACCCCATTCCAATATTCTAATGGAGGTTGGTTAATCCACATTTCATTTTTCATGGTATATAGACTGTTTATTCATATGTTGTACATATGTTGTATTCCTGAATTTCTGATTTTCAATTTTTTTATATAACAATTAATAAAACATTTTGTTCGTAAAATAGTAATTCAGGATTTCATATTTTCATGATATAAAAATCAAACATTTACCAGCAAATATTGATTTATTTTAATACAAATATAACTTTACGACTTCAGGTCAACTTGCCGGTGTGGAAACAGTCTGACTGCCGAGCCTCCTTTGTACAGCATGTTCCGGACACCGCCATGTGCGCCGGATTTCCGGAAGGAGGTCAGGACTCCTGTCAAGGCGATAGCGGCGGCCCACTGCTGGTACAACTACCTAACCAACGATGGGTCACCATCGGCATAGTGTCCTGGGGCGTGGGATGTGGAGAGCGTGGTCGTCCGGGAATTTATACACGCGTGGATCGTTACCTGGACTGGATTCTGGCCAACGCAGATGTCTAAAACATACGCAGTACTGTCTTCAGTTCGTCAGTACATTCAATTTACTTGGCATTAGGTTTAACAAATGCTATGGTCTAAATACACTAATTATCCTGATAACGATCGATATCAATAAAAACTATGAACACCCGGAACACCCCCAAGCTTAAGCTACGATTAAGGCCATGTCGCCGACTTGGCAGCGGCCGCGCTGGAAATCTTCTGCAGCGGCTCCTGCTCAACTACATTATTGGTAGTCGTTTCGGCATCGGAAAAGGCTATCTTGTAGACATCCTCGTAGGTCTCAGCAAAGTGTACCTCCAGGCCTTCGGTAATGTATGTGGGTAACTCCTCGAAGTCCTTCTTGTTATCCACCGGCAGGATTAGACAGTTGACACCACTACGACGGGCCTGGATAAAAAAGATTTACCATTTTAACAAGAATCGCTTGATTGTTTTTGCCTTTAACATACAGCAATGGTCTTCTCTTTGATTCCACCCACAGTCAGAACCTTTCCCTTCAGGGACACTTCGCCAGTCATAGCCACATCTTGTCGGACCTTCTTTCCTGTGGCCAACGAAACCAAGGCTGTGATGATAGTGATTCCAGCACTGGGGCCATCCTTCGGAGTGGCACCTTCGGGAACATGGAGGTGGATGTGTCTAAAAATAAAGTATATATTTAAATAAATATTTAAAGAACTCAATTAAAAAAAAATTTTGTAATGTTTTGAAACTTTAATATTAAATTATTATTAATGCCATCATGTATGAATGTGTTTGAGCAAAAATATTTTAAATAATCCAATGATGTAGGCCGCATAGTTCAATATGTGATGGAAAAAAATTTATTTTATTTAACTCAGAAGAATCTAGCTATCGTTGAAAAGTAGGAATTGTTCTTTTGTTAAGTTCCTGTTTCATGATTACTCCTCTTGTATACTTACTCCTGCTCCAGGAACAAATTCTTAGGTTCCACTACATTTAAGAAGTTGCGCGCCACTGTCAAGGCTATTTGGGCTGACTCCTTCATGACATCACCCAAATTTCCAGTGATGTGGAGAGTGCCTCCAGCAGCAGCCGAATCGGCCTTTTCGCCATGGCGAATGTGGCGCCGGGAGGTCTCAATGTACAGCGATGAGCCGCCCATGGCCGTCCACGCCAAACCCATGACCACGCCCACAGGGGTGGTGGCGTACATGCGATCTGAACTGAAGATCTGCTTGCCCAGGAATGTGGTCAGGTTATCAGCATTCACCGGGAAGTGCTCGCCCTCTTTCTTGACCAGGCGGAAAGCCACCTTGCGTATAACTTTCTCGATGTGTTTTTGAAGATTTCGTACACCGGATTCCCGGCAATAACTGCGGATCAGCATGTTTAAGGCATCCTCGGTAATGTTAATCTGCTTATCCGTCAATCCGCAGTCCTTCATGGCCTGAGGCATGAGGTACTGACGAGCGATGGCGATCTTTTCCTCAGCCACATATCCAGACATCTCAATCAACTCCATGCGATCCCTTAAGGGCTCGGGGATGGTGTCAATCACATTTGCTGTGCAAATAAAAAGCACTCGAGAGAGATCTACTGGCACATCCAGATAGTGATCCAGGAAATTAGCATTCTGCTCGGGATCAAGAAGCTCAAGCAATGCCGAGCTGGGATCTCCCTGATAACCTCTGAAAATCAGAATAATTACTTAATTACATTACATTCTAGTTTGAAGATAAACCTGTTACTTACTTGCCGATCTTGTCTACCTCATCGATGAGTACAAGGGGGTTCTCAATCTTGGTTTTCTTGAGACACTGAATTAGCTTTCCCGGCATGGCGCCCACATAGGTGCGACGATGTCCCTTGATTTCGGCCACATCTGTCATTCCGCCCACGCTGAATCGGAAGTACTCGCGATTCAAAGCGCGGGCAATCGACTTGGCTATGCTTGTCTTGCCCACACCAGGTGGTCCATGGAAGCACAAAATCTTTCCCTGCGTAGTACCCTTCAGAGAACTGACGGCAATAAACTCCAAAATACGCTTCTTTATGTCTTCCATGCCGTAGTGATCGTTGTTCAGTATCTCGGTGGCCTTCTCCAGACAGAGGTTTTCGGTGCTTATAACTCCCCAAGGCAAAGAAGTGAGCCAGTCGAGGTAATTGCGGGTTACACTGGAAATTAAAGGGGATGCTAGTGATGCGAAATTCACGCGGAAAAGAAGAGCTTACTTAAACTCAGAGCTGTGGCTTTCAAGGAAGTTCAGTTTGGTCAGCTCCTCGTCGATAACCGTCATTATGCTCTCGGGAACGATTTTATCCTTAAGTTTTTCTCTATACTTTTCGCCTATGGCATCCTTGTCGTCTTTTTCGATTCCAAGTTCTTTTTTGATAACTTTCAGTTGTTCTTGCAGTATATATTTACGATGCTGCTGCTTAACTTTTTCCTCTACTTCGCGACCAATTTTTTGTTGCAGTCTCGAGAGCTCGAGTTCCTTTTTGAGTAGAGTCAGGGCCAACTGCAGGCGTTCTGGGATCTGCAAATGTTTACTTGTTAAAATATACACTAGAGTAAATGCATAATTCAAACTACATCTGTTTCCTCAAGGATTTTCTGCAGCTCAGCTGGTTCTCCAGCGGAAAGGGATGCACCCAAATCACACAGATAAATGGGGTTGTCGACAACACGTTGGTTTTGATGCAGCATCTGCTGAAGACTCTCCCTGGAAGACAGCGTTGACTTGAATAAGCATGAAATACACTATATTACTAGGCTTACCTATACAAGGGGTTCATCGTGATAATATCTCGGAGGGTCTTAATTATTTCCTGAGTCAACGCTTTGACCTCTTCAGTTTGTTTGTAAGCCGGTTGCTTAATATTTTCCACTTCCACAATTAGTACAGGTGGTGCGCTGGGCGCTGATTGTGTGGCTTCCCCTTCGGCCCCTGCCTGGGATTCAACTTGCTTTCCTTCCGTAGGCGGTTTGGGCGAATTCTCACACTCAACTTGGCCAGATTTGAGAGGCGGCTCCAGGGTCTGGTTTTGCACCATTTCCTCAGCGGCCACCGATTCGCGAGATTTTCCAGCCCGACTTCTGGGTAGTCGGCCACGTGGCTTACGAGATGGGTCGGCTCTTGATTTTGGTGCCTCCTCCGCTCGATCAGTCGTTTGATCTTCAGCTGGGATTTGTAATTTTATATTAAATAGTGGATAATGCAAAGTTGTCATTTTCACTAAGAGCAGAAACATATGTCACATATTTGGGCGCTTAGTGTGTGGTCTAAACAACTTGCTTACCGGGCTTGGGGGGTGGGACATCCTCGACGACCTGGCCAGTTATCCGAATACGACGGTGCGCCACCACAACCATACGCAGCTTGTCACCCAGATCCTGCAGCTCTTGGATCTGCGCAAATGTACCCATACTGTAGACATCATCCAAATTGTGGATCAGCTCCTCTTCGCCATCTGATTTCTTAAGAAAGACCCCTACATAGGGTTGGTTTAGCTTGACTTTGCGACGCAGCAGATCCATGATGATGGGATTGGAAACCTAGTTATATATTTAAAAAAGTTTTCTTTTAAAAGTTAGTTTATGTGAGGAAGGCCTAGCTTTATCTTATCGTTCGAAACACCTTTCCAGAACATTCACTTTAGACAAAGTACTATAAATGGTTATATGAAATATCTTAAAAATCATGAACAATGTGAGACATTTTTTCTTGTTCCATCACTGTAAGGTAAGGTTTTAAGTACGCTTAAAAAATTTATATTTTCCTTAAAATTGGTATGACTACCATATTATGAAAATAAAAGCACCTTTGCTAAATGTTTCTTCAACAGCACTAAGACTTTTGTTTTGTTAACACAATATACCCTGTCCATAAGTTGTTATGGTACTTCTTCAGTTGCAATAATAGACACTTCAATTAGAAACTATAACTTGTGTTAGAGACGTGATAGTATTACCTCTACAATCTTCATGAAGCGCGGAAAGAGGGGATTCTTTCGCATGGCCAACAGCGGGACATGTGGCCACACATCCGGCACCGCAACAGTGGCCGGCAACTGGGCTTCCCGATCGGACATTAGCTCGGGATTATGACCGTCCATGAGATCCTCGTCGGAGTCGTCCCGCTTGCGGCTGTAGAAACGTTGGACCATCATGTTTGCTCCATGAAATCGCTGGAGGTGCGTCGCCCGAACCCGGCAGCATTGCACCAGGGAACTCTGGGCGGGACGGTTGCGGGTCCACACCGACGACGAGGCGATGCTCCGCATCATAGGACGCACTCGGATAGCGCGGGCTAGCATTTCGATCGCAGTTCCCACTCGCAATTTACTTAGAAATAACTAGAAATAGTATAAAAACAATTTGCAGTCCAAATGTGTGGGGAGTGATTATGTGACGGAACGGCTGGTAAAATAGAGCTGGGTATCTATTCACGATAGTATCGAATGATAGTGTCTTGCGAGTAACTATCGTTTTTAGGTTCGAAAATATATGATGTATGAATGATAGGAGAAAAATCATTTTGTTATTCAACTTTTTCAGAATCTTTAAAAATTTTTTAGTACAACATACAAATTTTATTTCCATTTTTCAACCAACTTATTAGTTACAAAGCGGTTAGTAAAACCGGGAAAAAGAAACAATTAACATGGATAAATAACAGAGAAAAAATTAACTTGTTCTGAATATTTACTTAAAAACCATCGATAAATTCGATATTTCGATTTGATATGTTGTCAGTGCTGGGAAACTTTTCCGGGTGCTGCTGCACAGTGGGACGAGTTGAATTCTCATTTGATTTTGTAAACCATTTCTTGAATGTTAATAACGTGAATTCCGTCAAAAATTTAAACTAATAGAAAAAGGCGTACCTAAAATAGAGGAATATATATACACATTTCACTACCCTGAAAATTTGTAAGTCCCTTTGAATCTTGGGAGTACATTTTAACAAAGTAATTTTTGTTCTACTACTCAAAGTTTGTTTTTGAAAAATAAAATAATGACTTACTTTCGTAATCTGATTCTATTCCTGCCAAGCTAGTATAAATAGTTCAGTTTTTATTTTGCCAATGTTTAGTTCTTTTAACTCCACTGTGTAATCAGTGTTGATAACCGGCGAAAAACAAACGGCGGACGGGACGACGGCATTGACGATTTTAGAAAAGTATTTAACTGTATTTAACCATGGTTTCCCGATTTGATCAACAGAAGACCAAGCACCAGCTCTTCCACGTGTCCCTCAGCCTGGCCACCATCCTGATCTGCATGGCGTACATGCAGTATCGGCGGAACTGGGCGCATCTCGGCAGCTTCTGGGATTCTTTGGTGGTCCCGATTGTTTTTCTCGGTGAGCTTCTGAAAGTTATACTGGCCCGCTTCTATGGGAAAGTTGAGGATGGCGTCCTGACTGTTAAACAGCGCCAGAAAAAGGCCTCGTACTTTACACCGCGGGAGCTCCTCGGGGGATTCACTCTGCAGTTTCTTTGCACGCTGCTTTACGCCTTTATCTGCATCATTTTGGGAGCCCCGGTGCTGGGCAACTACGAGCAGACCTTTGTCCTGGCCTTACTTATGACACTGCTGACGGTGTCGCCAACTGTTTTCCTGCTCGGGGGCGGCGGAGCCCTCCAGGTTTGCTTCTGTGAGAAGCCGGACTTTGTGACCAAGTGCGAGGATACGGCGCTGAACCTGTTTAAGTACAATGCGCTGGGCGGGATTCTGGGCGCCTGGGCCGGAAGTGTGGTAGCTCCTCTAGACTGGGGACGCGACTGGCAGGCATACCCTATTCCGAATGTGATTGGAGCACTATTGGGCAGCGCTCTGGGTAACATATACGCCTGTACACACGTCCTTTATGCCACGGCCCGTGTTTATATGAGCAAGAAACGCACTTAAACCTTGCAATAAATGCTATTAATCCTGCCACCAAGATTATTACGTTGCGCTGCCTCTGAATTCCACACACTCATCCACTAAGAACCACGTCATCATCTCGACTAGTCAGCAGCTTAGGAACTACCAAAAAGCAATTAACAATTTAAAGTTACATATTTAAGCATTTTACTAGTGTAGTATTAAATTCTTTTTAAATCAATCAATTAATAAACTAACATGAATTTAACCACAATGCGCCAAAGACACTTCCTAGAACCCAAAAACCTTTTCCACTATTTCATGTGATCTGATGAAACCACTTTTAAGTAGGTAATATAATATAATAATATTATATAATATTTGAATATAAACATAAGTAAGACATTTCATTTAATTGAAGTTTTAGCCCTAAACATACCAAAAGTAGTTTTAAATGGATTAATAAATTCATTTCGCTACTTTCAACAAAATGAGAGATAAAACTGTCACCGAAAAACTTTTTTAAATATCGCGCCTTCAAATGTTTAGTTCGTGAGATCTAAATTTTGTCCAGGCATGCTTTCTGATCAAGAAAATAGGCAAACCTACGTCCTTTAAGAACCGATTATTTGATCAATTTCGGTCACTTCAGATCAACATAAGGATTTAAAAACACATATATAGCATCTCATAACTGGTCGACAGGCACACATAATGATTGACAGACACAAGGTGACGAATATTTTAAGCTTTAACTGCCATCACAAAGTTCTCATCCTCCAGAAGGCACCGTTGGCCCACATAGTTATCGTTAGGCTCCCAATAGTCTTCTTCATCAGCGTTAGCCAAGGGTTGCCATGCCTCCTCATTGTTAACCGCTCCCTCTGGAAGTGGGAATTCCCGACCGTTATATATGCAGTCGTCAGGGGATTGTCTTTTTCTTTGAAAAGCTCCTATGGGAGCCGCCGGACAGTGACCTGTTTCATAGAGTTTATATAGCTTAATGAAGTGCTGGCCACAGGCCAACCGCTGACCCTCTTCCCTGGCCACCAGAGCACTCCAACTTAGGGCCAAAGTGGCGTGTGGCACATAGCCAGCGATGCTAGCGTTGAACTCTTCCGTAGAGATATTTGTATTGAAATACACTGTCTCCTCGTTAGTAAGAAAACTTTGCGGTTCATGTATCGTCGGCATGTGCTGATCAACTTGCTGGGCGTGCTGGGCAGGCAGGATCTTCAAATGGGAAAGACGCGTTTGCAGTAGAGAATTGATCAATGGAATGTCTTGGAATTCTTCTTTTTTGTCCCTTTCTTGTAAGCGACACTGGAAATTGCAGCAAATGGAAGACTTGAGGCACTGTGCTCCCGCTTGTCCAGAGCAGACTCCCATACTGTTCATAACTATAAAAAATATATCGAATTTAAAAAGCATTTCTTTCAATAAAGCATTCCGTACTTACTGTATAGCTTATCTGGATTTAAGTTAAACTCCTTGGAGTACAAGGAAATAGAGTTGACATACACCTCCGTTCCTTCTGCCGCATGCTGATTCTTAACATTTATATCCAGACCCAGTTCATTCGTAACAGCGTTGCTAACTACACAAGTAGCGTCGGCCTGCAGGCAATTTTCAACCTGCAGTTGCCAAATATGCCGAACCAAGCGATATTTTATCGGTGCAGTAGTTCCTGCCGGTAAGGAGTAATAAAAGAGGAGGCGTAGGGTAAAAGGTCCTGCTTGATGGGGAGCCTGCAGCCACATGGAGATGGTTTGCGCCTGCTGGGCATCTAAGGCAGCTTGGCCAGGGCGCTGTAGCAAGCGGTAAACTCGTTGTCCACGTATTTCCTTGTCTTTCACAAGTTTGTCATTTGACAGGTTGCGAAGGGCTACGAAACAATGTGACACATAAATAAATATCCCGAATATCAAATATTCTTTACTCACAACTCATTATTGCTAGTGGCATTTGGCTGTGATGATCCAAGAGTGAAACGCAGCGCGGATTATCGCATCCCAAGTAGATCTCCTCAATTGGAGCAATTCCCAGATTCCGAAGGGTGACATGAACCGGTATAATTTCACCAGCCAACAGGTTACTGGGGACAGGAGTGAAGCTTACACTCATGGCAGGCAATTGGGGGACCAACTTAATTGTTAATCTATTGTCCAAAACAGTCTGCGAGGACTGCTTGGCATTGTGAGGTCTGATCTTCTGCGTTTCGAACTGCAGGGTACCAAGGAGACTGGCTGCAGGATCAGCACTGGCTGCCACTCGGCAAACTACTCCCAGAACGTTTAGGCGTCCAGTCAACTTTGGAGTAAGCTTAAAGTGCAAAGTTTCTTCAGCCTGTTCGGCCAGTTTAATGGAAGCAACGCAACTCGTTTTAATTGCTGCGCCAACGGCGATTTTGCTGGCACTATCCGATGATTCCTCATAAATGCAAGCGTTGGATAGCACCTCCTCATTGTCCAGGGTTAGTTTCCAAAGCAGATCTATCTCGGAAAGGGCTATGCCACATCGAACGCTATTTGAGAGGCTCACAGCCAGCTCGATGGGTTCACCCTGTACTGCAACAGGAGTTTCCAATGCAGGTTGCTGCTTGGTGTACAAATATCTTGAGGGCTTAAAAACGAATGGCTTATTATTGGCAGCCGTGATTACGAGCATCTCCTCAATTTTGTTCCAAATGGGCTCATCTGCCGTCAATTTGGAGTTGATGTCTATATTGGTGGCTGGCACCTGAGGTGCCACAGCCGATGGTGATTGCACTAGGGTAAGAACACGAACGGAAGATTGCACTACTTGGGGTAAGGCATGTGGTAGTAAGCCCAGTTCAGGACTTCGTTTCACCAGTTCCTTATGATATAATATAAATTAATGTCAAAGTATTTGGAATTGTTATTATAATCTTACGTTTTGCGTCTGAATATACTCTTTTAGGAAGCTGGTCTGCTGCTGCGCACTTTGAAGGCTACCAGGTCTCAGTAAATGGGCAAAGGAGCGACTAGCCTCCTCAAGTTGTTTTAGCATATAGGCCTGCTTTGCCACCGTATACTGAATGTGATCCTCAGCCAAGCTCCACTCGCGCTTTTGGAATACCTGGTAGGCCTGACGATAGCAACGATATGCATGCTTTCGTTGGCCTGCGCGGGAATAACGATTTCCGGCCAGCACAATATGAAAAGCATACTTTCTATGCATGGGCGGCTGAGTCACCAGGAAACAGTATGCTGCCTGTTCCAGCAACAGGGCTGAGCGAAGATCTGACTCCTCATTGGTCATTCGAATCAATTGCTTGGCTACTTCGCTGTACAGCCGCGCTGTCTTTAGACATTCCATGCTTAACAGGGTTGCTCTAGTGGCAAATTGCTGTAATCTGTAATAAAACATCAGAAGTTGCTCAAAAGATCAAAAAAACTCATAATTTAACATACTTGCACACTGTGAGATAACACACAATTGCATCCTCCATATAGTCATAGGTTTTTCTTTGAGCAGTACCCAACATGAATGCGGATAGAGCCGCCATTTCCAGGGCCCCCGCGTAGTATTGCCAGGCCGAGTCCGCATTAAAGTCTCGCTTGGCTTGATGGTAGGCTTGGAATGCCAAATTGTAGTGGCCAAACATGAAATAGAGATCGCCTAACTTTCGAGTTTGCAGCTCCGCAGATTCGTTTGTGTAGCTGTGAACATGGAGTTTTGAAAAATAATGACACTTTTGAATTTTAGTAAGACCAATCTTACATGACTGCATTTTGATTGTTTGCTCCCGCTCCCGGCTTACTGGTGACGAACCAACGCTTCGTAGCGCTCAATAGGGACTTGCTGACGCCTTTTTTGTTGGTCACTCCCTCAGCAAGAATGGCCACGAGATGCTCAATATAGGGTATCAACGCACGTACAGCATAGTCCTGCACAAAGTGTCGGAGGTTGTCGATGTCCCGATTGGTCAGACATCCGCCGTGCGGAGCATCCGCCTCCAATTCATTCGCCCACACATTAGGGTTGATGGTTTGAGAGGCGATGCTCTCGCTGCTAATGCTGAATTTCGAATTAATCGCCTCTGTAGCGCTCTCCTGCATTGGACTCAGAGGATGCAACATGGCCAGATCGCTATCCTGAGCATGGGCTCCGTCCAGTAACTGCGACATCTGCATGGCAGGCATACTGATGACAGAAACGGCTTCCTGCGGCGATTTGGGTGCACTTAGATCGGTAGACGGTAGGTTCGCATCGCTTTTAGGTTGCCTTTTTATAAATGTTGCCCAGTGATCTGGAACCTCTGCAGCACTCTGGCCATCCAGAGAGTTAATGGACACCAGAAAACACTTGCTGTCCCCAAAGGTGGATTTGAGCAGCTCGAATCCCTGCTGCGCCTTGGATAAGTCCCCCTGGTTGGCCTCGTGCAACACCACATAACTATTTAGGACCTCTGTGGGATGGAACCACTTGGGCAGCTTCTGCGGCGTGATGCTCTGCATCTGCTGCACTCGTTGACCCAGTTTATGAGCCGTCTCCACTATTTGCGGATCCGCGCTGGAAAGCACCAGCAAGCAGCTCAGTAGATGGCGGGTGAACTCATGATCCGCCGGAAATTGCACAGTCAAAAATGTCTCCCGCCATTGTTCGAACCATGGTTCCGAGGTGGGCAAGTCGAGGTCTATGTCAGCTGGAGAAGGGAGGACTAGATTAGAAGGCATCACTTTTGTGTTAGGAGCTGGCTTACCTATAGTGGCCAGCCTGGTTTTGTCATTGTGGGCATTGGTCACCGACTCATTGAGCATCTTCCTTGCCAAAATGGTCTGCGGCGGCCGCCAGTCCACATCACAGAAGTTGAGGCGGAGTCCACGAACGGATACGCTCGTCCCGGAAACGTCCCGAAAGTGTGCTAGAAGTGGGTGGTATAAATGCATATTTACTTTTCAGACCCGGCTGCGGTAAGGTGCCATTTTGCCATTTTACTTGATTTTATCAAGATGATTAAATATGTACATAAGATGCAATGAAGTACACGACAGGACAGAATCGAATTTTAAGATAATGATATTCTCAGCCGCTTAACTGCTCCCCTGCATCAGAATACAAGATCGTAGCAGTTATTTCTTTGTTTTTAAACCCATTCAAGTTGTTGGATAACCGAGACAAATCTGTTGCAGAGATGTCCTATTTTTTTGGCCCCAGCTGTGCCTTGTTTACCTCACCTCACATCCACCCATTCCCCACCCCACTTCACCCACCATCATTTGGCAACTTTGCGAACGGCTGCAGGAGCTCCACGAAGGAGAGGTTGTTGCGGTGGCAGATCTCGTCCGCCTGCGGACTGGACAGCACGCCGATCAGCGGCGAGAAGATGTTCCGGATTATGTCGCGCGCATTGTAGTTCTGGCCCGTCAGGTGCAGCATTACTTCAACTATTTACAAAGAAAACCCAAGACACCTCGAACTGGGGGAGACACTAGAGCTGGAACTATAGCGAATTAACATCGATGCAATCGATTTTTCCAGATATCAGCCGGCAGTTAAATCCTATCGATTGTTTTATCGGGTTTGTTTTTATGCTTACACATCCATTACATTTTTAAGAGCTACTCTTTTTTAAAATTATTCAAATAATTAAAACCACACCTGATTCTGAAAAAAAGAGCTGCAAGTATCGGCGATTATTAGTTGGCCATTATTAAAAAACATGATCAAACGCAAGTATTTCCTTTCGCATGCCTTTTTCAAAGTAATTTTAGAATCATTTTCTAACGCAGTTATTAGCACAGGGTTGACAGTGTAATAGCCATCAGTTGACTCTAATAGTAGTAAATTTAATTAGAAAGTACCATCAATAAACTATCGCTATAGGCTATCGTTGCAGTTTGACATTCCGTCACTTGGCGTGGTGAGTTTTTCCCCACCACTTGCCTTGCAACACGGGCACACTGAAGCGCGGGAAAGCCATCAGCTGTCATCACAAATTTTGCAACGAAAGAAAGCGAACAAATTGAGATATATAAACGAAAAATTCGGCATAAAAAGTTTACAAACCTTACCCATCATATTGAAATATCAATCAGCTAGCATTACATCACGAAACGCAAGTATTTGGCGAGTGTTCTGCAGGTTGATTTCAACAAGGGGGCGCCATTTCTGCACAGAACAAAAGCAGAACCTGCTGAAAAAAGCGCGCCGTTGAAGGCGTCTGGAAAAACTCCGCCTCCGTTTTCCAATCCGCGAGGTACATTCACAGTCATGGCCAAGGTGCACATCACCAATGTGGTGGTGCTGGACAACCCCAGCAGCTTTTTCAACCCCTTCCAGTTCGAACTGACCTTTGAGTGCATCGAGGAGCTGAAGGAAGACCTCGAGTGGAAGATGATCTACGTGGGCTCCGCGGAGTCTGAGGAGCACGACCAGGTTCTAGACACCATATACGTAGGTCCGGTGCCCGAGGGACGACACATCTTCGTTTTCCAGGCGGATCCGCCGGATGTCAGCAAGATCCCCGAGCCTGATGCAGTGGGTGTCACCATTGTACTGCTCACCTGCTCCTATCGCGGCCAGGAGTTCGTCCGCGTGGGCTACTATGTGAATAACGACTATGCGGATCCAGAGATGCGCGAGAACCCGCCACCGAAGCCCCTTTTCGACAAGCTGACGCGCAACATCTTGGCCAGCAAGCCGCGTGTCACCCGCTTCAAGATAAACTGGGACTACGGGCACATCAACGGAAACGGCGTGGAGAACGGCCACGACGAGGAGATGGTCACCGATGGTCCGTCCACGTCGGAGGTGGCGTCAGTCGTAGTCCAACCGGAGGACGACAACAGTCTAGCCATGCCCATCGAGAACGGGATCAAGGCCCTGAACGAAAACTCCAACTCTCTGGCCATGGAATGTTGAGAGCTGCCGGCAGTCCAAACTATGACCACATCGACACCCACAGCCTCTCACTCACACAAACACACGCTGCTATGGTCGACGATTTGAGGGGATCCCCGATTCGGACACTTGTAGTAATCCTCGTCCCTCTATTTAAGTAACTAATTATTAAAACAACAAGTTAAATATATATGTATACATTAAATTAAATCCTAAAAGATACGCAATCTTTGTTTTCGATTTGATTTTAAAGCTTAATATGATTTTTTCGCAGTTTACCTTTCTAAAAAACACATCATTTCCACAAAGGAAACTCGAATGCCATTTCCTTGGAAAGATTTTTGTAATGAAGAATTTCACAATGTATGCTTTATCAACTTAGAGAAGTTTGCCTCTAATCGAATTTAAAATTTGTGTATATATATACATAAGTAGGCTGTTAGAGTACATCCTCGATGAAAAGCGATTTCTTAAGAATTTAGCAATTCATATTCATGTTTGTGATTACCAAAATATAACTCTTCAAGAAGATATCTTAAGAAATAGCGGTCAATAGTCAATATTTATATTTGAATCTATTTAAAGGGTACATTGTATGGTTTAAGATATAAATTTTTAAATTCTTTATTTTGGTCGCACGTCTTCAAAATAGAAGCTCAACTTTATACAAATTTTAACCACAATATTGTACCACAAATTACAATGTTGTTTTGTTTTTGATTACAAAAGTATCAATTCTTCCTATCTAAAATACTCAGCTAAATTTTAAGTAGAACAAAAACTAAAAAAGGAAAATTTGTTGTGAAAAATTGGAGCTCCAGACATTTGAACATGCCGATCAGCCGACAGGATCTGCGCCGTTTGGCCAGCACTCCGAGCTGTGGTCCTCGATTAACCAAAAGCCAGACAAGCAACACGTGGGGAGAGCTCCCAAACTGGGCCGTATTCAAATAATAATCCTTTTTCCCGATTATTCATAGGTACATCAGCTATACTGACATGGGTCTGGGCAGCAAGTTCTGCAGCGGAGGATCTTTCAGGGGGGGACCCAGCTGCGATCACTGGAAGTTCTGCGAGAAGGTGCCTAATCGCTCGGAAGTGGAGGCCGACTCCTTAGGCAGTCCCGTTGGCCTGGTCTGCTCGAACGCCACCTTGAAAAATCCCTGCGGGAGTTCTCCGATGCAGCAAGAGGCGAATGTCGTCAATTTCGCCACCTACCTGAAGGCTTTTGCCTTGATTTATGTACTACCGGAGGTGGATTGGACGGCAGAGAAGATCGACATGCTGCTAGAGGAGGGTACTGATTTATTTCGAGCCAGCTCCGAGGTGGATCAGGGGAAGGACGACCAGGAGGAACACAAGCTGCTCGAGCCGGAGATCTACACTAACGAGGAGAAGCGGATAAAGAGGAATTTTAATCTTGAGGGGCACACCTTTACGTTGGCATTGGAACCCCGGTATCAGGGGGCAGGATCGAAGCCCTTGGAAGAGCAGCCCCCGCATACCATTGATAACTTAAGGCCCGTTCTCCTCAATTTCTTCAAGTCCAGCCGCTACTGTCTCCTGCTCACCCGAGTTGGTCACCTGCTCGTCTGGCGGCGCAGAAAGGTGTTCTTTGTCCTGGACGTGAAGGGCAGAAGGATAGAAGACCTTGAGACCGTCCAGGACAACGGGGTGGCCATGCTGGTGTGCCTAAAAACCATAGACAATGTGGTCCATCTGGCCAGCAACTTGAGTGGCATTTCGCCCCAAGACGAGTTCACCATTCGGGAACTGGTGGTTGTGCGTTTGGAGACCCCAGATGGACGCATCTATATGCGCGACACCAGCCACCGATCCATCGAATTTAGGGTGGTAAACAAGAGCTATGCCTACCTGAAGGCCACTCTGCACCTCTCGCTAAACGAACATGATCCGGTCAGAAATCGTAGCAGCCTGATGGTGGCCGTGGGCTCAATCCTTGCCAGCAAAATCGATCACCCGGCCAACTGGGACACCAACATGCTGGATCGTTTAATCTGCTACGGAGTGGAGCTTTGTCGGAACTGCTGGTCGGATTGCTTGAGGGATCGGCGACCCATTGACTTGGACACCTTTCCCACGCAACTGCGGATGGGCCAGTATGTACTCGAGCTGAAGCTGATCCCAAATGTGAGAGCAGGCCACTGGAAGTGTGGCGTCCGCATCATCGGTACGGACTTTGAAGCTCACGTCTCAGAGGCTCTCAAGGAGTTCGGGAACGTGGTGTTCCAGATCAACAACCAGATGTACGCCATCTGGGTCAAGGACGAATTCTACTACCTGCTCGATCCCTACCGCCACACGATCGTGGGCACCCATGTGGCGGAGGACAAGGGAGAGGGCGCCAAGTGGGCCACGGTGCGCATGTTCCGCGACCAGCTGACCATGCTCAGCGTGTTCCATCAGATGCTGAAGGAGTCCAACCGGCAGTCGGCCTACTATCTGCATGTGGTGCGTATCCGAAACCTCGCCGAGTGTCCCGAAGGATACGCCTTGGTTCCGTTGTCCGAGGACGTGGGCAATGCCGACGTGAAGTCCCTAAACGAACCCATCCTGTTTAATGAGCAGCAAGGGGTAAGAGTCTGCGACAAGTCCCTGGCCGATATTAGCGACTACGAGGAGGATGTTATCAGTCGCATAGGGGATAAATTCGAGCTTGAGAAATTTGGTTTCATGGATGAACGTCAGGATGCAGGCGCAGAGTGTGAAATGTGCGAGGAGTGTGAATTCCAGACCGAGTGTCGTCCTAGGCCCTGCAAAAACAACAGACCTAGCGCATGTGCAAGATCCAGGAACATGTCTGATAGAGGAAACCAGGGAAAAATTGAAAAGAAAACCTCCAGGAGAAGCGTGCAACTTGCCACGACTTCGCCAATTAGGGGACAACTTGTAAAATCCTATAGGCAGACAGGCGGGAGGTCTTCTAATCAATCGCCGGCAAAGTCTTCTGTGCGTTTCACATCTAAAGATGTAACAACTCCTGGAAGGATGAAAACTTTCAGGCAAACTGGCGGCACAGGCTTGACCTGTCATTCCGCCAAGTCCCCTGAGCGTGCCAGATTTAAAGAAGGTTTAACGCCTGGCAGGATTATGAAAAATAATATAACAGCGCCTAGGCAAACGTGCAACAGGGATTCAAGTCCTTCTCCCGAAAGGTTCCGCAAAATATCCACGATGCCAGAAGTCTTATCTCCTGGTAAAACTCTAAAAAAGAGTATAAAAACCAGGAAAATTGGTGGCAGGTCTTCCAACCATTCTCCGACCAAGTCCCCTTCCAGGTCTCAAGATGGGTCATCTTCCATAAAGATTATAAAAGAGATCTCCAGGCAAACTGGTGGCATGTCTTCGCCCATTACAAAAACCTCTAGAAAAACCGGCGCAACGACTACCGCAATGTGTTCCGCACACTCCAGATCTAGAGAAGGGTCTTCTCCTGGAAGGATCATGAAAAAAAATATAAAGAGCCCCAGGGAAAGTGGCGGCAGGTCTTTTAACCATCCTCCCTCCTGCTCTCCAGTATGCGAGTCGAGACACGGGTCCCCTCCTCGCAAGACTGTTCTTAGACGGTCTTCAAAGGGAAACCCTTCAAATGGGGGAGGTTACAAAGTGCCTAATGCCAAAGCACCAATTACTTCCGATGCTGCCTCCAAACTATTACTTCCTCACAGTGCAATCAGTAAAAGTCCCTATACCAATCCTGTGGTTCCGAATAGATCCAACGATACAGAAACAGCCACAAATGCCCGAACTCCCCACAAAGCCGAAATGCTCCAAGGAGAGGAACCCAGAGAACGGGCCACTTACAATGAATCGGCGAAGATGGTGTTAGCTCAAACCCACATGCTCAAGCAATCCCTAGACAAATCCAATGATCTTGGCGTGGTTCCTGTGGCCAACGCCCACCTAAACACACCCGCTGTCTCAGATTTTGTCCGCCAATTGGACCAAATGAAGACAACTTCCCTTCCGGCGTCAGCTCTTCAAATAGCTGAGGAGCCCCACGAACCTCCTGAAGAGTGCTGTTGTGGTGGTGCAGACAATGCCACGGAGAGAACCGAACTCCAAACCTCGCTGCCCAAGTACCCCGGCTTTAACCGGGTGCCCCAGCTCCTGGCCGTCGCTGGATCCGAGAGTGGAACCATGGAGAGCCTTAACCGGGTGCTGGGCTCCGCTTTCAAGGTGGCCAACCGGGTGCTCACAATGACGCCGTGGGGCAACTACGTGGTCTTCAGGCACCACCCCAACTACAGGTCGGAGTCGGATTCGGCGGCGTCGTGGTTCTACTTGTTCGATGGCTGCACCTGCGATATTGATCGCTTTCGGCACTTGGACCTCTCCACGGGCACAGCCGGCTTGATCGCCTTCCGCAAGCAGTCGGAGGTGGTGTGCCACATTATCGATTCGCGGGAGGAGAAGGCCCTTAATACGCTGCGCAACCAGCTGGAAGATCCTCCCCATAAAAGGATGCAAAAGCTCTTGGTTCGTTGAAGCTAGGAATGATCTTTTTCAAAGTTTACTTAGCCATACAAATACAATTTTTAGTGAGCTAAACTTCCTACGTAATCGCTTATCAACTGGTGGAATTTTACGTTCAAATTAACATTCAACTAATTTTTTAGGATTATAAATAAAATATTGGAAATTACTAGTTGAACAGGCAAGAATCAGCACGTTTTGCCGCTTTCTGGTTGGAGAGATCCTATTTTTCAAAAAGGTTGCTTCATAGATGGTATCAACCTTATATGGTATGCGGCTATTTTTCATGTTTTCTTGTAAAAGAAAGTTGCTAAGATGCTTACAATAACTGTGTCCGAAATAAAAAGACAATTCTAGGGTTTTCAGCGTTCTTAAATATTTGTATTTTATTATTATGTCTAATTCGTATGAGTCGTTAAAATTAAACTTAATATGGAGTACTTTTACATAATGTAGAGAAAAGTCGCACTCGAAGAAACGACACATCTTACGAAGCTAAACATCCAACTAGTGTGTAAATATATAGAATATATATGTATATATATTGAGTGTATATAGAATTATATTAATATGTAATTCGTTTAGCAGCAGATGAACGATTTCCAGAAGGGCGAAACGTACTTTACCAAATATATAGTTATTTGTTCCGTAAGTTGTCTATAACGTCTAGAAAGCGCTCATGCCCACGTCATAGCCGCGGTTAGATCTACAAGTTTATATTAGTTGCTCCAAACCATATTTCCATTTCATTTATGTTTTTGTGTTTGCGTTAAGGCACTGAAGCTTGGAATTTTGTGCATATAGAAAGAAGGATTTCGATTTACCGAATGCCTAGTTCCCAGAATAATTGGGAACTTGTATTCGAAAGCGACTACCAAATTATATGGACAATGCGCATTTTAAAAAACACTTCCCTACCAAGGTCTTAGCAAATTTTTGTTTTATAAAAAATATCCCTGACTATTTTCTCTTCCCTTTCATTACTATTTAATGCCTGAGGCCAATTCTGTTACTTTGTTGCTTTGTAGTTCGTTTTTGTGAGGGGCTTTGTTTTGTTTGTGGTTCAAGCTCTTATTATCGAAACAAAAATGATACTTAGTGGCTTAAACTACATATACATTAGGACATTTTTTAAAGTATATTACAAAGGCAGCTCTCTAAGGACAAGAATAATGGTTGTATTAACTAAGTCTAATGGAAATTATATTCAGCAAAACAGGAAATGCATGTGATACGAGTACGACACGAATAAAGATTGCCCCTAACCCAAAAGGCTCTGTCTATCTGAAATCCTCCAAAACGGTCAACGCTTGGAGGCGGTCTTAGGCTTACACGAGTACATGTAAATTGGAGGAGTTATAGATTTGGACATGAACATAGATAATACCATACAATTTAGGGCGATTTCTCGTTGAGTATATAAGAGATAGTGTTTGCTGGGTAACGTGGACAAGTCTAGCTTCGGGTTTTGCTTAGGAGTTCTTATTTAGGCTAGATATCGTACTAGGTTAGACCATATTGACGGCGCCATCAGCCTCGAAAGTAGGTATGGATATAATATCGCTGCTACGCACGGCGCCCATCGGCAAAGCTTGGCCCTCAACCGTGGCTTTCGGCACTCGATTTCCCTGCTCGTCATCGCTGGAATCACTTGAATCGTCTTCGGGCTCGCTGTAGCTGTTGGTTGAGGTGGATGTGGCCTGGGTTTTTTTCATGTCCGCCATGTCCGCGTTGCTCTCCAACGTCGAGTGCTGACTGGAGGGCGAGTGACTGTACTCCGATGTGTTTTCCTCCTCGTCGGAGACTATGACAACATTGCGCTTGTGAATAGCAATCTTCTGGGAGAGTGGAGCCTTGTAGCTGCGGCGAGGTCGCATACCACGAGCAATGGGCAGGCGGCCAAAGCTGGAATGGGAGACAACTTCCATTACATCCAACCTATTATGCAAATCTACTGAACTCACCTCCTTCTCCTCAGGGCGTACTTGCAGTCTGTGGTTTCACCCTCCTCATCCGACCAGCTGTCCTGCTCGTGGGACTCTCCGTTGGCATTGCTTATGGAGCTGCCGTTGGGATTATCCCCCAGTGGTTGCTTGCGCCGCTTGCTGTGCGTGCTACTGCACCGGCTCAAGCACGGACTGTTGCCGCTCTCCAGCAGTTCCACGGGCGAGGCTCCTCCTCCATTACCATTCTCGGTGTTGCAGTTGGAGTTCGTGTTTGACTGAATGGACAGGCGGTTCTCGTTGATGAATTCGATGACTTTGCGGCCCAGGCGCTCCAGGTTTTCGTTGTCGCTGCAGCACTCGGTTATATCCAGTCGCTCGTTGCTGTTCATGACATCGTCGATTAGCTGATCAGGACTAGAACAAGCATCCTGGTAAGTCAGCTCGCTGGTGCTCAGCGAGTTGCCGTTCGACGGACTGGCGGGGTTCAGGGCTCCGGCGGCGGATGATGTGCTTCCGCTTCGAGCCCTTGCCTGAGCTTGAGCAATCTTCTGCACCCTCTGCAGTTGCAGCGGCAGTTGGCGATGGTTCGGAGCTGGAACATCGATGGGCTGAGATCGGGGCGCTTCTGCGCTGGGGCTAATGTCCGTTTCACTGACATCCATGGCGTCCGTTTGTGTTTGCCGCTCCACCAGCTGCACCTTTCGGTTCTCCGGCTCGCTCTGGTAGCGGCGATCTCGCGTCGGACTGTATTTGGGTGGGGCGCCAAAGGACCCGGAGCCATTGCGTCGATGCCGGAAGTTCTTCTTGTTTTTGTTCGGCATTGTGCCACCCATGCCGCTGCCCGGGATGATGTTGGCCAGATACGATTTGGGCTGGCAATTGCTGTCCAATTGCGCATAGAGCGTGCACTTCACAGGGGACTGGCAAAAAAGAAGATAAGAGTTTAAACCATATTCGTAACTTTTAATGCGCAAAAATTATGAGTAACGAGTAATGATTATGACATTAATTTAAACAAACTTTTAATTAAAAACAAGAAAGGAAGTTAACTTCGGTAAGACGAAGTTTATATACCCTTGCAGTTGTAAAAAATAATCAATAATTTTATTAAATTGAATTCGAAATTCTTAAAAATATAAAAATGGATATTCCCAATATTATAAGATAATATGTCAAAAAGCCCCAAAGCTATAATTTGTTTCACATTATTTCCCACCAATTATCCGATCGTTCCTATGAACCCAGCTATATGATATAGTAGTCCGATTTTAATAAAATTTAATTCGAAATTCAGAACTAATTATAAAATGTTATTTTTAAGCTGATAAAGTTCTATGTTAAAAAACACCAAAGATATAATTTTCATTTCATGTTTTCCGACTAATTTTCTTATCGTTCCTATGGCAACTATATGATATAGTCTTCCGATTTTGATAAAATTTTATTTTAAATTCAAAACCAAATAAAAAATGTTATTTCCAAGCGTAGGAGGTTATTAGATAAAAAACACCGAAGATGTAATTTTTAAATATTATTTTACCACTAACTTTCCGATTGTTCCTATGGGAGCAATATGATATAGTCTTCCGATTTTGATAAAATTTTATTCGAAATTCAAAACCCAATAAAAAATGTTATTTCCAAGCGTAGAAGGTTATATGTTAAAAAACACCGAAGGTATAATTTTTCAATATTATTTTATATATAATATATATAGAATATATATACTTTATGGGGTCGGAAACGTCTCCTACCCTCTGCAAGGGTATAAAAAGGTACAATGACCCCTAAAAATACGTTAAGCTACATTTTAAAACCTTATATCTAAAACAACCAAAACGTTAAATTTACTGAATACATGCCGGTTTAAAAAATTGAAAAGTTTGAATCGCAAAAATTATATCTTTGCCATCCGATGAAAGTACACTGTCAGATGTCAAACAGCATGTTGCACTGTGTTTTGTATGTTTATAGGAAGCGAATGAATGAGAGTCTCGTACATCTAATAAAAAGCGTATGTTGATTTTGACTAAAGTATATATTGCAGATAAGCTTTATGTGTTTTTCTTGGGAAGTGCAGCAGTCGAAAGCAATATACTCGGTTTTATAGTTTGTATTTTATACCTCCGGTGTGGTCTCTGGATCGGGAGTGGTTGATTGTTGCTGAATGGCCGGTGCAGCGTTCAGTCGTCGGCGGTAGTGCTTCATTTTTCTGAGTGTATTCCCCAGATGTCTCGTCGGTTTGTAGCCACTGCCAGGGAGCTTCCGTTCACGCCTGAGTAACATTTTAAAAGGTTGTTAAATAAAACATTTTAAGGGGCAAACTGCTGCTCTTACTCTGCGATTTCCTTCTCCTTCTCCTGCAACTGGGACATGCACTCGCTGAGCTCGAAGAACAGCTGGTTAGTCTTCTGCAGCTTCTCCTCGTACACCATTCGGATGTCCTGGGCATGTCGCCACTCCGCCGTGCGCCGCTTAATCAGATCCTGCTCGTACTTGTGTATACTGGTGCCGTTTTGGGTAATCTCCTTCAGGTGTGATCTGACCTCCTCCTTCCAAGACTTTTGGGTCTCGAAATATTGCTTCTCGGTTTTTCGAAGGAGTTCCGGGCCGGCGATGTCCAGGTGCGAGAGGATCTGTCGGAACGAAGGGCGGTTGCGAGGCTTGCTCTTCCAACAGAGCTTGACGAGCAGCTTGAATCCCTCCGGACAGGTGCTGGGAACCAACAGCTTGAGCGAGTTGTTGCCTACGCCCCAGATAATGGCCGACGAGTCGACATCCTTGTAGGGTATTTCGCAGGTAAGCATCTCCCAGAGCACCACGCCGTAAGACCAGATGTCCACCTTCTCCGAGCACGGCTCATTCCGGATCACCTCCGGTGCCATCCAGGCTACTGTTCCGGCAAAGCTCATCTTGGTGCTGATCTCGTTGAACTCCCGACTCGTTCCAAAGTCGCTGATCTTCACCTCCTCATTTGTACTTATCAGTATGCTGGTTGTTTAATAATTATACCAATTAATGCTGTGTTTTTTGCCGATGTTTTTATGACTTACTTAGGGCTTTTCAGATCCCTGTGGATGATCTTGTGGGAATGCAGATACTGCATGCCCAGGGCAATTTGCTTGGACCAAGAGACCAAGCGGGACGGTAACATGACTTGCTCCTCCTTCAATATATTCTGCAGTGGTCCATATGGACAGAACTCCATGATGATGCAGAACACCGGCGATTGCGTACACACTCCTCTGCAAAGAAAAGCAATATTTAGATGGAATTTTTGGTAAAGCGATATCTGTTAGTAAATATTCCTTACTCCAAAAAATCCAAGCACAAGCTTTGGATATTTTTTGGGCCGCGTATTAAAAAAAAACATTTACTTGATAAGACCGTTTTTTAGAATTTATTTTGTCAACAAAATGTTTCTTCCGCTGGATTACTTAAGCAGTCCTGGTTTTAAATAAGTAGCTTTGTTTTACTTCATATGTTTTTTGTTTTCCGACACATTTGCCAATGCCAAGAACGGGATAATTATATTAATAATTTGGCAAAAATGTTAAACAAGTACTTTTGAACAAACTAAACTTAAATTGTTTTGTTTGAAAAATCAATTTTTGGTTAGGTAAATATTTGTTGTTCAAGTTTTTTTCCACGCTTCATTTCTACTCTCAGTACAAAAAAAAAAATGATCTGCCATACTCACTTGAACTTAATAATATTCTCATGATCGAGCTTCCTTAGATGTTTGATGTCCGTTTCCTTGAGTTCCTTCACCTTCTTGACAGCCACAATCTCGTTTTTTAGCTTGCCACTGAAGACGGCTCCCTGGGCTCCGCTTCCGAGCCACTCCAAGTCCGTGATGGACTCGAAGGGAATCTGCCAGTCCTCGCTCCGCTGACTCTTCACCTCGATCACTCCCGACTTCCCGATAAACGAGAGCACGGGCTTCATGCACCCCAGGAGTCCGTACATCCAGCCGATGGGCTTGTCCGGATGCCCAAAGGCCGCCGCCGCTCCTCCCACGTGAGGTGGCCAGCGCTGTTGGCACGTGTTCTCCGCACTGCTGTCCGTGATCTCCGCATAGTTGTTGTGATGCTGCAGCCGGGGCGAGGAGTCCAGATCGGGGGACTTGAAAGGCAGGTCTGTGGCGGAGAGGCCTAGGTGACCGAACTCATCTTGCAGGCAAGCCATGCTGCGAAGAAATAAAAATATATTGTTGATTAATAGAAATTAATGTTAGTCTGGGTAATAATTCATGGTCACATGAAATTAAACGGCATTTCAAGTAACCAAAGTAAACAAGTTACTTAGTAACCAAACTTCATTTAAAGCTTTCTTTTCTTCCTCGAAAGGCAAACAAAGATTTCTTTATTTTTTTATAAAGCTAAATTATATCTATTACAACATTCCTAAAGCTAAAGGCTCTCAAAATTGGATAAGAAGTATCTTTATCATTCATAAGTCCTCTTCTGGATTATACAAGTGTTAGTAGACTCTATAACTAAAATAATAGCGAAATTTAAATATAATGGTTTAAATTCGGTTTTGTTTCGGTCTGCCTCCAAATATTTTTTGGCCATTTCGCCTGAAACATTTCTTTTCGGCAACTTTGGGGTAAATTATCCATGAGTATACTTTTATTTGTGTCAGTATTACATAACTGCATAAAATATTACTCCTAAAATAATTTTGTTTATATTTTAAAATTATACAACCCCTGAGATATGTTTTTTTGTTGATTCGTTTTATTTTGCATATCATGGCAATACGGTAACCCTCATTCATTTAAAATAACAAACCAAAAACTGTCTTATACATTTTGTTTGCTGTGTAACTATGGAAAATTACGCATTTCATTAAAAGAATAGGGTAAGTCTTTCACAAATTGCGTGGGAGAAGTTTGCCTTTCCTCATTTCTAAAGAAACCTTAAATACAAACTTTGAAGTCTCCACATCTTATCAATCAATTATAAATATTGGTTGGCGCCTTTATAATCAACTAAACTGATTTGTCAGGCTCTCTCTATCATTAAAAAATGTTGCTATAAATATGATTATTACGCATAACTTTAAAAGGTATTTTCCTATCGAAATACATACGTAAGTGATATTAAAATCGACCTACACCCAGCATCAACAACCGTAAGAGAACGTCGCAAAAGCCATAGTTTATTGCTAGTAAATCGTTCTATGATAATCAAAGTGCTTTTCGCGATTTCTATGTTTACACACGCCTTAATAATCATTTTTAGTGCTGACACAGTGAACGGGCACAAAAAGCGAACATTGATAAAAAAAACAAGCCCGTTCAAATAAATATTAGAGAGTGGATCGCTCGAATTTCAGTTCTTCGCGTACCCATACAGGCGAGAAAGCCTTCCTGTTGGAATTCGTGTTTGCTTTTCGTCCGATAAGATAAACAAACACAGGACAATGGGCGTGGGGAGAGGTGGAGTGCACATGTGGCAGCAGGTGAAAAACATTTATCATTTATCACAGCCAGAATGGCCGTAGAAACCGCAACAACTCCGGGTAGAAAGTCTGCTAGGCGAAATCACCTGCTGCTCACTTACACTCATGCGCCTACGCTTACGTATAGAGCCATCTACCGCTACTTAAGATTCCGTTTGCTTAGTATTCATATTAGAGATGATAGCTTGAGTTAACCCCTCACCCAATTTGATAAAGTTAATACGAAAGTGTTAAAAAGAACTGAGGCATTCCGGTTATAGAAAACAATAAAACGTTTCCTAGTTTTGACTAATTTCGGTTATTCCGTTGTCCGTTTAATTCTTATAATCATATATTTAAGATACATAATATAATAATATAATATAATAATATGCATAATATAAAAATGTACATTTGAATACCAAAAAAATTCCATCAATGTAGCTGCAACAGTAGATTCATAAGACCGGGAACCGTTCATAAGAGTTACTTGTGACATTTTTGTTTAAAAACCTTGTGCGAATTTTGATTTTGAACGTGAAAAATAACATGCTTTATGGCCTACACATAGTATTAAACAAAGCCATATTAAATTAAAATATTTTAGCTTAAATGTACACTAAAAATTAGAATTCATTTTAATAGAAATAAGTTAAGACAAAAAAGGTCCAATATTTTAACTTTTTTGATGGACCTCTTAAGATGAATCTTAAGGATTTTGGTCAGAGTATGTTTATTATTAAGTCCCTATTTCTGACTGCCAGTGATCTTGATAAATAAAGCGAATCGTGCGGATTCCACCGGGTTGATCCTGCCTTTTTCGAGTCACGATGTCGAGATCACCACCTCCACCTGTTGGTCATCGCTCACACGAACACACACGCACTGGTACCGTTCTTTGCTGATTTTTTGACAACAATATAGCCGTGCCGCTCGCACCCTGTTAGCAGCAGCCGTGCAAATGTCAAAAACCTTTCGTTTATTTATGAATTTGTGAAGAAGCATTAAACGCCGCCGCTAAAAATTAATTTGCGAGCTGCCGGCCAAGCACGTTTTGACCTTTGGCGTGCGGTTCATAGAACGCGGATGTTTGGCGGCGTCTTCCCATTTCTCATTTCTCATTCCGCAGAGGTCAGCGGTGAATCTGTGGGATTCTGTGACTCAGTGCATCTTGAGATACTTTCGGTACTTTGAGGTATGTGTATTTTACCTTTTTTCTTTGGTGATGATCGGGTCGGGCGGCTCATTGTGACTGAAGAACGGTATGGTGTAGACCATGGTTTATTTGTCCCTCTTTTGTTTGCTTTCGTAATTAGTTGTCGCGCACTAAGAATTTCATTCATTCATGCGACGCGACTGCATTGATGCAAATTTTTACGCTCGCCTTTCGGTCGACAGTTTTCTTTATTTTTGTTTACGCACCGAGCCAACAACAAAAGTTGGCTAACTTTTGATTTTAAGTTCGTGCCAAGCACCAGCAGCCACCAATAAAAAACGAGCAACAACAACCAGCGCTTTTTGTCGTCCGATGTGTGTATTATAAAAAAATGACGTCAAGGTGAGTTGGTATGCTTTTTGTTGTCAATTACAAGAAAAAGAGACGAGGGAAGCGCGTAACACTTTCGTTGGCGGTTTTTAACAGTGTTGGTTGCTGTCTGGGGAAAAAGTGTAATGATTTCACGTATTTCGCCACTGCGTCACTGCAACACACAGACAGGCCTGCAAACTGATTTGGCGATAAGCCGTGTTTTGTTCTTGCTGTGCCACAACCACGAGCGCACTTTAAGGCAGGCTCGCGAATTCCACGCGCGAAGAGCGACCGTCAGATACGATTGATTTTCGCCAACTAAACCGCGACTCGCGAGCGGGAGCATAGCGGTAAAGCTCCCCATTATCACTATCAGCGCAGCTTTCGCACTCGGATGGCGCTCTCTCCGCTCGCCCGCTCCCACTCGCTCTCCCTCCGCTGTTATCACGGGGCATTGTTGTCAGACTGACCGCATTCCCCCGCGCCTGCATCCGGCGGTCTGCCGTGCGCGGGCTTCCCAAGCCAGGCTGTCCTCTGGTCACACTCAAAACCAGTCTCCAAGGCGGGACCACATGATCATGCGCGCACACACACTCCGACAGGTGAGCGAGCGACTAGGAAGTTTCTCAGCTGCGCCCCCCGCAATGTCGTATCCCCATCCCGCGTACAGTGGACACCGCCTATGGGAAAGACCCCAGGCAGCAAGAATGGTTTGTCGGTTGGAACTAGCAAGTATACTGTTTCGATAAGACGTCTCTATTTTAGGAACAGAAATACATGAAAGTTATAGCAAATTACATACAATTTTAGGGTTTTTATCTTTCAATGTGCAGATCTACGGATGCGCCACAAACCTGAATTTATGCTAGAGTTAAACAATTTGACAATTTGTTTATATCTGGGTTTTTAAAACTGGTAAATCTGGGAAAAATAAACACATAATATACTATATTAAATATAGACTTTGGAAATAACCGAACCTCGGCACCTAGTTAAATCACAATGTGTGTTTCTTTTTATCAAGCTTTTTGCCTTGCACGTGTTTATAAACGTTTAGCTCGTTGGGCGTTTTTGCTCCGATTTCTAATTGAACTTATTAAAGCCATCCGCTTCCAACTTGAAAACTGACGTTGAGCGTGCGACTCGTACAAAAAAATTTCTGCATGTCTTGTACTTTAGAACTGATTAATACGTAAGGCATCATGTTTTTAATACTTGTAAGTCTGAGAGATACATTTTTCAATATATCTACAACACCTAGTTTAATAAGTACTGCCCTTATATTTTATCATTTCGCTTTGGGCGATTTATTGCTCCGGTTTCAAATTCAACTTACTGAACCCACCCAGTCCCAAATAGGAAACTGTTTCAAGTTGGCGCTCCTGTATCTGACAGATAAGGAGAACGCTTTTTAGAGGTCACTCGATTATGCATTTTTAAGTTAGCTGATCGTTCAACCCGTTCAATACTTACGAGCGTTTTGGTAACTTGAGAACTACATTAAAAGTTGTTTACAGTGTGCCTTGAAGGCCGAATACCCCGCTTAATTAAGCACGATTTTTTGGCGTATTCTCGAAATATTAATTGAAAAGCAAAGTCGAATTTTCCGCACTCAATCACGTATGGGTTTTAAGTTCTCCAATGTTTAGACTTTACATACCTATTATGGAATCTCCTTTTTAAGGAAAATGTCAGCACAAGGAAGATTGCCACTTGGCTTAACTGATCAAGGAGCTTTAGTAACACGACTCAAAAAAATAAAACAAGGAAGAACGCTATAGTCGAGACCTCGACTATCAGATACCCGTTACTTAGTTTAAGAAAACAAAAGGATAATGAAGATGTATAAACAGCAAAGCGATATTTTAGGGCGCCTTCTATACCCTTTCACTCAGAGACGGGTAACGGGTATAATTATTTATTTGTTTATAGCTTACGGCTAAATAAATAGTTCATCCACACAATAACTAAGTGTGCTCTTATAATAATATAAGTACTCTATTAAACCCGATTCTAGAAAGTTTCATCGACAACTAGTTCCCATGTCTTTTCCAAGAAACTAATACCTGAATGCCCTGAATAATTGAAAATAAGTGCTCACCTCCTTCGCAGGTTGTCCGTTTGATCCAGGGAGAGATTCGGACTGCTGCCGTGGTGTCGCCTCCGGCCGTAGAGCTGATGTTGTTGCCGGGATGCGGCAGCGGCGACATTGACCAGATCATCGCGACTCTTGCTCAGACTGTCACTGAACGGCTGCATTGTCCAGGATTGGGTTTCGTATGGTTGTTCCCTTTTCGATCCTTACGACATTCTGGTCAATGCAGGGGTGCTACGTATAGACATCACGGAAATTAATAGGCGGGTTCGTCGGGGATTCCCTCTACAGTCGTTCACACACACACACACACACACATACACTCCTAATCTTTTATCAATGAATGGCGAAAATCAATAAGGGGCGAACGACGTCAAAAGGCGCAGGATATGCGCGAGCGAGATAGCAGTAGCACCCACGCAAAAACCACACACACAAACCAAGGAGGGTCGATAATTGCACATGTCAATTATTCACTTTGCATACCGCGCAAATGTTGTTTTCTTTCACTTTCAAACTGCAGGCCGGGCTATTTTTATGATGCCTTTAAAAGGCGAATTGCACAAAGAATAAGCTCACGTTTGTACACAGAAAAAACAGTTTAAGTCAAATAGATTTTACGATTGAATTTCAAATTCGACTGTCGAAAAATGTCAAGGGGGGAGGAAAATAGGACATTAAATGGATGAACTGCGGTTTTAAAAAACCGGTGTCCGATTGAATTTTTATGTCAAATAAACATAATACTACAAAACATGTAAAAAAAATGAAATTTATAAAATGAGTTTATGAAACAATTTGTAAATAATTCAAACGTAATCAGCTTTTCTCTCTGTGTACGACTCGAGTTCTTCGATGTTCTTTTTTCGTATTTAACTTGGCCAAAGCTAGAACATAACAAAAACAACACACTGAAGCGCTGCCTGAAGCACACTAGCGCACTTTTCGATGTCGCTGTCCTGCTCGCTCCCGCCAAGTCTGTCCTCTCGCTCGCACCAACGGCGGAAGCCTTACAGCGCAGCTTTGTGCTGTTGCGCTGCTTCTTCTTCATCCGCTGCTGCCTTTTGCTCGCTCTTTTGGCCAAGAAAATCAATACAAAAATTCTTGTATTTGCACATTTTTCACGCACTTTGCACACTTTTCCAGCAATTTTCCAGGGGAAATGGCATTGATTGCTTCGATTCCTACTTCGATTTGGTTGTGGGCGAAGAACTTTTAATTGATTTCGGCTTGAAATGGAACAATTAGAGACTGGTTTTCTGGTTGCCTTTGGGTTCCGCAGCGAAACGCGTTTATTCCGACCAACCGTCCGCACCAAAGGTAGATACAAGTCGACTAAAAAGCAGAAAAAAAACTGGCTGCTGGCTTTGGGCCGAAACCAATCCGCTCTCTCGCGGATTTCCTCCCCCGAAACCAGTTTGGAGCGCAGGTTGCACTGCGCATGTGTGCGGCAGAAGAGAGGTGCGCGAGAGAGCCATGGCCAACCACAAAAACAGCACTTGCAAGGCACTCCGCTCTTGTTGTTGTTGCTTCGTTTGCGTCGCCCCTGCTTTTCTTCTTCTTTTGCCCTCCCCTCCCCCAGCAATTGATGTCAACGAAACTGGCTTAAAAGCTATAAAGCTCTGGTCGCAACGTGCACGATCGTGTTCGGTTTTCCAAAACGCTTTTGGCACCTGGCCGCAGAGCTTTTGTGGAGAATGGTAATAAAATGAGAGGCTGATAGTAAAATCAAAACCGAATATCGGCTTTTTAGGTGCCTAATTAATTTGCAATTGCCCACTGTAGTTCATTTTTTATGTCAAATAAGAAAGAAAAAAAAGCCTTTACTTTCACTGACAAATTGTTTTTACAAAAACTGTACATACATAAATGAGTTTCAGAAGTTTTTCCTATAGAAACATACAAATAAGAATGCCTTGAAACATCAACACAAACAACACCCACATATCAGCACTTTCTAACAAAACTCAAGAACAAATCACCAGAATTGACCAAATTATATTTATAAGGCTCCGTCTTGGACACTCAAACATAACACACAAACACCTTCTCGATCCAAACACTTCCCGCAACTGCCCTCTCTGCCAATCAACTCCAGTTAACATGGAACACATCCTAGACTCATGCCCAGCAATAACCCAGGACAAGCAGCTACTTTTTAAAAATCTCAAAGCCACTGACTACCTCAAGCACCCATCAGCATTAAAAAAACAAATTTGTATAATCTAATCTAAAATCAAAATGTAAAATATCACTAAATTAAGTCCAATAATACGTAGTCGAAGGCCCCGCAGCTAGAACTACAACCCCTTTTGTTAGTTTTAGTTTTATAAACTTTACTATCATCTTTAATAAATAAATAAAAAATAATGCCTTGAAGGATTGTGTGACATAAAGACACTAATAGAGTTTTATGCTTAAGATTGCCACAAACATCGACAACTTTTAATTTTGGGAAGTTCCGAAAAGAAAAGTGGAGATAATTCGACAAAATCACCAATTTTCAATAAAATGCTTTGCAATCTGTCTCAAGGACAGAACAAAATTGTGATTTAAAAAATTTGTAGTATTTTTGATCTATTACAAAATAAAACAAGAAAGTTAACTTCGGCAAGCCGAAGCTTGTATACCCTTGCAGTTATAGAAACTAATCAACTATAGTAAAAACTTGTTAAATTTTGAGGGATTGTTGCTATCTTGTGATATTAAAAAACAAGAAAGGAAGTTAACTTCGGCAAGCCGAAATCTGTATACCCTTGCAGTTATAAAAAATAATCAATAATTTTATTAAATTGAATTCGAAATTCTAAAAAATATAAAAATCTATATTCCCAATGTTATAAGATAATAAGTCAAAAAGCCCAAAAGCTATAATTTGTTTCCTATTATTTCCCACCAATTATCCGATCGTTCCTATGACAGCTATATGATATAATTGTCAGATTTTAATTAAATTTAATTCGAAATTCAGAACTAATTAAAAAATGTTATTTTTAAGCTTATAAGGTTATATGATAAAAAACACAAAAGATATAATTTTTATTTCATGTTTTCCTACTAATTTTCCGATCGTTCCTATGGCGGCTATATGATATAGTAGTCCGATTTTGATAAAATTTTATTTGAAATTCAAAACCAAATAAAAAATGTTATTTCCAAGCGTAGGAGGTTATTAGATAAAACACACCAAAGATGTAATTTTTAAATATTATTTTACCACTAACTTTCCGATTGTTCCTATGGGAGCTATATGATCTAGTCGTCCGATTTTAATAAAATTTAATTCGAAATTCAGAACGTATTTAAAAATGTTATATACAAGCTAAGAAAGGTATATGTTAAAAAACACGATATACAAGATATAATTGTTTTTTAAATTTTTTCCTTGATAGTTCTTATGGGAGCTATAAGATATAGTTGTCCGATCCGGCTGGTTCCGACTTATATACTACCTGCAATAGAAAGAAGAAAGGGAAAGTTTCTGCCCGATAGCTTTAAAACTGGAGACTAGTTTGCGTAGAAGCGGACGGACAGACGGACATGGCTAGATCGACTCGACTTGTGAAGCTGATGAAGTGTGTCTTTTACTGCGTTGCAAACTTCTGAAGCCATTATACCCTTTGTAAGGGTATAAAAAGAATTTAAGAAAAGTTTCCGATCGTTCAATATTCTGAAACGTCTCAGCTTTGGTCTGAATTTCTCATAGGATGTTAATTTTCTGACCATTATATAATGTACGAATTTTAGTTCTCAAATTTCTTTAAAATTATTTGATCGCAGCCAGTTACTAAGCACTTCGTGTATCCCCGAGATGAATTTTTGTTTTTAACTAAAATTTAAAGATTGTTTTGGTTTAAGAAGTTATACTGAAACTAATGCGTAAACAACCCAAACGATAACAGTCGGTACGTCATAGAATCAGTATGTCATAAAACTCGGCACGTCATTGAAGTATTCATATACAAGCGTAGAGCTGTGAAAACGGCGACTCTGAATTATGTCAATTCCCATTTGCCCGTCTTCTCCATGTTTGAGGAACAGGTAGAACCAGAAGATTGGAAAATAAATGCAGCAGGTAGCATAATTTCTACGTAAACAAAGATGACTCATACCCGTAGTGGAGGAGGGAGTTCTTTGGAGACCATGTTCTTTGGGACGATCGGTATTGGTGCCCCCCTACACAGTTGAAAAAAATGTTCACTGATTGATCATAATACTATCTTATGTATGTATCATACTTTCAAAATATTGGAAAAGTGCGATGTCATAGATATATGCTTATACTTGTCAAGAAACCATTTTTAAATTATTTAAAACTTACTGGAAAAGTGTTATTTTAGTGTTTTTTTCTTGTTATATTTTAAAATGATCATATTTCTGATGATCAGCGGATAATTATAACATTATGTATTTCTTTTTTTGAGTAACTTCCGAAATGGGCTAGACGTAAAAATTGGCTATATCCGGCTGTCTTCAGTTTTTTAAATTCATAGGTGTAGGTATAAACAGAAAAAAACATTCACGTCTCCAACAATGGGGACTAAAAATAGAAAAACGGGAGTTTATCTGGTTTCTTTCAGTGTACTTCTTACCAATCACACAATATACTTTTCCCTTGTTAGAGCAGCCTTTTCCCTCCACACGCTCTTTTTTCAATACCATTTTGTTTGTTTTGTCCAATAAATTGTTATGCTGCATGCGTGCTTCTCAGGCTTTTTCATTTGGTCCATTGCGCATGAGTCATGGGGTTTCAGGTCTTTGTAGACGGACAGTGTCCCAGTCCCAGAGTCCAGGCTGCAGGTCCCATACCCGCCAATCACTGCCACACTAAGAAGGGAGTGGGGAATGATGTCGGCAATCGGGTTGCCTTAAACAAGTCCAAGTTAAGGGTGGATGAGGATCATTGAAATTACCTTTTGTAGTTGCTGTTCTCGCCTGAATAGAGTGACAACCGAAGATAGGAATGATATGATATTATATCTTTTCTGGGATCTTTACGGTTTTGCGCGATATCTTTTAGTATTATATCTTTCAGTGTTAATTAATTAATAGTTTTTCTAGCTATCGAGATTTTGTTTTTTACTTTTCTTAGAAAACTAAGCAAGTCATTAGTTTGAGATTAAAATTGGATCAGTCTTTAACATCTTAAATTATGTGGCAAACCCCTAATCGAACCAGTTAGTTTCAGCCTTAAAATAACTTACGCCACTTTTATTTGAAGCTACTGCACTCATCTTTTGATTTGTCACAAACTTTGACTGCCACTCACAGTAAATTCCGCTGAAAACGTATCACTTCTTACTTCTATCAGAAAAAGAATAACAAGGATAACGACCATTTCTTTTAATTTTCTTTATTGCCAAACTTAAATTCATACTTTAGGATCTAATCTGCGACAAATGTGAGTTTGCACAGGAGTTAGATCTTTAAAAGACATACTCGGTTTCAGCAAAGATCTATTTCTTAACATTTTGTATCAACTAAGTTGTAAATGCTTAATTCAATATTTAAATGTAATTACTTTTAATGACAGACAATGCTTCGTGCTGTTAATTAGATTTACCCTTATCAGTGCTGTCAAAAATACCGGAGCGAGTGCTGTTCAAAAAATGTTGCTTGGCACATTTGGTTTTGATTTAATTGTTGAAAAGCTTATGAATAATAAGTACGAATTTGTTGTTCAGAGCTGCCACCATTAGAAAGGGAAATGATATCGATAAGGTTCTGAATTCGAGATATGCGATGAAAATTATACTAATTGATGACTTTTCATTCCTTGCCAGTTATGAGATAGCGCAGTGTTATCAAAGAGCAAAGAAATGCAAAAGGCGAGAAAGGAAGATTTACCAAATGAGAGTAGCGCATGGTTGGATCTCTACGTGAGAGCATATGTGTAATTTAAAAATTGTTGATATTACCGGGAGGGGTTTTTCAAGGTCGGGAGTCGGGTTCAGTAGAGCTTTAGGTATATCGTAGATATTAGGGAAGCAACGAATACGCATTTCGCTGTTAGAAGTAATGGTGGAGTACATATCGAAAACGAATCTATAAATAGTAGTCACAAAATTGAGATTATTAAATCAGGCGCACAAATATCATTAGGTCTTCAAGAAGTCATTTGTAATCTGACTAACAATTTTCTTCTAATTATATTTATTATAGTAACTTATAGAATAAAATAATCAGTATATTTAGCTGTCACAGAACTGTTTTTGCTTAACGCACTTAAGGGCGACTTAATAATTAATACTGGATCTGATTCCCCTGACCACAGTGCGTTTCGAAAGCACGGAAATGTTACTTATACATTTTGAAACGCTTTATAAACAATCTGTGTGATGTGGAATTTTGAGTTGACAATCCGAACTAAGATTTCTACAAATGTATGGCATTCCAATTTAAGAAACGCACTGAATATTAATTATGTTAATCGGAATTTCCTGCTAATTGACCTCCCACGAATCGCACTAATGCCAAGTTATTCCCAATTCACAAATATTGTCGTTTTCACACTACTCTTTTTTGCTTGGTGATTAAATTTACGTTTGCCCTTACTAGCCTGCAAGAAGTTAGATTATTTAGAGCAAAGATCTCCAGAACGTATGGAGCTCTTGGTCATTAAAATATTTATTAATGGTTTAGACTTCACGTACAGTGGGATACTGCAAGTTTATACTCGGAGGAGAACTGTGAAGTTTGGCAGACTGTAAGAAAGGCAACAATGTAGAGCTTTTATCTTAAATGTTGCCTTTGAAAACAAAAGTTAAGAACACACTTATCTTGCTTTAATTTGGTTAATTTTGTTGAGGATAGTTGAATATCGTGTAACACAGATTAGTTCTGTCTATGTATGTTGTAACCGCTATGGTCCAATATCTGATTTAAAGTTTTAAGGAATATGTGTTGGTTTACCCTGTAGACATTCTGTTCTTTTTCTTCCTTTTTCTGTTTAACGTCCAACGCTCGGAGCCTCTAGATATATATATAAGTTGATATATTCTCAGGTACGCGCTGCATTTCTCTAGTTAACATCCCCCTTTCTGTTTAGTGAAATCTGCTAGAAGGAACATTGATCTGTTTTTAAGTTTTTGGGCTGAGCTAGCAATAGTGTAAGCTTTCTGTCAAACGGATAACTTCTAGAATCCCTGGGGACTATCGCCGGATTGTGGCTGCTCGCCCGCCCCCAAATGCTCTCGTTCTCGCATGTCCTGCTCCTGATCCTGGTCGTTGTCCTCCTCATCGCTGGAGTCCACATAGTTGCGCATAGCTAGCGCCTGGAAGTCGTTCAAGGCCTGCTCGAAGAGATCAATGGTGTGTTGATTGTGGGCGATCACCTGTTGGGTGTTTCTCAGGTCCCGCGAGATCAGGTCTTGCATGGAACTCGAGGCAGGTGAGGAGGCAGGCGAGCGCCCTGTATCCTGTGGGTTTGTGGAGTTGGTTTGCTCACCGCTGCTGCTGCTGCTCGGATCGTCGCTGATGTTACTAGCTGCAAATCCACGTGTGAGCTCGTCCGCATGGGCCAGCGTGGAGCCAATTATGTCGCTAGCAATCCTGATTGCAGCATCCGTCGCCGCAATGGTGGATATAAAACTGGAGGCAGCTGCCGCCACGGTTGCTGAGCTGGCTGTGGCGGCTGGTCTGCTAAAGATTGTGTCACTGGTCACCTGGTTGCCTTCGATTCGAAGACCAGCCACGCCTTTTTTGGGTATGGTGGCCAGGTCTCTTTTAACCCGCCGGCAGCGAGTGGGTTCATTCTGGCGCTGTTGGACCAGCTGCTCCAAGTCCACAATGTAGACGTATCCCGCTACCAGAATAGTGCAGGACTTGTCGCCCTTCTTGAAGGCATCTTCGATATCCTGACTTGTGCGGTCATCGTATTGCCACCAACCTGAAGTTACACATTTTTACAAGAAAAACACTCGGAATGGGATTGGATCTAGTCTTTTTTTGATGACTTGGCCTATGAATCACAGTAGCGTTCTCTGAATGGGTTTAAGTAATTGGCGTGGGAGGTGGAAGGGATTGGGATGAGGGTTGATTTTATACTTAATTCTAAAGTTTATTTGTGTTTTTGGTGCTGCTGAGCCCGGCGACGCCTTTAGTTCGGACTGGAAGGGCATCTTTAGTGGTGCATCGTTGGATACTGCGACGCTTTTCGGGACTCGTACGGGGATATTGCTTCATCTGCACAAAGTCAATAGCGTACATAACTCCGCAGATTTGTATTAACAGCCTGCCCGGATGCGGTTCAGTGTCATTCAAATCCCCGGAGTCAGAGCTTAACCAGCCCTCTGAATTCATCTCCTCATCTTCACTTCCGTAATCGGAAGAGTCGAGAGAATCATCACTATCGGTCTCGAAATGAACTGCTCTTGGAGTGTTTATATTCAAATCATGCGACATGCTATCATCTTCTTCGGTTGAACTGTCATCGAAATCAACTGATCTTTGAGTGACTATTGAACTAGAGGCAGCCTCTGGAGCTGGACGAGTCTCAGGAGCTTGTAAGACCGGAACCCGATCAGGAGATGGATGCAATATAGTATCGCTATCGGATACGCTTAAACGGTCTGCATTGACGATTGGATTGGTGATAGCCTTTATTTCAGTTACGTTAGCAGCGTTGGGATTCTCGGGCTTCCCATTTTTGGATTTTTCATAGTCCGCATACGCGAGCTCGATATCTCCATTGGTCCGAGAGTCGTAGGCCCACCAGCCCCCTATATGTGCATGGTGCATGATGTTTTCGGTGGGGTTTATGGGAAATGAGGGGCGGCCGACACCAATACCGTATTTGTACTCACCATTTCTGCCTTCGTAATACCACTGGTAGCCATCTTCGGTCGCACGAGTAGTGCAGATGTCCTCAATGCCATTCACAAGCTGTGGATGGTCCAGGAACTCGGCGGGAATTTCGCGGCGGCACATAGCACATCGTCGGTTCTTGTAGGCAACGCCCTGAAGAACGGAAATGTATTTTAATAAAGGTCTACAAGAACTTTGGCATACCGAGTTGTATATTCATATTGATTAATTAAAAAATATATTCAACATAATATTCAATTTTTAATAACATTGAAGAAAAGTAAAAAGTTCCAGTTTAATTTCCATATATTTTGACTTAGGGTAGTTAGATTCAAGAAGTTAAAATGTAAGTGGTGCCACCAAATTGACATTAATTCACGCCCAAACAAGTTTAAGAACTGGAAAATGCGCTGGAGTGCTAATTGGAATACTTGACTTAGGCTTAAACTGGTTGACGTTGGAAGAGGACGGAAACCGATTGACAAGTCGCCAGCCGGAAGCCAACCTAATGCCATAATTGCGGGTGTCCCGGGTTCGGCTGGCATGCTAATCAGTCAGTCTGACCAGCCCTAGCACCAAAGGGTTTGAAACAGCCTTGAACTTCACTACGTGCTTGGAGGCTTTGGCGCCGGTCGAAAAAGATATTCGAAAATTTGACGATGTGAATTGCATTGCTAATTGACTGCGAAAAGCTTCCGCCTTTGTTTTGATAAACTACGCACCTTAACGCACAAGAAACAAAAGATGTGGCCGCAGGGGAGACGAGCTGGATGGATGCAGGTTTGCAGGCAGATCGGGCACTCCAAGGCAGCAGCCGATGTAGCAGGGGAGTCCCCGCTACTTGTTGATGTAGCTAAAAAACAAAGGCAAGAAAGGAGTTCACATTTTATGAAGGTTCACTACACAGTCTTCTCTTTTGTCATTTGTAGGTAAATACTTTATTCATGAATAAATGTATGTTCTAAAATAAATTTATTTTGTTTGGAAATCGCGAAAAAATGTTGTTTGACTGTTTAAGCTTGACTTTACAATCAAATTTCTGGACTTATTAAACAAGTGTACATTTCTGGCAATTCTTAGATAAGAGTAAAGCATAGAATTCCTTTTTGTGAATTTGTAGTTTGGTAACATTTGTAAATATAACTAATTACAGCATTGCTTTTACTAACAATCGGAAAAGTGTACATATGTTGTTTTAATAACAAATGAATTTTGGGAAGGCCTAAAAAAATGCTCAAAGAACCTGTTGTAAAAATAAACCAACAACTTTACTCATAGTTATCTAAACACTCATTACAGATCCTGGCAAGCCTCGTTTTCTTACCCGCATCTTCATCGGTAGCTTTTGCCGCTTCTCCGGCTAATGAACCAGGGGAGTTGGGAGCGGAAGTCGCCGCAGCAGCTACTGATCCGGATCCTGTTGCCGGATCATCTGCACTTCCGTTTCCAGAACGGGCAGCAGCCGCCGCCGCGGAAGTGGAGGGCGACAGGCAGAGATCGATGATGGTGGTGCTGGGACGCACAATGCCCACAAACTGCACATCCTCATCCTCGTCGTCGTCGTCCAGCGTAATCACATCGCCGTTGTTGTTACTGCTGGCTGCACCCTGCTCCGAGGCGCGTTGTTGCGACATGTTGGGACTGGCTCGATCTCGTCAGCACCGGGGCAAATCGTGCTGCCACCGTCGTCGTCGTGTTTTAAATTTTCACAAACAAAATGCGAAACAAAAAAATTGTTGCTGCATAAGTGTGACCGATTCTCGTTCCTCCTGAAATAATGTTATCGCCATCAATATATACCAGTTCAATTTAAGTGTGACCTGTTTAAACGCATATTTCCGTGTTGTAAAGTACTGAAGTGCCGCCCTGGCTTGAATTTGAATTTTATTTTGCACAAATTGTTCTGGAAAAGTTATGGTGTTTTAATGTAGTGTTCTTCATGGGAAAATAAAATTCACATGTCACATTTTTTTAACAAATTTAGTATGGGTCATTATAGGTAATTTGTTAAAGTAGGTGATATATTTAATGACAACAAATATAGGTTTCCAGATCAAAGTATTTGTCAAATAATTATATATATCAAATTGACGGAACTAAAAAGAACGTGTACAAAACTAAACGTACTGCACTTACAAATGATCCTAATTATTCTTTAAGTATTCACTGCAGCTTTAACTACCTGCTGCCAACACATTAATAATGCTTTATTAAATTCAACAAAAACCAATTAAAATTATGCGCTTCATTACATGCAACACCTCTGCAAAGACCACCCACCAAAAAAGGTATGCTGCCCAACGAGAATTTAACTTCATAAAAATTGACAGGCCTTCGCGCAGGTTTTCGGCCAGCGAAGGCATCACGCACTTTTTAATATGCAGCCGGCATGCCACAGCCCCAAAAAAGTAACACACAACAACAGCCGGCTGCAGTTGTCCTGGACAGGACCTTCGTACTCATTACATAAAAATCAATTTTTGGTTTATTTTTGCACTCGCCCCTCCTCGCAGATGCATGCCATTTTTTGTCTGTTACACATTCACATACAATTGCCTAATTGCGCGACAGACAAACGCGCTGAAGTCAACTGCCGACCAGTTTTGTAAATTACTCTCGTTCGCCTGGCTGCTGGCTGCTGGCTGCTGGCTGCTGGGATGCGATGTCGTCCTGCCGGGCTGTTTAATGCACGTGTCCCTCTGGGCGTTTTAAAAATGTGTTGCCTGTCCTGGGAAGCCACTGTTTCGACGTGATTTGCCTTGGGGAATGTGCAATCGAAATCCGAAAAAACATTCAAAAATACAGTATTCTAGAACTTCGACTGTAAGATACCTGGTAAATATTTATGGTTCTCTTGTTGTTTTGTTATGTTACTGATTAAACTAGTTTACAACCAATTGAGCTCAATAAGGGTGATGGTAGTTCCTGAAGGAGTTTCCTCTTGATACGAAAAGGGAAAAAAATATTTAAAATTAACAAACTTAATAAATAAAAAATGTATAATCTGTTTGGTATCCTTTAAAAAAGATGATTAAATTTAAACATTTTTGACGAAGGATCCAATCTACCAGGAACTACCATCATCCTAATTGGGGCAAATTGGAAAGTATTAATTTGTAAAGTAGCCATCATCCTTGTAAGATAATAAATACATTTTTGAACACAAATTTCAAAGTAATGTCAAGAAACTGATTCATCATTAAATATTTGTAATTATACAAATATGGTTTTAATTTATATATTTTAACAGAAATAATAATGATTTCGAAAATGTTCGATTTCTATTCAAAATAATTATTCTGGAAGCGAATCCTCTTTAGTGGTCAGGTCAAACAGATTTAAATGTTAAATAAAATTAATTGTCATAAAGACCAGTAATTAATACTTTATTCTCAAAACCTCGACTCAGATCCAGTATACCCCTAAACCGCATTTGTACAAGTAATTTAAATCGCACACACAGCTACTTAGTATGCACGGCGAGTCCTTCAACTCTCGACACTCAACCCTTTATCCTGTGTGCTCGATTCCGCACTCTGTTTTTTGTTATAATTGTTCTATGTCCTGTACAATTGAATTTTTATTTGCCAACAAACGATCAAGAATCAGAAGAAGCTTGAATTGTGATTGCTTCTTCATTGTTTCACGACCCCGTGGCCACAAAAGGAGACCCATAAAAAGTAACCCACAGAAACAAACGCAAGGAAAACCTCAAATCTTAATGTAATTATCAGGCCAGCAAAAAAACGTTTATGACGGTAGACGCCTCAAGATTATTAACACAAAAGAGGGCCGCAATGGTCGCAATAAGCATTAAAATATGCCCTTCCCTGGCCAGGCCTTGTCACCCTGTTTTTTACCATAAAAAGGCGAGAACCCGAAGAAAAGTCCTCGCTTTTCACCCTCCTCGTAATAAGCTACTTTTGCATCTTGCCTATTGCTCTTTATTTTACCATTTGCGGGCCCGTTCTTTTCTCCCTCAAACATTTTGTTATAACCATTTTTTGGCTTGCCAAATCCCCCTAATAAACGAAAATTGTCTGCTGACACATGTGAGTAGAGGCCTGCAGCCAGTGCAACCTAAGCTCTAATAAATTTACGATCGGAATTTCGCACGAGTTTCCTATTAAAATGCTGATTTTTCCAGTAAGTATTAGCGGAATGGAGAGGCTGGGGTAAATTGGGTTTCTGGATTGACAAAATCGGCGGGTAACTGCATATCTATACAAATGTGTATCGCACGTATTGAAAGTGGTTAAAGATGTTTACAAAAAGCATATATATCCAAGAAAAATACAAACAAAACATTGAAAAATAGTAACGAAACATAAACTTTTTAGCTTATTTTGTTTAACATTTACAAAGTTTTGATTATGGGAGCACCCATCCGAAAGGGGGCCAAATTATGTCGGTAATTTTAAAAAATATGCCAATGCCTAATCAGTGAACTACTGTCGAAAGCACTCCTGCCCATGTCTTCAACTTCTCCTGCCAGTGGGCTGCTGGTTTTTAATTAAAATATAAAAACGAAGGGAACGTGCCGCGGTCGTTAGGCAATAAACTTGGACACCGCGCATCCTGCCGAGGACAATTACCAGGCGGAAAATGTCGCAACATTCTCGCTCCTTATCGCTGCCGTTCGGTACTTTAGGCCAAGGAATTCCGAGCCGCGGCATAAAGGAAAACGAATTAACGACATTGTAATGCTTATCTGGGAGAAAAGGACCTTTTGCGGAGAGCACAGGGCACATCCTTTCCCCCCACACTCTGAAACTTATTTTCCTCGAAACCTGAGGATGAGTCCCAAAAAAAGGAAAAACCTTGATTTTTAATTTTAACGCTTTATTTAATTATGTGCAGACGAAACATCTTCAAGTTTGCTAATAAAATGCTTAAGGAGTGTCCTCCTTCGGCCTTCCCTCCCTTGGCTGAGCAATAAAACCCACAAAAAATGGGCTAAAAACGGATTTTCCCAGCTACTTTTACTCTCTTTTTTTAATAAAGACATCAACAGATGGGCGGCGATAAAAAGGCAAAGATTATGGGACAGACTACAAAGAAGAAGATCAGGGAAGGTCCGAGTGTCGTGTGGCTTTTGACACCCCGAGAAAAAGAGGAAAAGCCGGCGACAGTTTCAGATTTTTTCGGCCATTCTACTCAGATTCAAAGCGGCGTGGACAAAGGGCCAGACGCAGGAGATTTAGTTTTAAGCGTTCACACTTGACCCAAGGATAAGGGTCCTGCTGCGAGAGTTGCTTACTTTTTATGGCTTTAAAGATAAGCGTTTATTCGCTTTTCGCTTTTCTTAATGCGCAAACTTTTAATTAGCTGGAAAGGCGTACCTTCTCGTCGGGCCTCCTAATGGCTTTTCGATGGGCGTTGAACAAATTTGACGGCAAATACACCCAATAACAATCAAATACAAATCGAACTCCGGTTATCGTCCACCCCTGCTCTTACTTCGCTTCCTTCGCTGAGGGGGATTGCTAGCCTACTTACGGGCATCATTTGCCTGTCACCTGTTGTTCCCGGGCTGATTCAAATCTTTAAAGTCAATATGCCAAGCGCCGGGCCAAGCAGATGGAGCTCCTTGGCAAACACTTCGCAGGGGAGTCCTGGAGCTGGCGCAATGGAGTGGGTTTCGGGGAAGGGGACCGGCGCAGTGACATCCCTGACAGGTGTGAGACGGAAGGTATTTGAAGTTGACTCCCGGTAGTCTGCAAAAGACGCCTGCAGGTATCAGACAGGCGGGCAAATTGAAATGGTTTAGATTACATTTGACTTTTATAAGCGGGTTTGGGCGTGGCATAGTTGCCGAGTGGCAGAAATCAAGTAGGAAGGGCGGCTTGCAGATTGGTAAAGTAAATAAATAAATATAAGTACTAAATAAACATTTGGTAAATTAATATAGTTCATTAATAATGCGAGACGGCTATGTATTGTGTGGTAGGGTAGAAAAAGATCCCATAGGATGATTTGTTATATATTAATATTATAAATTTCATCGATGTTTTCCGAAATTTCTTTGAAACTTCGTAAAATATTTCAGTGTTCAAGAAAAAAAATTTGTAATCGGACGAATGTATAATCTGCCATAGGTCATAGATCGAATAATTATTGTCAAAATAATACAAATATATATTTTATTTTTGGTAAGGCTAGCCGATAGTATATTGAAATGTAACAAAGAAGAAATATATTAAATTTGTTTGAAATTTACTAAAAATCGGAAGTTTAATAGTCCATCGGAAACGATCTGCATGGTTAAAAAAACTTTGGTGTCCCGAAGTTAGCTTCCTTTCTTGTTTAAGTTGATTATAAAAACTGTTAGAAATCATTTGTGTTAATTTTATCAATACTAGCTTTCTAATTCTAAGGAATGTACGTTGCCAAGGGCTTCCCCTTCGGTTATACCATTTTTTAACACAAACGAATTAAAACAACAGTTTACTGAAGTAGACGAATTGTGGCTTGCAAGTGGCTTCAGATTAAAAAAAAATTATTTATTATACCACATTGGGGAACGCCTTCCGTTCATTTTATGGACCGTCCTAAACCCCTGACTTCACATCCAGTTTATGATAACAACTTAGAGCAATAATTTTCTTTTAAAAAACATTAACATTGTAATTTATTTCAGACTTTAAAAAACTTAGCATAAGCTGCACGGAAGCACTTGTCCAGAATTCTACATAGACAGAATGGTGTTCTTGATTATGTCGATGCTCTCGCGCATTTGTGACTCATTGATGACCAGCGGAGGAGCAAATCGAATGATATCCCCGTGGGTGGGCTTGGCCAAGAGACCATTCTCCTTCAGCTTCAGGCACACCTGCCAAGCATCGTACTCTGCAAAAAATAAAGGTCTTTAGAAAAAGGTGGCCTACAAGTAACGAATGTGACTTACTCTGGTTGATAACAATGGCGTTGAGCAGCCCCTTTCCGCGGACCACCGAAACCACCTCCTTGGGCAGCTTGGACAGCTCGCCCCGCAGAAGTTCGCCCATTTTGAAGGCATTATTCGCCAGCTTCTCCTCCTGCAGGACCTCCAAGGCGGCCATGGCCACCCGGCAGCCCAGGGGGTTTCCTCCGTAGGTGGATCCGTGCTCTCCTGGCTTGATGCACAGCATCACCTGATCGTTGGCAAGGACCGCAGAGACGGGGTACATGCCTCCGGAGAGGGCCTTACCCAGGATCAGAATGTCCGGCTGAACCTGCTCGTAGTTCACGGCCAGCAGCTTCCCGGTTCTGGCCAGTCCCGTCTGCACTTCATCGGCAATCCACAGGACATTGTACTTGGAGCAGAGCTCGCGAACCTTCTTCAGGTAGCCATCGCTGGGCACCACCACACCGGCCTCTCCCTGAATGGGCTCCACCATGAAGGCGCACACATTGGGGTCCTTGAGCGACTCCTCCAGGGCTGTCACATTGTCGTACTCAATCAACTCGAATCCCGGCATAAAGGGTCCGAATCCCTCGTAGCTGCTGGGATCACTGGAGGCGGACACCGCCGACAGGGTGCGTCCCCAGAAGTTGTTGCGCGCGAAAATGATCTTGGCCTGGTTGGTCGGAATTTTCTTTTGCAGATAACCCCACTTGCGGGCCAGTTTGCAGGCCGTTTCGCCGCCCTCAACGCCTGTGTTCATGGGCAGCACTTTGTCGAATCCAAACAGCTTGGTTACGTATTCTTCGTACTCGCCAAGGACATCCGAATAGAAGGCTCTAGGGCGCAAAACAGGGGAGTCATACAAAATAGTTAAAAAGTTCTGATAATGTTAAGGGTTCAAAATGCTAGGCTATTTTCATAGTTCTTACTTTTTGCTGCTGCTTCGGAAGTGATTTCTTTTAAGCCTGGAGCAAAGCCTTTTAGAAACACTACAAACAGAGAACTAAAAAGAGCCGTAGCAATATTTTTCGTTCCTTATATATACTTTACAATATTTTCGTATATATTTCCATACAATGACTAAGGCTACTGCTCCTAGCACGATTTGATCCCAACATCAAAGCTGCTGTAGCTATTTTCTAATACTTACTTAGGCACAATATATTTAATATCTTCAATTCTTATGATTTTGTAGTTTAAAGACAATTTTTTATTTTAATACTTGGATGTATTTTTCTTAAAATTCATTTAATCTATAACCCCTTAATATCATAAAATTAATCGTCTTAAAATAGGGTAATAACTTTTTTGCAGTCTAAAAATAAACCACAAATATCCCTCCAGTGCATTGCCTTCTTTTGTTATCAACTAAGTTCCAAATTTGGCAATCGCAACAAACAATAACAAGCCATCGGTCTTGATAACCAATTATCAATAGACCTCTTTTGACTTTATGGCCCCTCCCGACCTGACAATCTGGCCCTGGCAACCCAAAGAAAACCGGTAAAAAACCGGCAAGGCGGTTAGTTAGTACCATAAGTTAGAGCGCAAGTAAAATGAAATAATTAAATAAATATTCTTCTGACAAGTGCAGAATCGCGCAGAGCAGTAAAAGTACTCTTATGTAAATTTACTAGCAAGGTGCTGATAAGACTTCAGCTAGTCCGTGGGGGGCTATTAACGTCAAAAGTATAAAGAACTTTTAACGTAAAAAAATGAAGCATGCTTTCAATTGTAAGCTTTTTAATGATATAGGAAAAAAACAAAACATGTCCGGCTGGCAAGTCTTACGACTTTTTTTAATACGGTTGTTTTGAAAAGTACTTTCATAGCCCGGAAATTTTATTTATAACCTTAATAATCTGGTCCAGACATATTAAAAAATAACAACCGCGACACTCGCTCCTCTATCTGTAAGTTTTATTAGCATACAGCCGAAAAAGTTATTAAGTGATCAATGAGTTTAATTACTCGGTTGACAACAGAGGGGAAATAGCGCACTCAATTGAACATGAGTAAACAAAATTAATTTAGGTGGTAAACTCTGAACTACTTTTCGAGTTTTAAATATAAGGTTAGCTGTACTGAAATACACTTTTAAAAATGAATTTCAACTGAACAAAATTCAGGGATGGTGTTTGCCTTTCAGACTTGCAACTGAATAGCGCATACGCCACGTAAGACAGAACCAATATTTTGTATAGCAAAATGCAAAACTCTTTGGCAGTTTGTATGTTTTCTGATTAAACTATCACAAATTCGTTGAGCATGGTCCACCCCAAATACTATATAGTACTGATATGGTGGGAAGCCGTCAAGCTTTCAAGGGGCACGGTTTTGCTCTCTTTTTAATGTGCCTGGAGCTCTTTACTTATCAACTTACCGGGATGTCAAGGCCAACTTGGAGGCCTGTTCGGTTAGGGCTTTGACGATCTTCGGGTGGCAGTGACCCTGGTTGACTGCCGAGTAGGCACTCAGGTAGTCGAAGTAGCGTTTGCCCTCCACATCCCAGACGAAAGCCCCCTCGCCCCTCGAGAGGGCCACCGGCAGGGGGTGGTAGTTGTGGGCGCCGTACTTGTTCTCACGGGCGTAGACGGCCTCGGAAAGGGCTCCGGAAGACGAGCTGGTCTCCTGGGCAGCTGTCTTCTGCGCGAAGTAGCTCATGCGGGTGGCAATGCCGCGTGCCGACAGTTTGGAGAACATTGTAGCTATGGGTTCTGGAATCGATGGGTGTACACTTCTACTCGCGGATCGCTTGCGATGCTCACTGAAAGTGCGCCGGCAGTGGGCGAGGGCTTTTTATAGCCGGAGAGAACTGCGGAGAACCCCGAACCCATGGAAGCTTGCTCTCCGCCTCTTCCCGGCGCTCTATTCTGTATGGTCTTCTGACTCCATCCAGCTTATCTTGTTAGGTTACTGCATAATTACACTTGTTTGAGTGCACTTTCATTTGATACTTCACGGATTTGAGATACTGCTGTTGTCGGCAAGTTGCAATCAGCTCGAAAATTTCCACTGCCAAATTGAAAGAACTTAAGGGAGCTTTATGTGCAGAAGCGTATTACACTTAAAAGCTTCCTCAGTCCAGAATTTTTGTTTGTTTGTTCTCAGAAGAAATAGATTAGATTCGATTATAAAGATATTTTACCTCAAAAGCTCAGTTTCTTGTATGTTTGGTTACGTTTTCAATGCAACGTGCTAGATAGTCCGTATGTTTATCGTTTGTGTTGCTATTATTTTGTAAAATACCTACCTATACTAAATCCGACTCTCAACCGCTCTGGTGTCTCATAGTATTTTCATGTGTTTATTGGATTTTTCATAAATAAATTAGGGCTTAAGAATTTACAACTAGTTTTCGCTTAGAGATGACAATAGTTCTCATTTATCGTATATTGATTGCTTCGTTATCAATCAAACATTTAACAGTTACAGCACGTTCTGGGAAATTACGAATACATACATACGATACATTAAACGACAGCTGAGAAGGCAACACAAAAATTGCACTAAATATTGTTTTACAAAACCAATTCCATTTAAAATGAAAACAAATTAACTTTACATGTAGAATTTATACAGCGCAAAAACGACGGACACATTCTGCTTCTGGTGGGCGGGCAGCGAACCGAGAGGTGTTGCCTACTTTGGGGATGCCAATTAACGTCGATTCGCTCGTCGCGCCTCATTAGCTACCTCAAATACAATATGCTATCAATTAATTTTAATAAATTCACGCTTTGATTGCAGTTTTCAACGCGACCCCCCGACGCCGCCCTTCACTCCATGGCCTGCGACACACTCTGCTGCGGCGACTGGGCGGGCGAGAGGCTGCGGGGCGTTGCCGTGGCGCCCACCGCGTCCCCGTTCCCGGCCCGCTGCTGGCTCTGGGCCTGGCTCAGCAGCTCCTTGTTCAGCCGGTAGCTGCTCATGACGTTGGCACAGCTCTGGTGAAAGTAGAAGTTGCGGCCGCGCAGGAACGCATCCGTGTTGAGATCCTTTATGCCTGTCTTGAAGTACACAAGGAGAAGGAGCGAATTATAGATCGTACGACGGCGGAGTGCGGGCAAGAGTGCATTAACTAGACGGCAAACAGAAGGTTAGGGGTTCTCGGGAAAACAGATCGTGCTCGAATTAAGGTGGAACTGAAGCAAACTGAGAAATTACCTTACAAATGAAACACTTGTTTTCATCGTCCGGTTTTAAATCCGAACTAATCCCCACCTTTGAGTCCACTTGCGTTAATCCCGGCACGCCCATCGACGACAACTGCGACAGGCTGCTCTCCATGCTCTCCGCGTACTTGGAGGCCGGGTTGTTGTGGTTGTTGCTGCTGCTGTTGTTGTTGTTGTGCGATATGTCCATGGGGCCCGGTTCGGTGCTGCTCACCTGCGGCTCCGAGCGGGGTCGCTCCTCCGCCGGCGAAAGGTTCTCGAGGGACCTGTGATGCGATGGGACATAATGCAATGGGTTAGGAAAGTTGTTTACTACGATCTGAAATATGTGTTTTTGTCATTTCCTAACTTCTTACTTTGCTAGCTTATTTAGCAAAACAACAATTGCACAAAATAAAACTTCAATGAAATATTTGGGAGCTATGTACATTACACTGGACAACAAAATTGACTTTGCAGGCCTTGATTATGATAATATAGAGGTGACATGTATGAAATCGCGGATGAAAAATAGCAAGATTAAGTTGATGTTTTGATTAAAAATATCTTAGAGAGTTGTGGTTAGTTTTATAGATATGCATCCCAATAAATTGCTTAGGTGCTTCTTAAGGCTTTCTTTTAGGGTTCCCTCATATCTTAGGTCGATCACAACTTGTGGACGTATCAAAAATCTGTTCAGCTGTGTTCAGAAAGAATCTTTCCCTAGTTTTTAAGATGCTAGCCACCGTTCAATGCTTGTTAAAAAATCTCCTAGTTTCGAGAAGTCATTATACAATCCCAACTCATCCCAACACCCTTCAATGGTATATTAAACCAAGACATCAGAATGGCGCTCTCACCTGCTGCTGCCCACGTTCTGCTCCTCCTGCCGGCGTTGGATTTTGTTATAGCTGATTTTGGTCGACATCTTCACGGTGTCGTCGTCGTCTACAATTACGTCCTCGTCGCTATCGTTTTGGCACGAGGCCGTGTCCATCATCAGATCCTTGTTGTTGCTCCCGCCGTTGTTGGTGGTGCTGCTGCTGCTGTTGTTGTCGGTGACGCCCACTCCGCAGGAGTCGGCGTTGTAGTAGTGGTGTGTGGTAGATGACAGCTCGCTGACGGTTTTCACTGGGGGTTGGAAGGCAATAATTAGCACCACGCGTGGAGCACAGCAAATTACAAATCAGCTATTAGCTATGATGCTAATGACTGATGATAATTATTTAAATAATCAATTTTAGAAAAGTCTTTTTAAGAACTTCCTTAAGTACTGGTAGGATTCCCATTTGGGTTCCTAGGTGGTAAAAGCTTGATGACCACAAGAGGACAGTAGCTAACTTATTTCGATTTTCCATAAAAAGAAAAGTTTTGAAAACTTACCACTGATATGTGCCTGGGGTGGGGCGTTGACCTCGCCCGACCAACTGCTGCTGCTGGCAGCTGTCACATTGGTGCTCACATCCTGCTCGTCGGGATGCGGATCCTTCTGGTTGATCACACAGCCCGTCCGGTAGAGAATCCCGTCGAGCTTGCCCGGTTGCGCGTTGCTGTTGTGCATGCTGGAGGGCGGCAGAACAGTGGCAGAAGACCCAGGTCCCGGGGCAGTGAGCTCTGACCCTGAGTCGGGCACATCGTCGTTGCAACTCTCCACATCCACTGTCTCGATCTCCTCTTGCGATTTGGCATCGTCCTTTATTAAAATGTATTGTCATTATTAGCCGTTGATATAAATTGTCTTTTGATCTGATTTCCATTTCATTTAAATTGCGTGTTTAAACATTGGGAACATTCGTTTTAAATTTATTGACCACAATTTTGATGAAAAAATTATGAGCATCAATTGTTTAAATAGCGAAAATCGCGTCTTTAAACTCACCTCAGGGGGAATCTTTCCCGTCTCCATGGCGTACTTCCTCTTGCAGATCGGACAACTGCTGCAGTAAAGACTTTCCATCATGTACATCTCGCCGTACTTGCGCTTTCGAACTTTGAGCCTCAGGCGGTTCTGGCGGTTGTTCCTTATTCTCTGGAAGGTCTGAGGATCGTGGTATAGAGAGTTAGGACCGCCCCCAAAGGATATCCAGGAAACACCCACCTCCCAGCGATTGTGACTGGTGCGAATGGCGTTCTCCTGGGCCGGACACGGAGGAGCGAACATGTAGGTGGCCTGCAGATTGGCCCGCTCGAATCCCGCGCTCAGCTTATAGAGCCTGTCCAGCTCGGTGAGGAAGTGCGTGTGCCACTCCTCGGCGCTCAGCTTCAGTCCGCAAACGGGGCACAGTTCGGGAATAGCTCCTCCGGCAGCGGCTGTCTGCAACCCACTGACCAGGCTCAAGCCGCCTGGGACCGCTCGCAGACCCGCCATGCTCAAACTAGCCAAGGCCGCGTGGTGGGCGGCGTGGTGGTGCGACAGCGGGTGCGGATGAGCCATGTGGTGGTGGGTCGTCACCGCCGTGGACACCGGAGGAGCTCCCACGTGGTGGCCGTGGTGGTGGCTATGGGCGTGCGGATGGGCCAGGGGATGCGGATGCGAGTGGGCGTGTGTGTGGGGGTGGTGGAGGGGCGAGGAGGCGGCCAGGTGGCTGGCCATCGAAACGGCCACGCTGCTGGTCGCCGTGCTGATGGCCGGGTTGCTGGTGGAGCAGGAGGACGATGAGCTGGACGCCGACGAGGAGGTGGCCAGTGCCTGGTGGCTCTTCCCCGCATTGTGCAGATCTGTGGGGGCGAGAAGAGGACGGGAAATAGGTAAAATTAAGTCAGGTCCAACATCATCAATCAAGTGGTGGTTAAGATTTGAAAACTACAACCTGCACAACTCATTATTTAAAAAAATATACATTTTAAATTCTAATTTATGGAACTGCCCTTAGTCTATTGGGAGTAAATTCTAATTTACAATTTTAAAGTCCTACCTAGGGAACCATTTTTTAAATTCTTAAACAATTATTTTCATTATATTGTGTTAAGTTTTATTTGATTGATGTTCTATGTAAATTCCTTTTTCAGGTTTTCGGCCTCTTAGCATTGCCATCGCATTGAGAATTAAATTGGACTTGTGTCCCAGAATATTTAAGCCCCACTTTAACTTTGCTAAACATATAACTGAGTGAAACACTAACACGGCTTTGTGAAACCTACTCTGGGCCTATTTTCCACTGATTAAAATCTTTAAAGAAACTAAATCTATTTATATTTGTACCATTTGTGCATCTTAATATTTAGAAGAACATCTGTGTGTATCCGATTTCGAAGTGCACCCCCTACTTCTGCGCCACCAATAAATTTGGCCGGCATTTTCTAATTGCCTCTTTTTAGCACGTCGAAAAATTAATTGGGGGTCGTAATTCTTAAAGCGAATCTGAATGGTTCCGCAGCTCCAGCAAGCACACAAATCCGCTGCAGGATTGCTGATGTCAGACACACGTCGACCCACGTATTCGGGAGCCACAGGCGAAAAAACACCGGCAACCACAATAAATACAAACTGTTTGCTGCAAACCCGCCAAACAAAATCTGTCCGCCATTCTGCACGTGACTGCGGGCCGGCAATTAAAATAATATTACAATAAATACATCGCAATATGGTCGGAGAGGGCCAGTCGACCAGGCCAACTACAGTTGTTGAATCGCTGGCAAGACTGTTTTATTTATATTCTTCTAAATTATTGTCCAACAAAATATGTCGGTTAACCGCGCCCATCAGAAGCACTCGAACGGATAGCTTATTGCACATGTGCACAATTATATCCAGTCGTGACTTTTGTTCAAATTAGCTTAGCAGTTCGTTCGGAGCTATTCCACCTTTCACTTTCGCTGGCAAAACATTATAGCCACTTGAAATTAAATTGGATTTAAGTTACATTTCGATTTGTTGATTGTAATTTAGTTTCCCATATAGGCAAAATATAAGAAATATAAAACATCAAATATATATTTTTGAGGTAAAGTGGTATACATTTCTTCATGAATTGATTAATATTGGAACATATTAAAGTAGAGTAACTGTGGCGCATAGGCTTAGTTGAAACTCCAGAATTACTTTTTGGAACGCCTCAAACACGGCTAAGTTATTTCGAGTTCGAAATGCCGTCAATGCCGTATGCAAAATGTGTAGTTCTCATACATGACCGACTACTCCCCAATATTTTAGTGTTCAATGAGCCACCCCCACCGCCTTTCATGACACGTGCTCAACGATGCTATTTCATAATCCTCCCCGTCCAAGAAGTGGGCGTTCCATATATCGTTGGATGAATTATGACTTTTGCCTCCGAACTGTGTTTTCCCCCGTTAGTAGATGCCATTAATATCGCAGAAATTAATATGAAAATTCCAAGTGTGCATTCAATACAATACATCATCGGAGCACAAAAACCGCGGAGGGAAATAATAATAACGCTCGTCATAACAATGGCAAACAATGCAATCAAAGCGATTTGCAACACTTGCGCATCCTTTGGGCGACCCAATCGCAGAGTGGCCGAAAAAGTGTGTCCAACAGCCGACAATAAATGAGCAAACATTTGGGACCTCGGGGGGTGGATGGGCCTCATAATTGCCGCCAGAAGAGTTGCCACAATGTCGTGGATGAGTAATTAGCCCGGCACTGGAGGACGTCTTCTGCGCCGAGCACGAGCCGCAAAGGGTGCGCGGTCGGTTTGACTTTGTAGTCAAGTGGTTGATCCTTGGAAGGGGTTGATGGCTGACTGCCGATGTAACATTTCAATAAGCCTGCTCCAGTCGAGCATCCTTGTGCCATTTAAAACACTTACGACGTGCACCCTTCGTCTTAACCCTTCGCTGCTTCCGAATTCCCGGCATGCCCTTTTGACTTCTGCCAAAGGCGCAAGGGGTTAGAATGGGCCCTGCCCTCTGTTTATCTTTAGTTAGTTTAACCCATTGACGGAGACCGCTTGGGTGCAGTTTCAGCTAATTAAAAGTGTATAATTTATCGAAATTAATTTACGGCGCTCCTGTCTATCCACGACTACTCGCATAATCCGAAAGTTAAACACCAATCCACATGTTGGGTATGGGTGGTGGGTTGATGGGGGAAACTGGTTTTCCGGCTTAAGTTGAAAGGCAAATAACGGCCTAAAGACAAACAAAGAGTGAGTGTCTGTTTGTTAGGCAGAGGTGTCGCAAAAAGGGGACCAAAATGGTTGCTCAATATGCTACATGTATTTTTAACTTATCATTAGTATTACTAAATTATGTAAAGTCTTTACTTCGAATTTAATACTCAACCCATCGGCACCATCTATTTTCAATATTAGCTAACTTGATTAAAAAATAGGACTGACAGTAGCAACCATTTAATTCATATCTGTTGAAATTAGTATTTGTTTTAATAGTGTTTAATTTAAAATATATTAAGAAGGACATTACACAGAATAAGTAGTGTAAATCCCCTTGCCTCAGTACATGTCTAAAGGCCTTTAAAATCGTACCCAACCCCTTTTCAGCTCCGCCCGTGGAATTATTCCAAATCCTTCCAATTCACTTTCCGAATTTGTTTTGTTCATTTGCATTCATATTTATCATTTTCATATGGTGCCTCCGATTTTGTCATAAGGCGCTTAGCCCGAACAGCTTTGCTAGGCCAATTAGCAACGCATTTGCAGCCAACTCGGTTTAGCCTACTTTTTGGAAAGAACGGAAGAGAATTTAGGACCAAGCCCAGCAGGAACAACCCCCAGGTGAACAAGTGAAATTTAAGGCAAATATCTGAGCCCGAGAAAACTAATAAAAAACAAATCGAAGTGGAGTGGAGTTGGGGAGGAGGTCCTGTCGCTGTCCTTACGCCTGCCAGTCAAAGTTAACCTACTGGAGCGTTAAAATTGCTCAGCAAAAGTAAAATTGAAACAAATACGCCCGGCGATTTTATCAGTAAAACGGAAAATCGAAAGCCCCGGCCGGGAGTTTTCCTTTTATCGCAAACATGCAAATTTTTTGCTGACGAAAATTGCTAAATAAATAAATGCGGTGCAACCCTACTTACGTCTCAAATCCCTGGGATCCTGAGAATTATTACTGCGCGGGCTTTCACCCTTTTCAACGGCGTCGTAATCCTGTGATCCCTCCATGGATTCGTGGGACGTGCATGTGGGACTGGCCGAGTCCGTGCGAAATGATTCGCTGCCGTTGAACAGATTCTGCGGGGGAAATCGAAGTGCGAATCCCATTATGACAAGTGTCAATCCTGCGCCGATTACCAGCTCATCGCATCTGGCAGCTCCTGCTCGGAACCCTCCTCCACCTTCCTCCCCAAAGGGTTCCCCGAGCGCAACTCACCTGGTCCAGCGATATGCCGATGTACTTGGGCGGCGAGAAGGCCGACGGCAGCGAGAAGTTGGACAGGACCGACGGCTTGCCCAGCGGCGACCGCTCGCTGGCGAAGTAGCTCGCCGGCCCCGCTCCAGCCGCCGCGGCCGCCGCCGCCGCTCCGTTCGCCACCAGCATCCCGTGGTTGAGCAGCAGGTGCGGGTTGAAGTAGTTGCCGACTAGTGACATGTTGTGGAGATCTTTGGCGTCAGGTAACTGCAAAAGGGGGAAATCGAAAGGAATTACCTAAAAGCACAGGCGGAAAGAAGTGTGGAAAGTATTGTAGAATCGAGGCAGTTACAGATATTTTATGTTTTTTTATTCCCCGCTGAACATATCTGCAGCAGGCTTTCTTTGTTTAGGCTTAAAGCCTAAATTCAGTAAGGTACTATATAAGAATTATCAGTTTCTAGCATTAAAAGTATTTTTGTTGAGTACTTTGCCTACTTAACTTCCGTTACTAAAATTTTCATAAACACTGAAGGATGCATTTAGGGACTTCATTTTATTTAAACAAATGTTGATAAAGGAACCAAAACTTTAAGAGCATTTACTATGTAAAAATATTTTTATTTAACTCAAAATATTCTTTATACTGCGAATTTATTTAAGCAATTCTAAAAATTATTTATATTTCAATCAATTTATCGGCAGTCAATAACATTTTACACAAAACAAAAAAAAAAACAGAAAATCGTATTGTCCCTTTCCGCCACAGTGTTGTTAAATAGCTTTAACAATTTACTAAAAAAAAAGTTTGAGAAAGAATATTTAAAAACATATCAAACATGTCACACTTAAGTGACATTTGGAAAATCGCTTTTGTGGCACACCTAAAATGCAAAAGGCCTTCTTGACATTATTATACAAATACTACACATATAAAAATGTTAAAAAAAATAACTGAAAAACCACAAAATTAAATTGGCGTCTGTGCTACCAAACAGAGTTTTTAAAAGCTAAGTGAGCGTTAAATTTAAGCGTTAAATATGCGCATTACTCGAGCCCAAGCAACGGAACCAAAACAAATTATGTGTGCTACATGACTTGGCGTTAAAATTAGCCAATTATGGAAGGTGGAGGCCCAAGCGCGGATAGGTAACATATGCTGCGGCTAGATGTTCGGAAAATGCAGGCAAAATGTTGGGATCGTAATCCAACTGCCAGGAGTCAAGGCGGAAGACGCCCCGACGAAAGACGCCGGATTTGCATCGGTACAAATTATGCACAAAAATGTTTAATTTACGAGAAATAAATGTTAAATTGAGAGATTTTAGAATTACGATATCGAACAGTGCCTAAGCAGTGTGAGTTTCAAGGGGAAGTGGCGGCTAGCTTACTTCCAATGGGGTGTAAAATAACGAGAAAAAGGCTCACACTCCCCCACTTTCCCCGCTCCAAAACTCACACATAAGGACTTCGCAAATGATATGGGTACGTGGGGAGGGTGGGTTGGGATTTTCGGTGTCAGGGGGAGTTCGGCAGTGCAGATAACCCACAGAACGTAGGGCGTCATAACAAATTGAGGCTGACGAGTGTTAAGCGGCGGTTGGGAAACAGACAAGATCCGAGTATAACATAAGCAGCGACATGTGTGACAAGTATTAACCCTCACCCACAGTCTCACTCCACTGGGTAAACTTTCTGCTGAAAAATTTACATACAAATTTGTCTGCCAGGGAAAGTATTTTTGAAGCGAAAAGTGTGAGCAAATTATAGGGAAAATATAATCAGAGGAAAATGTATACTTTGGCTTGAGCTATGAGACCCCATTTAAAATCTAATCTTTAAATTCGAACGCGACTCATTCAAATGGATAAAATCTAAGCTTGTAGGGCATATAAAACTTGAATATACCTATGCTTAAGCGCCAATTTTAGTGCAACATGCGGAAAAAGGTGCCCTTAAGGTAGTATGCTTCAGACTAGTAACCTTTCCATCGTTATGTTTTAAGACTTGTGGGTCAATCTATCTCGATAATTAATCTGAAAATCCCGCCTTCGACAGTTGATTAATCTGGTCTCAGTCCTTGTTAATTTCCATAGTAATCCTGGTCACACGCAGGACCCAAGTCGAGTCCAATAAATTAAGGATTATCAGGAGAAGTTAGCACCTCGATTTGGGGGCGAGCTTTTGACGCATATGTTGCGCCTGAATAATCACCAGGCACCCCATCCCCACGCTCATTAGGTTTAAAATGTTGCAAGTCAGACGCACGGGGATATTGGGGTTTCGGGAGGAGACTGGGGTGTTGGTATTGCAACCGCATGAGTTGCACTTTGCCTAACTGTGCAGCTTGGACAACAGCTGGGATGGATTGGAAACCCCTAACAGAAGTGGTCAACCGCTTGGCACTCCCATTCCCAATGGCTTTTTAATGCAATACGTGTGGGAGAATTTTCACCATGGACTCCGCCAATTGATTTATGCTCGTTAATCAGTGCAAATTGGCGTTGCACAGAGAAAAAAGTCTCGGCTTTAATTTGGCGCACACATCTTAAATTGGGCTACCAAAGAATTTCCAAAGAGCTGTTTATCTAAACAGATTTTCGTTGGCGCAGAATAATGTTAAAATATTCCTCTTATTGGAACATAATTATGAAACAAGAATACTAAAAAACTAATTAGCTAGATTATAGGTACATTAATTCCATTTCTGTATTTTATTAGGTAATCAATGATTGCTGATTGAATTGTGCAAAACATACCAGTCTAATTTTTAGGTATAAATTCGGACTTGGTGACACCAAGAGAGGAGATTTATTTTGAATGGAAAACATTAAACGTAGAATAAATAATAAAATTTCAGTGCAGGATCAGGTGCTTGTGCCATCCCTTGGCAGGGGTGTTTCGTCATCCCCCCCTTGTTTGCTTTTCTATTAGCGCCGGGCGGGTGATTTGTTATCCCAAATTGTAACATTCCTTAATCGCCAAAAGGGATGACGGCACCCAGATTTGCATAAATTCGTTCTGTTTGCCCTTAACACTTGAATTATTGGTCTTCTCCACGACCCTCGGAATAGTCGTGCTCACTCGGTGCAATCTCGGCTGCAGCGGCATATACGACACACAACAGCCAACAACAATAACAGCTTAATTACAACAACACGATAACGAGTGGCAAATAGCAATTGTCTACATACAATTGCCAATTTCGCTTAACTTGGCCATAAAACACGGCCCAGCGACAGCGGCCGGACACCAGGCGGACTCAAAGCAAACAACTTGGCCTCTCAGCTCACCACGAATAAATCTCAATTTGTGGCACTAACACGGAGTAAACGAGGCCCAAATCGAACTGAAGCTCTGCAGTTGCAGAGGCTGGAAATACTAAAACGTTTAGCAATTGGCCATTTTCGCAAGCTAAATGTTTATGGCGAGCCTCAACCTGTTCGTCTTTTGGTTTTTTCTGGATCCAAGCGATTGAACTGGAGGAGCGGAAAATTGTGGTGGAAATAAATTGTGTAGCATACCGAGAGGCGTGTTTTCACTCGAGAAAGAGTGGCTCATTTTCAGAGAACTATTGGGTCTCTATTTTAATGCATAAAAATAATTATAAAGTTAATATGCTCTATTAGATTCCTAACGATCCTTACCGACGAAGAAGTTGAGACAACCATCAGGAAAAGTTAATAGCTGCGCTCAGCAAAACACATGATGTATCAATTACACCTAATAACGATTAACAAAGCCTTTATAAATTTAGTAAAACTTAAGTTTTGTTCGATTTTCGGCTTGTATTAGGCTGACAAATAAAATAAAAAAGTGCCAGCGAACGCCAAACTTATACTGGCATAAGTGACGTTTTTGGGAGTGAAGCAAATTGTAAAACAAACTCGACTTGTACTATCATCTTTAAAATCCTCAAATGATCTAACATCTTTAACTCGTTTTGCTTCCGATATTTTAACATTCATGTGCACAGACCGACGGACAAGTTATAGAATTGTTATCCTGATCCAAAAATGTATACCTTAATAGAGTTGAAAAGGTTTCCGTTTACCGGTTACTAGTTTGCCATAATACTTAATAAAAATATGGTCGACCTCTAAAATTGAATAGGAATTTTGGAGACTAGTTCTCATACGTTGTAATTTAAAAGAAAAAGGTGTTTTCAAATCCATCATAAGCAAGCTCTGCTTCCGCCACTAAAATATCTACTTTCCCAATGAAGAAAAACACATACAGCGATTTCAAGGACTTTCAGATAAGCAAACAAAATGTTATTAAAAAGACGGCTTGACGGCATCCAAGTTTTTTTTAGGTAGCCATAAAAGTCACCTGACACGCGTTCTTCCATCTTTAAATTCCTCTCCATCTGATTCGCCCTGTTGGCATACCTCAAGGCAACTATCACTGATCATTTGGGCATTATACTTCCCGGGAGTGCTTCTTGTTAAACGCCTCGATGGCTTCGCGTTTCGCTGCCTGGGCCATAGTTGCCCGCCTGATAAATTGCTATAAATTAAATTAAGCCCAGTCACACACCGACACACAGTTGCATTTGCACACAACTCACCTGCTCATACTTTGTGGTAATAAGTGGCAAGAAAGAATTATTTTTCATATGCTGGCCCGCCTCAGTCCCATAATTTTGGCCACCCCAACTCGGCTCTGCCATTTTTTCGAGGGATCAGTCTGTTTGCCTTTTGTTGTTGCTGCCGCTGTTGTGGCTACAAAATTGTTATGGTGCCTGCCCGGTTTCCTTTCGCTGCTCCTGACCCACCCAGACAGGTTGGTGGTTAAAGGGCCGCGCACATGAAGTGGGAGGAACTGACACGAGAACCAAGCCCACATTAAACCATTTGACATTGCATTTAATATGCTGCCCGGCTTGTTTTTATTAATTTTTATTGCTTGGGTTATGCTTGCTTATAAATGGCCATAAATAATGGTAGCTAAGCGAGTGGTGCAGTGGCTTTTGAAGCAGTCGTTATTGAAAGAAGAAAACAAGGTACGGGAGTAGCTAGCTAAAGTTGGGCATAGTTTGGGTATCCTTGTCCCTACTTCTGTGTAACTCGTCGTCTAGCTTTTATACAACTAATACATTTAAGGTGTCATTCAAAAAAACCCTTTTTCATGCAATAAGAAGTAGCGTGGTCTATTTCACTTAATTTTTAAAGGATTCCTTGACGAATATCTTTTTCCTTCGAACCCAACTCGGATCTGAAGCCCGAGGACATATTGTTGTCATGTTTAACATATCTTAACGCTACCCAATGCTATGCAGAGGGAGAGATATAATTTCAATTCCAGCTTCTGCTCCAGCCCCAGTTGGAATAACCAGTTTCGCGGGGACACTGAGCGGACTGCTCGAACATCATCAGCGCCCGAGTTCTTCATCATTTGTAGCATCAGCGTCAAGATCATTGCTCATGTTTACAATGATGACAGGCAGCAGAATAAGCAGAAGCTGGCCGAGAACCGTCGGAGGAGCCGGCTCCAAACCAAATCAAGTGGGAGCTGCTCTGTGGGATCTGGCCAGTAGTTAACAGTGGCCGGCACTGCTGCCCGTTTCCATCAGGCCCGACTTGAAGTTCGGAATTGAAGCTATCATAAATCTGTTCGTCGCAAAAATCTGCACACAATGGGGCGTTTGCAAACGCATTCGTTGATCGGAATGCGACGACGAACTCTCTGAATCTGCCCCTTGACTGACTGCGGATTGGAAATGCGACCGTGATCGAGCCATACTTAATCTCCGGAAGAAAATATCGGGAATGCATAGTGTTTAGCGAGGTGAGATCTTTAGGATGCTTTCTGGAGGATATCCATTTTATCGATATACTATTTTTGCCTTTTTGTAGTCAAATTTCTAAACAAACATTTTAAATTGCACAAATGATTATAAAAAAGAGATAAATTATTACCACAAAGCAAACAATTGTGCAAAAATAATTGTTTTATATTTAATTACGCCACTGTGCGAAAGGAATTTGCAACCAATGGAATACTATTTGACGGTTTCATAACACTGAACTTCGGTTTAAATATTAAGTAATAGTTTTATATTTAAAAATAAAATTGAAATGTTAACTGTATAGTTTAATCTTTAAAATTAAAAGGACTTCAAACGTTTGTTGACGGGTCATCAATCTTTTTGAGTTGCACAATAAACAAAAGAGTATTTATTTATTTTAATTTGTTAATTGTTGCATATCCAGAAGTTGACTCGGAAGGAACATTTTGTTGCATACTTCTGAAACATGTTATGTACTGGTTAGCATTCCAATTGGAGTTTGTAACTAAGAAGTGCCACTCAGTGCCCTGTTCTTTGACTTGTTCACAGAATATCAAACCGCATAAAATAATTCATTCCTCCCATCTCTTTCACTGCAAGCGAGTAGCTCGCCAGCTTTCTCCTCACTTTCTCCCTCCTAATGGATCGTTAATTAAGAGCATGATCCGCAGTCACGCTGTCATCCCTAGTCGCAGCTCCAAGTGGAAGTTCACTTGGAAGTTCTGCTGGGTTTGTTGTTTTACAATGCAGCATTGTTTTGGATGCTGTGGGCCTCGGCCGCAGCTTCGCCTTCGCCGTTGATTCTTCTGGCCGAGCGGCGTGCTGATTTATGGCATCTTTCGGCATTTCGGCTACCGGCCCCAGTCTTTATGATTTGTCATAAATATGTCCCCCGTCCGATCGGATCGCGTCGGATCAGCTCGGATCGGATCGGCGATCCCAATCAGCCGTTGGCGGTTCGCGTTAGCTCTCCTGGGCCTGGGCCTGGCCGTGGCTCTACTTACTCTCGATGGAAACGGACGTTGTCCACGTAGAGCCTCGTGCAAGCCGGAAGCGGCCTCCGAGAGGACAACGAGCGCTTGAGAGGGCAAATGGCTGCTGCCAAATGCGTTGCTTTCCATCTGCAGCTCGTTTGTGCTTTGTTTGGTTTTGGTTTAGACTAATTTGGCACTAGGGGGCACTCATAACCTCACTTTCGCTGTGTTTCAGGGTTGGCACATGCGGAGATCACTCGGTATCCTGAACAGGTTGGGAATTGTATTTGCGCGTCGGTAAAACGGTAACTCGGCTCGGATCAGCTGACGCTGGGCTCTCTCGCTCTGGCTCTGGCTCTCTCGCTCGCTCGACACAGAACACCCGCACGTACGCGCTGCAGAAATCCAACTGAGGCTGCCTGGAAACCAGTTGCCGTTAGTCGGCCCGAGTGCTTCCTCTTCCCCAGCCTCGCTGCTGCGCAGTCGACGTCGGCGTCGCACTAAACGCCTCGCGGCTCCTGATTGGCCCGCGGATATCCGGTTTGTGTGCACTCTCGCCGTCCCGCTCTCGCGCACGCCCACTCCCACTGCGGGCGCACTTACATTATGTTCGCCTCCTGGTCGGCCAGTTTGTTGTTGCCGCTGCATTATTATTCCAAAATGGTTGCATGTCGGCGCGCTGGCCATTGAACGCCTGTTTGTCTGCCAGCACCTGGGACTGGAACTCCCCGGATTGCCCCTCCCCATCCTCACCACCTTCCCTCCCCTGCAGCACCCCCTCCCCCATCAACTGCTGACATTTTGTGTAAATAAACCGTATGGGAAACATTTTTACTTTTGGCTCTGGCATTTTGTTGTTGCTCGTCGGACACTGGCCTGGACAAGAGTATCTTGGAAGTAGTCGCTGTCTTTTTGCCCCGCAGCTGGGTTTTTGCACACCGTCCACTTAATATAGCGCATTACTGTGGTATTTATTAGGCGCGAAGTGGCGAAAATATTTCAAAGCGGGGTGTTGCGGAATCGGAATTTAATAGGCAATTGAGGCTTTTCAGAAGGTCCTTGGCATGGGCATATTTTTATAGTAAGCATTTTGGGCAAATGTGAACATTTAAAGGAAATTACCTTTATACAGCCAAATTTATTTTTACAATGATTTTAGATATGTTAAAAGATTGACTTCGTGTCATAAAATTATATTAAAATAGGTTTTTAATTAGTTGTTTTGGGGTGCTTACAAGTACACACAACAATATTTTAGTACTACAAAAAGCAAAAAAATTAAAATCGATTTTGAATAAAACTATACGAAACTAACCCAAAACTGTTAGGAGAATCGAAATGGCTGACTAGTGGTGACAAAAAATTCACCGCCTAACCCACTGTCAACTAGCCAACAACCGACCTATATACAACAGAAATAGTTGTCACACAATAATACTACAAAAACAACTGAACTGAAGTATTATAGCCACAGCAGAGGAGGCAACCTCGAACAACCACTGTGTACGGGGACAATATAAAAAGCTTAACCCATCTGCGCGCAACTTTTTACTTCGACCTCGTTGCCTTCGCTGTGATTTCCAATACGCCGGACTAACTAAATAAAGTATTTTCCTTGCCATTTACTCGGACGGGCAGGACGGCGGGAGGGGTGTGGATTCGTGTAAAAAATGCGCAAACCTTTCTGACACGTTTATGGGGCCCTGTCTGTCAATCCGAGGCAGTTGACACCACTGCCACTCGCCCCGCCCCCTTAATTGGTGGCTAGTAAATTTTCTCTTTACCATCTTTGGGCCGGGGATCTTCTCGCGAAGATTTCTTCTAATTTTTTGCTCATTAAATTTACATTTTAAGAATTCCTGTGCGAGCAGAGCAGTTGGCACTTTATAATTTCCACCAGCCTGCCTTTAGGTTTATTACCCATCCCTGTCGGTGGGAGGGAGTGCGCGATACTGTGGAGGGGTGCTGGGGGTGGCAGCGAGAAATCGGACTGCACTGAGGAAAAAGCTGGACCAGGTCAGGAGCTTGATGTGTGGTATTGAAATTAGATTGCCCTCAAGGTATCCAATAGGTGTCAAGTAGAATGACATAAAATATTTTAACTATGAATCCGAAAATTTCTTTAAAGTTGTTTATAATATATATTATATATTTATTTATAATATATACAAACACTTTAAGGAAACATTACTAATACATTATAATTGATTTATAAGTAATACTTTGCCTTTAACTGTAGTTTTCATCGAGAGATGGACTACCAACAGCTCGATATTTTTCTCTGTAGGGTGGCTGGAGTTCGAGGGAGACCCCTATATTGGACACTTCGAGAACACAGGGAAGATTCCCAGGTCATAGCGGCTGGGAGTGCCAGAGAGAGACAGCTAGGAGGGCGGCTCGGGAGTTCGGGAGCCCGGAGCGCATGCGCCGACGTTGGCGGTAGCCTACATTATGTGTCTATTTCTTGTACATAGAGTGGGGCCCTGGCACCCGACTTCTCCCCCGAGGAGGTAACTAAGTGTTCCTTCGACTGGTGACTGGTAACTGCTAGCTGGTATCTGAAGCGTAGGGCGAGTGCCATGTACAGGACTTGTACTGCATTTCGGGTTGGCAGTAGATTTTTCATTTTATTTATGTGCTGCCTCCACTCTGATGATTGCCTTTACTTATTTCTGCCCCGCCGGCGTCTTATTCTTCTTTGTCAGTTTGTCAGCTTCCCGGCTACAAAATTAAATACTTGTCTCTGGTCCGATTTCTTTTTTGTTATCTTTCGGGTGTGTGGGCGCGGCTCTATATATAACCAACTGTCGTCTGTCTTGGCCACCTCCTCCTCCTCCGGCTTCTGGGTATGTACTTTGTACAACTTGGCCTGACAACTAATTTATGTAGTGACCGGAGCAGCTGCTACAACTTTAGCTTTTCTCAGTTCTTTAATAATCTTGCTTTTTTATTTTGGCAAACAATTTCTCATAATTTAGCTTGTCTAGGTGACGTGGTCTTATAAGAGGACTCAAGCAGTGCCACAAGATGAGATATTAATTGGTGGCCATTTTATGGTTAGTCTATTATTTAGCTGTATCGTCTGGTTTTTCTTCTTTCAAATTTTATGGGTGTGTCAGGTTATCTAATTTGTATCAGTTTTTTAAAGTCATCTTTAAACGTATTTTCCTTTTAATATTCGTAAATAACTTAAAATAAATGGGGTAATAAAATGGTAACTATAAAAAAATAATAGGAATAAATAAACGATCTAGGAACAACATTTGCATAACAATCGCCTTTGAAATACTTTCGTATTTCAGCAAGTCTTCTTGGTTTATCGTCAGTAATCCTGTGTCGATCGACCCATCCAAGAAGTTACCTAATTCCTTTCGTCATCTCATCCCATACACCTTCTTTCCCGGAAAAGTCCCAGCAAAATCAGGGTAACGTATCCGAATTAATTGATTTAAGTTCAGATCTCTTATTGAAATAATTTATTTCTTAGTTATTCTAAGAAACTGATTTATGTACAGTAGCAGTACCCCGCAAGTCACGGTTTCCACTTATATATATTTTCACCGCATTTGATTTTCACAAACTGTTACAATTAGTCGTGGTTGTACAACGGTTCAATGTAATTATAACCATATTGACAAAAAGTTAAATCTAATTCGAAGTAAAAATCAAAATCCTAAATATTTTGCATTGCTCTACAATTACTATATTCGTAGAATAACTTAAAATAAATAAACCAAATAAAATAATAAGAATAAATAAACGATTAAAGAACAACATTTGCATTAGAATTGCCTTTGAAAGACTTTCGTATTTCAGCGAGTCTTCTTGGTTTATCGTCAGTAATCCTGTGTCGATCGACCCATCCAAGAACTTTCATAATTCCTTTCGCCATCTCATCCCGTACACCTGCTTTCCCCGAAAATCCGGGTAACGCCTCCGAATTAATTGAAACCGCAGGACAAGAGCCCATACCGTTCGGCTGTCAGAGCTGCCACAACCAATCCCTCGAACGAACCCCAAAAAGTACCAGTAAAGACGGAACCAAAAAAGCAGATGCGACTAACATAAAAAACAAGAGATAAAACGAAAAAGAGCACCCAAAGCAATCCCCCGCAAATCCCAGACAAATGTGCTGCGAAGGGGAATAAAAATGTACCAATATTTTGTACTTTTCCCATGTAAATATGGATGGAAATGAATTACAAGCGGAATAAATGTACGAAAAAATTGCTCGAAACAAAGCCAAATCGTACAAAAAGAGTAGTCGCAGGATATGGAGTGGGTGCAAAGGCGAAAAAGAGAAAGCTAACGTGGCTTTCGAACCCTGTTTTTTTGGGATTGGTGTTGGGACTTTTTGTGGTTTTCGGTAGCACACAGTCGCAATGTTGACATGTTCCAAATGCAATTTTAACAGGATTTGCAAGGACACATTTGCACAAAGTGACAGAAAAACGCAGCGCACCAACAAAGTCAACTTGGTCACCCCTGCCCCTCATCCCTCATAAAAACTCGTGCACTCGGAGAAAACTGCCATCATTGGTGGGTGAATAAAGTGTAATAAATAAAATTGGCATAGTCGAAAGTTTAATTTTGTTTTTTTATATATATATATATATTTTAAATAAGTTATAGAACACATACCCTATACTTAATAATGTGTTTATAAGGATAATAACCGAAATTCCTCTTTCCCACTTTTTTATTCTGTTAGTGTGATGCTGTGTGGTGTGCGTGGCTGGCATAACTTGCGGCTTAAAGGGATCAACTTGTCATGTTTTTGTCGTCGGCATTGATTTTCCGCTTTCCACGACCTGCGACCCAGCCAGAGCCACAGCCACCCTGCCACCGCGCCCCTCCCCGCTTTCCCGAGCGGCTTGGGTCATCTGTTGTGATGTGGTCTTAACGCTTCATCAATATGCTTTTCCCGACGTCGCTAATTTTGCGCTTTAGTCAACCTCTGAGCCGGCTACGTGTGGCAGATTTATGTCTCATCTGTGCGGACTTCCCCCACGAGCGGAAAACAAGTGGACATCGGTCCATCCTTTGGCAGCTCCCGAGCCCGTGTGCGGGTGGGTGTGTTTAGTGTTAATCCGTCAATGATAAGCTCAATTTGCTGTGGTCACTCCAGTGACAAAAGGCCGTTAGCCCACTGTGGGAGATTTGGGCGGCAGGCTAAGGAAGGGAAAAGGACATTAAAATGTATTGCAGACGGTTCGAGATGGAAGTTATGTCAAGGAGTTTCTCACTTTATTTATTTGCGCTTATCCGATATTTTAAATTTTTACATTATGTTCTATTTAATCAATATCCTGAGCCCTTAGTTTAACCAAACAAATACTGTCTACCGTTTGGATTCAAAGGAGGTTGCCACAAATTTAAAAATAAAATTTTTTTAGGAAGTCTGACCATTTATTTAAATTTATATTTAACAATAATAATAATAATTTTCTTTAAAATAATAACTCAAAAACCATTACAAATTTTCTAAAAAATATTCGTGACACGATACGGACAAACTAGATACCTCCCACGACTTTCCAAACTCATTGTTGGACTTGGACTCTCCCCCAGTGATAGGTCCTTCTCTAGCGGGCGACCCACATGCATCACCTTAATTTTAGTTTGCAACTAGTATTACTCATCCGGAACACATGTGCGCATAGTTGTAGAAGCACTGACTATGCGATGTCGCAGCCTGTGAAGTAATTTAAACTTTGCTATGACAACAGGCCTTTGTCTTGGGAGGCTAAGGAATCCGTGCAGGATTTATGGCTCCAAATATTCCATATGCGACGCGGGGCGACTATATTATATAAGTTTTTGACACGTTTAGTGTTAGTCGGCCGGGGCTTGATGAACTTTTTTCTGAGCAAACTTTTTATTTATGCACACGTGCTCCTGATGACATTTCACCCAGCTCCAGGATGCGGTACGTATACGAACCATCCTTGGAGGACCGCAAATGAACCAAGAAAGGCCAGCCGGCCACTAATTGGCTTAGTGAATTAAAATAACTTGCCAATAGTTTTGCGGCCAGGAAGATAAAGTAAGACGGGGAGCTGTTGACAATGTCTCGCTGTCATTGGAGAATTTACGACGCTCTGTGGCTAATTTACCAGATAAAGGCCATTGTTTGCCCTTGGCCTAAGCCCAGCAGCCAAAGTGGCAAAAGTCAGGGATTTCCCACTGCCAACGAGATAAGCCCCCACGATGGGGGTCCTTGCCGGCGACCTAAAGCCTTTCAGCCAATTCGACATGGAGGCTGCTGACTTCGCCTGCCCTGATCTCATGTGTCAAATCGCCGGACGGCAAGTGTGTCTAATTATACAAAATTATTTATAATAGCTGGCCACAGTCCTGGTTTCCGATTTTGCCCTCCCCCGGAATGAAAAGTTGGCTATGTGTGTTTGCCTGGGCCCGAAACAAACAGATTTCGGAATTGCGTAAAAACCTAATTAAATGCGAATTATTCATGTTGAAAGTGGGCCGTGAGGCAGGGTGGTGCCATGGGTTACGGTGGGTGGGTGGATACATGCTGATGCATTGGATCAAGCACTCCCACGTACCCCACAAAAAGCAGTCTGCGGAGCTCCATGTGTTGCCAGAATGAATTTGTTAAAATTTTCTTTGATTAATTGGTGGTCAAAAGTTCAACGGCGGCAGCAGCAGTTGCTTGCTGGGGAGCGGGTTGGGGAGAAGGGTTAAGGAAAAAGGGGGTTAGAGCCAAGATTGGTTGAACGCACTGGGCACTTCTTTTTGAGTGAGAAACTAAAGCACTGGGAGGAGCACCCTGTCCAAATGAACTCGCGCTGCGCCAGAATCTCTAGAATCTGCTTGCAGTCCCAAATATGATGGGTATAATAAATCCGCCTCTTATTTTTAAAATTTTTAAATACGTTCATAATATTACTACCTAATCTACAAATAACGTTAATTATTATTTTAACGAAGTGTACTTCTAACAGCTAACATTGCTTTGGTGCCTCAAACAAGATACGTTTCGGGTTCTGCCATCGCCTTGTGTTTCACGCCGAGTTGCCACTTTATTTGGCGTCAAACATTAAAGATAAACAACAGGAGGCACCAGCGGTTGTCGGAAAAGGATCTGCCTGGAGTTTTATGTGGTGCGGCGAATTGAACGTATTCAACACTCCGCTCTTCACATAAAAACCAAATGCAAACAGCCGGCCAACGAGTCGCGGATGAGGTTGATGATGACTCGTGACTTGCGCCCGGCGAAGGGTTGTGTCGATTGCCCCGCTGCCACCCCGAAATTAATACTACACCAATAATAATGAGTGCAATTAGCGGGGGAAGGGGAGCTGTAACAGCTTAATGTGTGTCAGTGTAAAATTAAATTTACGCTAATCTAGGCAAAGGAGCTGGGATGCCACTGGCATCGCCTCTGCCCCAGACGGACAAATTAAATTGTCGTTTTATTGTTTTGCCTTGTTAAATATCTCGAATACCCCGCTGCCGTCGCCGTCTGGCCAATTTGGATTTGTTTAGATGGGGTTAAGACATTCCCATGTATAACTCACTAATCCCCCTGACCTCACCTCCTGCTGCCTTTCCTCTCCGTGTGTCAGGGTGCACTGAAAACTGAAACTCAAAAAGTTGAGGGATGTAACTTTAAAGTAAGTTTAAAAAGGTGGGAGAAGCAACTTTACCCTTTATTTGAATATAAATATTTAATATTTTATGTAACGTTTTGCAATTAAATTGCAACCAATCAAAGTATGGAATGTTAAGAAAGTCCCTTAAAAATAAGATAACAATTTTTAGAGCACTCGAGCGCAAGAGAGAAGTGTTTCTAGTGTATAAAAAATGTATCTAAGTTCTTTATTTTGGGACCTCTACTTTTTCTGAGTGTATGAGGGGGTCTCCCCTTTTGGTGCGTGCGGCAGTTTGAAGTTGCTCCCTTTGGTTGGCCTCAAAAAGGTGGCACCATATGGCACTCCCCCGTGCAGTTGTTGCTGGCGTTGTTGTGGCTCTGTGAGTTATATTTTTCAATGTTGAAATTGATTTCCGATTTGGTTTATTGTTGTTGGATTGCTGCTCATTCGATCGCAAACAGAATGTGGTCGGCCACACGTCCGCGCCTTTGTTTGTTTTTGTTGCCAAGGGGCGTCGTGAAGTGGGCTGGGTTCTTTGGCTTTTTGTTTTCGCTTTGAAATTAGTAAAATATGATTTGCAATTTGTTACCCGATTATTACTTTTTTTTATTTGGCAAGTGGCATATGATCAAAAGTGATTTGTTCGTAGAATGTCGAACATCTTTATATACGCACTATACTGTTTCGATAATATTGCCCCACATGTTTCACGTTAGTTTTCTTGCAAATAGCATCACAGTAATAAGGCCAACTTGATTGTTTATAAAAAATGTATGCTCGATATTGAGAAAAATGAAAAACACTTGATTCTTCCAAGATATTCCATCTGTATCGTCTTTATTACGATCACATTTTTTGATTCATAAATTTATTTCAGTTTTTATGAATATTTTATAGATGATCCTTAACTATGAATTTGTTTCTATTTCCACAGTTTTATTTATTTTTTCATGCACTTAAAAAAACATATTTCCTTTTAATACAGACATTTATTTTAATTTCGACGAATTCGCTCAAACGAAAAGCCGATTTAGCCCTAATCAGCAGTGGCACCATTCTGTCTGCATCGATTATTTCTTCACTTTATGTCGGTTGTTGGCTCGCTCGCTTAGTTAATAACGTCTGATGGCCAGGAGTGCTCCCGAATGCTGTCTGTTTATGGGGCATGAAGGCACTTAAAGCGCAGCCCGGCTGCAATGACAATCCCAGCCGACAGCAATCCGGTGGCAATCCAGTGGCAATCCGGCAGCAATCCAACCGTTGCAACCTCAAACCCGACAGCAACTCTTCCGCAGGAGCAACATTAGCGACGTGTCAGTCTCCAGTGCCGCCATATTGCTGCAATGATGCCCTGGCCGTTATTGTTATATTGTCATTAGCATTGCGTGAGATTTGCGGGGATGGTCTTGGATCTGCTGGCCGTTTCGCCCCCTTGGTGAATTGCATTTAGCGCCAGCTTTGTCTGATTGCAAGTGTAAATGTTCTGAAGCCCCCAACTCCCCCGGCGAAGCTCATTTTCAAGTGTCAATTTTCAACACCAACCCCTGATTTCCCGGCCCGTTTTCCTCCTCCACTCCCAGATAACTGACATCACTTCGCGCCCTTGATAACGAAGAGTAAAAATGCTGAAAAACCCCCTAAATTCAACGCGCTTTGACCTTTTTTCTGCTGGCATTCACAAGTTCCTTTCCCCTCCGCCTTTTTTCGGGTGCTTACCAAACATTTTTATCTTTACTGCTTTACACATTTAATTTGATTTCTTTTTGAAGTTTGATGCGGCTCACACTTTATAAATGAGTGAGCGGCATGCGGAGCGTAGTTAGAAGGGGTCGCCGTTTATGGGAACTTAGATTTACAGAACGATTTCTTAAACTGACCTATAAACACAATAATGGAAAATAGGTTGAAATCGTTTCGAAGAAATCTTATGTGACTAGCATAAGACAAATAATATATAGTATTAAATGAATAATTATATATATTTTTCAAATTATGTAACAAACATTATTTTCTAGTTATTTTCGTTACCTCGAATCTCGAATCCCCCTTCTCTTTTCCGTAGAAGACGCCCATGTCTGGACCAGATATAAAAAATGCCACAGGTGTTGCCACTTTGCCGCTTAGCTGCTCATTTAGCGAAAGCCCGGCTAATTGTCCAAGAATTCTCCGCATTTTTAGCGCCAACATTATTTAATTAAATTTGCTGGCAGAAGCTCCTTTATGCTGATTAAGTGGGAGAAAGCGGAAAGGCCAGAAATCTTTGAAGACTCGACCGCCGCTGAATTTTCCTCCTGCGGAGGAAATTAAAAATTACTACTCCAGTTGGAGTATCTCCCTTTCGATGTATTCACTGGATCTATGGACGTGTAAATATATCTGAGTTTTCACCCTGCCACTTGCAAATTAAGTAAGTCAACAAAGCACTTTGCGGATTCGACGTCATCGCCGACTTATCTGCATAAAGTGTCCGAAAGAAAAAATGGCCGAGTGGCGAGTGCCACCGATATGGGTGGGAGGTCGGGGAGTGTTTCACTTCTCCGATTCTATTTGCATTGCGGCTAACGCAGACAGTCGGATTGTCCCATTTGGTATGCGAGGGCCTAACGAACTCGAAGTAATGCGTTTGAAATGTAAAAAACGTGCAATTTATGTTAAAAATTTGAGCAAACAGCAGCGCGAAGAAGATTTTTAATTAATCATTGCCATTTTTGTCCCGCCTCGCCCCGTGCCAATGAATACACACGGATATTTGAGCTGTCTATGAAATTGGCATTACAATCAACATTGGCCTCGTGTCGTACAACTTTTGTACTTTATTTTCTTGACTGCGGCCAGCCGACCAATTAAGAGGACAGGCCATCAGTTCGTATAAATCGCATTAAGCTGCAGGACAGGGCCGTCCAGCTGTTCGATTTGTTTCGGCTCGGTTTCTGAGTCTTAATTGCCGGCGATTGCCTGCTGGCCAGCTCGCCAGCTCGACTTGCTTTAAAAATGGCTTAAAAAATGGCTGGCCAACCCAAAATGGTGTTTATTAAACGAATGAATGCGTAAATGAATGAATGTTTCGACAGCGGAGTTATATGGCAGCAAGCCGCCGACAGCCCCTGATTTATGGTGTTTGCCATTTGTTATAAAAAATATGCAGAAATTGGCGCGAAGTTAATGCGTTTTATAAACAATACTTTTAAAATTGATGAGTTTAAAATTACTGCAAATATGTAGTCCAAGAACGGCGGCTGTGAGGGGGATTAAGTCTGTGGTACCCATTACAAAGGCATTTTACAAATTCTTAACATGGGTGAAATGGCATTTTTTCGGACCCCAAGTCATATAGCTTACAATCCGTAAATGGCAGATGATGAAACCCCGAAATCCGTATTATCTATAGCCCGTCTTGTCCGTTTGTTATCCCAGCTGATAGTGATATCTTTGGAATGCGGCGCGACCTGAGGAATGATCCCCACGTCGTTCAACCCATCACTTCGGCCTGAGTAACGATTGTTTAATTGCCCATATGGTTTTGGCATAAATATATCACTTTTACGCTATTTCTGGAAGCCCCTTATGCTTCGCGCCCTTGCCCTTCGACCCCTTGAAACGTCAGCGAACTTTTGAACTCCACGCCGCCTTCGTCTTCCAATCCGCCGGTCTCGGATTCGGATCTCCCAGTTCCCCTCCCAAATGTCAATTGTCGTGCGTTGGCTGCTGCTCCTTTTGGGGCTGACTTAACCCCGAAGAGACCGTTGCACTTTTACGTGCGATTGTCACACCACTTGCCGGCAAGTAAGTCCCCTCCCCCATTCCGGGCAGTGGAAAAAATGTTATGGCCATTGCTAATAAGTATAAAAAATACAAAGTGTACTTATATAAAATTATTTGTTAGCATATTTATGGTTTATTAAGCTGGTTTCAGCTGATATTTCACGATGATTGTGATTATTTTATGTGGGGTCAATTAATATATATGTTTATACTGGTTTATATTGTCCTGAAGAACTCACGTTCTTATTTTGTTGAACAACTCATGCATTATTTTTAATTAAAAAAATAGGAAAAGACTTCTTTAATGATATGAAAATGGAAAAAAGCTGATTCTCTAACCCAACTACTTACATTCGAGCCCGGTTTTTCTCTGTGCACTCCACTCCTCCCCTGGAAAACCCAGGGCTTTGTGTGAAGCGGCCTTTTTGCCGCTGCGGCTACTCGTGTTGTTGCTGCAGTGTAACGTAAAAATGTAAACTTGCAAGCCGCCAAAGCGGCCCCAAAACGAGAGTACCAAAAAAAGGCTGAGTACGGGGAGACCCACGGAAAGTGGCCGTGGAGGGGGAGTTGGCCAAGACAGTCCTAGCCAAAGCGACGTCGCTGCCTTTGCCGCCGTTGTCGTTGTCGGCTCACGACTGACATGGAGATATTTGCATACAAAATTGGTAATATGCAAATATTTTGATTGTCTTTGACTTTGTGCCTGCGCTTATAAAGAATCTTTGAGCTTGGTCGGGATTCGGGATTCGGCCTTTTTTGTTCGAGTTGCAACAATTGAGCGCACAGTTGGAATTCCTCGGATCGCCTCGGACTCGCAGCCGGACACAGCAGCCAAAACTGGAGCAGATGCGGAGTTACACTGGGGGAAGAGTTGTGGGGGTATGGAAACACAATTCTGTGGTTCTCCATGTAGAATCCCAGCCCCTAAGTGATTGCAACATATTTGCTTGGATCCAGTTTCTTTGATATATGTATACATTTATGATACATTCCTTGCATTCTTAAGCGAATGAAATAAGGTACCACAGCTAGTGAATGTTTATTATAAAATATTATAATGTTATTATTACGTTTTCGAACTAGTGGTGTAGAAAATATTTCTACAAATTTAAGTTGAAGCAAAGATTAATTTAAAATTAGATGAAGCCTCTATAGCCTAAACAAGTACATCCCATTTTCCTGACACTTATTTCAATAACAAACAACCTAGAAGATAGAAGAAGAGTTAGGTATATATTGGGAATTAAAATTGTATTTTATTTTTAAAGGTGTAGCGTTCGCGAAAAGGGATCGGAAGTGGCGGGGAATGGGTGGCATTGAATTGGCATACTTGTTGTCAACTTGAAAAATTATTATCGAACACCTGTGTGTGTCCGTGTGGACTTCTCGGCTCTTGTAGTTGTGAGCGATTATATTCGCCTTTTCCAGGGAAAACGGAAAGCAATATTTGTCCCCGTCGTAGTTTTTCCATACAATGGAGCTTGCATCGTATGTAAATTGGTTTTGGGCAGGGTACTGCCAGCGGCGAAAGAAAAGTGTTGCCCGTGGGGAATTAATTAGTCCGAGGGGTAAGGAAGCCCATTTTGCAGTGGTGAGTCCGAGCCCTGCCCCTCCCCCAAATTTTCGCCCGAAATTTCGTTTACGGTAGACACTCTGTCGACAACACAGGGAGACGACGACGATGACGGAGGACGGAGGACGAGAGGGAAAGCCGGTAGAACGGGAACATGGCAAACGAAGTTGTTGACAGAAATTGAATACAATACGAGGGGCAGGCACCTAAGCGAAATGGTCAGACGGGCAATCCAAATCGATCTGCGACCAGTACAGTGGGTCATGAAAGGCAAATGGTAACCAAAACTGAACCTAAGTTGCGATCTTGAAAAACTATGGTATTTTGAACATAGCAATGCAATTTAAACATGTGCTTAAAAATGTTTACAAGAAAAGACTATAGTTCCTACCAGAGGTAAGCGGTACTTTCACTTACTAAAAGTGTTGAAAAATATTATTTTTAGGTCAATCATTTTTTTCTGTGTAATAATCAATGTTGTGAAAAATGTCATCCATCAAAGCCTGAGAAATGTTTAAGTTTAATCGCACTCCTGGAAGATATAATGTGAAACTATTTGAATCGAATCGGTGTTTTTTATATATGTCTGGTAACTGATCGAGAAACAGCTAAACTCAATTAAAGTACTGGCCAAAAAAAAAACGGTTTAAAGTTAATACGGATTTGGGTCTTTCAAACACTTCCTATAAGCAGGCTTTAAAGTCCCCTTTATGCCACTGTGCAATTCACTTCCCTGCTTCAACTCCTCTGCCGCCGACCTTCCGAGACAGCATGGCTTGGCTTGGCCTTTTGACTTTGCCGTATCGAAAGCATCGGGCGCGGACTTCGGCGGAATGTTAAATGCTAAAAATGAACAAATAATGACGAATGCCGTCGAATACGCTGTCCAGGAGTCCTCGTCCTCGTCCTCGTCCTCATCCTTTTCAGCCAGCTTTTTCAGAAGCCGCGCTCGATTTCGCTGGAAATCAGTGCGAGGGGCTGAAAAAGCTTGAAGATTTATGCCCGCGCCGGTGCGCATCATAAGCTGTCAGAATGCTTTTTCGGCGATTTATTAGCGCAAATTGAGTTTTAAAAGAAGCTCCGACCGGTGGAAATAGTGCCGGGGCTGGAGGCCCCGGAGGATTTATAGTTTGGCGACAAGTGTCGCGTTGCCGGGCTGAATCCGTGCTGCTGTCCATGTCTATGCAAAACACACAATCTGTCCGCATCCCATCTTCGGCCGGAGGTGCAGCTGCTGGCCATCTAAAAGTCTTTTGGCCAGTCTCGACTGCTGCCACTTGACTGCCGGCATGTCAACAAATAAATCGTCATGTAAAAATGGCATTTTAAATTGTTTCTGACGTTCGAACAGGGGCTGTCAATGAAATGAAATGCGCACACAGCGAAATCCCGATGGCCGTCTCAATACCGTACTTTGCCTACCGACTTGTCCCGCTGAGGTTGCAGTTGCAGTTGCGATTGCAACTGCAATTTCCGTGCACTGCCGCAGCTGAGCAGCGCTTTCAATATGCATTCAATAGTCCCGGTGACACCGGCAATTGCTCTGAGTCCGCATTGCCAGATGTGGTCCGGCCGGCCATGATCATAAACCAAATCGAACTGAAAGCTCCGATTGCTCATTTCTGCCAGTTGTTGTGGCTGCAGTTGATTAATGATAATGATGTCGGCTGCGAGACAAATTTATTGCAAGCAAATCGTGAGTAGATTTTTAGGCATTGGAACAACCACTTTCGGCGCAGTGTCATTTGAGTTATGAATAATTATTATTTCAATCTAAACTGGCTATATCTTTACATTAAATCTTTATTAATTAGATTTGAAAGCATTATTGCAATAGTTTTAGACTATTGTTATACGCTTTGGCGTCGATAGGGTGAGTCTTAAATCAACACTTTTAAAATTAATTGTTTTGAAATCAAGTTGGGACTCTTTAATAAAGAAGTGCAACTGTAATGTATAGACTTTATACTTTTCATTCGTTCAGCCTCTACCTGTCTGCTTTTTTTGAGCATTAGTCACTCCTTAACACTTTAAAAGATAGAGTTTAAACCTTGCAAAACACTTAGTGCTGCACTATAAAGCAATCAATCAAGTGTAAGCATTTTAAAACAAATTTCCAGTATATTTGATATTCAAGAATACCAGAATCCTATTTTATTACCTATTCTTAGAATTTGGTATATAATTATATATACACATTATCTTGCTTTTTATGTCTTTTTATATCAGACTTTAAGGATATAACTATTACACCTTTTTAAGTCTTCTATTATAACAATTTCTAAACATTGCGCATACGCCGCGTATGACCCCATTGTAATTCTTACTAGTTCTCTAGGCGGTGACCCAGCAGGCTTCCTTACATTCGGCCCACTCATTTATCAAGCTTAGAAGGCTTTCATGTAAATGTTTGAGGACCCCCGCAAAGCGGACTCTGATTACTTGCAATTTTTTCGCACATTCACGCAAGGAGAAAGTGCCACCCCGGCAAAAAGGCACATAAAATTAATAAGGATGTAAGGAGGCTGTAAGGAGTAGGCATAGAAAGCAGAGTCTTGCCAAGATGTGGGCGGTAGTTGGAGATGGGGTGGGGCGCATGCTAAATTGTAACGATATGAATTATGGTATTAATTTCAATGCGGCGGCGTTTATTAATGTGACATGTAATGTGCCTGTTATTACCTTAAGATTATGATTACTGGCCGGCCTGTGCCGCAAAGGTACCTCTCACATGTGGCGTGTGTGGTGCCCCGCTGGGCGCTGCTGCTGCTGCTCCTGCTCCTGGGCCTCTGGCTTGTGCCCGCCTGCAATGTGTGGCATTTTCATTTTAATGGCTGTCCACAAAGGTAATTGAAATGTGGCTGTGGCCAGGCTCAGCCGGTAGTTTCGGGCCTTCCCGGCTGCCCTCCACTTGTTTGTCTTGGCAACACCTTAAAGAGTTGAAGGAGCTCCACTCGGCAGCACCCAGCAAGCGGTCCGCTACTTGTTTTTTACCTTCCTACCATCCCTGCTCATCATGCCGCCGATCGCTTCACTTTCCAGCGGTGTCCCAGCTCGTTTTTGCGCCTCGCGAGTTGATTTTGTTGTGCCGAAGGAGCGGAGGAAATGTCTCGCCTAAGTGGCCTCATTTTGACATCTTTCTCGGCCGCAAGGAGCGGGGGGAGTGATACATGCGGGCCTTGTCTGCAATAAATACTTAATGCCTTCCAAAAATACACACATTAAAGGCCGGACTTCAATGCATTGACATCTTCATCTGCTGCGCGGCTGCCCCGGTGCCTGGGCTCCTCCTGCAGCTCGGGTCCATCTCCTCTGCTCGGTTTCCATTGCCATTTTTGGTATTTCAATTAAATTTTTTTATGACAACATCAAAACTCTATCATAATTCTAAATGGCCTGACATGAGCTTTTCGTTCCTGTGCGCGAGTGTTTTTTCCCGTTTACAAAGATTCCTGGACTGCTTTTGGCCCAGAGGTTGGGACGAGGAGTACTGAGCGGGAACTGGGTTCTATAAAGGTTTGGGGAATGATTGTGTTGAAACAACCTACAAAGGGGAAACAACTAATCTTAGTTCCTCATTTTTCGTTCGTCTAAAACTCGTTAGAACTAAAATAGTTCCAATAGTATATCTTTATGCTTATAAACTTTTTTAATATAATATCATATTCTGAAGTTAGAATAGGTGAGAGCTCTTTGCTACATAGTTTCTTTATTGAGATGTTCAAAGAAGGAAGTAGTTCACCCACCCAGTTCAAATCCTGATCCCTGTTTAGCCCGAGCTCAGAACTTTTCATGCCGCCCCACTCCGGGACGTTGGTTTTTATTGCTACCTTGATGCTTTTTGTCAGTAATTGTAATGGGCTGGACAAAGGCGGCGGCACTTGGGCCCGAAACTCCCGACCGTTTCACTAGAGAACTGGCTGGACGGATCTCTCGGTTTTTTGCTCGTTTAATGATGTGTGAGCCTGGAATTTTGCGCGCGGTGTCTGTGAAGTGGTGACTGGGACTCGGGACTCGAACCTCGAGACTCGGGACTGGCATACCAATTTATAATTTCTTTTAATAAAGTTGACATTTTGCCAGAGCCGATGATGGTTTTTGCGCGTCTGCAACGAGTGGATCATGGATCATGATCTTGGGTCCAGGGATGCGACGACGATTGTTCGAGGTCCGGCTTTCAGGTGTTGGAGCTTGTCGCGCCTGGCATTTTGGCACTTTCGCAGCCTGGTTTCGGAGCCCTTGCACCCCTCCCCGAGTTTCCCCCACCATATGGTCTCGGGATATCCTGCGGCATAAGCGGGAAAAGTCACCCCGCTAAACGGTTCCCAAATGCCTTCCGCCCTCCACACACGTGTCTGCAAATTCCGCAAATATCCGTTATCCGTTTCCTTTGTCTGAGATTTATTTGTTCCATTCTCCGGCGCGTTATCAACATGTGCAAATCTTCAAAATTTAAAAATAAAATACAACGAAAAAATCACAAGTTTCTCCATCCCCAGTTGGGCACTAGGAGCTGTGTTCCATGCGATGCTTTGACCATATTAGCACCCAATTCGCTAGGACATCCGCAGACTTCCACCCCACGAATGTGCCTTTATCTGCTTTCCCGGAGAGAAAAAAGGATGCGACGCTGTAAACTAAGGCACTAAGCACTTTTACCGCTGTTGGTCTCGCTGCCCAACTTTGTCAAGCGCGCATAACAAAGTGTTATGTGTCTTGTAACTAACACTGTGTGGCTTGGACGTGGAACGAACCGTACCCCAAAAAGCACAGGGGGGTGTAACAGTGGGACCAAGCTGGAAAACAGTGCTGATATGAATGACTTACAAAAAAAAAATGTAAAATACCAATTTTAATCGAACACTTACATAAATAAAATAAAGTGCACATGTACAATTATTTTTGTTAACTAAAACTGATGAGAATGTTTAAAAATATTCAAGAGAAATTTAAACGGATTTGACGAAACAACAAGCCCTGAAATATAAGAAATAATGAATAATAATAAAAAATTAAAAAACAATGGTTTTTAGATAAACTAATTAAAGGTATTGTAGTAATCTAGCGAATCAGAGGATCACGCATAGCTTTCCAAATACTATGGATTGTGAAAACATTTTATTCAAATTATTAAATTAAATAGTGTTTAACGATTTTCTGCTTGGACCCAGTGTGCCACCAGTTCTTCCCACCATCTTCTGCATCCTTTATCCTCCGGCCCAGGAGAGTGTGAAAAAAGTACATTTTTCAAATGCTACTTTTTCCGATGCCTGCTTTTCGGGCGAGTGAAAGTGTGGACACTTCCCGGCCGGCATCCCACTCCACACCCCTTCACTTTATTTTTATAGTTTGGCTGGCGAACCCGAAAACAACCCACCAAGCCCACCGCCCCACCCCCTTTTGGCAGTGCGGTCGTTTTGTTTTCTGGCCCATTTGCGGGGCAAACTTTTGCATCAAGTTGTAAATTTGGCGATTAGCACCCCTCGGCGGCTTTCCGAACTCGCAGATGGATGTGGTTGAGGAGACGGAGATGGAGATGCCTCTGGGCTGGGGATGGAGCTGGCTTCGAGGCCGTTTCTAACAGCCGCACACAAAAGCTCCTTGACAAGATGCGCGTCGGCTGATAAGTTGCATGTGGAATTAGCATAGGTTTGGCCCCGGACCCAGCTTCACACAGCAGCAGCGGCAGCGGCAACATCCCGACACAGCAGCAACATCAGTGGACGGCAGCAACATCGACCGGGCGACGATCTTGTCGCTAAGCTTTATGAATAAAACATTTCGGCGGTGAACGTGGTCAACAGTAGCTGCCGGTGGCACGTCCATTGGCCAACTCGGGACTGGGGACTGGGGACTCGGGGCTGGGAACTGGGAACTGGGAACTGGGAACTGGGGACTCCGGGTCCGAACTCTCGAGTCGCAGTTGCTACAAATGTTTTACAAGCTTTTCAGCGCTTTGCTGCTGCCATTGTTGCTGGCTCAGTTCCCGGAAACAATTCAGTTTAACAGAGAGACAGCGAAAGGAGTTGGGCAGTTCTGCAGTCCGGCTGCCGGAGGGAAAAGTGCACCGCGTATCGGACAATAAATCGTGAATGCTTTCGGCCATACTGAATGCCGATGCCTCGATTCCGATTCACTGCGCCACTTGCATTTGCTTTATGATATGAGGCCTGTCGCTGACATTTGGCTTGACTTTATTTATGATAACAGTTCGCTGCGAGCGGAGTTGGGCCATCCACACTCACAGCCACATTCGCTCAGCAGTTTGTCAGCATTTTGTCTTTCTATCTGGACGTCTTCCTGACCCAAAGCTGCAGGCGGCTCCAGCTTTTTGAATTTTTTCATAATTCTTCTCGGGCAGGAAATGAGTTTCGAACGTATTCCTCTGCTATCCCATTTTTTTCGGGTCCAGCCCTCGGGCGTGAGCGCGGTGAGGCGTCTCCGTAATCGTGGCAAATTTGATATACATGATGCCAGGGATGGGCGCTCTCTGGAATGAGTTGCAAATTGGTTTAACCGTGTCTGAACTGTGTCCTGCTGAAGTGTGATACTCACAAGCTGCCCGCAGGCAATAAAAATGTGTATTTTTATGTGCTTTTTATGATTTCTCTCCTCGGATAGAACGAACCCGTTAAATGAGCCGCGAAAATAGTTTCCGTGGCCTGGAAATTGCCGGGAAAGGTCCCATAATGCGATAAGGTGAGTGGAGATAAATATTGTTACGGATTTAGTTCTGGGACTGAAACGGAATTTAAGTTCTGAAAAATGGTGAAGGTGTCCGCAGAATAATATAGATGGATGAGACAGAGTTGTAAGGATGTTAAAGGAGATAAGTCTTACCAATTCCGAATTAGATGCCAGTTCTATATCACGGGTTGAAAACATAATACAACATATCAGATGGTGTTCAATGTTGCACAACTGGTATCTACTCTCTATTACAAACAAGCTATATATTCGTTTTGTCAAATTTTTTAGTAGCCAAACATGCTGAAAAAATAATATTTATATATTAGTGATGAATACGATTTTTGAATTGCGTCTTTTTTAACCCGAAAAGCCGTTAAACTGAAAAAATGTATTTAGTTAGTTCGAATTTTTCACTCGCACTGGGGTTTGAGCTATATATTTAGGTTGCACCAAGTAAGTTTCTCCAAGTTATTACTTTGTGAACGGGGAGAAATTTTTTAAGTTAAGGACTTTATACAATTATTATTGAACCTATTTAAACCCTTGCAAACGGTGCTATATTTTGCAAATCAGTATATCGGACAACAGAGTCGATCTGTCTGCAATTAAGTTGAACGGATGAACCCGCTATAAATCTCATTTATATTATAAGACTTCTTAAATTTGCACTTGTAATAGACTTCTTTTAAATTTTTATAATAAATAGGCTTACGTTTCACTTTTGTGAATATTTAACACAAATGACGAAGAAACTTAAATGTTTCCGATTAAACAGACCAGGCCCTTCCAATCAGTCCACCTGTCCCACCCACGGCCAACCCAAACCCACATAATTTTAATTAAAACTCGCGCACTCAACCATTTAGCAAAGAATGGAAATTAAATTGCAAGCGCAAACAGACTAAACCGAGACAAAGCCCAGAGCCACCGAACCAATGGGCATTGGCAATGGCCACATGGTAAAGGAATCAATCAGGCGTGGAGCCCATGGCAAATATTTCCCATTTCCAGATGCCGAAGTGCGCTAGGTCTGATTAGCCCAGGCCAACGCAACTTCCGCCTGAAAATGAAATGTTTATTAAAAAATTTTCACTTTTACATAAATTTTCCGGGCGGCAGCAGCAGCGACGGAGCAGCAGGTAGCAGCTGGTGCCATCTGACATCGGGGATGGCCACACCCAGTGCTTCCCATTGGGACCGCCCCCGTTTTCCGCCTTATGTACGGGCAGCACTACGGTTGTCTCTCTCGAACCGTCCACCCATTGGATGCGACTCTCGAACCAGTTTCTGCCCAATGCCAAGGGGAGACCATTTTCGGCGGCACGAGCAGAGCTATGTGTGTAAATTTATATAGTACGTGCACATGGGGAGTACGTACTGCTATGTACGGCGTGGATCTGGGGGTTGGGTTGCCTCGGCAAGTGCTCCACTTGAAGGCAGCTGCTCCTACGCTTTGTCGTTTGTCTAAATGTTTGTATTGAGCTGCGGGAATGGTCGCTGAGAGTGGAATGGGGTTGTGTGTGGGTGAACGAGGTACAGAATGGACCCTGGGAACGGGGGCTACCCAAAAGCAAGCTACATCAACTACCAGTTCTAACTACCAGATACATTGATTTCTATACCCTGTATGGGCTTGAATTGCCGGAATACATTTTAGGTGTATTTTTGCGAAAAACGGCCTACAAAAAAATACAGATCAAAGCAAATAAATGCTATAATTTTGACATCGTAATAAATAGGGCCATATAAGAATACATTCTTGGTTGTTAACTAATCAAATTATTGTAGGAAGTTATCTTTACTTTATAAGGAAAATATATACATTGAGCATTCTTACAAAACATTATTTTCCCTAAGTTTCCCAATAACAGATTTAATTATCCTCTTCTTCGCTACTTTGCTCCACCTCCTCATCCTTCTTCATAGTTGCTTTAAAAATATATTTTTTTTTGCTTTGACATTGTACGAATTGTTTACAATTGATTTGGTTACAAATATGTAAATAATAGTTTGCATTTTAGTTCCGGATCCTGCAGGTCGGAAATCTTACTAAGCTAATAAACACTATTTCATTCCGGTTCTGTTGGATTTTGGTCTATGTACATGTAACATTTTGAGTTGGGCCCTAGAGCTGCTTCAAAAATTTTAAAAGTTTACAAATTTAAAAGAATTTTACAAAAGTATCAGCTTGTCTAGAAATTAGAAAAACACTTTCGAAATAACACTTAAAATCTAAAATGAATCGCCTTGAAACCGTTGGTCCGCCCAAGCTTCCTCTTCTTATTTAGGTAGCTGGAGGCTACTAGCGGTGCTAGTGGTTCCTCAGTGCCTCGTTAATGACACGCAGAATTTCAATTTGCAGTTCTGTAAAAGCCACTGGCTCCAGCTGAGCATTACGTATCTTCATGGCCACTGCCCTGAAAAACGCGCCAATTTCATCATCCTCACTAGAATTGTGGCCATTGCTGGGGGGGAACTCCATGTGGTTGGGTTTGTTGGGCGTGATGGGCGCCGAGTGTTGCGAATTGTAGCGAGATGTGGAAGTAGAGCTGGGAGTCGTGGCAGCATTCTGGTAACGAGGAGTGGTGGGAGTCTGTATCTCCAACTTTTGGTACTCTCCAGTTGATTGTAGTTGCTGCTGCTCCAGGCTGGTGGCGCCTTCGCTGAGCGTCTCCTGCTTGGTCATAGAACTTGTAACACTTTGAACAGCCATGTAAACGGGTCCTTCGTCGTGATCATAAGTCATTACATGCTGCTCTTGCTGCTGAGGAGTTGGTTCCCCCGCCGTTGTGGTTTCCATCTCATCGTCCTCGTCATCTTCCTCTTCATCATCATGATGTGCATCCCCATTGATGTAGTTATCGATATCCATGTCGTCGTAGCTAGCCACACACAGCTCACTGGCCTGTTGTTGCTGCTGCTGCTGCTGCTCCTCTTGCTGTTGCTGTTGTTGCTCGGCCTTGTGTGGTCCCGTCAAATGAGGAAGGGCGGGCATGTTCAGCTGGGAACTCGACGAGGATGACTCCAAGGTGCTTTGCTGGTTGGGCGGCGAGTGGGAGTGGACCATATGCTCCTCCAGTTCTCTCACTGGGTCATTTTTGGGTAGCAGCATACTGAGTTGCGCATCATTATCCCTGAAAGGTTGTTAATAAATATAAAAGTCCTGCTATGAATAATGTGGTTCTCAAGAATTTTTTTCAATCACAAGACTACACTTACAGTGTCTTTTGTTGTATGTACTTTTGCAGAAAACTAAGCGAGTCATAGTGCTTCCAGCGCGAAGTGGCGTCTATGTGCATCAGTGTCCTTAGTCGCTTGTGTTCTCGTGCATATTGGTCCCTTAGAGCCTTCCACTTCAGCCGACACTGTTTTACTGAAATAGTTTATGGAGCTAAAGAATGTGGATCATTCCAATTTGCTTTACACCTACCTGACTTTTTCAGTTTTCTGGCGATTTCCTCCCAAACCTCCATCTTGAGCTTGGCATTGCGATAGTTCTCGTTGCCGTAATTATAGATCATGTCCTCCTGCTGGATCAGCGTAATCAGTTCTTTTTCGAAGTAGCTCTCCATGTTAAGAAAGGTGTGTATGGGATCGTCGTCCTCTTCCTCGGCGTTAGTCGATTGATTGTGCGCTGCTGAAGTGGCGGTCACAGTCGAGGTTACTGTTGCTGCGGAGCTTGACTGATTTGCGGCATTCACACAGTCCACAATTTCGTTGTAGAGAGTGTCTACCACAGTGGTTGTGTTCGCAGATCCGCACTGCACTATGATTGAAGGAGTAGCACCGCCTGCCGCATCGGTCAGATAGTTCCAGCTGCTTTCTGGCTGCGTCTGCATTTGTGGCTGCTGCTGCTGCAACACGGCTCCAATATGGCTGGCCAAGAAATTGGCTGCGGGCTTTTTGTCAGCAGAACTGGACGAGCTGAAGCTGCAGTTATCCAGCAGTGTGGAGGCACTGGCATCTTCAATCTTAATGCTGCCGGAAAGGTTGAGGTTCTGGCTGCTGCTGTTACTGCTAAACGATGTACTCATCGGCAGCGAAATGGGAGCTGTCGCAGAGACGATGCCATTGGTATTTTGTCCAGACCTTCCTCTGTAACTAAGGTTTAGATAGGTTAGTTACAGATAGCTACGAGTATCCATAAAGCGGAATGACCGACATATAGCATTCTGTATCCCTAACGTTATTATGGAATATACATACCATATTCTATATAGAATGGTTTCTAGAACAAGGAATATAGTTACACTTTTTGGATAGCAGTATCAGAGGATCTTAACCTATTTATAAACATGTATTATGTAAAAAGCTCACTAAGTCAGTCACACTTTAACGCAGGCCGGTGATATTGCTTTTAGAACTCAACTTCACTGTCTACGATAGATTCTATAAAAAACCCTAGCTGTCGAGCCATTAAGCTCCAACTGTGCTGCCCAACTTACTTCCTTGCCAGCGCATATGGACGCAGGAAGTCCAGCTCCTTGAAGTACTTCCACTTGACCGCTTTGGCGCACGCCTTGGCGCGTTTGAGTTCTCGGCAGTACTGGTCCCTCATGGCCTTCCACTTCGACTTGCACTGCACATCTGCGAAAGAGGATAGGGGGTAATCTTTGGAGGGGGAACCACTGGGAGCAACTCACCTGACCAACCCACGTTGCTGCCGATCTCCAGCCATTTCTCGTCCTTGGTCTTGGTGCTGCGGTAGTTGGGGTGCTTCGGGTTGTACAGCGACTGCTCTTGCGAGACCAGCGAGATGAGGATCAGCTCCTTCGGAATGCTGACCACATTCTCGCCCAGATTCGCGTCTATGCTGAGATTCACGAGCTGCTGCTGTGGCTGCTGGTGCTCCTGCAGCTGGTTGGCACATGCCAGCGTCTCCATGGTGTTCCCTACTTCGGATCCATGCTGGCGGTGTGTTTATTTGGGCAATTGTTATAAATAAAAGCAGGAAAAACAAAAATGAGGTGACCGAACAGCTGGGCGATCAGAGGGACCAGACTGGATTCTGCCAAATTGTGGGACATTTTGTAGTCGCCGACCTGGTCACCCTAACAGTACAGTGTTGTAAAGAGGCGTTTGTCTGCTAGGTTGGCAGGCCGTTTACCGCGTTATTTTGATTTTTGGCGCCCAAAAATGTCCATTGTATATACATGTATTTAACGGCTAATCCAATTAGCTAATTGCATTACCTCTAAGGAAAAAGAAGGCATCATAACAAGCAGGCGAAACAAATTGTTTAACACTCAGTTTATTGTGCGACGCGGTGCTGTTTAAAACTATAAATATTCTCCTTGCAAATATTGGTCCCGTCTTCCTTTAGTTTATGCTCAATCATGCCGAAAATTGATCCCGAAACACAAAAGCTCTACGACGAAATCAATGGCATGATACAGAAGTTTAAGGTGAATGGTTCCTTGACACAAACACTAATATACTAAGCGTTTTACCAAACGAATAAAACAATAGAAGAAAAAATGCAAAACAGTATATGAACATAAAATACAATACATGTCTAATAATTACCTAAATCTAAAAAATAAAAATATTAAAAACCCAATTGTATCAAATACGGATTATAAGAGCATGAAACGAAAAATATTGACAAATTAGTGTACGAATATTCAACGTTATTCAACTATATAAAACATTTGTTTAAGGGAATTTTCTGCAAAATGTTGCTTTAACAATAAAGCCGGGTTAAGGGAATTGGTCGCATTTCCATTCTCAGCTCGAACGCACAAAAATGAGGTTATTTGTAAAATTACATAACAGATTATTAATAAATTAAATAGTACTTTCTCACTTTGCGTCATCTTAATTAATTTAATATAAATAAACATATACTAACTCTCCTGTCAACCAAGGGGGGATATAAAACAAATATAAACCTAATAAAGATATAATAATAGCTTTGCGTTAATCAAATAAGCTACACGTTTACTTGTTAGGATGATCAAAAATCAAAAGCTGACTGCACCTTGGCGGACAAATGCGGCGATATGGGAGATGTTCCCAAGATTCGATTATCATCGAAGAAGATCCTGAAGGGCCACATCAACAAGGTGAACTCTGTGCATTTTGCCGGGGACTCGCGTCACTGCGTCACGGGATCTCTGGATGGCAAGCTGATCATCTGGGACACCTGGACCGCCAATAAGGTGCAGATCATCCCGCTGAGATCCGCTTGGGTGATGACAGTGGCCTTCTCGCCGTCAGGCAACTTCGTGGCCTGCGGAGGAATGGACAACCAGTGCACCGTTTACGACGTGAACAACCGAGACGCCTCCGGCGTGGCCAAAATGGTCAAGGAGCTGATGGGCTACGAGGGATTTCTCAGCTCCTGCCGTTTCCTGGACGACGGCCATCTGATCACCGGCTCGGGCGACATGAAAATGTGAGTTATTACAAGTGATGCCACTGAAATGTTAAACAGCGAATGGGAATATTATCCTGGGGAACAGCTGCCATTGGGATCTGGAGAAGGGCGTCAAGACGATGGATTTCAATGGCCATGCTGGAGATATAGCTGGCTTATCGCTTTCGCCCGATATGAAGACTTATATCACTGGCTCTGTGGACAAAACTGCCAAGTTGTGGGATGTACGCGAAGAAGGCCACAAGCAGATGTTTTTCGGCCATGACATGGACGTGTCCTCCGTCTGCGTAAGCAAATTAGTTTCTTATTTCCTAAGGCCCCCCATCTTAGTTAAGGGTACTTATAATTGCTAAATCGTTATGCGAAAATATAAATAGATATGGTCGACATTAAGTTATTGGATGTAAAATCCAAAAATTAATTGTAGGTATGCAAGTATTTTTTTATTATAAGAGTAATAATTTTATTTTTTCCATTATAAAATTTAATTTGTATCAACAAATAAGTTAACAAATTAAAGTTTTTATGTGACCAAATTATAATAATTAGGTAAAGTCACACAAATCTCTAAGATTTTGAAGTCATTTTTGAATGCCATTGATTTCTTTATGACTTATGAATATATTGTTGCATATTTTTGGACACCTACAAAAATGATTTCAAAACGCCAATAATCCCCAATCATCCCCGATGTAAATAAAACAAACAAGCACCGTTTATTTAAATTTTTATTTAACATAGTTTTACATAAAAAGGTCCTTATTCTCATTCATTCCATTTCAGTACCACCCCAATGGCCTTGGGTTCGCCTCCTGCTCGGAGGACCAGACGGCGCGCATGTACGACCTGCGGGCGGACCAGCAAATCGGGCTGTATGAGCCGCCCCAGAAGAACACGGGCTTCACTTCGTGCGGTGGGTTCCACGTCTTGGTCGGCGGGCTCGGTCGCCTTGACTTTTGACAGGTTTTAATCTGATTTTGTGTCCTCATTAGCTCTATCGACCAGCGGGCGCTACCTCATGTGCGGCGGCATTGAGGGCAACGTGCACTCGTGGGACACGATGAAGCAGCGGCACACGGGTGGGTATTTGGTATTGGGTATTGGCTAGTGGGCATTGGGCAGTGGGCATTAGCTACTGGGGAACTTGGCGGATTCCGCGGTGTGGAATGGGCTGGGAGTGGGTAGCCTAATGCTCAGACTGGCACTTGACTTACATCGATTTGTTGACGCTTCTTTTCACTTCGCATTCCGCAGGCACACTGTCTGGTCACGAGAACCGCATCACTTGCATCAGCCTGTGCCCCAATGGCATGTGCCTAGCCTCCACCAGCTGGGATCAGCAAGTGCGTCTGTGGCTCTAATCTGGAGTGACCTGGGTTCAATTTCACCGAAAACCAAAGGCGACGCTTATACGTGCGGTTTGTTTGCAAATACAAAGTGCATCATTCTTAATTTTGCAATTTCCTTGCAGCTAAGGAAGGCGTTTTCTGAGCTTTGATAAGGTTAAGATGCCATTATTCCTTGACTAACCAGATTATTGTTAGGGAAATTTACCAAATTTAGCTGAATTGTTCGGTTGATCCTTAGTTTGAACAAAGCTTCTTCTGATTAGCATACATATTTGCAAATTCACTGCGCTTGCAAGCAAAGCGTGCGTATAATTACAAAAATTAATAAACTTATCAACTGACGAGTACGTAGCCTCCAGTTACTAGTGCGGTAATAAATGTATGAAGTAGTACTACCAATCCAAGACTTTTTAATTATTCGTGACTGGCATCTATCCCATTGACTTTATTCCCCTTGGCGCCTGCCCAATTAAAGCACCATTGCATTGAATTTTTTATATATTTTTTATATTTTTCTTATAAAAAATACTTATACAATTACGAAGATATTTTTGCTGCTGCGATTTTTGGCGCTTGGTTTGTTGGTTTGTGAAAAGTCTTTGAGCGGGTCAAAGAAGCAGCGAAGTAAATTAAAACAAATCACTTTTAAAATCAACAGAAGAGGGACAGGTGGAGAGATAGATACAGGGAAGATGAACAGTACAGGTTTAGGCAGAAGGTGGAGGACAGTTGGAGGTGGGAGTCGGAAGATGGAAATCACATAAATAATAGCGGAAGGAAACTGGTTTGGGATCACACAGGAAGCAAGAGGCAACAAATTGAGTATTTCTGCGGACGGTTCAACATATTCCCGCTTGAACAGTTTTTAGGGCTTTCAGTGTTTAGTTTATCAGACTCTCGGTGGAACTACTGTGAGTTGTTCTCCTGTTTGGGAAGGTGGAAGAGTAGACCCTAGACGGAGAAGCCGTCGCCGGTGGGATCGAGGATCCAGGGGTAGTTGTTGGGGCACTCCATGCAGGTGAACAGCCGGAGGGTCTCGCCGGGCAGCTCCCGGGTGGTCAGCGGACACGCGTTGGGCAGCGAGCAGTAGGGCTGGCCCTTGACGTCGCACTTCTCCTTCCACTCCTGGAAGTCGCGCAGCGAGTTCAGTTCGGTGGGGTTCTGCATCCACTGGATCACCTGCAGGTTGGTCACGAAGAACACGTCGTTGCGGCCCAGCATCTCCTCGATGAACTTGATCAGCTCGTCGCGGTACTCCTTCTTTGACTTCAGCCACGAGGCGTGGAAGTGCAGGCCCAGGGGAGCCCTGTTGCTGTTGTAGTGGCGGTTGAAGTTGTGGCGCAGCAGGCGGGCGAACTGGTCGCCGCTGGCCACGTTGGAGCAGGAGTCGACCATGTGGCAACCGGGCAGGGACTCGTCGAAGGTGGGGTCGTCGCGCCGGTCCAGCTCGTTCATCACCATCTCCCACACGGGGTGGCTCCTAGAGGGGCAGTTGTGGGCGTTGCCGTTACACTTGTGCGGCATCCGGAAGTACAGGGTGTAGGGCCAGATGGGCACGCGGCCCAGGGAGGCGGTGATGGACGCGTCGTACACGAAGAACTGGTCGGCCATCATCTCGAACTGCTTGTTGCCGCCCACGCGCAGGTAGGGCGCCCGCATGCCGATGATGGATCCGTCCGTGATGTTGGCGAAGCGCTCCACAATCAGACGGGAGCCGGCCATCTCCGCCAGCCAGTCATCGTAGCTGCCGCCGGTCCAGTAGTTGGGGTCGTCCTTGTGCGTCAGCGAGAACACGGAGATCTCGTGGCCGCGCCGGTGCAGGTCCTGCACCGCAGAGTAGTTGGTGTACTTGTGGGACACGAAGAAGGTGCCCTTGATGGAGCAGCCGTTGGGGTTCTGGCGCTGGCCGTTGAAGATGTCCTCGTACAGGTCGATGTTGTCCACGTTGACGGCGCCGTTGAAGGTGATGGTGATCATCTGGGGCACCTGCTGGGGCTCGATGCCGCCGGGGATGCGGGTTCCGTCCGCCGAGCAGAAGCAGTCGGGCAGGGCGCACTGTGTGGGGTCGCACTCGGGGGCCCGGTTGGGGTCCTCATCGACAGCTGGGGATGGGGAAAAACTCGGGTATTAGTCTTTCTGGTGGATTGAAGTTTATGGGGTGAGGTCTTTAAATTTGCTTAAAAAAAAACTACATACTACACAGTATTGCGTGAAATAAATTTATTTAATTCGGAATAATTCTCATTGAAAATATTCATCTAGTGAACCTTGCAAAACGAACTATTTAAATGTTTTCAAAAAGGTGCCCTCAAATGTAGGCTACATATTTTTTAACAGCGCAGACGGTTCCTCTATGTGGCTCTTTTCGCTCTCTTCAAAGAGTACACTCATTAGTTTGATAACATTACACAGAGAAAAAATTTTTAATATATGACGATCATTCTCATGAAATTTAGTATCTATAAATTTTGCAAGATCGCAACAATTTGACTTCCATTTCGAAGAGTTTGTAAGATTTCTGTCACATCCAGAGTACTTTTACTAACCTTTTCGATTTAGTAAATTTTAAAGGCAGGATAATGATACTAAACAAATTTACCGTCAATATATATCAAATATTTTCTTATTTTCTGTATATAATTTGAAAGATAACGCCAAACAGAATAGCAGGGAAAACTTACAGCAGGCGTTCTCGTCGGACTCGTCCTTGCAGTCGGACTTGCCGTTGCAGAAGAGCTCCTTATCCAGGCACTCGCCGTCGCCGCAGGACAGCTTGCCCTCGGGGCAGATGGGCTCATCCGTCTTCAGGATGGGCTTCGCCTTGCGCGGCTCTGCGGGGTAACACGTAATTAGATGGGATTCTTTGGCGGGGGTCAAAGCCGGGTTAGTGACAACAAATGTCTAAATTTCGAAATGAGAAGTATTTACATGAGTGTGATGGGTTAGACAGGTGGGGTTAGTCTCGAGCTGGGTTAGGGTTTGTTTCTTTCTTGGATCTACCAAAGTTCCGGAAGTCTAACATTGCTGGCTACTGTATGTACAGGTGTTGGTTGCCTGTTGGCCGACTGGTTTGTCTGGCTGGTTTGTGGTCGTCACACTTACTCTCTTTCTCGTCGCAATTGGTCACCTTGGCCTTCCAGTCGCAGGTCTGCTTGATCACGTCGAAGGCCAGCCCCGAAGGACACTGAATTTCTTTCAAACCCGACTTGGTACATCTACAAAATAAAGTTCATGTTCTGATTTCGTATTGGCGATGCTAGCTAAGAGAACTTTGGCTCCGATTCGGGGGACTCGGGATTATGCAACATGACTCGATCGATTCGGTTCGGGACTGCCGGTTTCCCGGTTTCCCGGTTTCCGGTCTCCGGTTTTAGTGACACACACAGAGAGGAACACACACAGGGGGTGAGAGACAGACAGATAGACAGGCACAGAGATAGAGGGGATGGATAGTAGGCATAGGATCGCGACTCGGGGGAAGTATCTTGAACCGGAGGCGTCCCAGCGGATTGAACTGGGTGGCGTCACTTACTCTCGAGCACATCGCAAGACTTCACATTCGACTTCCAATCGCAAAGTTGGCGCAGAACATCGAATGCCAGGCCGCCGGCGCAGCGAATCGGCGCCAAACGCCAAGTGCCATCTTCGCCGGCACTGTCGCACCTTTCGATACCGATACAAGAAGGTGCAAGAATACGTTTGTAGCTGTTGGGCTTTCGTGTGGGGGCTGTCAGCTTTCTCAACTGGACGATCGGACAAGCGGCCGTGGCCCGGGGTTCGGCTTACCTGTACACCTCGCGGCAGTCGCCGTCGGTCTCCAGGCGGAAGTACTCGTCCGCGGGACGGTCGGCGCACACCTCCTCGACGTCAACGCCCTCCAGTTTGTCCTGGCCATGTGCTGCGGGAGGGAAGGAGGTGGGTTTAGAACGAGATCGACGGGGATCAACCAAGACATATGACCACGCTTGTTTAGTTTCTAGCCAATACCAACATATTTCTAGTTCTATCTTTGGTGCGTTAGGATATTTTAGTGCCGACGATGTACTCCTTGGGATCAAGAGCTTACGTTCGATTTGATAAATCACTTGATTCCTGAGATGAGCTTAGTTTATGTAGGGTAGTGTATTCGGTCTCTGGAAATCAATGCAACTTGTCTGTGTTTGTTATCTAGGAAATCTGTACTAATGTTGGCGAAAAAGTAAATAATGCAGTATACCCTTCATAATTTCGGGTTCGTTATCAATCTATATAATCACGTTTTTTTTGGTATCTCCGTGATGGGTCCAGATTTCTGTCGGGCTCAAATGAATTTTTTACATATAAAGCATCTGGTTGATTAAAAATGTTTACATATTATCTGGCTATAAATATATTGCTTTCAAAATTATGGAACGTTTTATTTACAAATTCTTTTAAAATTAAATATTTAATTATTTCGGGTTATAGGAAGAGAAATATAAATATTGTGTTAAAGAGATGGAGGTAGGAAACAGAACTAGGTTTGCAATGACCGGAGACACTACCATAGATAATAGAGACTTATCTTAAAGTCATTTTTAAAGTTAAAATCGTGCTTAGAATAGACTTCCTAATAGTGAAAAATAACAAATTAGATGTTGTGTAACCACTCCCAATCATCGCATGATCGGCTTCGATTTTATTTTGATTGCAATGTTTCTTTGGCAACACTTTAGTTGTCCAAATTTTAGACTTCTCGTTGGTATCTTTATGGGTGCCACTAGTCTCGGCCGTTCTAGAAGCTAGTCGGTGGCTGAGGCCATTATAATGGGCCGCACCTCGCGGGATAACCGTTAGCTTACTCCCAGCACAACGACTTTCAACCGGTTTGGCCGCTGGTGTGGAAAGACGAGTACAACTTCTAGCCGACCAAAACCACTCTCGTTTTTGCCCGTAACAGTTTGTCTTCATCTCGCTCGGCTGAAATCGAAAGGGCAAACGAAAGCGGTGGAAGCTGCTTAAGGCGCAGATTCACATTCGTGCGGATACGGCTTTCTGGCCACCCGGGAATGCTGGTGGAGCGGATCGCAGCGAACCGCGTCTCCAATATCGGTTCGTCATGTAAGGTGTCTGCCCAAACGGGTTTGTGCATTGGCTAACCGCTGGCTATTGGAAACCCGTTTTCGGCTTAACATTAAAATGATATTGCATAAACAGCGACGGCGAGCCAAAAAATAATAACAAGGCGGAACCGATGGCAGTGCTAATTTCGCCTTAAGGCCAGCTTCGGTTTCGTCCTCGTGCCACAGATCAGTGTCCTTTTCCGCCCCTCTTACGTCATTGACTGGAGGGTAAGCTTGATCGATTGCATGCCGCTAATGACTTGGCCAACTCAGCCCACATCGTAGGACTTTTCAAGTTTATTTGCCTTGGCCAACGGCCAAGTGCTTTGTTTTTATTTGTTTTTCTTCGGCAGCCTTGCGAACAGTGGCGGAGTTTCCACCGCCAAAGGTCAACGCCTAACTCTAGGGGCTAGGTACTAGATGCTACGAGCTACGAACTAAGTACTAGGTGCAACCAGGTGCAGTACTCACCCACTGCCATGCAGAGGCACACAACGCTCAAAATCGGCCACCAACGCGCCATGATTGCTTCCAGAGCTCTCTGCGGACGAATTCGAAAGGTTAGCAACACAAATCACATGGATCTCAGGCGGGCAGAAGGTAGTACTAAGAAACTTTGGAAACGCTACTGACTTTGCCCAGACTCTGAGTGGGAATGCTTGGATCGAATGGAAGGAGTGGACGGAGGCACTCTTCCAATACACAGCCACGCTTACACTAGGTGTTGGCCACCAGCAACGGGTTCTATTTATCAAGCCGTGGTGTCTTGTCTGGCTCGGCGCCGTGGTGGGTTCCGGGCAGTCCACCACGGCGCTGCGCCTGCGCAAGAGCTTTCGTGGGGAAGCCCGGCCGACTTCGCGCCTTGTGGATCCCATTCGGAAATGCCAAGGTACGCGGGCGCCTCTTCGTTTCTTCGATGTGTGAAGAAAGGTTAATTAGCATTTGTAGGCGCAGGTGGTGGCGGGATCGGCCCGTGTTTACGACCGATTGTGCGGGGGATTTGATTCGACTTTTTTCGATTTCTGTTTCTGTTTTTGTCTGCGACTGCACCCCTTGGGCGTGTTTACTCCGCTAGTTAGTCATCCGCTTAGACATAAATCAAATCCGATTGGCCATCAATCTCTTTCTGCCACTGACCCTGAATTTCCGAGCCTTTTGTTTGACATCTGCGGCTTCGCCCTATCTCGGTTCTATCGATCTATTATAAGAAATCTCGATTTCGTAACTGTTTTTTATTTGTTTTCTTCTCTTCCCAAAATGTTTTCTTCTGCACGTTTATTGTCTAGTGGATTTTTATTTTCACCCGAACGGGCCGAGAATCCCAATTGGCCGGGGGCGAGGCCTCTTGATGCATACTAAGAGGGTTCGTTCGGTCGGGCCTGGAAGCTTCCCAGAGCCTCTGCAGCGATTATTGGTATGCCGATCGCAGCTGTCGCATAAAATTCTTGTTAACGTGGCTAAGACACTAAAAGGTTATTAAACCTCAGGCGACTCGAGTGTTCCAGCAAAAGAGGGACTTATTTCGAGTGTCGCTGAGTCACAGCGGTTAAATTTGACTGCACTCCCTGCCGAAGATCATGAGTTTTTTAATTAATGCCCAGCCGATGATGCCGTTGATAACTGTTTTGTTATGCCCTCTGTGTTTTCTTTTTACTTCATTTTTTGCACTCCCAATAGCTGTTATGTAAAGCAGATGGAGGAGATGCAGGCGCAGCAACAACAAGGCTTTAAGGGCCACATACGGCAGTTGGCTGGCCGACAGACTGCTGCCTGTTATTCAATAAGCCATCCAAAGCGGCTCCAAGCCCGAGAGTGCGAGCAAAAAGAAACAGCAACAAAACGGAGCATGCTTGCGGATATGAAGTTGCTGGGGACAACTGGCGGACACTCATGTGAGCGGTGGACACACACCGACCTCAGGAATCTTTAACGGAGGATACCAAGATACCGAAGATACCAATGTCTGCCAGAAAATACCAATAAATAGAGCATCGAAGAAGTGATGTTGTTGAGGAACAACAACAATAACAATTATTACTAACATTTGAGAAACTGGTTTCAATATCTAAAGTACATAGTGTACCTTAAGTTAACTTACTTAAAGTTTTTAAAATGTCAATTTTATACTTACACTCAAAAAAAAAACAGTATTTCGTGCTCGAATCAAGCATTTTTGGTAGCAAAACTTCGCCAAGCATGGAAAATACTGCTTTGAAGTACGTATTTTCAAGACCGAAAATACTAGGCTTAAGAACCTTTCGGTCTTCAATTAAGTATGAATAATTCTTTAATCTAGTTATATTTGGTCTAAAAACGAGAACGGTTTAATAATATAGTAAGAAAGTTGCAGGCATTATTTAAGGACGAATAATACTTAAATCAATGTACAAATATTATGTAATTAAACTGGAATTTAATTATATGCAAGTAGGAGAAAGAGGTATTGGATATTTCGCTTCAAATAAATGAGATATGTATATATCTGTATACAATACATAATATTTATATTTTAAGTTTACTTACGACTTTAGAATAAACTGTTGGGATTTATTTCTGTTTTCAGGCATTCATCTAAAATGTGCTCGATTTGAGAACGTTTTGAGCATGAACGTTCTTAAAATTGTGCCTTATCAAGACTGTTTGTACTTGTTTTAGCACTGTGTTTTCCCTGAGTACTATGAGGACTATGATTAGCACAATATTTATAATACATACAAATTTCATAAAACAACCTTTACATTGCCCTTAACCCTTATGAGAGAACAAATTGTAGTTAAAGAGATTCCTTATGGGTCCTAACTTAATGTGAGAAAATAATTGTATTATTAAGATATTTGTTATGGATCTGTTAGAAGCTTATAGTCCTAAAATAGCTTCATTAAATTTATTAATATTTATTAAACTCTGGAGAGATCAACTGATCATGAGTATCAAATCTGGCCCGAAGGCATTTTCTGCTTCACTTGGCCGCAGATCACTTGAGCGACAATCGGCCAACGGACAGACGAGACCCCGGAGCAGTGTCAATTAGGTTTTATTCGAGTGCGATCTAGAAGGAAGCGAGTGGTGGCGTGTTAATGCAATTTATTCGAGAATTGCCAGTACATTGTCCATACAGCACAGCATAGTTATTTCCTGAACTTGAAAACGAGTTCTGCCTGTCGCAAAAGAGAACATACGTCAAGTGAGAATGCAGAAAGGCCAGCATGGCGTATGAGTGTTATGCAGCGGGTGCGCCCCCGTGCAGTGGAAAATTCTCGGAATCGCCTCGGACCACAATTATACCTTAATTGCCGTGGGCCAATTTGGGTCCAGCTGGAGTGCCGGCGGTGAAGGCTGCCCGTTGGCACGAAGATGCCGCAAAAAGCGGTTCACCTTCCTGTGCGCGAAATGCCGATTGCAGCATTTTCTTAGTTACAATTAATATCAGCGCTGCGCTGGTGATATAATCCCTCAACCGCATCTCACCGAAAGCCAACAAAACTGCGATTATTATTATTACTTCTCGTCTTCTTCTTGCCGTTTAACCAACTGTTAAAACTGGTTTTTCAATTAGAGTGAAAATGTTGATGATATGATGGCACCCCAAAGCGGTGAGCAGATGAAGAGTGAAAATCGTTTTATTTTATCATCTTTTTTCCATGGGTTTTACGGATTTACATAATTTAGTTGCCCTCGATTTTGTCGATCGGTAGTTGTTGGCGCAGCCACCGCAGCCGCCGATGCGATTGTTATTGCCTTTGATTTGATTTAAATTTGTAAGCGCTTTAACCTTTTTGCGCAGCTGTCGGTGGCGCTGGAAAGGTCGTCGATTCGAGTTTTCAGAGTGAGTGACACACTTTTGACTTGAAAAGAGCCCAGCGCCAAAAGCTAAGCCAAATCAGCAACGCCCATGGGCTTTTCCATAGTCCTTCGACCAATAAAGCGAATTATTTTGCATACGAAATGAAAAGTCAAGCGTTTTAAAGAAGCCACCTGGCGGCGCTCTCGACTCACAAATGGAGATAACCAAATTTAGTTTTATTGTAATTTGAACATCTTTAATTCTGATTCATTTACATAATATATTGCGCTGTTAATAAAGTATTAAATGCACAAATAAAAAGCTGGAAAACGATTGCTGCAGAAAGAGGAAATAACAACTTTAAGACTCTCTAAAACTTAGGAATCTTGACCCATCAATGTTATCTTACAGATATAATAATATCTCCTGCATACTGCGCGATATTTATCAACATCTCAGTTAATTATCTATGGGTTGCTTTTGTTTAATTCGTACTGTTGTCTTTTTTTCCGAGAATATTGGGGTTACTTAAAAATATATTCGGATGTTCCGGTGGATTTGGTATTGATAAATCTCATCAAATTAAATATAGTAATTAATCACACTGAATTTTAAATAAGCGAATGCATATACAAATCCATCAAAGAACCATCTGCTCTTGTATAGTAATAATGTATACAGTGTATAACCCTATAAAGCAATCAATCATGATCGATAAAAGAAAACAAATGGTAAGTGTAATTACAGCTTCGGCGATCGGAATGCCATTTCGAAGCAAATGAAGGGGTTCTTGGAAAGCAGAATATTGAAAAGTAATAAACTAGAGAAAGAGGTTGTTTTGGGGGAAAAGAGAAATTGGTTTTGTTTAAGGCCGCGAAGCGGAATTGTTAATGAAGGAAATGGTGGCCAAGCCAATAAACCGGAGTCGAAGTGGAAGATGAGCCTGTGACTGTAGGAGAAATGCATAACCATAAAAAACACCAAAGCACGGGCTGCGTTGCATAACCCGCCCGCCCTTGCCCCGGACCGCCTCCGCCGGCTATATCTTCAGCTCCGATCGGTCGGGGGAGCGCTTAATTTATGGCGAGCCGGGAGCACCGAAGGCCTGCAGCCAGCAACGGACTTTCTTTTTGGTCGTCTTCAGCATGGGGCACATTGAATCCGATCTGTGCAGTGTTTGACTTGACTTTCAATTTCCATTTCCACTTCCATTTGAAAACTCATCAGCTGCGATCTGCTTTTTAGCTGTTGGCGCTTGCCATCTTCGTCATTATGCAATTATTGATTGCCACGCCGTCGGCGCCTCGAACTTTTCACAAATGGCCTGTCAAAATCCGCGATGTCTTCTGCTGATCACCTGCCAGCTGCAGCGAAGCCAACCTCTCAGCCCCACCACACACCTGGAAGCGATGCCGCATTGACGTCACCCCGCCGGTTGGCAATCTCTTACATGTTCCAACGGATCGAAAAGCAAGCCCCAGAACAAGGAAGCGTTTTCGAGAATCAAGTATACGACCTGGCTAGCGGTGGCGTCAACTTGTCGAACAGTGGGCTCAGTCGCTCACACTTTGTAAGAGCATATGCCAAGCAAATGTTAGCTACAAATCAATATTTAAACAACCCTCTCTATAATTATGCAGAGAATATGCCAACGCTTCGATAAAAATGATAGCCCTCCTTTTTATTCTGAATGAAACCGGCTCGACAAGCACGTTACTCTATATTTAATTGTGCTTATGAACTTGATGTTCTTGCAAACAGGATTAGCTAAGTAATTTCATTTTCTGCATATTTTATAATTGATCAATTCTGAATGCAATATTATTCGACAAGAAAGAAAGAAAGCGAGCCGTCAAGTTATATTCTAATTTTAGAGAAAATTATCATAACTTTCTGAATACCAAACAAAAGCAATGCCATTAATCAAGCATTAAGTTATCTAAAGCATTTGTTTAATTAAAGAATAAGAAAAACTTAAACAGATGTAGGTTAGATAAATCAAAAATAGGACTGTTTAAATGCTGAGACTGTAATAAGCTTATCTTTTGAATAAATAGTCAACCTTAGGAGACTTTAGAAGACCCAGCGGATAATAACGAAAACAAATAATTCTTCAGAAAGCATCGAATAAAGCCGCAGATTTGCGACGAAAAAACGTTACTTCTTTAGAAAATATCCTCTTCTACCCCATAAATAAATCCCACCTAAGTAACACAATTTAATGAATTCTCATATGAATCATACATCACATATGAAAAGTAAAAGAATCTGACTAAGCAAGACAATCACCAATTTTGATAGCAAGTATTAATTGATACGTTAAATAAAGGTCTCACATAACTGCTTTCGATTGTGAGACCTGTTACCAAATAGGTGAAATTAAATATATCTTATACCACATCTGTTTTTGAACGTGAGACCTCCAGCAAATACCTATAAAAGAACGCGCTCCATGCGCCGTGGCCCACTGTGCGGACCAGCCTACCTGCCTGCCTGCGCGTTGTCGCCTCGTGTGCAATTTATGCAAATCGCCCACTTTGCAACTAGTTCACTTACCTCGGCTGGCAAAAGTAAAAGTTTGCTCAGGTTACAATCGCACACACCTGAGCGCAGGGAACTCGTTTTTTGGGCCACTTTTGCGCCTCGGAGAGCCGCTTACCTTGATTGGTGATAAAACTTATTTATGCGGCGCAGTCGCACCGAAAGATACATACAACCGATCCGCATTTATTTATTTGGTCTGCAAAATGTGTAAGGCATATAAATATTATATGTATTCATATGTGCCTGGTATTTCCAGCCGAAATTTGCAATGCTTGAAATTAATTAGCAGCTTTTCGATTTGTTCGGTGTTGCGCAAAGCGCAAAGCGCCGCGGGCCAGTCGGGCCGCACCACATCGAATCTGAATAGGAGTCGCATCGCCCCGATCCAAGGCAGAGCCCAGCCCAAGAACCCGTTTGGCCATCTCCGGCCAAGTCAGTATCGGAATCGCCCTCTGCATTGATTTGTGCGCATACGAATTAGCAAATCTCGCAGCCGTCCATACTTTATGTCCGTATAATATAGACTAATATATCTAATTCTAGACCGGATCGACAGCGCGGGCGATCGGCGAAGGTGTTGGGCATTGGCTGTGCGAAGCGACCCAGTAAAACCAGTCTCGGCATAGGCGAAATTTACATATGAAATGCACATGGGGACTCCAGATGAAATCGAAACCGAGCACCGAAAACGCGTTATTGTTATTCAAATTCGTGTCTTTTTTCCCCGTCGGATAATTCCGAAACTGGTTAGTAAGTCAGTGGGTAGATGGCATACAAATTGGGCCGCGGGTTGTTTGCTCGGGCTTCTTGGAAATCATATTTCTGTTGCTAGCTAGACATTAGTATAATACTCACTCGTCGGCTGCGGGGAACAAAGGAAGCGGCATTGAGAAATCCAGCAGTTGTTTTCTTGATTTTAGTGGTTTTTTCGATTTTCGTTTTATTTTTTGTTTTTATTTAAATATACACATACAAATTAACGTAAAACTACAAAAAAGAGTGTAAACACAAGTTCGGATGTTGTGGCTTGCAGTTTTGAATATCTTTTGTTGGTTTTCTGTCGAATTTCAGCTTGATCTAACGTAACCGTAACACAGCAAAGACTCGCTCCTCGAAGTCAGTCAAAAAGAGTACACTCGTAAAGTCTTGCAGGAAACTCAGTAGTCGATAATCGCTCGAGTGGGTGTGTTGGGTTAGAGCTTAGGGTTTGGTGTGAGGAGTGGGCTCCAGTTGGGCCTAAGAGAGGGCTTGTGTTTGGGCTTGGGCTCGGGTGGGTGGAGGCTAAGACCGCTGACTTAGAAGAAACCATCGCCAGTGGGATCGCTGACCCATGGGTAGTTGTTGGGGCACCGGACGCAGGTCTGCAGGTTGATGGTCTCCCCGGGAACCTCCTTGGAGGTGAGCTTGCAGGTGTTGGGCACCCAGCAGGCGGGCTTGCCCTCGACCACGCACTTCTCCCTCCAGGGCTCGAAGTTCTTGACCTCGCTGATGGTGCGCGGGTTCTGCATCCACTGGATCACCTGGGTCATGGTCACGAAGTACACGTCGTTGTGGTTGGCCAGGATCTCGTCGATCCAGTAGAGGAAGGCGTCGAGGAACTCGGGGTTGTTCTTCAGCCAGGCGGCGTGGAAGTACAGGCCCAGGGGAGCGCGGTTCTGGTCGTAGTGGCGGTCGAAGTTGTGGTTCAGGAAGTTGTAGAACTGGTCGCCGGTCAGGATGTTCGAGCAGGAGTCCACCATGGCGCAGCCGGGCAGGTACTCATCGTTGGCGGGGTCCTCGCGGCGGTCCAGCTCGTTCATCACCATCTCCCAGACGGCGTGCGACCGGGTGGGGCAGCTCTGCAGGTTGCCGTGGCAGCGGTGGGGCATCCGGAAGTACATGGTGTAGGGCCATAGCGGCGGGTTCGACAGCGGCGCCGTGATGGTGGAGTCGTACAGGAAGGCCTGCTCCTCCATCATGGTGAACTGGTTGTTGCCGCCCACCCGCAGGTAGGGGGCGCGCACACCCACCACCGAGTTGTCCGTGATGTTGGCGAACTTCTCCGTAATGATCCTCATGCCGGCCATCTCCTTGGCCCAGTCGTCCACCGTGGCGTTCGACCAGAAGCGCTCCTCGTCGTTGTGCGTGATCGAGTGCACGGCGATCTCGTGGCCCTTTCGGGACGTCTCCTGCACCGCCGAGTAGTTGGTGTACTTGTGGGACACGAAGTAGGTGGCCTTGATGTCGCAGCCGTTGGGGTTCTTGCGGTTCTTGAAGATTTCCTTGTACAGCTCGATGTTGTTGTTGTTGATGGCGTCGTCGAAGGTGATGGTGATCATCATGGGCACGTCCTTGGCGGGCAGGTCGCCGGGGATCGAGGTGCCGTCCTCCGAGCAGAAGCAGTCGGGCAGGACGCACACGGCGGGGTCGCAGGGCGGGGCGCGGTTGGGGTCGTTGTCGATATCTGAAGAGATCATAGAGGTTGGGGTTGGGGTTAGGAGATTTCGGGATGGTTCTGATTAAGGTTGATCAAATGAAGTGTGTTTTTCGATAGAAGAGTTTTTTTTAAAGACGGGGAACCCATACCTAATAAATGAATTTATGCGAAGCATCTTAAGCATCTCCCCTGCCCCGAACTGAAGATGGCATTTTCCCAATAATCAATCAACAATCCCCCAATCGATGATCCCCGAGTTTTCTTTAGCTGATTTGCTATTGACAATTTGTATTCTGCGCGCGCTCACTTGGCAGCAAAAGTTCACTCAACTTTTCATATAAAATTCAAGCAATTAGCCAACTGTACAGAGGAAGGCGAAGGGGTTAGTTCAATGAACCGACGCGGTCTGGAAAAGCAATCAAGAGAGGTGGGAAAACCGAAACGCAAAGTGAATGGAAAATGTCTACACAATCCTCGAGTCGGTTTTTATATATTTTTCTTCATTATTATTTGGATTTTCTTGGGTTTGTTTTGAGCAACTCCAAGTGTTGTTAATCAAGCGAGGCTGCTTTGAAATGGAGGGAGCGTTGCTCATTAGCCGCGCCCTGCCCAAGCGGAGCCCACGCCACCCACGTGTGGGCCATTCGACAGTCGGCCAAATGCAAATGATGAGCGCTGTGGGCCAGCTCGATTGGTAAGCCTTGCACTTGCCGGCTGGTGCTGGCCAAACGGATCACCTGCGAAAGTTTCCGGAGGAATTCGCAGTAATTGTTTTGGCCGCTGTCTCATTTGGCATTTGCTTTTGGCCACAGTGAAATGGCAGCCGTCGTGCGGCATGCAAAGGCCAAAGCATTTGCTCGCTCTTTTTTATTTTGCCGGCTTGTCTCTTTGCTGACCTTTTTGTGCGGTGGCTCCGCTTTCTTTCCCCGCTTGTGCCCATTTGCCAATAATGTGTCGTCGAAGTCGGGAGTTATGTCATCCCGGACCGGTTCGGCATTCGGAATTCACTGCTCACCAGATGCCCTGGCACTATTGAGTCTTTAGGGCTGTGCTTTTGTTTATTTTATTTATTTTGCGGAGATTGGTGTGGGATACCCGAGTGTACGTAAGCTGGCTCATCATTACTGAAGAGGATGTTGCGAAGATAGAGATGGATTATGGTCGAAAGACAAGTCAGGCCAACTGAGGGTGTTCGATAAATAATTGTGGGGAATTTTGGTTGCTGAATATTGGCTTGGATTTGGCTGGATTTCCGAGAATCAATAAGGCCAAGTGAGAATCACTAATTTAAATCAGTTAACTCAGTGATTTAATTGAGTTCTTGGAAGTCTTTCTTGGAAAACAATAAATATTTATAAAGGAGTGGCATAACAATCTTCTTTAAATTGGGCATAATAATATACATGTTTTGTTATCAAATTAAAATAATAAACACATTTATAAATAAATTAAAACTTTGGTGTCAAGATATTGTGCTATTCATGGTATCTTGTCAATCATTTGGACTTGCAATAATCTTTTAGTGTGGTATATTATATTATATTCTGGCAGACCGTTGCCAAAAACATAATACATTTCACAACAGACATCAGAGGCAATATTGTCCCGACTTTCGATACTCTTATGACACCTTTATGGCCGTTGCCCAAGGAAATCCCTCTACCCGTGCTCCATTTACCAACTTTTCGGCGCACTTTCCTAGTTACATTGTCGCTGCCATCGAAAACTACGATGTATGACCAGCTAATCGCTCCTTTGATCGCCTGCCATTTGCTTTGGCTCCGGAGACGTGAGCTTCCTCATTGGCCCAAAGGCGAGTGGGCTAAACTTGGACTGGAGTTATTCAATTGTTTGCGATCTCGGGTCTGGCTTTATGCTCGGCTGGGCATTTCAAAAGCCGCCGCCGGCGGCAGGCAGAAGTGCAAATTCTCGCATTTTACGGATACCCATGGCGATTTGCAATCGCAGCTGGGATCGCTCAGAAGCGAGGTTGCTGGGGAGGCGGTTGATTTGTTTGGCATTTGATTAGCTCGTTAAGGCGGCGTTTATATGCCAGGTTGGCTCTCGAGAAATGTCGTCCAAATGCGAAGAACTACGATCGCAGACATATGTGTGGAGTAGCAACGGCTTGAGTTGCCTTTGCTATTATTATTACTATAAATTAGCTGCGGTTTTTACGCGGGCTGCGTCCGATCTTTTGTTGCTTTTATTAGTATTATTTTGTGTTTACGACTGCGTTTATTTTTCGCCTGCTTTTGGCTCGACTTTTGCGGCTTTCTGCAATTGGTAAAAATACGACCGCGGCTTTAAGCCGCTTATGTAAGGCTAATTTACACATGAATCGAACCACCTATGGAGCGGCACTTTGTTTTGCCTCGATTTGATTTCTATTAAGTCCAAGGTTAGCGCTATTACGATGTTGTTAATTAATGGCTTAATATTTTCCCATACGTGCTTTATTTTTCCCGCTGTGCATGTGAGCTGGCACCAACGGTGTCTGACATTTTGTTTCATTTCACACTTGACATTTCCACCCAAAAGGCGATATTCATTAGAGATCGGAGTTCCAGTTGGGGCCTGCGACTGGGACTGCGGCGGAGCTAAGGGCTTTGCGAAACCGGTTCGTGGGATCTGTGCAGCAGACCCGAATCCGTTGCATGTAGGCGTCATTGGAATCCCCAGACCCCTCCAAAAAGAAACAGACACTTGTGTACCGTTGTCAGAGCTTGTCGAGAGTGGAGTTTGGGCTTGGAGTTTGGAGTACTCCTCCTCCGCCGAGGTAATGTTTTTATGTCTTAAATGCCGTCAACCGGTTTTAAGGTGCGACTGGAATACCTGAATAATTTCGACTTGGCACCCGGCCAAATATAAACAGAGCCTCAGACAAAGATACATCGGATTTGGATAAGTCCGAGGAATGATATATGGGATCTAGCACTATAAGATCAATAATATGATAAATATGTTTGTATACATTGGCTTAAATCTGTCAAATCGGCATGAAAGAGTGTCGCCTTTTCCCTGCGCACGATTATAAGCCCCTTGAAGGCTTATTTTATTTGAGCCGATGGAGTAATAGCACTCAGCCTCGGGCTTTTGGGAAAGCCAATCCTACGAAAACACTTGGCGGCGGCTCACTTCTATTGACGCCCCCTCCAAATTGTGCTGAATCACAGTGACTTATTGTTGTCAAATGTCAAATATAATGAAAAAGTGCTCCAAAAAAGGTGAGCGAGTCATCATTGAGCTTACTTTGGGCCGCATTATCTGCTATTTTTGATCAATAGTTTTCGGTAATTCCATTTTATTGATCCTTGGCGGTAATGATGCTTAATGATTGTAATTTAGGTAAATTAGAGATGGTCATAAATCAAACTAAAATATACCAATGATAACAATATCCACTACCTCCTTACTCTTTTGTGGCGTTTCTAGTTGCAACTCTTTTGTTTCAGAATGTAGTACTTATATCGGTGAGGTACTCACCACAGGTGTTCTCATCGGATCCGTCCGAGCAATCCTTCTCGCCGTTGCAGAAGAGACCACGCTCAATGCAGTTTCCGTCGCCGCAGGCGAGGAATCCATCCTGGCACAAAGGCTCGTCCGTGTGCAGCAGGGGCTTAACACGACGCTCCTTGTTCTTGGACTTGCAGTTCTTCACAGACTCCTTCCAGTCGCAGGTCTGTTTCTCGATGTCGAAGTACAGACCAGCAGGGCAGCGAATGGCTTGCAGGCCCTGCAAGGAAAATAAAAAGGAACACTTAAACCGGAAGCCTTTAACCTGGACAATATGAATTATATGAATGGACAATATGAATGAATGCCTGCTTTTGACCAACACTTCTCGTAGTACTGTAATATCTTTGCTGAAGCAAGCTAAATAGTTTTTCAAATTTAAACGTAGTTCACGGACATAAAATAAATGATAAAATAATCTAAAGCTGTCTTACCGATGAGGTACACTGGATGACGTCGCGGCAGTTGTCGCCCTCGCCGGCCACCAGGCGGAACCACTCGCCGGCGTCCTTGTCCTTGCAGAGCTCCTTCTCGAAGGACTCCTCCTTCTTGGTCTCCTCGGTGGTGGCCTGTCGCCGGAACCTCAGCAGGGGATCGCTGTCGCTGGCGCTGGCTGCGAGTCGGAAAGGGGAAATGGAAGTGCAGCGTAAGTGAAAATCGAAGTGGAAGTGGAGGCAGCGAGCCGCTGGAGTTGCTAAACCGGAAGAATTTCCACGCGAATGTGGGTTGGGCCGGGTCCATGTCGCCACGGCCCGGCACTTCCTGTTACAAAGACACAGATACGGCTGGACTCGGCCGGGCTTATAGACATGGCATGCGGCCGGTCTGGTTGGTGCCGTGTTGGCCGAAAAAAAACACGTTTGGCATTATGAAATACGATGTCACCAGAGAACCGAGCGCAGAAACAGAAATATGCGAAGCACTGAAAGCATTCCGAAACTCGTTGCGCCTGCGCTTTAACTTTGACATTTTGCATCTCGCGACTTGGCAACAGGCGCACTCGACTTGGACTTCGAATACGAATCCGAGCTCGAATCCGAGTCCGAGTCCGAGTCGAGGGAGTTGCCGCATTTGCATAACGTTAATTGACAGCCCGCAGCGGCCAGTGTTTATGCTGCTTATGGCTTTAATCATGATCGATGGCCTGTCAAAGCCAACTCGATTCCGACCCGGGCTCGGATTGTTGGGATCTTTCGGATTGATCCGGCCAGAGAACTGCATTCATAGCGCTCAAATGTCAACCCGAGTGGGTTTCTCCGCGGCTCAAGGTGGCCGAGCACGCATACGTTTGGGCTCTGGGTCCCTTAAGAAAACGAAAGTTGTTTCCCAAACTAGTTGCAGCTGGGTCGTCCTTTTCGCTCGTTGCCAATCAAGGTTACCGCATTCACGTCTCGAAAACGGCTTTTCAATTTCGTTTCGATTTTCCTCTTTGTTTTTCTGCCTGGTTTGTGCTCTTTGCGCTATTGAAGGCCGAACCAGTCGAGCGATTTTAATTGATGTCTTGACAACTTCCGACAGCCAAATGCAAATTGCAGTTCAATAATTAAAACTTATGTCTACTACCTGAGGCCGAGGCCTGAGATGTGTGCCTCGGGGAGACCTTACCTTCGTTAAAGGCCGCCAGAGCCAGAACGGCAAAAACCACAAACAGTTTTGCCATCTTAAGCTGGACTTGGGACTCGATCAGTATGTGTCGCTGCACGGCTTCAGAGTTTCAGAGTTGGCTGTTTTTGGTAACACACTTTGGGTAAAACACACTTGTTTGGAGTGGACGGCGCAGAGCAGAGTTGTCCTTCCGATCGCTATCAAAGCTCCATTTACACTGTTTGCTACGATGCCGCGCACAATTTCTCGAACCCCTCTGACACCAAAGCCCCAGACGAAGTCAAATTTGCTTCTTTTATTACACGGCGGCGGCGGCGACGTCTCTTTCGTGATCTGTGGTGGGTTTCGGGGAGCTTTCCTGCGCCTCCGACGGCGATCGCTGGTCGGTCGTGCCAACAGAGTCCACAAAAGCTCGAGACCGCTGTCGCTGATCGCTGATCACTGATCACCTGGCAAGCCCGGCTTTTCGCTTTCTGCCGGAGTCTGTGTGTGTGTTGCACAAGTCTGGGCCCGGTCGTGACCGGATCGGGTTGAGCAGCAGAGAGAAGTGCGGCACGAACGCGATCCCTCTTTATATGCAAAATGGTGGCGGCTTTCGACTCGCCCTGCGAGGTGAGAAGTGGAGCCGCCTTTGTGGATTCCAAGTGTGCGAGGTTGGAGCACCTCCCCGGCTTTGGGCCCGTTGGCCACCGTGCGAATGGCCCCATCGACCATATTGGCAGATTCCAGAACTTGTGAGGGGCCTCTCGACTGCCTTCCAACTCCCGGGACTAGCCCTCCATTCTTGGCGCTGAGTGTTGGATGTGTGTCAGGCCAAGCACTCCGCCTGGGCGTGCCCACACACTCACACGGTCGCCAAAAATGCATTTTGATCATCCTACGAGCCCGCACTTGCGTATTTATGAGTTTGAGAATCTCTACAGACGGGGTACCCTAACTGTTCAGTGCACTTGGTAACAGTTCGTCCACAGTGCATATGATTGATACTGTTGCGTGGTATTGCGAACAGTAAGCTTAGAACTCCTTACATATGCGATCGTTTGATCGTATGTTCCGTATTATCCCCCTTAATAGTCAGGCCAGACATCCGGCTCACCTATCGTTTGAAAATAAATAGCACCTTTAAGAAAGTTGCTACAAAAAGACAATAAGTATCCCACCGTCTGAGTTTGTGATTAAAAGTCTTTCCGGTTTTTCTAATATATAAGTAGGAAGTAGAAGACTTATTCCTGCAAAGGTCAACAGCCAACAGTTGATAAAATTTTGTATTACAGTTTGTAAAGTAATATTAACTTATTTTAAAAAGTATTATTAAGAAACGTGAGTGCAAGTCCCTTATAATGAAGAATTTTGAATTTCATTCAAAGCAAAGCAGAGGGTACTATTTTTCTAAATAAACATTCGAGTTCGCTTTGCTAAGAGAAACTTTAAGAAACATCTTTCGATTTTGTTGTATTTTGACGGCTGAGTAGTTCCTCGCCGTCGTCTGGTCGTTCCAATTTAAAAGCGGTTATTTTTTCCCCGCAGCGACCTTGATCATTTTAAAGCCAAATTAAAGCCATTTATGGCCCACAGAGTGATACGTCGTGGCCGACGACTGCTAACTGACAGAGAGGCGTCTTAAGGCGTGACGAACTGCCACCAACTTGAGCGTTGTTTCTGCTTTTTGTCCGCTGGCGGTGGCTTCAACTCTAAAGTGTGCCAAAGTGTTTTGCCGTTCGGCGAGAGACCTTTCTGAATTGTCATTGTCTATTTCTGCCACTCTTGACATTTGCATAGAGGAGTAAGGCTGACTGCCGGACCCTCTGACTGCCGGACGGCCGGACCGCCGGACTGCCAACTGCGACCGCTTCTGGCCTGGCTTGCCTCTCGGTTTGAATTTCCAATTAAGATTAAGTAAAATAAGTCTTTGGCTTGGACGGTTTCCGCCTCAACGCATACGCATAACATCTGCCTGATGAAATTTACGTCAATTGGAGAACCTGTTTTCCGTTTCATTAAAATGTTATCATCTCGTTTCAGCGAATTCTTGCAAAATATTCAATGAAATTCATGCTTAAAACCGCAAAATTTAACGATCGGCTACATTTATAAGTTCCCAATTACTGGGGAACCACTTGACCTTTCTCTTTTGTAGGTGCATTTTTTAGCTTTTCTATTCATCTATCACAAGACAAGCGGATTTCTTCTTACTTTTTACTATTTATTTGTATAGCCTTACAGGAGGATATGCTTTCAGTCAGACGTTTGCAACGTACCTCGTAAAGTACACATACTCGTATATAATTTTTATCAGCATAACTACATGAGATGATCTAGCCATGACGGCCTGTCCGTCCGTCTGTCAGTCCTATGCAAACTAGGCTCTCAGTTCCAAAGCTATCGAGCTGAAACTTTCCCAAAAGTCTTCTTTCTTTTGCAGGTAGTATATAAGTCGGAACCAGTCGGATCGGACAACTATATCTTATAGCTCCCATAGGAATTAGTGCCCAATTTCGATTTTAATTTTATCAAAGTCATATAGCTGCCATAGGACCTATCGGAAAATTGGTGGGAAAATAATAAAACAAATTAAAGCTTTGGTGTTTTTGTCATATTATCTTATAATATTGGGAATATCATTTTTTATATTTTTAAGAATTTCGAATTCGATTTATTAAAAATCGAACTACTCTAACATATAGATTTAAAAAAAAATGATCTGAAAAAAAGAAAGCAACAATCCCTAAAAACTTGGCATGGTGTTACTAAAGTTGATTATTTGTTATAACTGCAAGGGTATACTTCTTTTCTTGTTGTCATATAATCTTATACTATGGGAATATAATTTTTGTACTTTTAAGAATTTCGAATTAAATTTAATTTAAATAGTAGTAAACTAGTAAAATTACATGACTTACGAAAGTAACTTCTTTGTTCTCTTAGATTTAACAGAATTGAGGTAACAATTTTAGATGTGGGTGGAAAAACGACAGACGAATTTGTGCTATGTTGGCTTGATCTTAACTATTGATTTTAACTATATGTTAAAGATGTCCGATGCTTACAGTTCCTTGAATAACAAAAATATCCTACACAGATAACATTTTAAGTGAGACTAGTTTTCGCTAGGAACGGCACACTAACCTTACTATCTCCACATCCCGATAGTACTAAAAAAGAATTTACATATTATATATTATATATATTAGTATATTAATATATATATTAGTCTGCGATGCATCCTTTAAAAAGTTAAACATAAATACCATACTCATAAAAGCGCAAAAAATGTACAGTAAGCTTTTTGAAACAAAAAAAATGTCGTTACGTGACATGTCGAACGTGACACAATTTCCGTTGCGTACGAAATCGAAATTTCAACAATTCAAATCGAAATTTCCATATCAGCCATGCAACACCCATTTTCAAACTGCCCCCTTGTCTGATTTAAAATTGTAGGATCAAAAATTTAAATTATAGTTTTATGTACAAAAACTAATTTCATGGCATGAAATCCGTAAAGAAAAGTCATAAATAATTAAGGTAGACCACAATATTGGGGCAACTCCAATCATTGTCTTAAAAAAAACATATTTAATCAAAACAAGAGGGAACACTATAGTCGAGTGCCTCGACTATCAGATACCCGTTCCTCAACTTTAGAGGCAAAAGAGAAAAGTTTATATATTTAAGCAGCTGTGACATTGTAAAAAGCCACCTACCCGCTTTTTGGGGGCGGCAGACGGACCTTAGTGTTTTGGCCGTTTGTGGGCGTTGGAGTGGGCGTGGCAAACGTTAACCGAAAACACTTCCTCCTATCTGTTACATACTTTCTGATCTCGTATACCTTTTTACTTTCGAGTAAGGGGTACAAAAACTTTGCAAGGTACTGAGAAATTACATTTTTCCAAGATATTTAAATTTGGCCCAAAAAATGTGAATAATAATGTTGCATAATAACATGTTTTACAATTCAATAAATAATAATAGAGATTATAGTTGTGTAAACAGTTTATTGGTTTCGTAGTTTTTGGTTATTTATACAATTTTTCCTTGTACACATAAAATAATTATATCTAATGTATTCTTAACTAAGGCTCCTGTCAAAATAACACAAGTCGACCAAAATTTGTTTTTCCATTATGAAAAACCAAAAACTTTCTAAAATTACTTTTCTCTTAGACTGCTGGTTGTTTTATTTTCATCGACCAGTGTAATTTTGTACATTTATTTTCTGTGACTTTTAAATTGGTACGTAAACTCGTTTCAGATGCATTTGTTCTCATGGAAGATCTTGATCATACCCATGTCGATATTCCTAACAAAAATAGCTCCCTTATAATTTCTATTGTTCTCTGATTCTCGCTCTGCCTTATATCACACACTTAATATCTTTTGTTGCAAATGCAAATTGCATTCTTAGTGTGAGAGCCCCTTAGCAATTGACTTTTGCAGAAGTGACAAGTATTTGTAAACTAATATGATTTTGTAGTTTTGATCTGTACAATTATTGACTTCATTAGTTAAGGAGATGGGTTTAAGTCAAGAATTGAATTCAAAACAAATCTTCGAAAGTGAAAATCAGAACATTCCTAACTTTTGTAAAAATAGCAGCTGCTTTTGGAATTTCTCATGGGTACGCACGTTATGGTTACGTTATGGTTAATCTTATCTTGGTTGAAGTGCTTTGGCAAACTAACAAACTAATAAAAAAAGCTAACAACAAGTTCAACTACACACATAAAGCTGACAAAAAACAAAACAGAACGAAGACACCCAGTTACTTCATAATACTAGAAAGGCTGGTGTAACCACTGTTGGCCTGAACGGGCTCCTGCTGACGTCCGCAACGTCCGCAGCAGCAAATGCTCTTTACCACATCCAGGAAACTCGTCTGGTCAAAGTCGTCCAGATCGGTCATAAAGACACCGGAACTGATGTCCTCGGCTGTGCGGGTTCCAACAAATGCCTTGAGATCGGTGGTGGGAAAACCATCTTTGTAATACGCTTTAATCGTATCGTAGGCATCCATGATGACGGCAATGAATAGCGACAGGACTACATAAATGTACAAGGATATGAACGAGTACAAGTAGATCTGGCAGAACCACCACAGCCAGGTGGCCTTGCTCGAAAGCGTGGCGAAAGTGGCGAACATATCATCTCCGTTGATCAGCGCAAACAAACACTCCGATGTTGTAGCCAGCGATCGGAACTTCATGTGGTAGGGTCCCAGAATCAACCAGCCGCAAAAAACAAATCCCGCGTAGATCAACAAGGCGGCGATGAGGAAGCGTAAAATCTTTGGCGCCGCCTTCTTCAGCGTCAGTATCACAACGTTGTAGGTTTTGAAGAAGCCAAGGTATCGCAGCACGCCAAACCATACCAGCAGGTTGCCGATTCCCAGGAAAAGCGAACATGTATCCCATTGATCCACCACCAAGTACCTTCCCTCGATTTGCTCTTTTAAAGCTGATCCGATGATCAAAAGGACGTCATTAAAGATTATCATGATGTACCTGTGATATGTAATATATAATATGTATTATAGACTAGATTTTTTACAGTTGGTTTTCGGTTTACACCAATTATTATGAATTATTTGCGATACGCTCTTGTTTTAGCAAACAATTTAAGTAAGTCCAATGTCGAGATAACAATAAAAATTACTTAAAACATAAAGATAAAAACTCACCAAAAGTTAACAAACTCCAGGCGGCCATCGAAACTCAGCTCCTTGCCAAAATGCGATCGGAAAAAGTTGACAGTCGTACACCTCAGGAGGTAAGCTCTCCACAATGCTCTTGTGCATAGAGCAAACGATAATGCGCAGGTCAGAAGTACGAATATATTGAGTACGCTCCGCAGCATGGAATCAAAATTGGCCTCCGATATAAAGTCAGTGGCCCCATGGCACTTTAGTCGCGTCGCCTCCGCATCCAGTGAGAGCAGCATCTGCCCGTCGTGGTCTCGATTGTTAAACATTATGGAAATGTCAAAACGAAAGCAATCGGGAGCAGACAGCGGGCCACCGTTGGCCTTAAAATTCACCGTTTTTATCTTAAATGTCAGCTGTGCGGAGACGAGTGATGCGAAATTGACCTTCACGTCGCGCTGTTTGAGGTAGTTTTCTACCCCAATGGCTGTCACGTTCGGCGGTAGGCTCTCGCACACCTCATCGATATGGGGATCGAATATGTAGGACTCGTTGAATCCGAAAATGGTGCCTTCTCTGTAATTCTGAAGGCACAACTTTAGCGGCGGCATGGTGTTGTTGGGCGTGGGGTAGTCGTAAGGTCCAATCGATCGGCTTACATTGGCATAGCCATCGACGGCATACTGTACAGTGGCGAAAAACTCTGATTTTAGGTATAGCGCAAAGGGACCAACCGCAGGCGGATAACTCTCCACTTCCCGGGAAGAGTCCCAGCCCCGCAGGAAGAGATGCGAGAAGGCAAATCGGTTATCACCCGTGTAGTTGATGTGGTTATACCGCGAGTGGGCATTTTTTAGCTTTTCTATTCATCTATCACAAGACAAGCGGATTTCTTCTTACTTTTTACTATTTATTTGTATAGCCTTACAGGAGGATATGCTTTCAGTCAGACGTTTGCAACGTACCTCGTAAAGTACACATACTCGTATATAATTTTTATCAGCATAACTACATGAGATGATCTAGCCATGACGGCCTGTCCGTCCGTCTGTCAGTCCTATGCAAACTAGGCTCTCAGTTCCAAAGCTATCGAGCTGAAACTTTCCCAAAAGTCTTCTTTCTTTTGCAGGTAGTATATAAGTCGGAACCAGTCGGATCGGACAACTATATCTTATAGCTCCCATAGGAATTAGTGCCCAATTTCGATTTTAATTTTATCAAAGTCATATAGCTGCCATAGGACCTATCGGAAAATTGGTGGGAAAATAATAAAACAAATTAAAGCTTTGGTGTTTTTGTCATATTATCTTATAATATTGGGAATATCATTTTTTATATTTTTAAGAATTTCGAATTCGATTTATTAAAAATCGAACTACTCTAACATATAGATTTAAAAAAAAATGATCTGAAAAAAAGAAAGCAACAATCCCTAAAAACTTGGCATGGTGTTACTAAAGTTGATTATTTGTTATAACTGCAAGGGTATACTTCTTTTCTTGTTGTCATATAATCTTATACTATGGGAATATAATTTTTGTACTTTTAAGAATTTCGAATTAAATTTAATTTAAATAGTAGTAAACTAGTAAAATTACATGACTTACGAAAGTAACTTCTTTGTTCTCTTAGATTTAACAGAATTGAGGTAACAATTTTAGATGTGGGTGGAAAAACGACAGACGAATTTGTGCTATGTTGGCTTGATCTTAACTATTGATTTTAACTATATGTTAAAGATGTCCGATGCTTACAGTTCCTTGAATAACAAAAATATCCTACACAGATAACATTTTAAGTGAGACTAGTTTTCGCTAGGAACGGCACACTAACCTTACTATCTCCACATCCCGATAGTACTAAAAAAGAATTTACATATTATATATTATATATATTAGTATATTAATATATATATTAGTCTGCGATGCATCCTTTAAAAAGTTAAACATAAATACCATACTCATAAAAGCGCAAAAAATGTACAGTAAGCTTTTTGAAACAAAAAAAATGTCGTTACGTGACATGTCGAACGTGACACAATTTCCGTTGCGTACGAAATCGAAATTTCAACAATTCAAATCGAAATTTCCATATCAGCCATGCAACACCCATTTTCAAACTGCCCCCTTGTCTGATTTAAAATTGTAGGATCAAAAATTTAAATTATAGTTTTATGTACAAAAACTAATTTCATGGCATGAAATCCGTAAAGAAAAGTCATAAATAATTAAGGTAGACCACAATATTGGGGCAACTCCAATCATTGTCTTAAAAAAAACATATTTAATCAAAACAAGAGGGAACACTATAGTCGAGTGCCTCGACTATCAGATACCCGTTCCTCAACTTTAGAGGCAAAAGAGAAAAGTTTATATATTTAAGCAGCTGTGACATTGTAAAAAGCCACCTACCCGCTTTTTGGGGGCGGCAGACGGACCTTAGTGTTTTGGCCGTTTGTGGGCGTTGGAGTGGGCGTGGCAAACGTTAACCGAAAACACTTCCTCCTATCTGTTACATACTTTCTGATCTCGTATACCTTTTTACTTTCGAGTAAGGGGTACAAAAACTTTGCAAGGTACTGAGAAATTACATTTTTCCAAGATATTTAAATTTGGCCCAAAAAATGTGAATAATAATGTTGCATAATAACATGTTTTACAATTCAATAAATAATAATAGAGATTATAGTTGTGTAAACAGTTTATTGGTTTCGTAGTTTTTGGTTATTTATACAATTTTTCCTTGTACACATAAAATAATTATATCTAATGTATTCTTAACTAAGGCTCCTGTCAAAATAACACAAGTCGACCAAAATTTGTTTTTCCATTATGAAAAACCAAAAACTTTCTAAAATTACTTTTCTCTTAGACTGCTGGTTGTTTTATTTTCATCGACCAGTGTAATTTTGTACATTTATTTTCTGTGACTTTTAAATTGGTACGTAAACTCGTTTCAGATGCATTTGTTCTCATGGAAGATCTTGATCATACCCATGTCGATATTCCTAACAAAAATAGCTCCCTTATAATTTCTATTGTTCTCTGATTCTCGCTCTGCCTTATATCACACACTTAATATCTTTTGTTGCAAATGCAAATTGCATTCTTAGTGTGAGAGCCCCTTAGCAATTGACTTTTGCAGAAGTGACAAGTATTTGTAAACTAATATGATTTTGTAGTTTTGATCTGTACAATTATTGACTTCATTAGTTAAGGAGATGGGTTTAAGTCAAGAATTGAATTCAAAACAAATCTTCGAAAGTGAAAATCAGAACATTCCTAACTTTTGTAAAAATAGCAGCTGCTTTTGGAATTTCTCATGGGTACGCACGTTATGGTTACGTTATGGTTAATCTTATCTTGGTTGAAGTGCTTTGGCAAACTAACAAACTAATAAAAAAAGCTAACAACAAGTTCAACTACACACATAAAGCTGACAAAAAACAAAACAGAACGAAGACACCCAGTTACTTCATAATACTAGAAAGGCTGGTGTAACCACTGTTGGCCTGAACGGGCTCCTGCTGACGTCCGCAACGTCCGCAGCAGCAAATGCTCTTTACCACATCCAGGAAACTCGTCTGGTCAAAGTCGTCCAGATCGGTCATAAAGACACCGGAACTGATGTCCTCGGCTGTGCGGGTTCCAACAAATGCCTTGAGATCGGTGGTGGGAAAACCATCTTTGTAATACGCTTTAATCGTATCGTAGGCATCCATGATGACGGCAATGAATAGCGACAGGACTACATAAATGTACAAGGATATGAACGAGTACAAGTAGATCTGGCAGAACCACCACAGCCAGGTGGCCTTGCTCGAAAGCGTGGCGAAAGTGGCGAACATATCATCTCCGTTGATCAGCGCAAACAAACACTCCGATGTTGTAGCCAGCGATCGGAACTTCATGTGGTAGGGTCCCAGAATCAACCAGCCGCAAAAAACAAATCCCGCGTAGATCAACAAGGCGGCGATGAGGAAGCGTAAAATCTTTGGCGCCGCCTTCTTCAGCGTCAGTATCACAACGTTGTAGGTTTTGAAGAAGCCAAGGTATCGCAGCACGCCAAACCATACCAGCAGGTTGCCGATTCCCAGGAAAAGCGAACATGTATCCCATTGATCCACCACCAAGTACCTTCCCTCGATTTGCTCTTTTAAAGCTGATCCGATGATCAAAAGGACGTCATTAAAGATTATCATGATGTACCTGTGATATGTAATATATAATATGTATTATAGACTAGATTTTTTACAGTTGGTTTTCGGTTTACACCAATTATTATGAATTATTTGCGATACGCTCTTGTTTTAGCAAACAATTTAAGTAAGGCCAATGTCGAGATAACAATAAAAATTACTTAAAACATAAAGATAAAAACTCACCAAAAGTTAACAAACTCCAGGCGGCCATCGAAACTCAGCTCCTTGCCAAAATGCGATCGGAAAAAGTTGACAGTCGTACACCTCAGGAGGTAAGCTCTCCACAATGCTCTTGTGCATAGAGCAAACGATAATGCGCAGGTCAGAAGTACGAATATATTGAGTACGCTCCGCAGCATGGAATCAAAATTGGCCTCCGATATAAAGTCAGTGGCCCCATGGCACTTTAGTCGCGTCGCCTCCGCATCCAGTGAGAGCAGCATCTGCCCGTCGTGGTCTCGATTGTTAAACATTATGGAAATGTCAAAACGAAAGCAATCGGGAGCAGACAGCGGGCCACCGTTGGCCTTAAAATTCACCGTTTTTATCTTAAATGTCAGCTGTGCGGAGACGAGTGATGCGAAATTGACCTTCACGTCGCGCTGTTTGAGGTAGTTTTCTACCCCAATGGCTGTCACGTTCGGCGGTAGGCTCTCGCACACCTCATCGATATGGGGATCGAATATGTAGGACTCGTTGAATCCGAAAATGGTGCCTTCTCTGTAATTCTGAAGGCACAACTTTAGCGGCGGCATGGTGTTGTTGGGCGTGGGGTAGTCGTAAGGTCCAATCGATCGGCTTACATTGGCATAGCCATCGACGGCATACTGTACAGTGGCGAAAAACTCTGATTTTAGGTATAGCGCAAAGGGACCAACCGCAGGCGGATAACTCTCCACTTCCCGGGAAGAGTCCCAGCCCCGCAGGAAGAGATGCGAGAAGGCAAATCGGTTATCACCCGTGTAGTTGATGTGGTTATACCGCGAGTGGGCAAAAAGGCACAGTTGCATCGTCACCAAAAATATTTTTACAATCTGAAAATGTAAGGAGGCAAAGGTATATATTTTCATAAATTCATTAAACGTAGTTTAGAATACAAATTGCTTAGTTCTTATCTGCTTCTGCCGCAAACGTTAAACGCTTATATAGTCGGCTGTTCAATAATTTAGAAATCTTATCTATAAATAAATGCCAAATTATGCTAGGGCATGCGTCATTGGGTATCTGCAGCGAAATCTGTTTTAGACCAATCAAGGGTGAAAGTGGAAACTTCTACCCATTGCGCCTTAGTCATTTAAAAAATTCACATCGAACCTCGCACTCAAAAAACCCCCTATAATAGAACATTTATCTCAAATTGAACAAGTTTTAAAACTTGTACGAGTGCGCCTACACGCCTTTTCTGGTCATAAAATACGTAAAATTTCCTTCGCTTTATTACATATTGTTCTAACTATAGTAGAACCTCCAAGATAAGGCATCGATAAGAACGGAGGGGGCTTAACAATGCAAGCAAGTGTGCTGACTATACCTACTTTACATTCTCAAAACTAGGCAAACAACAAAGCTTGCAGAAGGCTGATTAAAAGCGTTTGTAAGTTAAGTTAAATGCCTAAATAAGTGGTTCGGATGTGTCACCCTAGTTCCGCCCCCAAGCCCCGCGTATCACGCGACATTAATTATATGGCTTTATATCCAGATGTGAATCGCCGGGTAAACCGGATGTGAACTCACTTGCACAACGAACTTGTAGGGAAACTTTCGCTTGGCCTGCCACTTCTCGATGGGATTCATGAAGAAGAACTGCAGCTTGCGCCGCATTCTCTCTTCTTGGTACGATGCGGCCGAGGATCCGGGGAACTCCGGCTGCTCCTCACGTCCATCCACAGAGGGCGGAGCAGAGCCACTGCCTCCAGACACGGGCATAGGCACCACCGGTGCCACCGGAGTGGACTGCATCTGCACCTGGCGACGCAGGATCCTGGTGTTCACATACTCCTCCTCGCTCTCCGGAGACTGTTGCTGCTGCTGGGCAGCCTCGTAGCTGTCCGTACGGCGCTTCACGGCCGGAGCTGCCGGGGCTCCGGAGCCGAAGCTCTGCATCTCGATGTGCTCCTCCTTCGTCGCGAGGTCAAATCACCTGCGTTGTTGCTCTCCGTGCTATCTTTCCTTTGCCCGTCCAGTCGACATGCAAAAGAAGAATCTGCACAGGCCAACAAGCAATCGGAGGAGGGGAGGTATGTATACAATTGTTTGGTAATTAAGGCGCGACTCTTGCCAGCGAAATTAAATTAAATACTGGCCAAAAGACCAAGAGAATTGCTTTGTTTTCAATAGAGCTGGGACACTAATCGATGTGAATTCGATACCACCAATGTTTATAAAATTGTTCCAACATCGATATTTTCTGCAAACATCGATTACTTTCACTGCCAAGGGCCTGTTCACACTACGAGCCTCTGTTCAAAAGTCACGACAACCGCTTTTTCTTACCCTGTTAACACTTGAGAGTCACAAAAAGTGCCAAATTGCCCATTCATAAGGTCATTTCTTACATGCCCTTATAGTTATAGAGGTCCTACTCTCAACCTATCATAAGATTGAGTTGAGGCAAATAGAGACAACGAAAAATTAGTTTTCACAAAATATCGTGGAGCGCATAAGCTCCAAAATGTATTACTCATACGCACTGTTACCTTTGATAAAATACTTGATTTTAATTTCGCTGGTGTGATACGTGGAAGCCATTTCATACTTAGTTTCTGGAATACCCCTAGCTTAGCTGATAATTCTTTATGAAATACTTTAATTATTTAATTATTACTTAATATTCGTTCATTTCAGAACCATTGAGTCGTCAATGTGTCGTGCTTGCTTGGGGAACTCCGAAAATATGGTCAATATTGTGTGCGGGTTCATTGCAGAAATGATTTTTAAGTGCACCGACCGTAAAGTTGAAAATGCCGGTGTATTCCCCAAAACTGTTTGCGCAACCAGTGTGGAGGATGCGAAATACGCATTCTAGATTATTGAAACATGCGAGAGAAGCTAGAAGAGGAACTCGAAAATGAAGAAAGACAATCGAAGAAGGCGAATCAAAGGGAGTCAAAGTCCCAGGAAATAACTGCGGATCAGATCAGAGCGATTCTTATGATGCGCTCGAGGGGAGTTAAGATGAATGAATCTGATGAATTCGGCGGAGATGATTGTGACAAGTGTTTGAAGACCTATTCTATTAAATAAAAACCTATTCTATTAAATCACTTTCGAGTCCACAAGGAAAGGGAAACAATTAGTTGCTTTCACAGCTCAAAAACGTTTAAGTGTGCACTTCCCATACATATATTGCTGCCCAATACTCAATTCTTCAGGTTTATTTGCGAGATCACGCTGGAAAACGACAGTTAAAGTGTTCCCAGTGTTCGAGGATCGTCAATTTCCAAAGCACTTCTAAGTGGCACATGCTGACACACACTGGAAACGGTCGTTTAAGTGTTCCCATCGCCCAAAGGGCTATGCCCGTAATTCCCTTATACAGGTTCACTTTCGAACCTACACAAACGAAAAACCATTCAAGTGTACTCAGTGCTTTATCCCGGAAATCTACCTTGCACATGCGATCCCACACAGCAGAAGGACCATTCGAGTGTTCCCAATGCTTGAAATCGTTCAGGCAAAAATCCAAGCCGACAAAAATAACATTTAATCGCAATGCTTAAAGACATATTAAATGAATTCTTATCTAAACCAACAATTGCTAACGCATCCAGGAAATGGCTATTCAAATGATTATTATGATTGATTACTTGATGAGCTTTCGAACAGAAAATCATCTTCAGCGGCGCATGTCATTGCACACGGGAGAATAGCTGTTCGGCCGTTTGAGTACTTTCATGTTGTTAGGGACGATTTCAGAATAAAGTTTCTTGTAAATATTATATACAATCGGGCAGGAAAAAGTAGAGAACATGGGCTGTTTGAAACTCTCGGAAGTCCTTGCCCCCAAAACGCCCCTGTTTTCACCACGAGAATCCAAGAGCTCTTAATAGTTTCATGTTTGTATTTATATATGGCAAATTTAACAAATTTTCTTTTAAAAATATACATACATACATACAGCTAAAACACCACGAATCGGGCGCCTTTCTCGCACTGCTTTGCTCACAATTCCATTATTCAATTAATTAAAAGTATTCATTTAGTTGTAGAGACTTAAACATTACGTACAATCACACGCACTTAACTACGTACTAGCAAAACACATTGATACATTACATTTTCCACTCTCTTATTGTTTTTCGGACATATAAATTAACTAGTTTCTCTTTAAGCATAATTTGTTTGCTGCAGCGCACGTGGTATATGTAGAAAGCAAAAATTTCGATTACATTTACATAAAATATTTCTTTTTGATTCTCATCGTCGTATAAATATGTGTGTGGTCGCGTGTGTGTTACATTTACAAACGTACATTAAGGTGTGTATTTTATGTAAAACAATAACTAGTCTGAAGACCTTGTGACTAGACGGTTTTTTCGGCTTCTCTAAAATGTATGTATGTAGAGTAATCAAATATATGCTACGTATGTATGATTTTCGCTGCAGCTTCTGCTCGCTTCTACTTGGGGATCGCAGGACTCAAGTCCAAGTCGAATTAAAATAGTTCAGAATCCCAAGGGACATTCGCAGTTCTGAAATGCCAGGGCGATCAAGGGTTTAAGAACAGGCTGGCATATGTTTATAGGTGAAGGACCTCCAACACAGACACACAAATCGTTCGATCAATACCAACTACAATACATAAAACAAAGAAATAAGCCAAAAGACGATCGTTTCCTGCTCGACACGGTTCCTGAGTAACTTTTCCACCTCTCTCATTCGGCTCATCCAGCTCATCCTGGTCATTCTGCTCCTCCTTTCTTAGTTTCTACTCTGCCTCCTCGATATCCCTACACTATACTTTCACGATCCCGGGCTGCTGCTGACGCCGCCATGTCCGTGAATCCAGTTCGTGCTCCATGCACGTCTCTGGGCAGAATTCGCCTAGCCTCGCCGCGCACGCCGTTTCCCTTGAAGATGTTGGACATCCAGTTGGTCAGTTTGCTCCCACCAACCGGCCTGGCTCTATGCTGGTTGGGGGAGTTGCCGAGGAAGTCCAGACCTCCGGGCTGGCGGTTATCTATATCGGCGGCATAGCTCACGCTGTTTCCGCCGTGGCCACCGGGTCCGTCCATGTGCTCCAGCGAATGCCATCGTTTGTTGTGCGCCAGCATCTCCTCCGGCGGAACCGATAGCGATGCCTGACGTTGCAGCAGGGGCGACTCAAGATCATCCTCGATGTTCACTCCGCCGTTGCAGTTGTTGTTTATATGCTTGCCACAGTTGCTGCCACCTCCGCCCCCACCTCCTCCTGTAGGAACAATGCTGATCTGGGCATTGGGGAAACTACCTGAATAGCGGAGCGCGGGCAGCTGTCCGTTGTCGTGGCGCATCAGCAAGCCCAGCTCATCGTCGTAGCCATCAGTGGCATCTACCGGATTGGCGGACATCTCTTCCTCCAGATCCAGATGACCTGACTCCACCTCGCCGTTGGGGTTCCCACTGATCAGGGAGACACCGGTGTCCAACGATCGCGAATTGTTCTTGGACAACTTGGAGGGCGGCAGCTTTACCCTGTCGTGCCGTTTGCGCAATTGCTGCATGGGCATGGGGTCCAGGGAGCGAGACTCCCGCAGCAGCATGTCCGCGGAGTCGTCCTCGATATCTCCCAGTTGGGGCAACTGGGCAGCACTGATAATTCTGTGGGGCCGCACCATGGCCAACGGCTTGTGCAGCGCATTGGGCTGGCGCACTAGTCCAGATCCCGATCCTGACACCCCTCCCGATCCCCCATCCATATCACAGTTCGTTTCGTTTGTTTCGGAATGATTCAGCGTGCTGAGCGAGTCCTGTGCGGATTCGAGGAGAGCGCCGCCAACAAGAAGCGGGGCGCCCAGACCATTGATAGAGGGTCGCTCCCGATCCCGGTCCCGCTTGGTGACCATGCGCGGTGAATCCCTCACGGATCCCTGAAGACTGTACGTGGACTCGCCGTCCACCGGCCTGGGTACGGTGCTCTGTCGCCTTGATCCGGTGCCGCAGTAGTGCATGGCTTGGATGCTCGGTTGCCGGGAGTCGGGATTCAGTTTAGGGCTCTTTCGCGGTCGACTGAAGAGCGGCGGCGGCATGTCCATCATGTCCACCAGCTTCTTTTGTATCGCATTCTCGTTGGCTCCGGTGAGCCACCAGGTTACCACCTCCCCCTTGCCCTTCATATTGACTAAGCCACGTTTCTCGGTTATGTAGCCACCACCCAGTTTGTCCAGCGCCAGCTTGCACTTGTTAGAAATGTGAATCTTCAGCGCCTCCCCGTTGCTCTCCATCCGTGATGCTGTGTTGACGGTGTCTCCAAATAGACAGTACCTCGGCATCGTGAGGCCAACCACGCCTGCCACCACCGGACCCGTGTGCATCCCTATGCGCAGCTTCAGCGTTTCATTTGGCCGATGTGCGATGCGATGCTGCTTCACCGCGTGGAGCAGCTCCAGGGCCATCGAAGCTATCTCACCCGCGTGACGATCCCCGTTCTTAATTGGCAGACCCGATACCTAGAATTGCATTTAAGGAATGAGATAACAATCCTTGTTTATTGGCCTTTTTTGTCCTTTGATAAGACCCTTTTTATACTTACCACCATGTACGCATCTCCAATCGTTTCCACCTTGTAAACATCATAGCCGCGTATGATGCGATCGAACACTGTGTAGAGATCATTCAAAAAGTTCACCACTTGCAGCGGTGTGCTTTCTGCCGACATTGCAGTAAAACCAACAATGTCACTAAAATATATGGTGACCTGGAAAGAGTAGGAGTGGTAGTTAGAAGAATTTCCTATGATTTTAAAGCTTTTTTAAGGACTGTGCAATTTGACTTACCAAATCATAGGACACCGGCTCAACGCCCTGGCCCATGGTCAATTTCTCGGCGACGGACTGCGGAAGCATGCGGTGCAGCAGATCCTCCGTCTTTATTTTCTCCTCACACAGGAGACGCGTGCGCTCGGTGACTATGTCCTCCAAGTTGTTGGCATACTTCTCCATCATCTCCATCATTTGGTCCATGATGTTTTTGGTCTTACCACCGCGCATCTTCTTTAAGCGGTTGCTAAACGGAAATACAAAAAGAAAACGTTAATTCTCCTTTAAAGTTAAAACGTTAAAGGTGATAAGCCCTTACCGTATGACACTGAATTCGGGTCGCTCGTCGGGATCTTCGGCCCAGCAGTCCCTGATGCAGGCCAGCACGTAATCCGGACAGGACTCGGCCTCTATTATGGACTCCACCTCCGGGCGAAACGGGTCCTCTCCCTGGAGCGGTAGCTTCTTGACGTAGTCCACGATTTCCTTTGGTTCAAAGTTTATTTGTCCGAACGGACCCTTACGACTAAATATCTCGTACATGATGATGGCGAAGGCGTAGACATCGCCCTTCTGGCTGCCGTGGACGTGATTCCGCAGCAGCTCGGGAGCACGCCAAAGTTGATCTGCAAGTCGAGAATGGTAGATTAACATTTCGAGACTTTCAGAGAAGAGTTTCTCAAAATCTCACTTCGATAATGCTGATGCTCCCCGATGGACTCGTTCTCGGCACACTGGCGCAACTCGTGCAATCCGAAATCCGTCACTTGGAGCATCCAGCGCGAGGTGACCACACAATTCGAGGACTTAAGATTGCCGTGATAGACCAGCTGAGAATTGTGAATGTAGATCATTCCCTGGAAAGAAAGAAATAATTGTGTAAGAGCAAGATATTAATGAAATTCATTTTTAATCAGATCAGATTTGTAAACCGAAAAATCTGTTCTATGATAACATACATACCGTTGCGGTTCGACTTTTAAAAACATTTGTTCTCGTTACGAATCTTGATATAATCAATAACAGTGTTAACAAATATGTTTTATAGTTTCCAAAGAGTAGTAATCACTTGAACCAATAAAATCACATTCAAAATACATTTTGTAGCCATTACCCATTCACATGATTCTTAGCACAACCGATTCTAAAGTTCCTCAAATAATTTATACTAGTTTTCCATTATGTATTGTCTTTCTGATAGCTCCACTCACCTTAATGAGGTCGTGAATGAGTGAGGCAATGAACAGATCATCCAGCTTGATGTCCTCGTTTTCGATGATGTCGTAAAGACTGCCTTTGGCACAGTAATCGGTGACTAGAAGGATGCGTGTTGGCTCCACGCTGGCGCCAATGAAGCTGTTGATGTTGTCGTGGCGCAGTTCGCGCAATAGTCTCATCTCCTTCATGATCTCCCGGGAAATGTCTCGCTTCCGGGGAAACTTTAACTCCTTGATGCGGACCACAGCTCCTCGCAGGCGGCCCGTGGAGGTTACAAACTGGTTGGTCCAGCGGGAACCATAGCTCTGGGCACTCATTATACTGACCTGTGGGTTGGTTAGTTAGTCATTTACAAAACTCGATTATAAATCTCCACCTACCTTGCTGGGCGAGGAGACGATTTCGTTGCCGGAATAGCCCTTAATGTCGTTGGGGTCTATCTTCCAGAGCAATCCCTCAATCTCCAGCTCAATTTTCCACTTTCGATAAATGCTCATGGTGATCACACCGGAGCAGAAGAGAAGCACGCCCAAAACTACGGCAGCCACAGTGGACGTGTAGTGGGTGTCATCCTTCTTGCAGAGCTCGTTGGCAAACCCGCACATCGGTTCGTCGGCGGGCTTTTCACCGCCCGATGGCCAGTCTATGGAGCCATTGATGAGCTTGTACTCCTGCCGTGCACAAGAAACAAACAGAGTTTGATGAGTTGGGATGAAGGGTTTTGGGGCACGCAACATAAGCGGGAACCAATTGAAAGAAAGGCAAACTAAAAAAGAGAAGACGACTCACTCACTGGATGTTCTTCGCCTTGGTGAAAGTACGCTACAGGAACCATGTGATAGTTGCAGGGCATGTTGTTGGAGTTGTTCCACTTGTGGGGCTTGTAGGCCAGGACCGAAAAGTTGCCTTCCGAGTCGCCGTACTGATCGATCTTGATCTTGGATCCAGTGATGCCTTTGGGTAGAAGTGAAAGTATTATAAAGACTATTGTTCGAAGTGCATCGTTCAAGTTCAACCCACTCATGTAAGTACGGTTTTTGATTATGGTATCGATCACTCGAGTTCCGTTGCTGGCCACCTCAAAGATCACGTCGTCAGTCAACACTCGGGTCTCCTCTCGCAGCATTTTGTCCACAGCCCAGGCATACAGCTTTACCGAGTCGTACAGGTAGGCGGCGTAGATCGATATAAACTAAAAAGGGATTCGTTTACTTATGTTCAAGTGCCCTTAGCTATTGGTGTACTTACCTTGCTGAAATTGCTCTCGACAAACAGCGGAGGAATCAGTAAATTGAACGGAGGCTTTGAGCTGTACTTTTGCACTTGCTCAGTAAACTGAAGGTAGTCCTTTGTGGGAGGCGTGGAAGCCACAACGAGCAAACTGCGGGCCATTTGATTGAAGTTTTCCGTGCTGTGGCAAGACGACATTAGAGCTATTTGTTCCACTTTGCGCAAGTACTTTTCTGCCTCCCTGGAAACCAAAGAAATCTCAAAAACATTGTCACTTGATCGTCTGGAGTAGTTACCTCTCGGAATAGACCATCATGTCTACAAAGATCACCATGTACTCGCCACGAGCAAACAGGCCAGCCGTCTCCATAGAGCTCATAAAGTCCACAAGGCTATTGGCCGCCCCCAGGAATACGTAGATCCGCGTGCCGTTCATCGTGCTTTGTACAAGCTGGTAAGGAATATCACCAGTAGATATCAATATAGTGGCGCTCCGCCAAACTTCGAGTAAAACCTCACCTGATACCAGTAGCCAGAGCGGCAGCACTCCAGCATCTGCTCGCAGCATTTGGCACGATTGTCGATAAACACCTGCTTGTGGTTTATAGTCATATTCCGTTTGAGGGCCTGGTTCTTGAGCAGATCTGCCACCGGACCCCACACATCCTCGTACAGAATGGAGAACTTGTTCCACGCATAATATCGCAGAAGGGCAAGCAGCGACTTAACGACCTGAAAAATACGAAGTGTGCAGAGTGCCATGTGAGTTCAGCTTCAAGAAAAATGCAAAAGGATTTAGAGGAATGTGCGGAGCCAGCATACACATCACTGTCTTTTGTTTTCTGCTACAGCCCGGGGGAAAATAATAGGAGACCTATTTAAAGGGCTCAGGGAATATTTAAAGTTAGTCGAAATAAAAATGATATGGATGCTGTCATGTGTTCAGTAAAAGTCCAAGCCACATTTTTGTATGCTTCTCCTTTTAACTTTAAATCCTCTTAAACACCATTATTTACCTTTCATCTTTATACATTTTATAGTTTTATAAAAATAATTAATATAAATATAATTTTCACATAACTTGTGAAAGTAATGCGAATTGGGTACAATTAGTTCTCCTAGCTAACAAACAAGTTGTAATTATATTCTTTTCAAGTACATTTTTCTTCTAAAACGTTAAAGTTTCCCTTGTCCTCGCATTTGCTCTGTCTTTTTAATTTTGTCGTTTGTTGTCACCGGTTTGAGGATAATCCAAGGCTAAATAGCTGTCCCTGTCGAGTCACAAAGCCACCGCAAGAAGGCCGCCCACCCACGACGCGCCCACCTGTTGCCCACCGTGTTTACTCACCTGCGTATCTGGCGGCTCGGTGCGGGCGAAAGTCGGTATGGCGGATGCACGGTACTCTGCGCATTTCTATCGAGGAGGGAGAAAGGGGGGAACCGCCGTGAAATAAGAAATTTAGTTGCATGAAAAATGCGATGCGTGAAATTGTCCGCCGAGATACGGCGCCATAAATCAGGCGCGCAAAATACATACATAGGAAATCATTGGAATGTTTCGACTCTGCGAGACGATGGCCTCCACGTAGCACGGTCCTTCCGGTCCGAAAATGGTAGCGATGCCATCGCATATCATCTCGGTGATGGCTTTGGTGGCCAGTACCGTGTCCCCCTTGGTGTCATTCCAGCGCAGGTCCAGATACACATTGGGCAGCAGGTTGGGATCTTTGTTGACCTGTTTCGGGAAGGAGTAATCAAAATTTTCAATTTCGAGGTACCTATCAGTCTCTTTGGAAAACAAGCAGAGCTCTTGTCGGCCTGAACAACTATCAGATAAAGCTTAAGGAGTTTGTGCGCATAGAACGTTCCTGAGAAATATTTGAATTCACAAAACGTGCATTTAGGAACTGTCTGTATAATGAGTTTCTCTGGGCATGAGTATGGTTACTTTCCAAATGATCCTGAATTTAATTACAATGCTCTGATTAATTCTGTGTGTTGTTTACCAAATACTACTAATATATTGACTGATTTATAGCCGTAGACAATGCAAAGTACTTACCTCATCCAGGGCCATGGTCAGGGCACCGGATATGGCCAGTCCCTGGCGCGTCTTGAGCTCGCCAGTGAGGGCCGTGAGGTAGCCGACTGTGAGGATGGTGCGTTGATTGCTACAGTCGCGCACTGCCACCGACAGCAAGAGTAGTAGATTAAAGGGCCAACGCGTCATGGCCCCTTAGGCCGGGGCCGTTCAGCGCGACGCCTATGGGTCCCAACAGATTCTCACACTGCAATGGAGGAACGGAGATTACGGATCAGAGAAGGGCAGGAGGGAGACCAAAACTAAGTGAGGATGCAATTGAAACTGCCAAGGACCCCTTTGCATAATAAAAATGCATGTTTGACAAAGGCAAACACAAATAGAAAACGGCATTCTGAACGCATTTCAGACACTTGGCTTGATTCAGATGAAAAGCTGCAAGGCTGAGAAGCAGCCAAGAGGACCAACTGGCCAGTGCACAGAGAACAAATAGTACGTTGTCTCAGAGTTCACTGTGTTTTAGATTTAAGCAACGATAAATCCACGATGTCACATTAAAATTGATTGCTTCTTTGACCACTTCAAAGTTTTCTGAATGATTTTACCAAATATACCATGATACTAAGGGACACGAGTTTTTCCCTGTTCATCGATAAGCTGGAGCTACTGGGACCCGCCAAGGGTGCGGGGTGCAAGGATGCTGGACGTTCCTGCAACAGGATGCCAAGCAAGTGCCCACGCAAGCAAATGTCAAATGTTGGAATGGCAAACTTCAATATTGTCGACTGCCCGGCAGCCAAAACGAGCGCAGGAATTTTTTAATTAGCCTGTTCTGTTCTTTGCCGAGAGTTAGGGGCAAATCACTGATAAGTAGCTTACTGGAGAGGTCTCTTTATCCGGGCAGTCCATTCATCCCCCACATGGACCCGTAGTGCTGTGTGCACAGCTTGTTATTATTAATTATGCATGCGTTGATTTTGTCATTATGCAATTTCGTTTGAGGCATTAAATATATATCGCTGGCTATTCGTTTCTGGCATTTGTTTGTTATTATCCCTGCCCACGCAAACTCAACCTCCGCCAGTCCCCAGTCCCCAGTCACCAAACCCGTGCTCCTGGCATTGTCCTGATTGTTTGCGCTGGAGTGAAAGCTTATTCCCTGGGATTGGATTACGGACCTGTTCGGTTGGATGATGGCGTCGTTCATCCTTGTTTGCCTTTTTAACAGGCTCACGTGTAAGTTTAATTAAAAGAATAAAAGCAATACGAAAGCCACTATCAAGCGGAATGGAGAGGAAGAATTTGATTATAATTCCGCCGTTTTATTCAGCCAAATTTAAAGACCTTGGCACTTAATCATCTGTGACAAGCAAAATGTTAACAAATTATTATTGAAATCAAAAAATAAATTCAACATCGATCGGCGTGGTAAAAATTGTAAAAGTAATGGGTATATGCTAGTCGGTTATAGCCGATTATAGCGTTTCCTCTTGTTTATATCCTGCCAGGTATGCTCCAAATTTAACTTTAAGAATAATACTTAATACAACAGTTATAAGACAAAGCAATTTCAGACACTTTTGGATGACAAGTTTTGGCATAATAATAATAATTACTCCCTACCAGAATTCCAAGAATACCGTGATAGCCCAAACAAGATATCCAAAGACCTCTGCTTTTTGGCGATTCAGCATGGGCTGGCAATCTTTCGAGCACCCCAACCTATCAACAACAATCGACGAAGTGCTCGCGCCGCCATAAATTAGCAATTCCGACACACTTCACATACATTATTTGTTTCTTGAGGCTGTTTATATTTCGCCTATGTTGCAGTTTAAAATTAGAACTACTGGCCGGGCTGGCTAGTTTTGGGCGCCACCGTTAAATATTTGCTCACCGTTTTGACACAATGCGATACGCGTTTCCGAGAACACGGAAATGATGGAAAATAAATATATAGTTTGAGTGCTGCCAGGGGAAATCGCCTTTTCCCAGAATGCAGATTAGCAGATCTTTGAGAATGTAGGCAAAATACGAAGACTGTAATATAATATTTGCGAATAAAATGACTCATTTCAGAATAATTTAGACTTTGTGAAGAACGTTGAGCTAAATTTCGCTTCGGTATTTTATGTGATGAACCTAAGCTTATTGAATGGCCATTTATACTTCTCCTTAATTCATGTTAGCAAAAGGGTTAGTTTGAACTATTAATAAATCACTCGGATTATTTTAAAATTCTTCAGAATGGGTAAGGTAACACAATGTTAGGAATACTGTGCTGATTTCAAAAGATAATATTATATTATGTTTTATTGACTGAATACCTTTTTATAAATCAATTTTAGTTTTAAGTACATAAAGTACTAATAAAGTACTAATACTTAAGTACTTAGCTTCTCCTCGAAATGAAAGTAGCAGTGCCTTTTCGAATTGCGTCAGATACGCAGTCTGTTAAATGGTCAGATCCCCGTCGGTCTCAAATCCTACATCATGTTCGTTATTTGTCAGTTTTTGGTCTAGAAATTGTTTGTGTTTCCGATTCGAAAGTTTTCCCCTTTACCCGTCGAACACTCCTCCGGCAAAAGACACTCAAAATTCGATGTTTGCTTGAAATCCAGAGCCCATCCTTGGAGCGTACTGGAGAGGAGTGGCCGCCGTAGCCGCTGGTGCACCGAAAACCCGAGTTCGAGTCCGAGTCCCAGGGTCTAGTGCTGCCGACGGGGGGGATCCCCAGATCCAACTCCATATCCACGCGTTCGCCTTGAAGCCGAGGGATCGTCGCACTCGGGAACTATGTGACAGCGGCACTTTGGGAACAGCGCCAGGGCCGGGATTACCACTGGGTCTCCGGAGCAACAGGAGCCGGAATCGCAGCCTGAGATTTCGACGCCGCAGGGCACAGGATCCGAGGAGCACCAGTCGATCCCCGAGCGACAAGGCACCCGGCGCCATGGCCATTCACGAGCAGATCGACAACCTCAACATCTGGTGGTTTCCGCGCGACTTCTGTCAGTCGCGTTTCGGCGAGTTCCAGCAGAGCGGCACCAACTCCTGTACCCTCATCTCCCTGATCCTGGCCGACAAGGTGGCCAAGGCGGCGAGGTTCTACCACCGGGTGTCCGATCTGCCCATGCGGGGGTGGGAGCTCTTCGGGAACGCTATGAACGACGGGAACAACGTGTACCACAACGTGATCACGACCAACACGCCCCAGGCCAGGAATATTAACCTCAACATTCCGGACGCCATCGCGGCCATTCGCTCGCAGCACAAGATGAACTTCCGGCTGGAGGAGTGGTTCTACACGCATATGGAGGCAGATCCCAGCAGTCCGATGTACAACCGGAACGTGGCCGTGCAGCTGTCGCGGATCTTCCAGATCACGCTGCAGGTGTTCCAGCAGGCTAGCGTGCGGGACAACATGCCCTCGCACCTGTTCGCCGCCATCATCGCGGACAGTCGAACGGTGATGGTAACCTTCGACTTCCGGGCCTCGATCGTCGCCCTCTTCGACTCGCACCAGCACGGGCGGGATGCGGGCGCCGTCTTCGCCCAGTGCACGCTGCAGAACATGGACGACCTGCTCTTCTGGTTCATCAGCATGCTGCACAACGTCTACTCCAGCCGGCCGTCGCTCTTCGAGATCTCCTTCCTCAGCTCGCAGCCCGGGGTGGCCAAGCGCATCCCGCCGGCCATTAAGAAGATCGCCAGGGACCTAAAGTAGCCGGTCAAGATGAACATTCCCAGGACTTCGCACTGATCACCCAGGCCAATTGCGGTGGAAGAAAGCGGCCAGTACACACCCACCAGCCTATGCTCGAAGCAGTTCAACGAAATGTTCAAGACAAAATCTCAAGTTTCCTATAGCAGCGTTTGTGCTTTGGCCTTCAGAAATGAAATTCAAAATTTTCAGTTGACCATCATCTAATAAATAACGAACACCAATTTATGTTTGTTCCAGGACAGGGTATATTTAGTACCGATAGAGGGAAGGTCATACAGAGAAAAAGTGGCCAAAAGCTCTGATTACTCCTCTTATTCGTAAAATAAAAGGGTACATTAGACTCGATGGAAAGTGTGTAACAGATACATAAGTGAAAGCGGAATCTAGAGATTCAGCTCAAATTTAATTCTGCAAGGACTGCACTAAAGATGAGTAAAGGGTAGTCGATAGTCGATACCTCTTCAAACTTCTCATTGCTTCTTTCTTTTAATTTCCTTCATAATTAGCGCTCTTTGAAGCATCAACTACGGCTAAAAGCTCTCAGTGCATCCTGATTCGTAAAATAAAAGGGTACATTAGACTCGATGGAAAGTGTGTAACAGATAAGTGAAAGCGAAATCTAGAGATTCCTGCGCAGCGCAAATCTGATTCTGCAAGGTAACCCTCCTGTGTTTAAAGCTGAGTGAAGGGTATCTGATAGTCGATACCTCTTCAAACCTCTCATTGCTTCTTTTCTTACAATTTCCTTCAAAATTACCTTTCTTTGAAGCATCAACTACGGCTCTGCAAGTGACTTTGTCAACATTCATTTCAAAAGCTCCCTCATTCTCATTCTGAACTAATTTTTGAAATTCCGATACGCAATTTGTGTTTTAGCCGCACTTTGCCGCAGTTGGTACACGTGAACTTACAAAATTAACTTATAATTTATGCCGAACTAACTAATGGCTCTAAGAATTATTTAGTCGCGAAAACGTTTTTATTCTACCGCCTGTAGATGTGTGCGTTTTTGTTGATATTTGTTTATTTATTATTTCTGTTACCTAATTACACTTGAGTAAACAATTAATGTGAAAGACTCGAACATCTGCGCGGGGGATTTTTACTTGCTGCTGGCCATTTGTTTTGGCCTCCCTGCCAGCCGAAAATCGAGTGGCTTTAGGCAACAACAAAAGCCAAAATGACAAGAGTTAAAGTTGAACTTTGTAACGGGAATCGAGCGGGAGCGCGCGTGTGGCTCTGCTGTGTTTTCTCGACTTCTAATCAAAATGAGTTAAATAAACACATAACGTAACCTATTAAGAACTTAGTACGTGACAACAATTTAAATATTTATAAAGTAAACAGAGAGCCGCAGAGAGGCGCGGAGAGGGAGAGGGAGTCTAAAAATAGAATCACATATCAAGGAAAATATGAGAAACAAATCGAGACCGAGGCGCAAGACGTGATAAAACGTTTAACGTTAAGTGGGAAGAGCACGGCCAGAGAAGTCACAACAGAGAAACGAGAGAACGAGAGAACTACCAGGACAGAGAGAGGGAGGAAGAGAGAGAGAGAGAGAGAGAGAGCAATGCAACGAGTTACAATCAACAAACAACAGCCACAAGTTGTGTAACGTAAAAATATCGCGTAGCCGCAACGTGGGCCGTGTCCACATGCGGCTCTCCTTCCGCTGCTCTCCGGCTTGCTCTCTCCCGCTCCCCCTCCCTTTCCAGCAGCGCAACAAGTTGCAGTGGGACGTCTGTTTTTTGGGCGGGGAGCCGCCTGTGTTGCACTTTTCAGCCGAAGTGGCTTGCTGCTGCACGTGTGTGTGCACATTCCTACGTACAAATTGTCTGGCCGTCTAAAAATAAAACCTGCACACTAAAAATAGAAACCAGACGCAAACACGACAGTCCATTGGTCGGCGGATAAACCAACACGACATTACACATTTCAACAAACAGACATCACCGGGGGTTCCCCGGAGGGGGACCAGTGCCTTTCGGGCAACTCGAAATCGGGGAACTGAGATGGGGGGGCTCCCAGGGGGAGTGGGCATCAACGAATTCCACGCACCGCCAGTCGCCGCCAATTTTCATCGAGGCGCCGGGTTTAAAGTACATGCCGGACCGCCATAACACTCCCAAACAACCATATACCTTCCTACGACCCATTCTCCGTTTCACTTCCGATTCAATCTCTAGAATTCATGGGAGTTTGCTGGGACCCTAGTTTTATTTCAATTTCGATTGAAAATAGATTGCGCAAAGTATTGAAAAAAGTTCTCAAAGTGGCAGAAGTATTTACGTAAAGTAATTTCCTGTATTAGGTAATCTGTATATCCTTACTTTAGAAAGAATGGGTCCACAGTAACTTAGATAGAAAGGCGATGGAACAAACTGTGATTTGGGTTTACTATATATATATATACATGCCTGGAAAACAAAGTGTAGCTTGAGCATGTTGGCCATTAAGAAATTGTGAATTGACTTTATATTTGGAAGAGAAGCTGAAACTAAACCCCCTCACTTCCCCAGCAAGACGGCTTCAAACAAACTCCTTACCTGTACTTACTTAAGGCATTTCAAAAATCACGACCAGATTAATATTTAAATATATTTAAGAGTAAGGCTTTGGGAAATTTCAAATTCCGCTTCGAGATTCTATTTACTTTCGATTTGCGAGACTTTGCCATTCGTCTCGGTGGCAATCAGTTCAAGGACACTCCCCACATGCAGGACCGCCCTTTTAAATCCTCTTGCTGCTATCAATCATCAACAAGTTGACCCCACAAAGGGCACACCAACAAATCCCTTGGCCCAGAAACTGTCGCACAATGAAACATTATCTCGCCACACAGAACACCCACACGTGGAGGACTCGAAAAAGGGTTCAAAGGCCCCTATAAATGGGCTTAGCAGGGCCCGTTGGTCCTTAACTGGCCCGCCATTAGTTAGATTATTGGGCCCAAATGTGCAATTCGATTTCATCGTCCTTCGAGGCGCTTTCGGCGAGAGATAGTGTGTGCGGATGATTCCTAATTAGAAGTGGGGGAGCGGACTCCGGTTCGGTAATGAGAAGTGACGGAGAAGCCTTTAAAGTTTACGCTCCACCGAGTGAGTGAAAGTGGAACTGGGGCGGGACGGAACCAGAGCCTGTCAGACGGGTATGACAAATGAATGGCCATCTCGGCCTGGTCATAGGTGCTCCATGTCCGCAAGGACACTCCGTGCCACCGAATGGGGGATTGGCATATCAGGGAGGACCGATGGGGAAACGACAGCTCATGTCAGACGAGCTGATTGCTTGCCTATGGCCAAGAGCAAAGAGCAAGCGACTGGGGGGATTTGCATTTTCTACCACAAGACCATGCCAATATTTCTATAATAATAAGTGCATCAACCTTATATTGCACTTTCTCATTACTAGCTGATCGGGAATAGTCCTACAAGTACCATCTTTGTAAGGTGAATTGCTGAAATTTAGAAGTGATTTTACTTACAACATACCCAATATGAGTAACAGTGATAACAGTGTTATCATCATTTGCGTTCTGCTTTTCGAAAAGTTGCCGAATGACGTACCCGGAAAAATCTGCGGAATACGTTCCAGCAGAATGTCTTTGTCGTCACATCGCCCACTGCAATCAAGTTACATCCCAAACGAACTGTTGACTGTTGTCCTTCTTTCCTTCCGAAAACTTTTCCACCTTTTTCTCCAGGCCCTCACAACCCGTGATTCGAATTGAAATCAGGCATCCATAGCCGAATACAACCAGCAACAATTTGTTGAATGAAAGTGAAAAACAAATCTACAGCAATAGCAATTTCATGGGAGGCAAACAGGCAAAAGTCCAAATGAAGCAAAAACTTCCATTTGTCCATTGAAGAAAATAAATTTGAATGAACGTTGTAGGAGAGAGCTCAGACTAAGAAATACCCACTAAACTAATGTTAAATACCTAGCATAATTTTGGATTCGCCTTGACTCTTATAAATTTGTAAATTATGTTATGATCTTGACTTGTATTAAGTCAAGTTTTTGGTGAAGTATACAAATTTATTATATTTTTTATTATTATTTATTACTTATTATTTTTTTTTTGTATTTCTAAAATCCATATTTAAAATATATGTAAAGTAAAATGGTTAATGATAATGCATAACATTTTATAGTGCCTTTGTTCACACTGCCTGCCTTCACCCATTCTATCACACCCTTCCGCGCTACCCGATATGCAGCAGGTGTATTACCCTTGTTGATGTAATTGCCGAGATAATGGAAAAAATATATATGGTAATCGAAAAATTGAACTTGAAACAAGAGTGGCCGGCTGGCCAAAAAACTTCCAACTTTAATTAATAAAAAACCGTATAATCCGATTTTTAGTGTAAATAGAACGCTTTATTGACCGTAATGAACTAAGTGATTTGTATGCCTTTTTTGCGTTGGATGAAATCACTTTATTCTTCAGGAGTAGAATGCAACCTTTTTTGTTAAATTGGTTTTACATAATAAACGTGAATAAGTGCTCACTCTTAAGAGCTTAAAAAATGTGCTTTATCCTTGATGGTTCGTCCGCTTTAAAACCAAAACACATTTTAAATAAGAAAATGTAAGTTTAAATTTCAAGAAAATTGTATCTTAAAGCGATACCAATTAAATCATCAAAAATCTTTCAGATAAATGCATTGTAGGCAGTGAACCGCTTTGAACTAAAACGGTCTTCATTCGAAATGTTCACATAATTGCTAACGCTCTGAAGTGGAATTAGTCATCGTGCTTGGACTCTCCATTGTTATAAACCTACGGAAATTGCACTCGTCAAAATGAATTCCTCAGTGGGAAAGTGTTTCCATTTAAGATCATTCTCGCCCCCCTCAGAAATTGTTGAGGCTCTGCTGAGCGGGCTGAGGACCAGAACGGTGGCAGCATTGTCAGCACATGTGTTACAAACTGAAATTTCACTTTCAAAGAGACCAAAAGCGACGCTGATGATGATGAGGCTGTGTGGCGGACAAGGGGAGCTGCGGAATGGCTCCATGCATACCATGGCCTTAGCTGCAGCTCCATCTCAAGCTCCAGCCCCTCGACAGCCCCCGGCTCCTCCCGTTGTGAGGCGCCGTTTTGCTGGCCGTAAAAGGAGACAAACCCATGACGGCAGCTTTGGCATTTAACAAGCAAGGCACAGCTTAAACGAAGCCAGAAAGAGAAAGATACCGTGCACTACAAACATTTTTAAAGGCAAAGATATCCATAAGATATTCGGCATTGCAAATCGTCGGAGCTATTTTGCTGAAATATCATTTTGGGTATCGTTTGCTCCTCAAATCTATTGATTCGGATAGATGGATTCGGATTTGTCATGCCTACAAGCCTAGCCTAGACTTCCAGAATATACGTTGATAAGGGCGGATAAGTATAAGCATAGTATATACAGAATAAATCAGAGACTATAATGACAATTAATGACAAAAACCGTATTTGTAGACGAATTGGGAAATAAAAGCGAACTCTTTTATATATGACCATTTAAAAAAAGTTGACAAAACCTGACAAAACTGATAAACAATATATTTTCGAATCATTTTCCAATAAATGCTTAAGTTTTCTTTAACTCATTCCCCATTGTATGAGTAAAAGCTAGAATCTTTAAATTTTTTAAGTTCTTCGTATTAACAGCCCGTTTAAGCTGCCCTTTGGGCCGCACTAAACATTTTAAATTCAGACAAGTTCACATTCAATAGGATGAAATAAATTTTCGCAGTGTAGAGAGAGACCCACTACGAGGATAGGAAAGGCGCAGCCCCCGACTGGTCCTAACCATTTTTGGGGAGCGGGCTCGGGCTCGGGCCACAACAACGGGTCGTGTGAAAGTGAAGGGCTCGCAGTGACTCTTGAGGTCGTTGCCAAAATTGTGGCGCATCTGAAGCCTACTGACAACAGCCGCCGCATCATTTATGAGCGGTGCGGCGGAGTTATGAGTGGAGGAGCAGCTTGCAGTCCGCGCTGCAGGTCGGTGTCGCCGTTTCAGTCGCCGTTTCAGTCGCCGCTCGGAACCTCTCGCTCCCTCGCGGGCTGCCATGCAAAGCAGACCTGGGAGCTGCAGCGGTGTTGGTGCTGCCAAAAAACTGGATTTTCTAAAAATAGACCGTGGGGAAATACTTGAATACGCGCCACATGTGCAACGGCCGCCAAAAGGCACAAACACAACAGCAAAAAGCACCACAACGCAAATCAAGCTGAGTTGCAGAAACGAGAGGCAACTCAGACGCCAACTCAAAGCTCATCTCCTGTTAGGATCCGATCCCCATCCCCATCCCCATCCCCTCCTCGACCATCTCCACCCGAAAAGGGTTGAGGGCCAACAGGAAACGGAATTTCCGCTCCACCCAAAAATAGTCAGAGGGAAAAACCAGTCCGTTGTTCAGCCTGCAAATATAATGCTGCCATGCCTTTCGGCCATAAATTCTTGGGATTCTACGGAGTGTGCAATCAAAGTGGAGAAATTCAAATCGCTCGAATTGCTCCAAAATGAACATGGCTTCCCCTAAATCCTCCCGTCACCTCTTTGATAACACATTTTCCGAATGGCTTAAAGGATTGTTATCTTAATCTACTGCGAGGGGCTCTCTTAGAGCTCGTTTCCCCCAAGACGTCGAACTAAAAAAGTATTTATGTCTGAAAAAATATGATATTCTCGGATAACTCATTTTCTGCTAGCAAGTAAAGCATGCAGACATTACTTCCCCTTGTCCTGAAATCTCAACTTGAGCCCATTTTCGTTGAAATAATTTTTGTTTCCAAGTGCACCAACCAATGTCCCAGCCTGGCCGCAACTGTTCAGAGTCCCCACCTAATATTCCGGCTGAATTGGATCTCCTCAAGAGCTAATCAATGCAGCAGAAAGTTCGCCTATCAAGATTATCCAGTTTCCTTTTTGCAGCCCCGCCTATTAGAAGTGTTTTCTATTTCATCGATGATGCCTTAGCAGGCTCCCAAGAGTGTTTCCCAGCCAATGCGTCGCGACGAAGCCTCAGCGTCGCAGCCTCACATCTGGGTGAATGCACTCGAAAAAATAACATCATGATATGAAAATGGATAAGATACCAATATGAAATATTCCGAACATTAGAAAACACATTTAAGTATAGTAAGTATTTCACTAAGAACAAAGAGGAACACTTTAAATGATACCCCGAGTCATAACTACGTAATATTCATTTGTCAGCATGGCTTTTGGAAATTGTTATTCTTGAATTCCAAGGACGCTTTTTAGGAGTGTGCAAGCCCCTCGCTCCTCAGCTGTCCTTGCCATCTTGGCCAGTTTGCGTTTGTTTGGGTGACAGGGTGGCTGCCTGGCTCTCTGGCTGGCTGGCTGGCTGGATGGCTGGATGGCTGGATGGACTGGCTCCGACTACTTGGGGCTGGGTTGGCTTGATGGGTTTAACAATTTAACAAGTTCCATGCAAGTTGCTGCTGCTGCTGCTGCCTCTGTGTCTGCCATTGCACGCAAAGTGGTTTAACTGGTATTATTATTATTATTTTTATTAACTATAGTGGCCAGTTATATGGCTCATTCCTTTCCAGCTCATTCTCCGCTCTCTGCTCCGGTCGAGAGTTGGCATTCCAAGTGCGCCAAACCCACCCAAACTAATTTCAAATCTTTGCCCCCCGAGCCGTGTGTAATGCGGCGTATACGTAATAATTTCTTGAGCACTTGTTCATTAATGTTATTGTTCTCTCCTCAGCCATTAGGTCATTATGTAAAGCGACAGTTCCTGTCGAGGAAGATATATGAAGTGCAGGGCAAAGGCGATAAGAGTCAAGGGTAAGTCGAACCGAGTAGTAGATTCCTCAAGTTGCAGCCGCCAGGATTCAAGAATGAATCTTGAGCCCAGCTGGGGGAAACTTTGAAAGGGTTTATGAGCGAGAAACGGCGAGGATTGCATTGGTGAATCAGACGGAAAATGAGAGCGGGTAAATTGAAAACGCATTCGATAAAACAGGAGCAAGAAAAAAGGTTTAAGTGCGTAGCAAGAATGCTTAAATAACTTGATTAATTGCGAGAAGTGGAATTCATTAGAAGTTTCTTCTTCGCCAGTTCTCGTTAACTTTACCTTTGAATGGCATTACCTCGCCGATTGGTTCCCCGAAGCGGAAATCACTTCCTCCTAGATACCTGGCAGAGGCTTGCCAAATCTTTAGCGACACAAAAATCCCAGAGAACAATCTCTAATCTCATTCGGCTGGCCAGCAGCTACAAACCTTCGATCCGATGCACAGCGCGTGCCGAAGCACAAGCCTTGAGAAAAGTGAAACAAAACTGGGACGATCGTCGCAGACCATACGCCTCTCCAGCTCCTCACTCCTACTCCTCCCCTCCTCCTGGGCCTGAGCCGAGCGCCAAGGCCATTTATAAATACCCCCAGCTAAAAATAGCATTTGCTGTTGTGGCCAGGCCACGCATTTGTTGTTCCCTTTAAGCAAACAGCGCAACAAAAGGCAGCGAAGCAGCAGCGATTAATGGCAGGCGGTATGCAAACAGCAAATGGCAACGGCGACTTGTTCTGGGCCCGAGTCGAGCCAGCGATATCCACTGCAGAGCCAAAGATCCCCAAGCGAGCGCAGATTGGAAACCGAAAGTCGGCGCTGATACGGCCGATGTTTTATTAATAAGTTTAGTGTCTACACATGCCAGAGTTTCGGCCGCGCGACTAAAAAAAGATCCGTAGCCCACATTTGATTGACTATACTGTGTGCGGGGCGACCGGCACTCCAGAGCGGCATTATCGCGGCCCAGGTCTTCGTGTTCGCCTACTCGCTTTGTTTTGGGGTGTTGGCTGATAACAGCGGAGCGCCCTCCCTCCGCTCGATTGGAATTTCTGCACATCGAATTGTGTTAATAGTACGCACAGCACAACAGGCAATCACCGCCTCTTGAACGTCTTCGATTCCAACAAACATAATCATTATGGGGCCAGGCAGGCGGGTTTCTCGCCCCTTCCTTCGCATTTATTTTGTGGCCCGCCAAACCGATTCAGCACACCTTCGCTGCACACTCAGTCACCCACACACACGTGTGCCCACTAACAGATACGAAATTTATGGTTTTATGGTTTGCCGAATATAATAATCGAGCAACAGTTGGGGCGACTGCGTACGAAATCCCATTCGAGCTGCAAATGAAAATATTTCGATAAATGAACAGCAATTTGTTTTGCACAAAAAGTTGATGGGGAAAATGCACAAACAAAAGCAAAGGCGCACAGTCAGTATGACATTTAGTAGTGCAGGCAAAGGGGAGGCCTGGGAAGTTTGTTTCCACGGCATTCGGGCTTGTTTTCGATAATTTAGCTAGAAACTATTCCCATTTAATCTGCGAAAATCCGAAAAATAATTATCACCACCTTGCAATTAATAAGTGCATTATCGCGTGGGTATTACGGGCTGTACTGGTCCTTGTGAGTCTGAGTATTCCAAACCATTTTTCCCGATTTAAAACTGCCGTAGTAGTTGCCACTTGACATATAGGAAGAACGCAATTAAAATGTACATGAGCTGCGGCGGAACCCCTTTAAAGAACTTGAAAATTCGTAGGAAACCGTCATCGACAGAAAATCCCAACTTAAATGAGGAAGCCGTTTCACGGCAAACGAAGTGGCTCTCAAAACTGCGAAAAGAAGGCCAGAAGTAGGGACCCAAGAAAAACGCGAAGATGGTTTATCCTCCTTGGCGCCGTGCAATTCGTTTGATTCCTAATTGATTGGAATTAAAATAATTGGTCGGCAAGCGGCGCCGGCAAAGCGCTAAACCATGCCGAGGCCCACCTCCCGCCGGAGCACTCTATCAATTCGCTGCCGGCGTCGTCTATTTATTTTGTTATTAAATAATAAGACACAAATTAATGCAATTTGTTTACTCAACCAACCCGGCCGAACTCAAGGCAGGCGGTCCCCCAATTAACCCCCCAAGAAGAATTGCCGGGCAAAAAATAAATAAAGAAGACTACTACGAAAAATACAGTAAGCTGGGGCCGGAGAAGACCGAAACCTATTTCTATTTTCTGATTAGTCATTGTCTGGCCACGCGACACCGACGCCGAAGAGTAGAAAGCGAAAACGCATTAATTAGGCAGTTAAGGTCTTCCAGATGCTATCGGCGCAAAAACCCCCAGAAGAGAGGCCCATCTCGACGTGCCCAGCCCCACTGGCGGCACCTCTGCGACCAGGTCTCCAAAGCCCCTCGATCCGCCGATAGCCACTGACTTCCAGGTGGGGAGACAGCAATGCCAAACCCCAAACCTCCGACAGAAACCTCAAATTTGACACCCATGATAAATGGTCTCTGTTTCTTCAGCTGCTAGTTTTTGTTTATGCCTCCGGCTACCTGACCAAACTGGATGTGGAGGTCTTCAATTTGTTTTGTCTTCGCTTTTCTTTCCGCCAGATTCAATTAATCGGCGTTTACTTAAGTTATCCGATGATGAAGGCCAATCAAATACTCTTCAAGAGTAATTGGATTTGCGGCGGCTTTTCTAATGGAGTTTGATTACATTTAAGTGGGCCTCTTTTGTCTGAGAAGAGATCTGGTTGTTTTAAAATAAAAGTATAAAAATAAAACGCTTCAAAGCATTTTTTCGCCTAAACTAAACGTCTAATTAAAAGGAGTTTAATTCTAAAATGCAACAAATCATCCAAGCATAGATCCTATACATTTATTCTTTAGGGACATCAATTGAACTGGGGTTATCTACGACAACATGACAAAAGTTGGTCCCAGGCAGATGGAAAAGTGTCAGTCTGTGTAAGCCACAAATATTCGGATGGAGAAACTTTGCGAGTTGCAATAGTTTCTAAAATCTGAAATTAAATTAATAACAAACTTCTCTGCGAATATAGAATACATGACGGAAGTACCAACCTCCCTTGAGCATAATTAAAAGATGACATAAGTATTTTAGTGGTAACTTTCATCTTAGAATACATTTTATTCGTTATTTTTTCAACTTAAAAAGTGGAAACATTTTGAATCCCCCAGAACACTGAGTTATCATAAGGATGCTTGACTACTTTGTCTTCGCCCTGCCAACCAAGTTACCATTGGTATGCCTCAGCAATTAAGACCCTCGGCCGAAGAACGATCGTTATCCCAGCCCACTCACCATTGACTTTTCCCAGCTAATTTAATTGCGGCCCGGCTCCAGTAGCCCATTGACTGATAGGCCCATTGAACTTGTAACCCGAAAGGCCCCTCCGCCGCCAATCAAAGCCAGTTAAGTTGGGTCCCTACGTTCTGCCGGAGCAGCCAAGTCGTCGCCTCCACTCCATTGATTGATGGACGCGGCGGCTCTTCCGGCTCTTCTGGCTCTTCATTCAGGCCCGAGTGGGGTTTACACATATTTTGAAGCTAATTACCCGGCGCCTCCGACTCGCAATCAAAGTGCTATCGCGCACCCACGTAAATTATGGGAAGGCGCAAGGAATTACTTGTCATACTCCTAAGTACGTGGGTATGAACGAATTGAAACACCTGATAAGAGCCGAGATAACCAAATGATTTTGTCGACACACAAAAACAAACAATTGACTGGGCGAAGCGAAACCGAGTTCAACAACATAATCACTTGAAATGTCAGTTATAAGACCACTCGGCCGCTCCACGGAGCCGCAAAAGCGATCCATCGTCTTTGGATCGCGTTTCGAGTGTTGCCATTGACGTCTAATTGCCGCTTAACAAATTCATTCAGCTTACTTTGTTTTGCCTTCGGCCTGGCTCCGTGAATATGACAGTTAAGGCTCGAATACGATTCAAGAGATTTCGGTTCTTTGTCGGACTAATCGGCGGATAGGTGGGGAAAAGCTGAATCGGAGCGGCGACGGTAAGAATAATTTTGTTTGTTATTTTGCGGTGTTTTTGTATTTTCAACGCGCTTTTGTTGCCAGACTTGAACGGCTGCCGGTCGCATGGAAATTGGGTGCCCTTGGCTGACTTCCGCGTTACGATGAAAGTGAATAGATAACAGAGGAGGAGCAAAGGCATTGGCTCCAGCTCAGCTCCCTGTCTCACATTGTGCTGCTTTGTTTGGACTCGGCCTGGTTAAAATGCATCCTGTTAAATGGCGCTACAACATGAATCTGAAATTTATTAGCTCCCCTCCGTTGCACACGAAGAATAGACAAAAAAGTGCACACTCAACTATAATTAGAAAGCTGGCAAACGAGCTTAAGTAAGTCACACACTCCAAGACCATTAAGACCATTGAACACAATTTAAATATTGACCAGATGTCAAAGCGAGCCAAATTAATTAAATACTGTTCAAAGTCCGCGGCTATTTTTAGGCTGCTCAGATTTGACTGTTTGCACAGACTAATCTCGGAGCCAGAGGTCCGCTAACACCTTTGGCATAATCAGCCAGAAGTCCAGTGTTTCCAGCTCCATCCCCGCACACGCCGCCCGCCTAATGAATATACAACGATTTTTTCCTGTTTTCATGGTGCTCCGATATATGTAAGAGAACGTATCTACAAATGTGCACGGGTAGGCACATCACTGGAGCCCGACCAGCCGACGTATCTCATTACTAATCGCGGTTCTTTGCAACTGCCGGGCTCTATTTTTAGACCGCGCGAATTCAGAGAGAACAAAATTTATTGTTTACATAAGGGTTATCTTTAAATTATCATTAATTTATCGTGCATAATAAATGTGTGGCTCTCCATGTCAGCATACTGCCTGCCTCATGTGCCAGTGGACTTGCGGGTGTCGCTAGATCGTAGCTGTATGGCTGCGAGGAAATAACGAAATCGAGCTGGGATAAAATGTGTAAATTACTGAGACCAGCAACTGCAAACACAGGTTCGGCCGAGTTCGAGTGGCGAGGTCTTAAGACTTCCGCATTGCCCCTGAACGGTTCATAATCCGAGTCCGAAACATCTTGCCTTAGTCCCTCGAAGAGCTGCACCCAGAAGCCCTAATTTCGTGCAACTTTTAATTGAGTTGGCAACAAGTTAGTTGTGCCGCCTGGCCCTGCTCTCGCCCTCGCACACTTCTGGGAACTATAAAAAAGAAGCAGCGTTGTATCCATCAAACAGCCAATAGCTTCGTATTTGCATATCGAACCTAGTTTTTAAACTGAGTTGCCAAAACGCTTTTGGCTCTTCGAAGCTGCGAGGAGAGCAGCAGAAGCTCGAGTGAGTTTGGACAGCCGCTGAATCAGACTTTGACGTTGAAAATCGAGAAATAAACGTTAAAACTACAGACCCACATACATACGAGTATCTGCGATGTACACCCATGCGCGAGGTATTGTATAAGAAAGTCGAGTTGTGTTCATTGCACAAATTTTGCACATGTTCGCTTTCATTTATGATTAAATAAGCAATTAGCACTTCTTGGGTAGATTGGCAGTCGAATATGTAAAGTGTTGCACGCGGGTAGTGGTACATTTCTGGAGCGGTAAGGGGTCGAAAAAGCAGGCGACAAAAATTACTACTCGGGTAATTACACACACACTTCAAAAAACATTATAATGCCATTTTCACTAATCCTGTCTTCCTTTTAAGTTCTGGGCGAGGCAAATAACATCAGAGGATTCCCTGCTTCAACATCCCTTTACCTGGGCGGCACACAAAAAGGCATTGATGAAAAAGCTATACTCACGCGATATTTTCGTTGTATAATTTGTAATGTTGTGGTGCAGATGCTGATGTAAGCCCAACAACAGCTCCAAATGTTGCAATGTTGGTTTCAGTCAAATAACTTGCTACACTTGGTGTGAAAGGCAATTTCGATTAGGGATGTGGGTCGTGTGTCAGGCTGAATCATAAAGTCCTAGTAATAGATTTCAGTCCTTCCGCTGATGGTATTTTTAATGTTTACATTGAACTGGAGCTGCAAAAATACGAAATGTTTTAATATTTTTTCATGAATTAAAAATTGATAATAAACAAGAAAGGAAGTTAGCTTAGGCAAGCCGAAGCTTGTATACCCCTGCAGTTATGAGAAATAATCAATGTTAGTAACACCATGTTTAATTTTTACGGATTGTGCTAGCTTCAGAGGTATAATATTTCATTATTTGTGTGAACGTTTTCTTGGCAGCTGTATATTAGAGTCACCCGATTTTTTTTAAATCTGATTCGAAATTCCTAAAAATGTTCGATCGTTCCTATGGCAGCTTATGATATAGTCGTCCGATTTTAATAAATAAAATTAAATTCAAAATTCAGAACTAATTAAAAAATGTTATTTCCAAGCGTAGGGTTAACGCCAAAGATATAATTAAAAACATGTTTTTTCGATTATTCCGATGGGAGCTATTAGACATAGTTGGGAAAGTTTCAGCCTGATAGTTTTAAAACTAAGAGACTAGTTTGCGTAGAAACGAACGGACAGACGGACGGACATGGCTAGATCGACTCGTCTAGTCATGCTGATCAAGAATATATATATATTATGGAGTCCGAAACGTCTCCTTCACTGGTTGCAAACTTTATACCCTATGCAAGGGTATAAAAATGTGTGTAAATATTGAAGGGAAAGCGCGATGAAGGTCATATATTCTCGATCTGATGGCCGGAAAACGGGCAATTAGCGAAATGCCAAAGTTGTTGAACCGAATTAAGTTGACCAATTTTACATAAAATGTGTGCGTATATTAAAGGGATTTCTGTAAGCGCAGCTTTTTGTCGGTCCTACGCATAAATTAAAAGGTTTTCGGACCTTAAAATACAATTTACAAAACTTTAATGTTCCAGATTCATTTTCATTTAAATTAATGTTATATAACTATATACATATAAGGATAACCGTCAAATGATCAACCAGGACTGAAACCAAAATATTTTCATAATCATTTTTATAATACAGTGGAACGATTGCATATTTTCTGTGTTCTATTGAAGACATTTATATTGCTTAGAATATTCCGCCCGAATTCGCAGATTTTTGCATTTTACTAAATAATGTCGACTTCCATTTTGGCACTTCCGCGAGCGCATGTTTATATTATATTACAATATTATGAAAATTAAAGCTCAAAAAACCCCATCATTTACATCAAACAAAGAGCTAAAAAAAAGGCTTCTGAATGGCGAAAAGAAATCCAGAAAACGTATATTTCCTTTTTTTATTTACACTAAGTGGGTATAAACGTACGTTCTCGATAATTTACACAAGTACGCGAAATTGTAATCTTTTTAATTGAAACTAATAAAATGATTGATATAAAATTTATCAAATTCGCCACAAATTATGTTGGTAAGCTGGAAGGTACGCTTTTGAACAGCTGTTGATGGGTTTTATTTTCCCTCGATGCATTGAAATTTTCTTCCCTTCCCCAGTTTCCACTTTTCCGATGCACAAGCTGTTGCTTCATTCCCCTCTGCCAATTGCAGTTGCCGCACTCAAGGGAAAGGTCACAGACACTGTGATATTATTACTTATATTTCACAATTAAAAAATGTGAAAAATAATATTTTATCTGCCTTGGACCTTTTATTAATTTCTCATTTTAAATTACCCTTTGCTTGTTCTAAAAGCCCGCTCCGCATAATCCCTAACGATGTCAATTAAGTGACTGTTTGCAGTGGCAACAAATTAGCCTGAATCAACAAGGCAAAAAGCTAAAAAAATAAAGCAGAAAATGGAAGTGAAAATAATTTCCAAGCTTTTATTGAGAAAAAACGCCAACGCAGCATCCTCGCAGAATGGCGCACTACAGAGATCCCAAGGATTATAAAGAGCTTCAATGAGGGGGCCAATATAAGGGGTCCACCGATTAAAGCTGAATTGCAAATGTAAAATAAATGCGAAAAAATATATCCTTTAAGTGCTCTGCTCCACACCGATAAATAACAAATAATAACAACAAATGAGAAACAAATTGTGTGCCGACCGCTGATCTAGTATCTATAAAACATTCTGCAAGCCAGGCCTTGGCTAAGCGTTGGATTTTTCACGTCGAAAATGTGGGGGCAACTCTTTCATCTGTTGCTCCTGCTGCCGCCCAATTTAAATTTGACTCCTGGTAGTCACGGTGCAACGGGCCCCTTTGACATTCACAATCAATTCATGTTAGCCATGTTAGCCAAACCTGCACCACCTCTCCCGAGCTCGACCACTGCCATACAGGAGGTTATGTAGCTCGGTGACAAATTGAGTTTAAGCTGGCGCTGCCTTTTTTCCGCGGGCTCACATGAGCAGCGGCGTGGGCGGGAGCACGCCTACAACATGGAGTACTGGCGGACAGATGCAAATTAAGTCGGCGAGTGGGGCAGAGTTAATTGCTTTCAGGCAGCGCTGCAGCGCCTACTCAGAAAAGTATGCTAAGCAAACTTGAGCATTTGAGTTTTTCAGAAAACTGAGAGGATACCAGCCGAGTTATTAAAAAACTTTTGTGCCAGTATCCCAGGTTATTCTTTTCCAAGTATACACTTCGCCCAGCCTTCTGACTTTTCCTGCACCCAAGTGGGGACGGGAAAAAATTCGCAGGGCCCATAAAAATAATAATAAATTGTCCTTTCCCCCTTTTGTGGGAAATTGCAGGACAAACAGTTGTTAAAAGCTCCCAGAGTCGTAAATTTATGGGGGATGTGTGGGGGAGGCGAGTGGATACATCGGACTGGTAGGTATCCAGAAGTGTGCATATTGACTCGCACATCGCAGCTCCCCCGCCCTTTTTCGAGGGCGATTAATGCTAATAGAAGAGCCCCGCCCAAAAATTAAGACCAACAAAGACAGGAACCAAAAGGGGTGGGAAAACCCTTTGTGGACTTTCTACCGACTGGCTGGCGTCGTTTTCTTCAATCTACTTTACTTACTTATTTGTTTATTCAACAAAAACACTCAAATTGCGACCAAGACAAGCCCACATATTGCCAATGACGAAGACGCAGAGAAGAAAGGCGGAAAATCAGTCGTCGGGGAAAACTGCCCTACAGGTAGGCGGACATTGATAAGGGCGAGTTCCTTGCATGTTTTCATGGAAAATTGTTTCGCTTTTTGCGTCCCTGGAAGCCGAGGCCCAACGGCAGATTGACAAGGGGCGGAGGAAAATGCGACATATTTGCAAAATTGTTTGCTTTCGCTGAAAAAGAACTTAAAAGCGAGCGAGGGTTGCTTCGGGATTAACAAAACACGAATCGAATAACATAAAGTATATGTGAATAAAGGGTATTTACGAATTGTAACTCAAAACTTGAACAACTTTTCGCAGGAATTCTATTAAAAAAAGTAAAAAGTTGATCATTTTAACATATATTTCTTTAAACATGTCTTATTAACCTTTTTAATATATTCAAAAAAAATTTGAAATGGTGTTGCTTTACCATTAGGTAAAAGGGCCGGACTTAGGACCCACTTAATTTATCGTTTAAGCCCTCGCTAATAATATTAATAACATTTTCAAAAAGATACCGCTAACACTACATCACTAGAACGAACAGGCAACGTTTCTAATTAATCAAACATTAAAACTAAAACTTATCCACAAAATGTATAACTGATAAGCCGACCCCCTCAAACTAGCTTATCTGTTGCTTTCGGCATATTGGGGAACTTAATTTATGCATATGAGGGGCTGGGACTGTGGTCCAAAGAAAGTGGCAGAGGGCACTTTAGGACAGGAACTGGCAATCGGCACTTTCGGGGAAGCAGGGGAGCAGGTGCAGGAAGCGGGGAAAACACTGCCTCCGGTCAAATCGACACCGTCTTGTGGCAGCGCCTAGAAACAACCAGTCGGAAAGGGCCATTAATGCCAAGTTAAAACAACATAATTTAGTGCCGGGCCTTTGGGCCCAAACATAAACAATTCCCCGGCACAACGAACGGGGCGACAAAGGCGTTGAAAGGCCCCTTAAATGGTTTCCTCCTTGGCCAGAGGTGAGATTCGGGGGAAGTCGGAGGGCAACAATGTTGCCCAAATCGGCGAATAGATTAGCAGCCTTGTGGTGGGTAGATTACAATTATGTAAATTCAGTTTCGGGCAAGTCAAGCTGTATGTTTATTATTTTCGGATTTCCAGGAATCTCAACTCACTTCGGCGTTTAAGCTGTGTGATTTTGGATAAACAGCGCGTAATTGCGAGAGGAAAATTATCCGAGGGGATTGTCGACATTAAATTGCACAAATTATAGTATATTTTTTAAACATTTATTTGAATGATACTACTAAAAACGTCACTGTTTTTATATTTTCTAAAACACAATATTGACTTTTGCATTGTCGCGTTGTGGTACATAAACTATCGAACCAGACAGATCCGAGCTTTGAACTTGGCCAATGAAGTGCACTGACCTTGATTTTGCGTTTGCATCGCTTTTCGGTAGCCTTTTTGGCCAACCTTTCATATGAATTTTCCACCGCAGCTTTCGACCGTGAAAAAGTGTATAAAACTTGGCTCAAAGGCCAGTAGTGAGCTTAGTTGACGTTGAAATATTTATTGCTTCATTGAAAATATTTTGGTATTTGTGATTGCTTTGGCTTACAATTTAGTTATGAAGTTATGATAAGCTGTCAGCAAAACTTAAAGGAGATGTCACTCTTTTTGCTCGATTTGACATAAGTGCATGACTGGGAAATTCCCGCATAATTGGGCATAAGTGAATAAACAAACAAACGAACAACTATAGTTAATACCACCATAGAGCATTCTTGCACCAGTCTACTGATTGTGTTTCAATGGTCTTTTGTCTGCGTCCTCCTCTGGCACTTGTGACATGTCATGTCCCGCAGGAGTAATGCCATGAAACAAAAGCAGCAAAAAAGCTTTTCCATTGGCCAAATCAAATTACTCCCAACTTTTGGGAGACCACAGAAATGCGTACAAAATTAATTTAGCCTCGTTTCCGTTTCACCAACTTTTTTGTCAACGCTTACTATATGGGTGCTGCGTTTGGGTTCCCTCTTGGCTATTAAAAAAGTGACGATTTTTCATAATTGTTCACACTTGAATAATTCGGAAAAATTTAAATGGGTTTGCCTCTGTGGAATTCTGATTTGTATGACTCTGAGTGTTAATTATAAACAACAAGCCAGTCTCCAACAAAGATACAAATAAAAGACACGATACAGTTTTTAAAATTGGTTTACCTATCACGAACCCCAGTTCTAAGTTGAAATGATTCTTAATTTATTGACTACTTCTAACACTTTTTAAAAGCTGGAGGAAACTTTCTGATTGATGTTGAACGCGATGAAGGAAATATAACCAAAAAGATTTAATTCTATTCAAATAATTACATTAACCAATTACTTTTCTTAAATCAATATGACTTTTTGATTGAGCTCCATTCAGAGACCTTCAATTATAGCTTCATTGACATGGAAAGTTCTAAATTGGGAGGTGTATGAGTGAATTATCAATGCATAAATCAGCGTTCTTTCATTTTGCGCTTGCCACGATACAAACAACAATCTGTACATTGGTAGCGTCAAGTTTTCCCCCGGGACACATGTGGTAAGAGCTGAATGGTGCCTTTTAGAAACATATTTGACGCAAAATGTAGGTCCTAATTGGTGGAAGAACAAAGATGCGCAACTGCGGTTTGACTCGAGTTAAGTGTCAATCAATGTTGTCTCAAAGCTCAGTTCAAAAATAAATCACAACTGGATTTTTTTCTGAGCTTTGAAATAAACAAAAACAAAACATTCAAGTTTTGTAAAAATTAAACTAAATGTTATTCAAAGAGGACATTATGGGCAGGTAATGCTTAAACAACGCACAGAAGATATGCTGTAGTTTTAAAGATGGTATTTTGTAGTGTTCAAATAAATGGCTAATAAAACGTTTTCAATTGTACCACTTAAACTGCTTTCGAATAGCGCTGAACAATGCGCTGCCTAGATCCAGGGGCTTCATCGATCTCCCCGGTTTTTAGGCCCTCATCTGTGGGCGGTTTTGGTGCGGCGTACATTACCACGGTCCCATGAATGAGTGGCTTCCAAAGCGGACGATATAGTCGAACGGCGGAGCAGAGTGGCGGAAATCAAGAGGGAACTCGGCTGGTCGGTCGCCGGGACAACGAAAATCGCTGCATTTTGGGTTCGCTCATTTCACGCTCTGCCAGCACAGAAGGAGGAGGCTTATGCCCTTGTCGGTCCCATTGACGTAATGCTCCATATGGTTGTTGTCACGGCGGTGGCGGCTTTTGTTGCACTGGTTGCTGGCATAATGTCGACTTATGCGTAAAACGAGCTAAAACGCAGACTGGATACTGGCTTTAGTGACATATACTAATTTTTACATATATTTGGCATCATTTCGAATATAATTGAAACAAAGAATTCTAATCGTGGACTTGAAAAACACAACCAAACTAATGTGCATTTATAAAATTAGTCAATAAGCAAGCCTATTTAAACAGTTGAAAGTGCAGGACTGACAAGTACCCACAATGTACACACTCCGTTCTGAATATTTTGTGCCTCAATTAGAGCATTATTGCACAAACACCACAAACTAATTATACAATGCTATGCAAATTGCATTCACTCTGTTCATAATACCCACTAATCCATCATGGTGCAGCCACTAAAACTCTAAACAATTAGCAAAATGCCAAAGAAGGAAGGCTTGCGTCCTGGGCCGCCAATTACTGAAAGGAGTCAAGAGATCTCAAGCTTTCTTCTGGCGAATTTGCATATATGCAAATCTAATTACTGGCACAAGGATATTGAGGACTCTCAGAAAACTAACAGACAGCTGGCGTCCTCCTTTGTTGCTTTGTTGAACTGAGCCGAGGCGCTGCCAATGATATGGCCATGGTCACCGGGAGTCTGCCATGTTATATCTAATTTATGCAGTGCCAACGACTTCCAAGTGTCTATTTATAGTGGAATTTTTGCTACACATCCCACGGTAAAACGTGAAATTTTAATACGCAAACACAATTGGTTTTTGCCAACTGGCCAACACAGCTATTAAAAAACCACAATCCCCTGTTAACTGATAGGCCAAATAATATTTCTTTAAAATAAAAAGAGGCCAGCGACTTCTTTCCTCAAGACTTGTGGAATTTTTTATTATTTCAGCTACAAACATTGATACGAGCTGTGGAAATTTTTACACAACAGCAACACTCTCAATCAATTTCTTATTTGTTTCTGACACTGCTCCTTATTTTTTCCCGATTTCTGTTTATTACTTCAGCAACGCGCGAAAAACTTATCAGGCTTGACAGCAAAGAAAATTGTGAAGGAAAAATATTTGGCGTGTTCCTTTTTTTTGCTCGTTTGTCATAAATGGATAGTTAAACAAAGTGACAGTAATTTTGCAAGGTGTGATCGCAGCTAAGATGCTCTGATAAATAAGAAAGTACATCTATGCAGTTAAGACTGTAGGCACTTAAAATGCCAAAATGTTTCGCAGTTCAAATTTTTGTTGCAGAACTATAAAGATTCCAGTATGAAAAGTTTAATAATTCCGTAAAAATTTCATTAATTACTAGCCTCGTAATTACTTCTTAAATCTTCCTAAACCTTACACTTTTAAACAACACCAACTATTTGACCCTGACACTGTGGCTTGCCTTGTTTTTTAGTTTATTGAAAAAAAATCGATACGTTTTATTAGATTCATTTAGTATATTACTTCTAATTTGATTATAGGCGTGAAATTTATTCTTCACAGTTGACATTTTTGTTATGTATTTTTGATGGGAATATTTATACATATGTAAGGGATTCAGACGTTTTTCGTTTCTAGGAAAAAGTCCCATAATTGAAAATAAAAAAGAAACAAAAAGTATTTTAACGTGGTCAATGTAATCATTCGATTTCTATCCGTAAACATTATGTTTTTCAGAAAAATCTTATTATATTCCCTTTAACACAGAATCTGGGCATCCAAAAACCATTAGGTGCTCGAAAGCTTTCAAAACATTCACGCATACACTTTTAAAAACAGGCATTCCATCCAAGAACAGAAGACTCAAATTGAATTAGCAGGACGCTAAATGATCACACGGTCGCTCTAAAAAAACAAGAAAAGTACAAAATTCACAGCTAAGAAGAAGAAAATACAATTTTTGTTGCTAGCGAAATTCGCAAAAAGATACAATGCTGCTGTATAGACCAAGCGATACTACACAGATACAGACAGATAAAGGTACAGATACAGATACTCAGATAGAGATACGCCCAGGCCACATATTATTTTTACACACACGAATAAAGCCACAGCTAGAGATAGAGATAGATAGCGAGATAGAACTGAAAAAGGTTGGGCGACAATTTTCGCTCCAAGTTCCAGAGGCCCGCTCAGGGACGGTACTGACGATGGCCCATCCATTCTGGCGTAGTTGTTGCCTCTATTTTTAGAACATTAGATGATAAGATTGCGTCGTGGCCGAACCGCAAAACTTTTTGCGGTTTTAGCGAAAATACATACACGTACAACAAAATATAAAAACGAAGCAGAAGACAAATTTGGTCAAACACATTCTAGGAGCGATATTCATTCAAGATTGCACTACTACTGCTATGTCATCCCACGCAGAATATGTTCGCTGCAAATCTCTTTTTAAATTTCCCGAAAAATATAGTTTAGTTGTTTATCAAAATGTGCTAGGCTGCAGGAAAATAGTTTTCTACTTATACTTCGAAACTTAAAACTGTTTTAATTATGTTTGGGTTCCACCTAATTAGGAAGCATAATTCCCTTGCCACAACTTCGTATGCCTGAGAAGTAAATTCAAACTAATTACAAACACAAGTTGTTTGCTCCAGAGCTTCTGCAGGCCATTCTATATTTAAACTTAAAGTTTGGCGCTTTGTGAAAACAACAACCAGGAAAAGACTAAACAAATGCTGCTTAAAATATATTTTAGTTTGTACATTCATATTGGCGGACGCGACTATAGAGAGATTTTGGTTCATAGAAAATACGCTAGGTTTGGTTTACTATGCAAGTAAATGAGAATCGTTAAAATAGAAAAATGATGACTTTAAAAACAAAAAACGTGAAAATTTAGGTTTTTTCAAATGAATTAAATTCCTCCTTTTATCATAATATACTCCGAATCAGAATTCCGCAATAGGTTAAGACTTTACCCAAACTTAAATAAATAAATACCCACACTTTATAAATGAATAACCGAAAACACCTGCTCAATCTGACTGGTAGAGACGACGGCAGGGTTGGCTTTGAAGCCAGAAGTAAGGAGTCGAACGTATTTATTACTTAATATTTTGCAAGCAAACAGCATGGTTGTGGGGGAAACATTTGTATTTCTGGGCACATGTTGACACAGAACAGATACCCGAAAAAATCCAATTCAAAGTTCAAGTTATGAACATTTTGCGTATCTGCCAGTTGCCAAAAATAATATTCTGTAAGGTCTCGAGGAAGCTGTCAATTACACCCACCACCCACAAGCTCACACACTCATGGGCAAATAGCGAGCGCCCCACTATAAATACACAAACTTATGTATTAATAGAACGCTTTCAGACATATCGAACATTTCAATTTCATAGCAAACCGAGAATAATGTAAACATTCGAAAAATCCAAAAAATGCAGTACAACGTTTTACTTTTTCTCAACTTTTCCACACCATAAAAATTTAATTCGACCAGAAAACGCAAATGGAATCGTTAGGAAGTATCTCTAAAGGCGAGGCAGTCTGAAAGAGGTGGAGGGAAGCGCTTGAAGCCACATTGGCAATTTGAGCACTCCCCCACCGAGCTCTCACAGAACGATAGGAAAAGCCAACTTGTTGCGGTTCATCGCCGGCATTTTAGTGGCCAACTTTTATCGACTTCTCCGTGCACTGCGTGGCGGTAAAAATCAGGAAAATTCGAGAAGGAGCAAGGGTCGCTGGTCCCCACTGAATTGACCGAAGTGTTTGGGTTTCATTGCATTGACTCCGCCACGGACACCGCTCTCGCATCCGTGCCATTATTCGGCTCGATTTTCAATTACCAAAAAACACTGGTTTCCGGAAAACAAATTGCAAGGACAACTGCCACCGGAAATTTAATTCGAAGGCATTTAATCGCCTATATCTACATACATAAATTTATAAGTCGAAATCATTGATCAATGACTGAAATAATAGTCATATTTGCAAGTATTTTCATTGAGATTTAAAATACATCAAGTACATTTTATGCACCATTTTTAATCCTGTATAGGTTTTGTACAACTGTTTAAAGTAAATTACGTTTTTTGTTATAAAACATCTTTTATAATTCTGTAGAAATAGGTTTTCGTGTTAGTCAGTAAACTTTACAGTGAATTTACGTGTTTTAAGAAGTGGGCCCCGGGATAAATCATTTCCACATTTATAAGTATTTCAAAGGTGTTTAGTTATTCGAGAGATATTTTGGGTAGCGAAAATAAAACTTGCCCTTCCTTAAGCATGAGTTATGCAACATATGTAGTTTCTTTCCAGTGCGGTTCCGCGGGGTTCTGAGGGGTTCTCGATAAAGAAGAGGGTTACTTACACGGACTGCCCTTGTAGGTTGTCAGCAGCTTTTGCCAGAGATCGCTCGTTTCTCGCTCTGCCCGTTTATCCGCAGTTTTCGCTTCGGATGCCTCCCACGTTGGCGCTCGGATTTACAGTTAGATAAACTTTTTGTTTTCCACGATCTCCGCGTTTCCTTTTCTACTCTCCTGTTTCTTGTTGGGTTTTTGCACTGTGTTTATTTTTCTAATTGGCTTGCTTTTTGGTTGTTTAACGATTGTTCACTTTGTGCTTTTTGTTACTGTGGTTGCTATTTACTCGCGTTCGCTCTGCATATGGAAAATATTGTGGTTAATATACATTTCATCGCGCGCTGTTGTTGTTGCACGTAGAGAGAGAGTGGGAGAGAGTGAAAAACTAACTAATATCGTAGCGGTAAATTTCACGAAAAGGGAAATGGTTGCGAAAAGAGAGCATAAAAGAGAAATGCATCGCGTTCCCAAGAGAGAGAGAGAGATTACAGCGAAGAATCTGGAAGAACAATGGCCGATAGATCAGAGGAGAAATGTTTAAATTGTAATGTGTTACGATTTTTTAAATATGGTTTTCGAAATGCAAAGCAGAGTGGGCAACGTTCCCACACCGATACTCGGTTCCCCAAAATTACACTTTTCTGCTGTTCAGCGAATTCCGTGGTTGCGGTAAAGGTGCGCTTGGAATTGGGAGTTGGCTTATCAGGGACCCGAAACAAATCTGTTATCTTTGAACTTCTCTCCCTCTCGCTCACTCACCCGAAAAACAATTATCACAAATTCCAGTTTTCGTTATTTCTTCGTTTTTTCCCCGTATTGTTGTAAACTTTGTGGCGCTGCGGCTGCGGCTGCGACTGCGAACACGCTTGTTAACACATTTGGCGGAATTTGTTTTTCATTCAATAATAATTATTAGCACAAACCGCACAGAATATTCGAAATGCTATTCGGCTTTTTGCTTTTTTCACCTTTTTCGCACTCGTTGGGTTTTGTTTTTGCCCCAATCCAATCAGAAAAATATATATTAAACATACATATGCATAATATCGTTTTCCCTGTGTGCGTGTGAGTGCGAGAGCGTGAGTGGGGCGCACGCGGCTTGGCGATCCGAAAAACAACTTGAAGCGCAGGCGAATAGAATAATACTGAAAGCCCCCAACGAAAATGGGGCGAGCGACACCGCATGCTCCCCAGAGATGTCGCTTCGGCCTTTTCCAGCTACTTCTGACTTACTTATTAATCAGGATTTTTTCCCTGCCCATGGAATAAATCCGTTCGAAACGGTTGAGATCTTTTCAAAAATGTGAATCTCCGATTCCGACAGGGCACAACAACTGATCTGGCCAATCTAACCAGTTGACTTTGGGCCTCCCATTATCGATTGACAAGAAGAAGAACTCAGAGCTGCACCGAAAAAACATCGCCTAACTATCGCATAAAAGGGTCCACCCGGGAAATATTCGGAATGGCAAAACTTTGTGGATGGTGGATAGAACGACGCTATGATTTTTTAATGGGAATCTGGGTTCTTAGCATTAACAGAAATTTTCGGTTCTCTCTTATTTCTAATTTATAGTACGAAAACTAAGATTTTCACATTCCTTTTGCCTTTTAAAGACCTTAAATAAGTCAAAATTGTGGGAGCCCAAATAAAACCCTTTTATTTCCTAACCAGTAGGTATTGTTCACCAACGATTTACTCCCCTCTCTTGGCATCACTGATTTGCATGCTCCGTTCGGCTCTTCTCTCAGAGATGATTTCTTATGTGTTCTCTCTCTCGCTAATTGACGCTGCCGCTGCGGATCAACATGTGTGTGCTGAGAGAGGGAGAGAGAGCGGTCAGAGAGGGAAATCAGTTCTCTCACGATCACCTCTCTCGCTCGCACACATTCATGCAATGGGCATCTGCAGCGAATTCTATTTTTAAACTTAAATTAATATTGTTCTTTATTTTATCAGCAGCGGCGCGAAAATAAAGCAGGCAGCGTCGACGTTCGTAGGCGGCTGCTGCGAGGAAGAGGATGAGAGAGAGGGAGCGGCGGGGGCCAGAAAACAAATAAATAACACGAGAAAAACTAGACGCTGCTAATCAGGCAGAGGAAAGATATCACTGCTCACTGCGCTCTGCCCCTGTCCCGCTGCCTCCCCGTCCCATCCGTGTGCGAAAAGCCAGGCTCGCTCTTTCTCGCTCTGGCTCTCTCCATCTTCTTGCTCGCTATCACCGCTTGATAAGAAATGCGTTAATCTTTATTAAGCGCTGCCCTGTGTGCCAGTGTGTGGGTGCTCATTCCACTTGGACGTGCGTGTGTGCGATGCGGAGTATTTACATGGGAGTTTTTCAATTTCTGTTGACAATTTCCGTTGGAAACTTTTCGCTAAAAAGGTGCGAAATAAATCTGACAAAGTCCAAAAGGAAAATGTAATTTATGCATAAGGCGGCAGAAACAGGAAAACAAAGAGCGCGAGAACGAGCAGAAAGAAGTAATAGAAAAATCGGCCCAGAACAACAACTTGTTGGATGACTCAATGTTACAGTGGGATAAAGTCCTGAAATCCACAAATACGCTTATTCTTCAAAGATGAGCATATCTAATCAAATTCCTATTCCCAGAGACGTCGTCCACACAAAGAATTTATTTGAAAACCAACTATTTTTGTTATTTAATTGGCACACTGGCAATGACTTCAATAAAAACATACGACATGAAGCTACATACAAAAGAAAATATAAAGTAAAAATGTTTGCTAATACATATGTATACGTGCCATGTCCTATTTATTTATTTTGATTTTTTTATATAGTTCATAAAAAAAGTTCAGTTGAATTTGCATAAATAAAAATTCCGTCTTTTGAGCTACATATATTCATTCGTTACTAATAATTTGATATATTTGCTTGAAAATGATAAGGTTTAAGAAAAAAGTGCATAAGTACACCAAGTCCAATTTAATTTATTTTACTTTATTATAAAAAAATATAGTGTGGGCGTTAAACCTATGCGTATTTGTGGGAGTGGATTAGTCTAAGGTAAGCTTTAAAGGAGGGCTTAAAAGTAACAAGTTTGGAAGGGACATCAACTAGGTTAAGGGGTGAGGACAATACTGTTTATAAAGACCTTTTTATTAAGACCCAAAAGCAATCGTTGGGTTTCAATTAATAAGTGTGCGTGAAAATAGGACTACACCTACGATCAAATTTTTGGGATCAATTTGGTCCTTTGGTGTTCAGCGGGACTCAAACCACTAACTATCAAAAAAACATCTAAAAAATGAGCTTCGAAAACAATGAGCACTCTGAGCAACTCATACATTATGTTATCCTGCGGCACTAAGCTTCTTTGTGTAAAAGGCAAAAAACCTTTCCCAAGTGGCAAAGTGGTCCTATATTAGGGTAAATTGGATAGGGCCACATTAATGGCACTTTTTTTTGGGTTTACAAAAACCAAAATTTCAATGCGTTTCTTGAGTACGTTATTGAGAAAGCCAATTTAATTTCTAAGAAAATCGAAAAATATTAAAATTTTTCAAGTTTCCACCAAATTATTGGGTCAAATTTACAAGAAAAATTTGTATTGAATTGAATAAAGTTATTTTTACACTTTTCCTTCCGGGCATACATATGTCCAAGCTTTTTGGGTCGGAGGTGCCACAGAAATTCAGTTTTCGTGTCACATACTTTCTTTTTATTTTGCTAAAAGGGGCTTAACAAATAAATCGAAGTGCTGAGAATACTCTGTCGCCAGCTTCCCGACTAGTTATGCTTGATTTATGTGGAGCAAATCTACCTGTGGCCGTCTCCAATCGGCGCCCTTTAAGACTTTGCGCCACAGCCAGGCAGTAAAGAGGCCTCACTTGTTGCACACACACCCTCGGAAGAACACCCCTACGAACGTACAGACACACATGGAAGAGCGAGGACGGAGAGAGCGATCGTTTTATCAGTCGCGCCCCGCTATTTTTAGACTTTTCAAGCCAAAAGCGGCAAAACACCCGAAAAGCAAACGGATTCAGGGTAAAACCGCCCATGGTGCAACTTTGTCGGGGGGGTGGCAACCCTGCCTGGGGGCGGGTGACCAGTTGTGATAATGCAGCGAGACGGGACCGAATGCAAGTTTGTGCGTGTGCGAGCGAAGCGACGAAAGTGCGTGAGCGGCGGCCCAAACAAAAACAAGGCGGAGAGCAAGGCGCTTTGTTTTTATTTGCTTCTGTCGCTGCTTTTCCAACGACGTGACAAGTGCAAAGAGCGCCAAATCGGACGTTTTTATGCATGGGCCGCCTTTGCATTGTGAAACTTTTCCGACGTGCCTTGCGGTTGTGCATTTGTTTTATCACTCTGCACTCTGCCAGTGCGATCGTGTGGGTGCCGTGCCGCCGAGTGTGCAAGTGTCTGGTTTTCGAGGAGCAAATCAGAACGCAATTAGCGCTGCGGCGCCTCGCCCGCTATCATTTCGTTCACAGTCACTGGCTTTCACACTGCTTCTGCCTTGCTTCGTTTTAGTCCACACCGCTTAACGAACAGTTCGATCTGCGCAACGTACTTTTAAATTTGCCGCTTCGGCTGCGAGACTCGTCCGCGCCTTCCGTTTTCCGCTTCCGTCCGTTTTGACATTCGGTGGAGAAAGTAGAATGAAATTTGAAAGGAGAGGTGGATGGAAACATCGGTGGAATCATCGGTGCATCGATGTTTGCGAACTTTCGGACACATCGATGTTTGTGGCGACTATCGATGTTTTGTCATCGCTACTGCAGGAGAGTAATGAAACTAACAGAAGTAAAACTAATAACATAAGTAAAAGGTATACCTAATAATTTATAAGTTTTTTATTTTTAAACTCACAGGTCCCTCTTTTCTCTTTCAGATAAGTGGCTCGTTAGGTAGCCACCTATCGATGAAAGGTTCGTGTCCTAGATTGAAGTCTCCGGAATTGGTGAATAAAAGCGAAGGCGCAAACATGACCGAAGTCAAGAGGAGCCTTTCCGTCCATTCATAGAGGGCGCTCCACCTTCCCAGACTCTGTTTTCCCTTTCTGCCGCAGTGGCGCTGCCGTTTCTCTGCCGCTGTTAGAAAATAACATCAATGCAAGAAATTAAAAATTTTTCTTTGTAATCAAATCATACAATTTAAAAAACAAGTTGTTTCATTGTCGATTTCGAGTATTCAGAACTTTTAAATAACTACTCTTCCGGGTGCATTTTCATGTGTCGCTGTAGATGATATTTAGTCCGAAAGCTCTTCGCGCATTCGGTACACTTGAAATTTTTTCCTGCGTGCGTTAGCATGTGTTGATTGAGGTAGGAGTTCCTGGTAAACTTCATTGAGCAATGGGAGCACTTAAATGTTCTCTTTCGCCCCTTTTTGTGCGTTTGCAAGTGCATCGCAAGAGTGCTTTTTTGTCTAAAAGCTGCCGAGCATTGGGGACACTTGAATGGACGTTCTCCTGTGTGGGTTCGCAAGTGCTCCTGCAGAGTAGACTTCCGGGACAAAGTCTTTGGGCAGTGGGTGCACTGGAAAGATTTCTTTCCTTCATGCGTCAGCATGTGTCGCCTGAGGTTTGGCTGAAACGCAAAGGCCATCGAGCACTGGGAACACTTGAAGGGTCGCTCTCCAGTGTGGGTTCGCTGGTGACGGGACAGGGCCGACCTCCCTCTGAAACTATTTGAGCACTGGGTACACTTGAATGGTTTTTCATTTGTGTGGGTTCGTAAGTGGAACTGAAGAGTGGATTTTTCCGCAAAGGCTTTTGAGCAATGAGAACACTCAAAAGGTCGCTCTCCTGTGTGCTTCATCATGTGTCGCTTAAGATTTGTTCGAAAAGCAAAGCTCTGCGAGCACTGGGAACACTTGTATGGTCGTTCCCCCGTGTGGGTTCGCAAGTGCAGGCTTAGACCGGAATGCTGATTGAAAGCCTTCGGGCACTGGGAACACTTGAAGGGACGGTCTCCTGTGTGGGTTCGCAAGTGCGCCTGAAGATGCGTGCCCCGAATAAAAGTCCTTGGGCAATGGGTGCAACTAAACGGCCGTTCTCCTGTGTGGGTGCGTAGGTGAATCAGAAGATGTGAGTTATGGGCATAAGTTTTTGGGCAGTGCAATCACTGAAAGGGACGTTCTCCCGTGTGGGACCGCATGTGTCTAGCAAGATTTTGTTTATTTGGATACTTCTTTGAGCACAGGGAACACTGGAACGGTGTTTCTCCTGAGTGTGTTTGCAAGTGTGCTTTAAGACAAGCTGAATCTATGAAGGCCTTCGAGCAGTGAGAACACTTAAATTGTTGTTCTCCTGTGTGCACTAGCATGTGGTTCTTGAGGCTCTTGTTAAATGGAAACGTCTTTGAGCAGTGGGAACACTTATATGGGCGTTCTCCAGTGTGAGCTCTCATGTGCGCCTGAAAATGTGAGTCCTTCCTAAACGTTTTCACGCATTGCGTGCACTTGAAGGTTCCCTCTGCTTTGTGTATTTGCAAGTGTCTTTCTAGACTTTGCTTAGTTGTAAGACTCTTCGAGCATTGGGAACACTGGAACCGGCGTTTTTCCTTAGAAAGCCGATTATCATCGGCTTTAGAATCACTGTCATCAAGGTCTGGGGCATAGTCTTTGTCATTTTCAGAATCGTCGTCGTCGAAATCATCGTTAGAATCTTCCGATTCTAAATCATCTTCAGTCCGCTCGATTCTCTCCTGCGCATCTGTTCCAAAGCTATTTGCTTGGTGATTGTCTTCATTGCATTCGCCGTCTTTAATCATGTCTTCGTCGGAACAACCGGAACCTTCGTTTTCGCGTTCCTCTTCCTGTAGATCGTTGAAGAATCTGTAGAATTGGTCGCTTCTCTCGTAAGTTTCAATAATCTCGAATGCGTTTTTCACATCTTCAAGACAGGACGGGCAAACGGTTTTGGGCAGAATATCGTCTTTCTCAACTCTGCGGTCAGTGCACTTGGAAATCATGCTTGCGATGGACATGCCCGATTCATGCGTCGCATCCAAAATGTTGACCATTCTTGTGGAGTTTCCCAAGCAAACACGACAAATTGACGACTCCATCGATCTGAAAACATACCAAACATATTATTTGATTTTGCAAAAAGTCATACGTTGGTCCTAACTTAAGATTAAGAAAGTTAGTTCCAGAAAATAAGCACGTACGGTCCTCAATCGGATCCCTTATGCTGAAATATGAGAACAGGTGACAATGGGCACAGCACAATTTGGTCTGTAACGACGTGAAGACCGCAAGAGTTGATTTCGTTGTGTTTTAAAAGGCCTGACACCGGACTTATATATGATCATGGTTCATAATTCGCAGGGTACTTATGAAGGTCGTAAAATAAAAGTAGCTACTTAAATGTGTCCCAAAAAATATTCACCTGGTTCAGGTACCGGCGCCTCCAGAAGTGAAGGGTATTCCGACAGCTGCATCTTTTATTACTTGGGAATACTGAAATCATCCAGGTAAACGTAGGCATCGCCAAGACTATTGGGTTATTATTATTTCAGCATTGAACAGATTTACGATGCACAAATCAACATAAAAAGTATATGTGGAAGTCCTGACAGCTTATCCCTCTTGCACATAATGTCTAATGGAAAACGTTACCTAATGGAATTATATCGGCATACAAATTAAGACTTTATAAGTTCGGCTTGGAAGCGCAGTAGTGTGTAAGTGTAGTTTAACTTTATTAGTTCTTTACTAATTTAAATATGTGCAGCGCTGTTCCCGTCTTCTTTTTATATTCAAGTGCAATCGAGTTCACACTGTAATCGATGTCTGCTGTCTTATCGGTGCTTAATAAAAAGTACACACTGAAGTACAGAGCCTAACAAAACATATTGTTCACACTTAATACGATTTAGTATATATTCCCATGCGTTTACGCGTGCTTTATATTGTACCGTCTTAAGTTAGTATTCAGATCGGCTAGGAGTTTTACTTGTCGAACAATCTTATTTTAAGTGTGACAGAAGGTTTCCAAGTTTACCCGCAATGCATGTAACATGTTACTATCAAGGCGCGGAAAATTGAAGCAATTTAAAAGAGACGAATCTGCTGGTGCACAAACAATAAAAATAAGAGGAATGTAAAAAGGAATTCTTTATTTATCTTAATAAGTATTTTGAAGCTTTCTTCTAGTGGGGCGGATGCTCCTCAATCTTTTCCGAGTCATCTGCAGTGTACTTCCGATTCCCAATATGCCAACATGTTGTAACATATTGAACCCTCTGGTGTATTTTAATTGTTAAACAAAATAGCTTCAAGAGGGTCTATTAACTATGTTTATTAAGAGTTTAATAGAGGATTTTGGGTTATCACATGAGGATGTTGTTGCATCGCATCCCCGCTAGCATGGGCCGCTCCTTGGGTCCGGTGATGTACTGGCCGTACACCTGGAGGAACTCGCTCTGCTTCCTGGTGTACATCGATGCCTGCCGGCACAGGTCGACGTTCACGCGATTTTCCGTAAGATAAAAGCTTGAGTTGATGTGGATGTGGCTATTGCTGATGAAGATGTTCTGGCCTGGCTGGGAGTTGGCCGATCGAGCGGCTGCGGGCGATGATCCGGACACTTCGGCTATGGAGTCCGATCGCTTCCACAGTACTATGGGTTCCTCGGAGGGTTGGAGCATCTGGTGCTCTTTTCCGGACTCGGCACTCCCATAACTACTGGAACTGCTGCTGTCCCGCAGCTCTTGGAGGAGCTCACGCATGACCAGGCACTGCGATTGCAGGATACTGAGTTGTTCCTTCAGTTCCTCGTTGTGGTTCAGCCGAAAGGGATTCGATGGGTTCGGCTGCTCATGGGCAAGTTCCTCAGCTTGGGTCGCAGACCGCGCGGGCAGGGCATCGCGACACTTGAGATAGCTCCTGACCTGCACCTCCGCCAGCTGGAGCAGCTTGGACAGGCCCAAGGTCATGGCGAAGATCACCCCGAAGCTCTTTGCGAACTCGTAGGCGCCTCCGGAGGGACCCTGCACTGAGGAACTGTGGCACAGCTGCGGCTCAAACGTAATCCCAGGGCGCTCTACAAGAAAAGCATTTAAAACTGCGCCGAAAATAACTCCCGGTAATCAAGTGTCTTGATGTAAGGAAGTGAATATCTTTAAAATTTGTTTATTTTTAACATAAAAAAACTGTAATTAACCATAGTTACGTTACTTACTTATTTAAAATTATTTATGTATTTAACCATTTTTTATTATATTTTAAAAAATAGTTCATTTTGATTATTTGTTTAATGTAAAAATAACCCATTGACTGCGTTAAGAATATAGAATTGAATAGAATAGAACTGATACATTTTCAATTTTCAGATCATTCACCTCTAGTCAGTTAAATATAATTCTGCTAATAAAGATAACTGATTTTTTTTACCACTCCCAACACAATTATTTACTTAAATGAACTGGCCTGGGGTTCTCACCTGTGTAGAGTTCCACGCGGAAATCGGAGGAGCCACGCGTCTGGGTCTGGACCACATGCTGGAAACAGAGCAGGACCCAGGCCACGAAGGCCAGGGCGAATAGGAACAGAAAACTTATGCTTTCGAACATGATTCCCGAATTTGTGTTGTGTGCTAATAACATGTGTGGTTATAAAAACAACAATCGAGCAGGTCGAGCAGGTTTCGTGTGAAAAAGTTGAAAGTGAATGAAAATAAAAGTTGACAGCTTTATCAATGACAATATTCCTACTGAGATTTCCAGTTTTTTATTCTTTCATATCTTCGGTTTGGCGTTTAGCAGTTTAAGAAATTAATTTTCTACATTTTTTTAGCCTGTTCAATTTACGTTTTCTCGTCCTCATTTTCAACTTAAATTAGGTTTAAAAAGCAGTTAAACGAACTTCTTATCTTATCGATTTTGGAAGACGTATTGGTCGAACCTATCGGCAGTGTGACCGCAGCACGGCAGTGATAAAATGCCCATGTGTAGTAAAGACAGCAGTGTGCCCGTAGGTCGGCAAAAACTAGAACGAAACGTGATTTTTTAACTTAATTTCTTTGGAAGGAATTCATTTGTTTTGGCAAAATAAAATGGAGATGTTGGTATGTAGTGAGAATAATGCGAATGTGTAGACCTAACCGACGTTTATTTTAGCAAGGAGCATCGCTGCTGTCGCGGCCAGCCGATGAATTCGGCAACGACTCACTGGTGGAGGAAATGTGGGCCTCCAAAGCTCTGGAGCATGCCGAGGTTCACTTCAACGTGAGTTTGTTTAGTGCGGGGGAGTATCAACTGACAATAAAATCTCCGGTTCCCTGCAGCTGATCACCAGCGTCCATCCCTCCCAGCTGAAACTCACGCCCTACGACGACCAGATATATGCCACCTTCCGGCAGGATTTCCCGGATCTTCAAGTGGGCCGGCTCACCGATGACATCCTCAAGTCCGCCGTGGAGAAGCTTAAGTGGCGCCAGTTTGCCGAGAAGTTCAACAAGCTGGACGACTATTCGTATGGAACCCTGATGCGTGCCGATGCCAGCAAGGAGTTCTCTCCGGACAACTCCATCTTTGTGTTCCGGGTGCAGTTCCTCGCCATCGAGATTGCCCGGAATCGGGAGGGACTCAACGACGAAGTCCACAAGAAGCACAAGCCTGCCAGGAAGATCCCGGAGGAGACCCAGTAGTTCTTCGCCTTCGCTTAGGTTAAGTTGTAAAGACTAAATGCATTTTTTAGTGGTGTTCGTTTAGCTTCTATTGTAAAAATCAAATTATTTTTATAAAAATAATACACGTACACGATAAAAATACAACGCTGATTTTTAAAATCTTTTTTTTTGTTTAGACCATACATTCACTAATCTAATATTATTGAGGTATTCACCAATTAATGTAAGGTACCATCAGTGATTTTGATAAGAATTTATGTCTTGCGATAATATATAAACAGCAGCGCTTAATAGAGCAGGCAACGATACAATTTTTAGAAAAAAGAACACGTAAGTAATAAGGAGTTTTAGTCTTGACAACAAAAGAACACCAAACATAAAAATGGTAGTGAAAAACTTACTAGAACATTTATTTTAATAAAATAAAAAGACATGATCAATCAATCTTAATAATAGTTCTTATAAGACCAGTAAGATCTACCAACTTCAAACACTGGATAAAATGTATTCGCTTTATAGGGAAATCGATTCCATTTAATATGTGAACAACAATAAACCCAAGGTTCTCAGTAAGAATATTGTCTGCTAAATGTATATATTAAATATATAAATGTAATGGGGATTTTCCTAATTGCTACGTGTATTGCCCGCACTTGGTCCATCATCAGTCTTGCTTTTGGGCGGCCGGCTTTGTTGCCTGCCCCCGATTCTCATCATTTTCACTTATAGTCCACTGGTATTGCTGGTCATCAGGATAAACGGAATAAGAGCATCCATCTGCATTTGACCCACCAAGTTGGCAAAGAACAGCTCCTCCATGGCCTCCGCATCCAGGCTGCTCAGTGGAAGTATTCGAGCCACCAAAACATTAAAGCGCTCTTCGCCGCCTCCAATGCCCGCCTGCCGTCTCAAACTGGACAAGGCGTGGAGTTGGACTCTTCGGACATATCCTTTCAACGACCTCTCCTTGCGCTGCTGCAAGAGCGAGGGATTAAACAGCAATATTAGTCGCAGTAAGCCAAACTCCAGATCCGTGACCTCCAGGGGCTGGAGCTCCTGGACAAAGTCGTGCAAACTCCTGGTGAGATTAGCCATTTTCGAGATCTTTAGCGGTTCGATCTTATCGATATCCGCCAATTGGCGGGTGCTCTGTATAAACTGCCCGATAATGGTGGGTACCGACAACTGGCCCTGACATTGAGCCAAAGCAATAGCCATCAGAGCTGGCCAGGCTCCCCTTAGAAGCTTAACTTGACAGTGGGCGTCCAATTGATCGAAAACGGGAACCTTTCGAAGGGTATGGATGGTGAGAAAGATAATCCTTGAGCCCGTTTCGCATACGTAATGAATATTCAAATACGAGTGAACCAATGTTGGCGGTTGTACATGAAAGGCACACTGCACGTCGGTGAGAAGATCCTGTTCAAAGACAGCCTCATTGACCACAAAATCGCCGGTACCACTTCGATTACCACCGCACTCAAAGTCCAGGTCCATGTGCTCCAGTTCGGTATCGGCGGCATCCTCGGTGCCACTGTCCTCCGCCTCTGAGTCGCATTCGGGCTTGACACTCAGACTGCCACTCCTCTCCAGCTGGTTTTGGATGGGCTGCAGTATCTGCAGTCCCTTGTGGATCACACGCATGTCCAGCGAACTCTGGATAAGGCCCATTGTCGAGGTGGTGGGAAGGGTGGTGGGTGCCTCTCCGGCGTTAAAGTTAAGGTGCTGCGAGTTGTTATTACTGGCGCTGTTGGCCAGCAGCTGCAGGCACAGCGTGCTACTGTTGTCCATGGAGTCGTCCTCCTCATCCTCAGGATCTGCCTTTGTAATATCTGGAGAATAGTTGCCGCTCTGCTGCTGCTGTTGCTGTTGTTGCTGCTGCTGTTGGGTGGCAAACACTGAAAAATGAAATCCAGCTGGTTAGGTTAGCAATAAAATATAAGTGGAAAGGACACCCTTACTAGAGACTTTAAAGCCTTTTTAATGCCTGGTACTCTAAGGTAGGGCTTAAGCTTTATAAATTCTTTAAAAAAAGTTTTTTTGCCCAAAACTATGGAAGTTGCGATAACTTAATTTAACTTACTCAACGTCTGCGTTAGTTCCGCGAAATTAAGGCCCATTGGGAATATATTCTCCGTCAAGTTGAAGGGCGTTGCTGGCGTGCTGTGCACGGGGGGCGTGGCCGCGGCCTCGGCCTTGACATTGTGGCCCTTGCCACGCGCCTGCTGATAGCCGGACTTGCCGGAGAGGTAGGTTGCGGAACTACCTCCACCACCGGATGTGGATGAGCCGCCCGCTGCGGCCATGATCCCCTCCTTCCTGTCGACAATCGGCTTCCTCTCGTGCTGCACAGCTGTGAATCAAAGTTGCGGAGAACGGAAAGCAATTAAATAGAGCAAGAAGTACAATCAAGATGCGGTTTGATGATTTTCCAGGCAAGGTGATGGTGATGGTGAGTAAGTGGGTGAGTTGGTTAGTGTGTGTGCTGGTGGGGAATCTTTTGTGCCCCCGCAGCTGCAGGTGTAAGATGATGAACAAGTAATTGCAGTGGATATTCATGTAAGAAAATCTAACGTTGGCAATGCAATTCGTTTCGCGGGATGGTCATGAGGTAGATTTAACTGGTCCTAACTGTTTAACACCTTTGGCGATTTCATTATCTTGAAAATATATAATTATAAAAATATATATTTCTAAATTTAAGGAAATTTTAATTTTTAATCTCTCTTTCATAGAAAGGCAACCAACACCACTTTGGTTAAGGAAGAAAAGTTGTAGAAAAAAAAGTTTGTAGCTTATACAAATGTTTGTCGGATAAAAAAGTTTTAGTAAAATAAAGATCACTTGGAAACTAAGATAATATTTAATTATGCATAAAACACTCCTGATTAACTCCTTTACACCGAACATCTCCTGAATTCTTGGATTCACTGCTGTAGCCTGCTGAAGCACGTAAACTCTGGCCACGCCAGAGATTGGAAATAGCTTGAGACGACGACTTAAACGAAAATTACAATCACTTCGCATGCCGCTGGCCAGGCACTTCTGCAGCCTGCAGAACTGGCACCGGTTTCGGTGGTGTTTGGTGACCTCGCAGTTCATGGCCCCGCGACACTGGTAGCCCAGCTGCTTCCGGATCGAACGCTTGAAGAAGCCCTTGCAGCCCTCGCAGCTGATCGCCCCGTAGTGCCGCCCTGAGGCCCGATCCCCGCAGACCAGGCACAGCTCCACGCTCAACGTGGCGGATGCTCCGGCTCCCAATCCCACGCCTCCTCCGAGCGGAGTGCCTCCAGACGTTCCGCCTCCTCCAATCAAGGGCATCGCTCGGCTTTCTGAAAGGTCAGAGGCCAATGGCAGTGTCAGAATGGGTTCCAAGGTGCAATGACTCGGGTGACTGGACTCACCTTCGCTTTTGATGAACGCCTCAACCTTAACGCCGTCCATTGTCGCTACAACAGCCGGCAAAACAATAGTCGTTGGCTGCAAAAGTACTGGAAAGCAAATTGGGTTTGGTTTTAAAGGTTTAAAATGTATCTTTTTTGAGAATAATGAATGAACTAAACTAAGGATTAGGTGTAAAGTCAGTAGCCAGTAGAACTTGATTGGTTTATTTTTGTTTTCATAGTAATTTAAATAAAATATTTTTAGTTTGTGTTTTTATGAGAAATGCTTTTAAGAAAACTACTAATTTACTACCTTTTATCGTTAAGTGCTTAAATTATTAATGAATAACACCCTATGATAATTTTTAAATTCATGTTTACACCCCGCGCAACAGTACAATAACTCGTTCGGCTGTTCAGTAATGACTCGATAGCTTCAAATATATGGTCTCTATTTAATTGTTTTTACTGCTACTCTCATGAACTCGACTGTTGGTGCGCTACGTTAGCTATTTTAATAGAACCCGTTTCGGCTGCATTTGTGTGCGTGTCTGCGATGTGAATGAAGTGGTCTTGCTTACCTGGCGCTCTGAAAATTCTTACTGGACCAATGCTATCACCATTCTTGCACCTTTGAAGTAACACTTGTTCGAGGCACTTGCTTCTTTGTGTATTACTCACTATTAGTTTCACTGTTTTCAGGCACTTGGGGCCTTATTGGAACCTTTTCTCGGCAGAAAAATCTCCTTGTTCCAATTGGCTTCTTAGTAGTATGACCGCAGTCGGCCTATTGCAATACACCACCCGCTTCAAAATACTATTAAGCAGTACAGCTTTTTCATAAAATATACCAAGAATATACCAGCCACTTGTTGAGCTCCGTTCAAATCGTTAATATTTTTGGCAGAATATTTTTGAACATTCATTGACACTGGATTATTTGAAAAAAATACCGTCTAGATAATGCAATTATTGAATTAAAAATAACACAGAAAACGATGTTTTTAAATTCCCATCAGACTAGTCTAGATGTTTCCCGTCCAAAACATCTTTTAGTTTAAAAACGCAGACATATTGTTTACAAAAATACAATTTAATATACAGGTGAAATTGTTACAAAAAAGGTATAACAAAGAAGGCCCTAAGAATGGATCTAGAATATTTTATTGTTTCCTTTTTCGCTTGATTTTTGGTCTTACACGACTAAGCCACAAATTGCTTACACAAATATCTAAAAGGCAGGCAGGGTGTAGGGTGAGAGAAAGAAGGGATCGGATTCTGGTCATGGGTCAGCCGAAATGGAAAACAACAAGCTCACGAACATGCACACTCCGCCTACACAGCAACGCTACAGTCTACTATTTTAATTATTTATTCTTCAGGCCCATTGCGCGTTTGGTGGCCCTTCCCAGGAAGATGCCGGTGAGGAAGACCAGGCCCGTGGCGCTCATCAATATCACAAGGAAGAATTTGCGCGCAGGCGAGGCGACCACCTGTTGCACGAGCTGCTGCACATCCTCGGGCGGCAGCGCCAGCGTGTCGTCCGCGTTCCGGAACATCTCGATGCGCCGTTGCAGTTTCTCACGGCAGTCCGCTTCCAGCGAGTTCGGCGTGTCTTTCAGCAGCGTTCTCAGGCAACTCAGTTCTAGAAGAGGGATACGGTAGTATTAGCTATTAGTATTTTCTTAATGCTAGAATATAAACAATTTTGACGTTCTCTAGACCTATAATATGGCTTAACTCACTTTAGGAGTCTGGTCGAGAATATTACAAAAATATTATACAATTATTGGAAGTTACACATGGATTGAAAGGTATTAAGATATAGCTGATACAATATATAGTGGATCTTATAAGAGATATTCGTCACAAAAGTTGATATCAGAACTTTTATTTCTTGTTTTATATATTTATTGTTAATAATATTATTATAATTTATGGCGCAAAAGTGAAGTTGTCACGAACAACATCATTATTTCCGAGATCAATGCTTACTGCATTGTAATTAATATTTCAGCTGTCAAGTGAACTTACTGCGTCCATTGCCTGCCGACACCTTAGAACAGTATCGCAGCAGATCCACGGTGCAGGCCGTTTCCAGAATGGGATCCACGTGAATGTCTGCCTTGGCTTCGGCGATCAGAGTGGCCACCTCCATCTGACACTGCCGGTTGATTATCTGCTTCTGTAGGAAGGCCGTCTTTAAGCACTCCGCCAACTGGCCATGCTCGTCGGAATCAACGTTGGCCTTGCATAGCTCCTGGATCTCCGACTTGCAAAACACTTGCAGCAGGGGATTCAACTTGTAGTTAAGGGCCTGCTCTTGCAAGATCTTTATCATCTCCTGCGCACATGGTGCGTCCAGCGCAGACTGCCTGAACTTGTCTTTGAGACAGTGAATGACCTAAGGTAAAATAATGGTATACAAATACTTAAGTAACTTGTCGAGGATAAGATAGAAGGGTTCGAAATACTGGAGTCGTCTGCTTCGATAATAGTTGAAATCCCCTTTATAGGCAGCTACCAAATACAAATTTATTGACCCGTTAACGAATACCCAATTGAATATTTCTTCAATTGGCAGGGATTGATTAACCGGATCGCAGATAAGGAAGCAATTGTGATTGCAGGTACTTTGAAAAACAAACTAGCAACTTTCGCGTTGTACTCGTCACTGCGCGACTATGCCTTCCAGAGTGGCGGCAATTCTCGGTTCAGTCTTCGTACAAAGTCGAATCAGTCGGGTCTGATGCGTAGACGCGGCGTATACGTGATGCTGACGCTGTGCGGTGTGCTGACCGCCGCGCTAGGCGCTTCGTTTGTGATACTCCTCACTGGGGGCCGGGGTGCAGATGCATCCGACGCACCAACCGTGACGGTGGAACTGTCTAACGGGCAGGGGGCAGTTCTTGGGAACTACGGGCTCACAGCGTGGACGGACCAAACGTTCATGCAGTTTCGTGGCATTCCCTTTGCCGAACCACCAACGGAGGAACTGCGCTTTCGGGTAAGTCAGTTAATACGGCGTCAGCATAACAGCCATAAAGCTAAATGAAATATTTGCAAAAGTCAAGAAAAGTAGGTCAAGCAGAAGAAAAAAGTATATGTATGTACTATAAAATGGTCAATAAAGACTTATATAATTTAAAAACAGATTATGGATCTTGATTCCATAAAATTGATTTCCCAATTAAAAATCGTTTTTTGCAAGCTAAGTTTTTCGAAATTGCTACGAATTCCATCAAAAGCACAGCTTAATCGTAACCGTAACACATATTTTTGCCCGTTTTCGTTCAGGTTCCAGCTTCGAAACTATTTTTTTCTCCTAACTATCTGTGATTTCGAGTGATATTGACATTTAGGTCTGGCGTCGTTTTCAGTGATAAGCGGGTTTATGACAAAATGAAAACGATTTCTTTTCTATATTACGACTACCAGCCACCTGTGGCGCGATTTCCCTGGACTGGCACCCTAAACGCACTGAACTTCGGACAGCGCTGCCCAGTGATAACGAATCTGGATGGACTGTTGTCTGATGCTGAACTGGAAGATTGCCTCAACCTGTCGGTATACACTAAAAATGTGAGTAAGGGTAAGTCATTAGTAAGACTTGATGACAATCCTAATCAAGTTATGATAACAGCAAAGACCACATGGGGCTCTAGGGGTTAAGGTTTCATCTTAAAACTATTCTGACTCTAGACAAGTAAAATACCTAATTCTCTTGTTAAATCGCTATTGTAGCTTTCTGGCAGCCAGCCTGTAATGTTCTACATTTATGGCGGAGGCTACTACAATGGCTCCGCGGAGGATCATCCGCCTAACTATATCCTGGAGAAGGATGTTGTGCTAGTTGTTCCACAGTACCGAGTGGGAGCGCTCGGGTGGTTGTCGACGTACACGGAGGACCTTCCTGGAAACGCTCCCATTGCAGATATCCTAATGGCCCTCGATTGGGTGCAACTGCACATTAACCGGTTTGGCGGAGACCCCCAGAGGGTGACTATTTTTGGACAGAGTGCCGGAGCTGGAGTAGCCAGCTCTTTGTTGTTGAGTCCAAAAACTGGCGATCACCTTTTCAAGCGAGCAATTGTGCAGTCAGGTTCGATCTTCGCCAAATGGGCTATCAACAAGGACCCAAGGACGCAATCGCAACGGATTTGTGCTCGGCTAGGCTGTTCCCGCTGTGAGGAGCAGGATCCCCTCGTTGAGTGCTTGCAAAAAACAAAAGTTCAAGACATTCTGAAAGCCACGACCTCGGAATCTTTTTCGCCTGTTGTGGGAGATTTGCAGGGTATTCTGCCGCAGCACCCACGAGAGCTGGTGAAGAGCTATCGCAGACAGACTCCCCTGCTGACAGGATTCACTCAACACGATGGTTCCTTCGTGCTAGCAAGTGAGGACAATAAAGCCTTAAGTTGGCATTTCAAGATTAAAAATGTTATGTTAATTAGGTTATTATGATGCCCTGGCTGCAAAGGTCTCTAATGTGAGTTCGTTGAGCGTTCGTCAGTTTTCCCAGGGTATCAGTGACATGGTTAATGATACATCGGGACTTTCCGACAACATTTTGAATCGGTTGCTTTTCAAGCCCCAGATACTCAACAGTCATGATCACAATGCTGCAGTTCCCTCTTACTTCGACGTAAGTGTTTAGTATGCCCAAAAAATGATATCTTTTCTATAACATTTTTTGTACAGCTGACATCGGCAATATTTATGAAGTCACCTGTGATAACCCTAGCCACACAAATCTACACCCTACAACCCAACACTCCGGTTTATCTCTATAGTTTTGACTACGAGGGCAAGTACACTCGATTTGGATATGAGTTCGGCAACTCACACTATCCTTTTAATGGAGGAGTTCACCACTCAAACGATAACATCTACCTGTTTTCCACCCATCCCCTAGAGGGACAGGACGCTCAGATGGCACACAAAATGGTAGAAGTGTGGACTTCGTTTGCCATCAATGGTATCCCTGGCGAACTAAGTCCCCTGACCAGTGCAAGTGGGCCTTATAATCAACTTAATTTGGAGGTAACCAAAGGTGAAGATTTATTGGAAACCCTGACGGCCTCAATTGACGACCCCGACAGTGGGAGACTTCAACGGGAAGATATGGAGTTTTAGCCATATGCCATTAGAAAGAAATGGTTTAAAAGGGTCTGTTCTTCAATTAAATGGAGAAAAGGAGGAATCCCTCAATTAAGTAACCGAAAAAAGACAAAACCCCTCTTTTTATTATCAGTATGATGTACAAAAATCTGTCCGTCTGCTTTCAGACCCGGATATAGGAATTTAGCTCATTGACAGTGTTGCGGTAGTTCTTCCACTCACCTTTCCATTAAGTTCCTCATTCGGCAGAGCACTGGCCACAATGTTGGAGCAGTACCGATCTATGTTTTTGCCGCACGCGCTTTGCAGCGAGGGGTTGAACCGGAAATCTGTATTCTGCTCGATCATTCGATTAACCACCACCAAGTGGCACCGCTGATCGAACTGCGTATCATCCTTGTACGTCTTGAGGCAATCCAGCAGTTTTGCCGAATCGGTGCTGGGACAGAACTTGTAGATCATCTCCTTGCACGTCGTGAGAAGGGTGTAGTCAGTCCCGCTGTCGCCCAACTCTGACTTTTTTACCATAAAGATGGCATGATGACAGTTCTTGCCCAAACTGGGCGTCTTCCTTATAAGGCACTCCAGGGCCTGCAATCCATATATTAAAGTTAATATTCGATATTGATGTAAAGGTGTTCTGGTTTGAGTGTGGGATGAGTTCAGGAAAAGCCATAATGATTACAGTTTTTAGGGCGTGAATAAGCTTTTATGAATTATCAACAAAGCACTTAATCATTATTTACCATCCCCAGTGTTTCGGCGTTTAGTGCTTAAGGATGAGTTAGATAACTTGCTTTTTCATTCACCTGACCGGGACCCTTTTCCTTCTCGCAAAACAGCTCCAGCTCACGCTTGCAGGCGTTGGCCAGCTTGGGGTCCAGCTGAATGCTCTCGCGCTGCTGGTACAGTTGGGCCTTCACCTGGTGACGGCACTCCTTGGGGATCTGGTGACGTTGCGCCTTGATCGTGTCGTTGCGCATTACCTCGCTGAGGCATGCCACCACCTCGTTTTTGGTGGCGCTTGAGGAGCAGAAGCGCTGGACGTACGGTCTGCACGCTTCCTTGAACTTGGTGGTGAAGTGAAAGCTCTTAAGCGAGATAATCTGGAAGTGCTCGATGGCGGCCCTGCATCGGAGATCCTTTCGTAGATCAGCGTCGTTTTTGTGGGCTATAAGACAGTCCATCATGTCGCCTGGCATGTAACATATATATTGTTAATTAAATTAGTAAATAAAATATCTTCTATAACATTAATTACCATTATCTTTTCCGCTCTTGAGTATGGAAGAACAGTGCTGCTCCATGGCCTCGCCACAGACGTTCATAATAACGGGGTTCAGTTCCACGTGAGCGGCCTCTTCCTCCGTGTACTTCACCACCACCGCCTTGCATTCCGAGTGCAGTTGGTCCATGTTCTTTTGCAGACACTCCATTTCAGTACCCTTTTCAGTGCAGTCAGAGCAGAATGCCGAGAGATCATTGAGGCAGTAATCTTCTACCTCAGGAATTAAGTCCATGGATATGGCGCGCTGTCGCATTACACGTTTTACCTCCTTGAAGCAATCCTTCCTCAAGGTTTGATGCTCGTCCTCGCTGAAGGCCATGCGGTGCAGGCAGGGCAGGATCATGGGTCCCCTTTCCGGATCCATTTGTATGTTCTGTGCATCATCCCATTGTTTCTTTGCTCGGCAGTACTTTACTGCATCGTCGCGACAGTGTTTGTACAGTTGTGGGTCCAACTTGAAGTCTCTGGCCACGAAGTATTCTATAATGAGAAGCGCCTGCTCACATTCAGGAAGCATGACGGGGGTGCCTATATGCTCCACCAGACAGCTCATGACTCGGGCGTCGCCTCCCTGCACATCCTTGCAGGCCACATCCACCACTGGCTTGCAGGCGCGTCGCAGCACCGGGTCTACGCGCCAGTCTTCGCCGGCATCACTGGCCTTGATAAGGGTTTCCAGTCCCCGCTGGCACTGCGCTGTTACTCGTCGCTGTTGGCGCCTGGCTTTGACATGCTCCAGCAGGCAGTGGATGATCTCGCCACCAGTACTCGTCATGCCATTCACCAGCTGCGCCTTGTGTTCATCCGGACAAAATTTGGGTATATCATCCGCACAGTCGTTGAGAAGCTCCGGTGACAGCTGATAGTCCGTCATCAGCATGCGTCGGTGGTCAGTCAGCTCGGTGAGACAAGCGGGCGCTAGCTTGGTCCCGTTCTTGGACACTGACTCCAGGCAAAGCAGGATCTGGGCCAACCGAACATGTTTGTCTTCGGAGACGCCACGTCGGCAGTGGAACAGTTTAATGTCGTCCTTGCAGGCTTTGGCCAGACCGTGGGACACCCGATAGTCGCGGCCCATCTGCTGATCCCTCAGAGTAATTTGCGAGGCGCACTGGGGCGACATCGAAGGGTGGTTCTTGTGCCGCATCAGGCACTTAAATCCGCCAGCGGTGCCTGACTTCTCCTGAAAGAAAAAAATCAATGTTAATATTAATTTTTATGCCTAGAAGATGTTTTTCTATTTATTGTTATTATTTATTTCTCAAAAAGAATTCATTTCATAGCAGACTTCGCCACAGCCACACAATAAAGAACATTTTTTCAGATAATTTCAAATAAGTTCCATTAATTTACTCTAATCTTATCAACAGTGTTCCTTTGTGAGCCAGTTCAGGAAATGATTCTCATTGCTTCCCTACCTGACCTCTTACTATTAATTATTGGGCACTTCTGTGCTTCCTTATCTTTAAGCTTTTAAGTGTTGTTTCTAGGCGTACAGTTTTATTTGTGGCTTCACTCACCTGCGAACACAAGGACGACAAATCCTCTTTGCAGACCCGAAAGAGCTCTAGCATTCCGCGCTGCAGCTCAATGGAGTTTATGGCAGCCTGGCAGATGGGTTCAAGGCTGGACTTGGCCTCACTCGCCTGGAGACACTGCACTGTGCCCAGCTGCGACAGCACAGAGTCCAGATGGTCAATGTTGAGCCGGCCGCACTTTTGCTCCTCCACAACCGATCCACAGGCGGTGTAGAACTCATCCACGGCACTGTAGTCCTGACCCAAGGACTCGTGGGCCCTCCTCAGGTGCTGATGGCAGGCGTTGTTCTGCGGCAGCTTCAGCCGCTGCTGTTCCAGGCAGCTCCACAGATGCACGGCGTTCAAGCAGCTCTCTAGCCTGGACCGCTCCGCGGGACAGTAGGAGGGCAGGAAGCTGCTCTCCATCCAGGCGGGCAACTGCAATTGGCGCTGCTGCAGCCACAGGGCATGTTGGCAGGCCTCCGGGAGGTCCTCCAGCTGGCTAGAGCTGAAGGTAAGTGCGCACTCCAGCATGGACAGGTTGTCCGTGGACTTGTGGTGCGTGCAGAGCTTTTTGAGGTCCTGGCACTCGGCCAGGTCGACGATGCTGTGCACGGCTTTTGCGTTGTCTACGTCAACGGCGGCCCGACGGATGCGTAGCAGCGAATCTCCGGCCGAGGAGGCCGTGGCCAGCATGGAAACCAACAGCAGTTGCAGCATGTTTGCTGGGTGAGTCTATTGTCTTCTGGCTGTCTGAAAGACCGATCTTCTGCGCTCCGGTCTCAGTGGCCGGTCATCGAAAACACCTCCTCGGGTGTTTTGCTTGCGTAAGCTAATGGAGGAGCTGGGTTTCCAATCGTCGACGCGGCGATTCGATGCGCTGCTTTTGGCCGAACAACATCAGCAAAGCAAATAAATGTTTTCGAATTCCGAGTGCAGGGCCCAGCAAACAACAAGTACGTGGAAAATGGACGGCCGGTTTGCGAATCCGCCGCTCTTACGCTCTGTTCATCGCTCGGATACCTTTCCGGCAGCTCAATACCTGGCCGGCGTATTGAAGTGTTGGAGTATCGGAGGGTTGGAGAATTGCCACAGCGTCAACAGCTGCTATTGCGGCATTTAAAGCTGATATAAAACGAATTCTTTTTGCGAGAAATCCACGGCAAGGGCGTCGGAGGGGGGTCGTACAGTACGGGCACATTATTTTACTCCGCCGACCCAATCAGAAAATAAATACTAAGTCACCGAAAAATACCGGCAGGTAGATGGTCGCCTATCGATAACATTGGACCCTAACGGATTTTTGAACTAGAAACTCAAAAACGTTGATGAGAACTGGGATAAATAGTAATATATAGTAAGTAGAAACTTCACCCTGTCTTTTCCATAATCCTTTACTCGTGCGCCGTGTGAACCCGGCACTGCTGTTTCCTTGCCTATATTTTTATGCAAACCGGTAACAAGTTATAACAAAAACCTCCAAACCTTATCGAGTAAAGACGTGCTATCGGCAGAACTTCGCGAGTACCAGCAGTTACAAGAACAAAGTTCTACCAAAAAATCACATCGCAACCGCACAAGTGCGCTGTGCAGCGGGCGTGAGCCCAGGGTCAACAACAATGCCCCTACCACCGGACTTAGACTTGCCCGCTGAGTCCACAAAGACAGCAATAGAACCGAACTTACGGTCACCAGAAATTTGAAAAAGGTTCACCATTCGTCATTAAAAAGGTAATTGACTTCACCTGCGGTGCCGAAGTGGAGTCAACCCAGACACTTAATTTGTTAAGGCTTACTCAATTCCACAACTTCACGTTTTCCGTAACTGAGCATGAAACTTTACGAGAGTCTATGTTCGTCCACATATTCCACGCCCGATGCAATGGCGCAACTGCCTAAAGTTTGGACACCCGACCAAAGCCTGTAGAAGCCCCAAAACCTGCACCAATTGTTCCGCAGGAGCTCACACCACAGATGACACCGAATGCGACAAGCCAAAGCTTTGCATAAACTGCAAATATGACATAAACAACGAGTTCAAGCACAGCCCACTAGATAAAACATGCCCCACTTTCATCAAACAGAAGGAAATCACCACAATAAAAACCCTACAAAAAGTCGAGCACAAAACTGAAACTAGGATTTATAGCAAGCGCCACATCCCCCAATCTACCCCGTACTCCAGGATAGCATCCGCCCATCAACCTACGACCACAGGAAATAAAGAACCTATCAACTCTACCACCAAACGCCATATAAGGACACACAACGACATCGTAGGTCACCACCCACCACTTCTTCCAATCCGTTGTCGAAGAAATGGGTACGGAATTTGCAACAGACGAGGTACTCGACTATAGCGTTCTTCCTTGCTATGATTATAGTGGTATTATAATGAAACTGTAATGGACACAAAAAAAACAAACGACTTTCAGATACCCGTTACTCAGGTTAAGGGAGCCAATGGGAAATGGAGATGTGTAGCCAGCAAAGCGGTATTTTAAGGCGCCACCTACCGGCTTTATCAGTATATGCTATGTGGGCGGCACACAGATTTTAGCGTTTAAACCGTGTGTGGGCGTAAGAGTGGGCGTGGTACATATTTTTTGTGTCAATCGACAGGTATTAATGAGACAAACACAATTAAGTTAAAATTTTGATCCTATCGTAATAACGCACTACAGACTTTCGCGGACTGTGGGCGTGGCACAAACACGTGAAACAAACTTGCGCTGCGCAGGAAGCCCAGGAATCTGCATGCCAAGTCTGCCTGTCCTAGCTCTTATAGTTTCCGAAATCTCAGCGTTCATACGGACAGACAGACGGGCAGACGGACATGGCTACATCGACTCGTCTAGTGATCCTGATCAAGAATATATATACTTTATGGGGTCGGAAACGCTTCCATTTACCTGTTACATACTTTCCGACGACTCTAGTATACCCTTTTACTCTACGGCTAACGGGTAATTATTGTGGATCCCAGGACACACAAAAATTACCGGAATCGTCACAGCTGACGCAGCTGCCAACACTTCTCATCTTTATGGGAAAAAAACTTCAGAACACTACCAACTTATTAACCCCAACAAACTGTCATTAAAAAAGAACAACATCGAACCAAACAGCGTTAACCGTCAGGACTTGGTTAAGTTTTTAGAATTAAGGATGGGACAGAAGCAGTACCGCAATGTGGACGCTGTAAGACAAAAGTTTTCCAATGTCCTGTTTACCTGACAGAAAGAAACAAGTTCCTATCCTCAACCCCGTCTGAACTCCTTACTGCTAACACCTTAAATATCCCAGCTTCCCCGAAATTCCAAACGCAATAAATTTATTCCACCTTATATGAGAATTAAAAATGTAAATAATTATAAAATAAGCGTAGCCTAAGGCCTCAGTAGCTATAGCTATAATACAAAAAAGGTATTCGGCACATTTTTTCGGCCAACCCTGATAGAGGATTTAGAAAAGTTTTAGAAAAATCAAAAATGTGAAAAATAATTGCATAATTTTAGAAAATTATTTTTATTATTATTATTATTATTTTGTTACCCAATCGTTGTTAATCCCCGTGTTAGCGGGAATTTCCTTCTTCTACTTATAATAGTTGGCCCCAGGACTGGACCCCAGGACAGCGTGTCGAGTTTTTTTTTTTGAAACTCCAAATATTGAATTCTTTTTAAGACTTTGAAGTGAAAAATAAAAATTTTCAAAGTGCTGAACAGATTTAGTAAACTTTATTCACTTATTTATGAGATGAACTAATATCTTATGCGAGTATAGTTAGTTGATCTACAGCAAAAACATTTTAAGTTTCCTTTCCTTTAAGTATCCTTTTTCGAAAAATCAAATCTTTTAGACAAAAATCAAAATCTGAAAAGAAACCTAAAGTACATTTTGAATTTAAAAAAGTAATATACAAAAGTAAGAAACCTCGTAAGTAAGAAAAGTAATGGTATTTCACTGAGATCAAATATCTTTAAAATTATGTAAAAAAAGAAAAAACAAAAGTAAAAAACGAAAAAATAAGTAATGCAGAGTAATTTCAAAACAAAACAAAGAATTACATTTCTGGAATCCATTGGTTTTTGCTGGCAAAAACAAGCTTGTTAACCGTAGTTGGTTTAAGAGACCATCCAACGGTAGTCACAGCGCAGTGCCTTACCTTGCTGAGAATATCCTTCAGTTTTTTGTACATATCGTCTTACATATTTGTCAATAAGACATAATTTAATGTCCTTCTGCTGGGTAAATTGTATTGCGGGTCCAGCCAGTAGACAAAATTGCGAAATCCTGCGTCTTCCACAATACTGTAGTGATCATCGAAATAAGGGCCTTGTCCAGCAAAGCCATTTTCGAATATTTTCTATGGATTAGCATCGAAAAAATCCTTAATCGTTCTTACTGCTTTTGGAACGCTGAGCACAGGATGAACCCGGATGAGCCCGCTTCAAATGATTGCATAGATTTCTTGTTTTGCCACAGGCTTTGTAAACAAGCCCACATGTGAGGCATTTGGCTGATCCACTTTCCAATCGTTTAAAAAGATTCCAGACATTAGACTTTGAACATTTCCGCTTGGGCTCATTTTATTCAGGTGAACCTTTCTCGCCATCCGATCCCTTATCAATTCCCAAAAAATCAATAAGATAATGTATCAATTTACAATGTATAATAATGTATAATACTTGTCCATTTTACTCCGAATCTCCGATCCACCATCACACAACAATTCTAAGGAAATGTAAAAATTATTATTTAAATATATTTAAATATATTTAATCATTTTAAATCATAATTCTAATTAACTTACCCTTACTTGCAAGTTTTCCTCCTCTTTGCTCACAGTGATTTTTTTCTTATGGTTCCGATACATCGATTCGATCGATGATGCATCGACCGAAGAAATCGATTTAGTCGTGTTGACATCGATTTTTTCCGGCTCTATTTTTTGAGGGCAGAGCGTAAATCTCCTATCGATTGCTTGCGTTCGCTTACGTTTCACGTCAAACACTTCGATGTTTTTCAACACATCTTCTATCTCGCTTTTTACTGACACTTACGGTTGCTTGCGTTCTTACGTTTGTTACGTTCTCCACCCCTCAAATTCGGTTGAACTGCAAAGAAGCAAAAAATAATTCCAATTGGACCTAGGATAATAAATAAATAAAAATAAGTGTGGAATCGAAATAGTAAATCAGAAATAAGACTAGCACCTGTGGTTCTCGGTTAAAATCGCAATTTCGTACGACGCAATCGGTTTAAGCGCGAGTTTCAGTTCCCCTGCCACTCGAGGCTCACACCTTAAAACTTGTTTTGAGTTTACCAAGTGGAGCGAGGTGTTCGTGCGTTTGTGTATACATACAAACAAATGTAAAAGTCTTCAGAAATTCCAACGCAACCCAAGAACTGCACTGCAGAACTGCAGAACCCTTGCGTTTGTAGTCGGAGATATTAAATGATATAATTTAATTGCGAGAACTGGTAACGAATCACAGCCACTCAAAATGGGTAAGTTGGCAAACGGTTTCACTTTATACATAAATTGACGTATCTCTGATAAGTAAAAACTTCACAAAGGTTGTAACTCTGGTAGATTAATAAATTATCTTGGCGTGTCCCGAATTCTGGTTGTGATGCAGTTTAAGTCGAACTACTGTTGTATATTTTGTTTACAAACAAAGGATCTGCAAGTTCTAGCTTCTGGGCGACTACACTCAAGTCGAACTATTGCTTGCTTGTATTTCGTAGTTACACACTCACAGAGGTTGCAGCCATAAGATTGATATGTGGCTTCGTCCTAAATTCTTAACTATTTTTTTGACGTTCAAATATTCATACACCCAGAAAAAATAAAAGAGATGACCTTAAAATTTTAAAATAGGCTAATAGTCCATTTTTAGGTCATACACTGCCCAAAAGGGTACCATTTTGTACTTTTGCCACACTTTTAGGGACATCGTGGGCCGAAAAAATATAGCATTTTACCTAAAAATATTTTACTGCTAAAAACGTTTTAAACTAAATATTTGTATCATATATTGGATGTTGGACCCAACCAAAATAAATTGTATCTTCTGCTTCTATTATGGAGGTCTATTTTAATAAAAATTTTTGGAGCCTTAATTACTACATTGAATATTTTGGGCCATATGTGTCCTAAAAATGGGGTACTTCTTAAACAAATTTTGTATTTTCACTTATGATAGTAATACAAATTATTTATTTTATTTGTTTTTTGATAATAAATTGAAAAAGTCTTTTCTGTATCTAAAAAATAATACTCATTTTTATATACTATAGGATGTTTAGTTCTAGTATGTCAGATTTAACTATTAGAAAATAAAAATAAATGAATTGTGTTTAGGGCAGGACTCGAACTTCAAACCCCTACCAATAAATTTAAAGAAACTATTTTTATTACTTGAAAAATTTGTATTGAGTATTAATAATCCAATTAAAATTAAAACAAACAATTTATTTTACGTCGATTTCTGTCCTGCAGAACAAAATAAAAATTTAAGGCTAAACACATATTTTGTGTTAAATATTTCGGTTTACATTTTTATGCAAAAGGCATTCTTTTTTGCCAATTTTACCAAGAGTATCAAAGTTTGCAGAAAGACTTCCTGACTCAGTTTGTTTACGCTCCGGCAGCTGGCTTTATTTTGTTCGCAAGAGTCATTGCACGCTACCGGAATTAATGTTTGCCTCTAATGCCGAGCCTGTGCCTGTGTCTTGGTGTCATTGCCATCCCGCATTGGCATCTAGAGTAAGGCATCTGCTTCCCAAAGCCTCGGTAGCTATTTTCGCTCCGGCTGGCACAGACACCGCGGGACTTCCGGTGAGAATCTCTCAAACGCGGATGCATTTAAAGCGCTCAGGCTCTCCACTCGCTTCGCTGGCAGGATGTCATCTGGAGGCCCTTCTCCCTTGTCTAAGGTCGTTGTCCCGTCTGTCTTGTCTAGGCCTTAAGCTGCCACTAAGCACACAATTAGATACGTACTCCAGGCTCCAAAACTAAAATAAAAGCTTTCATTTCACTCCCATACACAATTGCTGTTTTTAAAACTACATATGTCGTTTTTCTATAACCAAGGCAGGCCGAATACATTCTTTACAACTGCTCCTTAAAAGGGCACTTATCTTACTTTCTTTATTAGCGTGACTTTTTGACCTGACCCAAGCACTGAACTTCCCCCAACAAGTTCAAACCAATTGTCTCATTAATTGGAGCTACGCGCTGTTGCGCACAGAAAATTATAGTCGATGATCTTTAAAAATCGTTCTTCCTTTCATGAAATAATAATGTTATGTTCTACAGGATTTTAATTTATATTCTTCCAACAAAATAATATCCCGAAATCATTGCTAGTTTCATCAAAAATATGGGACCGAAATTTATTAAATTAAAGTCAATTATGTTCGTATAAGTACAATGTTGGCTTCACAGAAAACATGAAAACAATAACGTCTTTCATCTTTTAATACCTTTTAAAGTACTTTGAGTCCGAGTATTTTTGCGCTGTGTAAAGAGAACCAGTAGGGGAACACTACGCTCTTTGGAAGAGCAGCCAGTAAGCCAGTTATCGCGGTTGTGCTCTTCCGGGGCCTGGGAACATTCGATGTCGAACGCAGCCCATTCAGGCCTTTCTTTCTGTTCTACGGAGCGCCAGTCGCAGTTCGCCGTCATTACTGTAGGAATAATTACTGGGACTCTCGATTGGGTGACGTCGGATCGCGTGTGATTCATTGTGACTGATCACTTTTGGCTAGCCTTCTTCCCATAGACAGTGTGTAACTAAAGCTCTCTGTCACTCCCAACTCCGCGAAGCGCTGTGCAGTATGCCGGGCAAGGCGAACAACCGCGACCGCATCCGGGATCCCCGCGAGGAGATCCTGCTCGAGACGAACTTCGAGGACGACGGCGGAGTCCTGACGCGCGCCTACAACGGAAACCCGTACAATCCGTCCTTGCAGAACCGTCGGCGCAACTCGTACCGCTCGGATCACTCCCTGGACAGGTACACGGAGCGCGGAGGCGAAGGTACAGTCCCGAATCCGGGTATTTTCGGAGCGAGAAGCGCATTCCGTAGTGCAGTAAATCGATTCCACTCTCACAGAACTTCGTGTACCACCTTGTGCTTATTTGCTGTACGTGAATCACTGGACCACCTGTAACCAGTCGCTGGCTCACCTGTTATCTTATCACTGTCTTTTCCGTTTATGCTTCACCAGCAACTTGTGTGTGTGTGTGTTCGCCCAAAGTGTACAAAGCACATATTTATTTCCTAAACGCTATCCATTTCTCTGGTACAGCTTAAACAACTATTCACTTTGTATACTGTACCTCTGCTGTTTCTCTTGATTTGCATCGCTCTAACGAATTTTCTCTGGATTAATATTTAATTAGCACCTCACTAACACCTTATTAAATTATTATTTTAATTGTCTTCTAGATTAACCCCCTGGGTTATTGTTCTATTGTTCTTTTAAATTGACTTCTAAGTAACGTTCCATAGCTCAACACGGACATTATATCCTTAGTCTGGCTTAAAAAAAATATAAATTCGTTGGTGTGAAAGAGCAGGATCTATCTCGATCCAATATCCACTTTTTCTTATTTGCCACGACAATGATTTCATTTATGCGACACCTTGCTTATACCTATATTGGAACACTCACTTTATGGACGAACAGAAGATGTATCGTTACTAACAGTGTTAAGCATTGGATTTAATCTTAAAAACTTAATTTCATTTTTCCAGGAGAATGCTGCCAATCATGCATGGCGCGTATTCCCTACGCCACCCTGATAGCCACTCTCATGTGCCTCCTGGGAGTCGGCATTTTCTGCTTCACGATGTACCGGGGGGCCTCCCTCACCGTTATAATGGTTGACCAGGTCTTCCACCTGCGCCTGATATGGTGGGTATTGGATTGCCACCGTCCAATTATGACATACCTCAACTCTGAACTCATTTAGGATCGAAGCGGTGCAGATGATTTTTGTTATAATTGGAGCGGGCATGGCGGCCCTCGGATTCATGATCCTATTCGTCGGATTTTTGGCCACCGGTGCCACCAGATATAAGGTCTACCGGGCGTGGCGCTCGCGAGTGGGCGGTCGGATCTCGTGCGCCGTTCTCATGGGGATCACCTACCTGCTCAACTTTGTCTGGAGCCTGATCCTGTGTTTCCTCGTAGTGGTAACCTTCATTTACACAATGTTCTGGAACATGTGCTCGAGTGTGGAGCACTCTCAAAGCTGCATTGACTTGACACAATTTCGTAAGTCCTCCTATTGAATATACACCACAAGGAGCCCACTTACGCTTCAACGATTTCAGATTTCATGTTTCCACCAAACACGAAACTCGAGGACATGAAGGTCTGCGAAAAGTATGAGATCAAGGCCTTTTGCAAAGACGGCGTGGAGAACGCTGAGGTCATGTTCATATTGGCCACCCTGTCCACCCTATTGGTCCTGCTCAGTCTGGTCCACTATCTGATGTGCCTGTCCGCCAACTACGCCCATATTCGGGACCACGAGAAGTTCCAGGAGCTGCAGGAAATCCAGAACCTTAACGAGCTGGAGTACAGCGCTACTTCGAAGGATCGATTCTAGGACATATTTCAGAAGATTCAATTTGAGCTTAAGGAGAAGTCCAGCGCTATTTGAGCGATTCGCGCCCATACAACGAACAGTGAACAAAATTCCAACGAACACCATCATGCTATAGTTAAGATTTTTTGTTAGACCTAAGATTAAAGTTTATTTCGGAGTTTGGCATGGTCGTTTAATGAGTTAGTGGCTTCAACGATTATTTATGTTCAAAAGTCCTTATATAACAAGCAGTTGTACTGAAATAATAACTGCCAACAGGAAAGATCCCACTGAAATGCTTTTATTTTCCGCACTTTTACTTACTTACTATTAAATTACTTTGCCGTCCATTAAACTAAGTTAGCCTACATTCTCATTTGTCTTTCTGTTGTTATTACCTTGCAAACAATAAATACACACAAACATGAACCACAAATGCTTATGCTCAAATTGATTCTTCTGAATTGCTGAATACATTTATTAAAATAGGAATACGTTAGTTAACCAAAACTTATTATTATATAGTGTAGTCCATCCGTGAATGATTATCTTTCTAATCTGTACAAGAATCTACTTTTAGGTGTGTATATTTCTCTATTGCATATGGAAATTGAAAGCAATACGAATCCTGCCGTAGTATTTTGAAAATGCGGTAGCAAAAGATTGGCTAAGTATAAATATATTTATCTTGTATTAAATGTAAGCGCATACGTAATATTAACAATATATTTTATACTACAGTTTTCTAACCTCACAATTATACAAGAATGGTAGGATAACATAAGATTGTTTACACGTAATCTTTTTAATATTTAATAAAATATTTGAGGTAACTCAAATTAAAAGTATTCCGAATTTAACCGGTGGATTTCGTATTATACTGGGATTTCATTTTGAATAGGAAAATCTTTAAGCTGGTTCTTTTAGAAAAAGAGCTCTGAAATGGCAAACGACTTCAGAAAGCTTACCAATATTCCCCACTCAGAGGTCTTTCATAAAACTTATTGACTGCATAGATAAACCCATCATAAAATTTTTAAACGAAAACATTTAATTTTGACAAATCTCAATTTTGAATTAAACTTTTTGAGCACAGGGAACACTTTAAAATATATTTACCTCTAATTTACAATACAAAATATATTCGATCAAACTTTATAACTAAATGAGCACATTTTTTGATTAATTATAAAAGCATGCGATTATAGCAAGGCGTTGTCGATTTGGGTGTCATTACATTGTAGTCAATCTTCCTGCCGCCTCCGAGCAGTGGAGCGGTCTTTAACTTCAGCTGAATGTTTGTTATTTGACTAATTCTATCTCTGACCGCAAATGGCAAGTCGTCGTCTTTGCCGAAGTGGGTTGAAGCTCCGTTGGGTTGTGTGTAAGTTATGCCCCCGCCTTGTGAATGCGGTATAACAGAGACTACGGATCCATCATAGAATTGCACTTGCACAACTCCATGGGAGAGCTATGCACAAGAAAGGAAATGTTCAGTACTCTTTAAGACAAATACGCAAGAAATCACTAACTAACCTCAGTAGCGATTCCAATATCAGGAACGTTGATGCGTTTGATGGGAATGTTTTGATGGGCGGCTAGCATGTTTGACCTGGAGCAATTGTTTCCGAGATCTGTGGTATTTCGAGTCGACGAAATAGTGCTTACAGAAAATTTAATTGAGCCCTGTAGTTTAGAAAGAGAACATGTAATATATGCGGAGTCATATTATATGTAAAAATACCTGGTTCGACTTCGGCGTGGAAAACGCAATGTTGGTGGTATCTCTCAAGCCATCTAGTCTCTGAGCTGGCTGTACATCAGTTATTGGCCTTCGCCCGATTGTGACTGGAAAACATGTATTGTCTTTCGTCTGAGCAACCTCCAAGGCATTACTGATGTTGACACAATGGGTAAAACACTCGTTTCCATGCTCTATTAAGGATCGAGGCTCCGGGCAGGAATGATCCGACAGCAGCATTCCATTCACATCGTACACCTTTAGGCCCTCGGAGGTCGACTTTAGAAGTTTAGCCCCCGAATAGAAGCGAATCTCGAAGTCCGTCATGGTTTCCATCAATTGACATTTGCCAAGGGCACTGAAGTAGGTTACTTTCGGGGTCTTGCTCTTCACCAACCCCACAAATCGAGCTCCATACACATATTTTTTCCAGTGTTTGCTGGGCAAATTTTCGTAATTATAGACACAATCTCCACTGGGTATTTGAAGATCTGGTGGATGCTCTCTTACTGGTAAACCACTGAAAGTCCCAAAATATTAATAATGAGTCTCCAATTTTCATCATAACACTTGACTTACCGCCCAGGATCTGGCTGGTATATAATGATACGCTGTCCATCGTCTGATATGCGGCAAATATCACTTATGCGGTCTTCATTTAGTTTTGGCCGAAATTTAATAAACTCCAGGACCACCTCACCATTGCGCAATATACTCATTATAGCATTCTTTGTCTTATAACGCGTCGGTAGCAATCTCTTGCTGTTTAATGGTGGCACTGAGATGCGCTCTTCCTTAATGGGCACAGGTCCGGGAATTGGAGCTATATTTGAGTCCATGCGGAAAGGCGGCATCTTACATGTTCCTGGCCAATTTTGTGCTGCTAACCCTGTTGATGTATGGCGAAATACACCAGGCTGCTCATAAGCCATCCGATGATGATCCTGCATAAATTCCTCCTCTATTTGGGGAAGCACTTGATGTGCTCCCAAGTTATCAACAGAACGAATTCGTTGAGAGTTTCTCGAGTCACCTTAAATGAAATGACTTGGTAAAACACGACCTTAGCCGATTTGCTTTGAATGCTTACTGCTAGCGAACGTTATGATTCCACTATCGCCGCTTTCCAGGCTCTGGCTGAACACATTCAACGCTCCTGGCGCCGAGTGCCCTACATTTGAGCTATTATCCAATCGCTTCACCATAAACGGATGGCATAGGACTGCTCCCAGGGTTATCCGTTCGTGTGGAAGCTTCTTCAGCAAATTGTTTATCAAGTCCTGAGCCTCATATGACAAATGAGCCGGCATTAGGTACTCGGACAAGACCACTTTGTTAAGGGTGGACTGCACGGCATCGGTTTCAAAGGGCGGCCGTCCCACCAGCAGGGTGTACAGCATGCATCCAACGCTCCAGACATCGGCTGGTAATCCGTGCGACACTCGTGAAACCACCTCCGGCGAAATATAGTTGGGTGTTCCACACATGGTCATATGCCGCTCATCCGGTCGCTTTAATTGGGTGGCCAGGCCGAAGTCGGCGATTTTAACTTGCATTTCCTTGCTAAGCAGCAAGTTGGATAGCGAGATGTCGCGGTGCATGATGTTATGCGAGTGCAGGTACAAAAGACCCTCCACCACCTGCTTCAGAATGGAGGCGGCTTCCGCCTCTGTAAATGGTCTACCAATGTGATTCATGTAGCGATGAAGCTCGCCATTGTGGGCCAACTCCAGCACCAAGTAAACATAGTTCGAGTCCTGAAAGAAGGTGTACAACTGAAGTACCGAGGGATGCTTCAGTCGAGAGTGGATTTCCACCTCCTGGCGAACACGGTTGATGAGTCCTGTGCCTTGGATCAGTTTCTTATCAATCTAGGGAAGAAAAATGATTAACAAGCGGTTTCCAAGCGTTAAGAAAGTCTTACCATCTTTATGGCCACATCCTGGTGAGTGTGCAGGCATCTCGCCTTGTAGACACTCGCAAAACCGCCTTTGCCCAGCAAGTGCTGTACCTCATAATCCTGCAAGGGCAAGCAACGCTTGAAAATTTTGTTGGGTTACTGGAGCCCGGGGTACCCACCTCAATTGTTTCCCCAAAGGCCCGATTGGATAACATAGTTAGCTGCGTTCCACGGCTGTGCCACTTGCTATTTACTAAAATATCAACCAACCATGTAAACAAACAAGCCAAAAAAATTTGAACGCCACCGTTAGTGTTGGTAAACTTTAAACCAACTTACAATCGTTCGTGTACCAGCACAGCCAAGGGCTGAAATTTCGATAAAATGTGGTGCTTTACATTTGATTGTTTATTTCAGCGAAGTTCTTATGATCTTAAATATCGCCTCCATCTATCGGTTAGAGAGCCCCGATTTTTCAACACATTCCCGGTATGACCACCACCTAAAATACTTTCAGTTTTTTTTAAATTACTATATTCAATTTTAATGAAACGTGCCCAAACACATCATAAATAAGAATTTAGTTTTCCGCAGTCATTTCAAAACGAACTAATAAAAATAAAAGCGATTTGTCAACAAACCATTTCCGATTACAGCGCGTTCACACTGCCGAAATGTGATGCAGCCCTGGCTGATTAATCGCCGAGAATATTGCCAGCCATTGCAAATGCTGAAAATCATGGCGAAATTATTCTGATGGTTTTACTCGAAACAATGCCTAATGAGACATGTAACCTGCATTTGAACAAACTATCTATACCTGTACCAATCCTGCAATAACCAGACGCAGCCTTCGCGCAATAAATACGATTCGCAAGCATAAACAAGTACGAGTCTGTGACGGCCGTGTTATTTAATAATTTAAGGGCATCAGCAAGTGCGTTTGCCGACAGCCAAAACAAAGGTACGCGCGATCCGGCAATTGCGGCGGCATTAGTGGTTTTAGCGAGTGATGTTTGCATAATTTACACCTAAAAACTGGTAAGTCCGAAGAAAAGAAAATAAAGTGACCCACATACTTACATTTGTACGTATGTGCGGCTGTGTCCCATACATATAGGCACGCACACAACCTTGGCCTCGCACACTGCGTCACCGAAGAGCAACAGTGTTAAAACAGTGCTGGAAGGTGCCCCCAGAAATTCTAGATAATTTAAAAAATATGATTTTGAACATCTGATTTCAACCGCGTTTTCTTTTGTACTTTCAGTCTTTACGGCAGGGTCTCGAACTTTCTCATTCTGTCTACCTATTACCCTTGGGTATATTTGCAATAAAAATCCTCTCAATATAAATTATCAGAATACTTGTGCAATCATATTTGCAATAAAAATCCTCTCAATATAAATTATCAGAATACGTGTGCAATCATAATTTAAAAGCATAGGCTTAGTTAAAGTCATAATTAAAGAAAGAAAATAATTATTATTTCTCCGGAATAATATAGTGTGACCTGCGATATTCATCCCTAAAATAGCAGTGTCACTCAACACGCGTTCTGCAGTTATTAACCAAGGCGATTCTTGGTCACACTCGCCACTTCATTATAACCTTAAAATGACAAGTTATAAATTTTTTTTATGTTAATTTTAGTGGAAACCCTACACTAAATCGACTTTTAAAAGCAGTGCCGTGAAGCTCCAGACTTTTTCGATTGCCTGCGCAACTGCTACGCTGTGAACTAGCACATATCGCCACGATAATCATGTAAAGAAAACGTCACACGAATATGTGTTTGTGCTTAGAGGCAGCGATGTAAATAATATTGGAGCTGCTCCCGAGGAAAATCTCACCGCACAGTAAGAAAAAACTTGGATGCCGGGGTGTTACTGGCAGTTCGAGTAAAAATAGCGATCCAGACAACGAAAACCCAGCACGAACCGTAGAGAACTGAGTCTGGTGTCTGCGGATCTTGCGAGTGCTCTCAACCCGTCGAGACGCTACGATGCATGCATCCTCCGCAGCGGCCACCGCACTTGTCGAGTACTCGGACGTCAGCTCGGAGGACTTCTCGGACCAGGAGGCCGGCGACTTGGACGCGGACGCCGGCAAGGGAGCCGGGAACATAAAGAAACCAAAGCCTGCTGCGGATAATCAATTCCCCAAAAGTCGTCTTGGTGCCAAGCCCGGTAAGGAGGGCTATGACAACTACAGGTAAGCAGCGCATGCTGTCTCTTGAATGTGGCGGTCGTAACACCCCCTCTCTTTTGCAGAAATAGACGAGCAGAAGACTCAAACGATCCTGCAGTGGCCGGATCGAGGCAAACGTCGAGCAGCGAGGCCACCAACCGGGAGGACCCGTCGCAGGCGTCCAATACCTCGAAGGACGAGCTGTGGGGCAGGGAGATCTACATGTCCAGCGACTCCATCGACACCGACGAACTCGAAGCGGAGATGAAGCGGCAGAAGCGAAAGAAGCAGAAGAAGGACAAGCATAAACATAAGTCGAAGAAGAAATCCAAGAAGCGCAAGAAGAAGAGGGCCAAGTCGTACTCCAGCATCGATTCGATGTCGGACAACGACATAAATGCCTTACTCGATCGGCGATACACCCCGCCAACGGCTCCCAGCAAAAGCAACGAGCGAACGGTGAGCGCCGCGCCTTCTACCTTCACTCCACACAACCTCAAGGAGAGCTGTTCGCCGGCCACTCCGCCGCCGGCGCGTCGCCCCAACGCCAATAGCACCTACTACGGAGATTCGTCCGTGGAGACGACCAGCAATGCCTTGGGTAGCAACCTGCAGGTCACCGTAACGAACAAGCAGACGAGCAGCAGCCGACACCGCTCCCCTCCACCCTCCACCCGCTCCAGTGGCAACGGTCCGCGGTTTGGAAACTCCCCGCGCACTCCTCCGCCGTCGCACTACACCTCCTCTAGCGGTGGTGGAGGTGGTGGTGGGTCAGTGGCGCGCGATTCACGCAGCTCTCGCTATGTGAGTAGTCCCCACAAGGAGGAAGTGAATGCGCATCACCGCTCCAGTCACGATCATGGGTATCAGAGTCGTTACTCGGGTGCCGGTTCTAGCAACCACGATGCCAGGAAGGTGAAACGATTATCACCCGGTAGGTTTTGCTTAAATTTTGGTACATCTTGGTTACTTAACTGGGGAAAATTTCACAGAGCTGGATCGTTACAACCACCAGCCGAGTACACCCCCCCACAAGCGACGGAAGTTTAATGATGGCAGGGATGTAGGTCTCGGGAACTTTGAGCACAGTAGGCATCACTCTAGCAAGTACGAGCGCTACAGCAGGGATCGGTATTCAAGACGGTCATCAAGGTATGTAGGTACTGGCTCAAACCAGCCGATTATATAAAAGTGTAGGGTTGCTTGAGCTGAATTGGCCTAAAACATTAACTACGGAATTAACAAGAATACTTTTCTAACTCTTTTTCAGGAGCCCTAGTGTGCAGCACTCTCGTAGTCGACAATCTCCTGTCGGTGGCCAGTCGTCTAGTGGAGCTGGCTCGAATGCGTTCCGACATGGCAGCAGTCACAAACACAAGTACGGAACGACGGCTGGCTCGCCGACTTCCCATACGTCAAGATCCAAGCGTGCTTCTGGTACCTCTGGCGATCGCTACTCGAGGTCGCCGAGAACCAGCTCACGCTACTTGGAGGCCTCACCCCCGTCGCCAGTCGGAGCCTCCAGCTCGCATCACCATCACCATCGTCGCTCGCCAAGGATGCGGCAAAGGACCAGAGGAGGCAGCCGTCGGCGGTCGCCCAGTTCGGCTAGCAGCGAAAGCTCCGCCTCGCGCAGCCGATCTCCTACTTCCAGGGATCTGAGACATAAGCGCGAAGAGTATATAAAAAAGATCAGCGAGACAAGTCTATTTGCCGAGCTCGTCAAGGACCGTCACAAAAGGCAGAAAGCACTAAAGGAAATCATTGAGCGACAGGAGGAGAACAGCAATAGCAATAGCAACAGCAACGGTGCATTGACCATTAACGACAACAGTTCCTCGGTGGATGGCAACACGCCCATCACGGGTGATGGTCGATCTGGCCCTGGAAGTGGAACACCCGCAGCGGCGGCGACGACTTCCAATGGGCTTGAAGTCCTGGGTAGCAAAACGGATCTGGACCTCAACAACATTCCCATGCCAAACAAGGAGAACGAGACTGTGGCTTCGAATCCTGGTCCCAACGCCGACGTTCCGGACAGTTCTACGCCGTTGAAGCAACCTTTGTTGGTACCACCTATTTCGGCCATTAAGAATTATTCTAAGCCGAAGAGTCTTACCTCTCTGCCGCTACCGCCTGGGATGAATGCCCTCGACCTGGTCAATGCGAGATCTCCTTCGCCGGCACAGAAAAAAGAGTCGGACGAAAAGAATGTACACTCTAGCATCAGTGCCAACAAGAGCGTGCTTAATCTTCCGATGCCACCGGTAATTCCCGGCAGCGAAGAGCTGAGTGGCGACGACGATGTTATTGACAGCCCCGAGGACTTTGATGCCCCTTCTGGTGGCAACGTGCAGAGTCACAGTGGTCTGGGAGCCACCCGTCGGCGCCCAGTGATACTAAACCGTCGGGATTCGAGGAACAACGTCCGCGACTGGGGCGAGCGATGTGTTGATGTTTTCGAAATGATTGCGCAAATAGGAGAGGGAACTTACGGCCAGGTTAGAAGCAGACGTTTGTGTGTTCTATATGATATGCTTGATGATTTGTAATTTATACTTGCAGGTCTACAAGGCAAGGGATCATCATACCAATGAAATGGTAGCTCTGAAAAAGGTCCGGCTCGAGCACGAGAAGGAGGGATTCCCCATCACAGCTGTGCGCGAAATCAAAATATTGAGACAATTGAACCATCGTAACATAGTCAACCTCCATGAAATTGTGACAGATAAGCAGGATGCCGTGGAGTTCCGTAAGGATAAGGGATCCTTCTACCTGGTGTTTGAGTACATGGATCACGACTTGATGGGCCTGCTCGAGTCTGGCATGGTCGACTTCAATGAGGAGAATAACGCTAGCATTATGAAGCAGCTCCTAGATGGTCTCAACTACTGCCACAAAAAAAATTTTCTGCATCGAGACATCAAGTGTTCAAACATTTTAATGAACAACAGGTGGGAAGATTTAACTTTTGTGTGGATTAAAAAAAAAAAGTTTAATTACAAGAAAAAAATATTTTATCTGTAACTGCGTAACCCCCGTTATCATCATTACCATCCGCTTATCAAACTTGACCTTTATAGAATTTGTTAAAACGTAGAATGTTTTTACACTGCGCCTAAGTTATTCTCTAAACTCTCAAGTTTAAAAATGTAATTGAATGCAGAAGAAAAAGAAAATGATCAGGAAAATCCAACCCTTAGGTAAAAAAATTGTTTTAAGAACATTCCAAAAAAATCTTAGAAAATGGTCAAAACATATAAATAACGAAAATGGTTTTAAAAATTTGTAAACGATAATTTTATGAATGAATGATGAATTCTTTGTCCGCAGAATTTAAAATATTTCCATGCCTTTTGCAGAGGACAAGTTAAACTGGCGGACTTTGGACTTGCACGACTATACAACGCAGATGATCGGGAGCGACCCTACACAAATAAAGTTATTACTCTTTGGTATCGACCGCCCGAACTCTTGCTGGGTGAGGAGCGGTACGGTCCGTCGATAGACGTGTGGTCCTGCGGATGCATCCTCGGTGAACTCTTTGTCAAGCGGCCATTGTTCCAAGCCAATGCGGAGATGGCTCAGCTTGAAACGATATCAAAGATCTGCGGATCACCGGTTCCTGCCGTGTGGCCGAATGTAATTAAGCTGCCTTTGTTCCACACTCTCAAGCAAAAAAAGACGCATCGCCGTCGACTCCGGGAAGACTTCGAGTTCATGCCTGCCCCTGCATTAGATCTGCTGGACAAAATGCTGGACCTGGATCCGGACAAGCGTATCACAGCCGAAGATGCGCTCCGGTCGCCGTGGCTGAAGAAAATCAACCCCGACGAGTAAGTTTAAAAAGCTGTGTGGTATCGCAAGAAAACAACTTAAACCATTGTATTTTTAAAGAATGCCAACGCCACAATTGCCTACGTGGCAAGACTGCCACGAGCTTTGGAGTAAGAAGCGCCGTCGTCAGCTGCGGGAACAACAGGAATCCCTTCCTCCCACAGTAATAGCCTCGACCAAATACCAACAGCATGGAGCTGCCATGGTGGGAGACGCTTAGCATTTGCTGTTTGCTTCGTTTCTCAATGTAAAAGAGAACTACAAACAGCGTGATGGCGATGAGTGTTCCTGGTGGCACTAGTAACTAGCCGTAACTAGCAATAACGTAACCAATAATAGGATTTTGTTATCCTTGGACAGGGCCAGAATGGGTTGACGTGGACTTGCTTTAGCCGCTGTCGAGTTTAAGACAGCTTCAATAAAGTCTTGGCTACATTTACAAATTGCTTTATATGTTGGGCCAATTTAATCAATCGCTGTATAAACGAAGTGTTATATATATCGCAGATACATTTTTAAAATAGCATGGTTTTACACAGTTAATTTAATTTGCATTGCTATCAGTGTTTTTAATTTTGGAATCGTAAATTGGCAATCGGAAGACATCGTGCATGAACGGGAATATCAAGGTCCCGTAAAGAAAATGTAAACTAGTAACTCAGAACGTAATCGTATCATCCAAGGCGATTTGTAAGTGACTATGTTTCAAAGCTACGAACTAAGCGTATATTGTGAAGCAGTTAAAGATTAGCATTTTAATTGTAAACAAATTGTTAAATAATAATAGACTACAGATAGTGTATTGACTAGTTTAGTTTATTGTTAAGTATTTAAGAAAATGTAAATTATAAATGAATTTATCAAGTAAATATGTACTAATTTACCCATATGCTGGCATTTCATAAGTTTATATTTTAAATATGATGTTTGAGCGCACACAGCATCAGAATTTCTTTCCATGATGTGCGTGAGACTGAAATCAAATCATTTCAAATTTTGTAAATAGGTTGAACATTTCTACCGTCACACACACGATCAACAAAAGTAATATCTCAAAACGCGAATCAAATCGACTAAATTTCATTTTTGGTACATTAAACCCTATCTTAATAAAAGTGAAATATACAACGTGTACTTTTAATTAATTGGTAGCTAGGTAGACGCATCTAACTTTTTTATTTGTGACCAATTGTAATGCTTACCATTTTGTTATTTTTAAAAATATTTCTTCTATTCTTTATGTTAAAAAAATCTTTTTGGTCAAATAATTTTTTATCAGCAAAAGAAATAAGTTAAATGAATCCATTTTAACAACTTCTGTACAGAGGTATGTCCCTGAAAATGTAGTACTCTTTACAGTTCTTACGCAAAGTTAAAAAAATGTATGGGGGGAGGGGGGTTTAAAAAAGAAACTTAAAAATTATCTTTATTTTTTAAATTATAGCACATATAACAACAAATTTATAATTTTTTTGGGAAGATTCAAAAAAAAGTTTATCCAATTCTTATGTGTTCCCAATCCTAGTATTTACATAGGTAAATACTTCTTTAAGTTTTCTTCGTTGCAGCTAGTTCAGTGCTTAGGCATTACCGAATCTCAAATCATCAAGTGACAATGGAAAAGATCAAAATACGATCATAGAGAAGGAATTAAAAATAATAAGTTCTTGCTAAATAAATTACATTAAAATTTAAATTGTTGAGCGAAGCGAACGGTCACTCCAAAGGAAAAACGGTTAGTATTTTTAGCGGGTAACGAATCGGTTTGGTATTTTCGAATGGTCCCACTAAGTGCAGCATATAAGTGCGTTTCATCATCAGATTTGTATGTATATTGTGTCGTTCGCCTTTGTTTTTTAATTGCAATCCCGACAATTAAGAATCTGTTAAACGGTGTGTGCCCAACGTCCCGGGATGAATCTAACTCGGGATTGGCCTTCAAGATGGCCTGATTTAGAAGCATAAACAATGGGAAAGGTTGCATCTGTGGGAGCCTGTATGTTTGTATACCTATACCTCCACGATTTTTACGATGCACCTGGAAGGCCAAAAGAGAAATGCAGTGGAAAGTGGAGTGTTTTAGCGAAGCTTAGACAGCTGAGTGGAGGCCCTCTTAACCAGGGTGCCTAACTGTTTTCAATCCTTGGTAACCTAGTCTTGGTCCAGACATTTTGAAAAGAAAGTGAGGAAAACAATGTGTGCGTGTATGTAAATAGATGTATTTTCTCATTCCTTTGTACCGAAAACAAAGCAAAGCTGATTAATACGAGCTCCCACAGTCGGGGGCGGAAGTATTGGCTAATTAAGATTCTTATTCCTTTCCTGAAGTGCCCCGAAATACGCTTATCTTTAAACTTTCGCTGCTATCGTGTACGACGTAGTAAATCTCTGCCCGTTTTAAAATTGGGCTACTCATTGTTGTTCCTAATTTGTTGTTATTTTAGTTATTTATTTTGACCCCCTAAACTATAAATATTTTCTAAACAAATTGGGCTGGAAAGAGTGAAAATCGCTATTGCGTTCTCTTCTACAATAAAGCCCATTGTTTGAGGTCTATGATATGGGGGTGCATTTCCACAGTGGTGTGGGTGAACCCGTTTTCGTCAACAGACCATCGAAAATTATACTGCTAGTTTTACTTTCCTTCAAAAGCGACCCGTTACAAGTTTGTGTGCATATTCTGCTGCCCCAATTTAGAGACAGGTTAATTATTTGTGTGAACTGTAAATATATTTTGGCCTTTTCACGTTGCTTTTGGGTTTACGAGTGCCAACATTTTTGTCCGCGACTGTGCAGCCATCATCTAGGGATGTACATATGTAAGTAAAGTGCATGTAAATTGTACATACGTATATATGTAGCCACAAATGTGATGTGTAGGAAGTAAACTAGCCGAATGCAAATACCCTTGAATTGTGTATTGATTGACTTCAGTCGGCGGTAGGGCGACCAAATGGGTTGCATTTAAGTTTTTTGGGTAGTAGTATTGCCAGGCTCGTAGTCGAAGGGGAGATTACAAACTGTTGTAGATCAAACCTAAAACAGTGGGGTTCCATGAGTGTTATGCATTTTATCGGCGTCCCAATCAATAGGAAGATTACGAACAGTTTGTTACAAAGTAGCTGAAATATAATGTGCTATACCTTCTTCGCAGGTCGTAGATCGAACTGCTATCAGCGAGTGCTATCACTGCCAGAAACGGAGCCACAATCACGCTGACACCCCTTGTGCAATCGTCGACTCAGGCCGCCTAGGCCCATCAGGCACGGTCCAGGTTGGAGGCACTTGCTCGGCATCGGGATTTGGGTCCGGGAGAGAGGCTGAGCCGTTGGCAGAGCCTGCTTGTTGCTGCCGCGTTCGCAAAGGACTCAAAATTGATAGAAACAACAAAAAGGCTGCTGCAACTGGTGCCTCATCCGAGGACCAGCCGCCGCGCAAAAAGGGTCGTCGCTCAGGAGGCTCAGGCTCCACGTCCTCATCCGCCGTTTCCGCTGCCGCAAGATCAATAGATGCGGCATCCACGTCGCGAGCGGCCCAGCAGTTACAGCACCAATTGAACTCCTCCACTTCGACAGGACCCAGCACGGACGCATCCGGAAGTCCCACCAAAGTGCAGAGAAAATCGACAGACAGCAACAAGAGGCCACGGGATCACACCAGCAGCAACACACTCGGCTCCGAAGCAACGATGCAGAGCACCACTTCCACGTCGAGCGGTTCCTGCTCCAGGCCACTGGAGGGTTCCGCCCTCAATTCCGGCGGCAGCGCCGAGAACGTGGCCCGCGAGGGCGCCGGCAGTGGCGAGGAAAGCGTTGGTATCGGGGATGAGATTCCTTCCGGCAGCAGCGCAGCCACCAACGGACACGACTCTAAACACAATGGCTTCGTCGTTAACAACAACGGCAGCAGCAGTCGCATTGTAGACGGCGAGAACAACCGAGAGAACACCAGTTACAGCGGCGTCCAGCTAGACAAGTCGAACCAGGAGATCATTCGACTGATTGGGCAGTATCTTCACGACATTGGCCTGGACAAGTCGGTGAAGACGCTCATGGTCGAGTCGGGATGCTACTTGGAACACCCCTCGGCCACCAAGTTTAGGGAACATGTCCTTATGGGGGACTGGTCAAAGGCAGATTCAGACCTCAAGGTAACTAGCCCAGCTGAAGGGTACTAGATTCTTTTAGTTTTTAAGTCTAAATGTAAGTGATAAACCACCATAGAACTTTAAGAAATGCAATGTGCAGTTTTAAAAATGGTTTGATGTTTATACTTTTAATTTTCAAAATTAGATCTAGAACCAGTCGAATCGCTCTTCACTACAGCTAATTTATTTATTCTTCGGTATATCTGAACAGATGTACAAGTTTTATACCGAAATTATTTTCTACGTTTCTTTACCATTGCAGGATTTAGAGCCATTAATCGATAATGGAAAATTGGCAACGATCACCGAAATGAAGTTCATATTGCTGGAGCAAAAGTATTTAGAGCATTTGGATGATGGCAATCCCCTGGACGCCCTCCACGTCCTTCGCAGCGAGCTGACGCCTCTGCAGCACAACATATCGCGTGTGCACCAGCTGTCCTCGTACATGATGTGTTCCACTAACCAAGACCTTTACCAACGCGCCAAATGGGAGGGCAAGGGCATCCTGTCCCGGGCCTTGGTCATGGAGCGCCTGCAGACGTTCATGCCGCCGTCGGTGATGATGTCCCCACGACGGTTGCGCACCCTTCTGCAGCAGGCCGTCGAGCTGCAGAGCCAGCACTGCCCATGCCACGATATGGCGTGGGAGACGAACCTGGAGACTGTCTCGTTGCTTACTGACCACTGCTGCACTACGGACGGCTTTCCCATGCAGACCATTCAGATCCTCACCGACCACTGCGACGAGGTCTGGTTCTGCAAGTTCTCGCCCGACGGCCTCAAGTTGGCGACGGGTAGCAAGGACTCCACTGTGATTATCTGGGATATTGATCCGTACAAGCTGACCCTCAAGCACCGGCGTGTTCTCGACGGCCAGGCCCAGCTTAGCGTGAGCTTCGTTAGCTGGAGTCCCGACTCCAAGCTCATCCTCGTTGGCGGCACCGAGGACTCCCATGAGCTCTACATCTGGAACGTGGACGATGGCAAGCTTGTGGTCAAGTTCTCGCAGTCACTGGAGGACAGCCTGGCTTGCGGCGCATTCAGTCGGGATGGCGCTCGCTTTGTTTGTGGCGGCCAGAAGGGTCAGCTTTACTTGTGCGACCTAAACGGCACCATCGTGGACTCCTGGGAGGGCGTGCGCGTCAACAGCATAGCCTTTCGGGCGGACAACAAAACGATCTTAGCGGCGGATAATCACTACCGTATCAGAGGGTAAGTGGGATTCATAAAGACAATTTGTGTTTGTTTTTAAAATATAGCCCGCGGGATACATTACCTGGTATTATTTCTTTTCAGGTACAACTTTGATAGCCCGCGTTCAGACTTCGATATTCTGAGGGAGCCACATCCCATTATGACTTTCAGCATCAACTCCGCAGACCGATTGGCTCTACTAAACGTCTCCAACCAGGGGCTGCATCTCTGGGACATCGAGGACAAGTGCCTGGTGCGCCGATTTCAGGGAATTCGACAGAGCAACTTCGCCATCCACTCCTGCTTCGGCGGCGTCAATGAGAGCTTCGTGGCCAGCGGCAGCGAGGACAAGGTCGTTTACATTTGGCACATCAAGCGTGAAGAGCCGTTGGCCAAGCTGGCCGGGCACACCAAGACGGTTAACTGTGTGTCCTGGAACCCCGTTTACCCGTCCCTGCTGGCAAGTGCCAGCGACGACGCTACAGTGAGGATCTGGGGACCCAAGCCCAACGGCAGTAGCGCAACGACTGAGAGCGACGATTGCTCTTCTAGCTCGTCTTCGTCCTCCTGGAATATGACTTAAGATCGCGAGCCGTAGTAAATGGATGTGCGAGGGGTAGATTTTGGATCCTGATTTAGTTATAGTGCGCCCTAATTTCGATATAAAAGCAGAATGTGTCCCGCTCTGATTGCGCGTCGGTGTCGTCGTTGCTACAAACTGCCATTACAACAATATGTATGAGCAGCATGACTTACGATTAGCATTAATTACTTAAGTACATTCATACGAAAGGAGAGGCATAACATCATATCTACTATGCTATAACAAGAAATCAATTCGTTCTCAGATTTATTTTTTATGTATGTTGATGGCAATGCGAAGTAATATTCCCCGGCCTATATTAGCGACTCTTCTCGAACTTTTTAATTATCAAAAGTGGAATCGACTTGCTTGGTTTTAAATTTATTAATTAATTATTGCCATTTGATTTGTTCTATGCAGTTTCCGACATTTAGTATGTAACACGATTTGACGTATTTCATAACCAACAGACACAATAAAAATAGATCTATATATGTTTTTAAAATGTCGATGTTTCCTTTGATTATCCTGGGTCAATAAAATTTGAGTAAAAATTAAGCTTGCTCTTTTGATGGTATTTTTCTTTTTATCTGGTTTGGGACTTAAAAGTGGGTCTCTTACCTACTTATAATATATAATCTTAAATAATGTCCTGTTCAAATATAATTACGTTAAGACCTTACATCAAAGAGATCAAATTAATGTACCGCGTATTACATGTTAATATATTTCATTATTTATTTGGCAATACCATCGTTTATAGGAAGTTGGTTTTCTGCCTTGTATATTGCTTGATCAAATCTCAACTAAGCAAAATGCTCTTCCACCACACCTTGAAGGCGAAAGCCAGAACAACTAATGTTAGGGCCCACCATCGAGGGTTCTTCCTAGTGGCTCCGACCGCCTCGTAGGCGAGAACCAGGGAGCAGACGTGATGGCCCATGACCAGGACGTGGTGCAATCTCCGGCCGTAATCGGTTGTGTTGTTACGCCAGACCAAAATGGGCAGCAGGAAGAACTTGGATAGGTTGGAAATCAGCACCACCTTGAAGACAGTTAAAGGGAACCTTCGAAGGCCCGTTTGCTTTATCCATTCCATACTGAGAGTCGCTGTAATTATCAGCAGCAACAACGTCATGAACAGGTAATCTAAAAAATAAGAGTATAGTACAAAAAGTGTTGCGATCGAAAAACAAAGGTTTAGTACCTCCCATATTTTGAAGGGTGTACGTGTAGAAGCCCCTTTCATGGACGTGTAACGATGCATTAGGAGGATCGGGGAGCTTCTGGCGACAGAGCGCAAAGGATTCCAGGAGCAGCACCACCAGCGAAACCTTCCAATACAGCTAAAAAGCCTACTCTTCAGAGCCTTATTTCCGACTTCCGAGGATCTCGAGCTCACCTTAAAGTCTCCATTGTATATTATGTGGCGGAAGGCGCAGGAGTCCAACAGGAGTGCATCTATTAATATGATGAACTCCTCAAACTCGATGTATTTATCAGTGGTTTGCTGGCACTTGTCCTGCGAAATGTCGTTGAAATTAGCGCCAGCTCTGGCTCCAATGACTCACTTACTTACGCATTGGGTGGTCTTCAGGGTATTGCTGTATTTCTTGACAAGTTCTTTGACACCGTGCCCACAGTTAACGCAGACGAATCGCCTTTTTTCTGTCATTTTACAGTGGGTGCAATCCTTATTTTGCTTTACTGCAGCATAAACAAACATTTGTTTTCGCCAGCTGTTGAGTATGACCGTTTCCTAAATTCGGAATCATACGGAAACAGGCTCCCTAACCGTTAACCACTGTTTTTGAAATTTGTCGTCAAAAGTGGAAACTTATAAAATTGTCACAATTTGTAATTGCAGAGAGAAGAGTCTGAAAAGTGTGTCAGACAAGCTTACAATTTTTTTTTCTTTCAAAAGCACAGAAGTGAATATTTTCTGGTACTTATTTCACGAGCCCAATAAACGAAGGTTTTCAGTAGATTAATTTATTATCAGTCTTTCTGAAACTTGGCTATGAAGAAGCCCACCGTGTCTGTACTGTCCCCACTGGGTCCAAATCGCTGCAGCAGGCGCGCCTTGGTTGCATCCAAATCCGGAAGCGGAAGCCCTGGACCGCCCCAGCGCGGTGAAGCCTCTACCAGGCGCAGCTCGGGAAACTTGCGAAGAGCCCAGGAGACCAGGCCCTCGCACTCTTCCTCGGTGACGGTGCACGTGCTGTACACCAGCGTGCCGCCAGGACGCAGGAGTGGCACTGCCTGCCCGAAAAGCCTTCGCTGGATGTTGGGATACGACTGCAGGACCTTCGCCTTCTTGATGCTGCAGGACAGCTGAGGCCGGTTGCCTAGGCCACTACATGGCGCGTCCAACAAGATGCGGTCGAAGCTGCCGCAGGGAAACGGAGGACCAGGGACCGCTCCACTACGGGCAGGGTCAGGGGCCACTGCCTTGGTGGAGTCAAATACGTGCGCCGTAATGCTGCTGTAAGCCGCCAGTTTCGGCAGCATGCTGCGCACGCGACTTGCAGAGTTGTCCAGGGCCAACACGGATCCCTGGTCGCCCATTAGCTCGGCGATGTGGCTCGTTTTGTTGCCGGGGGCAGCACACATGTCCAGGATGCGTTCGCCGGGCTGCGGATCAAGGACGCGCACGCACACAATGGAGGGAAGGTTCTGCAGCAGTGCGTCTTCGTTGCTCAAGTCGCCCAGCGGGGGCACTCCGCTGACGTTGGCCTGCATTTCCACGGCGATGCCGGTGGCTGGTTGGTCGGAGTTGTTGAAAAGCTGATAGCGCTGCATTAACACCTTGCCCGTACCCAGGAAAATCTTCTCGGAACTGTCGTAGCGGATGACCGACCCTCGTTTGCATTTTCCAGTCAGATCTGCGTAAACACTGACAAGTTCAGCCAGCTGGGCGTTGGACTCCATGGCAAGGACGCCCGGCGCATATATGTGAGCACCTCGGAGCAACGCAGCTCCGCAACTCGTGTCCACTATTACCTCCTTCAGCTCGGGGTCGGCATAGGTCTGGGTCAACCGCTCGGCCAGAGGACCAATGCACAACACCTCGGGTAGGCTCGGCAAGCCATACACCTTTGGGGAGGCCTGACCATAGCGTGTCTCGAGTTTCTCCTCCACCTTTTTCCTGAAGGCGTCGACGGAAGAGCGAAGGGTGTTTACTCGATACGTGGTCACTTTGGGCGTCCGGCACAGCCACTCCAGCAGTGGAGCAAGCGCCGCTGACTGGGCAGAAGCAGGAAGGGAATCAACAGATTAGCAAGTCGCATTAAAAGGCAAGTTCTGCCCATCAAGGCGAATGAACGCGCACATGGGAAGAGGCTCACCTACGTACATTTACTTTCAGGATGTCGCCCTCCAAAAGGGGGTTCCCCACAAAGGGCGTTTTAGGGTAAAACATGTGGTGCGGCTAATGAGGCAGAGCAGATCAGCTAAGAGTTTCACAAGTCGAAAAATCGTATTCTATGTAGTGTTACCAAAGTCTTTAAAGTTCGCTCGCAATGAAGCACGGTCTTACCGTCAAGCAGCTGCTTTTGTTGACATACATGCGGAACGAGTGAAGCATTTTAAAAAGACGCGCCTAAATAAATGGATGTTTCTTTAAATACAACATTTAAGGCTTGTCCTGCAGATGGATAGAACAGCGAGACTAAATCCGCTACTTTGCGAGGATGCGTTTGGCAGGATGTCCATGAAGGGAGTGAAGTCCCGCTTAACTTGCTCCTCCCAATGGACTTTTCGATTGGATTACACCCAGCTCTTCCATTGTTCTGCAAAGTGATGTTTTAAAATATTTAGAAAAATACTTTTAATGTAAATGTATTAACACTATTTATATTCATATAATTAGTTATGATTCTTCAATGTTTTTTTTTTTAATTTGACACCCAGATTACCATTTGTTGAGGTCTTGACGCTTCACGTATCCAAATATTGATCTGCGTGGCAAACTTAAGGTTTAAATATATAAAAAAGTATAAAAAACAAAAATTTAAAAATTTTTAATTTAAAAAAAAGATCAGCATTAACTGCACACTACTTTAATCGGTTAATAACTTTTAATGAAAACATGTTCAAGTCGTGGTATGGATACCAGCTGGGAAACATAAACAGCTGTCAGATCTACCAATCTATCAGTCCGATCAAACTTGAGTCCGGGGAGTATAATTTAGACTAATTTAATTAAAACAAAAACTTAAAGTATTTTATTTTGAAGACCCCTATATAATCCCACTCTAGCGCGGCAACTTGAGCTGCGTAGGCGTCAATGTAATCAGCACCATTTATCTCAACTCATAGTCATCTCAACAACATAGCAATTGAAACTCTTTATAAATCTTGGTCAGATTCACTACCCGATTCTATACATGCCTGTCCTTTCATTCATACGACATTTCCAGACAATTGTTAACAAATACATACCTTTACCTAACGATTCCTTTGAGCAAGAATCCGTGAAATGGTTTTTTCTTTTAATAAATTTTTGTTTATAATCATCATCATTTTTCATCTGGCCGCCCGCATTAGGTTAGATATTTTGTATTTATTTCATTCCTGCGTTTTATTATCAACATAATGTTACAAATTTTATTTTTAATCTAATCTAGGTACAACTTCAGCCAGATAGGTTATTTTTTGTTTTGAACAATTTTAAAAATGGGAAATGGCACAATTAGTATTCGATTCAAGGCTCGTGTTATAAATCCGTTTTAAAAGATTTTTATAATTTTTTGGAACAGTCCCCGAATGTTTTCTTACAGTTATTATCTAGTAACTTCAAAAATGTGTTTCGATTTACGAGTTTATTCCGTTTAGTATTTTTTTTGTAATCCAGTTCAAAAATTAAAGAAATATATCACTTCTGGATAGGTTCAGCTATTTTGGAAATCTTTTTGGAAAAACTCATAATTTCACAGAAAATTTGAATTAACATACTTAACTAAAATTACAATTCCTCATTATTATGCAACGAGGTTAACCTTTTAACCAGCTATGTCCTACGAGGGTCCTTCATAGTGTGCTCCTTGTGTTAAATGACATTGACATAAGAATAGAACAAAGGCATTGCGTTTCAGCTGTTACGGTAGCATGTATTTGTTAAACTGAGTTGTTCGTTCTATATCATACTTCAACGACCATTTTTGTTTTTAAAACTATTTACTTATTACCAATTATTCATAAGATATTTTTTGTTTGTCAACTATGAATCACATACAAATGGGTTCGAATCATCGAACCCGATCCTATGCAATTATTGAGATTTTCAAGTAATTGTTACGTTGATTTTAGGTTTTGGATTTTGAACATGTTGGGTCTATATGTTAATTCCCTTAGTTTATTAATTGTTGCTTTGCTAATAGACAACACGTTACATTCGTATCAGTAAAAACAAAACATTTTAAAGAGGTACATTTCGAAAGAATAAACTTAAAATCAATATACAACATAGATGTCATACATATCATATTTGTAGTGGTTTGGGTATTACGCTTGTGGCCAACGATTACAATTATACTGAATTATAGGTATGCAACAGTAATACTCTAACACAAAGGCTCATAACAATAACAAAAATTTCATTTATCGACGAAAGGGAATAGTTTTTGCTCGGTTATGATACACAGACTCATTGGAGATTGAATGCTTGCAATTATCCTGATAGACGTGTCATTGTGGTTTGCTATGTGCGTCTCACTTAGTTATAATTGTTAAACTTCAAAAAATGAGTAGAAAACCGATTAAAGAATGTATGTATTTTTATCTTTACAATTCAGTCTGAAAGGCATAGTTTACACATTTTATATCACCTATTTTCAAAATGTACTGTTTACTGCTTGTTTATCTCTAAACTTGTGTATTCATATTTAATGATATATCAATGTTTCTTTAGGTTTATGTTGAACCACTTGTTTATGGTACTAAATATAATTTAATTTAATACAAGTACGGAAAAGTTGCTGTAAATTTCGTTGCATTAAGTGGAGAATAAATATTATGTAACCTAAATTTGGTACCCAAATACATTTTTTTGTTTAATTTCGCATTCGATATTTGGTTCAGTATCATTTATATATATCGTTTGAATATTGGTTACTTGTTTCTCGGACTGTATATCCAAATTTGTATGCTTTTGGGCTGTTGTTCTGTTTTTGTTTCCTTCTGGTCCAGAAGCTTATTCATCATCCGAGAAATCGGAACTTTCGCTTAAATCACTTGATAATACCTCCAGCCAGCGATAGTCACGCCGATCTACATAGTCCCATAAATAGATCTAAAAAAGTATAGAATATTCTTTAATGACTTCCTAATTAAACGATTAATGTGAACGTTTTTCTAGACATCTAGTTTATGTCATAGAACATATCAGTTACCTATTATAATTATTTTTGTTGAAAAACCAGAATAGTTTTAGTGAGTAGTTTGAGGGAAAACTTGTTGTTTTAAAACTAGTGAATTTTGTACTTACATCCAGTAAGTCGATTATTTCATTCTGACTCTGTAACTTTCTAGTGCGCTTCGGCAACCCCACATCGATGATGTCTCCATTGGGCAGGGCGTGCTTGTAAAAGCACTTGTTACCAAAGGGGCATTTGCCTTCTCCTTTTTTGAAGTATTTGCAGTCCTTCGCTCCCAAGGCAGCTCGGTAATCATTGAGCAACTTGTCCTTTTCTTCCTTGGTCTCCACCCAAAACGCACTGGGGCACACAAAATCCGAGCACACGCGACATTCGGGACAAGCTCTGCAGATATAAAATAAATAAGGTGTAAGTTGAAAACCTGATCAAATCCTGTGAAGTCTTGGCAGTTGTCTTTTATTTAAATGCACATGTTTTGTTCCAAAACTAAATAGATTTCGACGTCTGATCATATAACTATATAACTATAATTTTTAAGGTTTAATTTTCGTATTTTATGTGACGATTCTTAAAACTTAAATTGAATTTGTTTGTAGATTGCAAAAACCAAAGGGTGTTTTAAACAAAAAGAAATACTAAGCCGTGGTTAATCTCACTTACCGCGTTATTTTATGCTCAAACTGTTTGGCCTGGCGCCATGTGCGAATACATTCCAAGCAGAATATGTGGTTGCAGTTGGGTAGGATGCCGAAACGCTTTTCCCTGCCCGCCTTCTCCATGATCGTGTCGAAGCAGATGCCGCACGTCTTGTCCTTGGATCTGGCAATGGCGAAGGACAGCTCCATGGCCTGTTCGTGCTGCTGCAGGCACTCTCGGTTGTGATTTTTGCGTTGGGCTTGATCCGTTGGATGCAGGCAATACTGGTCGCACATTTCGCACAGCTCCATGTGAATGCGGTAAGGGCAGAGTTCGCTCCAAGCACAGGGGCTTTCGTATGGGCAGACTTCCTCCAGTGAAGCGGGATTCATCGGGGCGTAGTCTCCTTTGGAGTTCAGGAAAGAAGGACCACCCACCACTTCGGCCCAGGAGATGGCGGGCTGGAAGGCGGCTTCACCATCCGTCTCCATCTGCGTGTCTGATGCCACAGAGGCCTCCTCAATCTGTTCCTGGACAGGAGTACGTTTCTGGCTGGGCACAAACACTGGGGCGTTAGCCCAGTTCCGCGGCTGACTGGAGGTGCTGGCGAAGTGGCTACTGCTGCTACTGCTGGTACTGGGCTTCGGCAGCGCATCGGTGGCCACCTGCTGCTCGCACTCGGGACGACCGCGAGTAAGGTCGTGGGAGAAGCGACAGAGTTCCCCAAAGCGGCAGATTCCGCGCACGTAGTAGCGGCAGATGGTCTGGCTACGACCAAGAGCCATGCCACTGATGGCTGGATCGCTGCTGGCGACGGCACTCATGCTATGACGACTGCAAAAGGCTTTTGGGTTTACAATCACTGACAAGTCTGGACGATGACCTGAAAGGAAAAGCGAAACGTTAGTGATTGCCACTAAGGTTAGTAAAGGAAATGCGTCCTCTAGTCTCGAGCGTTCGCATTCTTACCGGAACGCACATACCTACAAGCGCAACAAAACTGCGTAAGTTTGCTGCTCTGAGCAAATGCAGCGTGGCAGTCTAAAAATCAAAGCTTTACTATTTTATAGTGGAAATCACGAGAAAAGCAGGCGAGAACAGTCTTGCATTTAAATTATTTGCGTAGCATCGCATCAGAAGAGTATGCAAAGTAGGTATGTGCAAATGTGTGTATGTTTGCGGATTCCTATAGAAGTGTCTCTGGCGTTGTGCTCCCGGACAACAAATCAAGCGCATCCACAGCAAAGCTGATTTGCATTACTTGCTGGGTGAACGACACTGGGACTGCCTAAAATCAAAGCAATTTTAATGCCCAGAACACTTACAATTTTTACTTTGTCGTTTTATGCACCTTGGATCACATTCACAATTTTTTTCCGCAGTGTGACCAAAGCCACCAACATTAAAAATCGCAGGCAAACAAACCGTTAAAACGAAGAAACGTTTTGATATTTATTTTTAAGGGAACAAAATGAAATGAAACGGAAACCAGTCGAACAGAGCGCTCATCCATATTTATTGGATAAATCTAAATGCCAAATGAATTATAATCGATTAAAATTGAATACCTCAATACTCTAAACGTTTTTACAGAATTGCGAATGATTAGGATACAATTCAATTAAAGCTTAAAATCAAATAAATAAAGGAAGAAATTGATTACCACCCATCGGGTTCTTTTAATTAGTGGTTGAGGGTATATAATTATGGATTCACTTAATTACTCATGCTAATGACGCAACATCAAATACTGCAGGTAACGATATGTTTTGTTAGGGTAATGACTCGTTTAATGGGTAACATTTTGTTGCCTTCTGTGTTATTACACCTACTCTAAAGGAGTTAAACCAAAGGCAAACAGGAAGGTTGACAAACGTTACCAGTATTGGGTCAGCTCTTTCAAAATAAACAAGTTACGTGTGCTTGAGGGAAATAAAAATAATGAAAAAAGTGTTTGAAAAAATATGGAGCTTAGGCCAAAAAAGGGGGAAAAGGTTCCTACAAAACACTTCAATGGAAGTGCTTAAATACGTAATCAGCGATAATTCTTTACCGAGGTGGATAAAACTTTACTTTATGATAATTTTCGGACTAGTTGTTTTTGTGGCCGTAAACCTAGCAGTTGGAATTTATAACAAATGGGACAGCACGCCAGTGATCATTGGAAGTAAATGTCTAAGGTCTTGATATTAGTTTTATTACTTTCAAGACTTGGAATATCTTTTTGCAGTTAGTTCTTCAATGACTCCCATCAACAAAATTCCCTTCCCGGCAATAACGGTCTGCAATATGAACCAGGCTAAGAAATCGAAAGTGGAGCAATTGGTGCCGTGAGTTAAGTTCGAGTCCACAATTTAACCATTACTCTCACAAACGTTTTCAGCGGATCCCTTGGCTTTGCCATGCTCCAAAAGACCTGCTATAAGGAAACAAGTTACTCGCAATATACAGATGTTCAGCATAGAAACGAAACATTTCAAAATTTTATATTAGGCGTTTCTGAGAAGTGTGCTGACTTAATAGTGTCCTGTACATTCCACCAGCAACAACTTCCTTGCACCGACATCTTCAGGGAAATATTTGTTGATGAAGGCTTGTGTTGTATATTCAACTTTTTACACCCATATTATCTGTACAAGTTCAAGTTAGTTTTTTCAAAAAGAAAAGACAAAGAACTTGATATTGAATTTTTTTAAGGTCGCCCTATATTCGGGACTACACCTCCTCGGATAGGTTTGCAGACATCGCCGTAGACTGGGACCCTATTTCTGGCTATCCACAGAGATTGCCGTCTAGATATTATCCCCGCCCGGCCGTTGGAGTTGGTACTGCAATGGGTCTGCAAATCATTCTTAATGGTCACGTTAAAGATTATTTTTGCTCTTCCACCAATGGTCAGGGCTTTAAAGTCTGTAATACTACACCCATTTTGGTCTGCTAATTAATACACGATTTTCAAGGTTCTCCTGTATAATCCGATTGACCAGCCGCGCATGAAGGAGTCGGGATTGCCTGTGATGATTGGCCATCAAACTAGTTTTCGCATTATAGCTAGGAGCTTTGGAGCGCTACCCACTATAAGGAATATTCATAGGACGAAGCGTCAATGTATTTTTAGCGACGAACAGGAACTATTGTTTTATCGCTATTATACGCGCCGCAACTGTGAAGCTGAGTGCGAATCTTTGTTTTTCCTGAGAGTCTGCTATTGCATTCCCTATTACTTGCCCCTGGTCCATGCAAACGCTTCCATATGCGATGTCGTTCACTTTGAGTGTCTGAATAGTGCCGAATCGCAGATTTTCGACGTAAGGACCTCGCAGTGCAAAGAGCTCTGCCTAACCAGCTGCCACGACTTAATATTCTTTCCCGATGCTTTTACCACACCATTAAGTCATAAAAAAGTAATTGCCCAAAGCACTTATTTGAAGAACTTGTCCAGTGATTACGTACGGAAAAACTTGGCCGTAGTAAACTTCTTCCACACCGACAATTATTTTAGAAGCAGCGTGAGAACATCGTATACCGGACCCACTGAATACATGGGTAAAATACTTTTAACTTTTACTCTGGATTTTTGTCTCATTTCTGATCTTTAAACTTGTAGGAATACGCAGAAAACCGTTTCATATCTGAAGTAGTTCTCAAGTAGTTCTCTAGAGTAAATGTATCAGATTATAAAGATAAAAATTTATTCGACCGATTTTTTTTTGTTTGTTGTAAAAGCTGTGCCGAGGATCTATCTTTTTATACTCTTGCAGAGGGTATTATGCGATCTAGACATGTCCGTCTGTCCGTCCGTTTCTACGCAAACTAGTCTCTATCGGACTAAATCCGGATCAGACAACTATATCTTATAGCTCACATAGGAAAAAAATGTTAAAATTATATATCTTTGGTGTTTTTTTTTACCTTTGTAACCTCCTACGCTTCAATATAACATTTTTTAATTAGTTCTGCATTTCGAATTTAATTTAACAACATCAGATGACTATATCATACAGCTATCGTAGAAACGATCGGAAAATTGTCGGCAAAATTTTTGACATATTATCCTGCACTATTTTAAATATAATTATTTGTATTTTGAAGAATTTTGAATAAAATTTAATTAAAATTGGTCGACTCTAACATACATATAGCTACCGAAGAAAGGGTCAGAGAAATACTGAATTAATAATTTTGAAGCTATTAACAATCCTTAAACATTTAACATGGTTTTACTTACACAATAACTAACTTCGGCATGCTGAAGCTAATATCCTTTCTTGTTTTAAATTTGTTTATCTAACGTTGGAATACGTACGAAAAGAACGCCAAAAGAAAGAAACAAAACACAAATTGTCTAATCACAAACAAAACTGGTATCAAAAAAAGTTATTAAATTACTTACTTTATATATATTTTTTCCTTTCCAGCTTTAACTGGTGGCATTATGAGCCTAATGATTGGATTCTCTGTAATCTTCATTGCCGAGATAATATACATAATATTTTTTATATTAACTTTGTTGCTTCTGTTGATGCTTTGAATTAAAAAAAGTTGTATAATATGTTATTTTTAATGTAACATAAACATTTATTTATTTTGTAAATTATAGTATTTGAACATTTGGCTAGATGTGGAGAAATACATCAATGGAATCGGGTTATCGTAAATTAGAATAGTAAAATTTTCAATTGAAATGTGTGTTGAATATTGAGTCAGACCTTTTCTTAATGGTGTTTCAAATGGCTTATCAGTTTTTTAAGTAAACTTTCTTTATATAAAAGTAAATACCTATTTATAATAAATTAAAATTTGCACATAGTTAAACCTACATGAATATATATTGGCATTTTAAAAATAAGATGGAATGGAACAAAAAAAGGCGTACACGGTCACACAAGCCTGGATTTTATTTTCGATAGCATAGACTCAACAGTCTGGCAACCCTGTGAAATTACAGTTCAGTCGCAAAGTGACAAGCAAAAATACGAAAATGGTTCTGGAGAGTACTATGATATGGTAAAATATTGTTTTTTTAGACAATACGACAAGATTTAGCAAGTTTTCTCATACCGACCGCGATGGTGCGTCTCCTGGCACTCATAAATCGTGTATTTCCAGCTTTGATAACAGCGACTACCAGCGCAACGGAGACTATTTTCCAACCCGTCTGAACGTTCAGAAAGATGGCATCAACTTGGTCTGTCTCACCAAGCTGCGATCGAATCCAGAGAACAATGTTGGCCTGATGACTTTGTCAAAGTGAGTAGCGATGCCTGCGCTTTTTCCCTAATTTCCATTTTTTGTTTTGCTTACCTCCAGCACTGTGGAAGTGCTGGCCACGCTCACCAGCGATGTGGGCCGGATCTTCTCCAAGATGCATCTGATCCAGCCCAAGGGCGAAATTAACCTCCTGACCGGGATTCGCATTGCGCACCTGGTGCTGAAGCATCGCCAGGGCAAGAACCACAAGATGCGCATCGTGGTCTTCGTGGGATCGCCCATAAACCACGAGGAGGGTGACTTGGTAAAGCAGGCTAAACGTCTCAAGAAGGAGAAGGTCAATGTGGACATCGTTAGTTTCGGCGATCATGGCAACAACAACGAGACCCTCACCGCATTCATTAATGCACTGAACGGCAAAGACGGCACTGGATCTCATTTGGTCAGTGTGCCCCGCGGCTCCGCCTTGTCGGATGCCCTGCTCTCGTCACCCATTATCCTAGGAGAAGACGGCTTGGGCGGAGCTGGCCTGGGCGGCAATGTTTTCGAGTTCGGTGTAGATCCTAACGAGGATCCCGAACTGGCTCTCGCCTTGCGTGTCTCGATGGAAGAGCAGCGCCAGCGCCAGGAGAGCGAGCAGCGTCGCGCCAATCCAGATGGATCAGCACCGACTGGCGGAGATGCAAGCGGAGGAAGCGGTGGTTCGGGATCCGCCCCAGGCAACGTGGAGAGTGCCGGAGCAGACAACGAGGCCAACTCCGAAGAGGCCATGCTGCAGCGAGCCCTGGCCCTGTCCACCGAAACACCGGAGGACAACTTGCCCGACTTTGCGAACATGACTGAGGAGGAACAGATCGCCTTCGCCATGCAGATGTCCATGCAGGATGCCCCCGACGACACCGTCACCCAGCAAGCGAAGCGCCCCAAGACGGACGAGGCCAATGCCCCCATGGACGTGGACGAGGACTACTCGGAGGTGATTGGCGACCCGGCCTTCTTGCAGAGCGTGCTAGAGAACCTGCCAGGGGTTGATCCCCAGTCGGAGGCAGTGCGCGATGCGGTTGGTTCGCTTAACAAGGACAAGGACAAAAAGGGCGAAGGCAAGGACTCGCAGAAAAAGTAAACCGCATCTATGATTATATCTTATAAGCTCGTTTAAAGCATATGTATGCCCATTAAATCATTTGTAGCCATCTTTCAAATTATGCTTCAAGTGGAAATATATTAACAAATACACCCGAAATGCTGCTGACTGGATTTAAGGATAATGTAAAAGGTTTTTTTGTATACAACCTAGTGTGAGCTCACAATTTTACATTTTGGGTTTTGATAAACGTCTCATTTGGCTTCATGCTGTGAGGGCTAGAAATCTTTCAAAGTTAAAATTATTATTTTCGAAATACCGTGAAAACTCATATATCTAGTAATTAATAATGGAAATATTTTAGAATCATTTTTTTCAAAGCAAATACTAAATGATTTTAGGTATGACTGCAGAAAAAAATATTTTTGGAAATGTTTCCTTGCTTATGGATATGAAAACTTCTGCTTTAAATTATAATAAATCTGTGTTGTGTTAATTGGCAATGCCTTTTATATTTTAATAGAAAACAAGGAAGAACGCTTTATTCGAGTGCCTCCACTATCAGATACCCGTTACTTAGCTTAAGGGAGAAAAAAGATAATGAAAAAGCAGATGGGCGCCACCCATCGGCTTTTTCAGTAGATGTTATGTGGACGGCAGACAGATTTAAGCGTTTTAGGTATTGATGATACAAATACATTTCAGTTAAACTTTTGTTTCTATCATAAGAAGTGTAGGCGCTACAGATTTACATATCGCGGATTGTGGGTGTGGCACCCCGCTGAAACATACTTTCGCTGCGTAGGAAGCCCAGGAATCTGCATGCCAATTATGAATACTCTAGGTCTTATAATTTTCGAATTATCAGCGTTCATACGGAAGGATGGACATGGCTAAATCGACTTATGGGGTCGGAAACGCTTCCTTTTACCTGTTACATACTTTCTGACGAACCTAGTATACCCTTTTACTCTACGAGTAATGGGTATAAATATTACCAAAATTTAAAGCAATGGAGAAATGTTATTTTTTTTAACATGGTTAAATCGAATAGTCAACTTCGGCACTGCACAATGGGTTCATGACTAGCGAAGCCCTCAATAGTTCACTCACATTTTGATACTGCAGGAACAACGAAAAATAACAAAATCCCTTTGTGGCTTAATGCATTATAGTTTATTTCCCTTCTTGAGGGCCACTATTCTTGTACCACTCTCTACTTTACAGGTGTATTAACTACATATGAGGGGTTACGGGTCCAGATTACTTGTCGCCCTTGTAGTCCCGGATGTGGTAGAGCACCCAGGCGGGAATGAACAGGGACGCAGCGCACATGCCGCCGCCCAGGATCACCTTCTCCTGCAAGTGAAAATCGAGTTTAGCAGTTGTTCCCTGCAACTGGCGCTTCACATCCTCGTTATGCAACAGCTGAAACTTACGGCGGTGGAGACGTGCTGGGTCGGGGGTCCGGAGACGACCGACTGGCAACGGCTCTGCATGGCGCTACGGATAGCTGGGACCAGGAGACGGGCAGCGCTGTTTTGGAACATTGTCACAATCTGCTTCGGAAAATACGCTGGCGAAAATCAATGCTGTAAGGTTAGAATGCTTCCTCTTCGCGATTTGTCATTCAGACTGTTCTAGAGATGGGCATGGCCGCGATTTTTGTCGTGTCACGAACACTCATTGAGACGTTCTGCTATACTAAATATAGGGTATTCACCAAGTGCTTGCATTATCAAAACCCATAGGTTTTATCATTATAAAGATAAAGAGGCACCCTGGCCTTTTTTTTAATGTTTACTGTTCTATTCTAAATAAAAAAAACCTAATTTTATTTCATTTATTTATTATTTTGTATTTATTTATTTAATATTTTTAAACCCGAATGTTTAACCATTTTTACAAACTACTCCTGGGGGAAACGCAAAAAGAGGTGGATTACGCTCAAAAGGCGGTTCAGGGTGACCATTTTCTTAGGGCAGATACGAGCGATAAACGAGCACGGTCGCACTGCTGCATGGGACATGTCCGTCATGTGATATTCGTTGCTCGAGAAAAAGTTCCGTGATCGCATTGTCCACCTTTTTATTTTTATTTCGCCCCAAAACACTGCGAGTCGAGTCCTTTGAGCCTACAAAATGGTTTCCGAGTGGGTGGCACCGATTGTAATCACCAGCATTTGGGCCTTCATTGGCATCATCTGCCCCTTCTTCGCCCGAGGTCCCAACAAAGGGTAAGCTGTTTACTTAACTCAGCGGAGACAGCCCCTAACTAAACTTTTTCCAGGGTGACTCAATGCTGCCTGATGCTCACCGCAGTAACATGCTGGCTGTTGTAAGTATGGAGCACCTGCCTATTCAGTTCGATTAGCAACGCCCCTGGGCAGCCATCCCTGTCAGGGGACATATCGAAAGACTCATCCGTCAATGACATTTTCCATTTCAGCTGGCTGTGCTGTTACATGACGCAGCTGAATCCCCTGATCGGACCCAAACTGAGCATGAACGAAATTATGATCATGGCCCGCGAGTGGGGTAATGAGATCCAAAACTCCATGGACGTCGCCGTCTAATCATATTGTATTCTTTCACTTGTTTTGTTATTGTTTCTTTACCCCGGATGTTCTTACATTCTGTATTATTAATTTCAACATAATGTTCGAAGCATAAAATAAATTGTATTAGCAATTACGCCTTGGACAAACCCGTTATGGAAAGTCATAGATAAACAACATATTTGTAAATTTAGTGCGTGCAAAAATGTAAAGTTCGCCTCGCCTTGTTGGCCAACCATTCCCATTACTTCGAGTGTCTTAAAATGAAGATTGAAACTTAAAATAAAGTAAATTTACACTTAAAGCTATTGCTACCGATAAATTTGTTGTTATTGATCTGTTCTGACTGACGGGTGTAAAAAATGTTTCACAAAAAATCTCGGAAAAGTTTTTAGCTGCCACAAGTTTGAAAACAGTGAATAAAGACTTTAATCGTTATGTGATTAAGGTGGGAGATATCCTTAGGAGCATCAATAACCTACCAAAGTTGTCGCAAAGTTATATGGGCCTAGAAGATGGTAAAAAGAAAAGACATATCCTTAGGTCCAAGTCTTATGGATCTTCAAGGGTAATCGATTTGTGAGTGTAAACACCACGTGTGGGATTATTCACGCCAATTGTAGGTGAATAATCTTGAATAATCGATCGAATCGTCTTATTACCGACACACATTAGTGTTTTGGGAAATCCCAGGAAAAATTGGTAAACGAGAAACCATGAACATCTATTTCTGGGAAACTCAAACTATACTACTAATTGTCAGTCAAGAATTGTGACTTGGAACCAGGTAAAATTCTTCTTAATTTTTATTCCATTAAGTAATTAAAATTTAAAAATAGCTTTTTTTAATAGTTTAAAAAAATCTTTTTTTTAATTTTTAAAAACTATGTGCTAAAGGATTTTGAATATTTCCGTAAATGTGGCAAAGCATTTCAAAAATGGTTTTTTCGTACGCGCCTTGAAACATATGTACTTGTTCCTTTCCAAAGTTTTGCCACTTCGTTCGTCAGCCTCCATATAACACGCATCAAAATCGTTTGGCGAGTTGGACCAGAGTCCAAATTTGGTATCCGTTTATTTTCGCGTGATTGTTTTGGAAACTGATTGCCTATTAATTATGAATATATCTAAAAGCTTTTCATTTTTGCAGGATTTTTTATACGTCTTGGTATAAGCACAATGCATTCCCTGCAAGGCAGGATAAAACCCAAAAGCCATTGAATTTCGAAACTGTCTATCAAAAGACGCTAAGTAAGTCAGCTAAAGAGAGTGCGAAATGGGTATTGTCAAAGGAGACTGTTACAGTAAACGATTATAGTGAAGCAAAGATTTGGTAACAAAAGGCTAAAAAAATTCCACAGACATAAAAAAATTAATTTGGCGAATACGGCGAATAACAATAAAATATGCAACACTTTGATATTTTCTCAAATAAAGCTCCTTCGATTTATTAAAAATAATATATTAGAAATCTATTTTTTACTTCTTGTATTCCATTTGGTGCCTTCCAAGAGTAGAGTAATGAACCTCTTTACCTGAACCTCTTTTCCTGTTCACCTGTTCCAGTGCCAGGATCTCGGTTAAGACCTTTAACCGGCAGCCCAAAAGTCGACAGCACTTTATTTTACTGGGAACCTAAAGCATTAGGAACTACCATCTTAATTTAAATCTAGCCAGAAGCGAGGTTGCCAGCACCTATGAGATGAATACCAACCAACACGAAGGCTGTTTAAAGTAAGGCGATGTTCATCAACAAAGTAAAATAAATCTTGGACTGTTAGCAAAAGGTCAGTATCCTACTAGTAAAGTAAAATTCATTTCTCATGTCTTAACTTAACTTTTGATGGAGTTTTTGAGGAGATTATTAATAGCCTCTAACATACCTATTTATACCCGTTAAAAGTAAAAGGGTACATTAGATTCGTCGGAAAGTAAGTAAGCGATTCTTGATTAGGATCAGTATAAAAGAAATATGATATTTATTTGTCTCATTGATACCGCGCACTCTAAAGCCCACAAACCGCTCAAAACTGTGGCGGCCACATTTTTCATAATAGAACAAAATTGAATTGAGGTGTATTACATTATCTATACCTATCGATTGACATAAAAAGTCCAAGTTCAAAAGGCTTAAGGCACTCGACTATAGCGATCTAATTGTTTTTTTTTTGTATGCAGTGGAGGGACTCGAGTGCCTTTAACTTCAGATAAACGAAGGTGGTGGTGCACGCTGTTCCACTCCCCACTATTGAATGGTGCATGGACAACAAGCCTGTCAAGTATGAAGCCATTAAGCCCTGAATGGATAGGGTGCCAGCCAAATCAAAAACGAAATATCGAAATTCGACAAAAACATTTGGGGAATACGATGTGGGAGCAGTAAATAATTTAAATATAATTTCTATTTATTAAGGTACTTTTAAGTTGGTATTGTTGCCCCTGTCGTACAGCTTTGTGAAGATGGCGAACAATACTTTGGATGTGCATCACCAATACACTTAGGAAAGTACGCATGCCTATAAATAAATTATAGCGCCATTTGGCAAGGCGCTCGAGATCAACATGGCCATCGCCAATACCCTTATGAGGATAACTCTTACCCATACTTTCATACATTATAGCTAGCCGAGTGACAATAATGAAACGGCGATGATTTTGTGACAGTTTTGTTCAGTGATGAGTCACAGGAAATGCCTATGTTCATATCTTCTTTAAATACAAAATCATAAGTGATTACGCTCGTTTCGATGATTTTTTAGCTGTGCTTCTTAGCATTCAAGCTTTTTGCCTTCCATAATCAAGGATACTTGTCTTATTTAGTAAATAATATTAATAAAACAGCTCGGTAATAAGTTATTTATTTAGTAACTACGCTGTATGTATTCATCACTTTGAATAAATGATGACTAATATATAATATTTCTATATGCATTGTTATATTATTACATTATCGAAATGTTTATTTACAGTTTTTTACTAATAAAATGTACAATTTTCTTAAAAAGTTCATACAAAATTTAATATTTATTTTAAACAAATAAACGAAAGCCAAGATCGGAAATTAAGATTTTTTAAATTAAAAGTGAAACGGAAAGAAAAAGAAAAAAATAAAACAATGGCATATCAACAAGAAGCGTTTGACTAATATTTACAGACAACCCCGTAACATTCGACAACTTTTTACTTAAAATCTACCTTCAGATCCACGTCCTCACACTCGAGCCAATTATATTGCCGAGAACATAGAGTAGATCTGTTGTATGGCTTGTCAAAGGTGCATGAAGCAAAACATTTAGCGCAGTTATGTGTTTGCGGAGCTAGTGGATGTCGGATTCGATGAGGACGGAGCCGCAGGAGCTGCCAAATTAGTTGGAAGCTGTGCTGCTGCTGCTGAATAGTAAGCTGCAGTCGCTGGAACGTTTGTGCTAATAGCTGAAAAATGCCACAAAAATAAGCATTTGTTATCTTTCCTTCAGTATCACAACGAAAACTTACATTGGCGCAGTGCCTTTTGAAACTTTTCGTATTCCACATAGTGTTTTAGACGCAGCTCGTCCTCTTCGATGAGTTGTCTTTGACGCAACAGCAACAGCCGTTGGTGCTGGTTAGTACCCAAGCGCGTGTTGCACAATTGGTTTACCAACGAGTCTAAATTGTGCTTTATGTCCTGTAGAAAAAAAAATAGTTAGTCTAATTGAAAAATGTGAAATTTGTCTTTATCTCACAGATTGAATGTCACTCGGTAGCAAATGAGGATGCGTAGCTGCTAGGGATACAGGCTCTTCGGTAACTGCAATTGCGGGTAATCAAGAAAAAATTGTATGGTTGTGGCCCTGGGAAAATAATAATGTATTTGTTTACCTTCACCAGACGTTGCATTAAAAATTGGTTGCATAACGTGTTGCATGGGCTGTGCTGTCTGCTGGGATGTCATCAGAGGGGACTGTTGCAGCAAATGATTTGGAACGGGACCTTGAAAATTTTGAGGTGCGGCCACACGAGCTCCGGTTTGCTGGTTGTACATTCCCGGTACACTTTGTTGCTGCATGTGCGATTGCATCTGCAACTGATGCTGTTGTTGCGAGATCATTTGCTGCTGAGTCGACATAGTCTGCATGGGTGGAAGCTGATGTGGCATTCCCGGGGACATGCTCACCACCTGGGGCGGAAGCGAGTGAAGTTGGTTGGGCTGCGTATGGATAAATTGGTGCTGCGGATGAGTCTGTTGTGTGGTGGGCAAGTTATACTGCTGCGATCCCTGCTGGGCTCCCTGTTGCTGCTGCATCATGATTTGCTGCTGTTGTTGCGACATAAGAGGCATTTGATTCTGCTGCTGTTGCGTCTGAATCGGCTGCATCGGTATGGATTGCTGTTGTGGCTGCTGCTGGTGAGTGTTACCCATGGGTGGGTGGCCATTAAGTGGCGTCTGTTGCGGCTGTTGTGGTATATTCGGGTGCACAAGTTGCGGCTGTGGCTGAAGATTAGACATTTGTTGCATCTGAGTGCCATTCTGATTAATAACTTGGGGCACCACAATGCACTGAGCCCCTGCTCCACTCGTAGAAGTTGAGGTTCCAGATCCCGGCAACTGATGGATTTGCTGGGGCTGTTGGTATATCAACTGAATTCCGTTAATGGCCAGCGGAACATTTTGAATTGGAGAACTGATGACTTCGGTTGGAGTATTGACCACACTACCGTTCTGCACCGAGTTGTTGCTCTGTATCTGGCCGCCAGGGCCTGCGACCTGCAAGTCGATCTTCAGTTGACCTTGTGCAGGTTCCTCCACACCAGTTGAAGTTTTCTGCTCCTGTACTCGACTGACACTGAAACGCGATATTTTACGGGCACTAGGGTTCACGACCTCTTCAATTTGTTTAGGAACCGCCGACAATGTCGCTGATGCAGACTGAAAATTTAAGAAGTTAGAAATAAGTCATTTTTAAAAAACTGTGTGCTGTTATTTTTTACCTCTTCAGCGTTTTCGGTGTTTCGCAAGGCTGCTAATTTTTTTTCCAAGTCTGCTATTGAGTTCTGATTGATTGATCCGTTGCTGGGATTTCTTTGTGGAGGGTCACTGCTGTTGGTCGAAATGGAAGTAGTGGATGGTTTTTCCAAGCTGGGCTGTTTGGACAGCTGCTTATCGTGACCCGCGCCGATTGTGATGCCAACTGATGCATCTGTTGGAGTCGGATCCGAGTTACTAACTGTCCCTTCGAGATTAGTAGCAGTGTGCAAGTGCACATCGAATCCCATGCTGTTGTCGATGGAAGTGCGCCGTGAATTGTATACGGAGGATCCAGAGCCCCTAGCGGAAGCCAAAGCTGCAGTGGGAGTATTCTGACCCACTGAAGGTGCGGATGGCCCTGCTCCGTTACTTGACTTGCTTACCTATGGAAAGCATATTAAATGTATTCATTATAAGAAATATTTGACATATTTTTAAGTAACAAAAAAACAAAGGCGACTTAGTTTCCTTGTTACAAAATATAATTATATATTTATATTTCGGTTTGATCGAATCAAATGACTCGACCCTTTTAATCTTTCTTGTTTCCTAATATATTTTGTTACTTTAAATTACCTCTTGTGCTTGTGGTTGTCCAGAAGAGGTCTTCAGTGAGGACATGGCTGGAGCTGGGGATGCCTGGTGGGGAGTTCTGTTATTTATTGAGGCCACCACCGCGGAGGCAAAAGCGTGGGCATGAGTTATGTTCTCTAGTTCTATCTTTAACTGCTCCAAAGTGTTGGCTGCTCCGGTTCCTTGGTTTCCCACAGCCTGTGCGGATTTATCTTTTGGCTTCTCAGCTTCTACTGCCGTAGCTTTCTGCTCGCTCTCCGAAGGTTCCAATGCGGTTTTGTTGGGCATGTCAAAGGTTATCTTCACTGCTGTCAAGTCGTCAAGGCTTCTTGTATGCTTGAGGTCCTCTTGAATCTTAAGGTGACGATTCAAGGGCAGATTTAGGCTACGGGGAGCACCACCACCGTTCGACTCCAAGAGCTTTTGCATTCTAGCGATAGCAAGGGAACAAGGCTTCTGGTTTACAATCAGTGACTTATCCTTGGCATCATCGAGCGGTGGTTCGGGACCTGTTGGAGTAGTGTTGCTGTCAGGCATATAGTCAATCGACAGCGAAGTATATTCCGAGGCTGTGCTTGTCTTGCGGGAAACGGAACCAGATCCGATAGTCACGTCGTTGCTGCTATTGGGTGCATCCCTCGATGCGGTTGATGAGGAAGACATGGTCGAAGTGGTTGTGGGTGGGGTTCCAACATTCACTTGGCCTTCTTGCGCATTGGCTATGTTGGATACATGTGACTTGGCCTCAAAGGTCGAATTGGAGTTCGACAGTTCGGCGCCTCCTCCGCCGGAAGGCAGGGATTCAACACCATGGATAGTGGGTTCGAACATCTTGGTAATGTCGCTGGCGGTTTCATCCCGCTAAAATAAGTTGATTAAATGTGAGTTAAAGAAGCCAAGCTAAATCTCTGTTGCGTATACATAATTATTTAAAAAAATGTTTCAAAAGGGAAACTTAAACAACAAAATATATATTAGGTCCACTTTTTGTCTAAAAGGAGCAGAAAAAGAAAATTAATAGTATTCCTTGATAAAGTCGTAAAAAATTAGATCTATACATTTTCATCCCAATATTTAAATTGTAGTTCTTTTAGAAACCGTATAAAGTTATAAATTTGAATAAATATCAGTTTAATGAATTCCCCGACCTGATTAGCTTTCAGTTTCCACTTCTGATTAAAAGAAAAAGGAAGGCGTTAAAAATATGTTGTACATTTTGAGTAAGAAAATCTTATTCGAAATTTAGAAGCAATTAGTTGGATTATGTGCAAAATGCACATTTTTAATATCGGACCATGGACATTCTTAGTTTCGGGCTTTGTTTACAACTCTGAAAAGTCTTAATATAAGATCATGTAGTTTAAATTATAAAGAAAATTCAAAATTTAACTTTCAGAATTAAGTCTAATAATAAAGGAAAATCCTGGTAAGTAAAAAAACATTTTAGCTAGAAAAACAATAAGTGTTTACATAAGCCCAGTGCACTCAACACTTACAGATCTATGTCTTTGGTGTGACCTAAACGTGGAACGCTGTCGAGTTAGAGACGCGTGTCGGACCTGTTTTGTTATAGTAGGGATAGACAATCAAAAACATGGATTTTGTGATATGGATAATAAAATCGCTTAGTTAAGTATTTTCCGGAATCGTTTCGCATCATTTTCTTGATATCGAATCGCTGCTTTTCAGAGGAAAAGGAAGGAATCGGACTTATTTAGCGTTGTAAAATTTTAAGTCGTTATTTAATTGTAAATAAAATCATATCTCAGATATGAAGAACTATATTTATTTGTAATAGTTTGTGATGCTCGCAGATCGGACTACTAAAACATGTTTAAATTATGGTGAAAATTAGTTCAGGCATGATGATTTTCATCACGAATAGAAACACAAGAAGGAAGGGCTATATTCGAATGTTGTACTTTAAAATATTTTATTCGTCGATGAATCATTTCATTAATCAGTGCTTGTTCGTCCAACAAACAGTATCCATCTCTGCGATTAAGGAACCCTAGGGCCTCGTAAGAACGGTCTTCATTGAATAAGAAAGAATTTTCTGTGGAAAAATGTTGGGATAGTGAAGTACCTTTTCAATATTGCGGCGATAATTGGTCGGTATAGGAATTTGATTAGGATTCTGTTTGACTTGGTCTACAATTTCATTGATCATTTCCACAAAAACTGTACTTTGGCAATTAGAAAGCAAATCTTGGGCGATCTGAAAGGCAAAATAGTTTATGACTCAGTGATGCTTGAAATAAAAGTTTGTCTTACCAATTTATTGGCAATTTCAACCGGATTAACATCTCCTATGTCGAATTTGAACGTAATAGTTTTGAGTTTGTTTTCCATGTGACAGTTTATGACGCTGCCTTCGTCTACACTGGTCACACTTAGCTTCGGAATCCTTTCGTTGCCGCTCCTGTTGGATCGTCTTGGTTTTTGGGTACGTGTTCCCTGTTGCTTCTGTTGCTTATCCGCATCTGCAGACGTCTGAGTTTCTGTTTTGGGTGCACCTTCTGTGTTTGCTTGGGTACTATTAACAGACGTGGTTTCCGTTGCGACGGCTTGTTCCTGATTAACTTGATTTGGCTGCACATTTTCTTGTTGCACAGGGACTTGCGAAGGAATCTGTGGGTGTTGTTCTGCTTGAGGTTGCTGCTGTGGTAGTTGTTGCTGCTGAACACCGGGGATCAGCTGTGGCTGAGGTGGCTGCTGATGCTGGACCAAAGGTTGCTGTTGTTGGACCAAAGGTGGTTGCTGTTGTTGAACCAAAGGCTGCTGCTGCTGTTGAGTCAAAGGTTGTTGCTGCTGTTGATTTATGGGCTGCTGAGGTTGTTGTTGCTGGGGCGGCTGGCTATGCAACAACTGCTGCAATTGCTGCTCTAAAGGCATTGACAACTGTATTGGTTGCTGAGTGGTTTGTGGCACAAATTGTGTTTGCTGTGGGGTTACGCCCGAAAATCCCGCATGTTGTTGCTGTTGTGGATCAACGAGTGTCACTTGTTGTGACTGGTTGTAAGTTTGCTGGATTGTAGGAGCCACTGAAGTAGGTGGAATTTGCATTTGAACGGGGATCTGCATTGGTGGCTGATGTTGCTGCGGTGCCATCACCTGAGACACTGCGATTAATTGTTGATGTTGTTGCTGTGGCATGGCTTGAGCGTATTGCTGCTGTTGCACAAACTGCTGCTGCTGGAGTTGCTGTTGTTGAAGTTGCTGAATTTGCTGTTGCTGCTGCTGTTGTTGAAGCTGCTGCTGCTGGAGTTGTTGCATTTGATGTTGGGCCAATTGCTGCTGTAGGACCGCCGCCTGTTGTTGCTGCTGTAAGGCCGCCGCCTGTTGTTGTTGCTGTAAAATCTGTTGTTGAATTTGCTGTTGGCCAGCCTGTTGCATCGCATAGGCCTGTTGCTGTTGTGCAAGCTGATTCGAATGCATGGAAATCGGAGCCTGTGGTTGTTGCTGCTGCTGAAAGTATTGCTGGGCCTGTTTCTGAGCCATTTGTTGCTGCTGGGACAGATCCGGTGCCTGCACGTTGGTGTGCATAAGGTGGTGTAATTGCTGCTGCAAGGGAATTTGTTGGCTCTTTTGCTGATCTGCCATTGGTTGTTGTTGCTGCTGCGGTTGCTCGTGTTGCTGCGGGGGCAAAACAGTTTGTGATTGTTGTTGCTGGGCCACTTGCTGCACTTGAACTTGCTGAGGCATCTGCTGCATTATTTGTGGCTGCTGCTGTTGTTGGTTGACTTGTTGCTGCGGCATAATTTGATGATTGACGGGTGGAGCAGCAATAGGTTGCTGCTGTTGGATCTGTTGAGTGCTTGTGGGCGAGATTACCTGGTTGTTGCCAATCTCTTGCATTGTCGTATTCGAATTTTGATACGAAGCCAGCTGAGGGGTTTGAATGTAGTGCACGGTTGGCTTTTGTTGCATGGGAATGGCCGGTGAGGGTATTGCCTGCGGCTGCACCGAGATCAACTGGGGAACGGCCGCAGGACCATGGACCTGAACAGGTTGCTGCATGCCACTGTTCGGAATCGAAGTGTTTGATCGTGCGGACAGTTGTTGGGGCTCAACACTGTTCGTGGAGAGAGCAAGGCTAGTTTCTGAGTCCGTGTTAAGCAGGTCATACTTGAGCTGCAGCCGCTGATTCCACTTTACGCCATCCTCCTCATCCTCGGAATCCTCCTCCTCTTCTTCATCTTCGTCCACGTTGGTCGGCAAACTTTCACGTTGCTTTTGTAATGCTAGTTTTTCCAGACGTGACTTCTCGTTTTGCAGCTTAATTTGAGTTTGACGCTGGGCACGCTCTTTGAGCAACGATACAACTTGCACCTTCAGAAGTCGAGCTACAGCGCGAGAGTCATCCTCCGATATAATATTTTCCTTCATCATTTCCTGCGCAATCTGCTCGTACTCATCGTGCTGGATGTTGTACTCGAACTGGATCGCTTCGTTTTCTTTATGGCGGGACGAGCGCTTCTTTGGGTCCATAAAACGCAGTCGGAACTCGATGATACTGATGCTCGGATCAGAAAGGAACTGTTCCGAGGCTGTGGGCTCCACGCGTATGCCGATGTCTTCGTCAAAGAACTCCGATTCTAGAAGTTCATTACAGCTGGGACGATCCTCCTTCTTAAGTTCAATGCACCGCTCGATGATGTCTCGTACATTGGGATCCTCCACTTTAGCCAGGGCGGCTGGCTTTATGCCTGAGATCACCTTCTTGTAGATCTGCGCCGGACCCTTGCACTCGCTATATGGATATTCAGAGATGGCCATCTCCAACATGCACATTCCGAAAGCATATACGTCCACCGACTCGTCGTAGTGCTCCTCGTACATTTCCGGGGCCATGAACTCCGGCGTGCCAATCACAGATTTTGCATGGGAGCGGTTTTTCAACGTTGCCAGGCCCAAGTCGCCGATTTTAACACTACCAGTGGTGCCAGTTATAAAAATATTATCACATTTCAAATCACGATGAATTATAGGAAATTGACGAGTATGCAGGAAGTTGAGGCCTTTTAGGATTTGGCGACACCATGACTTCAATACCTTTGGGTGTATTTTCTTGAAACGTTTCAAATAGCTAAAAATAAATTAGAGTTCAGATTTCCGAAGCTAACAATACGAAGCAAGGTTCGCTTACGATTTCAAAGTTCCAGATAACATTAGTTCGGTGACTAGTACTATATTCTTTTTGCGGCCGATGGGAAACTCCCAATACGTATAGAACCGCACAATGTTTGGGTGCTGAAGTTTCTTCAACATGTCTGCCTCCTCACGAAATCTGGTGCGCTCACTTTTCTTTACTTGCTTGTCCTGAAAAGAGAAAAAAATGTAAAAAGAAACGTTCGATTAAAATCATTATATTCTCTGCAAGGGTTCAATATTTAAGTTAACAGACAAAAATCTTGACTCAATCAACTCTCTAAAACATAATTATGCAGGATTTGTTTTTTTGGTAATGTAGCTTTAATATATGTTGTCCTACATGTTCGTAGGTTACCAATTAAAGGCTTTTTATATCCAAACAAGCTGACCCGGTTCAATTTTTTAACGAAAGCTGGTCAATCGCTGGTCAAAACGCAATCGAAGGCCACCACAGCTAGTGCTGGGTAAAACAGTTATTAGGCATAACATTTATTTTGAGCCTTGATCGTAAATAAAGAAGTATATTATTCTATTTACTTGGAAAGTTATTCATCTCATATATCTCGTTCTCAAACTTACCAGTAATTCGCACCAGGCAACTGGAACGCCCGTCAACGTGTCCAGACCACGATAAACAGTCTTAAAGGAACCGCGTCCTACCTCCTTGTCGTACTTAAAAAAACGTCCGCACGGGGACATTGCCACCGGGTCATCGTCCTCATCGCTTTTGCTCTTGGTAATCGATGTGGTTGACGAGGTGATTGACACCGTCGACGTGGAAGGTAGCAGAGATGCAGAAGCATCCGCAGAGGACCCAGTAACAGTAGCTTCCTCCGCGCTAGCCCCGGCGCTCTCCGACTTCTTGGCTGTATCATCGATGCTCTTTGGCTGCTTTTTGCTCTGACTTTCGGTATCGTCCTTCTCCTCGACCTGGAAGCCAACACGCTTGACGCCGCTCGAGTGCTTGGTGGAGGACTTCAATGGCACATCGTCTTCAGTCTTTTCGATTGCAAGACTGCGTGACGCTTCGGTAATTATGTTGTCAATAATGCCGGCCACTTGGTGGGAAGTGGCATCCGTTGCATTGGACCGCGTAGGGGTGCGAAACTGCTCCTCCAAGTGCTCCGCCTCCCGGGACAGCATCTCAATGTTGTCATCATAGTCGCGCGGAAACTCTGTTTCAAGCTCGACGAACTGTAACGGGTTCGTGTTCCTGCCCGACTGCTCCACATTTTTGCGCACGAATCGAATGTTCTGTACGAAGTTTGCCGTCAAGGTTGTGGGCGTGGTCTTGGACGAATGCAGTGGAACCTGTTGCTTGATCAAAGGTTCTATCACCGTGTCCGAGGAGGACTTCCTTGCCTCCATTTTCTTGGTGTCTGAGACAACCGCTTGCGACGTCCCCTTAGCCGACTTGTCTTTTTTAAGATTGCCCGAAGCTAGACCAGCTTTCTGGTTGCTCTTGGCATCTGCAGGCTGTATTTTGCCATCCATTTTGTCCTCATTGTGTTCCCTGCTCTGATTGTCTTGAGAGCAAAGCACCTCTAGATCAGCCGTTTGCTCTTTCTTCAGAGTGCCGTTGTTGTTATCGTTGACTTTCGGCGCGTCGACTTCGTTTTTGGGGCTAACCGACGTCTTACCGGAAAGGGAGTTACTTGAAAACCGTCGAAACACTCGCACAAACAAATTATTTTTGCTGGAAGCCGGTGGTGTATGTGTGGTGTGCAGCGTGGGCAGAGACGAAGCTGGTTCGATGGGTGATGATTGGATCGATGTGGTGCTGCTGGTGCTCGTATGTGCAGAAAGTGCGTCCTGCTTGCGGTTGGGCTTCCTGCTCAGGGTGTCTTTTAGTTTTGATGTCGGGTGCGGGTTTTGCCTAGAGGAGGCAGACCTATTAAACGAACGGTGTCCCGACTTTTGTATATAAGCTCCCTGCACAGTTTGCTCCTCGGTAGAAATGGAAGTATTCCTATAGAACAAAAAATTAAACGGATTAGACATTTGTGCTCAATAATTCTCAGTACATTTTCTTTAAATAACTGTTCATAGCACATCAATATCAGAAACAAAGCGGTTTCATTTTGCCGGATTTTGTAAATTTGTGTTTAAAGGGCTTACAGTGATTCTTTCTAATAAAATATCTAGTGAATCTGAATTCCGGACGAAGCAAATTCAATAGACATAATCTTTTGTAGTATGTTTTTTGAATTAACGAGACTTCTGGACCTCCTTCTGCAATTTTTCAATTTCATTTTGAGGTCTTTACTTTAATCTATATGTATCATTAAATTACCAAAGTTATTCCACCCACCTTTGAGGTTGCGTGGTGCAGGAGGTAGTACCATCTTCGCTGATGGCGCTTCCCTTCCGAGCACGGTTCGCAGGTACGACTTCTTGTTGTCGTACAAAGTCGCAAAGGGTTTGTCCAATTTTGCAAGATTTTCAGCAGCAGACCACAACGTTTAATCTGGAACGAGAGTCGAGGCGGGGATGAGTACTGGAAGGCAGGGGTTAGATCCAAGGTTAAATTCCGGCAGTATTTATTGGAGGGGATGGCAGGGGCAGGGGCTGGGCCGAAGGGGAGACCATCCACCCACTTATGGTCGCTGTTGGGTGCCGTCGTCTGAAAAATCGCTTACAGCTGGGCGGAAGAGGAAGAGCCGCCGTCTCCTGGAGGCCGAGGTGTTCGCTTTCCATGAATCACTAGTTTCGATTGCACTACGTTCGTCACTGGTTCTGCCGTTCTGCTCTGTTCTGTTCTGTCGCGAGGGATATGTGCGTATGTGCGGTACGCTGGCTATACATACATATTTATGTACATTTGATTCGGGGCAGGAAGCATATGCAACGGCTATGATGTCATGGTTCAGCGCCGCTCCTTCCGGAAGTCCTCCGCTCGACGGGATGAGAGTTCGGGACCGGGGCTTAGGGCTCACTACGACTGTCCGACCGTTCGCATCGAGGTTTTCAGTTTGTGATTGTGGTGTTCAAAGGTAGTTCGAGTTAGCAGGTTTTCATATTACAGCACAGGGGATTTGCCAGTCTTCCGGGGGAATCGGTCTCCACCACAGGGGGTCAATTGCATAGGACGCGAGCGAAACAACGGAAAATTAAGGTATTTCGCCTGAAATTACTTTCACAAAAAATTTTACAAAGCAACTTGGTTTACTTGTGTTCGTGATATATCGATAGCCCATTATTGTTACACAAGTGTTGTCGACGGAGCTGCCACCCCGACCACGGTTGTCATTTTCTCTGCTAAACAGTTAGCAGAAATGTTAACTAGCCGCTGTTAAGCTTCGTAGTAGCCGTTACTCGTTGGATTAATTTTCAAATATGGAAATGCCATTTTAAGGGCAATTACATACGTTTATTATATTAATAATTTAATTGAAAGGGGAGGTCGAGGATGAGATTTTCATTAATCTCGATAGTGGCAAGTTGCATAAAACCTTAAAACCTTAAAAAAACACAAGCAAGCTTTACAAATTAGAACTCAGTACTTTCGTACAAAGTCGTGTAATTAAAACTTGATTTGTCTAAGTTTTTAAGGGGCTTTATTATATATCTATCTGATATCTCGTTATAAAAAATAGCTGTGCAAAAAGCAGCTAAAATGTACCCCAGACCGCTATTTCTTTAGAATTTCTCCGTAGTTCTCGTGTATTTCCAAGTCTATGTAGCCTTTGTTTATGATTTATATGAAAACAAACCTGCGACCTAGTTAATGTTGAAGTAGTCCAAAATCTTCGGTAAAGGTTGGTATATACGTATGCGACCAGTTATGTGAACAAAACCTGTCCGCAGCTTTTATATTCTTTTAAAGTATATAGTTTTTAATAGTTTTGGATTTAAAATTCACAATTTCAATTAATAAGCAAATGTCATCAATTTTTAAATTTATTTTGTATAACTTATTTCTCTGAATGCTTTTTGAGATACATATATGGGTTCAAAATATACGTGCACAAATAGTTTTAAAATTAATTGATTAGATGACCTTCTAACTTTTAATAATCATTAGACAGGAAAGCTATGAGTGCACGATATTTTGTATACATTGTCAAAAAATCAAAATCACTTTTTACAAACCCCTACATTTTACCATTGCCAGTGACAGAAATCGTTCGAAATTAAGAAACAATTCTTAAATGGTTTCAGATGTAATATTATAATCGGTAGATTAAATTAAATTTAAATAAATAGTTTTTATTTTAAACAGGGCTTAGGAGCATGATCCTTTACTTTTTATCGTCACACCTGAAATAATATCGTGATGGTTAATACAGTGATCATAGAAAGAATGTCAGGTTCTTACTTATGTTAAGGCATGTCGAATAACACTGCAGTTGAGTTTCTCCCGTGTACATGTATCCATCGGATCCGCAAATTATTTCATCATTCTCATCATACACATTAGCGCACACCTTCTCACAGTAACTTTCAGTGTCCTTGGGACCGTCAGGAGTGGCAGCGCTCGTCCCAGTTGATGCTTTCTGGTCCTCTTGCTGGAATTAGTAGGAATGTTAACAACAGATTATTATGAGACTTGTGGAAATTACAAAATGTTTTCAGGTCTAAATCTGTAATGATAAAGCAAATAAAGAGTACATCTGTTAGATATACTTCATATCAACCTACTTATAAGCCGGTCACTAAGTATCTTTATTTTCTTCCTTTTCATTTTGTAATTTTAGATTACTATTGCAAGAATGTTTACAATCTCCCGTGCTGATGCAACGAATTATCGATATGTAAAACAAATTTAAAAACAAACTCACCTGTTTTCCAGTTTCAGTATCAGCACTGTCCTCCGGATCGTCACCATACTCCTTGATGGGCTTGCTGAGTTCCAGGATTGGGGCAGGGGTGTTGACGGGTTCGCGGACCGCCTGGGACACGGTTTCATAGTAGTACTGATTGGCCTGCGGAGATTGGGTGTACTTCATAGATCCCCTGATGGCATCCTGTTCGGTGAACTCAAATCGCAGGGGCTCCGGGGTGAAGCTCTTGTGGCTCTTAGCGAGGAGCTGGCTCTTTAGCGGGGTCTGGGTAGAAGTTTGGACCGACATGGGAGTGGAGACCACATGCTTTACCGCCTTGTTGCCGTCGGACTTCACCACAAACACATCCTGACCAGCCTGGTAACTGCCGCGAACTACAGCAGAATTCGCTGGAGCGGGGTCTTGCTGGTAGAACAAATCCGAGACTTGTATGGGTTCATTGTAACTGGAGGAGACTGAGTTGTCTAGGCCAGCATTCTTGTAGGGAAGATGTTGCTTCAGCGGTTGCTGTTGCTGCGGCAGCTGGAGTTGCAGTTGCTGGTGCTGCTGCGGTGGCTGTTGTTGCTGTTGCTGGAGTTGCTGCTGGCTCTGCTGATTGAACTGCTGAGGAAATAGGTGAAGCTGCTTCTGCTGGTCACGCTCGACGTCCAGCTTCTTGTAGTCGGGATCTCTCTTGGGGAGGAAGTACTCATTGGTGCTCATGAACTGCAAGTAGTCCTGCGCCTCCTTGGACTCTTTTGCAGGAGGCACTGCCTGGCGATAGCTGGTCCCCTGACTGATTCCATGTTTGGGCAGGTTATCCGAGTCCTCGTACACCGAGTAACCACTCGGATCCTGGGGGTACTGACTGTTCTGGAGGGCAGTCTGCTGCGAGGGCACCACACTGAAGCTGGCACCCTGCTGTACAAAGAGCTTGGGATAATGCAGATACTGAGAGGCCTGGACAGGAATCGCATGTTGTTGGATGGGTGCATACACTGGCTTGTGATCCTTCATTATCACATTGCCATTGAATCGCGGCGAGGATTTGAAGTTTTGGATATACTGCTCGGAGAGGTATTGCGGCGGGAACTGGTTCTTCCCCACGTCCAGAACTGGAGCATCCTTCACGTGGGCGAATCGCCCTGGCTGATTCTGGTCGAATTGGTATCTCCTGAGCTGATCGTTCTGCGGAAAGTTGCCGAATTGCTCGCGACGCATGATGTGTTGCACTGTCGCCGGTTGCGGAGATCTCATAAACTTATTTGGGTTGGGGTTACCCGAAAGAAGAGGTGGGGTATCCGACCGCGATCTTATCCGGGGCACTAATCCAAGACCGGGGGGTCGCTTTTGGCCGAAGTGGGGCTGGGGCTCACTTAGGAACTGCATTATGCGCGCTTGCCGCGGACCATTCTCATCGCACTGCACTCGACCAAGTAGGAATGTTAAGAGCACTAGGGTCTCCCAGAGTGCGGCAAATTTGATGGCACCTTGCGTCATTTTCAAAGTCCGATTGGCGTGTGGCGCGTCTTATTTCCACGACGGTCTATTGGTATTTGACATTTGTCAGTTCCGCGGCAGTTCCAAAAGCAAAAAAGTTTCTTTCGAACCAACCACGCACACACGCGAAGCTTCTTTTTCTTTCGCCACGATCTCGCAGACTTGATCTCACTTTCTTTGTTATCCGGCCAGTCGTTTAAAATAAAATGGAACGCCTCGCGGCACTGCAGCCAAATACAAAGTCAAAGTCGGACCCAGATGCAGCACTCTATTCAAACCGATTGGCTTCGGCTTTACATGGCTACATTCTTCAGAGCCTGTTGTTTAAGCGCTAAAGAACCGTTAATCAATCGAGGGTCTCGACTATCCATCCGATCACTTTCTTCTCGAAATTCGGCGGAGTCGTTGGTTGGAAAGCAACTGAGTTGCAAATGGAACGTTTCTGAGCCAGCGGTGCTGGAATTTGTCGGAATGGCCATTAAACCAGTTTTGAGACTCTGCCACAGAGGAAATGGGGATGTGGTGGCCACCGAGAGATCACCGAGAGATCATATCGCACTCGACTCGAAGATGAAGATGAGGAAGCCGACCGACTCGAGCCCCGGGGCACAGTGGTATCGCCTCAGAAGCTACATATCTGCCTGCCAGATTTGCTTGGTAATTCGGTTACCTCAAGTGCAGGTGAAAGTAAATCGGAGCTGATCTAGAAGAAACACATTGGAAACCCTACGCCTAATGGCTGGCATCTGGTTCGGATCTCCTTCAAACTTCGAAGACTAATTGGCTTACACAGAACGCCCGATCGCTGGACAAGAGACTTCGGAATCCAGGGTTTATTTACCTCCGACTTTTTACCTTCGAGAAAAAGTGAAAATGTATTTAATTATAGATACCGGGATAATGGGTACAACTTTCGCTTTTGTCGTCGATTTGGCATTGCTTTTTCGAGAGAACAAGCCAAGAAATCGATAATTTCGGATATTGTTATGCAAATCGCTGGAAGCCGTAATCACTCGATAATGTATTCATTCATAAAAGCCCTGTTATTTCTGTTTGGCTAAAATGTTTTAGTTTATAAAATTTCAAACATATTGGTTGTTTTGTGTTACGAAAATTTGTGGAGATGGAAAAGTGCAGTACGTTTTTTCGCAAAAACAACGACGCCCGCTTTCTAACTGGTAAACATTTATAACTGAATAAGTGTCCGGCCCACCTAAGCAAACACAAATGCTCGGTAATTAAGAAACGCATTAAATTTTTATTCAGATGAGGATGTGGTAGTTATAATTTAATCTTCTTTGTGCTAGGTCATTGGGAACTAGTCGAGTTCCTGGAACAGACTACTTCATATAGATCTAAGTGTTCTAGATTTAGTTTTAAGTTTAAGGTTTTAGATTAAGCTACAAAAAATTGTGCACAGAACCTAGGGGTTTTCACTCGACTTCTTTGTTTTAGGCTTTAAGCTTCAGTAGCTCAAAAATCGTAGAGCCTAAATACAAGTTTCCTCGTTTTCGATCCAAATATCGTTTTCAACTTTGGGCTCCTCACAAACCGTGTGGCTATTTTCCAGCACGATGACAATGTCAGTTGTGCTAAGGACTGTAGAATCCGCATTCTGCAAATAAATACGAATTTTGGGTCAGTAGATGTAAAATCAAAGTTAGTTTCCATTGGGTTCGCAAACTCTTACGTTCACATAGGTCGAGCTCTTTAATTCGTTCGACATGCACGGAAACTAAAAGTTGTGTTCCCATAGGTACACATGTAAACAAAGCCAAATCAACCTAAACAAGTTTAAAGAGTGCTAACCAACTCTAGCATTGGGAATTAAAAAGTTCTCCAAATTGACACAGAGTTAAATAACTTTTTAATTTGATTTATTCACCGAGCCATCTTTGAACTTCAAAAGTCCAGCGGCATGTAAAAGTTTTGGAGTAACTGTTTGATTTCCGTAACAAGAGAATCAGAATAACATAAATGCATAAATTAAGTAGCAAAACATCAGACTTGGGTTCGCCTCAGCTTAGTATTTAAAATTAATTTTTTGTTCGCAGAATTACCTTTGGTAGCGGAAGACTGTATGTTTTCTTTATCAGCACTCTATTGGCAGATAAGGAGTCCGCGTCGTTTCTATTATTTTGGTGCCTGCTCGATGTGACGTGAACCTAAAAAGTAGTATCGAGTAGAGTGGTCGGTTTAAGATAGTATTCGTCAGAACACAACTTACAGAGTGGACGCGGTCATAATTAATGTTGTTACCGAGACTGGTGGCTGTGCTCTCCCTGAAACTAGAGTGGTCCCTTGCAAAGCCACTGTTGTAATACGCACCCACGGGCTTTCCACATAGAAGTTCCCTGAACGCCACCCGGTAGCGACGTGACATTACACTGTATACTATAGGGTTGACGGTGCTGTCGATAAAATCAGTTAGCTTGTTGTTTATACGACCCTTAAATACCTACCAGGAAACATAGTAGGCGAACCCAGCAATCGAAAAGAGGGCCTCGTTTATATCCAAATAGTTCTCCATATCCTTAGCATACAGAAAGATAAGTCGTTGCAGGTGAAAAGGAAACCAGCACACGAAAAATGTTATCACCACAGCGGCTATACTGATTAAAAGGGTTACTATTGGCTCCTGCTCGTGATGCGAAATTGGCAAGAGCTTACCCAACATCCGTATCACTGTCTTCTTCCTCATTTGTGAGCTACGCGATTCTCTGCTATTGGTGCCTTGTTGAACACCTGAAATACTTCCCTGAAGTCGATCTTTTGGGGTCAACGGAAGCCAAGTACTTGCCCAATTTTTGGTTTGTGCGGGAACGAATCTTAGCTCCCATTCGTCCGTAGAGTAGTATGATGAGTATCATGGGGATGACGAAGAATACGCAGAAGGATACTTCGAACACGGGAAAGACATTAACGATCTCGGGGGACATGGAGCAGAATGCAGACTCCTCAATGCGAGAGCCATCTGTAGTTGGGAACACAAATCAGATTTAATGAGTTTACCTGTTATTCTCAGAGCACCTGTTGCCAGCGTGCGACAAGAAGAGTAGTCGCCTACCTAGTGGATACCTGAGGTACTGAATATCTGAAAGCAATCCGAACGGAATGGCACTTATGAAACTTGCGATCCAAAGAGCTGTTATTATCCGAATCGCACGTTTGAAGCCAACCATAGCATACAGATGCAACGGGTGGCAGATCGCCAGAAAGCGCTCCATGGAAAAAGCAACAATGGTAAACACGGAGACATAGGTACATCTGAAATTCAGTTTCGTGAGGTGGCTGTAAGTAAGAAAGGTGTTTGCACTAACGCCTCGGAAATAAAAGCCCGAATTTTGCAAAATGGCATGCCGAAGAGATCTGGATACTGGTGCCAGTACAAAAATACTTCCGTTGGCAGTCCTGGGAAGAACGTAGTGAATTTACAATTACAGTCAATTCGAGTTTATTGAATTACTAACCGAATAGTAAGTACAGCAGATCGGAGACGGCTAAGCTAAAGAGATAGTAGTTGGTGGCAGTGTGCATTGCCGAGTGCCGAATGATCACAATGCACACTAACAAGTTGCCAATGACCCCAGTAATAAAAATTCCTCCAAATATAATTGTAATCTGGAAGAGGTTTAAGCAAAGAAAGTTATAGGGCCATCCACACCGCTCATTTGCTAGAAGAGTGACATAAGTCAAGAACACAGTAGGTTTTTAGTTGCAACTTTAAGGCAAACGTAGTACCGGTTTATCCTGAAAACATTTCAACTCCTTTAACTGGTTACAGTCGTAGCATTATGTGAAAACTGTTTCCCGAAAAGTAAATGAGGCGCAATTTGAGGTACTTACCAAAACGGCCTTGTAAAGGGGCAAAGTCTGCGGCCCGAGCACAAAAGCAACGTACTCCGTGGGCGTGCAGTTAAAAGTGCCGCAGGCGTAGTAGTCCTCTGCTTCGAATCCGTGTGAAGGTTCCAAACTAACACTGGTTGCATATAAGTCTGGGGTACTACTGAAACTTGTATTTAACTCCAAAAAGGTCGGATCTGTTGATGAATTCATTTTGACACTGAATCAATTGTTTGGTTTATTTCGTGTGAAACAGTTTTTAACGGCCGCCGCTGAAATTAGAATCGCCCATGGCACACGACGATTTCCGTTTAATTTTTTATGGATGGCGAGAAACACGGGCTGCGCTATCGTATAACACAGCCACTGTATCTTTCAGATGCCCGCAGATTACTGTCCGCAGTCTAGCGCTAAAAGATAAGAAGGCATGGTTTAGGCTAAATTGTAAAGAAATACATACACACGGGCATATATAAACACCATGTACATATATTAATTGTATGTATTCAAATTTCTAGGTATGGCATGGTGCTCATGCCGCAGAATGAGTAATTTTTTTGTGTTTACGTCAAAACCAACCAATTTTAATCTTAAATTAGTAGATAAGTAGATCAGAAGTTAAGTAAATGCAACCCAAAGAATTCTTGTCTTATTAGAAATTGGAGTTCCAGATTCTGATGAAAATTGTTCGATACTAACGCTTTGCAAAATTATTATTATTATTAACTATTAATGATATGGTCGATTGTAATGCTATTAACAGTTATGATATTATCAATAGAAATAAATATGGCGAAATATTTCAGGGGAAGGTTATTAATATTTTAGATTGCCGTCCAGTTTTTAATAGAAGGGTATAGACTTAATAAAAAGAGTATACCCTGCTCGCAAAAGTCGAATGGGTGTTATAATTTGAAAGCCAACTTCAAAGAATTATTCCGCCCCTACCCGGATATCTTTTATTTTTACACTTAGATTAAATTGAAATGTCAACAAGCATAAATTATCAAACCAAGAGCGGGGGGAGTTCTGCCTCCCAAAATTTCATTAGTCATTAGAAGAGGCAGGTACACACATTCGTTTTTCCTATTTAAATTTATTTAAAAAGCCATAAGCCTGTGTAAAACGTTGGCCATTATTTGCACATGAAGATGATATCTTATCAACTGGCACACATCTTGTTAGATCTCCCCTTCCTTGAACACTCATATACACTACAAGTGTATCGGGCGACGTGGGACTTAATTGCTGCCAGTTCATTTTCTAAGCTAGATTAATAAAATACAATAATTTATTAATGCATTTCCGTTTTAAAGCCACCAACCAGATTTGAGCTAATTGAATTTAATTTGCACACCGGTATTTAGTTTCATTGTGGTTGCATGTGTCGACAGCAGCATCTTGGCCAGATTTATTAAGCCAGTTTGAATGGGGTTAACAAAGGCTTATACACATATACGAATACTCGAAACCAGAAAAGTTTGCTTGGATGTTGCCCACAGATTTTGTCATCATTATGAATATGTCGCCGAGACAAACTCGGCAGAAAACACTGAGACACTTTGGCTTAGCGATGCGAACTATAGACTTTTACGCACTTGCTAACTTTCCAACTAAGTGTACTCAGACGTGAATTTAATTTGCCGAAATATGCAAACAGCAAGGCACACGTGTAATTAGGAAGCCAGCTGAGGTACGAGGAACTCAAAAGATAATAAAATGAGAAATAGCAGGTCCTCATTAGGAGCAGCCTCCCAGTAAGCCAGTAAATCATCAAATCAACCAATTTAGACTCTAGAGGGCTGCACCCTTGAGACAACTAATCCAATCCAGCATCTGGTCATTAGGGACACTTAGCCGGTGACCATCCCAGCCTCGGGTAACCCCTCCGGACACCCCGACCAGCGGCCGAGCCACGTGTTGCTAATTACTTGGGTGCCGAAACCCACAGGTTCGCATACTTATTTATTACTGCAATAGATGTCAGGTGCCGCCTAAACTTGAATATAATTATGTATGGACATCTGGGAATTTTCGGGGTACTTTGTCATGGGGCTCGTGCCTTTATTAGATTTATTGAGTGCTGATGAAGATGAATAAGTAAAAAGGCTTACAGCAATTGTTATGCTATTCACACCATGTGGAGCCTGAGTGATAAAAGACGACTCCATAAATCTTACAATTAAACTTAGATCTCCTAGTTTCTTGACCAGTACATGGTACTTATAAAATATCTTTATTTAGTTATTTAAACCACAAGCAAAAGTTCAGCAAACTATGGCATTATGTGTAACGCCTGTTTAAGAAAGCTTTTATCGGTGCATACATAAATATTTACATGTGCAAATATTTCTTTGCAGTAGATAATATGAAAATAGAAATAGGGCAGCCCTGTTTAATTATAGGGAAATCTTACAACAAATTTCTCAAACCTTATACAGAAATCTTAATAAAAGAACGGTTTGAAGATCTTATAAAAGTTGCATTTTTAAAAGGGCGGCTACAGTTAATATTATAAAATAAATAGTTAAAGTTTTAGTTGCTGAAATTCAACTAGGCTCATCTATACATTAATTAGCATTTAAAATATGTGTAAGTTTATAATTAACAATTCCACTTTTAAAAATCGCTTCAAGTTGTGCATACTATTTTGTTTGTATACTTGACCTATGGTGTTTTAACTTATCTTTAGTTAGTGACACGACTATTATATTAATAATTCGACTACATATGTTAAGAAAGTTTGAATTAATTTAATTTGTCTGATTGAAACATGCGTTAAACCCTTTCTTTTCTTCACTTGCACCTGTAGAACTTCCCAACTCACTCATGACAACTAAGGACTTAACACTTGTTAATTGGATTCTTTTGACACTTGGATTTTCGTAATTAGTGCACATTATACAGTAGGCAAACCACGGACCCTATCCCGCAGGATGCTTGGTCGACGACAGGTGGAAAGCAACTGTTTGCATATCCAGATGTCCTGAACAGTTTGGGGAGAAAGGAATCTCGGCAGGTGAGTGCGCAGGCGTTGAAGCCGAACTCCGCAATTCACTGGTCATGCTAATGGAACTGCATGTGGGAGCTAATTTCAGCTATACGTACGGCTTTGAGGCAAACCGAAGTGCTTCAGAGCCATGTAAGCCCAGTATGAATGCAAGCTTTCCTCATTACACTACTTACGAGGCATTCAAGTTTTTGGGTGAAGAATATTTATGATGATTTAGGCATAAATTATACACATTTTGGCCAAAGTTACTCAATAATATAATATTTTTTACTTACCTTAAATTTAAAACAGCGCAATACTTAGTCGAAAAGGCTGGTTTCTTCATAAAAGATAAATTGGGATCTAACCATCATACCATTTGGAAATTATGCACAAAATCGACCTGGGATTGCATAATCACAGGACCATTTGAATAATGTCTACACTTTGTTGAATTTGCCTTAACATGTAGTTCAGTTTGTTTCAAATATTCGTTGAAAAAACAACAAAACAAAAAAAAGAAATATAATGACTTCTATAATTCAACCGGACGGCTTTGTTCCGCAGGCTCAGGGCATCGACGCAGCCATACCAATATGGTTGAAAATAGACTGGAGCCCGGAGATAGAGCAGGGCATTTACAAGGACTGGGGAACATACTACTGCCGCCGGCGCCGGGAGAATCTCGGCATGCACTACTTTGACAAAGCCCTCAAGCTCAGCCCTGCAGACTTCGTTACTTTGTACCGCCGGAGTCAAAGCAAGCGCAAGAATGCCCTGGCGGAAAGCGCCCTACAGGACTGTTTTGAAGCAAAGCGTGGGTAATTCGTTGTCCTGGTCAAGAATTAAGTAGCTAGTTCGGTCCCTTCAACAGGACTGCTGAAAAATTTGCAGCGTGATGACGCGCCTATTAATTTGGAAGTATGCGATGCACTCTATGATCTGAACCGATTCGAAAGTGCCAAGGCCGAGCTCCACGACAATGCCCGCTTCTTTACTGGCAATAAATCGAAAATGTTTGAGCAGCGTCTAGAAGTGGTAAGACGGCTTCGACTTGGTTCCGGAGTTCTTCCTGATTTCTAATGATTACATAGGTGGACGGAAATATCGAAGATGCCTGCGGTCCGTCGATGACTCAGTTTATATCTGAAAACGAGAAACTTATAGTACACATAACGGAGATGTTGAACGAGCACAAGGAAGACGATAGGCCGCTTTGGAAAATATTGAAGGAGCAGGAGAAGTGCGATGTGCAGAGCATTCCGGAAATCGAAGTGTGTATTAGGGTTCATTTATATTTTGTATTTGGCGGTAATATATACCCTTACCAGGAAAAATTGCTTTCTCCTCTTGAAATCGCGAGGCGAAGTCGTGCATTTAATGTATGTAACCAAATGTTCATTGATAGGTCATGGCTTGATGTGGTATTTCTGAAGCACGTTCGGAGGTAAATCCATTTTGAACACTCAAAAATAGTTAATTTTCAATATTCTTACTTAATTTGAGGAATCCCAATTTGCTCTTGAATCAATGCAAAAGGAGCACTGATTACCTGCAGCCCCTAACTCTAAAGAAATATGACGAGATCAAACATTTTTTGGTGGGTTACATGCATAGTTAGGGGAGGTTCTAATTGATTTATCACAGAAAATGCTGGAGGCTCGAAGTCCAATGTACAACATCCGCTACCAGAAGTTCACAAACAAGAAATTAATGGAAAAGTTCCGCCAAGAGTATCTTTACCGAGTTCAGTACCAAACGAGTCGAAATATGAAAGCAGCTCTAAGAAGTATTCGATATCTTCGAAAAACTAAAAACTTAAGCGTAAGATTTTAAAAAGATGCGAGTGAAAAGCAATTTCTTAAAACTAAACGTTAAAGTTAGTTCGAGAGCTTTGTAAAACGTTCTTTAAAAATACTTATTGACTGAGAAATTTTCAAAACATTTCAATAACTCGAAAACAACAGTTTCAAAAAAATGTTCTTATACTAAGAAAATTGTAGAATTAATGTCAATTTTCAACATTTTAGAGTAAATTTTACAATGTGTAGCACTATATTTTTTTTGTACAGATATTTGAAAAACAAAGATAATGATGTAAGGCTTAACTGTGTTGGTTTAAAACTGACAACAAATTTGTACTGTGGATTATCGATATATAAAAAATACTTGATGCTTTTTGTTCTCTTCAGAAATTAACCAGTTACGTGGAAGAAGTAATGGGAGACTATGGGGTAAAAAAAACCAATAGGATTATGCCCTGGAAATTCGAATTCCTGAACGAAGTATACAATACCCTGGCGTTGGCTTATGTCGATCAGTATACGGTTCCGAAGAACTTTCGATTTTCGGAGAAGAACGCACTGCTTCGTTTACTTCGCTTTCCCATGGAGAAATCTTTGGAGGCAAAACCATTCGTATTTGGGGATCGTACTACTCATCAGGGCACAGCCGTAGATCCGGCCGTCACGAAATCGCGGTAAATGGTGTTTTCTTGTAAATCGTATTTTTATAACTTTTAGTATTTAATATAACTTTTAGTCAGATAGTAAGCCGTTTCGAGCGCCGTATGGTTTTTGCCAAGCACTCGATCGAGAGAGCATACTTACTTCATCAAATTGCAAGTACGCATCTTCACTCCCATAGATTTGACGAATGCTGCTTCAGTGCTCGAAAGTCCATTGAAGGTTTGGTTGTTTACTGGCATTCTTATACATTTTTATAACTATGTAAAGCACTTTTTAGAGGCCCACAACTGCAACAGCTTTATTTGGCAGTTTCTTAGCTACCTACTTATAATTAAAGCAAATGCCGCCCTCCACAAAGTAGAACGGACCAGCGAAGCCCTAGCCAAGGCAGCTAGTATTGCCATCAAACTGAAAGAAAAGGAAATCAACCATTTTGTAAATGCCTGTATAAGCTGCAACGAGGAGGAATTTATCGTCAAGAAGCAAAGTGTTTTTTCAAATAGCAGGCGTGATAGTGAAAAATCAGTGCGCAGTACCCTGTCCATGCCCCAAAGCGATTAATAACCTTCTATATAAAATCGTTTTATATTATAAAAAATATCGAATAATAAATTCTCAGTGTAGTTGGTATAGAGAGATTAAATTTTTTTCAGAAGGCTTATTTGACTTTGGGTGATCACTACTTCATTTTATCAGGATATCCAACCGGATTCAAACTTATGTAACTGAGTACATGTTTATTTTGGACACATATTTACTATACATATATATTTTTTTATAATTTTGTTTTTTTTTTCGTTAGGTCGTTCCTGACTTTAATCAAAAAGAAGGGTGCATTATGTACATACCAAAAAAGTTGTGTTTCTTTTGTATATTAGTTTTACTGTTATTTGAATCCTATATTACAGTCCCTGTTTTATTATTACCTGTAAGCTCCAGAATTCCTGAAAGCACTGACAGGCAAGACAGTGTAGGAATTTTTCAGAGGCTGTTTACCATTAGATTGTGCAAAAACTCGAAAAAACGTACGACGTTTAACTCTTATTTATCCTATAATATTTTTGTAAAGCCGCTTAAATAAACATTCCACTTTGCTGGGGATTTTTATTGTAGAAGGCAACAGACAACAGTACCTTGCTTAAATTGATAGGCTATCAACTATAGTTACATTACGCAGATGTCTTCTCTACCAGTTTGGCCATCATCTTCTCTTCCTTGGCCTTTCGCTTGGCCTCCTTCTGCTTCTTCTTGTCCTCCTTTTCCTTTTGCTCGAGCATCTCCTTGAATCGTTCGTCCCGTGTGTCCACCTTGAAGCCGAAGTGCCGGCGCACCTCCTCCACCAGGCGTTCCTTGCGTTGTATAGCCGCCGCAGCATCTGCCTCCCGCTTCGCGACTTTTGCATGCAAATCTGCCTTCCACTGCTTCAGCTTCTCCATCTTCTTCGCAATGTCCTCCTCGCGGGCTGTAATCTTCTCCAACTCCTCGGCCTTGTGAGCGCGATTCTTCTCCAACATTTTTAGGAGTGTGTCTAGTTGCATAACCTGCCTGCTGTCTTCTTCCCCGCGAGTATCGAAGCAGATCTTGGGACTTACATTGCTCTGGGCGCCGTAACGCCCAAAAGCCTGTCTCTGGTACTTTTCAGTCATATGTATCCAGGAGTGCGGCTCCTGATATGGCAACTTGTTAAGAAGCACATTTTTGTGTTGTGGTTGCAGGCCGGATCTGTCCACCGCCTGGGGGTAAGCTCGTACCTCATCCTCCTCGCCGACTAAAGAAGCTGGTAGTTCCGCTTTTGCAGAGCTGGAGTAGTGCAAGCATGAGCGGAGGGCAGGAAGTCTGGCAACTGCATTTGTTTTTCCCAAATTCATTTTAAAATGTCTGAGGCGAAAATAGTTTATTTATTTCCAATAGAGATGCGACGAAACTGATAGCAATGCCTTTTGCCGCTATCGATTAACTTGATCGAATTCAATTGAAAAAGCAGAACGTTTACACTAGAACGGATCGGACCTCTCGATATTTTTTAGAATATTAAATTTCTAGCACATCAATCCAATCAGCTATCAGTGTCATAGTACTTCGCCTTCGAAACAAAGCAACGAATTAAATAAAACCTTTTGTTAAATATAATCGCACTTGCAGCAGAAACCGTAGATAAGGGTCGTTAGCTTTACCCAGTGGGGAATTATGAACAACGCATTGGATAAAATTTGTAAAGGTATCATTAAAAGTTTTATTTTTATAGTAAAAATAACTATTTGCTAGTTATTGCTGGTTCGGTCTTTTATCTCTTTTTTAGTCTTTCCAAAATCTCAATAGCAGGAAAAATCGATCCTTGTCTGGACAGCCACTAAAAAGGCAGTAAAATTAGTTTCTGGTTGTGGCCCTTATAATTGTATCGATATCATGTTATTTAAACGCTATCGACACCACTTTGACGCGCAAATATGCCCTAATGGAAACTGAAAACAAGAAAGCGCGGATTTGTATTTGAAACAATTGTTGATTGTTCGAATTAAACTAATCGTCAACTCAGGCTTAACCCGTGCCTTGTGATGGCGGGACACCGTACCTTAAGTCACAAGCAGCTGACGGGTCGCATACATTCCGTTTACTGCAAAGATTTCGTGTAAGTTCATGTCTATCAATGGCGCACTAGTTAATTCTCAATGGATTTCCAAATCCGATCTCAGCTCCTACAGCGAAATCACGTTCCACCCGAAGCACTATCTGAATGTGCTGACTGGTCCGAATGGCAGTGGCAAGTCCACGATTGTGTCGGCCATTATTCTGGGCCTGGGCGGGGAACCGATTCTCCTGGATCGCTCCGCCAGCGTTGCTGACTACATACAGAGCAACAAAACCTCGGCCATGATTGTTGTTCGGGTTTACGGGCGCGCGGCCAACACCACGGAGACCTTTCGGCGGATCATCAATTCAAATGGCTCGTCCACCTTCTCCGTGAACGACAAGGACACCTCCAAGAAGAACTTCCTCGCGGCCGTATCCTCCTACAACATACAAGTCAGTAACTTGTGCCAGTTTCTACCGCAGGACCGCGTTCAGGTAAGTTGCAATCCTAACTTATCAGAAATCGACCGACTTAATATATGCAAGTGGGCCGGCTTAGGACTTCTCCAAGATGAATCCGCAAGAGCTTCTTGTCAACACGATGTCTTCCGTGTGTGACGATGAACTTACCAATGGCTTCAATCTTTTAAAGCAGATGCGCACACAACAGGCGAATACTACCTCTAATCGAGAAAAAGAAAAAACCGATTTGGTTAAAAAGCAAAAACGATTGGAACAGTGAGTCAACATTATTTTATTGACTATGTATGTGTATGTATGTAAAATGTAAAGCACAAAAGAGACTCTTAGCTGCTTTTTAAATTAAATTAAATTTAATTCACATAAGAGCTTTATATTTTATTATGTATGATAATTTCTTAGGTTGCAAATGACCGTTGCCCAATATAAAGAACGTGAAGAAGTCAAGCAAAAGTTGCAAATATACAGTGCCAAGAAATTGTGGGTGGAGGCGCTAGCTGGAGAAGCAAAAGCCGCACAGCTCAAACCCCAAATTAAAAAGGCTAAAACTCAGAGCGACAAATTAGAGGAGCAGCACAACAAACTTGTTCAGGCTCAAGAACAAATTCAGAGTACAAAGGTGTCATTAAGAGAAGCTTGCTTGGAAAAGGTAATGGCCAGTTGGTTATTTTTATTTATTTTTCATTATTATTTTTATATTTTTTTTTTGCATTTTCCAGACACGTTTATTAGACAAAGCTGTAACAGAACGAAATGCTGTAGAAAGTCAACTTGATTCTCTAAAACAAGGAATTCGAGAAAATAAGTATGAATTGGAGGTTAGTGTTTATTTTGCAAAAATCTAGCAATTATCTTTAGATTGTAATTTATTCATTTCAAAGCAAAACATTCAAAAATCACTGAGGAATGCCGCAGAAGCTGACAAAGTAAAACAGTTGGTGGAAAATAAAACTTACGAGTTAGAAGACTTTTATAAAAACAGACCCCAGATTCTTTCGGAACTTGAAGGAGTAAAGGAATCATGCGCAGCGGCTCGGCGTAAAGCTATGGAGCAGTATAATAGACGAAAACAACTAGAACAACAACTAAATGATGAAAAGATACCAGAAATTACAGCCTATAAACATAAAATAGAACGACTGAGAAATGTTAAAATGCAAAAAATAGAAGTAAGTACATATTAAAATCTTAAATTAAGAGTATGGTAAAAGGAAGAAAATGAAAAAATGAAAAAAAATGTTTTTCAGGAAATAAGATTGAAAAATCCAAATTTGGTTAAAGCTATGAACTGGTTGGCACAAAATAAGCAGCGGTATAAATTAAACGTTTATGACCCAATGATACTTGAGGTCAGTTTACAAACTATTTCAAATTTTAAGAGTTGTATTAAAATAAAGTCTACCTCTAGCTGAACGTAGAAAATTACGAAGACGCGAAATATCTGGAAAACGTTGTATCGCAGCGCGATTTATTTGCCTTTGCGTGCGAGGACAAAGAGGATATGTCGGACTTGATCAACGAGTTATGTGTGAAGCAAAAATTGGGAGTCAATATTGTATTTTGCGCTCCAGCCGATAGGGTCATGTATAGTCCAAGTATTTCAAAAAATGATCTGCGGTAAGCGTTTAATAATTTTTATATACTGAGAATAAAGACTAATTTTATATTCTTGTACAGCTCTTTAGGTTTTCGTGCATACCTTGTGGAACTTGTTACCGGCCCAATACCCTTAATAAACAAGCTATGTGCCTCCTATTCAATTCATAATATTCCAATTGGTACAGAATCCGTTGGCAACAATACCTCATCAATTCCAAAAAATATTCGAGTTTATTTTGGAGGTGTGTTCCTGTTTCTCTCCTTTTTAAATTCGACGTAACAGTTAAAAATTATTTTATTGTCTTTTATAGGAAACAAAAAGTTCGTTGTGACGGCATCTCGATATCGTTCCGATACCATTCTTACGGAGAGCACTATCCGGGGAAAAAATCAACTTATTACAGTGGATTCACAACAATTAGCTCAGGTGATGAAACAGTGTTCCGAAGCTGTGAGAGAGAGCGACCACATAAGGAACGCCATTACCAAGACCGACAATGAATTTGAACGCCTACAAGCTGTTACAAAGGATGAGCAAGATAAGAAACGAAAGCTGGACCAAAAGCTGTCACATTTTAATAATCTCAAAAGCGAAGTTGAAACACTCAGGAGGAAGTTGGAAAGCCTTCAGAAAAGCGATGGTAAGCGCCGATAATCACATTAAATTATCACCCAGTGACAGTTTGACAACTTTTTCCAGCTCTGGACGCTCTTAAAAATAATTTTAATAAAAGCTTGCAAAGAGATTTTAAAAAAATAATTGAAATTGAGGCCAAATTGTGCAGTTGTTTTCAAAATATAGAACGTCTTTTGATAGACAAGAAATTGGCCCAGACAAAGTTATCTGTTTATATGGTGCAACATGAGAGGAAAAGTGAAGAACTCAAGGAAAGCGAGCAACTGAGTATATCAGCAACCGTAAGCAAATAACAAATAATTCATTTTAATAATATATTATAAATAATGGGTTTTAAATTTGTAGAAAGACTTCAAAAAACTAATGCAGAGCTTGGAGGATCAAATCAGCGATGTTAACAAACGAAAGAGCGATATTCAGCGGCTTTGTGATGGGGAAATTCCAACCAGCACAAAATTTCCCTTTAAGAAGGAATTTAGAGAGTTAGAAAACATGGATTTGCCCGGTATACTTGAAGCAATACATGATTTTCAGGCACGACTAGAGTGTATGAAAAGCGTTAACTCGGAGGTAAACAGAATATTAAAATACTATTGTATAATGTATAAATTATAACACCATACTTAGTAATAAATATTAAATATTTAGGCAATCGACAGCTACCAACAGCTGCAAAACGAAGTCAAGAGGTTGGAGGAGGGAATCCTAGAGTCCGCTAACCAAGCTAAAACTATCGAGACTGAAATGTCCAACTTGTACGACAAATGGGAGCCAAAACTAACTAGCTTGGTAGAAACAATTAGTACCAAATTTAGCGAGTTTATGGAGTCTATTGAATACGTTGGAGAAGTAGTTTTATCCAAATCTGACAGGGTAATTAGTCAAGCCATAATATATTTCTGTTTAATTAAAATGTATTCCTTTTTAGTACGACTTCGATTCATATGGCATTCAGATAATGGTGCAGTTTAGAAGAAATGTCCAGTTGCAGCCGTTGGATAAATTTATTCAATCTGGTGGCGAGCGCGCAGTGTCAATTGCAATTTACTCTTTGTCACTGCAACACGTTACCCACGTGCCATTCAGGTACTTAAAAAAGAGTCCTACAACATGCATTTGGTTTTAATTTTCGGAGGTTTTTAGGTGCGTTGACGAAATAAATCAGGGTATGGATGCAAAAAACGAACGTCATATATTCGATTTACTCCTCAAAGAAGCCACGAAGCACGGCTCGGCACAGTATTTGTTTGTAACACCTAAGGTAATATTCAGGAAATTATTAATATTTTGAATATTTAATTAACATTTACGATTTTATTGTAGTTGCTTCGAGACCTGAACTACAACGAACATTTATGCGTCTCAATTGTTCACAACTCAAAAACCGTTTGTGATGGTATGAAATTCCCTAAGATATAGAAAATTCAGTTTTTCAGAAGACTCCCAATATGTATTTGTTGTCTTTCAAATGTTAATATTTAAAAAAACGTTAAAATAAAATACAACTTTTTTTTTGATAATTTATATACAGTTTTTACTCTCTGATAACGGCAACAATAACTCGTGGCCGAAATTGGATCTGAATCTTTAGAATGAGAGCACCGGTCTTACTAAATTACTTTAAAATAATCATAGAGACCATTCTTAGTGGGACTTTTTTCAAAACTGTGGACTACTAGTAACCCAACAATTTTCAAGCAAGTCAAAAGGCGTTGATGCCTGACGATTTGTTTTCTCACATTTCAATTTGGCCTCGATTTAAAACCTTACAAAAGCAACTATCTCATTTCACTTTTTATTTGATATTAACACTATAATCACAAGACCTATTTTTATATGATCTGCAGCAATAAAATAACTAAATTAAATTTACAATAATTATTTGAATAAGAAACTCTCACATTAGTAATAAACTCAAATTTAACAATTTTTAACGGTTTTAGTGATAATGCAGTTGATACTTATTTCTTTTTACATTATGATTTATTAGTCATTAGGGGGTTAACAGTGGAAAATACAAATGATGCCAACATATTTATGTGTACTCCATTACATAATATATATTGAATGATAAACCCGATACTACTGATCTCTCATCGGTAACTATAAAAGATCACATTAGTTAAAGATAGTTGGTCAGTTTTTTATTAACCACAAAAGGAGTCGGCGTTTGATCGAGATACGTGTGTGCCCCCATTATGGTTGGGATTTTTTAGATCAGCAGTTATTGCTATGTAGCCATATTTATAAATCTTCTACTGGCCTACTAAGTCCCAACATAATGAGAGTAAAAACCACAAAATCCGACGTTGGCGTGAACAGTAAAAACTTAAGAAAATGAAATCTTTTAAAAAAATGGATTGTTCACTGTTATTGAAAAGTAAATAGTTATAAATTATAATCTACTACATAAATAAAAGCAGCAAATACAGAAAAAGATACGTTTTAAAGTACAATAAATTAGGGAGAAAAAGATATTTTTTCATATTGATTTTGGATTTTATTGTAAGTATTATCAATCAATAACACCTTTTAGCGAGGTAAAAATCTAGGGACGGTGCGATCTACAGCAAACCAAAGTTTTGATATCAACTTTTGTGACGAAAATAAATCAATTTTCTTAATTTTTGTACATTCGGCACGGCTTTAAATCCTACAACTAAACCCAAGCATATCGAATAGCAGGGTGCCGAATGTAAAAAATGTTTAAAATTTGTTTATTTATTAGACCGTATAATACATTTTCGTCACATAAGTTGATATCCCAACTTTGCATGTAATTTCTTCTTGTATATATAGTAGTCTCCTTCACACTAAATACTGGTGCGTTTCGTCACTACGTGGACTGCCGTCTCGTAACCATCGCATGATTAATGTAGATTTTCATTTCTTCATAAATGTATGTCTGTATGGTAGTCGCATTCGCACACACTCCTCGTGCTCACTCACTACGTGTACCCCACAGTGATGCTTAACAAGAAATATATTAAGTTGCTTGATTTAATCTGTAAATATTTAAATCAACTTAGAACTAAACCCACAAACTAGTTGTGCGCTGTTTAAATAAAATAATAATTGACACTAAAAGAAATATCATATTGATATCAAAGCTTAAATTCATAAATTAAATACAATTATTTTTTTTTATTCTCTATTATATATATAAAAAATGTATCCGCGTTCCTTTTAACTTGCTAGAAATAGTATGCCGAGGTTAAACAAAAATGTTATATTCTCTTTATAACAAAATCCGTTTTCGATTACTAAACTTTCTAGTAGTAAATCGTTTTACAGTTCCATACTATATTTTTTACCGAATACAATATAGCTTTTACTCAATGTTCCAGGGTTCATTTTGGGAAAAGGAGTACCCCAAACAAGATGTGTTTTACTTTAGTACATTTCTGTGAAGTCTTTTGGTATTTTTGGGCCGAACGGTCACACTAGCACAACCTCATAAAATTGACAAATTACTATTAAAATTGACAATTTTTTTAGTAAGACATGAACTTAAGGGCGGAGGTCGTGCTTTGTTTTTTGCTGGGCGTAGTTGCTTCCAGTTGGGTAAGTAAAAACCCCTACAGTTTAACAGACCACTTAATATTATGCTTGTTTAGGGCTTCTTAGAGCATGACAGCTGGATTACGGTGGAGCTGCAGCACTCGCTGGCAGCCAACTCGGACAGCTTTTCGTTCCGCGGGAACGTGACCATTCCCAGCCTGAACTCGGGGTTGGCCAATGTCGTACAACCAGCTTTAAGCAAAGCCGACCTGGATCTTTTGAAGGTAATTGAGGTTTTGGGTGCCAGAGACATGGGATCAGCCGACATGGAAGACCCCGGTCTTTCTCCTCTTAACTTAAAGTATATATGAAGGGTTTGTCTTAAACGAATCATAGGGCTAGATGGCTGTGTATGCCAACTTATTAGTTTGTTAACTTCTGCAGGGCCGTAGCTAGCATGGGGCAGGTGGGGTGGTGCCCCAGGGCTCCGAAGGGAAGGGGCCCCGCCGGGGCCTTCACATACCTTGAACAGTTCCCGTATCAAGAGACGATGCAGGCGTGGATGATAACCAATTAACGGAAATCTTTTTTGCTTCATTCTCTTTCTTTGGTTTTGCCTCTCTTTTTTTTCGCTCCGCTGGGATAGATACGTTTCATCGCGCAAGTTAACAATTATATAATTGTACGCAGAATAATTATACAAATGTCTGATACTATTGTTTGTCAATAGTTACTTCTGGTTATCTTAATTAATTAATTTATTTGTTGTGCCTGTATAATATTATACCTACAAATTGTTAATGGTATACCGAAAAGTTCTCTTATCTACATATGCTGGTTATTTACCCTTTACTCCTTTTACCAAGTAATATTCCACATACAGTACATTTTTTAGTAAAATTCTAGTTTTAATGTTTAATGCTTACAATAAGGTATATGTAGGTATGTCAAGCACGAACTTTCAATTCCTATTATTTTATTTCCCGTTTAAGAAACTTGCCGTGCAAAATGAGTTCTACCGCTTGAAGGCCACGGTGGTCTACTCCAACGGCGCTAAATCTCATTTCATCACTTCCAATAAGGCCTGTCGTCTGCTGCAAGCGCAATTAAACGATGTGCTTTGGGTGTCGCTGGATCCCTCCGGATACGTTACCGGCATCACTGTTTCGCAGGACACGGCTCCCGCCACAGTTGAGTGCACGCAGGAAGACGTAAACAAGCTGGTTGAATCGCAATTCAGCACCGATGTCCTGATCCGCCATGCTGAGTTAGCTCCCGTGCCGGATACCGCTGGCTTCATTCAGAAAGTGGAGCGGGAACGTGAGGCCAGGGAGCGCGGTGAAGTTCGCGATAACAGAGGTTTCTTCGCAAAATACGTAAGTGCAACTAATTGCACAACAATTTCTTACCCTAATTCCTAATCTTCTTAATTTTAGTGGATGTACATCGTTCCTGTGGTTCTGTTGGTTTTCATTTCGGGAGCCACTAACCAGGACGGAGCAAAATAGGTTAATCTGTATTAATTTGGTGCACACTTTTGTTGTTAGCATTTCCTAATTACATTTCCTAGGCAATTCTGGATTTACCAAGTCATAGCAATTAAAAAGTATGTAAAATAAATAATCTATTGATACAACATTTAATGTTCCATAAACAGAATTTGGTTTTCGTTTGAAATAGTTTTTTTTTTTGGGATGGATACTATCCCTACAATGTAACTGTTGGGACTAAATTATTGGCTGAATGTAATAAGTATGGCGTATCTTCTGATCTCCTGTGGAACATGCAAATTTTATGCACAAAAAGTAACAGAGAACCTTGTAAAAAATAACCAAAAATAAGAAACGATTTCTATTTTCCAAAAATTTGGGGTTTTAATATTAATACCTTTCATGCACGGATTACTCGGGAGAAAAGTAAAAAACTTTTGAATTCAAAGAGATAAAAACAAAAATGTATTTTGAAAACTCCATATCATCAAAATCAGGAACGCTCATTATGCAGAACGAATTCTCATACATATAGGTGTGTTACAGAAAACGTCGACGGGTTTGGTAACAGGGTTTGAAAAAAGTCGGTGACAAAACAGTCGGTGACACTGAGTCTATACAGTTTTGTAGTAAACTTTGTTTTGTTGGTTTTACTTCGACTTTTAAATTTTGAATAGGTTTCTGCGCCATGGTGTCGGGTACCGCTGGGTAACATTTCGGGTAACATTTTGATGAAGAAATTTTCGGAGGCGCACTTGACGAAAATTATTTCATTATTATCAGGGCAAGTGGAATGCTTTTTTAAATATGTTGTGAATTGAATTGTTGTGAACCGAACGCAAGGTCATGGTTGGCTATATTAATTTCTACAACAACGTTGTGCTTATATTTTCCATACACCTGATATATTTTAAGGTGTCTATCAGCAATATGATAAAGTCAGATTTCGATCAATTAAATACAAAACTAATCAAACAATCTTATAAAACACAAAAGATATAATTAAAAAAAAAATGTTTCCGATTATTCAGATGGGAGCTAGAGGATATAGTTGTGAGACCGGGGTGGTTCCGACTTATATACTACCTGAAAAAGGAAGAAGAATTTCGGGAAAGTTTCAGCTCGATTTCTTTTAAACTGAGAGACTAGTTTTCGTAGACTGAGAGACCGACGGACTGACGGCCATGGCTAGATCGACTCGGCTAATGATTCAGATTAAATATACTTTATGGAGTTGAAAACTTTTCCTTCTGGCTGTTTATAATCTCTGACGAATCTAGTATACCCCTTTGCTAACGGGTAATAACGGGTATAAACATTTTATGATTTTGGGGCCTGTGTTTTTAAAAACATCCTGTCGGCCACAAATAAAATTGGTCGTTAACCACATAAGTTGAGTATTAGATAGGCGAGGAACTCTAGCTCTTTTCCTTGTTTTTACTTGAACGTTAAAAATATGAAATAAATGAGAGGGTACCAGAAATTAAATTATCTTCCATTTGAGTTTTGCAATCGAAAGCTTCAAGAAAACGGTATTTAAAGTTAATGCAAAAGAGCAGACATAGAAATGACTATTCTTGTAAAAGTAAATTAAAATAGTATTCGACATAAAAAAAGTGGATTTTATCGCACTTGTTAAAAATCTCCCCTTAATAGATATAACATTTTCAGAACGTTTAAAATAATCGTTTCGTCGTTCGAAGGCTTTTGACTACGAATTGTGTTACTGCCCGCGTCACCAGTATTTTATAATTACAATCAAGTTGGTGAAATGGGATTAACCATCCCTTCAAAATTATTACGTAAAATAAGATTTTGGAAGATTTCCCAAACCTAACATTTTCTTTGGTTTGTCAGATTGTTAGTCTCAAAACGTTATTTTTGAGTCCTGAAAATTCTAGACGACGTTAACAGCTTAATATAAGAAATTTAGTTTGAAAGAGGAAAAATTTAGAAAATTTATTTATTTAGCCTACACGTTTAATACATTTTCGTCAGGAAAGTTTATATCAGTTTGTTTGTTAAAAGAGCGATAGTCAGTGGATTTTTAATTCCCTAATAGGTATTTTTTTTCATATGCCTAATACATGGTCCAACATTCTGAGGCGGCATGGGATTGCACTTCATTTTAAACTTCTGCACTACGTCCTTAAAATGATTCTTGTAGGAAGACAAAAACTTTCCTTGACATCCCGAGGATGCTTAAAACGCCGGAATCTGAAGTTTGCGATGACCAAATTATCAAGCCTTGTTTTAAGAACACTAGTATAAACACTCTTGATTTGTTAACGTTTTCATGCTTACCATTTGGAGTCCGTTCGTACTGAAAAATTTCATCCATAGAGCACATTCTATATTTAAATATTTAACTGTAACTGCTTATTCTAAAACTGCTACACAGCGTTAATGCCCGCGTGCGCTAAGTCGTAAGTAAACTTATTACATCAATGCAACTTAATTATATTTCGTTTATTGCATTTTCAGTTTAATACGTTTTTTCTTTTACTAGCATATAATAAGATCCACATTCAATTTACAATACAATATATTTACTTAAAAACTCTTTCTTCCTAAAATAAGACAGCATCTTGTTTCACAAACCTACTGAAATCGATTAAACAGAGTGCAGGAGGGAAAAGGTGCTTCCAGCAATTATGCGTTTTTCACTAGCGCTACTATAGCGCCACCTAGCCCATTCTTGCGCCACCAAGCTTATAGCTTTATAGCTGATCGAGAATATAAATTTATACTATATTTATACCCGTTACTCGAAGAGTAAAATATGAAACAGGAAGAAGGAAGCTTTTCTAACCTGATAAGGTATTTATAGCTTTGATCAGGATCACTAGCCGAGTCGATCCACAATCCGGGAAAAACTTTAGCGCCTACAGTTTTTGTACTAGAAACAAAATTTGAACTAAAACGTAAAAATTTTTAAATTTTAACGGCAAGAAACTCAAGAATCTACATGCCAAATACCAAAGCTAGGAATTTGGGATTGACATGACGGGTATAGTCGAGACACTCGGAGAAAACTATTCCTTGCTTCTTTTTAATTATTGGAAGGAAAATGTTACAGGTTTGGAAAGTTCATATCAATCTTGCAAAGCATATACTCTAATTGTTTGTACTTGGCAAATGTAAGAAAAGCCAACGAAGTCCTAGGCTAGACTTCATTCGAACGCATTAATCCAAATGAAGGTGTGAACCGCAGTTAAATGCTCTTTATACCACAAGTGATGGGGTATCCGTTGAGAATCGTGAATTACACGGTCGCTTAACCACGGACCACCCCGAAATTGACTTGAGTGAGATGCGTGCCGAGTGGTTGCAATACACATTTGTAATTACAATTCCTGGCGCCTTCCCGGGGAAGGTCTGCAAGTGGAACCCCCAACTTTAGCTAAAAAACAATTTTCACGATGTTGGCCGTCCAGTGCGGTGAGGGTACGTGACAATTTGCCGATACCCAAATTTCCCCATCGACCAGAAACGCCTTCCGTGGCGTAAAAAAACGAATCGCCCGTGGCCTTGTTTTTTCTACCCACAAGGCGAGCCAACATGTGGTAACCCATAATTTACGCCTAGGGATGTTATGATTTTGATTATATCAATGAGTTCAAGAATAGTATTTTGTGGTTATCATAATGAGACACAAGCTCACAGCTTTACCATTCAACATTGTGCGATATAAAGTATTTTTCAATACAAACTCTTACTCACACAGAGAATAATAGAATCTTTTACGTGCAAATAAAGTGTTGTAACGTTTACATTTTTTTAATCATTCTTTCAAAACTTTATATTCCACTTTAAAAATTGTTTTGACCCTATATTTGCACCGAAACGACATATTTAAGGACAGTTTTCTGTGTAATTTAAGAAAAAAGAGGCATTAAACCTTCGCACTCGTTCATTTGGAACACAAAGTATTTAATAATAAAGTTCAAAAAATACAAATTTTAATCTGATAGCATAAAGTTAAAAAGGTTCAATTGAACACTCGTCACACTCAATAGCTTGTCATCTAGATAATGCCAAATATTGTGACAGTAATGTTGACATCAACTGTATTGTAAATTGTATTCTTTTTTATGCATCCTAATCCGTCACCCCTTTTCGCTTCAATTTAAATTACCTATTTGCCAAACAAGGCGCACTGAAGGATAACAAAACACTTTTAAATTTGAGCCCACAAATTGTCAGATCAAAAAGCAGAATCGGGAAAGGCCATCTGTCAAAATTCTCGTCATGCCATGCAATCTGTCGCTCCTCGCCTTCCTCTCGCTGGGGCAACTCTATCAATGTTGAAGTAAAAAGCGTCCACATGCCCGATACTCATAATTATATATGTCCTAATAAGTGCTATGTGCATATACCGGTGCACTTGTCAAGTGTTGGCATACCAACTCGACCAAGCCGCTCATTAAAGAATACACTTTCGATGTTTAAATTAACCACCCCCTCGGAACAGAGAGGGTTGCGGATGGGTCTGGCACTTACAATTACTTAAATTGTTCATGTTAATGTGTTACCTTTGGCCGGCATTTAAACACAGAACGACCTCAGCGAGGGGTGTTGTCACTCGGAGCGGTTAATAGCTCTATTACACCCCCAATTAGTGCAAACAGATACGTATTTAAATTGCCCAGCTAGTTTAGGGTGCGTAAATGATTTGAAAGGATGCTTGGGCTTCGCGCATTAAAAACATTAATTTCAACTACTTTCCTACCTTTAAAAACTTTTTAGTTTTGCTAGATACAGATAACTATGAAGAACCTCCTCCCCTGAAAATAAATCTTCAGCTCTCTTCACCTCTCCATCCGAAAGGTCTCGGGACCAAGTGAAGCAGTTGTTAAGCATAAAGTAAACAATCTGAGGGGACAATGCGCGCAAAAGATATCTATGAGATCGGAAACGCATCTTACATAAGAATGCATGAGCATCATTTCGCCCAGTGCGAGGGAGAACATCCTTTCTCGGAGGAGATATAACGGCAATAAGGACCCAAAGAATGGATTCGGGTCTGATGAAACAAATAAATGCTAATACGGCGGCGAGCAAACACGGCAGTTCGAGAACAGTACTTGGGCAAACATGCACCACGCAGATGCACTCATGGGCATTAAATTTGTAACAAGTTAGCAGCTGGCGCCAATTCACAAGCGTCGTGTCGAGTGATTAAACAATCGCATTGATACTCAGGCCCTGGCCATCCATATCCATGCGATTCCGATTCACACAATCCCAATTGAATTTCGGATTGACAGGTTCATAAACGGCATTGTTCGCGCTGTTTGTATTTGAATTTCATGCCCGAATACAATTGCTCTTTTCCTGCCCACACATCCAGTACCTCACAAAAGGCGGGAAAGAGGCTTATGCGTCGGGTAAATACGGCCTGGTTTGCTTTGGTCATGGGAAAGCCAATTGCGGACTTATTCCGGGCGCACCGTAGGGTGTGCGGTTCATTATCATCGAGATAATCCCATTAGAAAACGTTGCGGCAAGTGCTAGTTTGCTATTCAAGAGGAACCTCCGGGGAAGGATAATAATACATATGTGGCTTGCATATGACAAATATCCTGGCCCAACAGCGCAGGCAGGTTTTGATTAGCATTCAACAGCGTTTCGCTCAAGTATATAATCCTCATCTGGTTTGGGGGAAAATTATGGCAATAAAAGTACTGCCCATTGGCAACTCATATTTTGATCTAGAATGTACTTACCGATTTTTAAATCTAAGAAATCTAAGCCCTCATCTGAAAACCCTGTTTTACTTTTACATTCGAAAATATTTTTGGCTCCCCGATTGCGGAATAAATTCACAGGATGAACTGAATTTCAATGAGGTCGAGATACAGGGCAGTGAAAATATTGACTGAATCCGCAATAAAGTAAGAGTTCAAAGGACCTGCCTTGTGGGTAAACGGACAAAAAACATAAGGTTAATATTTATGATTGTTGAAGCCTTTTAAGTAAATAAAGTCAGTGAATGCGATTCAAATAAGTTAAATTAATGTGCCTTAAACTGGCAGATGTTTCTGGGTTTCGATGTGCTGCTGTTGCCATGCTTCAAATATGAAACCGCCAAAAAGTACGAATTCCTCCAATGTGCGCACATAAATCTGTAAAATTTCCAATGCCCATACAAAATTCCAAATCACTTTAACTGCTGGTAATCGGCGCATAATCTTCGAAAATTTGCATGCACTCCCCACGAAAGAAGGCATTTGAGATCCTTATCGTGCACATTATTCACGTCACGTCTGAAGTATTCGAAGCATAGTAAAAACTGCCCATCAATTACACCCCCCCACCCCCCCGTCACTCCCCCCGCAGCCCCGCCCCCTTCCCCCACCCCTCCCCGCAGCCGAAAGAATATTAGAATACTCGGGGTCCTGCTACTAAATTACCTCGGCGATTCGCCGGCGATGACGGCTTGTTGTGGGAGTTGTGTCCCGATTGTCCTGGCCGGTCTTGGTCCCTCGGATCGTTGGGCAATTATGGTCGGCTGGCAGCCCCGATATGTCGCACTACGGACATGCCCGCCGCCCATCAAAGGCTCGTTCGTTCCCCGCCCTCGTCCCTGGCCATTTGAGCCATTGAGGCGGCTGCAACTCCGGTCTCTCCAGGTCGTACATGATCGCCCCGGGGCAGAATGGGCCTTACTGCAGGAGTGCAGGAGTACAGGGCCAGGAGACGGGCCGCGGCACAGGCGTTGCGTCTGGCACGGGCTAGTGGCCATAATTCTCGGTACACGACAGCAGAAAAGGGCTGCTGCAGCGGCATCACCGGCGGCAGACGACCCGCCGATCGGATCGCAAAAAGCGTTAGGATTCTCTGACGCACACCAAGAATGTTGCACTCTATTGTCGGCCCAAAGCCCCCTTCTTTCTCCTGCAATTTTAAGGGGGAGATGCAGTTTTGATTGATGGGCACCACAGCTCAGGGTTCCCTTATTGTATAGAAAGAAACTTGGTAACTGGAAAGGTATTTAAGGTAAAGCAAGTAATGGACTTTTTAATTGTAACAATGTTGTTTAAATGTTGGAAAAAGTATGGTAAGTAATAAATTGGAAACATGAATTTATGAATTTATGAACGGTAATGAGCTGACCATCGACCGCTGTGATATGATAAGTACGACTTCTATCGAAGGCGGCAGACTGACTCTGGCCGAGCAGCGCCCATAACGACGCAGGTCGTCAAAAGCTGGTGCGGAAAGTGGAGGAGGGACGCACGCCGCTCTGCGAGATCGGAGGCGATGCCGGCTCTAAAGCTTGAGCACTGGAGCGATTGCAGATTTTGTTACGAAGGTTAATATAAAGCGGAGAACAAGGAGAGCAACCCGTGTCAAAACCGAAAGAACGAAAGACAATCATGGCTCAAAGGCGATTTTCGCACACCCTTACGGCTGACAAAACTGAACAAGCGATTGTAGTCAAAGAAGCCATTGTATAATACTAAATGAGTTTACGTGTCATAATATAATTACTTTCGTACTTTTTACTTTACTTACTTTTTGCCAAATAAAATTGCCTCATTTTGCACTAACATGTAAAAGCCCAGGTCCACTTATAATAAACCTTGTTACAATTTTCGTTTGGTCTGTCCATTAAGGCAAAATGGACCGCTAACTCTTCCTCATGCTTAACTAGAATTATGTTTTAATTTCTGCCTAAAAATGAATTAAAATAAAGTTAGGACAAAAATAACGTTCGATCGGCCACAGCTCTGTAGAATCTTTAAATGTGACAAGTAACGTAAAAATAGGTTTCACCCTATCTCTCTATTTAGGTTACAATATGGGCAGTTGGGCTGAACTTGTCGTGGTGTCACAAGAAGTGACGAGGGCAATTAGTAAAAATAGGGCCCCATGAAGACGATGCATATTTATGAGAGCATGTGGCTTACTGTATACCCCGCCGAGTGCAGGTAACATGAACTCAGCGCAAAAGTTATGAGCACAAAATGCAAAGTCAAGCAAGCAAAATCCTATAATTAAACAATTATAGCAACTCCCACTTTTGCTTGTGGTCATTCGCTGGCCCTGGACCCTTGCGCTATGTGCGCTACTCCTCCTCTTTGCGATCAGGACGGATTTCGCCCAGTGTATCACGACGCAGGTAGTGGTGGAGGAGGAGCTGTGCGAGTTGGAGGAGTCGGGGCAGCCGCAGGAGCCGGGAGAGGAGTCGGTAGCACAAGTACTTCCTTCTGTGCGAGGAATGCTAGCGATTCTCGGTTCTCCATCTCGCCATCTCTCCATCCTCGACTGCGCCCCAAGCTCCACCTCCGTCTGGGAGTCTGGAAGCCGTCGGAGGCCCGGGCCGAGAGCCGAGTTCAAATCCATTTCGATCTCTGGCATTGACACTTGCGGTTGTTAGTTGGGGGTCGGGCAGCACTGCCATAATTATAATACCCGCAAGTAAAACCCCGACCCCAGGACTGATGAAGATTGCAAACATAAACAAGGACAAACGCTGAAGATATTCAGTTGGCAGTTGCAAGATGTATCCTATCGACTTTTTGTAAAATTCATTTAAAATATTATTCGCCCAATATTAATGATTTCTCCATAAGAAATATTAATTTTATCAGTATGTGCAACTTTTAAAATTTTCTTTTTGACTATACACTATTATGCGCTACTTTTTATCGATCTTCTGCATCCTTTTTAAATTTGTGGTTTTAAATTGATCTTAAATCTTTATTGGGATTTTAATGTTGTATTTGCCGAAAATCATACATACATACATACTATTACTTAGATAAATGACTTATTTATTAAGTTCTGAACCATAGACCCAGTAAATCTTATTTTTTATTTTACAACTATTTTGTCAACGTTATTCATGATGCGATGTAAAGCCAAACCTTATATAATTAAGCTGTGAGTTTGGTGGCAGAGTATAAGCACAGACAAACTCTTTAAAATGTTATACTTATTTAACGCCACTCATTAGGTTTTTGCAAATTCTTGAAAGTATGCAGAGCCAAAAAGGAGTCTGTGCTCCAGCAAAGGCGAACTGCAAGCTTGGGAAGTTCACCTGCAAGCCTTAATGATATGTAGATGACGGCAAATAAACCTCGTCGTAAACCATGTATTTAGCCTCATGTGTGAGCATAAGCCAAAAAGAAACTGGACGTGCCCGATAAATTATTTGAGACGAGTCGATCTCACCCCCGAATCTGGATCGCAGAGTTCGTCGGGTCTCGGAATCTCAAGAGGTCTGGGGACCTCGACCTGCTCCTGCGTGGTCTCCCTCGTTTGCCTTGCCGGCCGCCAGCTCGAGAAACCTCGGTCGGCGGCTCGAGTTCCAGTCCAAGTCAAAGTCGCAGTCCCAGCTTGATAATTAACACACAAGCGCGGGGCGTGATGAGCATCGGAGCTCAGAACCAAACAAATTATTAAAAATGAATTAGTGGAAATATAAATATATGATTTCGAAATCCCAGGGCCCGCTGGAGCCACGTGCTCCTAGGCATCCACATCGGGCCCTGATGACGCCCCTGGCCACGTCGCCCTGAGCCCTGCAACTCCCAGCTCCACTGCAACTGCATTTGAATGTTTTCGAGGCTCCGGTTTGTTTTTAAATATATAAAAGCCATTAAATACTAATCTATTCTCGATTGCTCTTCTTCAGCCGGGCAACTAATGACGCGCGGCCAACATTTAGGCCACCAGTCCAGTGCAGGAGGCAGTGCCTCCGCTCCCCTAAGTATGATTAATTAATAATGCAGGTAAGCATGTACCGCTGCATGCCCATCTCGGTATGTGCGACTGGCTAACCGTATTATTATGCACATTAACCGACCGTGTCATTATTTTATTATTATTGTTATTTCGATTTTCGTACTCATTTAAATGTTCATTAATTAAATCGAACTGTAGCGATACTGCAACTCGGCTTAAGATTATCGAATATGCGTTTGATTACGTTTGATTACGAAAGCCCCTATATTACTTCATTGATATGATCAATTGAAATGCAAATAGTTGTGTTTGTGAACTGAGTGAATTTCTCCACGTTTTACGATTAATCCATATTTTTATTTATATAGAAATCTACCGGATACATTTGCGGCTATTTTTTGGACCACGCATATTCACCAATTCTAGAGGGATAGTTTTGAATTATTAAAACTGTTATTTACTTAAAGTGCATTTAAACGGTTGAGTGTAAGTCTAAATCGGATACAGTTAAGAACGCAATGGTAGAATTAACTAGCAGTACGATTCTCTGATGTAATAGGATAAGGCAATGAACATGTTTTAATTTTTAATTCATATTAATTAAAATGATAGTATTTCTAATGTAGTTGTTATTGTGTACATATTCCTCTTCGATTTGCATAAAAATTTTAGTTGCAGGCAACATGTTTGAAAAAATGTATCCCATGATTTGGGAAAAGTGTTTCAATGTCCAAATTTCTTCAAACACCTTTGTTAATATTGATAAATGTTTTGTCATTATTCCGAGGCTATTATTTTAAACGCAGCTGTTGTTATGCGCAAGTAAATGGCTGTAGTGAAATCAATCAATAGTAATTTTTGTTTGACCAATAACTAATATATAAAAGTATTATTGATTTAAAGCGAGTTGGGAATGGAGGTTTGTTTTTTGAAAATAGTGGAGAACACGAAGGTAGCAGCTATCTAGTGGGGCATTACACTGCTCGGCCAAGATGCAGACGGAAACCATCACAAACGTCGGCCGAATGTATCTGAGAAGTGCAGAGAGGCTGCTGGCGAACTAAGAGAACGAAGAGAGCCGGCCAGAGGGAGATGGCACGAGCGCAGAGCGGGACGGGCGCGAGATAAATACGGTCGGCGGGGGTGAGTCAAAGATACATACCGCCTCGAACGCGCTGCCTGGGAACTCTGCCAGCATCCCCAACAGCGATATGTACAGCCGCAGCAGAACGTGTATTGGGGCGGTTGCCGGTGACACAGGGGATTGTAACTCCCCCTTTTCGGGCTTATACGAGCAGTCTCCTACACTGCGGAAAAAGCTCATTTTTCACATCTATTAGTACCTGCCGTAGGTTTTAGTAGTCTAAAAATGAAAAATCATAAGATGTAGAAGTAAATCCTTATGTTTTGTATAGCTATTTAAGTTAAACTATACAAAATAGATATTTATTTATAAGATTAAATGTGGGGATATTTGAGAATTATTCGGATATCATGGAAAAACGTTGTATTCGATTGTAACTTAACCATTAACTATTTACGTTGATTAGGCGAATATATGTGAAAGCAAGGCTTTATCACAGCGTAATTTGCTCGATGAATCGCTAGAGTACGAGACTACAGTTTATCGCAAGCAAATTTGAAAGCTAACAAGATGTCCCGAGTGGGTCCTGTGCGTGTCCTTTTCTCCGAGTGCAGTACATAGGCCACACAACGCCCCCGGCCATCGGGCAATGAAATTCGGGGAGTGGGCGAGACAAATATTAAATCAAGCAGTGTATTATGTACTGGCCATGCGGCACATAAATATTTATGTATCTGCATACCACATGCCACCCCTTCGAGGGTAGACACGCCGGTGTGCGCGGGGCTATGTGTAATTATGCACTTATCACTCTGCATGAGCCGTGTCCGTTGCCGACTTTGCAAAGTTCCATTTCCTCGGGAGGTATTGCCGCATATAGAAGAAGTCCGCCCGAATCTGAGATGTACGCATGTACACGCGTCCAGGGAGTCGCAGTGCGTATGTACAGGTGCCCACGAGCCCGTACATACGAGTACGTATCCGTCTATGTACAGGAGCTGTATGTGGAGGGGATGGGGGGGAGTGGGGTGGGGGCAGGGGCGGAGGCGGAGGGCAGAAGGATCACATAGACTCTGTGTGTGGCTGCGCGCTATCTTGGCAGGACTTTCGGGGGCGTTCTGGGGTCCAACGGGCGAACGGGGAGGGGGAGCGGATGGGGCTGGGGTCTGGGTGGCACATGACCAACAGAAGCTGCATGCATACACCCCCGGGTAGAACAGTACATAGCCAACGGCTGGGTCTTCGGTCGCACGGAACTGAACTGAGCGGAATGTAAGCTGGGCTGGGGAATCCTTTGGCCGAAACCACAAAGGAGATACGGAAGTTGGCTCAGACGACGACGACAGCGCTCCTGCAACTCCTCCAGTGCCGATCCGCTGCTGGAACCTCTGGCACAGGAACAGGCACAGGCACAAGTGCGAGTGCAGGAAACCAGAGCGGAAATTCGCTGGGCGGATGTCAAGTCCAAGTTCAGGCCGTGTTCCTTTAGCGAGTTACCCGTAACTAAATAACCGTGTTTTGCTCCAAGTTCCGGCGGCACTCGCACGTGATCCCCGAGTAATATTACAAGTTCGAGTTCGAGCTTGAGTATCTTCATCCCCGCGCGGCGACAGCGATTAACATAAATTTGCACTCGGTGGCCAACTGCGAAAGCTGTCATCATTCTGGATTTTACAAACAACTTCCGACGGAAGGTCGGTCGGACAACAGCTGCCACTGGGGCCAAATTGGGAAATTGCTTTAACCAACTTTTCGTCTATTTCCGTAGGAGTTGGATATGTCATTTCTGGCTACCTTGGACGCAAGTGCCTGGCAGGTATGTATTGCCCGCCCCTCTAGGTATTAATATAATGAAATTTGAGTGGACTTATCCGGGCGAGAGGACCCTAAAACCAAACCAGGTCATGTTTGTGCAATCTGGAAAGTTCAAAGAAGGCTTATTAAATAGCAATTGGTGGCCAAAAGAGCATTAGATACTAAGTTGCGAGAGTGATTTTTCCTAAAAAGCTTGTACAATGTTATTGAATTCCAATGTGAAATTCTTTCAGTTACTAGGTTTTCGTACAAAAATGAAGTTCCAATTTTCCATGTTTATTATATTTAATATAGAAAATTTATAATGTTTCTATGGTTAATGATTTTTACTTACTTTACTTTTACTGAATTCTTATTATATGAATATTTAAAGTCCTTACAGCGTCCAAAATAAAGTGGACAGAGGCTGTGAAATAAGGGTTTTTACTGCCACAATAAAAACATAAACTGCTCTTGGATGCGAGGGATGAATTTGTTAATTTCGCTGTTTGGAAAGCCGAAATAATATTATTACTTGGAATTGAACTTTATAACTCAGACGGCAGACAATTGAATCATACACGGCAAATTTGACCAGGAAAAATCTGCAAATTTAAATCTGTAATGAAAACTTTATCGATTTACAGCAAAATGTGCGGGGGTTCGTTCTGTCCGACGGGTAACTGATATCTTATACTTTTTTTTACCACGGAAACGAAAGTGTTTAAGTAGAGATATCATAAAACTGCACAAAAATCGGCATTGTTCATAATCAAAGGACTAAAAATCAAAGCATTACAATTAAAAATTCAATTTCTAGGATGATCTTACATCTAAGTCTAGGACTAGGCATAGAATCAGGTTTTTTGCATTAGCTATCAGTTGCTCTAAATCATTCTTATTCATTCTGCGCTACACAAGATATAATGACTCTAGTAGGAATTTCTGTTAAAGTTTTCAACACCTACCAAAAAAAGCTGCTGTCAAACTATTCTACATAAGTGAGCCATTTTTAAATAATTTTAAAGCAGTTTCGGATCCGTTTTAGATAAGGAATTCATGGTCCCTAACCTCTACCTGTGTAAAATAAGTGCCGACGATCGGTTGGGCGTTTATAGGATGAAAATTCTCATGTGACTCTATGGAGCATCCGACTTTTTCAAGAACACATCACAAATATCCTTTGACAAGCTTCGCCCACCACAAATTAAATTCCGGGCTACAGCCTTGGGACGTGTGCTCTGCCGGCCAGTGGTCGTTTATTTCCGAACTGATCCTGTTTGCCCCAGTAGTTCTATTTGCAGGACGACTTAGTCCCTGTCACCGGCAGTCCGCTCTTTTCGTGGTTGCTGCCAGCGGTGGCGGCGGCTCAAATGGCTGTGCTCTGTTTGCGCAGACCTGTCGACCAAATGAACCGAATAATACATCAAACGCTCTTTAATGGGGGTGACAAATCCCCGACAGTTGGTGGACCTGATTACTTTATGAGTGCGGTGGGTCGGTCTCGAATAAGCCTCTAGTCGTATCTGCAAAAATTAATCAAGCACCGGCAAATAACCGCCAAGCATGCAAATATGTTAAAGGAGTTGTGCTTTCTTCAACAGTTTGCAATGTCAGTAACGAGACATGACACTTAAAAACATGGTAGGAAGGGGTGGTTTTTTGAATATTTTGAAATAAAAATACGCGTCTAGGAGCTCTATTTTACTTAAAGCTTCTCTTACTCTGGTACTCTCACACAACAAAACACTTTTAAAAATCCTGTAAATATCGCAAGTCGTTTAAATTTGCTCGTAGTAGGAATTTGCCTTAGTAGCAGAAAATCAAAACGTGACAATTGTACTTCCATATCCCGTGGTTATCTCAGTTGTCTGACGAAACCATTTTAATGAAGAGAAGAAGGCTGTGTTCGAGTGTCCTGCTTTCATATAAGCTGTCTACCTTGTGATGTGAGTGAGGACTTGCAATGGGTACGGACGGAATGGGAAGTTGAACAAACTTTAAAGCAAACTTGTCATATATTAGCATCCCAAGACTAATAATGCCCAAACGAAAGGGTTCTCTGCAACATTGGGCTATATTTATAAGTGCGTAGAAAAATATTTAAAGTCATATATAACAGGAAAGGAAGTTAACTTGGGCAAGCCGAAGCTTGTATACCCTTGCATTTATAAAGAATAATCAACGTTAGTAATACCATGTTAAATTTTTAAGGATTTTTGCTGACTTCAGTGATATTAACAAAAAAATATTTCATTATTTCTTTGACCGATTCTTAGACAGCTATATGTTGTAGACGGCTGATTTTTTTAAATTTAATTTGAGAGTCCTTAAAATATAAAAAATGATATTCCCAATATTATAAGATCAAACAAAAACACCTCTTAATGAGGTAAGGGGTCGTGGCGATCGCGCACCTTAAACGTACAAAAGTTCTGATATCGACTTTTATGACGACTAATGCTTGTTATTTCGACTAAGTAAATACGCTTTCTAAAATGTTCTTATTCTAAAATTTGTGTGTCTGTTTCCGAAACGAATGGGATTATTCCGATTCTTTGTTTTTTCAAAAGAGCGTGTGGTTATCTGTAACACCAACTCAAGGGCTCACTCACGACCCTTTGCTTGCATCTCATTTTGGTGAAATTCAGATTGGCGTTCTCATGCCTGCGCCTCATGGCTGAGATCAAAATTTGTGAAACGCCAGAATTTGTATAATCTAGCGGAAGTAATGGTATTACCAGCACAGACGTGGCCCACGGAGACTCCATTGTAGTTAAATGCCAATTATATGCATAAAGGGATTTGCGAGATAATTAGGGAATTGCGGCCACGACATCCTTATCCACGTTATCCAATGTTCTGGGTAGGCTAATAATTCGATATGTTAATACTCCGCCCGTTTGCGGCTTGGGAATCGGCTTCAAGTTGCACGCTGAACGAGCGGGGTCCGGGGCCAGCGCCGAGAATGTTCAAAATAATGGCACGTGACCATATTTATGCCATTTAATACATGAGGAAGCAGTGCATGGCACCAAACAACACTTCGGGCATATCATCCCATTCGCCCACAAAAATGCACCCCCGCCTTTTGCAACGATGCTGGGTACACTGGGAACTAAATTGTGAATGGAAATGAAGGTGTGTACTTAAGATTAGAAAGCAGTGAAACTTTTTTATGGTTGGTTCTAGGTTGTAAATAATAGGGATTCAAATACTCTTTTATATTTGAAGCTTAAAAATATGCTAAAAATTATCACATTGATTTCAGTCATGGGAAAGCTAGCCCTAACTTTAAGTACCTACCAAGCTAGACCACGAAACTTCCTTTTTTCCCAGTGCTGCGGGGATAATCTTTCCCGTTCCCGAACAGGGGTCTGTCTAAGTGAGAAATTGGGCCGGAGAGCGGCTGACGAGTCCTTCAAGCTAAAAAGTGAAAAGCCAAGTAGTGCGAGTGGCAAGAGCGGCGCTGCGGCGATACGCATATGTTTTTTCTGGGGCCGTGCGGCCTTGTTTGTTGCTTCGCAGGATGCGCACACCTGAGTGGTCCTTAATGAAAATCCACATCCCCGACTTCGGAATCGATAGCTGGGGGCTGAAGTACCGGCGAAGGCTTGTAGGAAAATTGTACAGCGAACACACTACAAACAAGGCGGATATACATTACGGTCCTGGGCCACGTGACCCGAGAGCCGTCATTTTAATTAAGTTCATAAAAAAACAGGGCCACGATCCGCGAGAGTCTTTTGTCAGCAAATTTCAATTTTGATACTTTATTGGGGCATTTCGGTATCAACATGGATAGCATTTAGCGTAGGTATAATTGGCGTATCGATTTCAGGTAACTAGGTGTAGACGAAGTTCTGAAAGTTGTTTCTTCCTAAGTAATGTAAAAAAAAGTTTTGTGATAAAAAGTGGTCCTAATATTTTAGTTACTAACCAAAAGTCGAGTTTAACAAATTGAAAAAGAAGAAAGAACGCTCCGTCGAGTGCTTCGACTAACAGATACCCGTTACTCAACTAAAGAAAGCAAAAGGGAGATTGAGATATACAAGCAACAAAGCGATTTCAATATGTTTGTATAAATGATAATGTGGCCACCCATTTGGTCAATCGATAGGTATTGATGAGAGAAATAAATTTCAGTTAACATTTTTTTACCAAACTTTTTTTTCATACGGACAGACGGGAATGGCTAGAAAGACTCTGCTAGTGATCCTGATCAAGAATATATAATGTATGTACATGCCTCTGAAGAATCTAGAAAACCCTACGAGTAACGGGTATAAAAATGGCTCAAAATAGAATAGGCCTCACTTTACGGCCGAGTTAAGCTGAATTACTTTGTAGCCACCTACCGTTATGATGTTATATGGGCGACGACAGATTTAAGCGTTTAAACCTTTTGTGGGCGTTAGAGTGGGTGTGGCACATTTTTTGGTCTATCGATAGGTATTGATGAGACAAACACATTTCAGTTACAATTTTGTTTCTATCATAAAAACCGCTACAGATTTTCGTGGATTGTGGGCGTTAGAGTGGGGATGGCACCCTGCTGAAATAAACGCGAAGGATGGATGGATGCCAAGATTGACTGTTCCACGGACAGACAGACAGACGGACATGGCTTGATCGACTCGGCTAATGCTCCTGATCGCTTCCTTCTACCTGTTACATAATTTTCGTCGAATATAGTATAGCCTTTTACTCTACGACTAACGGGTATAAAAAAGTGCAATCATAAAAATTACTATTTTCGAATATGAGAAATTTTACGAAATGCACGAATGCAAGTTTGTGGGGACCGGCGCTAAAGTTTGTTTGGTCAAGTGTTGATGTACACCCAAATATAATTGTGCTCGTGGGCCTGGGCTGGAAATCAAGTCTATTATTCATGCGGAACATTAGTCATTGCAGTTCAATTAAAGGAAATTACACACACGGTTTTACAGATTTGCCTGCATAAATTAATATATTTCAATGAACTGTGTGTCGTTTTGAAGGCTTTCGAATCCGTATATACGTGACGGGTCCTCGCAGCACTGTACTTATCACGTGATTTATATTAATGGCGGCATATCATGTTTCACGCGTGCTCGGCGCTGGTTTTGACTGCAGAACAAATTTGTCAGTGGGGGTCGGCACGCGCTGCTTTTTCGAATAAAGTCATCGCCAACGACAGGTCGGGCAGCAATGGCAAACTGCAGACGCTTAAATGCAGAAATACCAATACCCAACTCGCTGGGACAGGCCTGGCACCTATTGAGAGCCGGGCTTTCGCCATAAAACAAAGAAATATGGGCGAGAAGAGCCAGTTGTTTATGATGGAGACGGACAAAACGGCTATAAATCTTAATCCGCAAATGTCAGATCGACTTATGGAAGTCTTCGGATAAGAGGAGCCCCATTTTCAGGGGATCTACGAGCGCTACTTCTTAGGAAGCCAAGTATCTGTATGCACTTCATGGGCTTTAAAAATCGGGATTTTGAAATAATGTTAGTGAGTCGAATATCGAGTTAACTAAAGTTATTAAAGCTTTTTCTCGGCGCGACAAGTATCTATGTATCCATAGATATACCCCAAAGCATTTGTATCTGCAAGTGACCCTTCGCGGCCTCTCTCAGCCTCTCGAACATATTTACCAATACGAATTTATACGCTGTATATCGAAAAAATGCTTTTTGTTTTGTTGTGGTTTGTATTCCTTTGCACCCAGCCAAAGCACCGAAAGGCAAATTATGTTAATTGTACGAGATTCCGCTACTGTTGCTGAACATCGCGGCCGTGTCATTAGCAAACATGCTTAATTACTGTTTTGATATTGGTTTTAGAAGATGTTGAAATATTTCATATCAACACGTCTTCGTGCTCAAAAGTGATTTTGAGGTTTCCCTTTGTTTTTGGGAAAGCGAATTGCGCAAAATAATAAGATAAATTGCCGTCTTAACTGTCTCGCGTCATGTAGGCGCTGCTCAAAAGTGTTTCTTTTTAATGCAGCTTGGTCGTCTCTGCGAAGACTACTTTACACTTGGCGAATCACTTAGGAGTGTGCAGAAAAATGAGGCAAAATGCGAATCCCTAATTATAGCTCAGGGCGAGCGGCCAACTAGTTATTCTCACACGGCCAGCGACACCTACTACCTACTGCCAGGTAAAAGCCCCAACCCCATCTGCCATTTACCAAACAACCCAGCAGCGGATACCGTTCCGCGCCATCTCGGCCTCTACGCACTTTCCAGCCCATCTAGATTCAGAAACGCATCCGCAGGCTAGTGTCTCTGCACCAAAGATCACCGCAGTTTAAGTGCGTATATCTACGGGTGCCAGGGTACGGTGCAGGAGTGCATATATCCCGCGTTATATGCAAATAAAAAGATAACGTTTAGGCGGAGGGCCTAAACTTATATGTGCATTTCCACAATTAATTCTCAAATATGTTTCGACTTTAGTGAGAAGACCCATTCTATTTTTGGTTTCAATACTTTCGGAGAGCCACAAATAGCATTTATGTAATAAAGGCAGTATCCTGACAATTTGGCTTAAACCCTACGACATTATCATTGAAGCCTAGATATTAAACATTTTTGAACGGATTTTCCAAAATCAAAAAGGTTGAGTCACAAGAATAAAGTATTTTCAGTTGAAAACAGCAGTTGATATAGGGTAGCAATATGATTTAGTGATATAAGCCAAACAGCCTTTAGAAAGTCCCTGTTAGCCTTCATTTTATGTCAGGTCAGATTTTGATTTTCAATTGAGAATTGAAGGAGCAAATATGAACCATTGACCTTTGTGCAAACACCGCTTCAGCTCAACGATTATTTTTATACGAGCTCTGAACTGTGGCCCAAATACCGCAAACATATTCGTTTTGTTTTATCGCTGCTGCGGCATAATTACACCATTTTGGCAGCGTAAAAACGAGCGAAGAATTAAAACCAGCTAATCATTATTAAGCGCTTTAATGATTTTATAGTCCAATTTATATTCCTTAACAACCACTTGCACTCGGCCAAATGCTTACATCTCTTATTTGGATGTTTGCTTTTAATTTTGCAGTCGGGGCCTGGAAACCGGAGTCCAGAATCAGAATCCGTCTCCGCAGTTATTTATCGCAAATTGGATGTGTGCATGAGCCCGAATGTCTGAGTATCTGAGTATCTGAAAGTCTGAACGTCTGCAGCGCTGATGCTGATGCGGTGCCACTCGGTTCTGGCGGTTCGCTTGATTTAATAGTGGCAATTTCGTTCGACTCCAACGCACTGATAATTTTCTCACATAGAAATCCGTTTTTATAAGCTGAAAAAGGCGCCGCACGCAATTCGGCATTCATGTTTTATTGCCTAATTAACTGGCGCTGACCATTTCACGACCTCTTGTGCGTGACGCGTGAACGGAGTTACGGCCAAGGAATCACTTACTCGGGGAGCGCCGTCCTCGACTCCTGTCCGCACATCCTAACCACATCCGAGGCCGGCATTATCACCAAATTACCAGATCACCGGCGGGAAATAGTATTTTAATTGTGTTGTCCTATCTGGAAAGAGAGGTCCTATTCAGGGTTATTAATCTTTCATTCTGGGAATGAACGCTTTTGTAGGCCAGACTATAGTTCACAGAGGACCTTTGGAAACAGAAAATTGAATGTGTTTTTAAGGACTTGCATTGACCTAACGTTTATTATATTACTTGAGCTCGAGCGAATCCTAAATAATCGTAATCCCAAATTATTATTGCAATGTGGTTCACTCGCTAGTGGAAACATTCAAGGAAATTGGTAGGTACACATCCCATATTAATCAGTGAGGAATCGAAATCTAGAGCTTTCGGATGCTCGGCTTTTTGGCATAATGGCCACGGCTATCTTGCAGTAATCCTTTACATGTACTCGGGTGTGCAAACGTACGATATGTTCCCATTTATATGTACGTAATCGCAATCTACTGTGGGTAAACACAGCTGCAAATGTATTTCCTTTTGACCTCGAATTTAAATGGTCCGCCCTGGCCGCTCTGCTGGCTGTTCGCCGCTCTATCGGGTTGCTGTACGCCGAATTGCGAAAAAACAGAGCGGATTAAAGGTGCACATGAGCACAGCCGTAGGAAATATGCTGCAAACATCCGCCTGCTGCAACTGCATCTGAAAACGCACACACCGCCGCACAGAGAACCTCGGCCAGAGATGTGCACACTGAAAAAAATAAGTTCAACACCCTGGGATCTCGACTAAATACCTTCTTTAATAAAAAAGAACTATCTTGCTGCAAACTAACTAATGTGCCGGTTACACTTAGTTTTAAAAAATGTTGATTACTGCTTGAGAGAAAACTTAGGTGTCAACAGAATTTATTATTTTTAGTTTAGATTTAGATTTGTAGCACTAAAATATTTGTTTAGAAAAGTTTGTTGATATTGCTCAAGAGAACCAAAAGCTTCTTAAATTGCAAAAAATATTACATTTATTCGATGACTTCGAATTTACGAACGTATCATATATTTCGGTATCCAGCCTCATTTTCTCCGAGTGCAGGCAGGGGAAGAGGATGAGTACGGGATTGGAAGGAGGATGGGAAGGAGGAACCCAGAGCTGCGAGGAGCGCGGCGCACTCGCTCATCTTCCCCGCGGCTATTGGCGTCGTGCAACATTGCAGGAGCCTTTTCCTGGGCCTGCGCCGCTGCTGGAAGACCGAACGGGCCGAGAAGGAAAGACCTGGCCAACGCCAGCGAAACAAGCGAAATGGGCGACCGGACGACCGGGCGAATGAGCGACCGTGGGCCATGGGCCACGGCCATGTCGCTGATGATTCGTGTATCGCAGCCGCCGCCGCAGCGTTTGGCTTCTCCCGAAATTTGAATCTGCCTGCATCTGAGGACTTAACGAATATGAACGAAGTGGCCCGCGGCGCTTTCGAAATATTACCACACTCGAGTATGGCTACGTACTACGTACATGCGTTCGAGTTTGAGTTCGAGTGAATGCGGAAAATTATGGCGAAGTAGTTGCAGATACAAACACTCAATCACAAGGGCTCCATTTGCATACGGCGCCCCGTCCCCGGGACCCTAGAGAAGGGGCCATGAGGCCTAAGCAGTCCCATTAACCATAACCCCTAGGAAGCGAGTCTGCGGCTCTGTTCCTAAAAGTAGATCTTCCTTTCGCTCTGAGGGATTGTTCCATTTAAAGAGTTTTGTGCTCTTACATCTGTTAATTAGAGGTTTTTCTGGCCATCTAGCTTTTATTGGATTCCGCTGGGTACCCTATAAAACGAGCAGATTTTATATTCGTATGAAAAATGGGTTCCTGAGTTAGTTCAGAGGAAAAACTATTTCATTTAGTGGTTGTACACAGTGAACAAAGTCGGTTGAACATGGGATATTGTCGATTTCTTGCATAAAACTTATAAATAGTATTGATATTATAATGTAAAGACTCTATCAATAACGAGTATTATGTAGAAATATACAAAACTGTATCATAATGTAAAAATATGTTCCTAGATAAGAAAACTAAAATGAGGAAAATGGTCGAATAAACCCAAATCCTTCACAGAGTTATATGTTTGAGTTTCCATTTTACCAGAAATATTAGGATGTAATCTATAAATTTATTTTATACTCATTTGGAAATAAAAATAAGCTATTGTATGTATTTAAAAAAAGGGATATAAATCCGAATACAGGTACCTATGCACTCCCACATTTAAGAATATTCCATTCCATATAATACTGCCCTTTGCCCCAGTGCCTTGCAATTATGCCGCATTATTTTTGGCTGCACGTAAGAAGCTTATATTTTTGGGAAATCACTACTCCGGCGCTGATTGTGATTTGCATGTGGAATGCACTTGTCTGCGGCCGGCGATGCGGACCGACCGGAGCGGCCTGCCGATAAAGGAGTTGCCACAGATTGGCAGTCCAAGTGCAGCAGAGTCGGTGCCAGAGCCACGAAAGGCACAAGTCGGGGCTGGAAGTCGGGGCAGTAGTCATGCAAGTCCTGCGGCATTCACGAGTTTCCCCCTCGGCGATCGCATTTAAGACGCATCTTAAATGAGGTGCTCAGGCCGAGTCCTCGTCTCCTGGCCTGTTGGGCCTTCAGCTCCGCAGCTCCCCGACGCTGCAGCTCCCGAGGTCTGGGCAGTTGGTTTAAAGCCAGCTTATGACTGGCTCAAAGAAAGCTGCCATTTTCGGGAGTGCACTTGTATGGGTTGGGATGTGGATGTGGATGTGGCTGTGGATCTGGTTGCAGAAGTGCCCGCGATGGTGTAGGTGTGCGGCGTCGGTAGTTGGTAGTTCGAGTTGGTAGTTGCACAGAGGTGTACTTGAGTGCAGTTACCATGGGCACACGGACCACTGTGCATCACGATTTATGCCTTATGCTGCGGGGAGGATTGGAAATTAATTGGTAATGCGAGCAGTGCATCAGTATCAGTATCAGTATCGCTTTCGGTATCCGGATCGGAGGCAAAATGGCGGACCGATCATCGAGCGATCGATCTCTTGTCGTGGCCGCAATCAAAAATCGTGCCGCCGCAATGAAATCGCTGAATGGAGGTGGGTCGTCCGGCATTCCACTGCCGCAATTGGATAATGCACCTGATCACCGCTTCCACTCCACGAAATTTACTGCTCCGCTCTGCCCAGATCCTACGAGGTAGCATCGTGAGTGGGCCTGCTCGTACATAATGTGCATGTGCAGTCGGCGGGATCACGGCTCAAGTCTTATTTTGCCCTAATGCAAGTTCCGACTTAATAACTGCGTGCCTGATATACTTTTTCTCCGAACGCCGCCCCTTCTAGCGACTGAACTTCGCTACCTTTTCCCTGGTAACAAAACAAAGTAGGCCCCAATCCATTTGAGTCACTTAGCAAGCTAATGGCATAATTTAATTGGGGAGACAAACAGTCAAAGCTCAGGCTCGGCGAATCCCCGTGATTCAATTTTCCACAGCTGCTAATCCTTGTCGCGTTTATTCGTGGCTTTAATTGTGTAGCCTGAAAACAAACCAAGAATGTCGTTAACAAGAAATGTAATAAAGGTCCCTTGAGAATACCGAGCTTACCTTTCTATTGTGAGAGTTTGTGGCAGCAGTTAAGTGAAGCACAAGATGTCAACTCAGGGAAGTAAAGCACTTTAACTCTACTAGGGTATTACAGGTTAGTCACCAATGGTCTCCAGGTGTTTATCAGGAAAAAACGCATCACAATGATTTCCTTAACAAAACATACAAACATACAAGTACTCGTAGGTACATGTATACTTTAATAACTAACAATATTAAATACGATTATAAAGCTTATGGTTTAATTGAATGTTCAGTATTGTTTATTTCTGATTCAATATCACTAAAAGTTAATTGATCTTATCTGCAATATTTATCTGTCTGCAGTATTTATCTGTCCGTGCTTATAGATATTAAAGATTTTTAGAACTTTCTATATATGAAGGAAGAGACTTAGTTTAAGTTTTATCAATCTCATTACAGCTTTTTAAAATTTGGATATTTGTTAGGATAGAGTTAGAGTAGAGTACAACTTCAACTTTTCCTCAATGGTTAAGCTCTAGACTTAAGTATTGCCAAATATAATCAGCTAAACTCTTGATGAGGTTGTAGATAAATAAAAAAGGTACGTAATTAATACGTGCTATAAAAATAGAAAATATAAAAATCATAATTTTTTTAACGAAAATTACACCGTAAATGTACGATTTTTGCTATTTATCCAAATGACCAAAGTGCGCGGGTGTGACTACCAAATTTTTTACTGATACTAAACATAATATTGTTTTTATTTGAGTGAAATAAATGTGAATTATAACTATATTTATTGAGACTAAACCAAAATCAGTTTGTAACTAGCTTAAACCGTAACTCTTACCTATTATTTTGATATCGCTATTTCCTGTTATTAAAATTGGGAACGTAAATTATTCTGTTTACTTTGCAAGTCAAGAGAATCAATACTCAATACAATGTGTAACATTTATTTTGTTTGATTAATTAAGAGCTTTTTCTTTTGATTACGATTACTCTAATTGAGGTTGTACTGTCGTTACGACCCCCGTTTATGTCTTATTGACAATTTCCTGTTTCGTTTGTTGTTCTGGCATAGTTTTATGTAGCATATCTCAATTTGATTTTACAAAGCCGACTTCCAAATTGGAAAACAAGGCTAAGATGAAATACGTGTTTACATGAAAGTTACTTTAAGAGTTCCCCTCGATATTGGCGGATACAGCTTGCTTTCAAATGAAAGGGTTTAAATTACTTCCACTTTAGATAGGTATGGCTGCTGCTGTGTCGTCCCTCTTTTGGTATCTTCGCTCACGCAATACTTATTCACTGTTTAATTTTCCGGGAATTGTGTGAAAGCTGAGAAAAATGAAAATCTGTTATTTTCGGTTTGTTTTGATTACGGCGTGCAGGACCCACACTTATATGAGTTGATTCGCATGCGGCATATGTAAATGGCCAGGCATTCAGATGGCAACCCCCGAACCCTCGATAAGTACGTAGGTACATGGGTGCGCGCTTAATCCCCGAGAGAAGAAAGAACCCGGAGCACGTACCACTGGCGATTTGGATGCCCAATGCCGGGGTTTTCCCAGTAGCAATCCAGGAACCCAGCAACCCTCGGGGCACGTCGCCAACCCCGGCCATTCGCATTATGTTTTTGCAACCCCTATGTATCCGTGGCTCGCGAGCATGGGCCGCCGTATCTGTATCTGTATCTGAAGCTGCGCTGCCGCAGCCTCTGGGTTTTCGGGCTCGGCCCATTGTCTAGTAGTCCGCTGGCGGGGCGTGGCTTCCGAAATATAAATGGCTGAGCTCTCTTCGGACTCGGGCTTCTCTTCGGGAGCCGCTCTTCGATGCCCGAGAGCCAGAAAACCTGCTTGCCGCCGTATCTGTGTGCGGGCCTCACCCATACAGGCGCGCGGCGAACGGGCATAGGCTTTGGGCACTTTTCCTATGTATTCCGCAGCTGTATGGGTAGAAACAGCAGCCGCAGCAGCAGCATCTGCAGCAGCAGCCGCGGCAGCAGCGGCAACATCGCACATCCCCCGAAGGTTTTTGCGTCCAACCAGAAAATCCAACTTCAGTCGAGAACTACGTCTGGTGGCTGCGCAAAGGCGGATTTCGATTGCGGGTCCCTCGCTTAATTAACCGAACCGAAACCGTACCGAAACCGTTCCGATCCGAACCGATCCGATCCGATCCGCACAGTCGATTGCAGGCGGGGACAGACCCGAATTTCAATTTAAGTTTAGTTAGGAACAGCAATTAACCGCGTCCATCGCTCCTAATCGGACCAGTGCCCAGTGTACATAGCGGCGGATACGTAACTCTAGCTCCAGCACCCACAGTTGCCTTAACCAGTGCCAAACCGATTTTCAACAAATACTTAGTGATCGTACCTGTTTAGCGTCTCAACTGGCCCAAGTGTTCAAAGAAAACCTATGCTCTCTACCGCTACCTAACTGCATTGCCACAGATAATTTGGATCAAAATGCACATCCTCCACCGCACCAATGACCACCAGTTCGAGGACCAGAAGTTCATGATGGTAAGCACCGCCTCGCAGGGTGGCTCTGTTCGGAGGGGCTCGACGCTTGATAAGCTCTATCCAATTGTCCGTCAGCCGGGTCTGCTTGGCCTGACCCCGAGAGCATTGGAGCTCAAAATCTGATATTGAACCATCGAGTGCCCATGGGCCAACGCCGCTTGATTGACACTAAAATTCTCTGGGCACTTTCGGGCACGCAAACCTCTGGCCAATTACCCCGCGTCTCCGGCCGGGGGAACTGTGCCCGTGATTCGCAACCAAACTGATTACCATTCCTGGCCGTTCTAGCTGCAAAATCAATGACCAATTTCCAGTAATGGGTTCCCTGCGAGTCCGTGTGGCACACTCTTACTCCGGGAAAATTAAGTACATAAACTTCAACCTGATGGGCCCACTCCAAAGGTCTGGGGATCACTCAAGAGCCTAACAGGGTGTGGGTCCCAAAAGGCTTCAAGCGGCACAATATAATAAATCGTCAGGACGAGGTTCATTTAACAAGTAGGGCTCAAGGGAATATCAAATTAAAGAGATTTGCTTATTCTAAATCTTTAGTCAATGTCAATTAAGCTAGAGACACAAAGTCAAATGGCGTTGGATATATCTATATATCTACTTCAAAAGACTTATACAAAATATAAACTAGGTGATTTAAATATATTTTATGTATACATTTTCATTTTTTAATTGCGAACTACGAATTGTCTAAGCCCAGAAGACAAACTTAATTTACAACTTGTGAACTTAAATATTTAAAACAACTCAGAACAGCACAAAGGTTAGGTTGTCGGACCCGGTAAAACAAGCCGTCGGCATCGAATGCAAAGTTAAAATACCTTCAAATTATTTATAGGTTCGAAGTAGACTTTTAATGAAGATAACTGCCATTCTGTGTGGATTAATAAATTAAACTAAAAGGATTACCAATTAACCTGTTCAGAATCCCAATAAGTGTCCTATTTTATGTAGTACTTTAGTACTTATAATTCATGTATATTAGACCTCTCCAGTTAATTCGTATGCTATCAGCGAATAAGTGCGTCTAATAATCTCTTCAATCCACTAAATTGAGTTCTTTGTCCGTTTCAAATATTTGCGCTATGGGAAAACGTATCTGGAAACAAAAAATGTGCTCGCCTCAGAGCAGACACGATTTTGAGTCCCAAAAAGGTCTGCGGTGGGAGTGATCAGACGTCAGGAGTCAAAATTCAAATGCGGCTGCAGAGCAATACCGCTCCGCTAATTCTGGAAATGCGTGGGTACACGCTCCCCCATTTAATTAGCGAAATTATATGGTGTTTCTTGCTTCCAAGAACCCTTCCGATGCCCGATAAAAAATAGGGCAATTTGCGGGGCAAGGGCCAAAGATCAAAACAAAAACATTGCGAAGAGGTAGACCAAAAGTCATCGCCCACAAAATGCCGAAGCCCGCCAACAAAATGGGCATGCCCAGTATGTTGGCATTAGCTTTAGCTGGCTTGGGCCGGTCCTTCGAATGCTGCCTAAATCAGGTAAGATCCCACTGGGACACTCGCGTGATGCGTTGCCAAAATAATTTATGAGATTGAAGCGCAACGCATCGTCAATTTGCGTGCGATCCCCGACTGAAAACCGAATGCCATCCACCCCGGCCAGCTTGGCAGAAAAGTTCCCATAGCACACACGCTGCACAGCCCCCAAATATCAAGAGATATGCAGAGATTGGGCTTATTTATTAGCCAAACAGCGTTTCGTCCCGGCCCAGAAACGGCGGGGTTCGGGCACAAACTCTGATTGATGGGTTCCCTTATGATTTATTGAATAATTCCTTTATAATTTAGAATAATTGTTCCAATTTACAGTGAGCACTGCACAAGAGTTTAGGACATGGTATGGTAATTGCGCAGGACCATGGATGGGGTCTCGGATCAATCAAGATTTTGGGCAAAGTGTCTTGCGAAACGGGGAATATATAAAGATCTAATTGGGCGACAAGGTAAACCCTTGATAAACTCCACAATGCTTGTATCTTAGATTTTAAGCGAACAGAAACAGACTTTAAAAGTAAGATCTTGGAGTAATTAGATGATCGGACCAGATAAATGAAACTGTGTGGATGAAAAATACAAATATGATCCAGGCGAACCTGGAGCTATATTTGCATACCCTGATTATTACTTCTCCAGTGCAGGCGAGATAGTGTCGAGTCCTTTGCATCCGCTCGAAGGCATTTCCGTTTATTTTCTTGCACACACACTCTGCCCCGAGTGGATACATCCTCGGAGGAAACTCGAATTGCATATGCACGCTTCAAAATTGATTTCATTTGCGGAGAGGAAATTAAAAAGTCCAAACAAAACTAAATTGATTGGCAAGATAAATGTAAATGTTCATAACGCGGCCAAGATCCGCCAGCAGAATCAAGTGTCGGAACGTCGACAACGCGAACGGCGTGTGTTAGGCTCGTGGCAAGCCAAAGCCGTGGAAAGAGCCAAATCCACATCCACGTCCACCGCCCATCCACTTCCAAAGCCAAAAGCCAAGGCAAGAGCGAAATCATCGGCTGGCCGGCCAGCCTGGCCGACGTGCGTTGCCTCCGCCTTCGCGGAGGATGGAGGATGAGCAGTCCAGAACCGAGCAGAACTGCAGCGGCTCACGAGGCTGCTGCACTGAAAGCCTGCCCTGTGGACGCAGACTGCAAACGGCCGAGCCGGGCTCAGTTGAGCTGGGCTTAGTGGGAGCTACACAGAGAGAACTGCGATTGCGATCAGCTCGAAAGGGGCTTGCGGAGTTGGTTTTCTTCTAGTGAAGGGAAAGTATTTTCTGTCTTTCAGCAATCAAATTGCTGCTCGCATGGATATTGTGGATTGCTTATGTATATATATATGATTGATTGGGTTATATTAATTGTTAATGATTTTAGAACCGCTTTACCGCCCGATTAAAGGAGGGGTTAAACTCTTAATTTCTTGAATTTCCTAGGTTTGAAATCTACTAATAACACACTACTCCAAAATACAAGGCATTGTTTTTAAATTATAACTATTAGCATAATATATATCTTTGCAATGTGAAGAATTATCTTTACGATACTCGCTATAAATTAAATTGTATTTAATATCACAACGATATTTCTTAGCCCAGCCTTACTAAAAGCTCCTCTAGGTACTGTTTGGTGCTCAGGACACCTGGTATTTCTCTCCGTGCACCTGCATGGCCGCCGAGCGGTCATTTCGAGGCTCGTTCTTCTATTCGTCATTTGTACGCTAGAACAGCGGACGCAGCTTTTCGATTTTGGCCGCGCAGGCTTCGCAAATACCCAGCAGGTTTAATACATTTATGAATGAGTTTTACTACTTCATTAAGGGCCCGCTCCTCCGCGGTATGGTGGGCCCAGGAGCGGCAGGAGGACGAGGAGCTCCGACCGAACTGGGCCCAGGCCCCGCGGATTCGGATACGAGCGCGTGCGCAGCCAGGAGGCCGCGGAGTAGGGAGTACCTGGATCGTAATAAGCAAAAATCGATTATCGTCCGCTGAACATTTCCATTGTTGTTATGAATATTATATGCAGCGTTTGGAGCGAAGCTTCCTCTTAAATTCGTTTAATTTATAGCTCTTCCGACAGTTCCAACTTGCAGCTCCAATAAATGACAGCACCGGACGTCGAACGAATGTGTAATCTAATTGGAAACGAGCCAATTTCAGGGCCGGGCCCACTGTACCGGTCCGCGGATGGCATGGACAGTATGTAAATTCGGTCTCTAAAACGCGCACAAAATGCGGCGGTCGCCGGTTTCGAATGGATTCTTTATTTACTGACAATATTATGACAATACCCGCTTGAACTCGGCTTATTCTACGGCCCCAAGCGGTCTTTATGCCACCCGATGTCTCCATACCCCTTCCAGGGGCCCGAGTCTGCCCCTCGGAACCCCAGCATCATTCAACTTGACAGCGTAATTAAAAGGACTGGTCCTCACGATGAAAGTGAAGAGTTTCATAAGACGTTAGGGCCTACTTGTTTTATATGTCGCGATATAATTGGTGGCATTCAAGTCCGGACCAGGTAGTGGCCGAAAAAATGCGAAAATCGCGCAGGCATGTTCTTTTCTTGGGCGGGCACTTCTTCGTTCAGGAGGAATGGTTTCGACCGGCAATTTTAGTAATAGCGGCAGCCGGGATCGAGGCCATCCCGGCTTCTCCGGCTACTGTATAAGTATTCAACGCCATTACGTCATCGACGAGGAATTCGGACGTGATTGCTTTTATGGAAGCCACGTGCTTATTTAATTATTATTTGCAAATACTTTCAAATTTAGAGTGTGTTTTTACCTCCTTCCCCGCTCTTTTATATTCTTACTAGAACGTGAGCTCTGTTGTACCTTTTAAGGTCTGGCCGGGCCTACGATTATTTTATTGGATAACTAAATCGCATTGCTTTTGGGTAAGATATAGTATAAATTTTTAAAAATAGTGCAGAATGAGTGTCCTAAAAAGCGGAAATGTGTTATACGTTTACAATACATGTTTCTATTACGATAACAAAAAAATTCAACAATTTTTGCTCATTTCTGTTTGACATTGAATTCCTTTTAAATACAATTTCAAATTTTTTTAGCCGTTTTGGAGCGTTAGAGCAGAGGTGAACATTTTTTAAGTCAATCGAAAGGTTTTGATTATAAAAATATATTTTATCAAAAAGAAATTTTCTAGGGTCGACAACTGTGGCCACCATAGTCTTCGGCGGTTTGTGAGCGTTAAAGTGGTCGTGGCACATTTTTTTAGTCAATCGATAGGTATTGATGATACAAATATATCCTTGCTGTTATAAGAAATAATCAATTAAGTAACACCATGTTAAATTTTTAGGGATTGTTACTAGCTTCAGTGATATTAAAAAAAATTATTTCATTATATTTCTCTGACTGTTTCTTTGACATCTATATGTTAGAGTCGTCCGATTTTTATTAAATTTAATTCGAAATTGTTGAAAATATAAAAAATTGGGAATATCCCAATATTATAGTACATTATGTCAAAAAACATTGAAGCTATATTTTGATTCATATTATTTTTCCACCAATTTTCCTATCGTTTCCATTACAGCTATATGATAAAGTCGTTCGATTTTGATAAAATTTAATACGAAATTCACAACTTACTAAATAATGTTATTTCCAAGCATAGGAGAATATATATTAAAAAACTTTAAAGATATAATTTTTTTTTAATTTTTGTTCCGATCATTCCTTTGGGAACTATAGGATGTAGCTGTCCGATCCGGCTGTTTCCGCTATAAGTCTAACTGCAAAATAAAAGAAGACTTTTGGGAAAGTTTCAGCCCGATAGCTTTAAAAGTGAGAGACTAGTTTGCGTTGAAACGGACGGACAGACAGACGTGGCTATATCGATTCGTCTAGTGATGGTGATCAAGAATATATATACTTTTTGGGGTCGGAAACGACTTCTTCACTGCGTTGCAAACGTATGACTGCAATTATTATACCCTCTGCAAGGGTATAAAGATACTCCGATTGTTTCTGTGGCAGCTTCTATATCAAATGTAAATAAAAATTAAATCACAATTCTTTAGTCTTGGGATATTTTTTCGTACAAGTTTTGCGATAGAAACAATTGGACAAATATATCAGAACCATTTTATGAAATATATATTAAAATTTCTACAATTTGAAACAAAAATATATGATTCGTTACTTTTCGGATACTTCCCAAGCGATCTGTAAAACAAATTGTTCCGATCCGGTTCTGACATATGGACACCCTATAAATAAGTTATTTATCGTTCCCACTTGTTTGCTTGTAACGTGTTTTATAGAGCCATCTATCGGTGAAGCACACATGTCGGTTTAGTAAATCAAATCTAGATGACGCACAAAATTGTAAAATGGTGTAAATTGAATGTTAACAAACAAAAATGGTCGAGTTCGGTGATGCCACGCCTATGTACCTATAAGTTCTCGATCTGGATCATTATTGGGATCTAGTGAAAGCGAAAATCTTTTTTCCAAAGGCATTTGGAAAATATATTTATTGAAAGTGGGTGCTGCCGAAAGGAACAAAAAGGGTGTTGTCTTCGCTATTTCAATTTTGTCTCAAACTTTCTTCTTCTTTCTAAAGTATAAAATTAAAAAATATGAATATATTAAGGGGAAGACTGCTTTTTATGTTTAAAAACTCGATTTTTTTTGGGACTGTCATGTTTTATATATTTCAACAGTCTTCTTATATGTATGTGCATATGTCTTGCGGTGAAACAAACAAAACCAAAACATTTTATATTTTTAGTAGTGTAGCTTCTGGTTAAATCCAAAAAAAAAAATAAAAAAATGTAAGAACTTCAAAAATCGCTTTAGATTGTTTAAAATATGGGTTAATCATAACTTTCTAAAGTTTTTTTTATATTCAACTAGAAGAGAATTTTATCCCAAATACAATAAATGTTGCCTGTGATTTTTGTAAAAAAAAATCTTTTTTAAAGCAGGCTCCCCTTAACTTCACGGCTGCATCAAACACCACTTAATGTGACCAAAAAAAGTACGAATGTGACAGAGCAATTGAAGTAAAAAAAGGCACATTGTACTTTTTATATAAGCGGAAGTAATTTTCATAAAACAAAACTTTTGTGCTAACACGTAAAAGTATTAAAACATCATTCTAGAATCATATTAATTGGAAAATTTCAATATTTTCGTAACCCCAAAGAATTATGTTTGGAAATCGTGTGCGGGTCTACTTATGTATAGCTGCGAAATTGAAAACTGTCAAAGATCGTCCCATGAAAACAAATTAATTCGGAATGAAAAGTATTATGATTACCTTTAAGGTTTGAAACATTCCGATATATGTGCATAGAATAAAAAAGCAACATCGGACTCGGGTATTAAAAATAATAGTAGTGATAGGAAAAAAAGACAATTTTAAAAATCTCATTTATAAGGAAAATGTAAAGTTATGGTACCATCTTTATTAGCATCGGAGTATACAATGTTAAACAGTCTATCTTAGCCCTCATGAAATTAAAGGAAGATTATCAACTTTTATGTGTATGTCAACATATACACAAGTAGTTTAAGTTTCATTTCGTAATGTTTACTATTCCTCAGGAATAAGCAAAGAAACTCCTTTCGATACATTAAGTTCATCCGTGCTTAAAAGTCATGACTGTGCGATAATAAAATGTTTATTTAATGTTTATGTGTTGTTCTTGTCACAAAGCGGTGTTGATAATAATAATAATATTTCATCTGAAGGCGTATCTTTTGAATCAATATAATATGCTAGTAAATTGTTTTTTGGCAAAATCTACAATTGGTGTATATAAGAAAATCATCGCAATCTCACGAAAATCGGCAATTAGTTTATGGCACACATATTGGCAAATTGGACGGCCTCCTAGAACCTAGATAATAATAATAAGTCACCTGAAAGATGCAAAAATTGAACGTTAGAAAACGGATCCAAACACAGGGGCATCGAGCGGCGGAGGGAGAATCGACTGAAATAACATTGGAGCACGAACCGTAATAGGCCAGCTAGAAAAGCGAACCCTGATTTCGGAGTCAAAACTCTTTTAATGGCAATTGATCATTCGCAAGTGGATAACGTTTCATTAGAATACCGAGTGAAGTGCGCATTTATACACGGCGTGTATGTAACTTGTGCGTATGTGCGTATGTGCGTATGACCGTCGCTTGGAACAGCACACACTTGAGGTGAAACTATTTCGACCTGCTCAACAGCTTCCAACTGTCTACCTGTACCTGTGCCTCCCGAAACCAAAACCGAAACCAAAACCAGATAGTCTCTAGAAGAGACCAAGAAACCATTCGAACCTTTATAATTTATTTATCTTTATCTTGAATTACGCCATGGGAGTATTGACCACCAGAGTAAGTCAGAAATTTCAGCATATTCACGTCTCGCAATGGCAAACAATAGAGTAAAATTCTGAATTTCATGTGATTGAAAACCAAGAGTTTCCAATCGCACAATTAATAATGGAGAAAAAACCCGGCGCAAAATAAACAAATAGAAATAACAGCAAAATAAAGAACAGCCACGGCCACTGCCGACTGGCGAAGGGTCAAAAGCATTACTCAAAAGCCACGCATACCCATACCAACGTAGCCCGATCGGGCCAAGAGTATTGACGGTATTGAGTGACGGCAAGAGGCGAGAATAAGCCGCGGATAGCCAGGGACGGATGAGCAGACGGCCGCGTATTAGCGCTTGCAAATATTAAGTAACATCCACCCGGGCACGAGTAAACAGGCAGAGATCTTAGAATAGGACTTACGGAATCGGCCCTAAAGCGCCTCGGGCCCTCACAGGAGCTGGCTACGGGCGACCCACTAGTACATTCCGGGCAGGAACACCGTTTTAATTGAACGGACCCTAATACCCAGATTGGGCTTTGATTAGCGCCAAGCACAAATTCTTCAGCGCGAAATGCCCGAAATCTCCGGGGATGGCAAAAGAAAACCACCGAGAGCCAGCCGTCGATAGACGAATATTCACGCAAAACAAAAGAGAACCGGTTTACCTGTGTTCTTAAATATTCTATTTGATGTTGCCAAATGACAAGATAATCCAAAGTAATCAATCAAAATTATTTTAATTTATTAAGCCACAATAAAGTCGTGCCCGGTCCGCAATTGCCACGTTCTTGGGCCAGCCGAAGACTCGCAAGTATGCTCCCTACCAAAGCCCGACCCGACTGCCAAGATAGGTTCATATCCACTCGTATGTGAACACAATGTGTATTCACTAAGTTTACACGAGTAGCTTTTGATTCATAGCTCGATAGCAGGAACTTAGTGGTTCGGCAGACATTCCGGGAAGAAGGTTTGCATGGTGGACCATGAAACCGGAGATTTACTAAAACGCGTTCCTAGGGAACTGCAAATATGTAAAAAATAGAAAATGATATTGACAGACTTAAAATTATCCTTTATTTTGTTTCATTTTCTATCCCACACTTTGGAACAATCACAAACTTAGCTTGACTATTTAATATCCTTTTGTAGCGAGTGAAAAATTTCCTCAGTTTCGCAAGAAAAAATAAGAAGTTACCTATTCTTTAAGGTCATCAAAAAATAAACGAATTCCTTTTTCATTAAAATCGGTTCCCAAACAACAATTAAACACCTTAATATCTCTTCCGACCAAGCCAATCTGGTATTTAGGTACGGGCCAACGGATGTATCTCCGAATTTCTCCTGATTCACCTATAGTTCGACGCCATCCTCTAATAAATACTGCCCAGAGATAAATTACCGAGTTGCCATTTGAATGTGTAAGCAATATGAATTAGTTGATTAAGGCGATGCGGACGAGGAGAAATAGAGCGTATGAGCATGGGCATTTATAGACCGCCTTGTTTGGTCCACTTGGAGGAGCGGAGTTCCTTATTTGGACCACAATGAAGGCCGAACCCCGCTGAAGAGCTCGCCGAAGAGCAGGCGCACACTTACACAATCGAATAAACATGTTCGATTTCTGAAAACCACAACGTTTTGTGTCAAATTACTGTCATTCTTTTTCCGCAATCCCCGGACAATGCTGAATTAAGGAGCAGGTAAATGAGAGCAGGCCCAGTGCGGTGCATTTGGCCTAATCGACCGGCTCTGCCGGGCCGGCAGTTGTGCAAATTCAAGGAATCAATAACAGCAGTTATGGACACCTAATGTGTGTAGCCCCACCGGATCGGCCTTATCGCGTGCATCTTCTATTGACACTGCATCCTGTGGGTCCTGGGAATTCAAAGGCCGCGCGGCTGGGCAGGATGTCAAATGGCTTGTGTGATATCATTCACTAAGCCGAGCTTCCGACCTCATTATGCGAGTCCTTTATGCTCCCAGATTTAAATGTGCCTTCCCGCAAGATTTCAAATCGCTGGTAATCACAATGGGAGCTCCGCAGCGGCGCTACCCATAATATCTGCAGCTCCTTCCCCGGCAGACCGACCTCTAACGGTAGCGACTGCGAACGAAGCCGGCGTCGCTGGCTGAAAAACCTTTTCGCCTTTTTGGCACACTGACGAGAGACTAGTTCTCATTTCGCGTTCGTAGCTCGTAGACTGCTGATGCTGATGCTGCCGTCGGTCCGGGAAAAGCGCGTATCGGTCCTCAAGCACACCCCACTCGACTTACATCACGTGCCAGTGGAATCCGCTGTGATATAGGCATAGTTCCGGAACGCATCGGTAGCCCACCCGAATCGGAAAGCCCCAATCAATATGTGTGCATAAAGTTTCAGTGGACTTAAATATGATAACATGACTCTAGCCTATGTGGATATGCCAGCTGTAATTCAGGTTCAGGTATTTCTCGAACGAAAAATCATTCGACCTCCGAAGAGTGTGTGTCTTAGAGAATGTTGGTGGTTTTTCTAAAGCGCTTGTGTGGTTTTAATCGGCGTTCATTAGGCGTCATTACTCAAAATAGCTAGTTGAAACTATCCTAAAATGAAAAAGCATTTCATGATTTCTCCCACTTAAAGCTCGAATAATCTTCTGTGGCTGATTAATTAAAGAAAGTAAAAACACATATCTTTAAGTCTTCCAGGATACGTTTCATTGCATCGAAGCTAATTCCTTAATACAATGTTAGTGCAGCAGTCCTATTGCCACAATGAACATTTATATATTAAACATATCGAAAATCGACTTAACAGTTGAAGCTAATTGATTTAAATCTTCGACGTACCGCAGATAACTTTTTTAACCAAAGACAACTGGAATTTGTAGTTCTGTGCGCTAGAATGGAGTTAAGTTAGGCTGGAACAGATTTCTGTGAACAAATTGAATGTTATTCAAATGAGTATTTCGAAATAAGTGTTATGCGACGAATCGAGGAAACAAGGCATGCTCTTTACGAGATTGAGTTTCTTTCCATTTCTTGATATTTCTGAGATCATGTCTGAGAGAACGTGATCAAACCGTGACTTAAACATCAAGCAAGTAAAAAGTAAAACAAATTAATGCTTTAAATGTGAAACACATATTATAAATTTCTACACAAGGGAGAAGACTTGAAACCTCCGTTTTCCGCCGGGTATTCAACCTCCAACCTTAAACTTAAACTTAACTTATATTGATAGCGTTAAATTATACCAAGCCGCAGTCACTTACACTTGTGTGTCTTCCGCAGGAACGCCTCAGTGGTCATGGGAGTCTAGGGCTGTCCAGCGGCAGCGCGGCGTACACAACGCATTCCGGCGGGCACACGGGGCGCAGCGGACCGGCCACGGGTCACAGTGGGCACAGTAGCACCCATGGCTCGGCGGCCACCATGCACCACCAATCGCTGCAGTCCGACTTCCAGCCGCCGTACTTTCCGCCGCCCTTCCACCACTCCACCCAGAGTCCCCCCCAGCAACAGGTAAGCTTTCCACTCCGAGGGCCGCCCCTGATTATCCCAAGCGTTATCTAGATATCCGGCTACTTGCAGAACCACGGGGCCCTCGAGTACTTGGGCACGGACCCGTACGGCCAGCCGCTCTCCTCGCTGCACCACGCCCCTCTGCACCACTACAACCAGCTGGCGGGACTGCGGTCCACGCAGGACCAACTGGGGATCCACAGGACCCACAGGGAGGCTGAGCTGCAGGGACATGTTGTAAGTAGATCGTTTGTGTTAAATAACTTATAAGGTGCGCCTAATCAATTGAATTACTGAATTACTTATCCGTCTTATATAGTTCAACTTAGCTTCATTTTTTAAAACTAAATCAACCTGTAGCTCCGGTTTCCAACTGGGAGGAAATTCGACTCCACGAGTCGCGATGGTTCTATTGCAAGAGAGGATTTATACCTCATATACATATATACAAATTCCATTTATCAAATTTCATCCCGCCCATCCTCCCACTATAGGTTTATTACACATTTCAACTGTGAAGAGCTAGAAATATAATTTGGTTAAAGTTAAGCGATTGACGGCAAATTACTCGGAGCACTAACGAGAAGGCAATTCGGCCCAGGACTCAATCTTTTCATCCGTTTGAGAATTTGCGTCTTGCTCCACATTATTCTTGCATATTTTGCTACATTCTTGGCTTCGGAGGCCACGAAACGTTTGGGGGTGGAAACCTCCCCGTTCTGGGAAAGTTGTCGAAGTTATTTTTGAACGGATTCCGTTCGAGTGCATTAAAAAAACATCCTCCGAAAAATGTAAAAAATGTTCTTGGGACTTCGCAAGAAAGTCTTGCGAACAACGATGAAATTCCTAGCTCAGCCCTAGCCCGCCGAGAGCTCCTCTCCCCACTCGTTTGCGTTCCACCGGCAGTGGTGCAGTGAAACGCAGCCTGGATGCCCCGGAAAGGCGTATCCTCGCGGGCTTTGTGCGCATCTGTCCGCCCGAAGGACTCTCACACAGACGCGGCTCACACAGGCGCCGGGAGAGTGTGAGTGCGGCTTCCAGCCGGCCTGCACACATTAGCGGCAAGGACCTCGGATTGGCTATGCGGCGACTTCAACCCCTTGGCGAAACCGAAGCGCCGATGTATTAATAATCTCGCAACTATGGGCATCACTTTCGCCATGCCCGCTGAAGTAACACTGAGCTGCAAGAAATATGTTACCGCTTCGTTTACGCGGTGCTTTATTCATTTACGATTCATGCAGTTGGGCAAGCTGCTCCGATCGAAACTTTATAAACAATCAACAGAAGCAAATGTCTTATTTCAAATTCAGACATTACAGTCAGTTTAGAAAGAGGGATTAGTTGGGGGGCAGGAAACCTATCCTCGATAAAGCCCCGAAACTTCTAAAAGAACCTAAATACAGCAATCTTGTTATTTTAAAACTAAATGAGTTGTTAAAAAGTTTTCTGCTCAAATAGTGCACAAGATATGTTTGCCTCTGGCATTCGGGGTTATTAATATTTACCTCTATATCAACCTTGAAAACATTTGCAGACCCAACTGTCACATGGATTCCCGTACACGGATAGAAGAAGTGATTACGGAAGTGCAATATCGGCGGGAGCTGCCCACGGAACCAGGCTTGGCCACGAGCACGAGTCCCTGGCATTGCATCAAGCCCTTCAAAACGCGGTCGATGATGTCCAAGCTCCTGCCCTCGACGACAATGTGGCGTTTATGTCGGACTTGCCGCTCATAAAGAGTAAGTTGAACAAATCAGTTTATAGTACTCTTTTTTATAAGTAGGGAGAGTCCTAACTAATTATCGTTAGGAAAATTGTAGCTAGATAAGAGCAAAAACTTTAGAGCGAACTCCGTAAAGATCCTGCATAAGGGAAAACCACCCTTTGGTCAGTGATTGACCAGATGTTCATATTATAGTTGATCGAAAAAGTAATAAGTGCGTTGGTCCTAAGTGTCTGTGTTGAAGACATGGAATGAAAGCAATACTTTGGATTGTAAACCTTAGCTACGTTCTGACCATCAATTGTGGCGTTTAATGAAACCATTTATGGCTGCACAGCTTTGTTAATGTAATCGTCTAACCCTAAGTTAAATGTCCAACTTACGCAGACATTTTCTCGCATTTCTGGAGGCGTGCTTATTATTCACAATCAAATTCATACTTGCGAGTTAAGTTCCACTCCATGTTGCGTATGAGGCGGAACCTCGAACACGCCTAGAAAACACTGCAGGACCTACCCTCGAAAACTGTGAGTTTGTGTGCATTGTGAAACTGAATCTTGCCCTTCTAATTGGCAGGATTCGGGTAAAATGATCCCCACGTCCTGCGTTCACACTTTGCCCGTCAGAACAATAACAACAATAGCAGAAATAATACATTTCCCCGCGGTGAACAATATGGTGCACATACTCATGGAGTCCGAACTTGGTGTTGCGTTTACTTGCAGGCATGAAAAGCGGAAAGGAAGCCGGGAACATTGGATCGGGTTCGCCCAGCGAGGTATTCTGCGCAGTCCCTGGTCGCCTCAGCCTCCTATCGAGCACCTCGAAATACAAGGTCACCATAGCCGAAGTGCAGCGACGGCTGTCGCCCCCAGAGTGCTTGAACGCCTCCCTACTGGGCGGAGTGCTCCGAAGGTACGTGCCGAGGGGATCCAGCTCTAAGTGGGGTTTAGTTCACAACCCAATTCTTTCCAGGGCGAAGAGCAAGAACGGAGGTCGCCTGCTGCGGGAGAAGCTGGAGAAGATCGGCCTGAACTTGCCGGCCGGCAGGCGAAAAGCGGCCAACGTGACGCTCCTGACGTCCTTGGTGGAGGGGGAGGCAACGCACCTGGCCAAGGACTTCCATTTCGTGTGCGAAACCGAATTCCCCGCCAGGCAGCTGGCAGAGTACATTGTGCGCCACCAAACGGAGCCGCAGGACTCGTACCGACGGAAGGAGCTCATTCTTCACTCCCAGCAGGTAAGTCCTAAGAAAATGGGTACTCCATCCAGCCGGGAACCAAAAAAATATCTTTTCTCAATGTGATGCTTATTATTCGCACGAAAAATCTGATTAAAAGGGTGTACTAGATTCGTCGCAAAGTATGTAACAGGTAGGAGGAAGCGATTCCGACATCATTAAGTACATATATATATTCTGGCCGAGTCAATCTAGCCAAACCGCCCAAAACTGTGGCGGCAACAGTTTTCATACTACAACAAATTTGAAGCTGAAATGTATTTGATTTATCAATACCTATCGAATGATCTAAAAACGCCCACTCAAACGCCCACAAATAGCCAAAACGCTTAAATCTGTCTGCCATCCACATAACATGTACTGAAATAGCAAATAGGTGGCGCTTTACAATGTCGCTTGTCGTTATAACTCAATTTCCCTTTGCTCCCTTAAGATGAGTAACGGGTATCTGATAGTCGAGGTACCCGACTTAGCGTTCTTCCTTGTTTTAAGTTTGATATATCCGCGTTCAAACGGACAGATCAACTCCGCATGGCGAGATAGACTCGGCTAGTGATGCTGATCAAGAATGTAAGCCCTTTATAGGGTCGGAGACGATTCCTCCACCTGTTCCATACGTTTCCCATAGCCAAAGGGCACAAAGAACTTGAACTTAATTTTTTTGCAAATTAGTTTGAAATGATACTCAAAACAAAGTAACAAGTATATTATATTATCTTTTAACTTCAATTTTTAGATTACAAAAGAGCTGATGCAGATCTTAAGCCAAGATCGAACCACTCATTTCGGCACGAGATCACAGCATTTGTTGGAACCGTCGATGCAACGCCACTTAACACATTTCTCCTTGATAACGCACGGATTCGGATCGCCCGCAATTATGGCTGTTCTGCATGCTTTCCAGGTAAGACACGATTTTGAGGTTCTCTACCGTCCAGGCACTGACAAAAAATTTCGTGCTTTCAGACATTTTTGAATGAATCATTAAACTATTTGGAAAAGCTGTATCCTTCAAATGGTGGCGGGATGGTTTCGTCATCGTTGGATAAAAGTAAAATCGACAACGAAAAAAAATGATAGGCTATGTTGTATATTGCCACAGATTAAAGCAAGCCGTAATTTAAGATTAACTTTCCATACATTAGGTACAACATCGATAAAATAATAAAATTCCTGTAAATTAATTTATTTAGTTAAGTGTAAATTATTGGACATTTTGTATATCTATAACTGTAATTTGAATGTACAATATTCAAATATTAAATACGTATAATTTATTTAACTTAGAAAAATACATCGACTTTTTGTCAAAAGCACAAAGCTTTTTACAACTAATTCAAACAAAAATCTTTACAAATACACTTATTTGTATGTAGAAACGATTGAAAAGCTCTCATTTTTAATTTTTTAAGTAACTTACACTTTAACGATTTTAAAATTATACAAATGAATAAAATGTGTTTTTAAAACTAAATTAGTGAATGATTTAAAAAAATACTCTCTTTTGCGATTTTTACAGAACTTTTCTCAAAAAATAGGCTTGTGCACGTAAGTAAACCGGTATTAATATTATTTTTGTCAATTAAGTTAACATTTAAAGTGGTACGGATGTTGCACATAATACATTTGCGTAATGGATGTTGATTTCATTGCAGACTAAACAGATAAAAATATGTAATTCCTTGACGTTGCTTCCGATTTACAGAATGATTAATTTCATGTCATTTCTACATAAGAAGCAAGAAGCAAGCATTTTAATAAAAATGGCAAGAAACCCTTTCAAGAGTTTTAATCGTTTTTAATGAAGAAAATTTTTATTTACAAAATAAATCGACGTTTTATGAATAAAATAAATAATATAATAACAATTAAGCTTAAACTAATCATAAATATAATTGGAGTTCTTAGACTATCAGCTACTTGGCCTCCTGTAAAATAGTCATTATTTTGGGACAATTTGATTATCTCTGCCTCCAACAAGTTAATCAAGTTGATCTCGTATTCTGAAAGAACAGCACACATTTTAAAATCTCTTTAAAAACGTTTTTAACAATTATATTTACCTTCACTTTCCCTTGTAACCACGTCTAAAATAGAAGATTTCCTCTGTTTAACGAATTCCCTGTTCGATGAGTTGAGCAAGTAAAAATGTTCACAAGTATACGTTTGGGATCGTGTTTTTAAATTACTACTTGATATCCTAAGAGGTAAGGGGGCTCTTTTTAGTTTGTGAAACTCCGTTATACGATTTAGATTCTGCAGTAAACTAGATTTGTGCGAGTTTATAGCAAAATCCAAAAATGTAATTAATAGCCAGTAGCAAGCTTTCTCGAGATGCGTCGAGTCCAGACAGTTAGAGTCTCCGTATACTGCGATTCGTCCTTCACTGTTGGTTTGGTATTTATTGATTTGATTTATACTTATACTATTTTCCTTCTTTCGTAGTAGCAGGACTCTGTTTTTAAATGTTGAGAAATCTGTTGGTATAGCCTCAACTAAGTCACTCTCGGCGTTGCTAATGATTTCCTCGTTGCTTTCAATACTATTCGCCTTGGTTTGAAACATTCCAAAAATAGGTACGTCTACCTTAGCCTCTTTGGTGGGTGTCTTAGAATTTATTATCTGGAAAATAAAAATCTGTAATTCCAGCGAATAGAAAACTTGTAAAGTAAATATACCGAGAGCCCTTGATCATTTAGCTTCGTTCCTACTAAAATATCCCCTGGGTTCATTGGAAATTTGATAATTGGGGCACCACTAGCATAATACATGGAATGGTCGCCCAATTTGAAGTGGCCCTCTCCGACAAAATCTCCAAAAGCAATTCCAAAAGGCTTCAACAAGTCGTTTATGGCTGGAATATTAGCGCCGCCAGTGTCAGGTGTCCACCATTGTCTTGTGTTTTCGTCAAAGAATTTGATTTTTTTCATCACCGTTGTGTTGTACCAATCACCGAATATTACAACATTCAGGCCTTTGTTATAAACATTTTCCTTTAGAGCATTTATTTCATCGTCGCCAAACTCTTTTTCGGGGTCGACAATCAACAATGCCCCGTATTCCGAAGCGTTAAAACAAGTAAAGGGTTCCCGCAAAACATCAATGTAATATCCTACATTTCGTAAATGTGTATACATGTCCTTAAAGTTTGTGTGTATGTGGTCTGCCCTCCAATCCAGAGGATCCAATTTTACTTTGAGATCATCTCTTGGTATATAGCGGGGCGGATAACGTAAGCTGTGGTACTGATCCCATAATATCCTTTTGTTTCGCGGTGGTTTTTGTGTTATTTTTATTGTTAATGGAAACTCGACTTCTGTTACATGAGTTTCGTTTTTTAACTCTTTAAAACTTTCGACAACTAATGTGACACTACCTTTACAGATCCCTTCAAAGTTGTCTCCATCTTTTTTGACAGCTATTAAAAAAAGAACATATATATTATTAACAAGCGTGGAAGGAAAATATTAAGTATTAAACAGAAAAATATAGTCAATTATATTCTGCATGTATTATTATTCCGATAAGGGTATATTAAATCAATTTACTTTTAAATCTTAAGTAAGCATGGTGATATTGGACAATTTAAAATAAAATCAAAATATAAACTCCTTCTTTGTTGTTTTTTTTTGTTAGATAAGTCGAGAGATATTCCATTATTAGTGTTTAAAATTTGAAAAAAACTTACAAATGAAAACTGCCATCCATCCGGTCCATGGCCAAAAAACAGGAGAGACTTGTGTTGATATTTGAAGAAGTTGCCCATGATGTTCGTAATCAGGAATCCATTTGGGGGTGCCAACAATTTGACTGGTAACCGATATGCCATTGAGTAAAGTCACGTTCGCAATAACCACAGAGCTTCCATAGTACAAGGGTTGAGAGCTATAAGGCCACATATAGTTTAGGGTAAAATCGAGGTACGATGGAACAAGGGTTATCTTCGGTTTATATGATAGCAGCAGCTGCATACTTTTCAACAGATTCAGTTTTCCAGCTCCTTGTTCAAACATGTTGTAGTGCGGAAGCTTCTCGGCACCTTCAATAAGGACCTGCTTCAAAGAAGCTGGGTTTATCAAATCGATTCTTTTAAATGCACCGCTTATTAGCAGAGCAGCTACTCCTGCAACAACTGGAGAGGAAACTGATGTTCCCGAGAGTCGTCTGCAGCCCTTTCGCACATCACTCCCTTCCACTTGACTTCCGTAAGTGACTATATCGAGTCCCAATCTACCATAGCCCATTGGAAGTTCCCACGTGGTCATTCCTCTCGAACTGAACTTAGCGATTTTATCATCAAACTGAATGCCACCCACGCCAATAACATCGCTTTGGTCGCCGGGATTGTTTAGAGTGCCATAAAGGGGTCCATCGTTCCCAGCTGCAGATATCATTATCACGTTATTGGCAGACAGTTCCAAAACCTTTTCAACGAACGGCGAGTCCATAAAGTCAGGTCCTCCTATACTGAGGTTAAGTATGTTTATTTTCCTGTATATGGCGTAGTTGAAGGCGTCTAAAAACCAGGATGTGTAGGAAACCTGCGGTATGATTAACGTTAGCTCATTCTGTTTAGAATGTTTACATTTTACTGACCTGAGAGTTTGTAAAGACTTTGAATATGTATAGATCAGAGTCAGGAGCAAAGCCTAGGCATTCCCTGGAGGAGGCGATTACCCCGGCAACGAAGGTGCCATGACTAACTCTGTCGTCAAGAGACTTTTCATTTGTCCAGTTTGTTCGTTCCTTTACATTACGAAAGTGCGGATGGTTCTTTGTTAGACCAGTATCGAATATAGCCACCTTGACTCCTTTGCCGGTAATTCCAAGTTTCCAAAGAACGTTGGCGTGTAGTGCTGAGCAAACTTGCCGGTGCCGATCATTGTTCGCGTTTGTATTCCGTAAAACTCCTTGAAGATGACGGTTTGTTCTTGTGAAGTTGCCATACGGGTTATAGTTCAAAAGCCGTCGTACACTTCGCTGTGGGACTACTGCCTTGACTGATGGGTGAGATTGAATCCTTTCTACAATTAACTTAGCAGATTCTTCATCATCGGTTAGAACTTTCAAGACATCGAAATCGCTTGGGTGTTGCCAAGCTACATTTTCACGGGGAATTATTTTCCACCTTGTAGCCTAGAATAGAAAGAGGCAAATAATGTCATTCGGTCCATTATTGAAAAAAATTATTTTTATGAGTCTTTAGAAGTCTTCGCTTACAGAAATGTAGTCTTAAAGATGATACAAAAGTATCTCTTAAATTCAATCCCATTTGTGATATGATAAATATGTATGTGTATAACTAACTCACTTACGTTCGAGCGGAGGAGTTTCGCTTTAATAAAGGATTCTCGAACCGGCGCAAAATATTTGGAGTGGAAATGAACAATAAACTCATTGGGAATAATGGATGTTTTGAAGGCGTCAAGTCCTGAGATTGCACTTATGGTTAATAAAACAGTTAACACATTCATTTAACTTTCTGAGACTCGTTTAATTTAATGGAAAAGTTCAACAGACTGCGTTTCTGAATAAAAACAAATAAACAAACCATTATCAGCTGTTTGGTGTAATCGTAAACGAAAATACCAAAAACACCAAAGAACTGAAAAATAAAAATACTTTGGACACAAATATTCCCCAGAAATGGGGAGATTTTTGAAAAGCGCTGTTTTTATCTGGTAAAACATTATAAATTATTAATTTTGCAGATAACTCATATTGCTTTAGTTAGGAAACCATGATGTACATTCAGGATTTTAATTATGTTTATCCCATCTTTTTTGACTATTTGTGCTTTGGTCATACTGCGTCTCATCCGGCAAAGTTTTTGAGCAAGTTAAAGTAAGGTGAAAACTGAATAAAAATAATCAAGGACTGCATAACAACGACTTGAAGTACGTTAATAACGAATAGGTTAATTTCCCATATATAAAAGAGTTGGTGGTCAGGGGGTTATCAAAAAAGGCTTGTACCCTAGCAAAAGGTACGTTCAATCATTTGGCAGCGAACAACGGGCATATAAAAGGTACTAATTTGTTGAGTATATACATTACTGCATCGCTATACAGCCAAACAACTATGCTTGTAAACCTGATGGCTGATAAGACTAGTCAAGCGCTACAATATATGTACCGAGTATTCACCAGAAACACAATTTTACTAATATTCAGCAATTTATGGTTTCTAAAAACCATATGATTTGGGAAACTTCGTTGGTACATTTTTCACAAAAGCTATTTTGTATATCAACATCAAATAACTCTAGAGTAGCTTCTCATATCTCTGTTAATTCCCCTCAAATCTTCCAGCAAGGTGCTTGGCATTACACCTGAACTCCCTAAATGCACCTGCTAGAGTATGTAAGCTGCGACTTGCCGGCTTTATTTGTACCAATAAGTATACTAATAGGTAGTGTATACAACACAAAGTAGCTCCTAGAAGGTCAATACATATCTAATAACAATTAATAAGGATAAGATAATTGGGTATATGCAGCGTCGAATTAATCGTATACTTAACATTTTAAGTCTTAGCCCTAAAATGGAGGAGCTGTGCAACAATTCCGGACATTCGGCTACTTCTAGTAGCGGAAGTAACTCGTCAATATCCGCAAAAACCGCATTGAGTGAATGCTCAGCCGCATGGATAAATTACTTAAGCGCTTTGAACAATTTGTGTACCGCCGGCTCGAAATTGGCGCACTCTATAGCTGTTTTGGAACAATGGTCTCTGAGCGAAAAACCGCTGTTCAACAATTATACAACAACTTATTTAACAAATTCATGGAACGACCTGGCAAGGTAAGAACACTAAGCCCGTCCACAATCTGTATACAATTAAATTGCATGTCTCACATAGAGCAACATCAGTGGCCACCGGGACAGTCAAGACCCACATGTTGGCCTTACTTCAGGACTTCGTTAGCATATCATCCATGGATCAGTCCTCCAATACCGAGTTGGATCAAAAAAGATTCAGAGAACACAACGAACTAATAGTGTTAGAGAATGCGCAGGCTGTAATAAATATTCAGCACCAGTTCTGCGCAGCCAGCTACGATGCATTTTCATCTTTGACTTGTTGCTTTGTTTGCCAATCTCCTGTGGGGTTCCCACATGAACAAGACTGCAGTGTTATAAAACAACGGTACGTCACGATCAAATATTTATCTTAACTTAGTTTCGTTTCATCCCGTCCTCTTCTAAGCAATCAATACGACCAACGATCTCAAACTCCATCGCCCAATTTCTGTGGGCCAAGTACAAAAATGGATTCATCCAGAGGAAACTCACTCACCGACCAACGCCCAATGGCCAGTGGAATTGCAGAATCATGTAGTTAAAGTTTCTAAAGCTTTTTAACGAATTATAAAATACCATTTTATTTTATTTAAAGCTGATCAACCACGAGGTCCCTCGCCCCAAATGAATATTTGCGATGCCAATCCAATGCAAGCTATTTTCGAGCACACACGCGGTCCCTTGCCAAACCCCGGACAGCTGCTGTCTATGAAAATTCCATTTCACCGAAACGTTAAATCGTCCTTAAGTTTCCCACTATTTCCGCTGAACGGTCAGCGTCGTTGGTCAGAAGCGGCGGCGGGGGAAGTAATTGATGGGATCTCTACGGATCCCGAAAGCCAGATGAGGAGGTGGTCAATGCCATGGGAAGCATCGAAGACCGACAAGAACACTGTTACTTGGAACCAAACCAGGATAATGCCAATGAGTGCATTAAAGACCTCTTCCTATAAAATGTCTAGTTCAGAACGATATACTTCGCATAACTCAGGTAGTTTTTATAGCATTTATATTTTTCTATTAAATTCTAGAAAATAAATGATTTCGTTGTAGATGGTAATTGGCCCTTAGCTTCAACCAGTCAAGATGGTCTCTTAGAAGCTATTCAATTGCTGTCCATCAGACCGACAACCGTCGCACAAATAAGTCCCCAGCCCTCGATTCTATCAACATCCCCAGATGGAACACATCTTGACTAAATGAAAAATAATAATAAGTAAATTATACATTACAATAATCCCTATTAGACGAAAATATACGGATATCTAATAACTTGTTAAGTCTCATTACCATCTGGTTGGTCATTACGATGGGGTAATCGAAACATATCTTTAAAGGTGCATGTAAACCGTATTAAAAACTATGTTCGTCTACTAGTAAAATGATTTATTCGTGCTTTGTAAGTTTGTTATGTATAATGCCATTCATTAGTAGGTAGATCTTACACGTTTAAGGTAAAGTAAATCTTTTTTGAAATTATAAGACTATTGAGATATTTTCTATTTCTTAAGTCTAAAACACTTATATTTAAAATAAAAGATACACTATTTTATGTCCATAATACGATCCAAAATTACGGATATTGCGCACATAATTGTACATACACAAATATGCACGGTTGCTGCGTACATACGTACTTACAAAGGAATTAGATGTATTATTTCTACTTTAAGTTTATGCCGGTTTAAAAGATTAATTTGTATCATACAGTTTTTGTTTAATTTTTGTTTTTAAATCTATTAATATGTTATTGTTTGATTATGTGTCTAAAGATATTTATATTAATAACATGGAGTGTTAGTGATTTGTAAGATACCTTGATCGATTCCATAAAACAATAATAACTAAATATATTAAAACTTGTGAAAGTAAGCTATAAATTAAACGTTTGTAAAAACTAAATGTTTGGTCTTGTTTACAAATCAATTCAATCAATCAGAAGTTTAGTCGCGTATGCTCTTTAAAAAGATGCATGTGCTGTGTACATGAATCCATGACAAAATATTTAAGTGATGTATGGCAAACTTTAATAATGCCATGGCCTAAAATGATTCGAGTAACGAAGGAATTTTAACTTCAAACAAACCGATAATCCCTATTACTTAATTGTTTAGATTTCTATGTATTTATTTTATAAGTGATGCTATTCCCATTGGTATACCTATTATGAAGTCGTATCTACACTCGTTTAACGATATTGCAATATGTATTTATGTATTTTATGATTACAGGAGGGTATATACTGTATTCTTTTACGTTTTTATATGAAAATGCTAAGCCTTGTTCAGCTGTGAATTTTAATGCTGATCTACCATAGTTTTCCTTTGTATATTTTCACTACCCAGAATGAGAGAAAGAATACCAGTTCGGATACAACTTCCTTGCACAAAAAATTATAAAATTGTTTTTTTACCTCAGCGTGAACTGGTTCATGTGCCACGAGGAAGGTGTCACAGATTGGACATGAATTTGAAAGAATACCTATGGTGCAAGTGTGTAGAAGTGGGTTACCATATTTTCTAACTTCTAAATATACGTTAAAGAAGATTGTTAATTTTATCAACAGTTACTACGCTTATACGATTGTGGATACAAGTATATTTAATACCTTACCGCGATATGTTAAAAAATTTCTCACCACTCTGGGGAATAACAATTTAGTAACTAATTATTAAGTACAAAACATTTTCTTTGAGTGATGCTATCTCGACATTATTGCCCGTGTCTTTGCCTATCAAATTAACAACTTATAAAACGATCATACCGTAAGATACAAACAATATGGGGACTGTGGGATATGCATCGTATAAACGTGGTAAATGTTTTTATCTGCCTCTCGACATTTTCTCGGTCAATCAGAAGATGTTTTGAGAGTACTTGTGCTTATGTACATATATCTTTTGTGCAAATATACGAATTTCGTTTCCTTAATTTAAGTTCGATTTAATTCGACGATCATATTCAGATAAGTGTTTACTAATTTAATGACTACATTCGGACCTATTTATGGTATGAAGTTATTATTCCTTATCAATATCAGCTGTTTTCGCTTAAGCTGATTTCTGTATTGGGATTATTTGTGATATAATCCGGTACTCAGTTCATGGAATGGGCTAACGGGAGACTGAGCCTATCATTTTTTGCTCCGATTCATTACCCGAAGTTTAACATACTCTTAGGCTTACATAAAATTGTAACAGCAGAAATAAAAAAAATTAAACCAGCTAGGGAAATGCAATTTCTTTCATATCTCTCAAATCTGTTTTATATTCCTTGTCAAAAAATTTCAATTTCATGATATTTTTGTCTTTTTGTAAAGAATTTCAGGGAACGTTTTTGTTTGTTTAACATTATTCAAGAAGTAATGAGAAAATAAATAAACTTGAATATTAGTTTTTTATCTTAAAAAGTTGCGGAAGTACGGTCATTATATTCTATTGAGAGAAGTATTCTATTGAGATTTCAATACATTTAATACGATTTCTTAATGTACATACATGTAAATTTAATTATTTGCTAAAGTTTTAGTAAGGCACCATTTAAATTATATTTGCAAATAAATCCTACTCATTATTTCTTAAACACTAATGATGGGAAAGAGTACTAACATAAACAAAGATAACAATATTTTAAAGACAGATGGAGATATTCTAATATTGCTTGAGATGCCCATTTTATATTCCATATCAATATCGAGAAGAAGATCATGGTTTCGCGTATAGAATTGATGAATATCGCTGATCTAAAGGAAGATATAAGGACATTTTAAGAAATATAACCTATATGTTTACCAAAAAGATTCTTACCTCGTTCCATCCATATTTGTTTTTAGCCTGAACAATCGCTTCATAGACAGCATTGTGTTCCAAGTTTTTGACGAGATACGACATTAAAAAGTGGGATCCATCTGTTCTAATTGGCGTTGGCTTAATGTGATACTCATGCCATTTACCGGGGTGCTGGTAGGTTTCATTCATCTAAAGGAATTTTTTATATGTTACTATATAAATCGAATATTTGTCACATTTCAATTTAACGTTACCAATAGGCGACGGTACAAGAGCTTAATCTCATCCAGAGGCGGTATAGATTCGATTGTCCACGTTAAGTTGTAGTGATCAAGAAACCCACTTAAAGCTGGAGAAATAAAATCAGCAGGCCCCGGTCGGCCGGAAACTTCAATGTATTTCTTAGTTCTTCCCAAAGCATTATCAGCCACACAGCTATAGTTGCCAAAATCCGTTGGTTGAAAGTTCCGAATAATGAGGCTATATCTATCATCACGCGGATACATGGATCGCCGATCGGTCGCGTCAAGAAGAAATGAGTTTTGGTACCACAGCATCTATAAGAACAAGTGATCCATACCAAAGTTTATTATTGTTTTTATAAAAAGTAATTTTATATACTTACTTCCGAGCTCACGTCTCCATTGACAATGCAAACCAGCTCAACATCGTATCCTTCGGATGCGTGAACCCAGGATTTCTCCACGGTTATTTCTGGGGGAGCTGAAAGCATTTCAGTAAGGGTTTATTCAAATGTATCTTTATTTTAGAACTAAAACCCCTTCTTACAGAGAATGGTGAGCTGTATGTCCATTGATACGCGATCTTTTACCCCATTGTCGGCAGAACACTGATACGTTCCCGCGTGATGTCTGTCCACGTTTTCCAATATTAGGGTTGAGCTATCTGACAAATGAGTCGGCCCGGAAAACACATCTTTTTTAAACCAAAATATTGTGGGCACCGGATTGCCAGACGCCTTGCACTCCAAGGTGACAGTGCTTCCCTTGCGGGCAGTTACTTGCCCATTATGTGGAAGAGCCCTCAGTGTGGGCGGTACTATGTAAATATTTATTATTTAATACAATTCAGGAGCTGCACTATAAAATGATTTACCCAAAATTTCAACTGTATGAACTTGGTCTCGATTTTCCTGATCACCGAGCTGGCATATGTAATCCCCAGCGTCTTGAGTCTTCACTCCATTAATCTGCAAGTTGTAGTCCCCCACTATCTTAAAGCGTTGATCCCTTGTTATCTTCAAGTGCCCGGCTGTGAGCACGGATGAACCCTTCCGCCACAAAAGCACAAACGAGCCGAGGTTTTGTACTTTGCAGGGCAACTCGATAGTCTCTCCGACAATGACCTTGTACAAGTGACCCCTGGACAAGAATTTTGGCGCCGTAGTGGGAGGGTCATTCTCTGGCAATATGAAAGAGCCATCTGAAAAACGTAAGAAATGCTGTAGTTACTTTTTATGTATGTTTTGCGTTGGGCCTTGTTTGTTTTGATAAAAAAGTTGCCTATTTTCAAAACTTTAATTTAAAATATAATTTTAAAGGGAAAACACTTAATTGTGTTCCTAATATCAACATTTTTCATCGTTTTGATAAAAAAGTTGCATTATTATCAAAGGTTCCAATTTAAAAAATCATTTTGAAGGGTTACAACTAATATCAACATTTTTTTAAGCAAAATATATTTTTTATCCTAATGTAGGATTCAAACCTGAGTTCAAATATGTACTTTCTGTTTTTTGATAAAAAAGTTTGCTCATTATCAAAGCCTTCAAATTAAAAAAAATATTTTTTAAGGGGTACAACCTTTTTGTGTACTTAAAGTCAACATTTTTTTTAAACAAAATATATTTTTTATCCTGGTGTATGTTTATATGTGATATCCTTACCCTCATTTTCGAGAACTCAAATGAACCACTAAATATTCAATTGACCTCAAATTATATCCGAAATTAATCCGTATAACAAATGTAACGGAAGAATCAACTATGAGTCCATTAATTTCAACGCTGGGTCACAATATCTTTTATACTTATGTATATATCGTTAACCATACTTACCGATAAGGGAAATTGAAATGGAAAGTAGGTAAAGTACTATCGGCCAGTATCTCCTTGTGTAGTTAGTCTGAAATATAAAAAAAAATAAATTATACTCCATTTATACTGAAAACAACACAACATTTTTTCTACTACCTAACTAAAAATGTAATATGTCTAATTCATATAAATAATTAGATAACTTAAGTTTAATGAAAGTAAGAACATTATTTTTGAACTGCTTCATGTTCATTGAGACATATTATTATAAGTATAATTTCACTATCCACGTAATGACAAAGCGCAACACGAGAGTACGCGAAGGTGACTTTATATATATTAACCATTAATAACTAAAAAGGCACCATATTTGGTATATATCACATATTTTTTTAGTTTCTAACTTTGACTAGATCACACGGCCGAGGACCACATTAATTTAACCTGCTTTCGAGAAAATAAACGGCTGGAATATAGTTGTGGAAACCCTTAGTTTAGTGCTGCGACTGTACGATTCCGGCTAATCCCTGTTCTTTCAACATTTTTGTCTGACAAAAAAGAAGGTTATTAAGGGCTCAGGGCTTACGGTTCCCTACAGTGTAAAATAAAACTCACTCACAGATAATATTTATGTGGTATAGTGAACTATTATACCAATTTAATTTAACAATTGTGGTAGGACAATTAATTTGAAAGTCGTTGTTGACCATCGTTTACTATGAGTGTATTATTTTAAATTACTGAATTTATTAAATATTAATATTATAGTTTACTATTTTTAGTTGAATTTTGTATTATGTAAGGCAAATAACATGAAAGTATGTCTTTCAGTCTTTATAACATTTTAAAATGTTCACGACCATAATACTAGTTAACAAGCCCCCATTTTTTCAATTTAAGAACCAATAGGTTTCATCAATTTCATCATCAATATTAATCTGTTTGTAGTCTACGCTATGTACTTTCAATTGAAAAGATTCCAATGCATGTGTATACTACTCTACTGCCTCGGAATTTCATTCGCATAGGAAAAACTAACCATCAGAAAAACTAATCAATTCAACTGTGTTAAACGATTTAAATCGTTTTAATTCATTATGTATTTTAACTCCGAACTAGGATAGACTGTATTACAGTCTTTTCAAATTAATCACGAGTTCATAGGTATATGTCTGTATATATAGACATATACTTATATACACCCACATACATAATATATGTATCTGAATACTGGCATAAACCCGTCTAATTCCATAACTATAAGTCGTTTTATTGGACATTTAACCAAAAAATATTTTTTTTTAGCAGAAAAAACTTTAGTTTCACTTTTCATTTGTCATTTTCCATTTAACACTTCTAATTTTACAGGCACCCATTTTCATCCTTACCATTTTAATATGTATGTATGGGATGTACTATTTCGGTTTTTCTCCTTTAAAATTAACCAATTTTTGGATTTCAAGTCACTTGTTAACCAGATCCGATTTACTTTTACTCAACGCTTATTGTTTATCAGATAAATATCATTTTTCTAGATTTTTATAAAATTGTCTAGAATTAAAGACGAGGCGAGTATAATTGTATTTATCCTTTAAAGTTCCATTAGGTGAGCGCATGCTCAGTAATGGTTTATCATTTGACGACCGATTTCTGGGGGTGGTACCAACTATCGATTGACAAAAATATTGATTATCAGATTTTAAAATAAAATTGAAAATTAATCTTACAAAATTACAAATATTTAGCATTACAAATTTATGAATTTTAATTATTAGTTGAAAATAAGAGTTTGCCTTTAAAATCTTAAATTAGAGTCATTGCCTACCTATGGGATTATAGTTAAATTTAAACGTTGTAAGAAATTGAAGACTTTTTAGCTAATCGAATGAACACAAGATACATAAGGCTTTTTACTTTTCTCCCAATACCCCTCCTATATGAAAACATCGGAAAAATGTCTTTCTAAAAAATAATATTTACCGATTTTATACCCTTGCAGAGGGTATAATGATTTCAGTCAGAAGTTTGCAACGCAGTGAAGGGGACGTTTCCGACCCCATAAAGTATATATATTCTTGATCAGCGTCCATCTGTCCGTCCGTCTGGCCGTCTGTTCGTCCGTTTCTACGCAAACTTGTCCCTCAGTTTTAAAGCTATCGGGCTGAAACTTTCCCAAAACTCTTCGTCGGAACCAGACGGATCGTACAACTACCTATATCTTATAGCTCCCATAGGAACTATCGGGGGAAAAAAAATAAAGAAAATTATATCTTTGGTGTATTTTAACATATACCCTCTTACGATTGGAAATAACATTTTTAATTGCTTTTGAATTTCGCATTTAATTTTATTAAAATTTGACGAGTATATCATATAGCTGTCGTTCCTATGACCGGAAAATTGGTGGGAAAATAATATGAAACAAATTATAGCCTTGGTGCTTTTTAACATATAACCTTCTAAGCTTGAAAATAACATTTTTAAATCACTTCTGAATTTCAAATTAAATTTTTATCAAAATCGAACGACTTTATCAGATAGCTGTCATAGGCACGATCGGAAAAGTGGTGGAAAAATAATGTGAAACAAATTATATGACATATTATCCTATAATATTGGAATTATAATTTTTTATATTTTTAAGAATTTCGAATTTAATTTAATAAAAATCGGACTAATATAAAGATGTAAAAAAATGGTCTAAAAAAGAATGAAAGAATATTTTTTTTGAATATCACTGAAGTCAGCAACAATTTTTCAAAATTTTACATGGTGTTACTAAAGTTGATTATTTGCGACTTATACCCATTTTCATAATTACTTTCCTCCACTAAGTTTCCCCTTAGAGTATCAGCAAATTTAAATCAATTATTATATCCGTTATTCGTAAAGTAAAAGGGTATACTAGAATCGTCAAAAAGTATGTAGCAGGGAAAAGAAATCGTTTCTGCCCCATAAAGTATATGTATTCTTTATCAGAATTACTAGGCGAGTCGAACTATTACTGTCCGACTGTCCGTCCGTTGAACGCTGAGATCTTGGCATGCAGATTTGTGGGCTTCCTGCGCAGCGCAATTTAAGCGCTGTGCCACGCTCACTCTAACGCCCACAATCCTCACAAATCTGTAGCGCCTACAGTTTTTATGATAGAAAAAGAAATTAACTGAAATGTATTTGTCTGATCAATACCTATCGATTGACCAAAAAAAAATGTGCCACGCCCATACTAACGCCACTCTGACTGTAGAAGCTACAGTTTTGGGCGGTTTTTGTGCGATCTGAAAATCTAGAGCATCGAGGCGCAAATGTCTGCTTGGGTTGGGACTAGCAGGGTAGGGTGTTCAGGGAGCTGGCGACTGGTCTGCAAAATATCACTTTTTTAAAAACTAATAAAGTTGTGAGTTGTGAAAACATATGCCCGTACGACAAGTCATTACAAGTTTTTGCTTTGACTTTGTGTATAACAAAAGTTAATCGGAAGAAATTGGTCTTCATTGCGGTAGTTCATTTTTGAGAAAGGTATTTAAATCCCCACAATATGTTTACTTATTTTTTTGTTAAGCCCACTCTAACTCCCACAATCCTCAAAAATCTAAAATGTGTACCTATCGATTAACCTAAAAAAATCTTTAACGCCAATCTAACGTCCACAAACGGCTAAAACGATTAAATCCCGCCCACATAACATACATATACTGAAATAGCGGGTAGGAGGTGCTTTCCAACATTGCTTTGCTGATTTCCATTTTTCTTTTGCTCTCTTATGCACTCGACTATAGCTTTTTTCGTTGTTAAAGATTATTTTCAAAAAGCTGGCGACATTTTGAATTAGAAAAAATTTGTCGTGCACAGGGCAAATACTTACTGGAATAGCGCAGTCCAAGGTGATTTAACCTCTGTTATTGAAAAATGTTTAGCTCTCGTGTACTCAAAATTTTCGGTAGCTCACATCGCCCGGAATCGCAGCTACTTAATAGCTTATGCCAGAGCCGAAGGACGCGATGGATTCTTTAGAAGGGAGGAAAATGGCCGCCCGCCAAAGGACAGCTGGAGAAGCTATTGCCAGGATATCTGCAGTATCAGCGGTACCTATATTCCAATCCCAGCTCAAACTCCCCCAAAGCTAATGTTGGCGTACTGAGTCTCGGATGTGTCCTGCAGATGGCACGGAGAAGAGTAGTGAAGAGTCCGCGACGTAGCTTCCCCTAAGCTACTTACTAAGATTAAAAAAAGTTCCTTTGAGCATTCCGTTTAATTTTATTTCTTTATTATTATTTTTTTATTAATTAATATCATACTATTTGACGAATTGCATAGGATAAACGACAAAAATCATCTGTTAACAAGAAAGTAAGTTAAATTCGGCAAGCCGAGTTTGTGTACCCTTGAGTTAGATACAATCAATGTTAGTAACACCATGATAAATAAAAATAAAAAGATTCTATATCCCTGAGTAAAAGAAAATACGATTAAAATCAACAAAATTAAAAAATTATTTTAAAAATCTTTATGTAAGATTCGACCGATATTTAAACACCGACGCTACAATTTGAAATTCAGAACTAATTAAAAAATGTTATTATGTCAAAAAACACCAAAGATATAATTTTTTTATATTATTTTCCCACCAATTTTCCTATTCTTCCTATGGCATAGTCATCCGATTTTGATAAAATTAAATTCGAAATTTAGACCTTGTAATGGATTTGTGCGCCGACCGCTGGTATATAGCCGATAGCAACGAGTGCTACTGACAAATATAAATTGGTTTGGCAGAAAAGCCGGTGAAAGTGCATAAAGTTGGAGCTGTTGGAGTCGGTGAGGATAAATGCTCCCGGCTTCTAGCCTAGTTATACCCGTTACTCGTAGAGTAAAAGAAGGAAGCGTTTCCGACCCCATCGTGTATAAATACTTTATCAGGACTTGTCTGTCCGTATAAACGCAGAGATCTCGGAAACTAGAACTAGAGGAGTCGGAGTGTGCTTGCCACTCCCACTCTAACGGACACAAGTCGCCCAAGCCGCCACAGTTATCATGCTGGCAAAAAATGTTTTCTGAAAAGTATTAGTCTTATCAATACCTAACGAATGACTTTAAAAAGGTGTGCCTTGATTGACTTTAAATCTGTCTGCCGTTCACATTACCATATCATAGCGGGTAGGTGGCGCTTTACAATATCGCTTTGCTGCTTATGTCTCCATTTCCCTTTTCATCCTTCAAGCAGAGTAACGGGTATCTCTGATTTTTTATGGAAGTTGGTTTCTAAGCAACTAATGCCACAGAGTTGTGCTATATGTCTGTTTTAGAAAGCGTATTTATTTAGTCAAAAAGTCGATATCAGAACTGTTGAATGCTAGCCGCCACGACCCCTTACCTCGTTAAAGGGTAGTCTTGTTTAATTTTATTACTACTAATTTTATTTAAGTTTAGAAAGAAATTTGTATTTTACTTTACTTCTCAAAATGTAAATATGCTAAGAAGTCGAATAGGCATCTTGGGGGACAATAGTTTTAAAAAAGCGTAAAAAAAGCACGGAGTCAAACGAATTGCCTTGGTCTATGATGATGCGAAGAATATAATCTGATTCCAACATATTTCTACGACGACAACTTCACCGGTATTTCCCCTTGTGGCCGCTTTACCGTGCCGTGAACCGATATACATAATTTTGTTTCCCCGGAGGTAATATTAAAACATAGTAAATAGTCGATTTATATTGTTGCTGTTGGCCAGATAAAGCTTGAAGGGAAGCTAAATATAAAGTTCTCTCCTGTCAACAGCGGTAGAACATTTTTCTTCTTGGCATGCCTCTAAACAATGATCGATTCCAAGTCGAACAAGAAGCAAAGTAGTGCAGTGCTCACCTTAGACCACAGTCCAAACCTGCTCACCCCGCTGAGAGACGCTGCACTCTCCTGTCCCTCCAACTGCCCCAAATTGAAAGATAAGAATCTCATGGTGCTAATAACAACTTCTTAACCCATTTGTACCTCATACTGCATGTCGCAACCAACTAAGATTCGCGGCGAGCCAATGTGTGCTATTTATTTGAACAGGTCCCTTTTCAAATGTAGACCAATTGGTTTTTTCTACCGCTTCAGACCCAAATATCATCCGGGTCCAAGGAGTGCGAAACCTAGCTAGCGATCTTCACATCCATACCGTACGTGAGCAGACCAACACGCATTCTAGCCGTTACAATGCCCGTCCTCTAACCCACAGCAAGCCCCTAGCAACATTCTTGGCTAATCCAAGCTAAATTGCTCATTTCTGTTATTTTTAAGTTAATATTTCTTTTTTATTTCCATGCCTTCTTGTGGCAGGTCATAGGTAGGTACAGAATACCATTTTCTAATTTCAATCCAATGGATACTATTTACTACAGGTAAGTTCTGAACCAAGGCACCAACTGCTTTAAATGTTATTTTTATTAAGACCAAATGTTATTCGAACACAGTTGGAAACTATTCTTTCCAATAAAAAATGTTTACTTATCAATGCTCACAAGGGGAGAAAGTGTACTCTTGCGCTATTTACTTGACCATGGCTGTAAAACATTTATCTTTTAAAATGTTATCGATAGCTATTACTTTTAAAATAGCGCTCTAGAATCGCAGATATCGGCGGGAGAGTTAATGTCACCCATCCCTCGAAATAGTGCAATTGCTTTATTTACGTGTAAGAATAATGAATCGTTGAAAAGCCACCGAGAATGTTTGTCCTACTGTAAGAATACTCACCTTCAGGCTGACCGATTTGATAATGGTCCTTATTCACAGTCTCTGCCTGTTGTCATCGCTCCTGTTAGCGGCGCTACTCTCGTTTGTTTCCTTGAGGCAATGGTTGGTAAGCCGGAAAAAGAAGTTGCACACCTCCTCGGAAAATGGAATAAACGTTGGCATTTTCCATCCGTACTGCAATGCGGGTGGCGGTGGTGAACGTGTTTTATGGTGCGCCGTAAAGGCACTGCAGGTAATATTGGGAAATCGGAAAACATACGTGTCTTCAAGGGTTCTAACCGCGATCAAATGTAAATGCTTCCAAATATTTAAAACAAATTCGTGGTTTACAATAGGAATATCCTTATTACTGTTCTCGATACAATTGACTTAACCATATGTACAACTAAATTAGAAGCCATAACTTCATAATATACTAATATTAATTCTATACCTTATTTTCTTTTGTGTGTTTGCATCCAATGTTTTACCTATAGATAAATCAAAAAGAAATCGTAGAGAATATTTTTAAAATAAACCTGTTGTTTTAGCATTGTATTAATTTTAGAAGGCATGCCTACGTACCTCCCCCGTAGCAATCGGAGAAGGCATTTTCTCAGCAGCACCATTTCATTACTGCATTTGTACTTCCTTTTTTCAGTTATCCTAAACAAAAATAATTATTTCTCTTACAGGAAAAGTACCAAAACGCCAGGTTGGTAGTTTACACTGGCGACATAGACGCCTCTCCCAATGCCATATTGCAAAAGGCCAAGAATGTTTTCAACATCGCTGTTGATAGCGACAACGTGAGGTTCGTGTTCCTGAAGCAGCGCCATTGGATTGAGGCCAAGAACTATCCGCACTTTACTTTGCTGGGTCAGAGTATTGGATCGATGGTATTGGGCCTGGAAGCGCTCTGCAAGTTCCCGCCGGATATCTTCATCGACACCATGGGATACGCCTTTACGTTTCCTCTGTTTCGGTATTTGGCCCAGTCCAAAGTGGGCTGCTACGTGCACTATCCGGTCATCAGCACGGACATGTTGAAAAGGGTTCAGCAGCGACAGATGTCCCACAATAACAAGAAATACGTGGCAAGAAATCCGTTCCTTACTTGGACCAAACTGGCCTACTACCGACTGTTCTCAAAGGTGGGTTTCGAAAGGCTACCTCCACAAATTCAAAATCATACTGAATTTAATTATTCTAGATGTACAAGTGGGTTGGTTGTTGCGCGGAGACTATTATGGTGAACTCCTCGTGGACTGAGAATCATATTCTGCAGCTGTGGGATGTGCCGTTCAAGACTCATCGGGTGTATCCTCCGTGCGAGGTGACCCACCTCAAAAATCTCCAGCACACGAGAAAGGGAGAGGATTTTATCATCCTATCTGTCGGCCAATTTCGCCCGGAGAAAGATCACCCCCTTCAATTGCAAGCCGTATACGAGCTGCGCACTCTTTTGGCCCAGGATGAGCCTCTGTGGAACAGGATAAAATTGGTCATTGTGGGCTCCTGCCGTAATGAAGAGGACTATGATCGCTTGAAAAACATGCAGGACTTGACAAAGCATCTGTCGCTCGAAAATAATGTTCAGTTCAAAGTAAACGTCTCCTTCGACGACCTGCTTCAACTGTACCAAGCCGCTGATATTGGCATTCACACCATGTGGAACGAACACTTCGGAATCGGAATCGTTGAATGCATGGCGGCTGGCCTTATAATGGTGGCCCACAGGTCTGGAGGTCCTTTGCTTGACATTGTAGAAACCTCTGAGGGAAGTCAAAACGGGTTCCTCGCTACCGACGCAGTGGAATACGCAGAAAATATATTAAATATCATTGTTAATAACGAAGAAATGAATGGAATCCGAAGTGCAGCAAGGTAACTAACTGTATGCCTTAAAATTTAGCCATTTCGTCATTTTTGTTTTTTTTTTCAGGGCTTCCGTGGAAAGGTTTTCCGAGCAAGAGTTTGAAAAAAACTTTTTAAGAGCTGTTTCAACATTATTTACAGGCATTTAAAAGGCAATAATAAATCTGCATCAAAACTTAATAGGAACACTCAAAATTACTAAACATAATTTAAAAAAACTCAGCTACACCTCCAACTGAATACATTTATTATAGTTTACATAACATTTAGAGCGATGTTTTGCGAGCAATAATATATCGCTATTAGTTATACCTAATGAATTTTAACCAAAGCTAAGGGTGTTTATTTTTATTCGACTTCACAGAATCAGTGATCTCTAAGATTTTGTACCAAATTCGTGTCGTGTTTTCAAATCTTCCTTGGGAGTATATTATATTGGGATCTGTCAATGGAGCTAAGAAATAAACTAATAATAATCTTAGCCCCCATAGTTTCTTTAGCCCAAAATCATGTAACTAATGGCTTCCAACTAATTCTTCATAACTTAGTGACTAAGATAGCTTTAAATGAAAATAGCATAGAGCAACAGGAATATCTCGTGATTGTCTACCTTCTGTCATTCGCCAGCCAAGCTAGCCAGAAGCTCCTCATCGATGCCATCCCCTGATGTCATTCCGCCCGTGCTGCTCAGGTTGAGGAGTCCATCATTGCCAGGTGGGGGAGGAGGTGCCGGCGGCTTGGCTTCCGACTCCGCCAATCCAGTCGAGCTGGCCGCAACTCCAGACATCGCAGATGATGTTCCTGCTGCAGCCGGATCCGCGCTTCCACTAGGGGTAGTGCGTCCACTTGTTGTATTGCCTCCGCTTCCTCGCTGCGAAAGTTTTGGGATTTGAAACTTGTTGTGCAGCCCCTTAATGAAGCCCTCCATGCTGGCTGCCATTGTTGGAGAGGCGTATTGCAGGATGGTCATCATATCGGTGTGGTGATCAAATCGAGGTGGTGGTTGCGACATGGAACCGCTGAGGGCCGGCGAGACCCCGCCCGACGAACCGCTGACCCCTGTCGAAGTGGAGCTGGACTTGCGCTGTGCACTGCCGCTACCACTGCTGCCGCTTGCCAAGGCTCCCATGCTGGGACGACGCCTAGGGGCGTTGTGCTCTTGGAAAGAGTTGGTACTGTTGCTTTTAGTCAGCGGAACTCCTCCGCCGGCACCCGATCCGCTTAGCTTGCTGCTGAGATTGCCCGAGGAGTTGGCTTTTTGGAAGAGATGCTTGTTGGACGATGTTCCAGAGACCGATGCTGCTGCTGTGGCCTTCTTAGAAGCGGGTCCGCTGTTAACGCCTGGCTTCAGCCCGGTATGTTGCTTCTTCGTGGAACCAGAGGATGCAGCGAAGCTCGTCGTTCCACTGCCACTGCTCTTTGCCTTCGCTTGGCTGGCGGAGGAAGAACTAGAGCCGGAGCCGCAGTTCTTGCTGCTGCCCGTCTTGTTGATGGTCAACTTGAGGCCCTCCTGGCTGCTGGGCCTCACCATGTATTCCGTGGAGGCTCCGCCCGGAGTGCTGCCGCCGGCGGAGTCGCTGCTGGCCCCGCTGGTGGCCAAGCAGCTACTAGTTGGCGCTACTCCCGGCTGTTGCTGCTGCTGCAGCATTGTTGATGCTACCAGTGTTGCTGCTGCTGTTGCTGCTGGTGCCGCTGTTCCCTGACCCTGACCCACTCCCGCCGAGACTGGAAGCGCCAATGACCCCGACGATGCCGCTGCTCCCGCTGCCACTGTTGTTGTTGCTGCCAGGATTGTTGGCGCTAAAGCTGCCGTCGACGTCATCAAACTAACCTGACAAAGTAAGCAGGTGGTTGTGTGTGTGTGTTAGGGAACAAACGAAGGAAAAATAAACCAGAAAAGAACCAAAATTATAACAATCAAAACGAGAACATCACGAATGATAACAAATTAATAAAGGATTTCAGAATCAATTTAAGGATCCCATTAGCAAGTAAGAGTGTCGTGTAGGAAAAATACAGACAGAGAGGAAGAAAGAAAAAACAACAGAGGACCCCGTTAGTAATCGGCTTGACAATTAAGTCAGCAGAAAAAATTATACAAGTACTTTTATAAGGGAGTTATTTGCAAGATTATTCCTTATTGGGACTGGAAAACGTTAAATCAATTTTGTAAAGCTTTTGTGCCCAAGATGATAGACATCGTAGCTCCAGCAATTTGTAAAAAATAAATGGTAAAGCCAGGAAAGCGCAGCCAATAGTACATTACTCTAATTTATAGATCCAACATTACTCCTAAAATGGTTTCAAAACTCATTAAAATATATAATAATCCAGAAACGACCTAATGGCAGCCGAAAATTGTGTGTTCTGTAGTTATAAGGAAGTTTGTGCATCACTTGTGTGGATTTTTTTTCTACAGGAAACATGCAGGCTGAGCAATAATACAAAAGAAACCAGTTTAATATATGCATTCAATGCAGGAAAAGCGGTTAGATCTTGGGTTTTAAGAATACTGAGTGTTGGAAAGACCCCATAACCGGAAAAAGGTTTGTATTTAATCAATAATAAAACGGATGCAGCAGTATGTGAGAAACAAAAGGGTAATATATATTTACAAAAATAAGAAGGAAACGAGACACAACAAAAAATAATAATAGTAGCAGTTATAATAATTCTTTTCAACTACAGCAGAGGTAGGCAAATTACAAATCGTTTTATAGCTAAGGTAAATACAGCACTAGCATTAGTTTAAATATAGGATCGCTCTGCTTTGGATTCTGCATTGGTTAAGATTAAACTACGTGTTAGGCTTCCAGTAGGAGATGCTGGGGGTGGGTTGGTGTGGTGTGGAGCACTTATAATGAAAACGGACTTACCGCACCTCCCGCTATGCCCTTGCGCAGGGCACTCAGCTCCAGTCCGGAAGCCCCCGCTCCAGCTCCTGCTCCTGCTCCCACCACCACTGATCCAGCCGATCCGCCCGCTCCCGACGTCGTCGCATAGCTACCTAATCCTCCGCCCGCTGCCAGATGCGAAAGACTGGCGACCGACTTCATCTGCTGCTGAGTAGATTTCAGGGCTGCCACTGCAGCCGCCACGCTGGCCGGCGAAATGCCTCCGCCAGATGAAACAGCCGCAGCTGCCGAGGATGAAGCGGAACCGGAACTAGATCCGGAAGAGGACTTCTCCTTCTTTAAACTCTGGCTGCTGCCGACGGATCCGCTAGCGCTTGCTAATGGAGGAATTGGCGGTGGTGGAGGCGGCGCTCCAACGCTGGCAAAAGAACGCACCAGGCCAGGAGCTCCACCAGATCCCGAGGAGGCGGATGATCCTGATGATGTGGCCATCACAGCCGACGAGGACTTATCGCCCTTTGGACTCAAAATGGTGGCAGCTGTGGCTGCACTCTTCAACGTGGACATGCTCGGCTTTCCGGAGGAGCCATGTTTAGGCGAGTGCGTTCCAAATGGTGATTTTGGACTGTTGGATGCGGTGTTATGTTTTGGACTGCTGTAAACGGGCGAGTGCTTTGGGCTGGGACGCGCTGTCGGCACTCCCGCCATCAGACCTTGACCAGCACCACCTGCCTTAGGCGATGAAGAGGGCGAAGAGAACTTTCGAACCACTCCACCAGCCGCTGAAGCATCTCCGCCAGCCGCCGGCGAGTTTTGCCGAGAATATATCTTCTCCGGTGGTCCCATGGGCGAATCGTCTCGCTTCTTTTTTCGTTTTTTCTCTTTTTGCGTGTCCGAGGAGCCACTACTGGTCGAAGATGACAAGGAACTGCCAGAGCCACCCCCACCAGACGCAGACGAGCTACTGGCGCTGCTTTCGTGAGGACGCTTGGCGGCAACACTTACTCCAGCCGAAGAAGATCCGCTCTTTTTCGACGAATCCTTACTAGGGTCCTTGCCCGTTATAGGGGTGATTGTTATTGTCGTAGGTGCAGCAGTGGACGAGGATGCGACATTGCCACCAACGACAGCAGCCTGGGCGTTTAGGGGAATAATCTCAATGCCCCCCGTGCGCTGAACATCAACGCCAGGGACTCCGCTTGTTGGTCCCGTAGACTTGCCATCTCCAGGAATAGGCGTGATGCTGACACAATGCTTTAGATTCGGAGTCTTATCCTTCCAAATATTTTTATACTTGTCAGCAATGTCGTGCTCGCTCGTCTTGACGGCGCCGGTAGAACTAGAGCTGCCGCTACACCCAGTTGAACTGCCAGATTGGGGATCCGTTTCGCGCTTTAGGTTAATCAGCCCGGCAATGGCCGCTGCAGCCGATGTGGAGGCGGCAAAAGCATCCGCTAGAGATCGAGATTTAGCGTCCATTTTCAGGTTGCTGATGTTGGCGAAACCACCACCGGGTAGACTACCATCTGGCAGCGGGGCCGTGTTCATTGCAAACTGGTTAAAGCCACTGCCTCCGCCTGAAGCAATTCCACCACCCATGCCTCCACCGCCTCCAATTGCTCCTGAGCCCGCTGCACCCGCACCAGGACCAATAACGCCGTGCAGTTTGAACTCGTGCTCCTCATCCCAGCACTTTAATAGCTTGTAGATGACCATCGGTATGGAAACTACTTTGCGGACGGTGCGGGTGAGTTTTTGGGACAGCAGCTCATATTCATTACTCAAACAGTAGACACTACACGTGGGCTGACCATCCTCTAGTAAGAAATCCACTGTGGCCAGCGACTCTTCGTACGGATGCTGCAGTTCCACGGTGATCTGATTAAAGGACACTGCGGTTACCTCCAGTATCACAGTGCTGTCCATGTCTGTATTGAATTAGAAAGACGGAATATAATTTTTGAAAAAAGGAGGAATATTGATCCGCCCAACTTACCATTATACTGTTTCTGCTGCTCGCGAACACAACTGGCAAGCAAAGTGTAGAAGAGCGCCTGCTTTTTGAGGAACGTTACGACTCGCGGTACCTGAGCGGGCTCAGTGAAGGGCAAGGAGGACACCAGTGTTCCCTGCAGTTTACGGTTGTCGGTGAAGAAGTAGCAGTGCGTCTCCTTAGGCAGATTTACATAAAGACCGCGCTGAGTGTTCTTAATAGCGTTTTTAGAAGCAGTCAGTACAATCAAATTGAGCACTGTAGTGGGTGGGCTGGGAGGTGTGGCAGTGGCATCTAGCCCGGGCAATCCGAGTGCCTTTAGAGACTCTAAGCACACAGGCATGGGCTTATTCAGCCGCAGCACATACGTAGCTGGCATTAGCAGCGAGTTGTTTTGGTTAAGGGGCGCATAAGTTGGGACCTCCAGTCCAGTCTGAGCATCGCGGGCCAAGGTCACGATGGGCAGGGTCTGCAGCTTGTTGGCCGAGGAACCCTCTAGATTTACAGTAGCACTGAGCCCGTAGCTGCTGCGCATAACCTGATCGATGGTGAAGTCGCCGCTGGACAGTTTAGGATCCCCCTCGGGCAGGTGAAGCGGCGGGCAGAAGTAAGTGAGCTTCATAGGGTGGCCACCCCGTCGGGGCAGAACGAGGCCCACGGCGGAGCTGGTCATTAGCGAGTAGCTGTCGCCGGAGTGACTCTGAAGGTGTAACTGGTAGAGGCTCTGGATGTCCGTCTCCATGGCCTGGAGCGCCACAAAAGCCTTCTTCTTTATCTTGGGCTCGGCGTTCAGTTGGTAGATGGAGGACAAGCCCTCCAGTTGGACCGTGAAGTCAGCGAAGTCACCGGATTTGAGACAGGCCACCAACTCGCTGGACTGCTGTTCGATCTTGCACTCGTGGTGCACCTTGACATCCGACAGGCTGCCAGCAGCGTCCAACAGGATCTCCACGTAGAACATGTCTGTGGAGATAAAGAGCAGCTGCTGGTCCTCCATGAATTTCAAGCCCAGTTGTCGCGAGAGGCTCTCCAGGCGTTCCACAAGGCCGTGGCGCGAAGTGACCTTTATGTAGTGCTGCAGCTTGTCCAGCGCAGACTGCAGCGTGGCCTTGCAGAGCGGGTCCAGAGGATAGTGCTTTTCTATGAAGTACATCCGCACCGACTTCTTGATCTCCTCGTAGCTCTTCGGCTTGCTCCGGTACTTTGCCCGCAGCTTCTCCATCATTGTCTCCTGTTGGATCTGCTTGTTCTTCTCCTCGATGCTAGGGATGTGGCTGCCGAAGCCTGCTCAAATGGGTGTTAGAGGTTCTAGAATATGTTGGGCAGAAATCGGTACTTACCAGTCCCAGAGCCCTTTGCATTGGATCCGCTCATATTTCAGTACTTCTGGGATGATTGGATTCACTTAATGCTGCACCGGCATTCCCGGCAACCTATCGGCGTCGTTGAAAGCGGTTTTGAACCTCTAATTACTTAAAAACGTTGCCTTTCCTAAACTTCTTTCATCCCGAAAAAATTTGCAACGCCAAAACAACAAAATGGTGGTCTTCGCAGTGTCTGGAAAACTGGTCCTACCTCATGCTTGGCGCACATTTGAATTCAATAAGGGTATTCCACTAATACACGATTGACACTGAATATGCTTAAGCTAACGACTTACACTATTCGGCATAAATATTTTGGCAAAACAAAAGTTAAGTATACTCGTAACTTGAATTGATAATTTACTTTTTACTTTTTATAATCCATTTAGTACTTATTGAAAATTCATTAATGGAAATTTTTGCTAGTTACGAATTTTTAGAGGACAGCCAAACAAATACTCAGTGTTAAAAAAATACAACCGCTTTAAGGACCCGTGAGCTATAAATTGGGATAAATGGGAAGGAATTTACATCTGAATTTCGATCTATGTAGCATTTTTAGTTTTTGAGACCCATATACTTATATATAAGGGTCGGAAAGACTTTCTCCTACCTGTTACATAGCCATAGACAAACTTTTTACTATATTCGGCGACTCAGATCAGAATATAAACATATATTATTTATTTATTCTACCTGTAACATACTTTCAAAAATCGCCCTTTTAAATCTAGCAGCTCTTCTACCTGGATATGATTCTTTGCGATGATTACTTGGACGTCGTTATAACCCTTAAGACAACAGCTGCGGGGAAAAGCCACCTCTTTTGAAGTTATCATCCCCAGGTAACTTATATTTACGATATATTAAGAACCCTATTTATGCATCTGCACTTGAAGCATGTATATAAAGAAGACGTCATGCCTTATACAACCAGTAAGAAAATTTCTCTTGACTTATTCGCATCTCCGCGCTCCCAATTTGCTATATTCTTATTGATGTAATTTCGAGGGACGAATTAATACACTTTCTAAATTAAATGTAGAGCGCATTCTTAACAAAGGTGAAAAAGGTACTTTTAGGTCAACATAAAAAACCAAATATTAAAAACCCTTTATTTTACACTCCTTGATTGCTCCATTAACATAGGAAAAAACAAGTTAAGTAATACGGATATTAAAACGAGATATTCAATTTCAGATTTATGGAGTCGTCTCTTTGTCGTGTTTGCCTGGATATAGGCGATAATATGGTTAACATTTTCGATGTGATATGTGATTCCGGCATTTCCATTGCTAGCAAGGTTTCTCAGTGCACCGGTTACGTAATTGAGAAACAGGATCACTTACCAAAGAGCATTTGCGCAATCTGTCTACAAGATACGCAAAACGCATTCGAAATTATAGAAACATATGAGAGAAGTCACCAGTTCTACAGCTTCTTTAATGATATACGGCAAGAGGAACGCGACGGTATATCAAACTGTTTCCAGAAAGTGACGACCAAGACAGAAGAATCGAGTAAAGACACTCGACTGCACCACGATCCTATTCAAGATAAGAACAAAGGAATGAACCAGTCCAGTTCTCAAACGTGTACATTGTATTTACAAAAGATGGTTGACGATTTAAAGAAGGATGTTAGTTATGACACTGATAAAGACTTTGAGCCTGGTGTTCATGATAGCAATGACAAACTGTCGCTAAACTGCTCACATTGTACAAAGACTTTTCGATCCAAATCCGGACTTTATACACACATTCGAACGCACACGGGAGAACGGCCTTTTAAGTGTCCTCAATGTTTAAGGGCTTTTGGAACAAATGGAAATCTTAAGCGCCACTTGGTTTTGCACACAAGGAAAGAAGCTAACGAGGGTTTCCGAAGCTACAAAAAATGTCAAGCTGAAATACGTCTTAAGAAGCATTTCCGAGCTCTCACAGAAGAACGTTCATTTATCTGTCCGCAATGCTGTAAAAGTTTTACAACAAACAAAAATCTTAAAATTCACCAGAAAGTTCACCAAAGGAAGCTTAAATTTAAGTGTTCTCATTGTTTAATGACTTTTGCCGACAATTCACATCTTGAAATACATTTGCGAACCCACACAGGAAAAAGACCGTTCCAGTGCTCATACTGCAAGAAAAATTATTCAACTAAGCACTTCCTTGAATCCCATGTTCGTATTCACTCAGGAGATCGGCCGTACAAATGTACCCACTGCTCAAGTGGGTTTGCATTTCGGCCAAATCTTAGGCGGCACTTGCTAACGCACACAGGAGAAAGACCATTTCAGTGTTCTCATTGCCCAAAGTCGTTTAGTACCAGTGGAAATCTGAAGAGACACATCATATTGCACACAAGGGGTCTATCGTTCAAGTGCTCGCAGTGTCCGAAGAGTTTTACACTTAGGAAAAAGCTCGAGTGTCACCTTCGAATACATGCAGAAGGAAGGCCGATAAAATGTGAACTCTGCACAAAGACTTTCGGTTTTCTTTCAGGTCTAAAGATTCATATGCGAACACACACAGGGGAACGACCATTTGAGTGTTTAAACTGCTCGAAGACGTTTGCTCATAAATCAGCTCTTAATGTACACTTGCGAGGGCACACCGGAGAACGACCATTTAAGTGTTCTCAGTGCACGAAGGCTTTTGCAGTATCTGCAACACTTAAGCAGCACATGCAAACGCACACGGGCGAACGTCCATTTAAGTGTTCCCAATGCCCAAAGGCTTTTGGAATTAGCGCAAATCTTAAGCGTCATATTAAAGTAAAACATTTAAAAAATATTTTATAAAATTTTCATCGAAAAAAAATAAATGAGCCGTTTAAAAAGCGTTTAATGCCTTAGATAAAAGATGATATTATTTCTTTGAATTTTTACTTAATTTAATATTCATTTTTAGCTATAAATAATAAAACTTATATTAATTCAATTCAACTTTTTTGTATGTTTTTATAGCCCGATTCCTTTGGGACTTAATTTTGTGTATATTTTCTATTTACTCTTTAAGTATAGTACCTTATGACTTAAGATCTGCTCACACTGGGGCGATGCGGCGCGTGGCGGTACGACGCTGAGCTGTGCTACTCCGCTTGCGGAACGCACACTCACGCGAAGTCGTCGGAGCGAATGCACCGTAATCGATACATTAGATTTCATTCCGACTTCATTCTTTGCTTTCTTCTATTTCCTTCTATTTGTTTTCGGGCCAAGACTGATGCCCCCACGATTGTCGATAACAGCCGGAAAATTACGGGAATACAAGATATCGGCGCGTCAATCGCCGCTTAAATTCTTTTGCGCGCATCCACGCGGCCTTGCCCTGCATCGGACCCGGACGCGCCGCGTCAGTGTGCAGGCTTTCATATAATTACATACAAACTTCTCTACGCGGTAAAAACAGCGAGGAGCCGCGCCGCACCGCACCGCCCCAGTGCGGCAGACCTTTAATCATATGTACAGCGATCCGCCAGCAAGTGTTTAAACGTTTAAACTTAATGACGCAAGAATAAAATGTGCAAATGTAATCCGGCTATAATTCGTTTTTTTTGCTCCCCAGGCGGTATTCAGTATTTTTCTGTGTAAGATTTTAATGCATCCATGGTCACACGGAACCCGAATGAATTATTTTTTGTTATTAAACTGCTCTGCCACCGAAGGTGAATAATTCTGCCACATGACGTCCATAGCAGGAGGACACGGCGAGGCGAATCCAAACAGCTCCTGGCTAAGTGCCCGTGGATTCTGGCTGTCCTATCTGTTGGGCATGCTCTCGGTGCACCTGCTCTTCTTATCAGTGCCCTTTGTCAGCATTCCGTGGGCCTGGACGGCCACCAATCTGCTCCACAATGCGGTGAGTGCTCAAATGCCCGAGGTCCGACAAGCAGTATATCCTAATTTTCTCTGTCCAGGCTCACCTGTACTTCCTGCACGTCATAAAGGGAGCTCCGTGGCTAAGCACAGAGAACGATCCCAGCCGGCGTTGGACGCACTGGGAACAGATCGACGACGGAGTGCAAATGACCACAACCCGCAAGTTTCTCACCGCCGTTCCTATTGTGCTGTAAGTGCCTTCCGTGTTAGGGCAAACGATGGTGGAAGTGCCTAGAAGTAGAGTCAAGTGCCAATTTACATTAAATTCCAATAGGTTCCGACACCGCGCTAAAATCATCCGAAAATACATAATATTTGTAAAGCGAACCTAGGTTCGAAATCAAAATGAATTTAAGTTCACACTTGATTCTGCAACATTTTAAATTGAAGTAGATTTGAATATCATTAATTAAATACTATTTATGTTTGTTTTTACCATATCTTGTTGTTTAAGTAATTATAGAGAGCCATGAAAGTACCAAACCAAAAACCTCTACTGAATCTAAATACATTTGTGTAATACTATTGTTTTTATAGATTCCTACTTACCTGCCTGTACACACGGAACAACACGGAACACTTTATAGCAAATTTTGTATCCCTGGTGGTCGTCACGCTTCCGAAGTTGCCACAGTTTCACGGTGTGCGATTGTTCAACATTAATAAGTACTAAAACTGTGTCATTACTGATTGGATTGGTTTAGTGAATGTACATAACTGTACTGCTGCCACAGTTCTTGTTACTCAATTTGTAAATCATGTAAATATTCCTAAATAAAAATAACAAACTAATTTAAAGTAGTGTATTAAAAATTTTACTTTTTACGCCCGCGATGTTTTTCCTTCTAAGCCAACAATCAATAAATTAAGTTTTAATTTAAATTTTCCGGATTTCACTTGTTCCTTATACTCATTTGTTGTATGGCCTATCACCTGCAAGTCGGAAATTCTTACTTTTCGCAATGAGTTTTCAATTATTTGCATCCTGCAAAAGACTCCTATATGAAAACACTTCGGAAATACCATAGACTTTTTACCTATCCAAGTATTGAATTTAAAATACATCTATTTTTATTTACTTTTTACTTCGTTTTAATTAGAGTATGTTATAAACGTTTCCTGTTGAATTACAGTTATTTTAAGTTAACCTAGTTTTGGTTTTGTTATTTTGTTTCTTACGTTCGTCGTCGCCTTCTCCGAACATCGGCCTATGTGCTCCGAATCCCTGGCCAATGATCTTTCACTTGTATAATGGTATATTTACCTTTCGAACTGTGTAAAACCCTTTGCGGGATTTTTGTTTGCACAAAACATTTCATCATGTCACCTTCGGGTGAAGGAACTGGATTTTTCTAGGGTATTTTGAAAGACCTATAAAAAATCCCAAAAAAGGATGTACTTTAAATGTGGATCAATGCCAACATCTTTGCTTAAGGTAGCACTTACCTCTCTTTATTAATTTTTTTTTTTCGAATATGTAACCTTTATTAATAAATCAAAATAGGTCGCAGCTCACAATTTCAACTGCCTGCCCCAGGTCTTCTTCTTTTCGTTTCTTTTGAAGGTGGTCTCTCTACGAGCCGCGGGCAGGCACGTTATAAGACACAGGAATCTTCGAAATTCTGATTTCCTTGTTGCACGACCGCTTTTTCGACACTCTTCTACGCTCTGCTAATGTCGACAGCGAGATACAGTTTACGGCAAAAAAAAAAACAAAAGTATTTTGCCGACTCGACCTGTCACTGCGAGCCTACTGCAGAACCGAAGGGGTATATTCATGGCAAGTATTACAAACGAGTCGATCTAGCCAAGGACGTCTGTCCGTCTCTACGCAGACTAGTCTTTCTGTTTTTAAGCTTTCGGGATAAAACCCTACCAAAAGTCGTATATCGCACGTTGCATACGGGCTGGATCGAGCTGGATACAACTATGTATATTGTTTTACTCACATGGGAATAAAGAAGAAACAATTTTTTAAAATTTAATATTTTATAATTATATTATTATAATTTTAATAATTTAAATTATACAAAAATGGATATTGTTTTTTTTAATATTAACTTCTACTTCTGGGAATAAAAATTAAAAACAATCAGACGACTATATCCCACAGTTTAGCTAAGCACAAGCTATTCAAGAGCAGCGTGCCGGGTGTAAAAAAAAATTAAGGAAATGTATTTATTTAGAAGATGTATAATACATTTTCATCACATAAGTTAATATCAGATCTTTTATTTGCTTTAGGTGCGATGTTGCAATGTGTTGCATCTAAAACGTGGGGAAATGTCAATGGGTACAAAACATTTCATGGGTATACACTTTTAGGCTTAGTGAAATCATTAAATCCGCTTTTCAGAAATAGGAAAAATGTTTAAAAAATACTGGAAAAAAAAAACTTTTGGTTAGTATTTCGACAAATCGCGTTAGGAAAGCGAAAAAAGTATTTTATTTATACGTATAGCACTAACTGCGTATAACTTTAGTACTTCTGAAGTTGCGGGTGTACAAAATGTAGCTATTTATAGCTGTTTTTCGCTAAGCTAGAGAGTTTTTCCAAAAGTGGAAAATCTTGTTTTGCGTATTAATTTATTTATTTAAGAAATTTATTTATTTAGTTTATATTTAAATAACATTTATATTTAGTTGGTCGTATAACACATTTTCGTCATAAGAGTTTATATTAGAACTTTTGATTGTTGAAGGTGCGATAGTCACTAGATTTTTACCTTGTTGTTGTTTTTGCTTGATATCAGGTATATGATTTGATTTTATGTATTTAAACAAATGATGTTAAAAAGGGGTACACATTTCAAAATACCTTTCTAATAACATGTAGCTTTAGTAGTTCATAAGTTACTTGTGTGTAAAATTAGCTATTTATAGCTGTTTTCTCGGCAAACTAGCTAGTTTTTTGATTTTTGGTTTTGGTTTGGATTTTGGTAAAATTGATGTATCTAATTATATTTTCAGGACAAACTTACAAACAAATACAATTTTCAATTTGAAAAAGGTGTCATTATTTTTAATGAGAATACAACTAGGTTGATAGAGGGGGGTAATTATCCCAACCGGCCGCAACAGATACCGCTGTCCAATTTTTCACTTTTACACATTTTCTCCCAAACTAATTGATTTTCTTGAAGTCTTGGTATGCAATTCTTTACGTTTTTGCAACGCCTTTCGATTGAAGTATCACCCGAAACAATTGGACGATTACTATAGATTTTCATTTCTTCGTGTGTATAAAGCAGTCGCTTAGCACACCCTTTTGGTGCGCTTCGTCACTTCGTAATCAAACCCAAAAGCAAAGGGAAGGAGAAGAAAATCTTGTTTTTGGAATTACTTTTAAGCGCAAATTTTCAGTAAGAATAGAAATAGGCCTGGGGGCATTTATACCCACCGACTCCAGCAGATACAATTTTTTAATCTTTTACTTTCACACTTTCCCCGCTTTTTTTCCCAAATAAATTTTCATTTATAAAGTCTTGGAATGCAATCTTGTTAGTTTTTGCGATTCCTTTCGATCGCTTGTTACAATCGGACTGCCATAGCTGATTTTCAATTCTGCGGCTATATATAATACTTGTCTTCCACACGCTCTGGTGCGCTTTGTCACTATGTGTACTGCCGTACAGTAATGCAACATTTTTACTAGCCTTCATTTTAAAGCTATCGGGCAGAAGCTGAAACTGGGAAAATAGTATGGAAAAATGTTATCTATTGTGCTTTTTAACATATAACCACCTACGCTTGAAAATAACTTTTTTATTATTCATTTTATCAAAATATATATCATATATCAAATAATATATCACATGGCTGCCATAGGAACAGTCGGAAAATTGGTGGAAAAATAATATAACAAAATTATATCGTTGGTGTTTTTTATATTGAAGGTACCTTGGTCTCACCTAAAATAAATTGTCTTCGTTGCTAAATTAATTTAAAGCCAACTATAATCAATCCAAAAGTAAATAAATGAACTCCAAACTAAACACACTTGATTAATCACGGACACTTGTATTATTTTCGTTTTTATTAGCGCTTACAACATGGAGAGCAACGTATATAGCAAATCTATATTGATAAGTAATATAAAAAAAGCCATAGAAACTTTTTTAAATGGGAGTGATTTCATTATGAAAATTAATAAGTCATACAATATTAATATCGAAATTAGTAAGCACGATTTAAATATAGACATATCAGAAACTAATCCTTTTCAATATACGAAAAAAATTCCTGCGTATCAAGAGGAGATAAAAAGCCTAAAAAAAAAAGTGGCTAGTCTAGAGAAAGAAATATCAATATTGAAATGTTGTGCTTTGAAGAAAGATAAGGAACAGCAAAAAAATATTGCTCAGCTGGAATACAAAGAGAGTACAGAAATCCCCATGCGCAAAGAAGTCAGTGGTGTCGGTGAAAGGCCTGGAATTGGCTGGACAGTCATTCAGTGTCGAAAAAACGGTCAACTTGATTTTATTACGGAAAGCTACTTATACAATGTCGGATTTGGAGACTCTATTAACGCGTATTGGATCGGTTGCGAGAAACTGCATAACATTACGAAAAATCGAAGACATGAACTTTACATCGCATTCGAAGACTATGCTGGGGATGAAACCTATGCTCGGTATGATAACTTTTCAATCGGCAGTTCAGCGGAAAAGTACAGTCTGAAGTCCCTGGGAAAGTACTCCGGAAACGCAGGCGATGCTCTGCGGGACCATGAAAACCAGATCTTCGAGTTCTATAACAACTGGAAAGGCGTTTATAAATCGTTTTCATGGTGGACTGCTCCATGCTTTAAGTGGTGAGAAAGTTATTTTTCAAATCTGAGTGTGTTATGAAAATTGTTTTACCTGCAGTAATTTGAATGGAAATTACAACAAAGCCAATGCAAAGTACGGACCGGAAGGATTTTGGTGGGGTGGGTTACCATCTCTTAAGTCTTGTACAATGAGCATTAGACCAATAAGCCAATAAATTGCATGTTAAATAAATGACTCAATCACTTACAGGAATAATCTTCATTCGAACAATTCGTTTGTAAGGATTAAGTAGCGCAATTGAACATGCTGAATTTTTTAAGAAAAAAGAAAAAAATACAATTTGAGTATAGCCTATATTCTTGTCATTACATTAAGTAAGCTACGCCCAGAAAAAAGACCTTGATTTTAATTTACTCCCTTTAATTTATGAAATAATGGATTAAAAAATTGCTGGACAAAGCAACAAATGAGAAAGGAAGCTATCTTCGGCAAGATATGGTTTCTATACCCTTCAGGTCGGATTGTTCCATGGTAGCTATATGTATATAACATTCCCAAGAATATATCTTAATATATTAAAATAAAACGAAAGTTTGAATTTTAAGAAATTTTTATACCCGTTTCTCGTAGAGTAAAATAGTATACTAGATTCGTCAGAAAGTATGAAAGTAAGAAGTATGTAATAGGCGTTTCCGACCCGACCCGACCGCCGAGTTGATTTAGCCATGTCCGTCTGTCCGTATGAACGCTGAGATTTTTGAAACTATAAAAGCTAGAACAACCAAACTTGGCATGCAGATTTCAGGGCTTCCTGCTGCTCTTAAAATTTGTCACGCCCACTCTATCGCAAGAAACGGTTTAAACGCTTAAATCTTTCTGCCGCCCACATAGCATCTACTGAAATAGCCGGTAGGTGGCGCCGTAAAATATAGCTTTGCTGCTCCATTTCCTATTTGCTCCCTTTAGCTGAGTAACGGGTATCTGATAGTCGAGGCTATAGCGTTCTTCTCTGTTTTTATTTTTTTTTTGTCGCTCGTCTGGGAGCTTTAGGATGTCTATATACATATATATACGAGTATATACATATACTTCCTGCACTAGAAATATTAATGTTGAGAAGGTTTTATTCCGTTATGGATAGATCGACTCGTCCTGATGGTCAAGAATATATACAGAGTTCGGGGTCGGAAACGTCTTCTTCACTGCGCTGCAAACTTCTGCCTGAACTTATTGTACCCTCTGCAAGGGTATAGATATATTAGGAGTTCATATGGACTTAGCCCACTTTTACACATTGTTCCTGAAATTAATGACAAAATTAAAGACAATGGACTAAAACCAAGTACATTTTTTCGCACACAACATCCAACAATACTGTGGGTAGTGGGTATTCGCGGTCGGGACACGCTTTTGTTTATTTAGGTGCTTTCCAGCCAGTCGCGCCCCTGCGGTAGTATATATTCTACTTAAGTGGCGATTACACTGCTGCTCTATCTCGCCCCTCTGATAGTGCTGACGCTGGCTGTTGTGGGCGGTAAAAGGGCCGGGGATAGAGAATCGACTTCTGACAAGCTGATTGCCCGGTTTGACTTTGAGGGAGAAGCTCGCGACCCAAACGACTTTGGCTAGCTATAATCAGTAGTAAACTTGTAGTAAACAGAGGTGTGCCGGACCGGTGCCTCACTGACACCCAGGCAGTTGCTGTCAACCGTTTGAGGGGGAAGGAACGAGACCGAGACGCCCGAAATGTCGATTACCCTTGAGGAGGAGATCTTCGGCCTGGCCGTGAATCCGTTCACCAAATCCCCGGAAATGGTGCGCCGGTTCACGCTGAAGAACTCCAAAGGAATGACCGTTTCGGTGATCCAACTGGGGGCAATCATCCAGAGCGTCTGCATGCCGGACGCGTACAAGAAGGTGGATGATGTGTGCCTCGGGTTCGACGACATCGCCAGCTACGTGGCCCACAAGGGAGCATACATTGGCGGTACCCTCGGACGAGTGGCAAACCGGGTGGCGAACGGCGAATACACAATGAACGACACAAAAGTCACGGTGACGAAAAACATTCAGGTAAACATTTTCGTTAGGCTGTTATTTGTGGTGGAAGAACCTATTTCAAAATATTCCCTCCATCAAATTCGCGATCTTTTGAAATACTGTGTTTTCCCGGCCCAGGGCACTTTGTTCTCCGGCACAACTAATGAAAAACTTCACATTTTCAGGACAAGTTCCAGCTACACGGTGGATTTGTGGGATTCGACAGCGTCATCTGGGAGGTTGTGCAGAAGTCTTCCGAGGGCGTGGTCTTTCGACACGTATCGCCGCATGGTCACGAGGGCTATCCGGGCAAGCTTACCTGTCTGATCACTTACCAGTTGGACAACGAAAACCGGTTGTGGGTCAGGTACGAGGCCACCACAGATCGCCCGACTATGGTCAATCTCTCGAGCCATGCCTACTTTAACCTGGCTGGCCACGGATCCGGAGCTAAGGGTCTGGCGGAGCACACGGTGGAGATTGCTGCCGATCACATCGTGGACACGGACGAATTGCAGATCCCCACTGGGAAGTTAATCGACGTCAAGGACACCGTCTTCGACCTCAGGCTGCCCGTGCTGATGCGCGACCGGTTGATGCAGTTCGAGGACCGTTTGATCAAGGGCTACGACAACTGCTTCGTGGTCAACGGAGGACAACTGCGGAACAGCGTCGCCAAGGTGGCCAAGATTGTGCATCCGCAATCTTGCAGGGTGCTGGAGGTCTGGACCAACCAGCCCGGCATGCAGTTCTACACCGCGAATAATTTAACCTCGATAGTGGGCAAGAATTGCACCCAGTATGTGAAGCACGGCTCGTTTTGCGTGGAGACGGAGAAGTTCCCCGACGCCATGAACCACCCTGAGTTCCCGTCGATCAGTCTAGAGCCGAACGAAAAGTACCGGCACGAGGTCCTCTACTGGTTCAAGGTGGAGGAGTCCTGGAAGTGCTGCTGTAACAACGACCCCTGAGCGTTGACCTGATCTCACCTAAATAAAGCTGGATTATTACACTGGTTCCCAACCCCAATCGCTAAAGATTTTGTATTTTCATACCCGTAATGCGTAGAGTAAAAGGTTCTCGATTCTATAAATTAAACGTACTCCTGATCAGGATCACTAGATGAACCATTCTAGCATGTCCATGTGAACTGTGTTTGGACTTTTGAAATCTATAAGTGGCTTTTAAATCTATTAGTGCTAGAAAGTTTGGATTTCAGATCTAGGTTCGTTACCTCTACGAACCGACCAAAAGTATGGCTCCAGTTTTATGTTAAAATCAAAATTTTAACTGAGCCTAAAATACCGCCCACAAATGCTGATATTTCGAACGTTTAAAACCCAGAAGGTTTGGGACAATCATGTAGATACTACCGATTTCTGCGCATTGCAGAATAGCCCTTCTCCAATATTACGGAGTGCTGGAGGTCCGAACCAATTAGCCGAGTCCGTCTTGCCGAGATAGAAAAGATCCCTACGAAAAAGTCTGGCAAAGAGCTTAGGTAGGCCTAGTAAGAAGCTTGGTAGGATGGTTTGAAAATAACCAAGCCTAAATCCTTGTAATAAGGCAACCTAAAAGCTTAGAATGCTAAGGCCTAGCACAAAGCATAGAAAAATCCATTAAGGAGCTTAGGAAGAGGCCTTGCCAAGTGCGCATAAAAAGAAGTGACAGAATATTAAGCCTAGCAAAGAGGAATGCCCCATAACAGCCCAGAAAAAAGTTGTAGATAGAGCGTAGCAAAACCCACGTCAAAACAAGGCAGAGGCAGACTGCGCAGGTTGGGCTCTCCAACAACTCAGTAGTCTTGCATGTGACAGAAGAGCGTGTGTGCTTTTTGAAACTCCCAGATACATAAGTCGCCACAGCAACGCAGTCTAAATTCAAGTAATTTTCTTCTAGGCATTTGGCGAAATATCACCGGTTCCAGCAGCCCTCTAGGTACGTCGGGATGGTGCGAGTGATCGAGGACATGTTCGGCATCGCCGTCAACCCGATGACCCAGAAGACGGACCGGGTGCGGCGCTTCACGCTGAGCACCGAGCGCGGGATGTCGGTGTCCATCCTGACGATGGGCGCCATCATACAGTCGCTGAAGGTGCCGGACTTCAATGGCAAGCTGGAGGACGTTTGCCTGGGCTACGACGACGTGGCGGGTTACTACCGGAATCAGCCCAGCTACTTCGGGGCCACAATCGGCCGCGTGGCCAACCGGATAGCCCACGGGCGGTTCAAGCTCTGCGGCAAGGAGGTGAGTGTGAGCCGGAATGTGCGGGACCGGAACCACCTGCACGGCGGATTCGTGGGCTTCGACAGCGTCATCTGGGACGTGGTGGGCGTGCACAAGGACGGGGTCACCTTGCAGCACATCTCGCCGGACGGCCACGAGGGCTACCCAGGCGAGCTGACCACCAACATTAACTTTTCGCTGAATGAGACGGGCTGCTTTGGGATGCGGATCGAGGCGCGGACGAAAGCCACCACGGCGGTGAACATCTCGAACCACAGCTACTTCAACCTGGCCGGCCATGGGGCTGGCAAGGATGCGCTCTACCAGCACATGCTGATGATCAAGGCCCAGAAGATCGTGGACGTGGACCAGGAGCTCCTGCCCACCGGCAAGCTAATGCGCGTGCGCACCACTCCGTACGACTTCTCTAGCCTGGTCAGTCTGGGCAAGCGGCTCAACCAGGTGAGCACCTGCCCGCTGGGCGGCTTCGACAACAACTTCTGCGTGGACGTCCCGCCCAACCGGGTGCAGTTGGTCGCCAGGGTGGTGCATCCGTGCAGCGGTCGGTTCATGGAGGTGCACACCAACCAGCCGGGTCTGCAGTTCACCACGGCCAACAATCTGCCTGACGAGGACTGCGGGGACATTCCGAACGTGGGCAAGGACGGGGCCCACTACGTCCGCCAAGGGGCCTTCACCATGCAGACGCAGAAGTATCCGGACGCCATGAACCACTGCGACTTCCCCCCTATCGTGCTAAATCCCGGCCAGCTGTACGACCACCAGGTTGTCTATCGCTTTGGCGCCTGTCCCAAGCGCGTTTAGGAGCGAGTGGGGCACAGGACCAGCACGCCCGCTACATTTTGCCGCTCTTAATTCAATTGGAAGTGTCGGCCATAGCACGTACACATTTGGCAAGCTGTAGAACTAGAAATTACAAATCACTTATTATTTATAAAAACCAGTTACATCTACTCAAATCTCTGTAATAGACGCACTCTAATACACGATTACTAATTAATTAACCAAGTATTGCCTACCTTGGCGTGAATTGGGGGCGTTAAATTGGGCCTGGCGCCCTGCTGAAACAAACTCGCGCTGCGCAGGAAGCCCAGGAATCTGCGTGTCACGTTCCACTTCTCTAGCTTTTATAGTTTCCGAGATATCGGCGTTCATACGGACGGACGGAAAGACGGACGAACGGACATGGCTAGATCGACTCGGCTAGCGTCCTGATCAAGAATATATATATCGGAAGGCTTCCTTCTGCCTGTTACATCCTCTTCGACGCATATGGTATACCACATTACTCTACGAGTAATATAATTAGAAATTATTGGAACTCATTAAAAAGTATTAATTTTAATGAAAATAACTTGAAGTGCGTATATGTTATTTATTCAAAAACAAGAAGTTTGAAATTCAATTAATAGGGGACCATGGCTGACCGCCAAGTTCTTTTTGCATGCAAACAATTTATTAAATAGCGGTCCAGCGAGGAGATTTACCCGATTTTATCTTTGTTGATTCCAATATTAAATGAATATGTTTTAAACTCAACTACATTTTGTTGAAGTCCAGATGGGCACCACTGGCATAACAGTGTGGTTTGGGTCGCCGCTAAACGTGTATCAAAGTTCTTCCCCACGTAGGTGGAAATTCTGGTTTATTAGGGGGCTGCTTCGACGGCATATTTTAACGGCAGGCATACTTGGTCCCTCTAGAAAGGCAAATAAAATAAATATCTCAAAAGTTTACTGCTAAAGTAAGGTTTTCGTGCCACGTCCAGAAGAAAGTGACCAAAGCCGCCAAGCTGTTCAACCTACCGCAAGTCTACAAGCACACGACCGACTCCAGAAGTCACAGCAGCAGCAGCAGCAGAATGCCAGTGGGTCCCAACTCCCCGAGAGTACTCCAAAATCGATCGGGATATTTAAACCTTCCGTTTGCACCGCCTTGACTTTCCCGCTTTTCGCAGGTGCACGAATTCAAGGTGGAAATGACCTGTGGCGGATGTGCCAGCGCCGTGGAACGTGTCTTGGGCAAACTGGGCGGTACGTAGAATTAGTGACAGGTATTAGGTTAATTGATGCCCTCTTATCGGCATACACATACAGCACCACGTTCGTATGTGGGTGAGCTTACTTAAACCATTGTTTCCCGACATGCACTAAAGTGACTCAGAAGCTTTAACTTAAATATTAAATCCATTGATACATTGGGAATTGATAATGCTTGATTGTTAGTCTTTTAAAGCAGTGGCACTTGAAAACCCACTATATTTTTATTGTTATTGGTGTACGCGGAGGTGTCAAGAAGGCAATTTTGCCGGAACTCGGGAAAACTTACGCCCATTTCTTCCGAATTTCGCCCGAAGTGATTTCCATGACACCATCGACGGTGTGAGTTAAGGCTGTGGCCACGCTAAGTCAAAGAGAATTAAGTTTAGTGGATTAAGTAGCTGGTAGCTTGTGCTCATACCCTATCCACGAAGCTGACAAATGACAATTGCGCTATTTTCATGTTACAAAATTGAGAAATTAATTCTTTTTATCTACAAACCTTAAAATAAGATTCATACCAAACCATTCCGCTTAATTTCCTTAAATTCAAACATTGCAACCTAAAGGGATATATGTACCTAGTACGCAGCCTTAGGATAGCTTCCTTCTGACCCTTCGAGCTTGTATTAATTCTATTGTAAGTCTATATAACCATTAAAATCAATTACTAATGTGAAGAGAAAGTTTAGAAAAGATTCGTTAACTTTTTATTCATTGGGAATATCGATTGTAGGTGAATCCTCTGATTATTATAAATTACAAAATGATAAGAAGTTTAGTTTCTGAGTTCTTTTTAGAAGTGCCCTCCATCGCTTATCATTTGCGGTTGCCATTCTTTTGGCGGTTAATAACTAAAGCATGTATTTTGCCATTCCGCAGATAAGGTCGAGAAAGTCAACATTAACTTGGAGGATCGGACGGTGAGCGTGACTTCGAACCTGTCGTCCGACGAGCTATTGGAACAGCTGCGCAAGACCGGAAAGAGTACCACTTACGTCGGAGTGAAGAAATGAGACGAGTTTCTCAGCAAGTTTCAGAAGTACGGCAAACTGAAACTTGAAGTCTAGGGTCTGGCCCTAGAGGATTGAGGGATCTTTCACGTTGCCGCTCCGGAACCATTCGGGTTGGGTCGCTGTTCAGTGATATTCATGAGATACATACAAATTTTACTCTTAACCAAAATCAAATATAGGATTGATCTACAAATTTTACACTAGTATTTGCTCTTGCCCAAATTGTATGTAGCTCGTAGTTAACCAATCGAAGTGTTATTATATTACGCATTACTTATGCCTAGAAGAAGAATTTCAAATTCAACTTTACTAATCATATCTTAAAAGCCAACGTTTTGCCTAATAAGTAGGTGCCGTATTTAGGGGTACTCAAGTAAATCCAATGTAGTTGCCAATAAACGATATACGCCAATTGCCCTCTTATGACTAATCATAATATTACAAATTTTACCATTTTAAAATATCAAATATATACAAGTACGTTTTAATCTAAACAAATATCAATGTGTTGTTCCTTTTTATGCAACCTTTCAATTTCATTTTTCAAAACTTTAAATTGAGAAATGTGCGCTTTTAAAAGAATATCGCGGAGAACTAAGAAATCAACGAAGTTAGACACTTTCCCGCTAGGTTCAGGGCTTTGTACACCCCAAATGTGTTTCACATTCCGATACATAGAACGAAAATTGTCTCATTGTCGGTCCTAATCTCCAAATCAGATGCGGGCACTTAGCATCAGCTTGTGGTGTTCGGTGTCCCAGCGAATCTCAGCGACAAATAGCCGGTTTATGCCCTATAACGATCGAAGAGGCAGCATGAACACGTCATAAATCTTTGCTTTCGGAAACCCACACTTATCAAATTGAATGTTTTTTATTTTTGGCTTTCCATGTTCTGTTTCAGTCGTTTTCTGTCATTTTTTGTGGGGCATGTTCGAGGCGTAACGAAATTATCAATCAAATGCCACCTCGGCATGCAAAGAATGCAGCGCACACAAAGAACCCAGGCGACTGCACTAATTGAGCTCAGTGGTGGACGTTTGGAGCGTATGTCGTCTTGGCCTACCTGAGGCTGCGGCTCTTGTGCGTTTCGAGTTGCGAGTCTCCTGTTGATTTATGCCCTAACAACAGAGCGCCCAGCGCGGGACGCTCCGCCTGTCACAACACCAGTCACATCCCATCCAGAGACACGTCCCTGCCTCTGACCGATTATGGTCCCTCAAGTGTGGCCCGCTGATCAGTTCCAGATAGAATCTCAAAAGGTACTTACCTTACGCAGCCTCAGTTAGGACCGCTTATCTGCCCGAATACCGTTGAAACGGCTATGGTAGGACACCAGTTAGAACGCCCATTGTTTTCGATAGATGGGAATCTGTAATTAGATAATATTTGGAATTTCTGACCTGCGGAAGTGGGAAAACAGTATTGCACTTCGGAGGAGATAGTGTTTTGGCCAAAGTGTAATGTCATAGAAGGGTGCCCACTGCTTGCCTTTTCAGGTGATGTTTGCCGGCGTCCGTTGTTACTGGACACAAATTTCATAAACGCAGATCTTCGATATAGCTATTTATGTACCTGCTAACGCAGCCGATCAGGATAATGTCAGAATGTGGCAACGCCCCTCCCATCACGCCTCTTGCCGGACCAGTCTTCCCGTGTTTTGTTTTCATTCCTTGGCGATTTTTGTTGATGTTTTTCTTTGCACACTCTGGGCATTGTAGACATTCCGAAAATCGCTGGCGAAATTCTTTGGCGCATGCTTGGCAGCAAAGTTGCCAGTTGCAACCAGTTGGCCGCTCGTTTTTCGCCTGGTCAAGTGGCTGGTGCGTTGGGGCATTGGCAGGACAGCATCCGACGGCCGACTGGTTTGCCATTTGGCGGCGTTCTTGTTCTGCCGATTGTCATGGGAGATGTGAGGCGGACCGACCAGAACAATGGCACACTAAACCGAACTTAGGGCCAGGTTCGGGCCATAAATTCCGAGGCAAACTGTGACGTTTGTGCGGCAAGCAGCCCTCGGAGATACACTCACACAAGGTCGTTCCACTGGCAGTCGCGGTGATTAGTGCGGCTGGGCTTCTTGCTCGGCTCCTGGTTGGTCATTGAACCATTAGCGACTCCTACGCTCCTTGGCCATTTGGGGAAGCACAGTAGCCAACTTCGAGCAGGGCGACTTGCCGGGGAAGCGGAAGGCGGGAGAGGAGGGCCAGAGCCAAACCTGTCGACGCCACGGAAATTCCTGCGCCCGAGCTCCTCAGTGGCGAATCGGGCCCGCGTGTGCCAAGCCCACGAGCCTCGTTTCGGCCGTACGCAGAGTAGGGCCCAGAAAAAGTACAAAATCGCCGAGCGTAAATAGCTCATAGATAATAATGGCCGGGCATTTGCAGTCCATGCGCGCAAAACAAAAGACTTAGGACACGAACTGGCCGAAGGAGTCGGCAGCCGTCATGTAACCAGGCCCAAAAAAACCAAAACAAGATCAACTGGTTTGAGATACTCACTCAAAGTGAGATACTCACTCTCCCGAGGCACCGCGAGCCCATGCGGAGAGAGACGATCTCGCAGACCTGTTGAGCCCGAGTCCAAGACCTGGTCTATTGCGCGTGCCTTCGGTGGATCGGCGGATCGCTGGCTCACTGGATCGCTCGATCGTTGCTCTGTGAAACACTTTTCCCCACTGAAGTCTCAGTTGTGTTTTTGACTCTTCGCCGTGCAGAACGATTCTCCAGCGATCGGTCGGTTGGCCCGCTTCGCAGGCTGCTACTTTGTCTCGGTATGCGAGTCAGTCTCCTCATCTCCCTCGCTCCGATTCGCTGATTCTCTGATTCTCCGATTCTCCGATTGAGCGTGGCCGTGTAATATGCGCGAAAAGTTGTTTTCGGTATATAGGCAGCGTTCGCATACATCCGCAAGTCAATTTTCCTGTTAGCCGAAAACCTGCCAAAATAAAAAGAAAAGAATTCGAGGAAAATATAAATAACTGCAGCCGAGTGTGAGTGTGTGCCTGTTGTTGTGCCAGTGCCGTGCGAGTGTGCGAGTGTGCGGAAAAGCCATGCAAATGTTGATTCTGCTGCCATTGCTGCTCGCCCCTCAGCAGTAGGTGAAAGTAAAGCAATTTGTTTAATTAATTGCACGCAAGCGCTGCCAAAGTGGGCCCAGATAGGCAGAGCCAAGCGATCACTGTGCCAAGTTTGAGTTAGCAAACCAATCTAACTGAGTAATCGCTGGCGACGGCCTGCAGTTAAGTCGAGCCTAGCCCCCGCCTATACTTTGCCTGCTTTTGAAAACTGTTCGAGATTGGATTACTCACTGCATTCGTTGGAAAGGAAGCCCAATAATTTGGAATATTGAAAAGGTGAGCTGTCGCTTGAAGAGGTGCAGGGAGATAAAGGCCTATGAGCTAGATACTCCCATATTTGAGACATCGGAGACCCATAATTCACAAAGGGCGCATAATTGTTTGTTTTTCGGTTGGCTCTGCGAAATGAAGTCAAGTAGCTCACCACACCTAAAACGGAAACCTAATGAGTTCATTCTTGCGCCAAGCTGTTCATAAAATATTGAATAAATTCGCTAATGAAGAGCTACCTATAGCAACTATGGACTAGACTATGCAAATGTGACCGTCTTACAGCGGGTCGGGTGGAAATGATGTTAGAGAAGATCTTTTTGGCTCGTATTTCTGTGTCGCAGCCCAATTTCAATTCGGATTGGGCTCTCCGAATTGGTTTTTTGTAAAGAGCTCTGTCAAAACATTTGGCAAAAAGCTGAAAATATGTGTGTCTTACAGGCACATTTGCTAGTTTTTCCTTGTTCTGGTTTAGAGTGGACAACAAACAAGCTCGTAAATAGTCAGGCACACAAGCACGAACAGCACACATATGCATATTTATATGTTGGTACAAGTTCTATTTTTATTGACTTTAACTTTGGCGTTTGACACCTTTGCGGCTTTGTTTACGATCTGAATGGAATCACAAAAATGAAGAGAAGGAGGGGAAGCTAGAAAACCCTGTGCTAAGCGGTATAAAATGTGTTTAACCATCTCCGATCAACAACAGGGAATGAAAGTACTTCTTGTGTTGCCTAATGGACAAAGGGAGTTTCGTACTCATAACAACAAACTAAGAACTTCAATATTTTTTATAAAATCATAACGCTTTTGACTAACAAACTCTTTAAATATGATGCCTTCTGTTCTATAGTATCTATTCTAGTATTCTCAAAGAGATTATTGGTTACTCAGCGGAACAATCTGCGGGATTGCAATACTTTTTGGAAGACACTTCTGAGCACCGTTCATTGATATTTATTTATCTGCTTTTCGATAATTTAGTGGCTACATAAAAAATATAACTCCCCATTACAAAAAAGGACATGGGTGTAGGTGGGGAAGGATGTGTGGATTTTTTAATGCCCAAAGTTGGCATTTTAGGCGATACATAGACTTGCACTTCTAAACTAAGCTCTTCTTGCTGAAATGGCCATAAAGGCTGGTAAAAATATATCAACTGAAGTAGTTCTCGGTTGATAGAAAACACCCAACTGCGTAGGGTATAACGCTTTGTGGCTTAAATCAGGGAACAAACTCAAGAAGTGGGCTTAGACCTTAAACCTGCGACCAGGCACAGCTGGCTCCGAGGTTTGTGGAGAGCAGGGGCTAGGCGGGGTTCAGGGGCCTACAAAAGCCGCTCGTGCCGACACACCTGACAGGCGAGTCAAAAGCAATCGACGGACCGCATTCTGTGGCCTGACATTATTGATACATTATGGGGCTGTTTTATAGGGCCTCCATCAGAGGGAAGGGCTGCGCCGGGGGAGGGTGAGGCGGAGGCGGAGTCGGAGGAACAGATCACAGAGCCGCATTTCTTAGATAGAGAGAGCGACCTCTGGCCAAAGAGTGAGCCTGCTTTAATTACCAAACGCTTGTTGCAAGAGTGAGTGGATTTTGGACTACTTGGGGCTGTCACTGTCACTTGGTGAAGGGAATGGGCGGGAGCCGGGCGGGGGTCAGGGCGTGGCCCTTGTGTCCCGGTAGGCCAATTATCCATTAAGCCCTGAGCTCCGGGCTCTCTGGTTGCATAAGCCCGCCGAGAGTATTTTATTTCACTGTCAGTTAAGATGAAAAATTGTTTTTATTATTTTCCTCCGCTTGTTGGTATTTGCCCCTTGCTGACATCACGTGACAACAACAACCACGTCGGCGAACGCTGGTTCGGTGGCATTTTTTCGCTTCGGACAAATAATTTAAATGTCAATGGGCGAGGGGCCGCTCGAGTCCGCCGAACAACCAGCTCCCTGGCCCGATCCAGGCCCGACTTCGAGAGAAGTCGAGACCCCAGACTGGAGACCCGAGACCCGAGCCACAAGCCACGAGCCCAATACCCAATATCAACCAGGTGACCCAATTCCAAGCAGGCACTGCAGCAGCCGCGCCAGAAATCACTTTCTCTCCGGCCATCAAGTTCTGGCCGGGCCCCAACTTCGACCTCGTCTCGTTCGCAATTAAGAGAAAATTTAATTTTGAATTTATTAAGGTAAATAAGCCGGAGCTGGGAGCCGAAAGTGGCGTGCGTGTCTTGCTTTGACATGAATCAAAATTTTCCACATGCAATCGAATCCAGAACGCAGAGCAGCAGAGGAGATAATTACGGCACTCGACAGTTCTTCAGATGCCACAACAAGATCTCCGGGTTGGCCTTGGGTACTGCCAAAAGAAATTCGAAAATCAAATTAAGATCAACGGGTTCCGGGTCCCGCCCTCGGGCAACGAGTGCATCTGGTTCGAACCAGGCGATTTGGGATGTCCTTTAGTGGGTTGTCTGCAGTCAGACGTGTTTAATTGATTGATGTTCGTACGCTGCATTCAGCAATCGGCTGCAAGGACTGCTTACTTGGGAAATTGGTTTGCCACAAGTTTCCGAATTTCTGGTTTAGGGAAGTTATCGCGCATTTGTGCAAGAGTTAAAAAGAGCTTACGATCGAAAACAAGAAGTAAAAGAAATGGAATTTGAGCGGAAATTGTATTATAGAACCCTTCACTAATTGATTGAAATCGATATGGCTTTATATTCCAGCATTTTGTTGGAGATAGCTTGGAAATTTCCATAAAAGTATCTAAGCTCACACATTCCCAGGGAGGTTGACGCCAAAGGCCGTCGGGCCCTCGAAGTGTGTTCAGTGTTTGCCTTCTACTCGACAGATGGAAACAGAAGAAATTCGTATGGCAGGCCAAGTATCGGTTACAAAACGTTTCAATTTTTGCTGCCTCACGGGACCCCACCGCAGAGGCAGAGAATGGAATCGAATCATTTGGGGATCGGTTATAACTGAGTATTTGTTTGGTGTGGGCCATTTTAACACGCGCTTGTGCCCCCATTCGTGGGGAGAGCTGCGGAGTAACGAACGGAGACGGTGCCTCATAGGCTGCCTTTTATTCGCCACATAGGCCAGCGGAGAATGCCAACGAAATCGGTGATAAATTCAGCGATGAAATTGTTTAGATAACAAACGCAGCCACACATTAGTTTCCCCTGGAATTCTGGTTTGGTCTTTGGGCTTTTGTTGCCGAGTTGCCATCGCAACTACCTATAAATGGCTAATGACAATGGATTAGCATAAGCTGCGCAATTAATCTTTGTAGTAAGTGGAACCGAAGCAAACCAAATCGAACCCAGGCCCAGAGGCAATTCGAAGAGCTAATACTTCAGGCGCGATCGGCAGATGGGGAAGAACTACGGGCATTGGAAACTTCAGCGCAGATCTATTGTGTGATTAATGAATGGAGCGAACCGAAACGATGGGCACGACAACTCGGTAGGATCCCCGGACCTGGCTTTATTATGCAAATTATCTGTAAGGGCGTAGAAGGCCGCATCTATTAGTGTCAGCTCTGCGGTCACAATCGAAAAAACGCCACCTGACCGGCCCGGGGTCCGGAATCAGAATTAGAATCACACTTCACACTGGGACTTGGACTCCACGTTGCAACGCGTCCCACAGATCGCTGCATATTTATGTCCCGGGGCAGACTTCAAACAGTTAGTCGTATGCGCGGCATATTAATTATGAAATTTCTTGTGTGTCTTTTTATGCAGCCGTGCGTGCGAGGGCTTTTATCTTTCGGATTGGCCTTTCACTTTGGAATGCGGTAGCTGGCGGAGAAAGAGTTAAAATTACTCCAGAGACAGCGCGAAATATGCCGCGAAGGTTAAGACTCGATTAGCGAAGAAATGCGCCACAACTTGGTATAAGAAGAATGTTCCTATCCACATAACGTTTGAAAATTAATGAGGCACAGATCCGACAAAATAGTTTTCTATCTGCTTTGAGTAATTTGATAAGCCATGTATAATAACTAACTCAGTATGTTTAGTTTCTAGTTTCCGTTTTAAGTTATTGGATGAGACTAGTCGTTAATTGATCTTTGAGTACCATTTGAGTACCATTGATAAGTAACTAAAATATATGCGAAATGACTTGCACAACTGGGAAGGAGTGGGTCCAGGGCTCACAGGAAACATAACCAAGCAATCAAATTGTAGAAACTATGGAGAGCATCTCAAAACGGCTTGATCCCTGTCCTGCTTCCTCGAACTCATAAAAAGTCACGTTGATATCGGAAATGCTGGCTCCAGCCCAGTGAGTTACAGATCTCGATCGGGTACATGACAGTTTGTTAGAGCCATAAACTCGGTTATGTGATATCAATTGGCAACGAGTTCTCGAGATCAGAGCGCTTTCTCGCCGGAGACAGCCCCGTAGCCATAAATCTACCGGCCAGCAGCCGATGGGCTGAGACCAGAAGAATGGAATCGACTAATGCCACTTAAAACGCGGCAGTTTAGCTGCCATTTATATGGGTATCAATCGACGTTCTTCTCGATGCTCGATTATTGGGTGTCAAGCCAGGGCTCTGGTAATTAATGCGCCGCCTGAAACGAAGACATAAAACAAAACTTAGAAAGCAGAAAACGGTTAAAAAGAAATCTTGGACGAGGGCAGGCGGGCGCTACGAGATGACCCCATTCAGCTGGATGCTGATAAGAGGTCGCATAGCAAATAACCTGAGCACAGACAGGCGTATCCAAAAGATTTTGGCTAAGGGAAGCCTGAATAGCCTCCCGCAGAGACCGAAAACAGATCTGTAGACACCGCACCAATGATTTTGATTGTTTTGCCAATATAACAAGGCCAAATCGATCGGTTGGAGTGCCTAAGCCCAAGCTCAACCTCATTTATCACGCTCAGATATATGGGGGAGGCTTATATAATATGTGAGATGCTCGGACGTGATTCATGCGAGAGCTCTTTCAGTGCCAATAACTTGTTTTCACTTAATGGCAGTGGTGCTTTATGGGCTGTCTTACAAGATTCATTAGTTTCTGCGGCCAAAAAGCACCAACACTTTTCCTGCTGGAAATCAAAGAACATTTCCCGTGGCAAGTCAAGCTAGCCAACAAAGACATCTAGTTTGTTGCTGCCGCCATATATGAATCATAGCCCCAAATTACTGGGAACCTGCTGGAATACCTGTACTATTATGTGGCCTCCTCACCACCATCACCGGCATCTCACTCTCCCGTTTCCCTTCCCATTACGACTCTTGGTCACTTCCGATAAGATCGCTTTCAGCATTCGATAGAAAAGCTAAATAGCATACACCGAAGTTCGGGGGAAACTGCTTTTACCGGGAACGGGACGTTGAGAGAGCTGCCGCGCAGGGAAGATGTTTTCCTTTTTTTATGGCCAGCAGAAATGTCTGACATTATGCCGGCAAAAACCATTTCCAGCGAAATGAAATCGAACGGCATTGATTGCATGCCAATGTGGCTCCAAAGTTCTTGATCGACACCTGCGCCAGACGACGACGTTCAATCAGACGCAGACGGGGCTCCAGTCCGACGACGACTGAAACTCAGATCGGCTCCAGATTCTGGCCAGGCCAGACCGGTGACCATTTATAGAGCAACTGGCCACTAGCAACCGATCAACAGACGATCATCTTGCCATCCCAATGACGCAAAACACGCAATGGCCGGCTATCCTCCTCCGAGCTTTCTCTGCAGCGAGGGGCAGCGTTAATTATTATGAGCAGAGGAAGTGACGACGACGTCGGCAGCGACTAATTGCACTGGGGCTTCTGATCTGGAGGGGCACCTAGCCGGCCGGTCGGCTAGACGACGCTCTGTCCACTGGGATACCCCTGCCTCGCATTTGGCCAGCACGGCCATAACTTGTAAAAATAAAGGGGGTTCTATTAATAATATTGAATAATATTTATTTATTTATTTATTAAAGATGATAGTAAAGCTTATAAAACTAAAACAAACATAGGGGGTTGTAGTTCTAGCTGCCTTCGAAGTTTATGATAGTTGCTATATTTTCTGCTGATGGGTGCTTGAGGTAGTCAGTGGCTTTGAGATCTTCGAAAAGTAGCTGCTTGTCCTGGGCTATTGCTGGGCATGAGTCTAGGATGTGTTCCATGTTAACTGGAGTTGATTGGCAGAGAGGGCAATCGCGGGAGGTGTTTGGATCGAGAGGGTGTTTGTGTGTTATGTTTGAGTGTCCAAGACGGAGCCTTATAAATTTAATTTGGTCAATTCTGGTGATTTGTTCTTGAGTTATGTTAGAAAGTGCTGATATGTGGGTGTTGTTTGGGTTGATGTTTTTGTAACATGTGTTGCATTTGTTTATAAGAGTTTCATTTACTTGCCTCAGGTGATTTTTTAGAAGTTTGTTTATGTCTGAAATATTTTCGTTTTCCGTAAATATAAGTGGCATTTTAGTTGCTTCCTTTGAATAATATAAAATGTAAGGCTTATATGCAAATGAATAAGATTCTGAACATTTTTTTATTAAAATTTCAAAAAAGGTTTCAGAAATTGTGCGTGTTCAATGTTTTAAAGTTCCCGAGAGGTCGGTGCTAAACTGGGTCAACTTTTAATGCTCAACTTCTGTTGTCAAAGTAATAGTTAATACGCTATATACACAATTAATATGATACGCTCAACAATAAACTGAGTACTGCGCTATATTCCTCCTCATTCCCACACTGCATATCTAATGGAATCGCTCGTTTGTTTGTCTTACAATTTGCAGAGCCGCAAAATGCAGCCGCTGGAACTGTGAACTCTGACTGGGTGGGAAGACGGAGAAGAAGTAGCCACGCGCTCGGACTAAGATTCGCGGTCGTAGACAGCATGCCCACTCGCCACAATTGGGATTCGGAGCGTGTGGGCGTGGCACATCTGGGCGGGGCCCGGGCCCTCAGCCCACTTTGCATAACCGATGCCAACCACGAGATATTGCGGCCGAAGCCGCGAAGGTGAGTTTGCCGCTTAAGTGTTTCGATTTTTAGACCCATAAGTAATATAGTTTATGCATGCATGGAAATTATGACTTGGCGTTCTTTGATATACTAGTTTGATAATGATTATTTGCTATTCTAAATCTCCAACTGCATTTTGACCCCTAGGGGCTAGATTGTGTAGAGATTGAATTAATATTTCGTTGGTTTCCCAGTCCTATTAAATCCCTGTAAATAAATAAAGTTGGAAATAGTTTTTATTGGTGAACTTAAATGAGAATAGATTAATTTAAATTTCATAGCCTTGCACAGGAATTTGGTTCGAACATTTATTTTAGATATACATTTTTGTATTGTTTGCATACAATTTATGTATGTAAATTGTAACAGGGACTGCGAAACGAAATAATAATAAAATCAATAAAAATAATGATATGGATAGATTTTATTTTCCACCTGAAAGACAGGGTTTCGAAAGCATTTACTGACTTCGTTAATTAATAATAGTAATTTTAGATTCAGTGGTAATTTTGCACTTCTTTCAAATTGTACACGAACTTTACACATTTATTCATCTCGTGATAAGGACTGGGGCTAAAAGGTAGACCTTGGATGGCTTTTATTTTACTTTAAATTACAAAGTTGGGATTGTGTGTTAAGGTCTTCGGTAAAAAGCCTTAACGATCGATAGCACGCCATCTAGATGTGGTATTTGTTACTTCTTATACTTATACTTGGAACATACACGGCGCGCCCTCTAGCGGTAGTACACTGAAGCATCTCTAATGTGCCCATAGTGCCGATAGAGGGCGCTACTATAAAAACCAAAAAGTCTGGTCGCTCGGGAAACGGAGCCAATGAAGATATCTGATTAATTGGGCTTTGACAGAAACTGAGTAACTAAACCAGAAGTAAATTATGTTTTATAGAAATGACTTCATTTTCACTCTTTACGAGGGGTAACATCGTGTGTGTGATCACACTGGACAACAAACGCGACTTTTTAAAAGGTGCAGGCCTTTGGGCAACAAATATTGTTAGTATGGAAATAATCAAGGTTAGTAACACCGTGTGAAATTTTGAAGGATTGTTTCTAGCTTCAGTGATTTGACAAAAAATATTTCATTATTTCTCTGTCCGTTTTTTTGTCTGCTATATGTTAGAGTCGTCCGATTCGAAATTCTTAAAAATATAAAAAATAATATTCCCAATATTATAAGATAATATATCAAAAAACAACGAAGCTAAAATTTGTGTCATACTCTTCCGATCTGTAAAGTCGCGGTCTAGGAAACAACAACAAATACCGATTTAATTATAGATATCTTATAATAATTTTAGATATCTTCAATGCTAACATATTTCACGTATCAATTAAAAAATAATATTATACATCTTTTAAGTACAAAGCCGCAATGTTATTTATAGAAATCTCTGACAAGACCGAATTCTTTCCTTTGCTGGAGTAAGTGAAACATTCCCCCAGCTTTCATGCCGGGCTTCAAAGCGCCAGTCGAGTCTGTTGGATCTTCCACAATGGCCACTATTTTTGGACTTGGACACTTGCATGCATAATTGTGCACAAAAGCGTGAAGTGAGGTGGTTTTGACGAGTCAGAGGGGCCAGGTTGAACGGACAATAAACTTCTATTCTGGGCCGAAGCGACCAACTTCTTTTCGGAAGTGATTCATAAACAGAGAAGTCGAAAAGAAGTTGGATGAAGGTTGTGGATGGGGCAGAATAGCGGACGCTAGACGATTTTCGGAAATAATAATGGACTGTTTGTGTGTTTCGTACTATCGTGTCTCTTGGTCGCTAGACCAAACGGGAACGATCCGTCTGCGATTCGTTTTCGCATTGTGAAGCCGGTCAAGGTTAATTTGGAGAATAGTGCCACTTCTTGGCCGACGGAAGCAGGGGTGCAGGGGAAGGAAGCCCGGCAGAAGAAGATTGCTCCGGATGTGTGCCACAAACAGAAGATGGAGCTTGCTTTACGACCCCGGCTCAGGTAGAGATGAATAATTATTAAATGCGGGCCCGGCCCAGTCAGACAAGACTAATTCAATTAAAACGCGACTAGACCTGGGCCTGAGATACATTTTAGGCCACACAGGTACAGAGATACAGAGTTTGCCACAGATACAGATATAGGCACAGAGCGAGGCTGCGGCTGAAGGCTTTAGCTGTTTCCCGCAAAGTTCAGGCTCGATTGAGAAATCGGCTGCAGGGCCAGACAATCGCCGATTGAGATCTGCCCGCCCTCCAGGAAACTGAAATATGACTGGCATTTACGAAACTTTATTGTGGCGCGCTTCTCTCTTTCTGGCAATTAAAAGACTGAAATGCGAGTAGCAACAAACAAATGACAGTTGGAAATAATTCACACAACGAACGAAAGTGAAAATCGCAAAATGTGAATAATTAGCAGGGCCCAACAATAAGGGGAATAAAATAATAATAGCTAACGAACTGAAATAGGAAAAAATTTACGAAAAATTCGCCACAATTGCCAGCGGCGGCAGCAACAGCCACAATTTGTAGCCAGCAAAGTCAATGACAATGGCCAGGAGGAGGGCAGAGCCATCTGCGAGGGCAACAAACTTGATACACTTACTCGTACTCATAGTACTCACCTACCTTTTCCCCGATCCCCCAGACGTACGTACCGTGGCCCTATCGCCGTAGCATCTTCAGTTTGGAGGTATTTCGAACGCAGCATTAAAGCTGGCACAAGAAATAATGCGGCGACGTGGGGCAAGTGAAAATGTTGTTACCTTTTTACCTTACCGCCACTTTCTTTACGGCCACAGATACAGATGCCTACAGATACGGATGGGCAATACACGGGTCTGTGAGATACTCCCCGGTGTTTGTCAAAATACTCTTAGCAACTAACTAGTCGCCATCAAAACAGAATCGCCCCGGCCGAAACCGCGACAACCGAGAGATCGGGCAAAATTCGGGGCGCGAAAGTGTGGGAGATATTTGGGGGCGTCAGCTGCGGCCGGAGTGGAGCAGCCTGTTGATGGGTCGGGATAGACAGGCGGCTAATTAAGTCGAGGAAGATACTGTCTTCGAACGGAAGCACAGTCAGTCGCTCGCCACATCTCCAACTTCATCTCCAGCTACAACTTCATCGCTGCCTCATCATCATCTGCCACTTCGCAGCTCCTCCAATTGGCGATGGGGATGTGGTTGAATGCGGAAATCTCCGGACGCCTCACAGTAGTCGCAGCATATTAAACTCTAATCAGCTAGATGTGATGATATGATAGGGCCGAAAGCATTCGGAGTAGGTAGCAATTTGTCAGATGTTGGGGTTTCATAACAGTTACAGCCAATTGCCATGTCACTGATGGTGTCGGGATACAACAGCGCGTCTTGAGTGTATCATTTGGTGGGCACACGGGTGGGGAGTGCAACCTAACCGAGATTTCCATTAGCCTGATGGGAATAGAATGCACAATTCCGAGGCGAATATGGCACTGTATCCTCGGGATCACAGCTGCTATTGGGTTCTCTTTGTAACTGACAGCTTACGTACCAAAAGTTTCCCAACTTCCAAGTGCTGTCCTACACATCCATATTTCGTAATGAATTGTCCACTGTTCCCAGGCCCAACGAACACATGACTCAGCCCAAAAGAAGTCTTACTTGAGCAATCCATGTCAATCAAATCGCCCTTCGGTAAATCTTCCACGGGGATCGGGGAAAATAAGTGAAATGAAAATTCGTCGAGGCAGCAGATGTGGATTGAGTGCTTCAGCCTGCATTGGGGCTTAAAGTATCGAGCTAGCCTTGGCTCGACTTCCATTTCCATGCCATAACTTGCTGATATTTCTGCCCGGCAAAGATTATTAATGATCTCGCTGGAAGACCTGGTTCTAATGATCTACAATCCAAAGCTGAAAACTGAAAACCGAAAACCGAAAACCATTTCCTGTCTAATACTGTCAGGCTTGAAAAACGAAAGTTCCCCAAGCCTCATTAGTCGGGTGACACACATATACCCATTTGGTGGATATATTTCTCCGATACTAAAGGGTTGGGCTGGGCCGTATGTCTCGGCTTTACTTTCTGGTGAGTTGCATTTACTGCCGCCGTCCAGTTTTTCCAGCCATTTTTGATCTTTTTCTCCTTCGTGGCCGAGTTGTTTTATAAACACGCGAATATTACATTAAACTCTTTGGAGTGGTTTTTGCGTTTCTGTTTCGTTTTTATTTTGGGAGGTCTTTGAGTGCGGCGTATGAAGGCCTAATGGGTGTAAGCATATTTATGGCCTGTCATTACTTTTCCGTAAATTAAACTTTTTAATGCGAAAATTGCTTGGGTGTAATTTTTTTAATAATCCACCTGGCTTAGAAACCAAGAGCCGCCGGCTAGTGAAGAAAGTTATTGTTTAATCGCCCGAAGGAAGAAGAAAGATCAGCAAGCAGTTTTCCGTATTACGCGGGCGTTTCAATGCTCGATTTTCATTTCGGGGATTTGGGTATATGGATCAGGCGGCCGCGGCTTTCTAATTGCAATGGCTTTGTGCGTATGTCAGTGGCTGTGAATGGGATCACATTCGGGTCTGTGGTTTCGGACCGCTCCCAATTGCCCATTTACTATTTCATTCTTCATCCACGAAATGGAAGCTTCTGCCGGTGGTCGAGAGCGTGGCTTGGATCGGAAAAACAAAAGGCTAATCCCAAGAAACCGTTGTGTCAGCGCATGAGCTTGTATAAATCATTAGAAGCAGGTTACGCTCGGCAATTTATTTGCTCCACACATGAGATGTATCTTGTAGATGTACCTCGAAGCCTACGCACGTCTGCCCAAGCTCAGAACCCGGTGGTTTTACTACCTTGCGGCCCGAGAATGGAAATGGGAATGGGGCTCGGGCCGGGCGATCCCGGGCTGGAAGGAAGCTGGCAAAGCGATCTGATAACTGCCGAGATTGTATAACCTTCGTGTGATGGGTGGTGCTGTGGTGCACGCTCCCTTGGCCCGCCAAACAGTTATACATAATTAAATCCAGTGCAAGGCCCGCCACCAGAGATGGTAGCCACTTTGGCCAGTCACCTACCTGAGCTTGATATGATCACCGAAAGAGCTACGTATAAGAACTTTTAATGCACTTGAAGCTTACTCTTGGCATTAGATGTTGGGTAACGTTTTTTAAGCAAGCAAAACCTTGAATGATTTAAAACTGCAATTAAGAGAACCAAATATGTAATGAAGCAAATTTAAAGATTATGTTTACCAATCAATGTACTGCTTAAAGGCGAATATATGAGCTTAAAACTAAAATTATATAATTATGATAAATAATATTTAATGGAAACCTACACTTATACTTTAATGAAAATATTTTATTTTGATAATGAAAGATAAGGATCTCACAATATTAATTTTAAATGGGAATGCAATAAATACGGGCTTAAAATAAAAGCATTTTAGAAATTTCAAATTCAAAATATGTTTATTTAGATGTTATCGATATATTTACTACCTGTTAGGGGATGCCCTAAAAGTAGGTTTCTGAAGTTGGCTCTCAGAAGCTGGGCCGCTTCCCGCTCCCCCTCCCAATATTTCCACCGCTGAGCAGCACTGCCGCCGATCGCAGTGACTTTTCGAAAATCACCGCAGCTACAACAGGCAGGCGAGGAAAATGAAAAAGAAAACTCACTGATATTGCTCTAGTACCGCGCTCGGCGTTCCAAGTGAGCCCTCAAAGCTGCTGCTGCTGGCGGCTGTTGGAGTCGTTGTAGGCCCATTGTTTTGGTCACACAGCTGAGGAGCAAATGGAAAAATTACCCAAGCCGACAGAGCCGAAGACCCGAAGACCCTCCGTGCAAGGTGGCCGGGCCGCGGGCCCAGAGGCCCAAACGCGCTGTGAAAATGAGGAAAACAGATATCGCCGCCGACAATGACTGGCAGCGCAGTCGACGGCGACGGCGAGCAGACGCAGCGGCAGCCGGGGCTCAGGCCAATCCGAGCTTCACTTCAGTCGAGCTTCAGTTCCAGCCGAGGGCGAACGGTATCGCGAGTTTGGATATTCGGCGGGTCCAGTTCGGAGGTTCGACGTTCCGAGTCTCTGACGCGGCTGGATGAGCACCAGAGCCACGACAATTTATAATTTGCATAATTGCTATTATTACCAGTGCGACAGTGAAATGGAAAACTCGAAGCTGAAAGAAGAAGCAGCTGACTGTGCCTGAAGAAAAGCTGGAAAATATCAACACCACGGAAAATTAACCAAACAAGACAAATGTATCATACTTTCTGTGTACGCGGATTCGTTAAAAAACAGACCAGTTCGTGAAAAAAAACCCCAGGTTAAAATTGGTAACATAGTTCTACACAAAAATACAAGTGCTTAGCCAAAATAATAATATTAAAGAAGATCCGTCAAAGAAAGCAACATCATTTCCCATCGATAATGATGAATAGACCCAAAATCATACAAGAAAAAAGTTAAATAAAAGTGTTGAAATATAATCAATTCCCAAAAAGGGGAATTTCTACATGAAATGAGACCAAAGTTCAACTGAGAGAAGCACCATGTATTGCACCAAAGATTGCACCTGCAGCCTGTGCCGCGAGTTGCGGGGGTACAAGCCGAGTTCCAAGAAGACGGCTCCTTCCGCCCCCACTTTGCTCAGCAGGATGCTGAACGACAACTTCATCCTGCGACGCCGCGGCATCTCGCTCAAGAACTTCCAGCCGCAATCGCTGAGGAACAGCGAGATGCTGGCCCAGCAGATGCCGGTGCCACGCCCCCCGCAAACGCCCTCGCCCACGCCCATTGAAGAGCTGCCCGACTGGGCGACCGAGGATTCCGCGCCGGCGAAGAAGCCCAACCACAAGGTGGTCATTTACTTCGGGGACTCGATCCACCGCGACCAGCAGTCGCCCCTGCCCTCACCCAAGGAACTCCACTCGCAGTTGCTGCAAGAGATGTCCCAGAAACTGCGGACCAGCGTCCCAGAGGAGGGGAACACCGCGGGCGAACCGGAGACACCGACGTCAACCCCGCCAGCGGATGACGAACTGCCGCCCTACATTGAGAGCGTGCAGAATGGCGTAATTAATATCAGAATTGAAGGCAATTACCGGCGAGCCAGTGCGCTGGTGGAAACGGTGGCAAAACCCACTCTGGCCGTCGTGGGTCCAACGAAATCCGATGCAGCCGCCGGCGATAATGACGATGGCGATGAGGATGATGATAGCGACGACCCTGGCCAAGATGAGGCGGAGACGGATTCGTGCGACTGGAGCTACGTTCAGGAGTGGCGGAGGGCCGCGAAACGGTACTGGGAACTCTTCAGATCATACTCCATTATTTATTTCCTCATTTCCCATTTCCCAATCCCATTTTCCATTTCTATTTATATTGCACTGCTGCAGTTCTTTGTGAAAGTCGGGGGCAAAGGGACTTCTTCTGGGCGTAGAATCGGGTCTTCATTTGATTGGAAAAAGGGAAAGGATCGTGATTTTGGGTTAAGTGACGCCCGAGTACCAGCTAGACAGACGAATCTAGGTCGTAAACATGTACAAATTGAATCCTCCTTACAAGATCAAATTTTAATTGCAAAATTGAAGTTCAATTTTAAGTTTTTCTATAAAGTGAGGATAATGAGACGAAGCTTCAATGTATCACGTATCAAAACCTTCAGTAAAAATTATGCCAATGTATTTCCGTTGTGAAACGCACTCATAAGGGTCTGGCGAAATGTCAAAAATCAAATAAACATACTGTCAAAGAAGATCAGAAAGGAAATTTCAAACTCTAAACTAGAAAGCTTCTAGGAACGTTAAATTCAACTTGCTCGTTTTAGTGATTAGTTCATTAGATAGGCTGTTTGATTTTATAACTCATAATAATTAGACAATGATCGTAAAGACTTACCTTTAATTTCCATATAAGCCAGATTGTTTAATATGGATCGGGTTCTATAAAAAATTAATAACAGTTGTTCGGAGTTTAAAACAAATTAATGGCTTGAGCTCTTTTCGACCACAAAGTTTTAACATAAATTGTTACAGAAATATTTTGAAAATCAACAAGGGCTAGTTAAACATTTTTTGGTATAAAATTTAACACCTCACAATCAAAATAATGAAATTAAAATAACATCTTCCAAAAACCATATTGCCAAAGGTCATTGTTCGATACCCAAAACGTCATGCTTAGAATCAGATCATAATAACAGTACTCCGAAGATTTTTAAAGCCCCACTCATAAATCGTGTTAAGCACAGAACCTTGTCCAGGCTTTAAAGATCTGTATTAAAGATATATTGTCAAGAAAGACAGTAAAAGATACGTCAGCCAGCGCAACATTTACAATTTGGGTCAATCAGAGCTCAAGTTACAGCATAGACTGCCAAAGGGATGGGCAAAATCTGAATGATAATAAGGTCCAAAGAGAATAAAGATTCGAAAGAAGCCAAAGACAACTCACTTTTTCGCATGCAAATGAGAAATCGTAACTGGCTTTTAATATCGCTTTGTATTTGAAGTTGGCCAACCCAGTTAGAAAACGATAATCATGAGAAGAGTCTCTGGTGCTGTATATTCTAGCACTTTAAAGTACTGCCTATTAAATCCGTAGATACTAATCCTAAGGTATTTCCATGGTTTGCAAAAGTGTCATGCTTATAATGCTCTCTCTGCTACTAATACTACATATATATACATTTAGTTAGGTGTCACTGCTCTCAAGTTCGGCTCGTGACTAACTAGAAGATAGTCAAGTTTGTGTGAACAAAGATTAGCGGCAGTGTACATCTCTTTTAGCTACCCGTTAGTAAAAGCTTTTGTTTATTTTGACTGGGGTTCTTTTGTTTCTGGCGAATTTTAATGAGTTGCATCATTTATGGGGCTGAAAATGGGTCAGCTTTAATTAGGAATGCGATTAAAAATATTTAAGCTTTATTATTTGTTATTGCCCAAACAAAAATACCCAAAGGTACCGAACAGCTTTCCTGACGTTCTTTGAGTTAGGCATTTTCTAAAAGTTTCCCATTAAATGTGTGTAGTATTGAAGCTGCAAAGTCTTGGTAAACCTAACGAACTTGAAGTTTTGATTGGTCTTTCTGTTTTAACACCTGCTTTAACATGAACCGTTTTGGGAATTTAAGGTCAAGTACTTAGACTTGAACTAAATCTCAGTCGCGCCAACGTAGATTAAAGAATCGACAACTAAACCTTATCCCAAACTTTGGATCGGTTATATTATATTATATTATATTATATTATATTATTTCTATATCTTTAGCCTCCAGACCACTAATTAGCTGCCTTTTTTCCAGACCCACTGGCAACTTGCCGCCCAACTTCGCCCAGCACCCGGCTCCCAGCCAGATGACCGGCTTGCCGCCCGCGCCCCCGCCGCAGTTGCAGTCGCCACCCCAGCAGCAGCACATGCAACTCCTCTCGCAGACGCCCCTGTCACCGCAAAAGGGACTGGCGGTGGCCATGGCCACTCCGGCGCCACGGGTCTTCAAGGAGCTGGCCCAGCAGCCAAACAAGGGGGTGCCGCACAAGCTGGTGACCTCCTCCAGTGCCGGACAGGAGGCCTCACCAGGCCAAATCACGTCCCCAGTATCCGGTTCGAAGGCTCTGATTCCACAGAGGACGGTGGCGGGTCCTGCTCGCCTGACCGTGCAGAGTACGCCCGTGAAATCGCAGCCTCCCCAACTCAGCGGGAGCCTAGGCCAGAGCCAAGGACAGAGCCAGGTCTCGCCCAGCCGATCCACTCTGGGGATCCCCACGCCTGCCAGGGCTCACCAGCACGACCAGTTCCGGGCCCTGCAGCGGGTGCAGGAGTGCCACAGTTCCTCGGACGAGAACCGCAGCTCCGGACACGCCAGCATGTCGGACACCGGGGGCCATAGCTCCTCTCCTGCGGGTGGAATGACCTTGGGTCCACTGCCCGAAGACCGCCTGGCCGCTGGAGTGACCAACAGGAGCACGCGCTCACGGCGCCATCGCGGCATCATGCCGGCTGGAAAGGCTCCTTGGAGTGGAACCGGACTGGAGGACATCAAGCTGGCCATGCTGACACTGCGCTCCCAAACGAGCAGCAGCACCTACAGCAGCCTGAGCGCCGGTTCAGAGAGCTCAGAGCCGGCGCGCCGCCTGGGCAGGTACTCCTCTCTGGAGACGGTCGTGACTAGCACCAGTGCCGACGAGTTCGTGTGGGTGGACTCCCACAACCGGCTGGTGGAGCTGCAGCACCCGCCCTGGAGTCAGCCGTGCATCCTGAGGGTCCTGCGGAACGGACGCTGCCAGCAGCAGGCGGAGCACCTGGCCGTGGAGGCGGTCTCCCGCTTGGGCTACCTGCTGCAGAGGGCGCTGGTTAGGATTGCGCGCGAAATCCAGCGTTTCTCAGCGGGAGTGGGCTTGTGCTCCAAGCAGGAGGTGTTCGGAGCCTTGCGGGTCGTGCTCAGCTCCTCGCTGGCGGACTCCTGCACAAAGGCGTGCCTCAGAGCCGCCGCCATGTTCGCGGTTCCCGGCGAAAGCGCCCTCAAGCAGAGCAAGTCCGCCCGAGCGGGCCTCCAGTTATCCGTGGGTCGCTTCTACCGCTGGATGACGGATGCCAGGCTGGGGAAATTCATCCACGAGTATGCTGCCGTGTATCTGTGCGCGGGAATCGAAAATCTCCTGGAGGAGATTACCCTTCAGTCCAATGGGAGCACGGCGGCCGCCCTCGATCAAAGTATTGCCAGGTATTTGCTGCTACTTCTATTGGCTTCAACTAGCGTAATTTATTGTTCTAACCCACTAAACTATTCCCCTATTTCTTGTGTGATGGACCGATCCAGTTCTGGAGATGTGTGGGGTCTGCTGCAACCGTTTGCCCACCTGAACGCCGGCAGAGTGGCTAGTGGAGCCCTGGCTCTGCCCAGATGGGCCAGTGTGGCCAGTCTGGCCACCTGCGTGGGAAGTATTAGGGAGCTGAAGGAGAAGGCCCTGCGCACCCAGCAGGAGTTCCAGCTGGCCGCCGCCCTCTCTGGCTCCGCTCTGGCGGCCCTCTTCTACTTCATGCGCTGCTCGCAGCTGGAGCACACGGAACTTCTCGCCGCCTCGGGCTGCAACTCTGGCCAGGCACACGCAGCACCTCCGGGAGCGGGGTCCTCCTCCGCGGGCCACCACGTCCAGGAGCTGTGCTACGAGCGGGCCTACGTGGTGCTGCCCCCTCTGGCCGAGTGGTTGAGAGTGGCCGCTGCCCACGCAGAGCATCGGAACGCCCTGATGATCGATAAGGACGACGTGATGCAGGCGGCCAGACTGCTCCTTCCCGGAGTGGACTGCCCCATCAGGCCGGTGGCCCATGACGAGGAGCTGCCCACGAAGAAGACGCATTTCAACAATACGCCCGCTGCCAGCTCGACGGGCACGGGAACAGGCAGCAGTAGTTGTAGTTCGCCGGTGGTCAGCGGAATTGGAATCGGAATCGGAGAGGACACGTCCGAGCTGGGCAGGCGAGCCACTATCGGAGTGGCCTTCAAGGTGAGTGTTTCATTTTTTGGAAGGGGCTATATAGCTGGAAGTCTTTAAGATAGTATACACACATTTTTTCAAGTATCACCTAAGCACACATTTTAACTGACAACTCTTACGCAGCTTCTTTTGACTGGCCGTGCGGAACTTCTGGCACAAGCTGCCCAGCTCTTGCCGCCGACCACGCGGTACGACACCCAAAATAGCGCTGGACTGACCGCCCTGATGATCGCAAGCATCCGGAATGACGAGGTGGCTCTGCACGCGCTGCTGGACGCAGGGTGCGATCCGAACGTGGAGGTTCCGCCTGCCGGAAGCGCTGGCTACCCGGCCATTCAGCCGGACACGCAGTACTGGACTGCTCTAAGCTTCGCCGCCAGCAGGGCCAACTATGTGGCGCTAAGGATCCTCTTGGAAAGGGGCGGCAAGGTGGAAGGCGGGGCCAGGAGCAGCGAGGAGAAGTGCACTCTGACGCCCCTTCAGTTGGCCGCGGGCACGGGCAACCTGGAGATCGTGGCTTTGTTGCTGGCCCATGGCGCTAATGCCTTCCTGTCCACGCAGCAGAAGGATTCACTGTGCTTCGCGGGTTCTGCACAAAAGGGTTGCTTCTGCGCCATTTCCGTGGCTGCTGCCCACGGACACCGATCATGTCTCCGCAAGCTCCTGACCCACCCCGTTTCACCCGGATCGCGGGATGTACTCTCGCTGGAGGAGATGCTGGCCGAGGGCGACGTGGGTGGGATGAGGGGGGCAGCACCCGGAGGAGCGGGGGGTCCCAGCAGTAGCAGTGGAAACAGCGAGGATTTGCTTCCGCTGCTCAACAAGACGCAGATAAAGCGACTCCAGGAGGCCATGTACCACAGTGCCGAGAACAATCATTTGGGTGAGTGCAGGTTGCAGGAGTACGAGTAAGATATAATCATCAGGGATATAAACTTTCCGATAAGAAACCTGGCCAACTGTCTTATTTATCCATACCCTGATCTGCTGTCGTTGGTTTTTTGTTTATTTTTATCCTACGAGTTCTGCAGTCACATTTAAATTCATAACATCTGGTAGGTATTACAGCTCCTGCTTGCCGAAGTTGGATTCCATTTACGCTTTAAGCTGACTTTTCGACAGATTACAACTATACACATAAAATAGGACGTTTTCGCCTCCAAATTGTTTTCATAAACTTAACAGAAACAAAAGGTAAACTCTACGGCCATTTGCAATTCAATTAGGCAGGCAGCAATGACCGATTGAGTGATTCGAGAGGTCTTTAATGATTTTCTAATTCATTTGTTCGGTTTAAGGGGTCTTAAAATTAGTCATACAATCCCAAACCAGATATTTTCGTGAGCCGTTGAGAGAGTTTTGTTTACAAGCCGCTTGCTTACTGTGATGTTGAAAGGAGATTTATTGTCTTGCATGTTAGAACAGTTTTGTTTATTCGCATTCAAATAATAACTCACTTCCCCTTTTTGGCGACAGACATAACCATTGAGCTGCGGAAATTGGGTGTTCCATGGACTCTGCACTGCTGGATGCACGCCCTTTCGGCGGCCCACGACTTGCGACTGGACGCGGTAATAGATCAGTTGCTCCAGGACTTCCTGCAGGTCTGTCCCGACGACTACAGTGCACAGTTCGTGAGCGAGTGCCTGCCCCTGCTGTTCAACATATTCCGCAACAAGAACGAGGGCACCACCCTCCTGCTGGCGGACATCTTCGCCACCTGCTTCGGCTGGGAGACACTGCCCCCGGTGAAGGAGCAACCGCCGATGCAGCCTGTCCAGGGATCCCGTATCGACCCCAAGTTCGTAAACAATCCGGAACTCAGCGATGTGACCTTCAGGTGGGTAAAGCAGACTAAGTCGATGGCAAGAGGTCCTTAAAAACATTGCTAATAAAGCTTAAAGGTAGAACGCTTTTTAGATATCAAACTATGGAAACCAGACAACCGGATTAAAACAAAAGCGATTGTTTTGGGGAATGCTTAACTTTAAAAATTAGAAATAGGTCGGTGATAGACTAAGCGTTTTGTATTTCAGAGTGGAGGGCAAGATCTTCTACGGACACAAGATCGTCCTGGTCACCGCATCGCCGCGCTTCCAGAGCATGCTGAGCTCAAAGCTGAGCGAGGCCAACTCCACGCCCACGGTGCAGATCAACGACATCCGCTACCACATCTTCCAGCTGGTGATGCAGTTCCTCTACTGCGGCGGCTGCAGCTCCTTGGACGTGGCCCACGGCGATGTCCTGGAGCTGATGGCTGCGGCCAGTTTCTTCCAGCTGGAGGGACTGCTGCGCTACACGGAGGCACGGTGCTCGGAAATGGTGGACGTGGACAATGTGGTGGCCATGTACATTCACGCCAAGGTGGGGTTGCAGAATTCTCGATCTCATTTTAACAGGGATCCTAAACGCTTTTCGATTTCCCAGGTCTACAATGCCTACCGCCTGCTGGAGTACTGCCAGTGCTTTCTGCTCCAGAACATGGTGGCTCTGCTCACCTACGACGACTCCGTGAAGCGCCTGCTCTTCGCCAAGAAGATCCCCAACCACGATGTGCTCGCCGGACTGCTGCAGACGCTCCAGAATCGTTTGAAGTCCCGCAAACCCAACTCGGGCGGTGGCCTGGTCAACTCCTACCGATCGCCCCCGGCTACGCCCGTCAAGAAGTGAAGCAGCCACGCAGCCACACAGCCACTTTCCCGACGGAACCCACTTCTTATTTATTGCATTGTTTTTAATTTAATCTCTGAGCTTTTATGTATTATATTAGTTCCTCTTCCCGAACCTGACGTCCTTCGCCCTGTCCTTAGTTGTAGTTTTGTATTTTCAATTTGTTCAGTGCACTGTTAACCTTAACGAACCCCGGGACGGCCGAGCAGGCGGTCCTCTAGATTTTATTTTGTAGTTGAAATTGTTTCTGCATTAAATGAAGAAAGTAAAATTATGATGAGCAAAGGTTTTATTTGGAAACGCCTGCGGGCGGCAAGTTAATTACGTTTTAAAGGTGTACAGGGGTGTAAAGGGGAATTTACGCTGAGGAAAAATGTTACTTCTATATAAATTAGTCATCTAATTTTTCTTAAAATAGACTTTGATTGAAGGAAGACAACAATGTCGTCCACCAATTTGAAATAAAATTTGATTCTGAACTCGAAATTAAGCTGAAGCCCTTACAAATTTGTCAGCAATAAAACATATGGGGTTTCCCAAGTTTACAGAAAACCGTAGGAAATTCAGTTCCGTTCCGCGCACTTGTTTATTAGACTCTAGGAGGCTTATCATAATCAAGCTCTGGCTGCGACACCTGCTCGCTGACCTGTTTGGCGGCCAGGGAAATCTGAGGCAGGATGGCTCCCCCCTCGGGCACGAATCCGTGGTCATCGGCCTTGTAGTTGACGGTTACTTCCTTCCCATTGGCATCGAAGTAGGAGTAGGAGCCGCTAATCTCCAGGTACTCGTTTTTGGTGCCCTGGTTCCTGACCACCGCCTCCTCTTTCCGGTGGGTGCCATCCTCGCCGAGATAGGAGAAGTTGTAGGATCCGTCCTCGTGCTTCTCGTGGGATGACTCGAGAATGGCCACCGGTGGCTGGGTAGTGGAGCTGACATGGTCCACGGGAGCACTTAGAGCAACCGCCAGGCACAGAGCGAAAGATATGATGACCTGGCAAGATGATTTTGTAATGGGTAATCCTTGGGTTGGTCACCTCTCGATGCCGCAATACTCACAATCCTGATCATGCTGCTGTCTGGATGGGGAGCTGGCTGTGGTTTGACTCCGAGTCAGCGAAGACAGCCTTTTATATTGCCAAAAATGAAATGGAATCGCAATTGCTGGTCGCCTTGCTTACCGGTTATCGGCCAATATCCAGGCACTTACTTACATACGTACAATGTGTACATTATGGATCCGCCGGTATTTACTTGAAACCCGTTCTAAGAATTAATTAAAGAGCAAGCTTCTTACCCAGGCCCACCTTCCATCTCCCATTGCAATTTCGAATTTCTGCCTGCTACTTGGGGTTCTTAATTTGTGTTCGACCCCGGCAAGGGACTGATTTGCTCATCAGCGATATCATAACATTTGAATGAGCAAGGTATTAACTCGAGAGAATTCGATATTGGGTCAGGACATGGCAAAGGGAAGTTGACCAGCGAGATTTTCATCTAAAATTGATGTAAGATGTGTAAGAAGGTAACTAAAACAATTACTGTTTCCATCATGTACAAAGGCGATAAAATCTATTTACAATTTATTAAACATCATTTTGTAGAAGTGGTAGGTATTCATTTTCTCCTCGTGTGATATGCCTTCAAGTTGTGAATATTGAAAACTAAGCGATCAATGCGGTTTCCCTCTCCACTTCTCATAAAGCTCTTCGGTTCAATTCAGCTGCAGCCTCTTCGGTTTTCTATTTTTCGGGCATTTTCCAGATTCGATTTTTCTCGAACGTGAACATGCCGGGATCGGTTTTTCCGCTCGCAATTGTTTACACGAAAACTATAAACAAAGCAAACACACGGCGTCCGTCGCCGCGCCCTGCCCTCATTGATGTTATTTTTGGCCACTGGGCATGAGGCAGCACTAACTTCTCCATCCTCTCCAGCCGACCATATTATACGCGTTCCACATAGCAGCCGGTCAGTTGAAGCTGGCGGGGGCGAATGGGACGGAGATAGGGATGAGGATGGGGATGGTCGGCGGATGGGGCTGGGATGGGTGGAAGGTTGGAAGGGTGGATCCATTTCGGGCAGGGGCAGAATACTTAAAGGTGCCACATACGCATCGTTCGATTTGGCTGCGGTCGGTTTCCTGGCATCTTGTTTATGCAACAATAAATTTTACATTTAATTTTCGTTTCATTTGAAATGCTACAGCAGTGTCGAAGAATGCCCCGATTCGGGTCTGAATTGGATCTGCTCTCGGCGGTGAAGCAATTTGTTGAATTTCGCGTACCGGGGAATCTGGCAAGTATTGTTTCTTTGTTCCGGCATTAATCGAATTTCAAAAAATTCCGATTAAATGTCGAGCAACTGAGAAATGTTAATCAAAAACTGACTGAAAATGTGAGTTCCGAAAACGGTTCTTATTTTCTATTATTCGGTTCTCGATTTAAAAATGTTTTTGAGAATCAGAAAATCGAATGTTCAACATTTTTGGAGTTTAAATACGAGTTCAGCCTTTTTGTAAACGATAGGAATACGAGTTTTCAAATATTTCAGAGCTATTTAGAGGTCAGCAGGAAAGATTAAAGGGTCTATATTTAAATTTAATTAGGGTTCTTCGCCTGGCTTGGGCATATTTTTGTTGGATGCTAATGATTTTGATGATAATGACTGTAAGTGAGCCGCAAAATGAGATGCACGCGTCGTTGAATCGGTTGACTTTGATAGCCCGATAAAATATATCCTCATGTAGGCAAGTCGGTGGAACATACTTTCCTGCACTTGCACCGATCGAGAGTCACCTGCAAATCGTTGGTCAAACTCGTAGTAAATACGCCTTTTTCCCTTTCCTGTCGTTGTGTAAATGAAACGCCAGTAAGCGGAAAAAGACAAATCGACTAGAATTTACGTATACACTTCTGGCCTGCTCGACGAATCCCGATCCGAACACATGGCACCGTGGTGAGATTGGTTCTTGTGCTGTGCCTGCTTAGAAATTGAATTAATTTAACTTGCTTCGATTGATTTATGGACCAATCTGTGCTCTGGAAAACTGTGCCAATAGGCGGCTGGGCTGCCGATCAGCGCCGCCGTCTAATGATCGAGAGTCTATATGCGCGGGCGCCGAAAATAGCTTTATTTTTATAACTGTGTGCTGGTTTGGTTTCTTTTTTTATGGACTTCCCCCACATACGCAATGGACGGGATGGACGACGACGATGATGATGCGATGCTGATGCTGATGGCATCTGCCAATGCACACAGCTGTCTTCCGATGCCAACTATGCGCACTTACGTATGCATTTATAAAGATATCTGGCAAGGAAGTTGTAAAGCACGCGGGAGGAGGCTGCCCATTAAGTTGTGATTTGTTTCACGGGGCTGGCCATTAAGAGCGGCATCCACCTACTCCAAAGTCGGTCTCCGCGCGGAGACAAAGGCCGCGAAAAATGGAAACAAAAATGAAAATGTGGGAAAATTCAGCCAAGCCCGCACGGCCAAGGGTGGCGGCTGGCGAAGCCGGGAAATCGGTGGGGCTGGGATAAACAAAACGGCTACATGCCAAATGAAACGCGCAGCGCAAAAAGCGCAAAACTTTCGGTGGTCGAAACAAAAAGACAGGCAGCCAGAGAGCAATATGTGCGGACGTGCGAGTATGAGTAGGATAAATAAATAAAACCGAAAACTGAAAACTGAAAATTATGAAAAACAGGCGGCCGTAGTAGGTTGAAGCGTTCGCCAGCGACACGAGTGGACTTTTGGATTTTTAAATATTTTTAGCCGAACGGCAAAGCGAATATTTCGCCAGTCGAGTGGGATATTGGAAAGATGAAAAATTATCGTCGCTGTGTGTGTATCTGTGTGGGTGTGGTTCATCTGGGGACTTGGCAACAGGGGCCGCCCTCTTCCCACGTCCACTTCCGTGCGGACTCTTCGAAGGAGATCCTGTTCTCGGACCCCAATGGACGGCGCCGATCGCAACTTGCCAGTTGTGACTGATATGCTTTATAAGGCTTTAGACGGTTTGATTTCTCCAGGTGCTCAGGTGGGGGAACTTTCCTTAACTACTGTGGGCTTTTCCGATCGCTGGGAACGGTCTTGAAAGCTTGAAGGCGAACCGTACACGCTGACGCTTCGCGACGCACTGCACCCACGCTCCAAAATTTTGAAAACTCAAAGACATTTAGAAAATTCTATTCACGAAATGAATGGGCGAGCGAGCGAGACGGCACTGTTCGGGAAGAAAGAGAGGGCGTTAGAAGATTGAAAAGAGAGGGCGCGAGCGCCCGATGAATGGCTGCTCTCAAGTGCAGATCCGAACGGTCCGATCGCGAGCCAAGGAGGTGCTGCTCAATGGCAGCAGATGGGCAGCCCCACCATCCACCACCCACCAACCCACGCCCGATGGCATAGAAAAATCCGTGTCTAAAATCGGACAAAAAGAAAGGGGGAAACGAATCGATGAGTGCAGTTCGGCGTCAAAGTTCAAGCTGTTTTCGCAGTCGAGCGGGAAGAATTCTACACTTTCCACAATTCGATGATCGGCTGCTTAGTCTAAACATGGCTGCGGCCACACCCAGTCTTCAGCCCGTGTCCCCACCCCGGGTCCGTGTTCGTGCCCGTGTCCGGGCATGGGAGTACGGGCCTAGTCTTAGTCAGCCGGTGTATCCGTCAGTTGACGGGGTGAAAATAAACAACAAAGGGGAAATACACAAAAAAGGAGAGCGGCGAATGTAAACGTTTTATTCTCTAAACATTCCTGGATGTTTATGTTTTCCCTTTTTCTTCGAGCGGAACTCGGGGTGCTCAAGTGCTGGGCCTCTGCTGAAACAAGATTCCGAAAGATTCTAAAACGCTTAGTTAGGGCTCCCTCTTTTCCGACATGGAAAACCGCCCCTGCTTTTCCATTTAACTTTCTCTCACATTGTAAACATTTCACTTGACGCTTGATGCTAAATTTAACATTTTCGCCTTCGGGCAAAACAGGCAAATAAATTACGGAAATAAACAAAATGAGAAACAGCAGCGGCAACAAAAAACTAAAGTTACCTGCGCTTCGAATTGCGGTTTCTTTTATCGCTGGAGAATTTAAAAAAAGAAAAACAAAGTTGTTGGGTTGAGCTGGAAAATGCATGGGTGGCAAAAGGGCAGGAAAAACGGGCACTAAACAAAGGCCTGGGTTCGGAGGAGGTCGATTTGGTTGGGACATAATGGGGATAACTAGCTGCATCCCACACGAAATTATGTAATTGTACAGCTGCTCTTATGAGTGCCTTCATTGGCATTTGTTGACAGAGCCTACAGTTTCTGAAATAAATGTTGGCTATATATATATATATATTTAATATGTTTTAACATCTTCATCAACCCAATCCGAAAGGTATTAAACTTGTGAGGCTTTTGTGGCAGTTGACGACGATGTTTATGCAGCCATAAGATCATTCCTAAACAATCTTGGCGACTTAGGTACAACTTAATATGCACTATGTTTTTAGAAGCCCAACAATTTTATTAAAAACATTCCAATTAAAATATTATCCTTTTGTATATGATGATATTCAATAGTAGCTAGATTGAATAAAGTGAGGAATGAAATAGTTGTACCGCATTAGTGTTTTTAGCTTTTTATTTGAGTCGATTAAAAAACAGTTGGATTTGCATGCCAATAGGAAAATAATTTACAAGATTTTTCTATCAAACTTTGAATGAAAAAATTTAAAATATTAGGAATTCTACAAAGTCACAGTTTCTCCATTAAATTTGATAATCTAACTGTTGCTTATTCGTTTTCCAAATTTCCTATCAGACTGAGCCATGACCGAAGGAGAGGATCATTACGAGGGGAAGATTTCGACCGTCGAGTCGCTAATGGACACCATGTTCAGCCGACTGCGCATCATCGCCGTGGATGTGGAGAAGTTGCAGAAGGCCAAGGAGAAGCTGGGGAACATGCAGCGCCGGAACACTTTCTACTACCTCTTGGGCCAGGATGACGACGTCAGCATAACCCGTGGCGGAAGCGAGATGCTGGTCCTCCGCTCCAAATACTCCCTGGTCTCGGGCTTCAACCAGAAATATGACACAGGGTCGGAGGAGGAACTTGACTTCGAGGAGCTGAGCGAGGACTTGTGCCAAATCCCTTTCGAGGAGGACCGTTGGCACGGATATTTCAAGGGATTTCAGATCTTGACAACTCCAGTAGCTCCAGATCCCAACGAGAACCGGAAGTGCGTCGAACTTTCGGCGATGCAGAACTGTGATAATGAACTCAAAAGTTATCTGCGTAAGTTTGAAAGTTTCAGATTTAACGTGCTTGATCAATCAAGAGATAATCTTTTAAGTCCACTGGCTATGATTAAACATCTATGAAACTTTGATGGAGAAGAAAATGAAATAATATCTTTTTAGTCTAATGCATTACCTTTTTCTGATTCACATACACCTCCAATTATCCTTAGTAAGCGGAGTCCGTTGCTTCCTGATCAATCTTTCCGTGGGTACCCAGCATGACAACCAGAGTTTGATCGTGAAGCTACGGGAGGCGGAGATCAGTGTTTCCAAGGAGTTGGGCTTTCCGGTGGCGTCCTCAGTCATGGCAAAAATTTCGCCGCGGCACCAGTTGACCGGCGGATTCAGCATACAGTTCCATCGGGAAGGCAAGACGTGCGTCGAGCTGGTGCAGGGCCAAAGGATAATCCTGACCGTGGATCGAGAGTACTCCGACCGGTGCAGCTCTGATGTGATATATGTGAACGCACGCTTTTTAATCGTCGATGTGCAGGCCTTGGATTTTATCCTGATTGGCGAGAACATACAGCTAATGGTGCGAAGCATCCACGCGGACCACCTCAAGTGCTGTGTGGCCAGGGGAGGCATGCTGTACGCCCACATGCCCGTGTTGTTTCCTGCCAGGTGCCGTCGGTTCCGGGTTTCGTACGAGGAGCTAGAGGACCTGACCTTCGCCCGAGAGGTTGGCCTTAATGTGGTGGTGTCGCACATCGTGGGCACCCCGAAGTACCTCGACGATTTGGAGCACGCGATGACCGTTATGCATTGCGATGGCATGCGGCTGTACGCCAGAGTGGTTCTCAACGAGATTCAGGGCTGCAAGGGGGAGCTTAACTGGGCCACCAAGCGGTACGACGGCTTCCTGGTGGAACTGGCCATGCCGGCGATCATTCCGGACATCATGCACCTGTGTCCCGACGCCGAGTGCTTCATGCAGCTGGCCTACGCGTCGGAAAAACCCATTATCTTCGATCCGCGGCTCTTAGACGAGCAGAAGCTTAGGGTGGACCCGGAGCATTACTACTACACTTTCTACTACCCGGACAAGTACCTGGTGACCTGTCCCCAGCCGAAAAAGACCATCTACTTCAGCTTTCTGCAAAACGCCATCTTCCAGCAGATTTGCCCAGTGGCACTGGCCAGCACTCCGTATTGCGATCGATCCCACACAGGAGCAGATAGCCTCGCCCGAGCCATAGTGACCGCCTCCATGGAGGTTCATGCGGTGTCCATCGTTGTGATCGGGGACACCACGCGAATGGTGCAGAAGATCGCGCACTTCCGGCCGCAGGCTCCCATCCTCTTTGTCAGCCACATGCGCTCCGCTGAGGACTATGTTTCAATGTACCACAACGTCACAATGCTCCCATTTCGCACAAAGTGCTTAATAACGCATCGGCGAAACGTCTTTCGAAAGGCCATCTATGCTTTGGCCTACTTGGTGAAGCGGAAGATCGCCAAGCAGAACGATCAGGTCATTTTGGTTTATAACTACGAGGAGGGCACAACCTTCCCCGAAAAGTATGTCGTCTACAACCTGGACAAGACCAACTTTGCTCTGCACATGGCGGACATTCTGTTTACTGTGGACCAAGACCAAAAGCGTCAGACCCTCATGGATATCGAAGCCATTTAGATAACATATAAGAGTATAGATTATTTATTTGGTTTGGTGAGTAATTGGAATGTTAATGCGTTGGCCTAGAATATACAAAACAGATACATACATAAATATATAGTTACACATTTTCTACACTGATCTAACCATTAGCTTCTGTACAGAATTGATACCCGTAATTCAATGAGGGAATTTGTCTTCAAAAGTATGTACGGGGAATCTACTCTTGCGTCGCAAATTGGCACAAGTTTCAAAGTGCCCCAAAAGGTTTAATATTCTCTCTTTTCGGAATTAAACGATTACCTAGCCTTAAAAATCTGATAGGGGGAATTTCGATCGATCGAGCTAACAATGAGGAAAACAATATAACAAGTGCCGCCTTTGGGCTAAGAACGCTCAGGGATTCTTTTGCAGAGCCCTTGAAGTTACGTGCTCATAGGCAGCTTTCAATGTGGTGTAGCAGTAGCCCGCCATTCCATTCATCTCAGCCTGGAAATTGGGACCACCGGTCAGGTCGTCCAGCAGAGCCAACTCTGCACCCAAGTGTGGAACCGCAGCGCGCAGCATAGTGAGCATGGTGAGCGGAATCATGTTGTCCGCATTGAGCTGGGCGGCGTTGGCTGTAAATGAATGAAATTAATAAACACTTTTACGGATTTGTAAGTGGTTGAGAACTCACCAGCCATTGCGTGCTCGTAGGCCTCGGTAAGCAGCTGCGTGCTGCGCTGTATCACAGTCAACATGTCCTGGGGACTAAACTTCTCCGAAAGTTCCTTTAACGTCTGAACGGAATCCTCAAATTTGGGGTCCAGCATTACATTGTGGAGGAAACTGATAATATTAAAGATCAATAATATAATAAAGTAGTAGCAATATCAGCAGTTCTTATTTTCTCGTACCTCTCGTGGCCCATGAGTTCAACTAGCTCTTGGTCCTTAAGTTTCTCGGCAAGATTCAGATTCTGCCGATACATTTCATCTTTCCGGCTGTACTTATTAGCGTACAGCACAAACAGGGTGGAGTAGATGCCCTCCGACAGAACAAGTGGGTACAGCAGGGTTATATGCGAAATAACCTCTCTGCTGCCCTCCATGTGGCAATACTCCTCGGGCAGAGCTGGAAACATCTTGCGCACAAATCGGTAAATGCGACGCGATATGGACTCCCACTCTCTCATGGCCTGCTTAGCCAAGATCGGCGTGGGTTTAACCTTCCAATAGCCATAGGAGTAGTGGAAACAGTTCGCGATGCGGTCGTTCAAGGCATAGAGCGGATGATGCCGATCCTTGAAAGCTTGATCCAGGTACAAACGTATAGAGGACACATCCAGCTCTGTGAGCACCGAGCCCATTCCAAAACTGGGCACCTGTTCCAGCATCGCACTTGTCGTTGATGTTGTTGAGGTAATCGAGCAGTCACTACTGTTCATGTGCTTCGATATGCTGTTATTATTGTTGTGACTTAGTTTTGTAAAACTTTCATTGAGGGTGCTGGATTCATCGCCATTGAAAGTGCTGTTTAACAGGCTTTGGTCCAACTGAAAACTGGTCAAGCTACTGGTGTCCAGGTCCCGAGATGTATTGTGACCCATAGAGAGCAAGCTATCCGCCCTCTGCAATCCACTTGGCTTGCTATTAAGATTCTCTTGGGAGTGGATGCGACGTGGTGGGAACCCCAGAAAGTCTAGCGCCGAAGCAGCCTCCGATTGGAGTTTGCTCAGTGTATTTGTGGTGGTCCGCGCTTTTGCCAGAGGCGAAGAAGTTTTCTGCGGAAGCGGCAGGCTAAGTAGGATGTTGTTGAAGTAGTTACCAGGCTTGGCTCCTTCTCGAGCCCTCTGCTTGCTCATGTACACCGATATGCAGTTCCAGATTTGAGCCGTGCTTAGTGTGGGTTTCGAGGATTTTCTGAGGGTGCCTGCTGATGAATTGACACTGGAACTGCCGCTAGTGGCAGTACAATTAGCCAAGTCCGATTCGAAGTTGTTGAACAGCGAGCGCCACTTGCGATTATGGTCCACCACTTGGCGCCCAAGGGAGCTGAAGAAAGATAATATTTTTAGATTTTAAATAACCTTTAGGGTCTCGTTGACTCACCTGGGGTACTTAGGAAAGCGCCGATTTAGCACCAGTTCGCCCGCCTGTATGCGCACAGTCTCCCAGGTGCCACTAAGCTGTCCAAATATCTTGTTGCCGATTAGCTCGCACGTGTCATCCCCTTCCCCGGCCGCTGTACATCCATTTCCTCCACCGGCATCTCCGCAAGGCATGTAATACTCGCCCCGTCCGTTAGGGCCGTGGAGCGTAAGTTCGCCCTCATAGTAATAGTCGTTCTCAAAGACCGCAACTCCACTACCAATCAGATCGTCTCCGGAGAAGTTGCCCTCGAAGTAGTCTCCGCGGTTGGTGACGCAGCTGCCGATTCCAGATCGTTTATTGTCCGCGAACATCCCCATGTACTTGTCCCCGCTAACCAGGTCCTCTATCACACCGTATCCACTGCGGGCGTTGCCCTGGTACTCGCCCACGTAAATGTATCGGTTGTTTCGCATCATTCCATGTCCGTGGAACAGACCCTCGCAAAAGTTTCCCTCGTACACCTCGCTTTCTGGAGTGTCCTTGCTGTGGATTTCGTAAACACCGTGGCCGTGGAAGCGACCACCCTTGAAGTGGCCCACGTATAGACCCGATGATGGAATCACCATCTTGCCATACCCTGTAAGTTGACGTTGTGTAAATATGATTATAAAAAAATTTTAGAAATTGATAGATTTTAAAACTTAATATATACAAATTAGACCATTTTTCTTGTTTCGATTGCTCAGCCTATTTGTAAAGCTCTCTATATTTTATTCTTTCTGTAATACAGCTTTCGCAATTTCCGTCTTAAGTGTTTTACTAGCACAAAAATCAGGATCACTACCCGAATTTATAATGGCAGGACAATCTGTCTAATCGCCCCTAGTTTTAACTATTCACATTTAAATTAAATTTCTTACCTTCAATTACCCCATAATGCAGTTCCCCGCAGTAGACACTGCCGTCCGGATACTCCAGATAGCAGTTTCCGTGAAGGACGCCCTTTCTCCAGGTACCGCAAGCCTTCACCCGGGAGAACTTCGGATGCTCCCGGCTAAACTCATAGCCCGTGGAGCGAGAACTCGGCACGGGACTGCCGAGCGGTCTTCCCAAGGACGCAACTATGCTAGATTGCAACTGATCCAGCCACACTTTGCGCATTTCCTGAGAACGCGTTGTCACCAGGAAGGTCTTTTCTGGCGTTGTCAAGCGCAGGCACAGGTCGCCTTCTGTCCACACCCACAGGGTAGTTAGAGGATAGGAGTACAGCGAGTTTCCGCCCACCTGGCAGAGAAAGTCTGAGAACAGGATGAAGCTGTTGCTAGATATGCTGATGCCAGAAGTGACTAGTTTGAGTGGCACCAGAGCCGACGTGAGGATAACCCTTCGCTGTCGCCTTCTGAACTGAACAATTCTGGGGTTTCGATCGTTACTGCTCCAGAAATCCCTGGTGTTCACGGCCAGCTCCTGACTTATGCAGCTTTGTCGCGCGAACTCCGACCAAGCCACTCTGTGCTCTCCGTACTCTGGTTGCGACCTCACTAGCAGCTCCATAAACTGGACAAATAGCTGGTAGATGCTAAATGGTTGCTGAAACAAACGTGTGACATAGCTCTCCTCGCTGAGCTCAGGAAGTGGGCTGCTAAGTCCAGCAATAGCAGCCACAGCCTCTCCAAATCCATTTACCGAGTACACATCGCAATAGGCCTTCGTGTAACCAGAGAACAAGTCGATATATTCCTTGTAGTGGCAGATGAAGAGCAGATCGGCGGCCTGCACGAAATCAGCCCGGTAAAAGCCCTCCAACGAATGCAAGGTCGCCACAAGCAGACACAGGATTCTCTCCCAGTTTACCAACAGTGGACCGAGGACGCTAAGTGCATCCAGCTCCGATTGCCGCTGCCAGATCTCTAGTGATTGGACTGCCTGACGGTGCTTGAGAAGCAACTGCAACTGTGACTGCAGATGACTTAAGTAGTAGTGATACTGGCGCTGAAACTGCCTTTGGTTGTGCAACGTGTAACCGCCGGAAGACATGAGCAGTCGAAGTTGCCGGGGCCACGCAGCTCCCAACTGGAGTTGGAGGAGGGTCTGGGCATAGGTGCTGGATTGCTGCAGGTGTCGCATTGGAGGCGGTGGCTGGAGGGATTGTATTTGTCCAGAGGCATTGAGCAGCAGCGTGTGGTAGTCGCCGCATGTCGCCTCTAGCGCAGAGTTCTGTTCCATGGGTAATGCCGCTGAGTTATCCGTTATGGTGATCTCCATGGGAGAGCTCACATCCTCGCCCAACTGGGAGTGACTGTTTAGGCCCCAGTGGTAGAGCCTTCCGTCTAGGGTGCGGGCCACCGTGTGCTCTAATCCGGCTGCAATGCTACAAACGCCCATGCTGTCCAGTTTTTGCAGACGCATGACATTGGCTCTTCGGATGTGATCCCCTGTGCCAAGAAGCCCATTGTTGGAGGACCCAAAAGTGAAGAGTTGGGTGTGGAGCAGAGCGTAGCCTTGATGAAGCAGGTGCCTCGTATTGGCAGCAAAGCTGCGTTCTGAATTGTCGCTGCTAAGGGATTTCACAGAAGCCCGTTCGTCCTCAAGCTCTTCTTTTCCACTGGCCACAGAAAGCTGAAGCACATCGTCAGCCAGGTTGTAGGGCGCAACCAGCATGACAAAGTGTTCGTTTCCGGCTGCCAGGTCCAGCAGTTCCTTGCCCTCTTCGTAGAGTCGCATGTGGCGGGGCTGTTGCTCCGACTTAAAGACCTCTCCACAGCTGCCCATAACATACGTTTCCCCTGCATAGCCGACGAAGACCACGCCCTCGGCGGAGCAGCAAACCCGCCGGATGCGAACGCCCTCAGCGAGCAGTTCCAGCGGATCGAAGCCGAGGGTTTGCCATGCATGTGGGTGACCTACATCACGACCAGATCCCGTGGCCTGGCGCTGCACAGAGCCGTTGTTCAGGACCACGAAGAGTTCTTGGCTGCCGGAGCAGAAGTCCATGTCCACCACATCGGTGCGCAAAAGTTGTATGTCCAGGTGCTCGCGGTTGGCCTGCAGCTGGGCGGAGTAGAGGGAGTGGTCGGTGGTCAGGAGGAGCAGGCCCTCGCCAATGCTGCAAATCCGCGATGCGGGAGCCCGCTGCAGAGGAGGCAATCCGCGCCAGTGCAGCTGCAGCGTTTGGCCCTCGTGGTAGATGGCGAACCGCTCTCGATCGTCCTGCCCCCCGGATGCCGAGTCATCCGCTGCACTGGCCATGACGCGCAAATTGTTGGTGGGGATTTGACCAAGTTTTGTAACACGACGCAATTGCACGATTCGCTGCAGGCCGTTCTCACATGCTGCTCGAGCTCCGATCTCCGCTAGGCGCTATTGGCACCATCAAACATCTTACGCCGCGAATTGGAACTCGTTTTTGGATGCCGCGGTAGAATAATGTATGTTTTCACTTGGTTTTGCTTGCTAATAAGAATTCATGTTTTTGTGATGGTTTCTTGGACTGGTGTGACCAGCGCTGTTGCATTTATTGAGTAAGGGTACTCATGAAATCACCATTAGGAATACTCTTCAAAAGTAAAGATTACAAAGTTTATCAATCTGTAAACAGTACAGAGGAACGAAGATCAAATTGATTAATGTTAAATCTAGCTAATATACAAAAACTCATACATTTTATGGAATAATTTTCATACTTTTACTAAACTGTTTTTAGAGAGAATACCTTTTGTCTCTGTATTTTGAAATTTGTATAATAGCCTCTAATTTATTACCTAATATATTAGTTGCTTTCGTCACGTTACCAAGCTATGGTATTTTTATTGCGGACCTACATTTTGTGTCAGCTAAAACATGGTCATACTGCAATTGCTATCAGCTGTTTTGTTTGGAAAAAAAATTTCTGCAGATTTTGTTTACTTGCTTAAAATGTAGTTTTCTCGTTAAATGTTGACTGTTTCTTAAATGTAACACTAATATAAAGCCTAAGTTAAAGTGCTGCGACATTAACGGGAACGTTTTGGTAAGAAAGTAAGTGCTAATGACCGATTTGCATCTGCCCACAAAACTCGTTTTTGGCCACGAACTCATCTCAATAAATATAATTCTCTGTTTAGCGCGGCAATGGATTTAGACTGCGAGGGCGCTGCACGGTTGGCGGATGACTCCGGCACGTTTAGCTGCACCAGCGACGAGGGAGGGGGCGATACCGAGCAGAAGACGGAGCCGGAAAGGGAGCAATCGATGTTTCTGGTGCGGCAGGAGCTCCTGCGGTCGCGCAGTGAAGTGGAAAGACTTTTGAAATCGGAGCAGTGGTACAAGCAGGAGCTTAAGTCCCAGAAGCACAGCAGGCTGGAGACCCTGGAGCGGCTATACGCCCAGGAGCGCAAGTATTTGATGGAGAACCAAAGGCTGCAACAGGAATCGATGCGGCTGCACTCAAAGTATGCCACTCTGGAGAAGCAGCAAGAGCAGGGATCCCCTAGGTCTCCTGGAACATTTTCCTTTAAGGCGGACTCGAAATCTTCCGACTCATCTTTTGAGGCAAAGCAACAGGAGGCTCGCCTGCGGGATCAGCGTCAGTTGATAGACGTGCTCCGAAAGCAGAAGAAGATGCTTCTGGACGATATTCAAAGACTTAGCCTGGAGCACGACGAAAAGCTGTCGCAGTTGCAGCAATCCTTGGCTGGCATGGAGCTGGAGAGCAAGCACATGACGGGAAAATGCAAGCAACTGCTCGACCTAAAGAGTCAAATGGAGCACCAGCTCGAGCTGAAAAGCAGTGCCCTGCGCAGCGTCACCGCCGAGCGGGAGCAGCTTCGCCAAGTCATCGCTGAACTAAACGAGACGTTGCAAACGCAGGAGCAACTGCTAGCGATCAAAGAACAAGAGTTCCTTGATCTAAAACAGTACTACCAGCAAAAGTTGACGAGGGAAAGCAGCCTGGAAATCATGCACTCCTATAGCCTGAAATATCATGAAGAAATCAACAGCAAGACGAGTGAAATAGCTAGCCTAAAGAATTCTCTTAACGAACTTCAGTCGGAGTTAATGATGATGTCCCAGTTAAAGGAACAGAGTGAGGAGCAGCAGCGTCAGCTGGAACAGTTGGAGTTCAAGTTGGAGGCTCAACTTTTGGAGGAGGAGCAGCTCCGCCAAAGCAATGCCCTTAAGCTGGAGCAGGTGGAAAACTTAACAATTTCTTTGGCTTCCTTGCAAATAGAAAAGGAATACCTTAAAGAAAATTTGAAAGAGACTCAAAAGACTCTAAAAAAATTAGAACAGGAAGTGCACCTCCTTCACGGACAGTACGCTGAGATGTGTTTGAAGTGCGAAGAGACTAAGCTGCAATTGGAAACAGAAAAAATAGAGGTCGGCAAGCTCAAGCAGCAAAGTTCCGTCAAGGAAAGTGAGTTAATGGAAAAACTCCAAGATTATGCAGATCAGTGCGATAGGCTTAGAACAGAGTTGGCCAATGCGGAGACCAAAATGGATGAGCAAAGCAAGAGTGCAGGGATTTGGCAAGAGCAGCTGAACTCGATTGAACGATCAAGACAACAAGAAATTAAACAGTGTCAAGCGACTCAAGCGGACCTCGCAGATCCAATATTAATCCATCGCATCGAAACTTTGGAACTTCAACTGGCCGATGTCAAGACCCAGAAAATACAAACAGTTTCGCTACTCCAAACACTTCTGCAGCAGCAAGACGCCAAAATAAAGAGTACAAGCGAAATGGAAGCAGACTGGATACAACTTGTAGATGCCCTACAAGCTACTCAACTCTTGGAGCAGGAAATGAGGGTGGAGCTTCAGCATAAGACGGTTGAACTGGAGGAATTAAATGAACTGTTTGCTGGGCAGAACGCTGAACTTCAGAAGCTCCAGAAATTGAGTCTGGCCAGGGACGAGAAGAACCGGCTGGAGTTACAGCTCCTAAAAGAAACATTCCAAGAGAATTTAGAGAAACACTCTGCTGATTCGATAAACTTACAGAAGCTACAAAGCCAGGTTAAGTCCTTGCTTGAAGAGCGGGAGGAAAGTACGCGAGAAGAACGAAAGGCAGTGGAGTGCCTGCGATCTCTCGGCCAAGTTCTCGAAATGGAAACGGGAAGGAGGCTGCCACACATAAAAAGCTGGCCACAGTTTTCTAAAATATTGCGAAAGGAACTGCGAAACGGGAGAGTGAACCATCGAAAGGCTGAAGAATTGCCTGGGCTTAAACTTAAGCTGGCGGAGTTAAACGGACGGCACAAACAAGCTTTGTCCAAAATTAAGGTAAAAAACTTATTATTTTTCGGGCATAAAGGCGGCTAGGTACAAACCGTACAGTACGTGGCGGGCACGGAAATCGCATAGCGCTGAAATGATTTCTCTAGCACCCCTCATAAACATTGTTTGGAAGATTTGAGAATAATACTCTAGATTAGGGAACTCACCCCCGAAACTCGCGAGTAAATTATCCTCGATGGACCGCGATTTCTAGAGAATTACGTGCAAAAAGATTTATCTTGTAATAGAATATAGGCTCCTAAAAAAATTATAAATTTCCGATGACTTCTAAATTTTACTTGTGACTCGTTGCAAAAATGGCTTTGATTTTTCCAGTTGTTAATTAAGACACTCTTTGTTATATATTTGGATCTAAAACGTGGACTATGCCAATGGGAAACTACCCTAAAAAAACCGAGCCTAGATTTCTAGGTCATACGTCAATGGTAGTTCAAAAAGTGTTCATTGGAAAAAAGGTTCATAAAAAAATGAAAAAAAAAATCCTACATGATTTTTACAGGAACTCAATTGAAACCTTAATTAAGTATATAGGTACTCATTTAAAAAATGTATAAATCTTTTAAAATTGTATTACTTTGATTGAAAAAATCAGAAAACAGCCTAGCAAAACCGGGAACTTTGAAATTAAATCACAAGAGAACCTGGATGACCTCCAAGTTCTAATTGCCCGTAAATTCTTAAGAAATCGCGAATTTCGAATTTCCGGGGTGAGTCCCCTAATCTAGAGTATTACCAATTTGAGTAACGCAATATAATAAATGATTTATTTTTTCCGAAGTATCTGGAGCAAACATTGGCAGCGGAGCGAGCGCGTTTTGAAGCCTCGGATTCGGGAAAATCGACAGCCAGCTGCACACCCCAGGAACCAGCCCATGAGGTGGCTAACCTGATTGATGATTACAAAAAAGTAACTATCTCTATTTCAAGTTAAAATCTTTCTATACATCAATTGATTTGGCTTGTCGTAGCTCGTCCAACAAACCGCCAATGAGACCTGTCGCCCTCGCAACAGCTTCATATTGGAGCTCATCGAGCGGAGTCAGCGTTGCCAACCCAACTTGTGCCAATTAAGCGAGGATGTCACCGCCTGCCAGGCTGATATTGATGAGCTCAGCAGACTGCTCAGAGCTGGTCGGAACCAGAACAGAGGGGAGGTCATGCCCTCCCTGATGGAGGAACTTCGAGCGGTGGCAGAGCACTCTTAGACTGTCATAAAGTAGTTTCGGTCCAACTTTCACAATTTTCACAGGAAGTACTTAATATTCTTATCACGAATTTTGTTAGTTTTTAAAATGTGCAATTAATCAGTTAACATTTTTGTTAAACCTAGTCCCATTATCTTAATATCCTCTTAGACCCTACTTAGTAAAGTTATTGATATTATTGTTTATTTATTCTTTGTTTTTCTCATGTGTTACCTTTATTTACTTGAATTACCTTCTTGTTGTTTAATATAAAATGTTCCAACTTCTATACGAACTATACATGCCAAGTTGTAAATCTACTTTCCTAAATTATACATATATAAACCATTTTTGATTGTCACAAAATATATATTTATTTTTATAGTCGAAAACACTTAAAACACACAGTTAAAAAGCATGTGAAGAATAAAATGTATACATTTGTGTGAAAATGATTATGGCTTTTGAGGTACGAATGGGCACCTGGGAATCGTAGTACCATCAATGACGGTAATACTCTCTTTCTGCGAATATCGCGTGTTTCCATGTTCGTCCAAATCTAAAAATTTCACTGTTTCGCCTTTTCTAGTCCGCGTTATTCCACACCTTGCCTTATTCTTGTTATCCATGCATAAAATAAGAAGTTCGGAGTGAAGGTTTTCAGTAGGCTTCAAAATTTTGGTCACTGTACAATACGATGTAAACTTTATGGGGCAGGTCACTCCCGCACATTGCCAACCATCTAAGGATAAGTAAGAATTGAGATACATATGGCAGATAAAACCAATATTTACCCTTAGTTTTTTTTATCACCGCCATACTCATGTTCTCATTTAAGTGTGAATATGATTTCACGGAAATAGATAAACTAGCTACCACAAATAGTACTAAGAAGAGACAATCATTCATAGCTGATTCTTCCTGACAAAATATTTCTTTATAACTGAATGGTGTAGAACAGATTCTCTCATGAATTGGATTTTCCTGATAGGGGTTCCGTGTTAAAGCAGTGGTAAATTAATTTTAGAAAATAATCGCTAGATATTCGTAGCATTTTAGAAGTAGAGATTGTAGACCTCACAAAGTTATTTTTCCATAAGTCGCACCACTATCCTAATTTCTATATGATGCACACATACTTAAGAAAGCCGATTCTCTTATGTATTGGATTTTCCCGATAGGAGTTCCTTGTTAAGACAGTGGTAAATTAGCATAAGAGTAGAGATTGTAGACCTTACAAAGTTATTTGTCCATAAATCACACTAATTTTAAAATTTCTATATTTCTATACACTTACGATTGTAAGTACTTTCCAAAAAATTCTCAAAATTAAGAAGGGAATCGTATTCGAAACAGCCAAATGTCTTGTAGACCTCTTTCATGAATGATGTAAGCTGTGGCAAATCGATTTTGTGGCTTCATCTTCAATCAGGGACGGCGGCAGTCTCATTCCTTACTGCTCGAATATATTAAACGAAGGCATCCGACACCGCCCTTGGCATTGTCAACGCCTGGAATGGGATCCGGAGGGTTCGTAGGGGTAGGGCCGAACCACTTGGGTATTGATAAATGCGTTGAAAACTAAGCGACCGCCCAGTGGATTACCACCTCCCTACGCCAGGCTCACCGCTCCTCGAAAAGCACCTCCCGCAGCCAGCTCGCGACGAGGAGCAATCGACCACAATCGCTGGTCAAATTCAATTGGCGCAATTTTTCATCTGTGACTCCAAGGGGTCCGATCTGGCGGATCCTTTTGGGCTGGTGCTGCTGCCGTCTATTGTTGCTCTGGGCCCTGGCAATTGTTCTCGGCCCTGGATCTCTGGATCTATGGAGCTACAGTGCTGAGCCCTCTGCTCAAGGTTGTTTATTTTGAAAAATCACCATCACCCGATCGTGGCCTGTGCCGACGGCTGGGGATTTAATTCTACTCTGGACATTTATAAATTGGATTCAATTTATACACAACACGAAAGCGTGATTTTTACATTTTTACAATCTAGCGAATAATAGATCAGCGTCGTATTATTGCCGACTCCGCACTGCAATGCTCTTCGTAGCAATCGTTGCTTTCTGAGTCTTCAACCTGCGGCAGGAAGAAGGTTTCTCTAGCTTTCGGATTGACGAAAATTTAAAACGTATCCTTTGTAATCTATAACTTCCAAAAATTAAGAACATTGCAATGAAAATGTATTATATATTTTTAAAGGTTTATAATAAACCTAATAATATCTAGAATTAAATTTATAAAGGCCTATAATGTTGTTGTTTTACCCATGAAATATACCGTAGTCAACTTCAGTCCCAGAATTATTTCGATAAAAGCGTTGGAAAACATTTAAAAGCTCCATTTATTTCACTTGACTACCGCACGGGTTAGACCCCTTTGGAGCTCTATTATTTAAATACAATTTCCCTACCTCATGCTGGCCCTTGAATACCTCGCCCCCAAGGATGGGGCAATGTCCCGTCCGTCCGAGGGAATCATTTGATTCGATGAGAGTGCTTTTTGTTGTACTTTTCTTGGCTCTTTGATTTGGGTTCTGTGCATTGGGCGGGTCGCTCATTAAAGGGAAGGCAGTTGGTGGGAAAAGGGGCTTCTGGCCAAACAAAGGGCATAAACATTTAATTCTCACCAAAGCTATTGATGCGGTCGCAGGGCAGAGCGACGATGTCGAGCACCGTCCGATGGTCGGCTTGTCTGGGGATCCCATCCCTCTTCTCTCGCAGCCAGGGTCTCAAATCTCGAAAGCCAGTCCTAGTGCCAAATTGCAAATGCAACTTGTTAACCTTGAAAACCGGGCGGACGGATGGCCGGCGGACAGATAGTCAAGGAGCCTGATCCGCAGACCCCGCACAGTATGAGGCATTTAGTCAGACGTCGTCGTTGTTGTTGGAGGTGCTGTGCCTGTTGTTGTTGTTCTTGGTGATACCACTGATGCCGCTGTTGTTGTCCGTCTGCCGATCAGTCGTTTGTCTAGCTGCAGCCCCCCGCTTATGTCCAGCTACACCTAAAGAAATAACTGTTTAAATGTTTATTTTATACAATAGGTGGGGGCTAGGTGGGGGGATTTAAGCCTAAAAAATATACATACGAGTATATATTTAGGACAATTTACCTAGACAAATAACCTAGAGATGGTGAGCAACATCGTTAACTTACCTTTTTTATTAAACTGCCGAGAAACTTGTAGTCTGCATCTCTTTAATCTTTGTAAAAATGTTTATTTTTAAGACCTAAAAACCGAACTGAAGGCTTGTGTGTTCAGTATTGTTTTAACTCTCCTTCTTTTTATGGTAACTAAGAAGAGTGCATGTAACGCAAGATTAATTTTATATCACATTCCCATATGATTTAAGTACCATATATAAAACATGAAATTGGACCTTACCCTACATAACCAGAGAAATTCTGAGAACTGTGCGCCGAAGACTTTAACAATGTTTTTAACATTTTAAAATGTTTAAAATTTAAAGCAGAGAGGTGTTAGAGCTGACATTTCTGCCCTCGTTTTTGTCAGTGCTCTTCGCATATTGAATAATGCGTTTATGGCCAGATGAATGACACTTCATACATGCGTCCCCGGAGCTGCAACTTGCAAGTGGGCACAAACGACTGGCAACGGAGGCCAGGAGGGTAAGGATGCCCGTCTGCCTCCTGGAGGTGCATATTTCATGCGTAAACTTTGGCTCGGGCGGGCATCCGCCACTATTCGTCATTTGTGCCGGGCCATGTCAGAGCTGTGTTTGAAAGAAATTCGTTTAAATTGTCAATTGTCTGGGGTCCTACGGCTGCAACTGCTCCTGCTCCCTGGCCAGGAACTGGTTTCCAGCCACTCCTAATGAGGCGCATCAGCGGAAAAAATCGGGAGTAGGATGCGGGGAGCGAAACGAGGAGGCCCGAACCCTTTTAGCATTCATCCGTGATGGCTGGTGGCCCCCACAGTGGCCCTGGATCCCAGGGCCTCGGTGCGTTTGCATTTAGCTGGCCAGCACATTAAAGTCGAGTCAACTTACCCACATTCGAGCGGCATGTTTAGTGCCCTGCCAGTGCTTCCAATACCCAAAGCTACTGCCTGGAATCCATCCCATCCCATCGCACTCCCACCGGAGCGGCCACTTCCATTTTGATTTGGTTTGAGATTCGGATGCGGAGCGGATCCTGCCTACTGGGTGTTGCAATGTCATTCCCCGCATTTTATACACTCGCCGCACTTTACAGCACGGCCATAAATAAACTTGTATCTTTAAGATAGAAATAGTCGTAAAAAATCAGCAAATGACCCCGAATCCCTCGGTCGCCTGGAACCCCCCACGTCTAAGCCGCGTGAGAGCTTTTAGCCAACTCCAGACGAACTAGAACCGATCAAGGGAACCATCAAATGGAAAAGACCCGGTCGGCCATTTGGAGCATCTGCAGAACATGTGTAAGTTCCATATTAAATTTTATATTTAGCGCACGACTTTGTGCGCTTTATTTTCCCTTTTAGAATTTTGCATACAATGATACCGCAATGAAGATCCCTGTGGGATGATTTGAAGATAGCAGGAACGAGTTCGTGATTGAAGCGAACAATCGCGGTCATTAGGAAATTGGCATTTGCCACTGCCGACACATTTTAGGGAGCTAACCCATTCACAGAGCCGAATGACTCGGCGGGCCTTAGAATGATGAATTTTGATCATAACCCTCTTAAATCATTCTCCCTGCCCATATAGAAAGCCTTTTAAAATCCAAATTGCTCGGTTTCCCTCTCCGTACTGTTAATTTAAATACATTATTCATAAGAATGCTATTATCGCTCTTAACAAGCTCCCAACTGCCACAAGTGGCTGCTGGCCTTTCTTCAAGCATAAATCATAATTATATTCAGCGATTTACATCTCCCCCCCTTCGGGTATTATAAACACATCTCTTGGGAGGATGAAACATCTCAATGAACCTGCAGTTCTGAGCTACGTGGGCGCTCTTTAATTCACCTTCCAACGCTGCTGGAACACTTTGACCCAATTCATTCCAATTCAATTGAAACATTTCTGAAGCGTTTAAAGACCAACCATAAAAGGCCGTTGAAATGGGTTTTTGTCGGGGAGAACTTGAGTTGGTAGTCGGTTCATGGCAGATCATTAAAAATAATTAAGAAGTTTGTACTTGGTGCGATCTGGAAATTCTCGCTTTGCTCATTGCTAAGTCGGGTATGGGGATTTGGAGATAATAGCCTGGGATAGGTAACGTGGAGACCATTCACACTTCTTCCCTACACTGATATTTTAGACAACAAAACTGAATATTCCTCATCAAAATCGCCCAATATATGTTAGAGTATCCCCGCTTCGGTACTCCGACCACTAATTAATGTTCTTTGGGTTCTCTTCTTGTTTTCATTACTTGGACCCTGGTTATTTAATCAATGGGGGCTCAGTTGCGTGTAGTCCACATAAAAGGGAAGACACTCCAGCGAGCGCTCAACTCGAGGCTCAGCCCCACCGACTCCAGATTGGTACATTGATCTTGGCCCATTACGAAATAGTGGAAAGAACCGTTAAGATCCGCGGATAGCGAACGAAATCAATGACCCAAAACATTTTTGGGTTGCCCACATTCTGTTGTTTTGATTACGTCAAATGGGATGCCAGCTGCTCCAATATGAGGTTGCGAGCTGGGCGGCTTTCGATCGATAACTATGCAATGCATTAACATTTCCCGATCCCAGGGCAGGGGATCCGAAAGAGCCACAGCCACCGCCAGAGCCAGAGCCAGAGTCCGAGTCGGAGTCAGCCACAGGAACGAGACAAAATGTCAACGGGAGAGTCTTGTTGCCCGACCTGGCGTCTCACCAGACAACATGCAAATAGCAAATAGCGCATAGCGCATGGCAAGATGCCAGAGCCCAGTCCGCGACCAAGTCGGGGCTGAATCTGCAGCCCAAGGGGCCCATGTGGCCATGCAATTTAGTCAAAGGCCCTAACGGCATTTGAGCCAAATGCGTTTACGTTTACGCATCCGCTATAAACTCGTATGCCGGGTTCTGTGCCACAGCCGCTTGCCGGTTCTCTAAGCCGGGACCTCGGAGCAGTGCTGTCGTTTCGGCCGCTTAAGTGCTAGATCTTGAAAAGGAAAAGGGGAGTCATTCAAAAAATCCAAACGCTAACATTCGGGTATCTTAAAGTCTTTAAAAGAAGGAAGTAATACACTTCCTTTTTATGTGAGATCATTCTAGCTTTTAATGCTTTTTGATTATTATTGGTTGATTAAAGTATTTATTGTTATTTTTAACTTTGATTTGAAGGGTTTGAACAAATTGTTTGCTGTCCTCCGAAACGCAGTATTTATTTTAATTTCCAAAAAAAATAAACATGGCTGCCGTACTTTGTGGCGATTACCATTGCCATTCCTGTTATGGTTTATAAATAAAAAATATAGCAAATGTTTGCGTGAGCTTCTTTATTTTATTCTTTCTATTTTTTTATACTTTACTACTTTTTCTAGCTTTTGCTACTGGGCCTTAAGCTAGGAGGGTCTTCGAGGAGGATTTTGAGGAATTAACTTCACATTTACTATTATAATTTATAAATAACCGCAGAAATTCGGCTTAAACCTTTTAATTTTCCTAGATGTATTTGTTATATTTGGACTTTAAGATCCCTCAACACTGGCTCGGAAAAGGTGTTGGCAGCGAACCCAGAACCAGTTGGGAGAGATATACTTATGCTTTAAGCAGGAGCATGCGACAAAACTGTGGCTCTGGGTTCGGTGCCTGGGCGGCGGATCCACTTCCTTCGAGCTGGGTACTGTTAATTGGACCCGGGCTGCGGCTGCGGCTGCCCCTCCCCCTCAGGGGCGTCGGAGTTTGGCAGTGCGTGGCGCACTTAAACGAGGTTAACTGTACTGCGAAGGCATCGCTCGTCTCTGGGCCGCCGCGCAAATTTAATTTCAACTTACGTCAACGCCAGCGCTCCAGGGCCCGAGATCGGAGTTCCAGATCCAAGATCCGAGCGGTCAATGCACGCATTACCAGTTACCACTTCCCCACCGCCGGCTTATCGGGCGGCGATCGCTGGGCCCGGCACTTTAGCTCCCAGCTCCGAGGTCCAACTCCCAACTCCCCCTTTGAGTCTTCTGGAAAAAGGCCATCAAATCAGCAACGTGATGCTGCCCTTGGGCCCTCGCTCCGCACTCTCTCTACAAAGCGGTCGTAACATTTGCACCACAATAATAGCTGTAATACCCACCGCCGCCCAGCCCCATTCATTCAAGGATAATGTTACGGTTAATGGCGCGGCCGGCGAGTAATTTAATTTACTCGTACACTCGCCACATGCCCCCAACAAACGAACCACGCGAATTATTATGGCCAAAAATCGCGACTAGACGGCCGCGCAGACGGTGTGCAGATGGAGTTGCAGATGGAGCCGCAGATGGAGCCGCAGATGCAGATACAGATGAAGCCGGAGCTGGCGCTGGAGGTGGAAAAGGGGATGGGGATGGGGATCCCTCATACCGCGGCCATCGGCGATCGTCAGTCGGCCAGACTTTGGAGATGAGACAGTGAGGGCTGGCAGTCGGCCAAGTTGGACCGAACAAATTACTGGGCTCTATTGCTATAATTTTCTCTGAAACTTTGTAAGCGATGGAATCTAAGGGAAATTCGGGACTTCAGAAAGTTAATAGGATCGAAGATATAATACTGATTGACTTTGTTACGGTTTCTGCGCCTAATAAAGGGTTTTATCTTCCCGAAGCAGCAATATGAGTTCGTGGTAACAGTTGTTTCCAGCGTGTTTGTCACATCTTAGCAAATATACAATTGTACTACTGATATTAGCCCTTCAAACAGAGAATTAAACCGAGATATACAACGTAAGGATACATTTAGGTAGCTACTTGTTTTACTCAACTGAATCGTACTTTTTGTTCTTTTCTTGTAATAAGTCCTAATTATTTACATTTTCCACCAAATCTTTTTATTTTCAGATTGCTCATCCGTCTTTCATCACCTGGAACTGCATTTTCAGATTTTGCCAAGTCCATCTCAAGCCCATTTCGTTCGCTCGCCCGCAGCCGCATTAGATGGCGATCGTGCTCGCTGGCTGATACCCATTATGCCATAAAGCGTTACCAAATCGCCATTAGCACGTCGGGAGGTACGCCCCGCGAGGCGTAGCAAGGGATGGAAATAGTAATGGGATTTGCAGGACTGGCGGAATGTAGGTGTAGGTAGCGGACACCGACAATGGATTGATCAAATAAATTGCAACGATGGACATACCGATAACGATCGGTAATGGTAATGATAGTGTCGATGTCGAAGACGATGGGCCTGGACGAGAGCAATGTGGATGGGCTGTGGATGGGCCAGTGATGAAATTGTTGGCTTCGATTTTGGCTAATTGCAGGAGTCCATTTGAAATGCCTACTTAGGGCTAATTGGTCCCCTCGGAAGCGCCGCCAAGAAATGTACAAACATTTCACGCTGTGCCTGTCATGGATGTTGTAATTGATGCTGCCGCCTCCAGGCTCCAGGTTCCAGGTTCTCGGCTCCAGATTCCCGGTTTCTGGCTCCTGCAACATTGTGTGCCATGTCAGGAGATGTCAACCCTCCAGTGTCGGCGACGGACCACGATGTTCGAGTCCACAAGACCACGACTATGGCTATGAGTCCCCGACTATGACGATGACGATGACGACGAGGACGGCGAATCTAACGACTTTGATTGACTTGTGATTTGAAGGCGCGCCTAATTGAAGCGAGGCGGCTGCAGAAGAAAGAAGAAGATTCTGGGACTGGACCCACTGGACTGCGGTCTGCGAGTGCACTGCGCGAAAAAGGGTGACAAATCCAATTTGACCCTACATCCAATTGAATTATGAGTTTTTAGTATTGACATTATTTTTAAGATTTTTGAACGATAAATCTCATTATTTACTGCAGTGTGCCGAAAACTACAAATTTTAAAGTACTAACCAATAATATCTCCCTTGTTATTTGTCATATTTAGATAAATGATTTCTATACCAATACCAATTTTTGAAAGCTAAAGGATATGGATTCAGTCAGACTTGTCAGATTTCATTAAGTGTTCTTATTTCTTATCAGTGTTTCTAGGCGGTTCGATCTAGCCATGCCCGTCTCTCAGTTGGGGAAATCATTTTTGTAATTTCGAAAAGATCAGATGACTATGTTATATAGCTGCCATATGAACAATCGGGTAATTTATGGAAAAATAAGTATTTCTTCATTATTATAGCCGTTAATCGTAGAGTAAAAGGATATGCTGCATTCGATTCCACCATAAAAAGGCTTGCCATGTAAGTCTGTCCTTCTGCCTGTCTCTCCGAACGAGCTCTGATATCTCGGAAACTAAATAAGCTAGAGAGTTAAGATTTGGCATGCAGATTCTTGAGGTTCTGTGGCAGCGCAAGTTTTTTTTCAGAAGAGGGCCCTTTCCCACTCTAACGCCCACACGACTTCCCAATTCCAACCTAGTGCTCACGTTTTTAAGGAATTTGCAAGAGTGAAAATGGAATTTGATTTAGACTATCAATATCTATCTTCATGCCAAAAATGGTCGAAATATAACCCATTAGAAAGTTATAAGCAAGTCATGAAATCACCGCTAGGTGGCGCCGTTGCTGGTGTATCGCTTCGCCGCATACCTTCATCGAACTATTATTTTATAGCTTGTATTTTTAAATTCATAATAATTGCAGTAGTTAATAGTTATTGCCGGAGAATTTGATTAAAAACATTTGACGGGCATCCCTTTGCAGCGAACTATGATGGCAATAACATTTATCTCAGTGCCCTCAGCTAGACAACAGCCCCTTGTGTTGACTGCTCTGGTAAAATGTTCGTGAGAAATGTCATTAATACGAACGATGTGACTGCCTGGAGAGGTGGACGTGAATGTGGCCGGCCATCCCCTTGACCACCCTCGGCCTCTCCATCCGCTCCGCATTGTTGCACTTAATTAATGTGAGGATGAAGAGGCTCCTTACGCCCTCCCTGCTCCGAGCAGCCCGCATCCTCTTGGCGAACACGCCCTGGGCATGCACTCGAAGTGCTCAGTAGTCCCTGGACCGGACCAAAGCCAGTGCCACGCCATATATGGGGTCAAATCGTCAGAGGCAGAGGCGTCGCCGCGTCTTGCGGTGGGAATGGCTCCACGGAGCACTTAGAGCCGGCGATAATGGTCGAACGTTTATCTATTCCAAAGAGCCATTCTGGACGAGCTGCACCCAATCCAATCGCAATCTGAAAGGCGTTAACAAATTATTTGAAACATGTAGCGCCGCGTTGGCATCCAATAATCCTGCCCGCACTTAGATCCCAGCCGTAACAATCCCCCTCCTCCGGGCCGCTCGTTGTGCCGGCAGGCGTTAATAGGCATTGCGATGCCAATAACTTGCAATTATACTTAATTGTAATCGTCATTGCTGATGTTCCCGTGCGGCAATTGAGAGTTGTTATTCTGTTTTGTGTTTCTTTTATTGAGACTGGCTTGTTCACCGCGTGTGTGCTTGTGAGGCTGGGCCACTGCTATATGTACAACGTTTCGTGTTTGCTTAAGCGGTCGTTTTACTTGGCTAGACAAATGTTTATTAAGCCTATTACTTACTGGAGTAAGTGTGTTCGCAGGGGCACAACATCTGTATACATTGGCTGACAAACGCTGCTGGGCATAAGGTGGATTCAAACCTCCTTCCGCTTTCGAGCGCATTTTACACATCTAAATTGAATGCTTTTCGCGCTCTTTTTGCCTGCATATCTTATGCACATGATCTGCCCCTGCGTCCTCGAGTTTTTCAAAAGCAGAGCTGCTCAAGTAACTTTACAATTTTTAAGTACAATTTACTTTTAAATCACAAGCCAAAAGTAGCCTTACTTTTACCTTTTAACACGTCTAAGCACACGGTAGCTTTGTGTAGGAATCCGGGCCAGCAGACTGCTTTTGAAGACTTAAGCGATTAAATCGTGCTACAGAGAGTGTAAAATGTAACCAGTGTAGATGGTTGATATCGCTAAACTAGGACTGCCCACTGCAGTTCGACGTCGTGGGGATTCCCCATCCCCCGACCGAAAGGAATATATTAAAATTCGCGCGCAGGTCGAGTCTGATCCTTAACTTCTAGGTCGATGTGTGTGTTCTTCGTGTCGCAAAACTTAGATGCAAAGAGCTTAGCAATTATGACAAAAATATTACACTACTTGAAGTGATCGCGGAATATCAATTCGCTTATTGCTGCTCCTTGGGAGCCGTAGCTTAATGCTAAGAAAAATACTCAGTTCCAGTGTTCTCGATGCTCGGTACTCCTCACTCCGTCGCATACTCAGTACAGGATGCCGGGATGGACGGCCCCGCTGCGCTGGAAGTACACATTCGGGTTGCTGCTCAACGTGGGCTCCAGCGTCGTGTAGAGATTCGTTTCGTCGGGTCGTATAAACATGCCTAGAAAGGAGGTCGGCTATAGTGTGTATCGGGTTTCGGGAGGCTCTTATGGACAGATTTTATGAAGGTTCCCTAATGTTGCCTGTGTGCAGGGATGGAAAATCACAAGTAATATATCCCAATATTGTGAAAACTTGGTGATAGGGTAATGTTTGTTTTTTTAAGATCTCATTAAATGTCTATATCTTATTTTTCCTTATTTCTTGGCAGTTAAGCGATTCAAATAACTGGCTTGAATATATTCTGGCATAAAGAATCACGTACATTTAATTACTTTCTTTGAAATTTTCTTTTCAGTCGATATCAAATTAATTATTTGAAAATAATATGAATGAGTAAAGCTATTTGAAAACTTTTGTGTTTGTATTTCTACCAATAAGCTTATTAAAGAATACTATGTTAAGTAAGCAATACATTTTGTGTGACTCTACCTTCGAAACCGTCTGACACAAAACGATAAAGAGTATTTGTTCACCCCTTTGGTAGCCTTCCCTGCAGACAAACGCCATATCCCTAGGGGATTGTTAGCAATCGGTGGGTATTACCTGGCGCATAGCGCAGCGTTTTGGCCAATTGCGCTGCTTGTGTCATGGAGGTTAGCGAGTTGCCCAACTGTTTGAGGGTCAACGGCGTGAGCGTGGGCGGTGCGGCTTGCTGCGGTGGCGGTGGTTGCGGTGGCAGTGGTGGTGGAGGTGCGGGAGGATAATAGCAGAACGGGTGCGGACTCAGGTGTGCTGGAAAATAGTGATACATACGCGTATAGCTCGGCGGTGCGGCGGTGACCAAAGCAACCCGATCTGTCGGCGGATTGCAGGGATTGGCGGTGCGGTGGTGCGGTGGTGGAGAGTGGGTGCGAGTGTGGTTGGAAGTCCCAGTGCCCAGATCCCAGAGCCGTGTGTAAAGTAACCAAACCATTAACAAAACCAGTCGTGACCCACGCACGCGTATCGGTAATATTACGTATGGGATAAACACATATGTACAGTAATTATTGGTTTTTGACAATAAATGTAAATTCAATTAAGTTTCGAAAAGGTAAAGGTACCGGAAACAAAACCGAAAGAGTCAACCAGTAATGAAAAAGGTTCCGAATGATTGATGAACGTAATAGTAATGAGAAAATTACAGAAACAGCACGAATGGATTATGAAATGTCATATGCAAGAGTGTGTGGAGGCGTGTTGAGAATTTTTTGATTAAGTTTGACAAAATGTGAGGGTGTTGACGGAGTGGAGTTCGATTAGGAGGAGATATGTGTTTTCGTTGCAGTGACGAAGATGATATTTGGTTTGGAGTTCGTTGTTGGTGTTGTGGATGAATGTCGTGTTGGTTGGCGGTGGTTTTTGATGATATATGAATGCATGACATGACAAATAAAAAGTAAACAAACAAAGTAAGTAAGTATATATGTATTTATAGTTTTCATGTGCTTAGAGTGCAACCAAGGAATAGCCATAAGCTCGTCGATAAATCACTAAATGTGTCACAACTTCTGCCCATGGCCAGCCATAATTGGCCTGACCCAGAGCCCGAGCCAAGCCACAGATGTTCCCAATTCGTGGAAGTTACCTTGCCATATTTCACACTTTTGCCGGCCAATTCATGGCGGACCTAATGATGTCAAACGATTTCATGTCAATGGGTTAACGCTGCACCCTCGGGCCATAGAGAAAGTCTCAGTGGCGTGCATTTATTTTTGTTTTTACGAGTATTGGGCAAAAACCCCAAGCTATTTAAATCGGAATCTTAATGGGTTTGTGTTGGACTTCCAAACAGTTTTTGCTCTCGTTTATTTCCTTTACCGGGCTGTGACCTTTATTAGCGTTAAGGGTTAGTAAAACCTATGTGGAGAAATTCACAGGGGTCTGGCCTCAAAAGTTTTTTATGGCAGTTGCAGTAGCATTACGCGTGGCCTGTGCAATTTTTCGCTCTCTTCTGACTCAATAATAATAACCAAACCAGTTCAAGTTTATGCACACTTTTTGTTTCGCCTCCGACTCCACGAAATCCAGTTTCCCTTTTAGATAAGAACCAGCCCTAATTGTTCGGCTATTTATAACTTTCGTACACTTGTCATAATTAGCAGCCAGTTGCCTGGCCAACACTTTGGGCAAAGCCTCATTTCCAGAGCCCTGGACCCCTGGTCAAAATTCAGTTAAGACAGGCAAAGCCTAACAAATGTGAGCCAAATCAACCGGCGGCAGCTGGGGTAATAACTTACGATTATTATTATATTTTCAACAGCTCTGTGGGCCAACCGAACGAAACGGGCGAGGTAAACTGTGTTAATGACATGGAAACTGACAAAAAGACCAGGAGAACGCGGCGAAGAGAGGCTGGAAAATCGGGGATCTGAACTCTTGACGGCGTTAAGCGCAGCAGTTACACACATGCCAACCTCTTTTCCCGTGGCACTTTCCTGGGTTTCTAATTAACTTAGAACAAATACTGCAATTAAGCCCGCTTGTTTTTCTGCGACTGCCGTTCTGCTTCCCCAGCCTCGAATGTGGAATTATGTGTCAGAAAATGAAAATACATGTGTGTGCCAGAGCCCGGGACTGTATCTGTGTCCGTACCTGTATCTCCAGATATATCTGTATCTGCGGTGGGCAGGCTTTTGCATTTCGCGCTGAAAAGAAACTAGTTTCCAACGGCAGCCGCCAGCTGAAGCGGCAAATTTGGCTTAATTCCGATTTGCCCGAGACCAGCTAGAAAATCTTTCTCTCCGATTTGCGCCGTCTGTCAGCTCATTCGGCCATTATGAATTATGTGCGCCAGCATTAAATATGCTACTTTAGCTCACAGCCGACAGGCAACTAAACGAAACGAGACGAAATGTAACGAAAAACGCTAATTAAGTGCAAATATGTATGGCCAGTCCCGGGATTGGCGTCCGTGTGCCTGTCCCGCACCGCCCTGGTATTGGTGGACTTTGTATCTATGTGTGGGGCGGCCAAGGGCCTGAAAACGTTCTATTTGGCTAGAGATGGCAGGAGTACGTGACCCTGAATTTTGATTGTCATAATAAAGGAAGTGTAGAAAACGACCCTGTCACAAACAACGCTAGGAATCCCAATCCTAGGTGTGGTGTTGTAAGTGTATGAGTTCAAAAATACACTTCAAAATTAGTTGTAAATTTTTACTGTATCTTTGCATCGTCTTAGTCTAGATTCTGGACTACAGAAAACCAATCAATATTGAACAGTACTATATTAGATGTTGAATATTCATTTTACTTCTTATCTGAACACCTTCTTGTGTTTCATTTAATACCCCAAGGGAACTAAAATTTATAATGAGCCTAAACTTGTGTTTTAGAAACGTAAAAAGCCGAGATTCTAGCCATACCAAAATAATTGTTTCTCATATTTTATCTAGCCGAAGGTATGACTTGCCATCCCATTAGAAATATGTGCCCGAAGCATGTTTTCCCGGCTACCGCAGAGATTCTTTTTATGAATTATTCCCCATCTAAACTGAGGCGATTTATTCCGTCTCCATTATTTCCTCACTTTTAATTCCTCTTTCCGTGTGCTCGACTCGGCTGTTTTTACTTTTCCTCACTTGCATTTAATTATTTCTGCCTCTTTCACCGGCCGGGAAAATTCATTAAAATTGCCCATCTCTAGAGAGGAGACAGAGCCACGTTTTGCATTTTGCATTTGCAGTATGCAGTTGCAGTTGCAGTTTCAGTTTGTCGGCTTGCCCCCGCCCCAAGTGGATGTGCTCCTGCTTCCTTACTCTAAGCCCAGTATCTTCTATCTGGCTGGCAACAAGTTAAAGTTAAACCAACTGCCGCACGTTGACTGATTGCTACGTGCAGATTGTCATTGTTCGCCTTTGTTGTAGGCTCGCTGGCCTCTTGCGCTGTTGTTCTTGCCGCAGTTGGGCTTGCTTTTGTTGCCTTTGCAGCTTGCTGCTTGCTGTTGTTGGTTGCTACATACTTTGCAGACTTGAGTAATTTCTTCGCCGAGCGCTGGCTTTTTGCTTTTTAGCTTTTTCCTCATTGGCTTCGGCGTTGACTCTTTCCCTCTGCCTCTGGCTGCAGCGCCAAAGGTTGTTGCTTCGCCTTGGCCGTTGTCTGGGTCTTCGAGAGTGAGTTGCCAGATGTTGTGATATCACGAAGCAGCATTATAACTAATTGGCCACGTTCGTTCTAAGCCATCCCCATCGAATGCCCCATCCCCCTATCTCCTGGCCAGAGTTCGTTGTCATGAACTGCGCTGCGGAGGTTTTCCCTCCCATTTAGAGGCGGAAGAGAAGCCTTTTTCACATGGCTGCAACAGGCCGCAATTTGCATATTTTGGTTAAGGGCGTATGACCTTCGAATTGGTACAATTCAATTTAAATTTCAGCGCAAAGTTTCGCTTGGAGAACAATATTCGCAATATTCAATAACAAACCTGATAAACCTCTAACATTATGTGCAAAACTAAAATGCTACTGTGTTTGAAAGCCAATCTGCAATATAAATTATCCAAAGGAATTCTATTTTGATCAATTACACACCACAAAATAAAGTTTGGAGAAGACACATGTATCAATACTCTGTATTACCCATTTAAAAGTCTTCTCTGGACTGATTTACTTTAAAGCTCTATATTCAGAAGGCTTAAAATAAATTGTTCTTTGGAAACTGAACTATATCGCACCTTTCCTTTGTGCTTCCCAGTTTGCGTCCCTGGGCGGCAACCGCACCCTGGCGAAGATACCGTAAGACCGAGGCGATCTCTGGCCAATTTAGCGTAATAATTTCAGCATGTGCAGTTGGCACACGGCTCATTGGCTCCCTCGGCTTCCTCGGCTCTCTACCCCCGATCGGTGGGCCTGAACCGCTTTGAGCCGGGCCAAAAGCTGGTACCAAGACCTGAGTTGGCTTTTCCGCTTTCGGTTTCATTGCCGCAATTCGGAACTGGTTATCGATTACGTTGCTGGCCGGCTGCTGGCACTTCTAGGCAAAACTAAATATCATCGCTCCTCAGCATCTAGCTCGGCAGCCCGGCAGCCCGGCAGCCCGGCTCTTCGGGCTACGGCTCTGGTTGCAAACCGCTATAATTTTGTGGTAATATACAGTGACGCTCGTTTCAAGCACGTGCTGGCAGCATTTACCCAACTCATATATTAAGTCCCATACACAGGCGCTGCCGCGACTGCACGCTGAAGTTGGATGCGATACTCAACAACACGTACTTCACAGATTTGTACATTACGCCATCGTCATCATCATGATCATCATCTTGCCCATCATCGTTGTCAAGTTTTCTGCTCCGCGACGCTTGGGCCTGTTCTGTTCTTTTGTTTTTGTTCTTTGGTTTTTCAATTTCAAGTTCGTTGCCTCAGTCTTAGGTCTGCTGGTAGTGGTCTCAGAACAATTGAGGCTAATCGAATCTTTTTTATGTCATATTTTCGACAGCTGATGCTGGTCGAACCGTTTCAATGGGTGCCCCAAGGCAACGTTGGGTTCTAAACAAAGCCAGGCTAACAGAAATCATTTGATTGAAATTGTTGTTTGATGTTCTTTTCAGATTGCTTTGAAACGGAACCATTTAAACCCAAATGTTTGTGCTATCTGAAAGACTAACTTCAAGCGAACAGTAGAAAAGCGTTTTCTATAACAGTACATGCTTTTAATTTTTTATTTTTGTGGATATTGCTTCTTAAATTTCTAATATTCAACAAGCAAAATCCTACTAAAAAACACAAAACTAAGGCAACAAACTTGTTAATTAAGTCTTAAGTTTAATTATTAATGTGCTTTAATGTCATTTATTTATATACCTCATATGAAGACTATGGCAACTTACTTTGTTTTGTTTTCACAGGCAGAAACATAATACTTTCCAATTATGAATGTGCGCAGAAAATAGATCCTATAAGGGAATCGTAATCATGGCCAAAACTTATTCATTTCTGATAACGTAAATGAGCTTTCTTTGAGCTAAGCCCCTGGCCAACTGGTTTATGACAATGAAGCAACCTTTTGGAAGTATCATCAATAACACGCGAAACCTCGGCTCGAGCTAAGCTTCAGGTCCTCAAGTGTGCAGAAAATAGAAAAAGCAGATACAAAGGCCATCTCTGGACTGTTCACAGTTAAATGACTGTGCGGCCTCCCTGGGCTCTTTATTGACAAATCCCCACCGATCGATAAACATGCAAGACAAATAGACAAAAACTTCCGCACGGGTCTCGGGAGTGTAGCGACAAGCTTTAACCTTCCAAGGTCTGCTCGGATCTGCTTGGATCTGCCCGGCTCCACGGGCATGAATGATTGATTTTATGTATGTGGCTGCCTGGCATAAAGTCACTCAATAAAATTACAAAAAAATGCGACGTCGCCGGAGAACAAAGACCGCTGGCAGATGCCCCGATTGATGGGCCCGTCTTACTGACCAACTGGCCAAGTGGCGGCACTGCCAAGTCGAAGATGGGACACTCTGCTGGCCGATAAGGTCATTGGATCGTCTCGGGAGGCATCTGCACAGATGCACAGGTTCCAGTTGCAGTTTACCCACCGAGCAGTGGGCCCCAGGGGTTAGGGTATAATGATAACATCACGCAGCGGCAACGGAAGTATGTACGAGTATCTATTTTTGTGGCTCCGCCTGTCATCGCGCCGCTCGTTGTCGACAGCTGCCCGAAGCGCTTACAACAATGCGACTTCAATTAAAGCAGCCCGGGCAACCTTGAACTCTCGTTCAATCAGCGGCAACGGGTTGCTCCGGGCTCCACGACGTCCTTTCTGCCACATGCAGCAAACCCAGGCCTCACTCAAAAAAAATTATGTTCCGTCAACTAACTTAGGTGTTCCACTGGAAATAAGGTATATTCAAAACAAAAATTCCTTTTATGTGTTATTTACTCCGCTAGAAACTAGTAATGAGCCAAAGTAGTTTCATCGTCTGCAATGTAAACAAGTCTTAAACTTGGACCCAAAAAGTTTTAAATTGATTGTGAAACTATAAAACTAAAATTAAATTCTTTTTTTTTTTTGTAAAAAAACAAATTATTCAGACAAATAATCACTTAGTTAGTTCGGTCTCCAATTTCATTTAAAAATATCTCTTTCATAAATACAGCACAGAAAATTTGTTATTTCCTTCTAGGTCAACAAATGACTGAGGCAACGAACTTTTTTGTTTAAAAAAGGCAACCTAATAGGAAGTTTATGGTAAACTTTTGATTTCTCATTATGCGAATGTATTTTTTTTATCTAAGTCGTATTTTTCCAACTGGTTGTTGATTTTTATTTGAAAATTGTCTAAATTTCTTTGCGTGCAAGAGAGACCCAAGCTGGAGCTGTCAATCTGCGTTCGCTCCTCGCCTTCGACTTTGACTTCATGGCGGCAATCATCGACAGCGGTTGGCCTCTGACGCGCCCTTTCCCCCGGTCCACTGATCCGCCCCTGTCCTGCCCTTGCCCTGGAATCTCTTAGCCCGGTTCATTCCTTTGCGTCAACGCCGTTAGCTGTCGTTTAGTTTATTGTTGCAAATTGCCCAGTGAATTATGTGCCGAACTGCTTACTGCCAACGACCACACACACATGTGCCATTGAGTGTGTATACTTGAAGGCTTGGCAAGAAATTTGATATTATGGATTTATTGGAAATATCTTTCGTTTCTCCCTGCGGTTTCGGTTAACTGATTGCTAATTTGGAGCACATAAATTTATGATTTATTGTCAATCATTTCTAAAGGACTGCGAGAATTTTACAAGGTCTCTAGGTTTGTACAAGAGTTTTCAAAGCAAGGCAAGACTAATTTTCCTTTCTATAGAAATTTCTATTTTAAGCAATTAGCTAAGCAATAGTCTACTACCTTCTTAAATATTTGTATTTTAATCCAATCGGCCGTGAGTTACACATGATGGAGAACCTTAGCAATTGATTGCTTCTTACTTCAGAGGCAAGACATCCGATAATTTGCCTCTCCTTAAGCTGTCAACTCCGAAGCCAAATCAAGTTCGTTGCCCGAGTCATTTGCTCTTCAATCAGCCAGCGCAATGGCACGAAAAAAAGGGAAAAACTTTTGATTTTTCCCTTGCCTCATCGCCTTATGTAAATTTTCTGCTGCTGCCCACATGCAGCTCCAGTTTCTTTCTTTCTGTGCCCTTAATCAAGCCGGAACCCTTGCTGTCGCTGCCTTGGCTCACTTCACTCAGCCTGGCTCACTACGGAGTCGGAGTCGAAGAGTTTGCGAGACAGCTACACAACCCACACACATGTTTCTGGATCGGATCCGATTGGATCGGGTTTGGCTATGGGCTGAAGTATGGCCTGGGCTTGGGAATGGGTATGGGTATGGGTCTGGGTCTGGGCCGGGTACGATAATGGCAGCGATTGCAGCACTCGGTGATGTTTGCTCCTTTTGCTTGTTAAGCTCTGTGCCTACTTTGATTTCGCTGACTCCGTGTGTCTCCAGACATTTGTCTCTTGCTCTTAAGGTTTCTGCCTGCTGCCTAGTTTTCCTTCGTCGTTGATTTCTGTTACCCCTCAAATGCACTTTCAATTGCAGACAGTTTGACGTATATATGTGTAGCCGGGCCAGAGCACTATATCTCTCATTTATCTATCTATGTACGAACCTACCTATATTTCGTCTGTCCCTGGCTGCCTCACTTGCTGGCTTTCTTCAGCCGCGCTCTGAGTCGGAGTCGCATTCGGAATTGGAAGTGGAATTGGAATAGAAATCGGAATCTGAGGCTCAGTCTGAGCCCAGGCTGCCCACAGGCACTTGGGCTTGTGGGCCGTAGCTCCAACTCCAGATTCGGCTCCAGCTTCACCCTAAGTTCCACCTCGGCTTTTGTCCTGCCCGAGCTTGCCTCCTTGGACTTGGAGCTGCCTTTGGAGTCGTCGTCAAGTAGCTGCCATGTAAAACGCTTCCTACTTTGGCCTACCAGGGCATTGTTATAATTTGGTAAGCTCTTGCAGGTCTTACAGACTACCAAACCTATCGGGAAGCTGTGTTTTGGTACAGATATTACTGGCAACGTAGGATTAAAGATACTAATATTTCGTTTTTCAGTTTTAGTACTTTTTCATGGTATGCGAAGACTTTCCTTCGCCTGAAATTGCCATAATTAGTTTCCCCGATTGGCTCACGCTTTTTGCAGAGCACTTCTGCTTCGTTTTCCGCCTGAATTACCCCGAGTTTTCCTGTCCCATTTCCATTTGAAATGCTTTTCGCTGACTGTAATCGTACGTTGGTGAAGTATTTACTTTAATTAAATTACGTAAAGTGTTACATGGCTTGGGCACGCACATTTGAGTGCCCCCACTGGGAGCCCTTCCTTCTCCGAGTTTCCCCTATCTTTCCAGTTTGCCACACACATAAGCCACTCCGCTTATGCTTTCATTAGAAAGCTGAAATAGTTTAAAGCCTTTTATGGCTTGTTTTTGCTTAGAAAGAAGAAAAACAAAAACTAACAGCCAAGAAATACAAATTCCATAAATATTGTTTCTTGTCAGGCAGTTCATAAATTGCCGAAAATTGCAAAGTCAGCTTATATTGTTGGCTTTGTGAGACTTGGCTGCGTCTCGTTTCACTTGCTCTTTGACAATGTGCCGGGCGAATTTCGTTGGAGGACAGGTCGCGACCACTTCCAGACCGCCTGACAATGACATTTAACACCGACCAATGGACAGATGTGAAATTTCGAATGATGTGTTGATGGCTTTATTTGCATCGCCAGAAATGATTTAAGCCGCAGCTGCGAAAATCTAATCAAATACCTAACCCACGAACCTGGACGTTCTCACCACGAAATGAAAACGAAAGCTGAAAGACCGATGGACGGATCGCTGGATGTGTGCTCTTTTACACTTGGCTTACACGACGACTGCGGCGTTGGGAAAATTAATATGCCAAACAATTACACGGCCCGGCAAAACAATTTTAAGCCCAGTTAATGCCGTCGCACAGTGGTCCGCAGCTACGAGAATTCGCCGCGAAAAATTGCCTACAATTGCCAGGGGTCGAGAAATGAAAGCGCACAAATTTGCATACAAGCATATGAAGCGGAGCAAAAGGAAAATTGCCGTACATACTAATTGGAAAAGAAATGCGCAAGCAATGAAAAGAAAATAATGACAGGGCGCGGTTCGGAAAAATGTGTAATTATTTATTTGACACTGCCAATGAAACCTCAAGCAAAAGTCATGCAGCAGAGCAAATGATTTGAAGCCATCTGTATATCACTAATGACTTAATAAAATAATTCACAATTTATAACGGAAAGAAAAACTTTCCAGGGCCTAATTTGGGACCATATGACTTGTTATACTTTGCCACTCCGTTCAAACTGAAAACAAAAGTCCTGAGGTCTAAGTACTTTAGGAGATATTCTCCCCTAGAAAGTCCATAAAGTGAACTAGATTTCTCAGTATCAATTCGAACCACTGTACCTTGGCTACCGTCGCTCAAGCTCGCAGTCTTTGAAAGTTAAGACTTTTGCTTTTCTTCCCCCCGACTTTGTTGCTGCTTTTAGAAAGAGCGAACGAATGGATAAACAAAAGTTCAAGAGGTTGCCAGCCCCGCCCCCTCTGCGCACATGAGGCAAGAAAAGAAAGTTATTACAAAATAACAGAGGCTGACAGCTGACAAGGGCAGGAGGAATGGATCCGCACCAGGTTGAGTGGGGTCCGATGGCTCCCGGCAGAAGTTGTGACAAATTCGGCTGTGGAGTAGGTACATGGAGGAGCGGCACTTACCACCTCCGTTGTTAGCACTGGAGCAGTGCTTGGAGCTGAGTCCCTGGCCCGTGTTGGAGGCCGAGTTGGGCAGTCCGCAGCCACTCATCACGCCGTACTTGATGGGCTTGAAGTGGAAGAACGAGGGCGAGTAGCCGGATCCGGCGCGGCTCAGTGAGCTGAACTGCTCCTCGCGGTCCTCCACGTAGAGGCCCTCCTTGCCCATGGCCGCCAGCTGCCGTCCCTTGGGCATAAACATCACCAGGAAGACGGTGGCGGAGGTGGCTACCAGGCCGAAGGCCACGCAGGCGTCCTTGTGCCGCTCCGCCACGGCCAGTCCGCACAGCATCCATCCCAGCCAGATGGGGATGGCTCCTCCGATGGCCAGCCCGATGTAGGTGGCCTCACGGTAGTTGTCCCGGATCCCCCGCGACTTAATGGCCAGCACGGCGATGAAGACGATCAGGAAGACGATGTAGATCAGCGAGAAGAGTAGCTCCGAGAACTGGGTCTTGCAAAGCGGAATCAGCACGGTACTGACCGCCGCTATTCGGGTGTAGATCTCCGGAGTCCCGTCCAGCGTGGTGTAGGACGTGGGGTAGAACAGCGCCGAGTAGTTGGTCTGCGAGGCCACGGTGGTGCTGAGGAAGCCACTGCCCATGACGGGCACACTGGTGGTGTACACCTCCGGCGGCTGGGTGAGCAGCCACTGACCCCCGATGGCCACCTGGATGAGCAGCGCGAAGAGGAGTAGCAGGCCCTGGTAGGGCGCCGGCAAGTAGACGCCTCCGTTCAGGCTGATCAGGAAGACGCACTTGACCAGCAGGGCGGCGAAGACCAGGGCGTAGGACACGCCCACCCCGAAGCGGATTGCTCCGCAGCTGAGCAGCGTGGGCTGGGCCGTGATAACGGCCCCCAAGCTGGCGCAGGCGAACAGGCCGAGGAGCAGCATTTGGCCCAGGAAGAGGTGCCTCCGCGAGGGCGATGTCCGCCAGGCCTTGAAGAGCACAAAAATCTCAAAGGCGGCCATCATGAGCATCGTGAGGGTGGCCAGGACCAGCACCGGCACCACCCACGGCTCCTTGCGCAGTCCTGCGAAGGGCAGGTGGGTGGACACTATGCTGGGCGGGGTGCTGTTGGTGTGGCCCCCTGGAGGCGCCCGGCCAGTGGTGCCGGCTGCCCGCGCCTTAGCCCCCAAACTTCGCCGAGGCGTGGCTGACGTGGTGGTGGAAGTGGTGCTGCTGGAGCTGCTGGCGGACAGCGTGGGCACCACAAAGAATTCCGTGGACATTTCCAGACGGGCGGCACTCGATACATTTCCGCCCGGAAAGTTGAGATCCAATTGTTTGGCAGGGCGCTGGGAATGGGGGGCTGCCGGAGTCGTGGTGGTGCTGGTGGTGGTGGTGGTGGTACTTGTTGTGGAGGTGGAAATGGTGGCATTCCGGCTGCTCGGCTTGAGCACCTGGTAGGCGTTGCGGTCGGTCTCCTGGCTGGTCACCAGGCGCACCCGCCGCCAAATGTTGTTGCCATTCACGCTGAGGCTGCGCGACGCCGGCGTCGTGGCGATCAGCTGCAGGACCAGCAGCAGGATGAGCAGCAGGTGGCGTCTGCCGGCCATTGGATGCGGTGACCCTTCGTTGCCCAGAACCTTGCCCGATCAGATGCGGCACATCTCTCGCGCACTCGCACAAACCCTCACACGCGATCGCGATCGTTCGTCTCGCAATTCTTCAGTCCTCGCTGGCTCTCGTCCCTCAATTCTTCGGTCTATTTCTTCTCGTTTTCGATTCTCGCGCGTCGACGTCCGCTCGCTCCGATCGACCAACTGCAACTGACTGGCGGCTCTGCAAGTCGGGCTTTGGCCGGGCTTTGTCGTTTGAGACCTGTTTGACGGCGGCCCCGTCGAACTAACACTTGTTCGAGTTCGAAGCGAGCTGCGTTTGCTTGCCAGGCTAACGCACTGCGATAGCGGTAATATGTATGTGGTAAGGAAGCGGACCGAAGGGTATTTTTACATTTTAATTATTTATTTATATTTCGAAATTGGCCGGCTTCTGTTCGAACTGCACGTAACTGAAAACTTATTCTTCTGAAAAGTAGAGTCCAGGAGTCGTAAGTCTTTAAAACTGGAATAACGCTGCCACTTAAATACAATGAGAGCATAATTGATATCAACAAGCCAAGGACCTCCCCATGAAACCATTTTATTCATAATGTTTTCAGGATACAGTAAGTGGCACCTCATTCGGTGATAACGCTTACTAGATGTGTACTTCAGTAATCTAATTGACAGGGTACATAAGTTGTTGTGCTATTCAAATTGAATGGATGAGTTAGAGTCGAGCCCTGAGTTCTGAGTCTCTTGCCTAAGCAGACGGTTGCAACCCTCTGCGAACACGATCCACATACCCAGCCCAGGTCCCACTCTCAAGGCGACCGCGCCGCAGAGAACACTTTCATTCGTTCTGCATATGCGGATATCACTCCGCCGCTCGACTTCGTTGGTAGGAAAGTGCGGTGCTATTAGCCATTAGCCCGCCGCTTTTGCGGTCTCCCCACAGAGCCACTCTGCTCGAGCACGGCAACAAAAGGCGAAATGCGAAATCCGAGCACAAAAGGCGATTGTAAATCAAAAGAGCGCTAATGATATATCGATATACAAAGTGCTGAGGTGGGAAAGGCATCGCCAATGGCGTTGGAAACGGCAATAGGAGCTCGGCGACGGCAGCGCTCCGATTCCTTAAGTACTATTGTGCTCGGCGCGCGCTTTCAGCCAAGCACAGTTAGCACCGAGCCCTGTTCTGATCGCCTGAATGAGTGGGCAAAAAGAATCGTCTTGGGCAGGGTGCTGCATAAAGGTGGCTTTAGATCAGGTGGCTTTAGATCACACATGTTCTTTAGGGAATCCCGCAGTCCAGCAGTTGACCTAAATAATAATAATAAATACGACTATTATTCTGTGCTCGTATTCTAACACTAATAATATCCGCATCTTTTACCAGTAATTATTGTAAAGGGCTTGGAGAACATGTATTAATCCGCAATGTGCCCCAGGTAATACCTCAAGGCGAGTGCAGGCAGCACTCCAACCGAGGAGAACCTTAGTGGCCAGTGGACTTTCCGCATTCATCTCCATATTTGGCGCAACTCGCAATGCGCAGCCATTAGCCGCAACAAATGTTATGTAGATCGTGTCGACGGCAACTGACCCCTCCCCGACCCCCCGGGACCGGGCCAGCTTCCCACCGCCCGACTCGCCCGCTTACGGTATCGCTGGTGGCGATCTGCGAGGTCCGGCCAGAAGCCGCCCGGCAATCTGCGCTCTGTATTGACATGGAGGCGGGTAAATAACCTTTCGGCGTGCCCCGAAAACAGAGCCGGGAAAGAGATTTCGCATAAATGAGCGCGTAGTCAAATTTGAGATTCGCCATAACCGGCCATAACTCAAGCTCCGGCTTCTGCTGCGACCATGATCTTGAGCGATACGAGTGTACGTACCTGCTTCGCTATACCTGTTCGCCTTGTAGATTTAATCTGAGGAAGACATTCGGGCGGACTTCTTAATACGAATCGAGCAGGGATGACGATATAGCGTAATTTACGAACTTTTCAATTAGAACTTGTCGCCGGGAAATTAAGTTCTGCTCACGTTGTGCCTAATCCCTGTTTTAGCTAAGCCGGCGATTATTCGGCAGGCCGCCTTGTCGACTCCCCATTATCCGTTTAATTAAAGCTGTCACTTGGCTGTTGGCCTTGCCGAACTGCCGGTTCCCCTTGGCAACAGTGCTTTATGTAATCCTGCGGGCTTAGAGCAATCTTAGCTAATTAAAAGGCGTTCTAATATTACGTTTCGCCTTTCTCCCGACCGCCGGATTGGGTTTCACGACAAACCCGAGACACATTGCGTTAATAACCCCTGAGTGAGCACAAGATCAAGGCAACCCTGTGGCTCGTGCGCAGGCCAAAAGTTAATTGGCCTACACCTTGGGCAAAAGGTTGGCTCATTTCACAAGCCCAGTTTTAATCTTGGTTGGAAAAGCCACGTTCGTTCTAAAAATAGGTGCGGAAAGCTGAAATTAAATTTGAAGCTGAATGGTAGCTTGGAAGTGAATGTGTTGACTCTTTGTTGACTATATTCCTACTTTTCCGTAAATATTTGGTGAACCAATTCCTAAAATGTTTTTGGTGATCAATGTTTTCCGCTGGCTGTAGCGCTCTCATTACTTGGCCTATTCGAATGCGTTTGTTTGCCTTTTTTCGAGGGCCTAGAATTTTCACGATTCCGAAGGGGAAAGGACCGAACTGGCTCTGACCTCATCGCTCGGATGGGCCAATACTTCTTGGCCGAACACAGCGACGGCGCCGAAGTTCAGAGTCCCGGCCGAAGTTGATTGATTCCGGGTGATTTGGATGTTTGCCCGAGACCTGGACCTCGGACCTGGAGCCTGGACTAGGACTGGAGCCCAAAGAAGTGCCGACAAACGGCCTGGGTAAAGAAATGTGTCGGATAATCGAGCTGGACCGATGCCCGCGGCTCTTTTTTAAGCGCCTTAATTTATTTGCCACAAGACAAGCCGGCGCCGTCTGGGTCAAGTGTCAAGCGGTCGAGAATTTGCGAATGTTCCCGATCATAATTCTACGGGCGCAATTAATTTTCGGGCATTTCGATTGGGTAACTTTTTGGACCAAGCAACGATGTTGCGCGTAAATCTTCGGGGATGCTTTTTGAAATTTAAATCGAAACCAGTTGGCCAAGTGCATTGAACCTACAACCATCGGAATGAGCAGGGCTCAGAACCAAATGTCCAGAGACAAAGCCTCTTGGCGATCTTATTTATTTATCAATATGTAGTGCGGTTCCTCCACCCGATTCCCTTTGGCTCGCCACCTTTCGAGCCGAGTTCATTGTCGTCCCCAAAAGAGCGAATTCTGATTATAAGCGGGCTCTTGGTCTGTACCTCCTGCCTCGTACCCCGCGTGCTCCTCGTCCGCCCCATCCCCCTGTCCAGTACCCTCATTCCAGAACCCCTCCTTCGCGACGGGGCTGCGCTTTAATCACGTGCGTGCAATGCGCACATGATGATGCGCCCCAATCCGAATCCCCCGTGCATGCACCCCTATGTCCCCCTGTTCCAGGTCCCATCCGAGCCCAAAAGCGATCCCGACCCCTCCGGCGCTCTCGACGATGCTGGGATGCCGCCCTGGCTCTTGCCGGTGCAGTGGCTGGTGTTGCAAATGCTGCCAGACCAAACACCCAGGGAACACTGCTCAACAGAGGCGTTCGCTCTCTTACAACTCACAGTGCTGTGCACATGGTTAGATTTAGTGGACTATGTGCATAATATACTTCGATTGAGATTTGATATTAAGTCAGTGGGAGGAAAGACCTTAAGATCTTTGTAACATATTTGGATCTATATCGCTCAACTAAAACACGGAAGGAATAAATTTATTGTTGTTTTATAATTTAAAATTCTTCTAAAATGTTACCTAACTAAATATATTTTTAGGTGACTCACTTTTTGAAAAATAACCCTAAGTTTTGGGCCACTGGTTATCAACGCTTTTTCTGCAGTGTAAACAAATATTTCATTCCAATAAATTAGCTTTAACCGTAGTTTGCTTATGCCAAATTTTTAGGAAAGCCTAACATAAATTTGGATTATTATTGGAGTACAAATATTTATACCTATCTTTGCTATTACTCGCTAGATATAAACATTTGTTTATATTCATAACATTAGTATGCTGTACCCTACTTTTTATTAAACTTAGTAGTGTTTAAGGAGTCTACAATCTGTCAAGAACTAGAGATTTTATTCCGTGTGCGCTCTGACTGGCGAGAATTAGTTTATGGAACAGTTTCAGTGGCTGACATGTCAGTAATACCCCGAAAAACCTATGGGCGTTCCCTCCGCTGTTCTTCCCCCTACAAGTTGGGCTCCATTATGCAGAGTGCATATAAATGTAAGTGCAAGTACCAGAGCTAGTACCGGAGTGCTGCCTTCGCTGCCGTTGTGTGCGAGCGCGCATGCGTGAAGCGTCCGTTTTAATCGTTGCCTGGCCATCGAATATTTCTTCGGCCACGACGCTCCGACGGCGATGACGACGTGGAGAGCTTGCTCGTAAATCCGGCGTATAAAAGGCACATAGCGCGGCCCATTGGTCAGGAATCAGGGGTTCCAGGGAGTCCATTGTGCTGTGGGGAGCGGTGGGGTCAGCCGCGATCGCGAACTTGGGCTTCGGATCGGACGGGGCTGGGCAAGCAAGGCATAAAGGCCTTTAGATGGTGGCTAACTTGACTCTAAGAACGCGCACCGCAGTCGTCTGCCTGACCAAAGGCTGATTTACTATGATCCGCTTGAGTTTTATGTGCAGAAAGATAAAATTTTTAAGATATTGACACCTTGTTAGGCGTTTGAGAGACAGCCGGTGCCGGGCGATTGCCGGGGGCCAGCAATAAGGAAAAGAGCTCAGGCTGGCCATAATCTCCGCGGGGAACGCCCCCCGATCGCACCTTCCTCGCATTCGCATTCGCCCTTTTGCGTGGCTAATTGTGGTTAAAATTAAATGCATTTCCCGTCGCCAAATGCATAAACTTGGGCCAGATTATCGGGACGTCAGGCGCTGACTCCCAAGCTAGGGTCCTCGCCAGCTCTCGAGGTCTGTGTGTGGGTGTCAAAGGCGGGATTTGTTAAATTTGTGGAATAACACATATCTTTATGGCTTCATTAGCGAGAACCCTCTCGGTGCCCCTTTCGCACAAGAGGCCATTCGACACACTGTCTGCAGCAGCGCCAAAGGATCGGCATCGACATAGTCGTCAAGCGTCATCGTCTTCGTCTTCGTCTCCATGATTGCCGCAGCCGCTGTCTAGGTATCTGTCACTCCGCAGAGTGGGTCCTCATTCTGGGGCCCGGAGCACTTGAGACTTTGTATGCACACTTCAAAGAGGTTCACTTCGGGTCGCTTCGATTCGGTTCTGAAAGCCTTTAGTGCACCTTGGCTTGGTGGCGGAGAATGGCATGCACCGCGAGATTTAGTACTTAAAGTTAACAATAGCATTGTTTGTTCAATGCTCAAATATAACTTAAGCGAAAGGCCCATATTGTTAATTCTCAAAAGATATTATTCATTATTGGACAAGTCAAAAGTGTTTTTTTATATGTCGACACTTGGCCCAAGAAAGCCCTAAAAATGTAAAACTCACTTAAGCAGCTTGGTTACGGTTACCAGCTAAGAACAACATACCATATTTATCAAGGTTAACTATACAAGGCATACAAGTGAATGAGTTAATTTAGATAATTAAGATTTATATACTTAAACCCTACTAATAAAAAATTAATCCACCTAATGTGGTAGTTACAATTAACCAAAGTTATATCGAACTAAAATGCAAAAGTGCACCCCCAGTTCGGTCACATTTTCGGGTTGGTCTCAGCTTCCCAGATTGATTGAGCCTTTTATTAAAGCGCACGTACAGCGTATTAAATAAATTGTTAGTTACGTTCCGGAACGGAACGGAACCAAAAGGAACGGGCCCGTCCCAGCCTCCGAACCCAGGGAAGCCCTTCTGATTCGTCAGAGCCTGTGTGAAGAGCCGTGTGCTGCGGTGTGGTGTGGTGATGGTGTCATATGGCACAACGCCCCCGAAGGTGCTTTGCGGGAAAATCTGAAGAACATGGCGGGAAACGACGCGCCGCCAGGAATTCCTTTTTATTCGCTTTTCTTAAAACGTCATTTTGTGTGCGGCGAGCTAAGGCTGTGGACCCGTGTCTGTCGAGCTAGATGTCTGTGCATTTTGCTTTATGGTCCAGCCACGTATCAATTATGTGCCAAAGTGCTAATGGCTGTTGACGGCTTTGGCCGGCCATTGTGGGTGTTGCCCCGAAGGAACATTCCTCGGACAACGTATGCCAGAAAGGGTTTCCTTCTGCTTGGGAACTGAAGCTGCGCTAGCGCCAAATTAGTTTTCCACTTTTCTGCAGTGCGGTGCAAGCGGTTTCCTTGGGGCGAAAAGTGAAAACCAGTTTTAATTACTCCGCCACTTCGGCGGTGAATATCGCGTGCCAATCTCCAGGCAGAGCACTTCAATTATGACACAAATCCATCGCATGCCAGCCAACTAAAATCAGCATTAAATATCCCAAAACCATCGAAGCGCAATGGGCGGCCAACTTTTCCCAGCTATGCGAGAGTGCAGAATGGTTTTAGAAAAGCGAAATCGAGTACTTTCTCAGCTGGTATTGAAATGCAGGAATTATATCTGAAAGTACTTTGGAAAAGGCTTTATTGAAGAAAACATTTTACCAATAAGGTCTGCGTTTAATATTATATAAAAAACAAAAACATTGACCAGGATTTTGCTTTTTATATGGTGGTTTTATTCGTATTTTGTTTAATTTGTGCCTATACTTAGGTTCTTTTTGACGTTTCAAGATATATAGACAATGTTTATTCAAAAGTTTGAGAAAGTTTTATTTCTATTAAAAGCGGCACAAGCATCGGCTAGTCATAGCCTAGCCTTAAAGTTGCAAATAAATAATGGTCCTCAACTGTTTTAAAATTTTGTGAGCTCGTCCAATGTTATACTTTATTTGTAAACCCACCAGGCGGAATTTTCTATTGTTACCTTCTTTCAGAATCCCAGGCGTTTCCATAAGGCTCTGACAAACAATTGAGCAACTACGCCTTGGCTACTGAAGCTGATCATAGCCATCAACCATCGTCTTACAGCCAATCACAGCAAGAATCGCACAGAATCGCCCAAACTTTCAGTCGTCCGCATCTCTTGTTCGGGTCTTCGGGGTCGGTCCGTTATGCCCATCTGCATCCAATTAGACGAGGGCTTTCTTCCAAGCCGTGCCTTGTCCTCGTGGCTCTAGGCCCTCGCTGAGCCCAATTCCGATGGCCTTTTTTGGGGCCAATCGGCTAGTAACTTATACGCTTGTCGTTCACAGCGCATGATTAATGACCAACAAGGGCCTTAGACCAAAGTTGTTAAAAATCCAGCACTAGAATAAGGATGCCAACAGAGCTGGGCTCCCAGCAGATCCCAGGCCCAGACTTTAGCCTCAGCTACGAGCTGGCAATTGGCACAGTCCAAAAAGAACGCAGGGAAGTCAACGAAATGTAAGCCGATCCAGCTATGAGCTACTTGGAAAAATGGGTTCCTTGGGGTTTGCGGGAATAAGGTATTATATTAATTCACAAACGTTTTATGTACGTGTTTTAATAAATTATTAGTAAATTTCTAAAAATAGTAATTTAACAAATCAGAAAGTACTTTATTTTGAAAAAGAACCATCTCCAGTAGTAATCCTGACATTTGGAATCCTCAAGCCCAGTCACCTACTGACTATAACGGATATTTTTATTGTGCCAGATCGAAATCTATCTCCCTGCCTCCAGCCCAGAGACTCAATTACCAGATTGTAGAGTACAAGAACAAGTAAATCTCTGCCATACATGTGAGTTTCACACCTGAATGTAATCGAATTTTTATCATTTTACCTCCGCATTGCATTGTTGCCTGGCAACTCGCGGCGTGTACGTTTGAGTGGGACAGAGCTGGAGTTGCAGCCAGCAAATTGAAATTTATTGCCACTGAGCCACTGGAAATCCCGTCTGCGTTCTTGGTCCCTGCTCTGCGGCCTCCCCCCACCCTTAACTCCACCTCCACCTCCACGGGATTACCAAGATTTGGGGCCAGGCCAGGGCAGGGCAAGGCAAAAGAATGGTGCTGCAGCTTTTCTGTTTATTTTTGGCCAGGCCAACTGGTCGCGTATGTGGGTCGCATTTATTACTGGCGGTCTTTCCACTGGGCCGAGGCTTTTTGTTAGATAAGAGGTGTGACGTTAGCCCATTAGAGACGGCGGACGATGATAGAGCATCGGAAATCGGGAATCGGGAGCTGGGAATCTTTAAATCTGGTATCGGGGATCGAGAATCGCCTTGATTGCCAGTCAGTCTCGGTTTCAGTTAGCCAGCCACGGACTTAGTCACTTGCCATCAAGTGGCCAGAGCCAAAAGACGAGGCCGATTGCCTGAGCCAACGCCCGCACGACTTCAACTCGTACTTGACTCGCTCTTGGACTTGGCTTTGGCTTTGGACTCGCAGTTGACTAGGAGCTTTTGGACTTGCCTACCGCCATCGGAGATTTATGGCTCAGATAAGCGCGAAAAGTTACAGATGCTTATGCAGCGGCAACCACTGCGAGGCTCGTCCCAGGTTCAGTTCGCGTTCCTGATTCGGCCCATGGACGTGGGTGGGTCAGTGAGTTTCCCCAGAAATTATTTCTGTATAAAAAGCGTTTAAAGAGGATGGTCTTTCTGGCTTCAATGGGTTCGCTATACTTTACGGATTGACTAGGTGAAACTTTACGATTTCCCGGGGAGGAATTGTGAACGCTGCACTAAAACCGAAAAAGTTTATTAAATCTCAATGGACACAAAATATTTAAAATATTTTATGCTTATTTATTTAATTTTAATAACAAATGTTTAGTTCAAATTTTAAATCTCCTCTCGCTGGAAGTGCCTGCAGCACGCTGTTGTCGTCGTCTCGTTAGCGTGGCGCGATTGTTGGCCGCGATTGGAAATTGGCAACTGGCAACTGGCAACAGGCAATGGCCAAGAGCAGAAGCGGCAGGATCAGCAGCAGCTATATCCAAAGTCAACTTCCCTTTTGGTCTAGTCCTAAGGGCCGACCGATAAGAATCATAGTCAGGCTCGGGCTCTGCGCCCCATAGAACTGGCACTGGGCCTGTCCTTAAGCCGGGAGTCTGACTAAATTAGGGAATGCCGCTTTTAATTTCTATCAGCCTTATCGTAGCAGCCGCATCTTAAATGAGGACAATTATCAGCCAAAAGTGCAAGTTGTTGGTCGGCCGCAGCCTGAGTGGGGATTGGCTTCTAGGCACCGATACCCCTTTTGGCTGCGGCCTTCTTCCCAGATGAGTTGTCTAGCTGCCTCATAAAATTGAGTTTCACTTTCAATTGCTGCAGCCTGGCGAGAGTAATAGAAACTGCACATTAAACGCAACACGTGCCACGCTTCATGGGAGCAACAACAGCAAGTGCAACAGCAACAACAACCTCCTCCTTGGCGTTCGTTGTGCTGCACTTTGCAATAAATCACAAAAAAAGCCCCTCTGTCCGTAATTAGCGCAGGGAAAAGCGCAGCAACAACATCATCAAATATCGCACAATGAACATTGCTCGGAGAAAAAGCAAAGAAAGCATGACGGGGCAATGGGAGTACACTGCGCAGTGTGAGTGATCGTAGTTATAAGGGCGGAAAGCCACAAATTGGAAAAACTTAAAAATATTGATTTTTTGTTTAAAGTATGTAATACAATACACCATAGCTAGAATTACTGTTAATATGTTCTGAAATCCAGTTCGACTTAAGTTAAAACCTTTTCCTTATATATCTTGATTAGGAGGGCAAAGCTTAATGTCTTTATGCCAATTTCATCAGTCTGTTAAGGGGGATTCAATAAATACCACATTATACTTTCATAGCTTATTACTCGGATACTCACCATTATCTTAAGAGTACTTTCGAACAATAGGCTTCATTCTTCCAGTGTAAAGCGGCAAATGGTGGTCTTTATTTTCGCGAGCTTGCACTTGCCGCAGAATAGACTGCAATTTGTTGAAGCAATGGAGCAGCAACTCGGCCAGTTTCGTTAAAAATATTTTGGGTTGAATAACAATAGTAATAATGTAAAGTGCAACGCAGAGTGCCGCACTGAAAACCAAAACCATAAAAGAAAAAGTGAAATTTTCCAGCAGCATCGAAGGCTGAAACTTCAACGGCAGCAGCAATCATCTTTGGAAATTTTTGCTTTTGTCTAAATTGCAAATAAGCCGAAGCCTGAAGACAAACCGCAAGTAAAAGTCTCCCTGGCGATAAGTACTTCCTCTCGAGCGGATCTCTTCGAATGCGGATCTGTAACGGTGGAAATTTACGTGGATGGGCTAGGAAGTGGAAGATTTCCTTCTTTTGGTTTTTTCCGATGACAGTAACAAATCAAAAACCCGACAAATGTGAGCGTAACTTTCAGAACGCTTTCTTAAAACTAACTTAAGGTAAAGGTAAGCTAAGGTAAAGTGTAACTACAAGAGAAGAAAAAACCAATTAAGTTTTATGATCCTCTTCCTTTACGTGCCGAGGGCTTTCAACTCCGGTCAGCTCCCCCCAGTTGGGACATCTCATTTGCGGGAATTATTTATGTGGTCCTGGTTCTCAGACCCGCTCAGGTCTCGGGTTCCTCCATTGGGGATCCACCCCTCGCATGGTCGTGCCATTGACAACTTGCACAAATGTTGACCTTTAATTACGACAGCCAACAGCAGCCACAACTTGTTCTGGCTGGCCACTGTTTGCATAACTACGCACATAAGAACGGCTCGGGTACGAAGCCTTTTTACATATCCGCACACATGTGTATGAAAAAAGGAGGCAGCATCCACAAAACGGCGACGACGACAACTGCAATTTGTCCAGCTGCAGTGAAAGACATGTCCCGGGATTGGACACCAGCGGGGACGGAGGAAGGCAGGGACACACGCATGCCGAGCGAAGATGAGCAGGATTCGGGATCACTGTGAACGCTTCGCTGTCACGGCTAAGCGAAAAATCTTTTGGTATTATAAAATCAATTTCGATACGATAAAGATATTTCAAAAGAAAAACTTAGTTCTACCATTTTCCAATTTTTCTGTCCGTTTTTGTAACCTGAATAGTATACCAATTTCAAAATGTTTCTTTCTGTTTTTGTGTCCTGTTTATATAGAAGAACAGGGTGATCAAGGTCCTAGACCAATCTCCTTAAAGTTAGCAAAATTATTTAGTTAATCGAAATATACTTTTGCAAATATACAGAAATATGTTGATTTCTGGAATGTATTTATTATGATATTCTAACAAATGGCTTTTTTAACAAATAAAAAATGCAGTCAGATTCTTTTTAAGTCTTTTAGGCATGCGCTGATCCACTATTACAATAAAAATGTGTATTTTTATACCTTTGCAGGTTATAAGGATTTCAGTCAAAAGTTTGCAACGCAGTCTGTCCTTCTGGCCGTCTGTCCGCCCGTTTCTACCAAAACTAGTCCTTCAATTTTACAGCTATCGGGCTGAATTTCCCAAAAGTCTTCTTTCTATTAAAGGTAGTATATAAGTCGGAACCAGCCGGATCGGACAACTATATTTTATAGCTCCCAAAGGAACTATCGTTGAAAAAATTTAAACAAAATTATATCTTCGGTGTTTTTAACATATAACCTTCTAAGCTTGGAAATAACACTTTTTAATAAGTTCTGAATTTCAAACTACATTTTTTCGAAATTGGACGACTATATCATATAGCTGCAAGAGGAACAATCGGAAAATTAGTGGTAAAATAATATGAAAAAATTATATCTTCGGTGTTTTTTAACTTATAACCTCCTACGCTTGGAAATAACATTTTTTATTTAGTTTTGAATTTCGAATTAAAATTTATCAAAATCGGACGACTATATCATATAGCTGGTATAGGAAAGCTCGGAAAATTGGTCGGAAAATAATATGAAACAGTTTATAGCTTTGGGGCTTTTTGACATATTATTTCATAATATTGGGAATATAATTTTTTATATTTTTAAGAATTTCGAATTCAATTTAATATAAATTGGACTACTCTAACATATAGATGTCAAGAAAATGGTCTTAAAACAGAATGAAATAATTTTTTTTAATATTACTGGAGTCAGCAACAATCCTTAAAAATTTCACATGGTCTTACTAAAGTTGATTATTTTTTATAACTGCAAGGGTATACAAACTTCGGCTTGCCGATGTTAACTTCCTTTTTTTGTTTTTAGATGAGTTTGATAAATGGCCGATAAGTATTTTAGTATATTCCAAACAAACAAACCCTAATTGCACCAATGCTTTTTAAAACACTTTTTAAAAGGGATCCAAGTAATTTCCCAACCCATAGCAAACACTTCGTAAATTATTAGCCAAATTATTTTCGAGGGAATTACATTTCTCCTTTCTCTTTAGATGACGAAACAGGGGTTAACATACTAATAAAAAATTAACGTAATTACTTACTTAAATAAAATGGCCGACATCCGATTTACTTGAGAAAAACACGGTGTAAAAGTCTTATGGGTCTGAATCAGTGTAATTAAGTTGCACATTAATTTCTGTAACCTTTCCTTTGCGAAATCACTTAGCATCACTGGCATGCATATGTAGCATCGGGCTTCTGGCTCTTGCTGCGGACTGGGTGACAAGTGCTTAGTGTCAGCACCTTGGTTAGCATGTGGAGCTCCAGCGCCTCGATCCCCGGTCGATGACAATTTTCCACGGGCCAGGGGATAGGGGCCTGAGGATCGGGGATCGGGGAGATCGGCTTACACATTAATTATCACTTTTGTTGCTGGTAGCTGCAACTTCTCCAGCCTCGAGTAGGATGAGTAGCGAATCCCAGCGTTAACATTAGAGGGCGACTGCACTTAGTTCGTTACCAGAGTCTTTTGTCTTTTTATTTGCCATTTTCCCGCAGCCGTGCCCTCTGCTGTTTGCCCAAGTGATAAATGAACTGATGAAAGCCCAGCAGGGCGGGGGGCACTGATTTATGGTTGCCAGGCCGGGCCTGCAGAGTAATCGATAATAATCGAAAGCAACACCCACTTGGAGTGGGAAGATAAACGAACCGGGCCCCGACACTCCAGCGCTGCCACATATGAAAATTAAATTATAAAATGCCTTACAAGTGGGGCGGTGTCCCTGGCGTATCCTTCCATTCCCAACCCACCAGTGCCCAGGCTGCCATAAAATTGGCGAGGCCCAGACGCAAGGACCGCCAGCAGACGAGGGTGGACATGCGGTTTCCTTGACATTTAATGCAATCCAACTGCAGACGCCAAACGGGGCGGCGACCCAGATGCCCAACTGCCGCCTTGCCTCTCATGGCCTCCTCTCCTGCTGCTGCCACGCCCCACTCGTGTTGCCCCGTCGTCCAGGATGAGCACTCCACCACGCACCCCTCCGCAGCTCTGTGCTTCCTCCGTTCCCACACGCTGGGCCAAAGCAAACAGCCAGCGGGCAGATTTTGTCTTTGCGCACAAGTGCAGCACGTATCAATTATAGTGGGCTACATGCTAACAACAATAACTACACCAGCCGCAGCAGGATCCTGCACATCAGCCACTGCCGCAGATTCGCCATGGACAACGACACTAAAGTTTTAGAGGCGATTAAAGTTTGGGGGCATCTCTGGTGTGGACGAGGAGGCATACTCTTGAGCGAAGGAGCACCAGAAATCTCGAATTGTTAAGTGCCGCTTTTTAAGTTGAGTAAAGTTCTATTTGTGGAAGATTGAATTAAAACAGTGTACAAAAAATAAAACTCTACTCAAATGAAATTTATGAAAAAACATGATTTTAATAAGGACTAGATATAAATAGTTTGGCCAAATTCTTATGGAATTCTTAGGTTCGTCGGTACAAACATTTGAACCGGTCTCCAACCGAAGAGATGACTTTGACACCCCCGATTTTGACATGACAGTCTGACTATAGCACAATTTATGTATTTATACCATAATATACTGATATTAAAATAGGGTAATGTTACTATTAGTTAAAGTTTTGTTAAAACTTTGCATAATGGCCCAAACCTCTCAAAAAATTATCTCATTTACGACAGGGACGTTTGACTGCTTCGTCCAATTACCTTGGCCTTGCTGTGATATGGGCCAGGCGCCAAAACACCGTCCTGTGCTATTTCAACTCCAATCCCCGGACAGAGACAAAAATTCGGACCGACTCCAAGTGCCCCTGAAGGCACTAGATCCCAGATTCAGCCAGATCCACACCAGGCCGGTCCAGAAAACTAAACCTAATGGGCAGGCAACGAAACAAAAAGAAAACAGGCCATGCTTACGTGGCTGTGGTTCTAGCCAGGCTCAGCCGCAGTCCTGCATAAAACATGATTAATTCCTGGCCGGGTAATTTATGTAGGCACATAATTCACAGCGGGACACATTTTGCTAGAGAGTTCAGGCCACGGCCCGGCCGAATGCGGTCGCCACTTAAATGCACCACTAAAAATAGCACGAACACACACTCAAGCGAGTGCGAGTGTCGATCATATGCTTACTATATGCTAAAAATAAAAGGCCAGGGCCAGCCGAGTCGGGCCACAACCAAAACCCAAGCCCAAGCCCGAACCCATATCCAAACCCATACCCAAACCGAGCCTCGTGGCGACGACGGCATCGTTGCGCACATTTGATTTAAATTGAAGCCAAAGCTGGGGAATAAGCCCGGTCCGCAGCCAAGATCAGGGCTGTATGTATGGTCTCTGACCGCGGAGCTGACAATATCATTAAATATTTATGACGCCGCAGCTGAGCACGGCCAGAGCCTAATCCCTAATTAAATCTGGCCGGTCCGCTGGCGTACTTAGCTGGAAAATCTGTCAGGTTCGTTGCCTAAGTCTTTTGTTTTTGCGAACCTCCGAAAGCGTACCCCAAATTCCGAAAATTCTTCCTCCTAATTTATATCGAGCTCAGCTCTGCAAAATTCCTGGGTACAAGCTTAGGGTTTGATTTTGCGTAAGTGAGTCGTAAGTTGTGGGACTCCACTGTCCGGGGCTGCCGGTATTGGCAGCTTGACATGATTACGATGCAACCCACTGCAATACTATTTGTTATCTTTATGCGCTGCCGCTGTCACTCGGGGCGCACTTCCTCCTCGATTTCGATGCAGAGTCATGAATTGAGCCTTTGCATGCGCCAGTGACAAACGATGATGCTTCCGTGCTCATCTCTCCATCGGATCTCCCCAGTCCCAGTCCCAGTCCCCCCGAATAGCCAACCAGAATGGCATAAATTCTGGGCAAGCAGGCGAGGATGTGCAGGGAAAGGAGGAGGCTGGGGAGGAGCTGTTGCTGCAGCCCGCCGGCTTTCGCTTCTAATTTTTGCATTTGGTCCATGGCTACCGATCGGTCTGGAGTTGCGATCCCTGGCCGGCGATGTTTTAGCGCATTTTATTGCTTTATTTGAGAGTTTGGCATTGCAACGCTTGTCAATTTTACAACTTTATAGAGGAGAGCTCTTATCGTTTGCATATTTATGCATGATCGCCGTCCGATAGCCCGGCCGATCCCAAAAGCCGAAACCACAAGCCCCAAACCAATTCTTATGCCAATTCCTATGCCGATTCCCGATCCCATTCCCGGCCCATGGGCCATGTCTCTTAATATTTTTGACATATTGGCCAGGGCCAGAGCCTTGGCCATAAGTCTGGGCCCTGGCCAAGAAGGCTCCCTTCTCAGAAATTTTCACAAAAAGGAAACGGCACAACAACAGCAACAACGAGAACAATCTCAATGAAACCCAGCTCGAGTCGACTCGAGTCTTCGTTGCCTTTTCGCATTTGAATTGCAAATCCTATTATGACTTGTGAAATTATAATTTTTCTAGCTGCCTGGCTGAGGTCCCCATCGCCTGCCCCTGCCCCGCCCCTCCCCAATCTCCGTGGGTAGGTTCAAGTCCAGGGCCCATGTCCATGTCCAGTCATAACCGCAGAAGGTTCAATAGCATGAATTATGCATATGCAGACGGTTTCGTTCTTTTGGTTTCGTTTCGTTTCGGGAAAATCACAAGCACACGCATCCACATGCACTTAGTTATGATAACGTTGCACATTTCTGACTTCTCAGACTCCTAGACAGAAACAGAGATGCGGCCTCAGACTGCAGCTCTTCATATTTGTTTAGGCCAGCAATAACGCCCCAAAAGAACAGCATTCGCAGTAGGCACTGAAAGAAATATCTTACCTGTTTTACTTTGCTTACTACAGTTTATAATAAAATATTAAAAGATAATCCCTTGTTTAGTTTAATAATATGATTGAGAGTGGGTTTGACGAATTCAAAATGTATTCAATAGTTTCATCCAAGAAAAAAACGTTTTGAGTATAAATACGTGCCTAAAATTTAAAGAAATAAACAAATTTGTATATTTAATAATTTTAGGTTTTTCTTTAGGGGAGGCAACGCGCGCACAAAAATTAATATAACCTTTCATGTTGATAAATAATATACACATCATTTTTTTCTGCTTCAGTCCATTAATAATTCGAATAAGTAAATATACTTAATACTTATTTCTCTCTGTGCCGAGCGTATGCTTTATGCGTAGCAGCTGCTGGCAGCGTAGATGGAGATGGAGACGGCTCTGACGACGCCCCCTCTTTTGGGCTGCTACCGCAAAACTCCGGCATCAGCTCTTTTGGCCTCAACGCGGGCTGGAGCTCGGGCGTGGAATCCAACTGGGGCTGGTGCTGATGCTGATTCTGGGCTGCTCGGCTGCAGCAGGCCTTGCTGACAGAACAAAGAAGTCGTCCATTTGTAATTGTTGTTCCTGATGTTGTTTGGCTGTTTCTGTTGCTGTTGCTGCTGCAATAAGGGCAGCGCAGACATGGCAAAGGATTACCAAGCAACGCACATCTCGCAAACTCGTACCCATACAGCCATCCCAAACCCATTTCCGAACTCAGGCCCAAGCCCACAGCCAAACCGAGAGCGAGAGCTATACAAAACCATCTGTAGACTCGTACATTTGTTAAGGCAGTCAGACTGCACAGGCTTGCATATCTTTTATGACTTTTGACTTGACTTTGACTATGGCTCCTAAACGCCCTGGCCAGCAGAAGTTGAACGACCCCATGACTTGGCTCCGCGTGGAAAGGCCCAAAAATCGGTGGTCAAGGCTGACCAGCTTACTGGGATCTATATCTGCCAGAACCTTAACATTTGGAGACATCGTTTCGATTTGAGTGGATTCAAGAAATGCGTCTTGTAATTATTCACATACCATAAAATGGCGAAATACTACTTCTACATATAGCTCATATGATCTTAAAATAAGTTCTGTAAAGTGTGAAGGTTATTCCCTTGAAATAAAGTTAATTTAAAGACCTTGAAACATTTGGTAAGCTTTCAATCTATCAGTCCTAAGAAAAAGTAATTTGGTCTGGTTTATTTCTAAGGCTCTTTTAAAATGGTCGCACATGGGCTTTCCCAGGCAATTATGGATTTCTTCTCTTTGGAGCCTTGGCTAGATGGCGTGGGCTACTGCAATTTAGTTGGGCAGTTCTCCGACTCCAGGACAAATTAGATGTCAGTGAACAACTCAACTTGAACTTGTCTTAGGCCTGGGCTCGCCCTGAGGAGATTCCCTCGAAGAGGTATGACATTACCCCAATGCCAGCGATCATTTGCAAATTAGCCGCAGACAACAAAGGAATTATATTGCATTATATAATGCCAAACAAGGTAACACAAATGATCGGAGTCCAGGCCTAGCCCAACGTCAAATCAATTTGTTGCAGTCCAGGTCCCAAAGGGAAAACGGAAATGGAACCTGGTCCTCGGAGGCTCTCAAAGCAGGCTGCTCTTCTGATTTCTCATCATTAACATTGTCGCGGTCAAATCCAGGTATGCAGATGAGGCTAAGCCCCCAACGAACCCTGGTCAACACGCGAAATATGCGTACTTACGTCTTTGACTATTTGTTTCACGAATTCGCGGCGCATTTTACTTGGAAAATAAACAAGGAGGGGCAACTCATGTTTGATGAACTTCAGATACTCTTTTAATAAGTTCTGTTGGGAATTTTTAGTTGAAAGGGAAAAAACTATTTCAACTTAAAATTCAGGTTAAGTAAAAAAAAGAAATCAATAATATTCAGTGCCAAATTGGAAACATATAACTTCTTTGAACACTATCAAAGAATAACTTGATCCCCTGGAACCAACCGAATGCGTTGTCATTTGTATCCAACGGCCTGATCTCTAAAGAGCAGAGGCATTCTGTCCGTCGGTCCAAACAAGGCAAAAGGCATGTCCATCCTTCCTATCGTAACAAGAGCAATTTGTTCTAATGCACCGTGGCAGCGGCAGCTGCTGGAGATGGCGAGGCCAAGTCTGTGGAAGAGGCTGGAGGAGCTGGAGTAGAGGACATGCAACTGGCAGTGGTGCAGGAGTAACCGAGTTAGCTGAGATTGCAAGAAGGGCAGCCACTGAACACGCAATGGCCAGAACAAATGTAGACATTAGGCTGCTGGCCGGGACAAGGGGTCGGACGCGGGAGGGATAGGGTGGTAGATTGGCGGAGATTGCAGCAGCAGCTTCAGGTGACAGACACGCAATGGCCGGGACCAGAGAAAACCCCGGTCTGGGCCTCGCTATCATAAAACCATAACTATATTTGATACATAAAATTTTACATACATCTCCTGGCCAAATAAATGGCTCCCCCACCCACGATTCCTTTCGGTTGACACTAACGGTCGCGTCAATAAATTCGCTGTGCAAATTTCATTAATTGCTCTGGGTGGGTGGAAGGCAAACCGCGCGGGCAGGTGCCATATGGCCTGCAGATGCCACCGCTGCTCAGAGCTTAGTTCGCATGCAGTGCGCTGTTTGCCATAAAAAATATTTGCCGCCTTAATGTGAGTGGCTTATAAATTTGTGCACAAGCCCAGGCCGTTTATGGCCATCGGGCAAGGACCCATGGGGCACTTGTACCTAACTGTTTATGTGGTTAGATGGCAGCCCGGTTGGGTGTGTCTGTGTCTGGGAGTTTGTGTGTGGCTCGATGCTTTTTTGGCTGAAGTCAAATATGGAATGCAGCTTCCAGGCGGACATGTGCAGAAATTCTTTGGATGAGCCTCTAAGGTCAAGAAGGCCTCAATCACTTAACGAACCAGTAAAATTATTAAAAAGCTACACATCGTTAAATGTATATCTATCAACTACTGCCATGTCTAGATACATGTATCGGTATGGAGCTAAAATAATCATTTTACAAAACTGGATTTTTCAGCCATTTTTCATATCCTTACAAAGGGTATTAGGATTTCAGTCAGAAGTTTGCAACTCAGTGAAGGAGACGAGTATATATATTCTTGTATTTTTAAGAATTTCGAATTTAAATTATTAATAATCCTACGACTCTACATATAGCTGTAAATTAATAAAATAAAAAAAAAAAATTTTTTTCTTAATATTACTCAAACTAGCAATAATCCTTAAAAATTGAACATGGTGTTATTAACATTGATTGTTTCTAATAACTGCAAGGGTATAAAAACTTCGGCTTGCCGAAGTTAACTTCCTTTCTTGGTATATCCTGAGTTCTTAATTTTTCGTTCAAAAAGAAATGGTAAAGCAAAGGCAACAGTATTAAAAACTATTTGGCATTTTTGATTTTAAGGTGCGTTCTTTCTGATGAATTTGGAAATCAATAAATCACCATTTTACGCACTACTCTGTTAACCGATTTCTTATTAAACGTCGGGTGATATGGAATTATTTTGCCAGAGAAAGCACTTGTTCCATAGTTTTCTCATCTAGACCTCTACAGACTTTTCACATAGTTACAATCGAATTTATGTCAATAATTGTGTTCGAAAAGGTCCTCTATCAGATGCCAAAGTTAAATCCGTCCCAGTATTCGACAATAAAAATTATTCACAAACAATACTTTTTATATTTTGGTTTGCATTTCATTAACACCGTTGTACACATTAGTTTTTCAATTTTTACACATTAGCTTGTACTCTTTTGATGTAGGCAAAAGAAAGAGAGATTGGGAAAGACAAACGGCAACTAAATGCATGGCCACAGTGAGTTCAATTCGATTTGAGCTATTAGCTCTTAGGATCTGAGGCTCTGGCAAGACTAAATACAAGTAAAATATTTGTGGGGCTCAACTCATTCGCATTACACTTAATATTATATAAATTATTGCATCAAGTTACTTCTTAAGACTAAACTTTCTTTATAGAAAAGTTACTAAGGGCAACAAAGTCAATCATTTTGTAAATTACATTCTTTTTGGTATCAGCAAACGTGGGAATAATGTAAATTAGGCCATTAAAATGATCAGTACTACAAAGTATATATCTTTGGGATAAATTATTTGGTTGGGTTTCTTTCTGCAACTTTCGGTTACTAAACACTAAACTAAATGGCAAGAACTAGATCTAGAAAACCTTCTTCTATGGCACACTTGCATTTTACGTTGGATAGCAACTCCTGGTTTCTACTTTTGCTTCATATACATGGTGGCAATCTTGTCAAGAATTGTGTCGATCGATAGCAATTCTTCGCTGAATTTCTTCATTGTAGGTGCTGGCACAATCCATTTGAGGAACTCTTCCACATTCATCCGAAGCCTGGCCAAAGGCGTCAACGTGACGTCGTCGTGCGAGGGTCGTTGTGCCAGCTTTAAAGAAGCAATGATAACATTATCGATCAGGCGCTTCTCATAACCCAACTGGCGCAGCTTTTGAGCCGAGCTAATCTTCTTCAGTACCACTGCCATGTTGAATCTTATGGTGGAGAGGACTTGTGCGTCCTCAGACTGACTTCCAGTAGACTCGTCTCCACCCACTGGACATTTGGCGCAGTGTTCCGCATGCGCCTGCAGTTCCACCTTAATCTTGAAGAACTCGTGGCAACCCTCGCACATGTAGGGCTTCTGCTGTTTGTGTATCTTCTTCATGTGGTTTTTTAGGTGCGCTAGCTGTGAGAAGGCCACGTCGTCCTCGCATAACTGGCATCGAAAGGGTTTTTCGCCCGTGTGCTTCCGGATGTGCAGCTTTAGAACACTTGAGTGGGCAAAGGTCTGGTGACATATCTGTAGAAATGATGGGTGTGACCTATTACTACTTCCAAGCTAGAACCTCCTGAAACTTACCCTGCACTGGTAGGGCCGCTCTCCCGTATGCATCCGCATGTGTACATTGTACTGGCTCTTCTGGGTGAAATACGTATTGCACACCTCGCACACGTGCGTCTTAACCGCGGCGTGCTTTTGCATGTGAGTGGCCAGATCCTCGTCCGGCTCAATCAACTTGTGGCAGATCTCGCATTCGAGTTGCGTCAGCTTGTGGTGCTCCTGGTTAATGTGGGCCCGCAGCGCCAGCTCGTTCGCGAACTGGCTCTCACAAATGCCACACCGGTGTTCCATACCCTGCTCGTGGCGCTCCATGTGCACCCGCAGATTCGCGTTAGTTGAAAAGCTGGCCGAGCACTTGGTGCAGTTGAACTGCTGGATACTTGTCTTGTGGTGAGAAACCATGTGCTGCTGAAGCTATAAAATTAAAATTAGTGTCAATTTATATGGATTTTAAATTTAAGAGTAATACAGGGACTTTGCGAAAAACGTGAAGTGCATTTTTACAGAAAGCTACAGATTAATAAAAATTAAAAATAAAATCTAAAAATTCTATTAAGCTGATTTTTTTAAAACTTTTATTCAGATTAATAGAAACACTTAAATGTCATAACATCAATTTACTTTAAATTAAAAAAAAAAAACTATTTTAGGTATAGTTTTCAAACTGTTTGGAAAACTGTTTTGGGCAATACAATTAAGAAAGATTTAGGTGTGTAAGTTTTACATTCGCAAAGAACATTTTCGGTAAATTTCAGGAATCAAGAGTGGTATTCAATTTACACAACTTCGTTCTAATTTGGTGTTACTCACCTGACCTCCCCGCGCGAATTTTTTGTCGCAAAGGGCGCACGGATATGGCTTCTCGCCAGAGTGGAGCCGCATATGAAGACGCAGGCGCTCCTTAAGGGCAAAGGACTTGGGACACTGAGAACAGGCGAACTGCTTTCGATGCTCGTGGGCGGTGGTGATGTGGTTCTTGAGGTTGACCGCCTGGCGGTAGCTCTTGCCGCACTCCTTGCACTTGTGCGGCCTTTCGTCCGAGTGGATAAGCATGTGTCGCTGCAAATCAGTCTTGCCGCCAAACTCTTTGGAGCAGTGGCTGCATACATGGTGCTTTCTTTTCACCGGTTCCGCCTTGCGAGGAGACTTCTTCGGCAAGGGCTGCACGTAGTCGGCATCCTTCGAGTCCTGCTCGCCGACGTCTTCCTCTTCCTCCTCCGCACAGGCATCTCGCAGACTGGCTAAGCTGCTCTTTCGCCTCTTTATCGATTGCAGTGGGGCTGGAGAAGATTCCCTCGCCGCCGGCGGCGAGGACAGCGAGATTCCGCTGTCCGTAAGCAGGGAGACGGCATCCTCCTTGGACACGCTGCGTCGGCTGCGTACCATGGTTTTTTTTTTTTATTATTTACTTGATGTATTTATTGATGTAACTATACTTTGGGGACTTCTTAGTCGGGGACACCGGCACCAGCGCTCTTTGCTTTACTTCTAGGGTTAATGCTCTACGTAATTTACGGTATTCTGATTTTATTTTTGGTTTGGATTGCTATTTCTAAGAAAGTTCCCATACACCTTTGGTTTAGTTTGATTTAGTTTGGATGGGCTGCAAAAAAGTTAAGAACTGTTTAATTGCTCCACTCGCAGTGCGCCACGTTCCGAAGCAGACGGAGAATCAAAAACACAGACAGAAATAGTAACAGTGAGTGAGGCCGAAACAGAAACAAAAAGAGGAACAGCAACGGAACAGAACCTCCAGCTGTGTCAACAGTGATAAGACCTATGTATGCACAGAAACATATATCCGAAATTGTCTATCAGCTGAGGATTTTGCATATCTAGAAGCATTTAGAGATGCACAAAATTTTACCAGGATACGTAAATGTGCATTAAAGTGCTACACTTCAAAATATTTTGCAGAGATTGCAATCGAACTGGTGACTTAAATTCATTATTTATGAAGTGAGTTAGGATATTTGTAAATATATTTATATTATGAATTTAATTAAAAATTTAACAACATTTATATGTTCCAAAACGTGACTTTATAAAAATAATATTATTCTTTTTGAGTTTAAAATAAGCCGTGAGTCCATGCAAAAACATAATTTTTTATGGAAAGTTAGATAATAATCGAATAATCTTTTTCACTGTGTAGAACGCTAGGGACTTCCTAGCCTCGAATATGATCGCTTTATCATATGGCATTTCCAGAGAACGTAAGCTTCCAGAAAATTTTCCAGTTTGTTGTCTTAATCTTTTGTTTGAGCGGGAGTGAGATGGAGCGAGCGTTCGATAAGATCCCATGGAAGGCAACCACTGATAAGCAATCCGTCTGGACGATAAGACTCCACACTCACAATCACACGAACACCCACTTAAGGAGCTATAGATAGGTAAAGATGTATCTCTGCGACCTGAGCAATCCGGAGTCGTCTGTTCTCCCAGGCAGCGCAGTTCCCAATGAAAAGCGAGCACAAAGAAATGCAACTGGAAGAGAGCCGTGACGATGACCCTGGACTACGGCGAACATCTGGCAAACAGATTGGGAACCCTGCAGTGCGGCCAGCCCCTGGCCCAGCGCAGGGTTAATGGTTCATTAGAGTCGCACCCGCAGAAGCTGAAAACCAAACCTCACTTAAACAACACAACGGCCCTCGACCAAACTGTTGAAAAAGCGAATTAAAGCTAAAATCCGGAGCTGGAAATCGAAACTGAAGGAGAACGGGGCAAAAAGCACGAACGCCAGCGAAAATCGCACAAAAAAGCGAAAATAAAGAAGTGAATACATAACAGCAGTTTTGTAATGCTAAATAGGCGGGGTAATGGGTTGCAAGGGGTTGGGTCGGGGTGGTTAAGGGCTGAGGAAAGGGGGAGGAGGGCAGAGGGGCCGTTGAAGTCTTTCGTATTCGAAGCACAAAACTCGACGAGGTCGCAGATTGGGGACTTGCCACCGATTGTTAGTAGTAAGTGCCAGCACCACAGCAGAGTTACATACGATCTAAGCAATCTATACCAACAGAGGCCACACATGGTACCTATACGTTCCACAGCTCCATCACCGAAAACAAATTGGCCGCGCACTTACCCTCACAGTCATCGGGAATTACTAAAGCCTTTGATGCGCGGGAACCACTCATCACCCACGACTTGGACACACCTCGACTTCCTCTACATTCTGCGGCCAGCAATAAAATTGGGTTCTTATTTGTTTATAATTCCAACGCCCCATCGGCGTGTGTACATACTCTTTGCGATCCGCTAGCTGGCATTCGCCCCCGATTTCAGGGAGTATCCATCGCACTGCCCGGGGTTTACTCGGAGGACCTCGAAGGTTTACCTGTCCAAAGCCGCATCCGCAACCGCGATTTGCCCAACAAAATAAATAACAGTTTACGGGTCGCGGTGGTTTTTCGTTGTTGTTCTTAGTACTAGGGATGTGCTTTCCAGAGGGACGGTCACACTAGAAATCATTTTCTGCACACCTAGAGATGGCAGTGTGTTGTAGTTCCCGAGAGTCAATAAAATGTATTAGCTATTATTTGTTTTGTAACTCAACGTGCGTTTTAAGCGACAGCAAGCTAGTCTCAGCTTAATTAATAGAATTTATTCTTTATACAATATATATATTTATAAAAAATATAAATAATAACGATATGTTACACCCTGCTGAACTCGGCCACTTTTGCACACTGGATATTAGCTCTTGTGGCAACCCTGGAAGCCGCCTAGTGGCATCCCTTATTCCGAAACACGCGAAAGAAATGCAAATATTAGTTAGCAAAGGTGTTTATAATAAAATAATCTGCTTGAATTGAATTGAAGCTCACCAGGACCAGCACACTACCTCCGCGAAAAGAATTTACCATATTTACCAATTCCTATAACCGACACAAGGTAAGTTTCCCTTTTTTTCCGCCGGTGAACAAATTCCTAAGTAACCATAAAAATCTTAACAATTCCAGCTACCATGGCTGGCGTACTCTTCGAGGACATCTTCAACGTTAAAGACATGGATCCGGAGGGCAAGAAGTTCGATCGTGTGTCCCGCCTGCACTGCGAGTCCGAGTCCTTTAAGATGGACCTCATCCTGGACATCAACTCGTGGCTGTACCCAATGGAGCTGGGCGACAAGTTCCGCCTCGTTCTGGCTACCACTCTGCGCGAGGATGGCTGTCCGGACAGTGGGGAGTACAACCCCATGGAGCACGAGGGCACGCGGGCGGACAGCTTCGAGTACGTGATGTACGGCAAGATCTACCGGATCGAGGGTGACGAGGCGCACAACGAGGCTTCCCGGCTCTCCGCCTACGTGTCCTTCGGCGGCCTGCTAATGCGACTGCAAGGAGACGCCAACAACCTTCACGGCTTTGAGGTGGATCAGCATATGTACCTGTTGATGAAGCGACTGGCCTTCTGAATTTCCCTTATACTTGTTTCCGTTCGAAAATTAGACATAAACAACAATCTTTATTTACAGTGTGTGTAAAACATTGGTGCACGCTGTTCCAGGTCAAATTAGTGGATGATGTGGTCTAGTGCCTAGGTGGCCGTAAGAAAGGAGCATTTACTATCAGGCGAGATGGCTGCGGGCGAAATGGAACGCGGCGATCCACAAACGGTAAAGCCAGGGGAGTTGATGGGAACACAGGAGCATTTACAATCTTGGCCGGATTTTGCCGCGGACGAACGGAGAGCTTGGCAGGGCGGCGCTGCGGAGTCGCAAGAACCGGACGCTGCGGGCGGAAGGCAGTCAGGCGGCTCAGCAGCGGAAGAACGAACTGAGCTTGGGGAGGCAGCGGCAGACTGGCCAAGTCTATGATGGACGCACTTTGTGGTAAGGTGCTTGAACTGTCATCGTTGGCTGGTTGATCCGGGGGGCCGTAGACAAAAGTGGGCTCTTCCACCTGCGCAGGCGGACCGTAGGTGTCTGCTGGTGGTCCATAGGTCTCATCAGGTTGAGGGAACTCCACTGCCTCCTCCGTAGGAAGTTCGAAAGGCGGTTCGGGCACCAGGCCGGCTGGTGGGTATGGTGCTTGCTCCTGTTTTTGCAGGATAAGCGGCAGGGATCTAGCCTTCGCGGGTCCTGGAAACGTCAGGTGAGTGGCTTTAATTCCATTCAGGCAAAGAATGGAACAAAGGGTGAGACTTGCCAAAGAAGTAGTTGGATAACCGAACATTTTGATGTGCCAGCCTAAACTGTTGCATGGTGTGGCTTAGAGTCGCCTATAAATACCCACTAGGGATGCCCTTGGGGACTGCCCAATCCATTGGCCCAAAGAAACCACGAGGCCGATGACTTATAAGGCAGGTCGAATACTACGTGCCCATTGCGTTGATGACTAAAAAGGGTGAAATGGTGATTATGAAAATTCAGTAAGGTTTCCGTATACAACTTGTTAAAAATTTGTTCGGACAAATTGTTTGGTTATTAGTATTTAGTTTTTATTGTAAAATAATTTTGACACCTTGTTGGTAGAAAACATATCGAACATATTTTTTTAATATTACATTATTTTTTTAATGTTTAATTTATTTTTTTGTTAGTTAATAAGTTTCTATCTTTCAAAATGTAGTCCAAAAAGTAAATACACACGCAACAAGTTAAAGGATAAGATTTTGTCGGACACAAAAGCTTCTTTGTGTGATAGCAGCTAAGTAGTAAATTCCAGCCTCCATAAAGTCTACCAACTGCGACGCAGGATCAATCGCTGAGGAACGGGCTGCTGATAACGACGTCCCTGAGGGAATCGCTGGTAGAGCCGGGAGGACTGGGCAGGCTGCGGCTGGTCGAGACTGCTAGCCACGACGATGACGGTGCCATCCTCAGCCACCTCCAACTGCGGCTCATCTTCCTCTGCGTCTGCATCAGCGGGTTGCAATTTGGGACCGTCCACCGACTCGTCCTCAGTTTCTGGAATATCATCGGTCTCGGGACTGGGGTTTTCGGGCTGCGGCTGCGATTCGGTATCAGCTACCGGCGATAAATCATCCTCTGGAGGTCCATAAGTGTTATCTGGTTGTCCGTATGTGTTATCTGGAGGTCCATAAGTATTATCCGGTGGCAAGTAAGTGTTCTCCGGCTCGACTGTCGAGCTGGGCAGATCGAAGGGAACGCTCGGTGTGACTCCTGCCTCTGGATAACCAGTGGGCGAAGGACTGGGCGGAGTCTGTTCCTGCCTGGCGGATAATCTCCGACGGAGCGGCTCTGCCGAACCCAGAGCCATCAGGCTTAGGACAAGAATAACAGTTGGTGTGGAGCTGGCTTTGAACATTTTCGCGGTTAAAGGGCTTCTGTTCTGATTTCCCAATCCGTCTGGGCCTATTTATAGTCCCGAGATACCGGATCGAGTTTTGCTATAATTTATGCTCGTCACTTTCAGTTTTCAGGCTCTTGTTCCCGGTAAAGCTTTGATTATGTTGCGCTGACCGCTGATCGCTGACTTCAGCTTAATACACGATACGTGACCTTTTTTCGAAATTAAGTGGCCAATGCTATGATTTCGAATATAATTCCCCTTCCCCTCTATGGGATCATTCATTAGCACTTCACTTGGGCTTTGGGGTCGCTTTGAACAATTGAGATTGTTTGTTTTTGGATCTTGGGTTCTTGGTAGTTCATATTTCGATAGATGAATTTTGTATTCATGTGAAGGAAAATAGGCTATGAAGAAATCCAATTAGCACGCACCTGAAGACCCACGTCCCGCCCATAGGCGAACGTATTCGTAGCTAGTATCAGGGTCAATGAAAATATAAAACAAAGGTATAAAAAATAATAAACTTTATTTTTTTAAAAAATGAAATACATATTACAAGTATTTTATTTAAGAATATTTTTACCTTTTAATAGGTAAAGACTATCACTGTATAACTAAACAAGGAAGAACGCTATGTTCAAGCCGTTACTCAGCTTAGGGGAGCAAAAGAGGAATGGAGATATACTCGTTCATATAAGCAGCAAAGCGATATTTTAGGGCGGCTATTTCAGTAGATGATTTTAGCAGGCTTAAGCGTTTAATCAGTTTGTGGGCGTTAGAGTGGGCGTGTCACTTTTTTTTAGGTCAGTCGATAGGTATTGATGAGTCAAACACATTTCAGTTAAAATTGTGTCTCTATCATAAAAAATGTAGGCGCTACAGATTTTTCCGGATTGTGGGCGTGGCACGCCACAGGAAGCATGCATAGTTTCTGACATCTCAGCGTTCATACGGACAGACAAGCGGACATGGCTAGATCGACTGGGCTAGTGATCATGATCAAGAATATATGTACTTTATGGGGTCTGAAACGCATCCTTCTACCTGTTACATACTTTCCGACGAATCTAGTTTTACTCTACGAGTAAGGGGTATAATTATAAACAAGAAGGGAAGTTAACTTCGGCAAGCCGAAGTTTGTATACCCTTGCAGTTATAAGAAATAATCAACTTTAGTAACTCCATGTAAAATTTTTAAGGATTGTTGCTGACTTCAGTGATATTAAAAAAAAAAAAATTATGTCATTCTCTTTTTTATACCATGTTTTTGACATCTACATATTAGAGTAGTCCGATTTTTATTAAATTGAATTCGAAATTCTTAAAAATGTTATTTCCAAGCTTAGATGGTATTATGTGAAAAAACACGAAAGATATAAATTTGTTCATGTATTCCGACTAATTTTCCGATCGTTTTATGGCAACCATATGATATAGTCGTCCGATTTTGATAAAATTTCATTCGAAAGTCAAAGACAATATAAAAATGTTATTTCCAAGCGTAGGAGGTTATATGTCAAAAAACACCAAAGATATATATTTTTTTAATTTTTTCCCCGATAGTTCCTATGGGACCCATAAGATATAGTTGTCCGATCCGATATATGTCCAATATACTCGTATACTATTTGCAATAGAAAGAAAAAAAGTTTCAGCCTGATAGCTTTAAAACTGAGAGACTAGTTTGCATAGAAACGGACAGACAGACGGACAGACGGACATGGCTAGACCGACTCGTCTAGTGACGCAGATCAAGAATATATAGACCCCATTCCTTCACTGCGTTGCAATAATATAATAAAATTTAATTCAAAATTCAGAACTAATTTAAAAATGATATTTTCAAGCGTAGAAGGATATATATTTAAAAAACACCTGCAAAAGAAAGAAGACTTTTTGGGAAATGTTTAACCCGTTCACTGTAAAAATTAGATTAGTTTAGATTAGATTAGTTTGCGTTGTTCGGATGGCCAGACGAAGGAACGGACGGACATGGCCGGATCGACCCGTTTAGTGAAGCTGATCAAGGAAACGTCTCCTTCACTGTGTTGCAAAGTTCTGACTGAAATCATAATACCCCCTGCAAGGGTTAAATTACTTTTGAAAAAGCGAATGCTAATAAAAAACTAATTTATTACAATTGAAATATATAATCCTTACGTATTTTCCATTAGAAATTATAATGGCAGTGAGAAATTGTCAAATTGTGGCTTAATAACGTTTCTGGCTTGCAAACGTTTCTGGCTTTCTAGAATGACGAAATTGAGGGCATCGACGGTAACTCTCCAACCGATGTAAGTACACTTTAACTTTTGGTAAACTGCTCGTAATGTGATAATCTTTTATTGCCTCATATTTATCCTTATAAGATTGATTCAGTTCCCGCCGAACGGCAGCGATTCGAAAGAGTTATGTGCAAGACTAAACCAGTTTACACTTAAGACTTGGACAAGGAGCTGATGCACCGTGAACAAAACATCATCAGCCGGATTGGCTGGCGCGGAGGACACACATCTGATCAGAGTTTTGGTGTCTGCCAGCCACGACGGCCAGATGATCCGGACTATTGTTCCACCATCAAGAGGTGTCCCTCTGTGTAGCAGTCTCTACACGCACAGCGGTAGCGCATTGAGCGTTTGCGAAGATGGAATTGAAAGGTCTGCGACCTGCGCTTCAGCAACGCTGGATTATGCCCACCAGGAATCCATGACTGGATTCCTTAAGGTTGCCTTGCATAAACTAAATTCAGATGCATTAGGTACAAAATTTCCCAAACAAAAAGAATAATTATGTACGTTGGGGTGGTTCGACCTTTAAATTTGGATTCAAAAAGTATAAAAAATAATGAATTTGGCGTTCCACGTCTTTGGGTTTACTCAAAAATTTTCATACGACACGAACGCTAGTTAGGATTTTGATCATTTCTAGGGATATAGTCTTATGTATAAATCTGGAAAATCATACTGCTTTGGTAGCGGAGCAAATATTTGTATCATTTCATACTACGACTGGCCCGAAAACAATTCTTAAGCACAATTAAAAATGTTTAGGATTTTTGTGATTCCACTCGGTCATTACAACCAACAATCGTCAGATGTAACATTTTATATGCAGCTTGGGATGATTTTACCAACTCTTTGTTTTATGAGTAGTTTATTGAGCAACAATTCGATTATTTATTTAGCAACAAAATTCAGTGAGTGTCTCCTATAGGTTCGATTCAATTTGTATATTAACAAATTCGTGTAGACCCTTTTAGATGGAGTACACCAGCACTGGTCTGGAACGAATGATCTGGGCGTTTTGAAGTTTTTCCGGGACGGGACGACGGGTGCGGAGGCGTCCATTGCGGGGCTGAATGAGACTAGCGGGAACGGTCTCCGCGGCATCCACAGGAGCCTGGTCAACTGGGGCCTCTGCCGGAGGTCCATAGGTGTTATCGGGCTCGGCAGGAGGTCCGTAAGTATTATCCGGAGGTCCGTATGTGTTGTCCGGCTCAGCTGGGGGTCCGTAGGTCAGATCGGGCTGAGCTTCCGTCTCCGTAGGCAGGTCGAAGGGCACCTCCGGAGTGACACCAGCCGGCGGATAAGGAGCTGAGGCCGGAGTGGGCGCAATATCAGCTGAGGGATCTGCCGAAGCTGCCTGATCCTGTGGAGCCTGCTCCTGCCGTGCAAACTGGAACCGAGATGATCGGATTCGGAACGTAGCTGGTTCCGCCAGGGAAACGACAGCAATGGATGCGATCAGGAGCAGAGAGCAGGTGAACTTGTAGGCCATGTTGAGCTGCTGTTAAGTAGTCTTAGAATGTTGTCAATACCCGAAGTTCCACTGCCTTTTATACCCCCAGGTTTTTGGCCACTCATATTTGGCACACCGAGGGACACCCTTTCGATGGCCTACGAACGTGACAATATTTAGTCAAGGGCCCATGTCTAAGCCATAACCATTGGCCGTTAATTACAACCCGCTGTGGGTGCTTACCTTTGACACCTAACTCGCCTCCACTGCGGATAGGCAATGCATCGAGCCTAAAAATGTTTGGGTGGAAAATACGCAAGTGGAATGGAAATGGGAAGATTGAAACTTATTCCGAGAAAATGCCCCAGTCACATGGCAGACAACCTAAATAATAAAATTGATTTTGATAAGTTAAGTTAGGTAATAAGTTATATGAGCTATCTGTATCTATGTTGTCTTTATCGAAGCTTCAATTTACAGTAGATGACGATACGTATTCCTAAGGTTCACCCAAATACCCACTGGGGCAACGAGTGCTAGAGTTTTGATGGCACTTTAAATTCCACTCCACTGAGCGGCGCCTGCTTGACATACGCACTTTGATGGCTTTCAAATCGCGGCGCTCTGCTTAAAATGCACGGCGTTGTCGGGCGGGCTAGAATAGGTGACCACTGAGTGCCGATCAGCAGGGCCACCGCCGTTGTATTGTGGGTATAAAAGTTGAAGCTCCATATACGACCGACAGCACAGCACCACTGCAAGTCCCACAATCATGGCACGTTATCAGCTTTTCAGTTCGCTTCTCCTTCTGGCCATCTGGGCCGCATCTTGCTCGGCACAGGCTCCACTCCGGAGGAGTTTGCGCCTGCGTCCGGTGGCATTTGCCAGGCAGGAGGTGGCTCCACCTTCCCCCACACCCTATCCTTTGGCTGCGGAACTGAAACCTGCCGCCGAACAGCCTGCCCTGACCTACGGACCCCCTCAGGACGTCGATACAGACGCCTTGCCATCGGAGCAGGAGCCACCGTTGGACAGCTTTGAGCCCAGTCCGGAAACCGAGGAGGTGGACACCGAGGAGAGCTCCCTGGAGGCAACCACACCCTCCCCCGCTCCCGCCCGCCTGCGCAGCCGCCAGCGACTGGCCAAATTGCAGCTGGCCAAGCCCAAGCGCCTGCGTCAGCGCATAGCTCGCCTTGAGGAGCTGCCCGTGGATGAGGCAGTGGCTCCGGTGGTCCCAGCCCCTCAGGCTCCAGTGCTGACCACACCCCAGTTTTACTATGTGGGGGCGGGCCAGCAGCCCTACTACCTAGCGTACAACGCTGCTCCCCAGCAATTGGGCTGGTAAGCAAAAGCTGCACTGTTTTAATGTACCATCGTCTGAAATTGTTTATTTCGTTGAAATATATTTTTGTAATAGAAAAGTATCTTGCTTACTTTCCGGTGTCGTTGGAACACTTGGCCAAGGGTTAAAGCATGAATTACTATAAAAAAGCAGCTATCCTATCCAGGCATCAAATTTAAGTGGGTCGAGTGTCTCGACTATATGATGCCTGTTAGTCAGCTAAAGAGAGCAAAAGGACCGTTATTTAAATATATGGTAATGGGGGCGGTTGGCAGACTTAGGCTTGTGTGGGAGTTAGAAGGGGCGTGTCGAATTCTATTTATGAAACCAGTTCATTTCATTTAGAATTTCCCTAAAATTTTCCTAGTATAAAAGCTGTTTTCGCGGATTCTGAGCGTGATAGTGGGCGTGGCACCCTGCTGAAACTAACTTAGGTTGTTCAGGAACTCCAAGAATCCCACTTCTATAGCTCTTATATTTTCCGAGCTCTCAGCGTTGATACGGACAGACGGTCAAATCGACTCGTTTATTGGTGTTTACCGAAAAGATATACTTTATTAGAACGACTCGTCCAGTAATGCCAATTCTGAAACTATATGCTATTAGTTCGTAAACGTCTCCATAACAAAATTGCGAAACTTTTGACACCAATATAAATACCCTCTGACAGGAGTATAACAGTCGATTTTTAACATTACCCTTCTAGAACATATATATTTGTTAAAAGTTTTGCATTTTTAAATCCCTTTTCCCTCTTTAACACTTGGCTTATAGTTTTTACTCACCGCCGTCTTATACGCAAATCATTGGCTTTTAACAATGGCCTACAAAAGACCAACTTCCTCTTCGACTCCTTTGCATAATCCCTTAACATGTGCAATGCTTTGGCAGCGTTTGAAAGCTTTCTTGGTCTTCGTTTCGCAGTGAACATTTTTCCAAGAATTTGACGGTCTTTTGTGAAACTTGTTTTCCCTATTTCTATGCATTTTTAATGCTTTGTTTTATGTTAGGATAAAGTAGCTGCCTTACGAGTGTAATGTACTGTCAAGCTTTTTTGCCGGCAGTACAATACAAGCACTAACTAACCCCAACGTGGAAGTCATCAAAGGTCTTTGATCCAGGTATTGACTTCAGAAATCCTAAAGTGTCAATTTCTGAAAAAGTTTTACTCATCAATTCAATATATTTAAGGTGGAGTCTATTTTTTTATGACACAATCGTGACATATTCCCTTTCCGCGCACTATTCAATTGTGATGCAAATACAATTCTGTGTCCGCATAAAAATACCTAATTAGCTTTTTCGCGTTACATTAAGATTTGAGATTCTATTCAAAGGTATACAGGGCATTAGATACATATGTATGCCAATTTGCATCCCAAATATCACTCTGAAAGGCAGGATACGTAGTAACGAAGCGTTCTGGAAGTGCGCGGAAGGTGAATCTAAACTTAGCTGTTAATAATTTTGACTTTCAATGCCCATTTACACCCAAAAGATTGGTCAAATTGTACCTTCATATAAAATTTAAAAAGTTAATATAAGAATAAATTCTGGGTGGTGGCTACCGATTTCTTGTGTGCATATCTATCATATGCACCCCCATAATGGAATTTTATTTGTTATTAAGATTTCAAAATCTTTGTGCTGACACTAGGTTTATACAATTTTGTTGGAACAATTAATTTTTTTTTAACAAAAACAAGTATTTGAGCGCTTATTCGTTGTACTCGTACTTGACGATTGTAAGGCATAATCGTCACAAATTTTTGTTATTTCGTACATATTTCGTTAGCACGTCATAAGTATTTGTGCAGTTCTTTAATTCTCTGTTATCACAGTCATCAGCACTAAAAGTCTGTCTTAAAAACGTAGTTGTGATGTTTTACAGAATTAGTTTTTTGAGGTCGTTTCACCAGTATACATCACTTGGAGTTATTGAGTTAGTAATGTTAGTGTTAATGTTAAATTTTTTTATTTTTGGGATGATCCTTGCTGCAAATTTGGTGATGTTTGCACAGGCCCAGATCCCTAACCCCACCAATGAATGCCCCAGAGACCACCAGTTGGAATAAAAGTGGTGCAGCCGGAAAAAATTTAAGTGGGTCCGCAGACCTCCAACATCAGTAACATGAAGAGATTTCATGAAACCTTTATTTCAGTCTGTGTCTTACTATTTTTTTGTAGTTCAAGAATGCCTTTCTTTATCGAATAAACTAAAACTTTTTGATATACGTTATGATAGTAGTAAAGCCACGATTTCTTTAAGATTTTGACAGCAAAGTGACTACTGCTCCATGGGTAGTTGATTAATCCTGTCTTAACTCCCAATCACCTTGGGCTTTGATAGGTGTCTGTTGACACTTGGACCACTTGGCTTGGGAATCTGAAAAATTTGTTAGCTACAGTTGGAAGATCTACGGGTAAAGCCACAGGAACTCCGCTGGGAGGGGTATCAATTGTCCCAAAATGTAATTGACCCAAAGTCAACTGCCGCGACTATCAGAGTCCTCTTACTGAGCCGAAGGGAGAAAGGGAAAAAGGTAGATAAATATACAAGCAGGAAAAGTAGATTTCACTACTTCGTTAAGTAAACGGCAGATAGATTTGATCGCGTATGGCGTTCTTGGGCGTTAGGTCGGTCAATCAACAAGTAAGTACGGCAACAACACATTTCATAGGTGATGATGATATCTCGGAAACCATAAGTATAAAGAATGTACACAATTTTACTTCAGAAGCACCAACAATGTCATGAAAAGCATCTAAAAAAAGCTATTGTACAATCTCCGTCATATTGTTTGGTAAAGTAGACAGCTCTATAGGCACTGGGATTAATCGAGAATCGAGTTCTCAATAAGTAAATGGCGCGATGTTGGGAATTACAAAGCTTATCAATTTTCAGTTGATCAACGAACAAGGTTATCTCAACCTATAAATACTCATGTTCAAAAATAAACAATCTTTATAAAGGTTAATAAATAATTATATATTAAAATTCGAAAATATTTTTTAAGGGTATGCTAAGCATAGGTTTGTTAAGTCCCATTAAGGCTGCTAGCCGCGGAAGAAAGATCCCGGAGTTTCCAGAGCGCCCACATTAGGTCTGGAGCTGTTCCGATGGGCTTCGATGGCCTGGTAGTTTATGAACCAGAAGGGCTGGTTTTCCACGGGCAGCTGACTCAAGTAGTTAACCCACTCTCGGTCACCGTGGGCATCGACGGGAAGCTGGTTGAAAACTGGGGCCACTGGTGCCACTGCGGCTGCGGTACTGTCGGTGGGGGAAGTAGCAGTTGCGTTTTGGGAGTCAGGTGCTCCAAATCGGTTGGCCACAGTTGGGACCTGTTCCGGATCAGAGCTGTTTATTGGCAGCACTACGGGAACGCCAACGGGCGGTCTCTGGGGTGCTCCGAAGGGTAGATTGATAAGAGCAGGCCTTTGCGAACTGGACGACTCTCCGAATCTCGTAGCTATATCCACACCGGTGATATTCTCCACAGCCGTGTTCTGGGTGGCGTGGTATTTGTCCTTTTGACTTAGTCCACCTGGTGGTCTCAAGCCCGAAAAAGATGGTCTCTGGGCTTGAATATTTTCCAACAAAGTCATGGTGATGATAGCCGCATAAGAGATTAATTTCAACATTTTTGCAATTAATTTCACTTTTTCTTTACGAATTTTTCTGAGCACCCCGCGATGTTAACTGGTGTGATCTTCTCCGGCAACTGAGTACAGACAGCTTGTAAGATCATTTAAATAAGTTTTGGCTCTCTGCTCGACCGCAGCTTTCAGACAAGGTGCACAGAAAGAAAAGTGAAGTTAACTTCACCAGTTTATTACAAATTCATTTCATTACAATTCTATTATATATTTATTTCGTAAGTTTAAGGTGCAGTTACAATTAAAGGGGGTGATGTCAAATGTATATAACACTTGATAACATTATGAAAAAATCGCATTTGAAATCAAAGCGTTTCGTTCTGTGTTATAAATGAGATGCTGATGGAGCTAATTAAATGTTAGGATCCCCCTATGAAATTCCTCTCTCTTATTAGCAGTCTCCCGTTTTTATGGGAAATTTATAGTCATTGTTTCGTTCAAAAATTTTTTTCTTAAGTCACCGTTCTTTAACTTCCTTGCTGTATGATTGATAGAGTTTTTAGTTCAACGGCTTAATAGTTCTCTCAGTTCAGTTTATACCAATTGAATAACTACGGCTAAACGAATAAGATTTTAGTTTTCGGTATCTGGTGGAAACTTTTTAACGGAAAGTTAAAAAGCACACATACTCAGATGTAAGATTACAATCAAAGCATTTATTCTGTTTTTCCCCCCTTCGGAATATTATATTAACTACAAGTTTGACGGCTTTCAAGTTTTTAGCAGAAAATAGAGTATTTATTTTTCGCTGGGCCATAAGACTACGTTAATTTCTTGTTTTTTTGCGGCTGGGGCAATCCCAAATTCGTCACCGCTTTGCGAAGCGTGCGTCTCCAAACCAGTTTGTGGTCTTCCCCTCCGCCCACTCTTCCCAGACCATGCACAGTATCATCTCGATCCAGCTGGCAGGAAACTTTGCTTTTGGGCGCGTCTAGCGGAGCTTCTTTAACGTCTGTGCTAAAGTGACTCACATGAATGTCTGCCAGAAAAAGAACGTTCTGCCTCAAAACAAAATTTATTCGTGTTATATTATAATCGAGTAGATTTTCATGTGTATATCAGTGTGTCCAGGTGAAGAAAGTGTGCGCGAGGGTAGCTTTGTCGTCATCGTGTCTCGGTTGGATCGTCATGGGTTTTTGTTTTGAGTTGGCTTCTGAAATGAAAAAGATTTTATACTCGAACTAAAAGTAATACCTATTTGTCTTTTAAAATATCTTTGTAAATTCGAAGTTTGTTGATTTGAATAGTATCAATTAGGTTACTGATCATCTAGGTAGCGAAAAGGTAGACACATATACGTATGTTTTTATGTAAATGTAATGTGAATTTAAATGCGTTAATCACTGAAGGCAGCAAATAAAAGTCCTAATAAGAAAGCGGCTACGGAGAGAAACATATTGCTTTAAAGTGACTGCTAACCTGCCATTTATTCTAGAATCGTCGCACCGTGGAGCGGGCAGCGCTTAACTTGGCCGGACGAGCCGCAGCAGAAGACGGACGAAGGTGGGCCACTGGCTGGGCGATTCGCCGGTAATTAGCAGCCCTCCTGGCGGCCACCAAACGAGCCTGCTGCTCCGCCGGAATGTCAGCGGCGGCGGGCAGGTCGTTTCCGGTCACGTCCGGCGGTCCGTACACCTCATCGGGAACGTTGTTGGGCGCAGCTTCGGGCGGTCCGTAGACGGCATCCGGTGTGGGTTCAGCAGCCGAAGGAGCAGCCGCCTCATCGAACGGCACTTCCGGCTTCAGCTCATCGGCCGAGGGATAGGGCGTCACAGCATCCGTATCGCCTCCATCCGCGGGAGCCAGCTCCTGGCGAGCAGAATACCTCGATCGTCCGCGGCTCAAGCGCTGCGAATAGCGCTGCTTCTGGGCTTCGGAAACGGCCAGCAAGCTAAGGGCCGCAACCACGAGGACTACTTGGAACTTGGCCATTGTGGAGTTGATGTGATGGAAGTGTATCTATGGGAAGGCTGAACCAACGACTGATGACTTGGAGAGCTCCCCTGGGCGCTTTTATAGGTAGGACTTGGATGGGCACCTGCTTAGTGTGCGGCGCGTGGACCCAATAGGGCATCCTTTTTTGGACTTACGCTCTGACGTCGGCCCACTATAGTCTTGGTTACCCACGATCGGCGGTGTCTGCGGCGTCTTTATGCGCCCACGACGTGACCAGAAAGAGGTAGCAGATGCAGAGTTCCGAGGTTTCGCCAGCAATCAGTCCAAAATCAGAGAGTGTGCTCCACCTCGACTGCACCAATCGCTCAACATAAAAATGCTCTTAATGTGACAGGAGACGTAGTTAATGGTTGCTCGTAAATTGTTAGTGAAGTTAAAGGATATTGAGAAATTGGATATGGAAGAAATCAGGTTAGTGCGACGACTTCGCTGTGAGAATAGCCACAACCTATATATAGAAAGATAACTATATCAATTAACCATTTTGCGGAATAAACTCTCCATTTATTCTTATAAAAAAATGTATTAAAGCTTTAGCCTGTTTAAGCAATGTAAGTGGAAATTGAAATTTACTGACAACTTTGAATACAAAATGTTTCATTTTGCATTTGTCAGAAAGATGAGGAAATTATAAATTATTATAAACTACTTCCGAACTGGCAAAACTCTTATTTGGAGGTGTTCATGTAGGAATGATTTAAATTTAAAACAAAACCATTTCTGTCTTTACGCATTGTAAAATATAACAGTCCTTAACACCTGTATTTATTTAAACGGTGAACTGGTTCTCAAGTATAGTATTCGCTCGCACCTATTAACTATATTAAATCATCATCAGTTCATTTTATGTCACGATAGTTTAGGACGTGACACAAAACAATCGTCTGAGGAGTGGGCCTTGTGACCTTGGTGCTCACCTCAACGCCAAATCGTTGATCGCATAAATATCGATTATAAGTGTTTAATCAAAAATTCTAACGCTCAAACTGACAATTCCAGCATAATGCAATTGACAACAGAGCTCGATGTCGACTTCGTTTCGTTTTCGCTTTCAATTGGTTGGGTCTTGGATTGCTTATCACGTACGAAACGCATTTAATTTTCATAGAACATGGCGAATCGGACGTGGACACCGGACAGTGTGGCAGTTGGAGACCGGCGATGAGGTGGGCGATGTGGTGGATGAGTTGGCGGCGGACGTGGTTTTGTCGGTGGAGACCAGAAACAAACAAAAAGCTATGCAAAATAAATCATTAAGTGTGCGCCTAATCGATGTCGTGTCGATATAGAAGCCTCATGTCTATATTCCCCGGGACGACTCTCGATTTCGAGAACTTTGTATAAAAGTATCACCCGCCATCGCACCTGGAATCAGTTGGGTCTAAATCCGGGCCGAGATCGAAAGTTCAGCATGCAGTGGCTTCTACCCGTTATCCTTTGCTTCAGTTCCGTTTGCATCGAGGCCCGCCAGGTCAGGATCAATCGCTATGCGGTCAGTGTGCAGGAGGATCAGGCGGTTGAGGCCAAGGAAGCGCCCTATCCAGCGGCGGGCTACAGGCCACAGGGTCGCTCCTTCTGGCTGCCAGGCGAAGTGGAAGTTGAAGTCCAAGAAGTGCCAGGGGACGTGCAAATTGAGGTTCTGGAAGGATCAGGTATGGAGGCGGATCGGTTAACCACCACAACCGAGCTGCCCTTGGAGGATTTCTCTACCACCACCACGGAGCCAACTGGGGACTGGAGCACCACCACCACCTGGGAGTCCCTGGACACCACCACTGTTCCCCCGTCAGTGGAATCCCGCTCAGGACGTGCCTTCGAGAAAGCTCCCTATCCACCAGCTGGCTACCGACCAAGTCGCGCCTTCCGACTGCCCACCGAGCAGAAGTCGGAGGAGCAACAGCAGGTCTCTGCCAGCAACTCCACCGACAGCAACGCCGATCACCCGGTATGCGGGGTCAGCACGGACCCCCTGAAACCCACACCGGAACCTGGGTCCAAGGATGAGCCCGACGCGGAGAGCGTGGTCTTTACTGCCAATGTGGGACCTGCCGTTTTGGTGGCCAGAGCTCCGTCCTCCATTCCGGTGGCCATTCCCCTGCGATCGCAGCCTCTGGTACAGGCTTCGAGATCCCGCGGATTCGTCTACACCACGCATGTGGAGCAGCGGTGGTGAGCATTTCAACGGCAGCTATTTTTTTTCGTTGTTAACGGTTCAGTAAGTTATTTGTGAGTGTGAACAAATAAATGTTTTTTAATGTTAACTAAAGTATTTTGCTCTTGGGCTGAACTAATGGGCAAACGTGAAATACGGAATGACAAGTAATAAATAATAGTATAAACTACCATATTCTTGGTAATTTAACTGGTTATTTAACTTGACAGCAAGGACTGGAGAATGCTTTCCGGTTGGGAAATTATAACATCATGGCTTCCATCATTTTCATCGACCGGAAGTAGTGGCACGTTCCAAACTTTGTTCCTCTAACGTCATTGAATGTTTTGTTAAATGTTGTTTTCGTTCCCAAGTGAAGGAGTCGCGCCGAGCAACAAATTGTTTTCTATCAAATTGAGACTGGTTATGGGTGGAGACAGCCGGAGAGCTCCTCTTCCCGGCACCCGTATTAAATTTGACGTGCGGATGTGCAAAGTTTTAACCGTGGAACGTGCGTGGCATGCGGAAAGGCGCGAGGCGTCTTCGGAGGTGGAGCTTAGAGCCTCCATTCCCCAATCCCGTCCTCGTGGAGGATTCAAATTGAATAACGAGTATGCGAGTGCTTTCCGTCCCATCTGAGGGGCGGTGGGACGTTAAATCCACCGGAGACCATTGAACCTGCCTCTACCGAAGAGGACTTGTTGAGCGGGAGGAGCTTCTGGGGCAGACATTTATGGAAATATTTCTGAATATTTTATGGGGGAATTTCGTAGGTTCTGCACGGCATTCAATTGAAGCGACAGCTCCAATAAATGCTAACACAAAGTACCATATTTATGAACCGCTTTGTTTTTGTCAAACCCAACTTGATAGGGCAACAATTGAACCTTCTTCGGATAACCAACTCAAGGCCACGTCAACTCCTTGGCGGTTCTGATTTTATATAGCGAACTCTCCCAATTTTAAAAAGTCCCTCAACTTAATATGTGTGTTTTTATTTATTGCGTTATTCGAGAAGTACTAAATATTCAAAGAGTAACAAAGTCGTAATAAAAGAGGTATGAAGAACTTTAACAGAGTCCGGACGCCAACCGCACCGGGTTAATTGATTCGCCCGGGCACGCCTCCTCGGCCGAGTCACCGCAAATTGTGCACGTAATTGACAATCAAAGGATCATCGATGCTGGTGGGCACGATTTCGACGGAATGCACCACCGGCTGCAAGTGGACGGCGCTGTCGATGTGCGTGAAGCTGGCTAGCTGGAGGTCCAGGTCGTCGTGGCTTCCATCCACCAGCACGTAATCGGCCTCTGGCTCCACGAGGGCCAGTTCCACGGCCGCATTATTGTCGCCGGGCACCTGCGGCTGCTCTGCAACCGAGACCGTGGCATTGGAGTTGTCCTGGGCGGAGGATATGGCCACATTCGGTGGCGGGGTGTCCACTCCGGCCGGGGTGGCAACGATGGCAAACAGTTTGGTCGAGGTCGTCGGAGGAGTGCTGCTTTCTGCGGCCGTACTTCCGGGGGTGACCTCCTCCTCCTGCTCCTTCGGCTGCTCAGTTGTGGTTGGCTCGGCATCGGCCTTGTTCTCCTCCCCTTCCTCGTCGTCCCGCTCCTCCAGCTGTCGCTCGTTTTCGTGCAATCGCTTGGGCGATGTACTAAGCAGCAGCAGCTTCCCGGACTTCTCCGGGACCACGGCGCCATCCTCCTCCAAAGTGCCCGGGGCGGGATCAATCAGTATGCTGGCCTCCTCATCGCGACTCAAAGCAGGACCCGCCAGAGTGGCGGACTCCTCGGTAGTGACATCCCCCTCCAGATCCACAATAACCACACTAGTGGTGGTTTCCGGACTCGCCGCATCCCCTTCGGGACGGATAACGGCCGCCTGGACCATAGCCAGGCAGAGAAGTGCGCAACCGAATCCTGTCCACATGTTCGCTGGTCAATTTGTTCACGATTTGATGCCAGTCCATTCCAGACGGGCGTATTTATACGAGTGGTTCCCACCCATTCGGGAGCTGTCATAATTTCAGCCCTGAGCATTTAATTTGACGCGAAACTTCCGCAAGCGGCCCAAGCCGGAAATGTAATTCCCCCGGTCTGTGGGTGTGAGTGTCTGTCGGAGGGTGTTGTGCGAGTCTGCGGTGGCATTGAAGGAGGCCAGAAAGGCCTGGGTCGTTACACCTTAAGCCCCCACAGCCCCCATTGACCGCAACGATGGCCGGAGTGCCAACCCCAAAAAGTCACTTTACATTTTCGCCTTACCTCCGCCACACATGCTAGATCGCATACAGCGGAGGACACGTAAATAGTGTTAATGGGTTTTCTTTTTATCAAGGATTGCCCCGAATGCCGATTTGCCATCTAAAGGTATGCAATAAAATATGTTTCTTTTGGAGACCTAACCCATTTCTGAAAATTCTTAATTGAAGGCAAAATTTAATAAGTTGTCAAAAAGAAGCCCCCTTTTTATGATGTACGCAAAGACATTTTTATATAGTTTTTGTAACCTGTTAATTTGACAAACAAAATTTCGAAGTGACTCGTGTGGTGCCAGACCTTGCTAAGATTCTTAGCTGTAAAACTAACATCATATCGAGAAAACTAATTTGTCGTTCCAGTTTGCTCTTGTGAACTGAACAGTGAAAATCGGTCCTTAAATAAACAAGTATTTTAAACAATTTTTGCGGCCAAATTAATACCAAATGAATAGTGAGTGGACCGTTTGGTAATACCCATAACTATCAACGTGACCCCAAGTGTAAGCTCTGCCTGTGGGCTGGTGCGTAGCTGTGTGTGAGCTTCTGTAGTTTTGTCGGTTTAACTTTGTGATGAGCAAAGTTAGTGGCTTGACCGTGCCAGCTGTTGGACATGCTGGTCACGTTCTTCGGGTGACTTTGTTTTCGTCTTAAATGGGAAATGATAAAATTGAAAATAAATTCATACAAGCACACATACTCACAGGAAATAAATGTGCTTGAGGCAACAACAATAGCAACAGGCTACAAGTTCATTGATTGCATGCTGACCCAGAGAAATATTTGCAGGCATAAAATGTACAGCAGTCGGTGAAGGGTTAACTGGGAGTAATTGCATTTGAGCGTGGTTTAATTGGATTCCTGTGGCAGCTTCTGGGCAAAGCAAGATCAACACAATGGACTCCTTTATTTGTAATATTACTCTGTGTCATTTGAAAAGCATTATACCAAGCTCGAACTACGCCGCTGTACTATTTATGATGATCGTTTGGTGCACACTTCTTTCCCAGAGAGAGGCCAGCGCGAGAGAAGTAAAAATACAAAGCTGTTTGATTAATGGTATAGTATTTGTATATATAAGTTTATTATCGAAGATTCAACACTACTTACGTTAAAAATATTGTACGTCTAATGCTTTCTTATTTTCTTATTGATTTTTGTCATTACTTGTATTATTTTGTTGTTCTTCTTTTTTGTGTCGTTTTCGTCTATATCGAAATTTCTAATTTCATAAAATGAGTATGTGTCGTGTTACATGTAGATATAAATGCATAATAATTGCATATGATCGATGGCTTGTACATGAAGAGTGGGGAGAAATTGCGAAATGGCCTGGATATACTCATATCTTTTAGGTAACTATATGATGTTATGTTTATGTTAGTTTGGAGCCTAGTCCACGATCGATATCGGTGCCACAGAGTGGGCATCGAAATATGTGTGCTTCGTTTAGATACAAGGTTCAAGATACAATTAGTTAAGTACAATTATGATAATTATTGTTCAACGTTTATACGCAAATGTTGTGGAGTTCATAGAATAAGATTTCGTTTTTGGATTTCTCTTTAGATGGTAACCTGTGTAAATGACACACGTATAAAACGAATTTACGTCTACTTACAAGTTAAATAAAGTTGTTCGGTTTTGTCTTACATGTCTTTACTTTCTGTTTTTGGTTTGTGCTTTGTTCTTTCTCAAAAATCTACTCTGGTTTTTCTGCCTTCACCTTCCAGCTATCCTATCCAACTAATCCATTTCCATAGCCACGAGGAAGCGCGAAATGCTGACTTGTCTACCACTATCTAATTCATTCTTTGCTAAATTAACTAGTCATAATGGTGGTAGGACTTCCATTCATAAATGTTAATATTTTGGGCAAAACAGAGAACGAATTTCGTTTGAATCATAACTTCGTGGTCAGCTTTTAGGCTGATCTACAAATCGCTCAAATCTTAATTAAATCTTGCTTAATTGACAGAGTTAACGAAACATTGCACTTAGATAAATCGTCCAAACATGCTGAGTAGCTCGGATTATGAGAGGTTAGACTAAGCGTCTGAGAAATAATAGTGATAATACTCTTTCGACAAACAATACAGCTTTGGACAGCCTAATAGTTAAATAAATTGTTTTCACGGTACGGAAATCCACTGTACCCAAAACATCAACAATTATCGGCTTTTCCCTCCAGGTCAACCTCGTCCTAGGCAATGTTGTGAACCTTGGCCGACAGGCAGTTGTGCACGACAAATACAACCGGCTTGGGGCAGCACTCCATGTCCAGTTCCTGCAAAGTTCAAATTAGATTCATAAGTTTCGGGGTGTGTTTCAAGGGACTCACAATCTCTCCGTCATCGCCGAAGTCCAGATACAACATCCTGGTGCCGTCATCCGCGGAGCCCTTTAGCTTGTCGAAGGCGAACTGCCACAGCTGCGTCTTGGAGGTGGCCACCGTCGGAGTGGTTGGAGCGAATCCGCCGCAGTCGTACAGAAAGAAGCCTCGATTTATGTGCACAACCAATTGACACTGCCGGCCCTGGAAGAGGCAGCGGAAGGAGAACTCCCTCTGGTAGTTGACCGCCTGGTGGGAGCCCTGAACGAGGGATCTGGCCCAGGCGGCCATGTCCCGGTGCGTCTCCGAGCGCAGCCAGTAGACGAGCACCCCGCGGGCCGTGCCGCAGCGGACGCAGAATACCGTGGTCTGCTGGCCCTGCCAAAGGATACAATTGTTAAAATATTTGTCTTGCATCGGGGTCAGTTTTCAGCTCACATTCAGGGATGAATTGTTGCCGGCCCCTGCCAAACGCGTCGTGGCCAGGGCGTAGATCTCCAGGGGACGACTCCAGGCCTCCACCGACCACGGAGCACTCTCGTAGATCCGGAACTCACGCTCCGTAACCGCCACGAATATGGGCAGCCACTTGTCGCTCTCATCCGAGCTCTCCGAACTGGAACGACCGCTGGGCTGTGGAAAGGAGTGTATATGTTGTTCAGAAGCGATTCTTGTTGACTAACGAACCACTATTACTATTTAATACCGATTGTTGTGGACCGGTAAAGTAAAAAGATGATTTAAACTTTGTTAACCGCTTTGGGAGATCAGGAGGTCAGTTTTATCATCTGATTTAACAGATGGATGGAGATTTAATATATTGAGCATAATTTTGAAGTTTTGACGATATTTGCTGAGACCTTTGGGTCATGCAAAGGTTATAATCACTTGTAATTTTTGACTTTGATTGGTCGCACAACTTATGTATGGGATTTTGGGTCAACTTACACTTACCAGCTCGCCGGCCACGCCGCTGTTCGAGGTGCCGCTGCCCCCGCTGGCCGCTCCGCCCCCGGCGCTCCCAGAACTCCCGCCGCCACCGCCGCTCATCCGCTTGCTCAGCCAGCCGATGTGCTTCAGCTCGCCGATGAGGTTGGTCAGCGCCCGGTTGGCCTCGGCCAAAGCTCGCTGCGTGCTGCTGCCCATCGCCGAGTGGAGGGCATTGAACCAGACCAAGGCCTCCGCTGAGTCCGCTGCTCGCAGGATGCAGGAGTGCACTCCGTCCGGCGAGTGCAGCTCGAAGCAGCGGTTCTCTGGGGGAGTAGGATATGTGATCAACTTTAAGTATAATATGTCTTTTATCAGACAAAAATCTGATTATCTAAAGACATTAAATCAAAAATTCAGTCCCTAAAATCAAGGAACAATTTAAAAACCAAAATGTAGTAAAACACAAAGCAAAGATATTGCAGTCAATAAAAGATAATTAATAATTATTATGATTTAAAATCGCATGGGCATTTTTCAGAATCGAATAACATACCAGGGTCGATGTACTTGAGGTTCCTGGCCAGATGCGTCAGCTGCAGCGGGATGTATCGCGTATCCGCCCGGGGGGTCGTCTTCGGGGCGGGCGGCGAGGTGGGGACGCCCGGTCCCAGCGGACAGAGGAAGGCGCGCTGCAGTTCCCAGCCCACTTCCGAGATGATGCTGGCCTTCCGAAAGTAGGGCGTCACTTCGCGTAGGAATTTAACTGCAAAACACACAGGCGGAAACCAACCGGGGATATAAACATCAGAGCAAATCAAACGACGGCGCATGAATATGGATGCGGGGGGGATGTGGGGCACGGTGTCATCAGCAAAGCACTCGCAAATGCAGCACTCACAGCATTCAATCAGCCGGAGTTAGAGCCTTCTTCGTTAAAGCCGATGTGGCTCTTGCTGCGGCAGTCTTGGCAAACGCTGCGGCATAAATTCATTAGAGTTTCCGCTCTATTTTTATTCGATTTGCACGCCCAAAGTCCCTCGACTGGCGTCGAACTCCTGCGCACAGTGGGCCAGGGGTTACGACTAAGGGATGCGATTTTTTCGTATCCTCAGGGCTTTCACCTTTATTGATGACATTTCGTGTGACTTGCTGACTACCACACCCCAAGAAATCCCTTAGTGTCAGTCTAATAAATACGGGTAAAGACGACACTTCTCCTATGATTGAATCCCAAGCTAGTGTCAAAACTATGCTACATTTGTATACTGCTGTTCTGCTAAACTATTGTGCTCTACATACAGCACACGGAAACTAGAATGATACATTTTGTATAGTATGGTACATTTACTAAGTGGACTGATCGCTAGTTGGGTACTCTGGGTACGATCGCGGCAGCAATATTGGAAACTCTCCGAAACAATAATTAAGCTTCTTAGTCAATCTTAGTCAATTTAATCCTGTTTTATCGATTGCCAGAACACTGTGCAACTACTATGCAAATTGTGCTGACGACGCCAGGTGCTCTGCTCTGGGGGAAAGGGGCATCTGCGAGTCTCGTATATCTAACTGGCAAGGCCCATAGCTTTCCCGCCCGAGCCCAGCCCAGTTGATATGCTCAGAATTCCGCCCACAACATTTGCACAATTTCCGTTTGCTGTTGCCGCCGTCGCTGCTTGCCTTTGCTCTTCCCTGGCTGTTTCTGTTGTTGTTGCTGTGATGTTGTCGTTTGCCGTTCGAGTGATTTGGAAATTCAATTTTCACACTTAATGCCGACGGCCGGCGGTTGGCGGCGGCTCGTCCGACTCAATTCGTGTGTTTAGCTCAACTAATTAGAGCAGACGGCCACGCGGCGGATGGGTTGTGCGATGGGGGCGCCACCCCTGCTAATTGCTTGGCATTTACCGTGCCCCGGAAGGTGGAAGCCGCCAGGGCACTCCACCGGCCAAGCGCCACTCCCACTCCCACTGCCACTCCCAGTCCCAGTGCAGTTCGCAAACATTTGCATTCACAAATATGCAACCGACGACAAACGGCCAAACAAGCGGAGCAACTAAAAATAAAAATGTTGCATAGCGGCAGGCGCAAAGTGTGATGAAGCCTTCGGGGAAGGGGTTTCGGCGGTCCGGGATTTTTCGGAGTGGACTGCAGAGCAAACTGAACTAAGCCAAAAACGACAAACGAGGAGCGCAACTGGCAGCGGGAAAAGTTTAGATGCAACAGCAAAAACAACAAAAGCAACAATAACAACGGTAATAAGTTGTGCAAATTTTTGCATTTAAGTGTAAATAAAGTTGCCGCTGCACGAGAGTGTGTGTTTGTGCTGAAAAACCATTCGAGAAAAACAAACAAGTTATGGGAAAGTTGGCTGCAACCACCGCAGGCCACAATTGTTAGCTGCTTAAGTATGAATATTTTGCGCTTACGTTTTTCAAATAAATATGGTATTACAAACAATCCACTGAGGATTAAAGTCAAGGATTTGCTCAGTGCCCCTGGCATGTGGGTTAAATCAATAGGCGGGCCAGGCAATTTAATATAAGCCTCTACTGTTTACGCAAATTTCTCTTGAAAGTTAATTTCATTTCACCTAACAGCTTGCAACTCGTTTTAAGCATTTCGTAGTATGCAGCTGCAGCCTCTAATCTCTATCTCTAATCTAGAAATAGTAAAATATTTTTTATTTCAAAAATCTGAATTTCCCAGAAACCATAAATATTTTACAACTGCTTCAAAATTTTAAACCACATCCTTGGTTTCCCAATAACGGTGCTAAGCTGCTTAAGCTCATAAGCAAGGTTAACGTTAAAGTATTAATTTTATTTAAGCGCCTTGCATTTTGTTTTACACAGCTTCTGGGATCATCTTTGGGGTAATATTATTACTAAAACGCATTCATGTGACTCCGCTCTCTCGTGGTTTCCAGGTTCCAATATCACCCCACTTAATTCCAGTCGGGCAGAAACTTTTTTACACCTTTGCCGACAAAAGGAAATCCTGAAAATCCGGCAGAGCTGCCACCGCAGAGCATAAATCAAAGGGGCAGGCCGTACAGTGGGCGTGGCCGGTCGGAATATGATATCAACAGCAGGCGGCATTCGGAATTCGGCAAATCGTGCGTTAAAACAAACTTTCCGCAAAACTTTTGCGAGTAAAATCTCACGCGTTTCTGGGGAGGAAGTGGGCAGGTCGGTTAAGTAGGGGCCACTTGGGGGGACGGGGGTGGATGGGTGGGTAGGTGGGCTGATGGGCTGGTCGGTGGATCCGGTGGTCCGCAAATGTGTGCCAAGCTGTAAAAACCATTGCTAATGGACTTCTGGGAGGCGAGCAAAGCCAACTGTCGTCGCCTCCGTCGCCAACTCGGGGATCTGTCGTTTGGCAGTCGGAGCTGGAATCCAGTTGCAGACCCCGCTCGCCGCGCGCTCCTCCGGCTTATTTAAATTACAATGAGACGGCTGCCTGCGCGAAAATACTTTGGGCCAAAGTTGTGCGCACAGCGGCCAGCGGAGCTTGGCAAACAACTTGGCCAACTTGTAAATTGAAGTTCGAATCAAGAGCTCGGGCCGGAGCCAGTGGGCGGAATCGGGGCAGGATGGTGCTGAGCTGTTAAGCATGTCGCCGCCCATTCATGGCTAAAGGCTTTTGAAATTGTGATTACATTTGCGCCACTTTGCGTGCCTATAGATCTGGGCCACTTTAATTTAATGAACACACCGTTGAAATTATGAAAACGACCGCAAACCAAAAGCCCAACATCAAAATGCTCACTCGATAACAAAACGGGCAGGGGAGGCGGGGAGGAGTATCTGGGGATTTGGTGCGGGGTGATTTGGCTAATTGATTGGATTGGCTTATTGAGAGGATTGTGGGTTTTACAAACAAGTAAATATGTAAATGTAAAGGAGCTTAGACAAAATCAATGGTAATGGGGTTATGAGCTTTGAAATCCAACAAACATAAGAAACCTTATTTGGGTAAGTAAGTTATTAAATCTGGCTATTGGATACTTTCATTTTTACAAATTTAAAATAATTCTCGAAATAATTAAAAACGCTACCTATGGTCCTCCTATATTGTTCACTTGGGTATTGAATTCTCGCTCTAATGTAGTTTGAGGTGTTTAAAAGTATGCAGTAAATAAAGGAGTTTAAAATATATATTCCATATATTTAGACACCTAAAATCTTGGAGCTTCGGATTTTTGATTAAACCTCTGAAATGCTCTTTCCTAAGAGATTTCATATTGAGCAAGAAAAGAAGTTAAATTCGGCAAGTCGAAGTTTATATACCCTTGCAGTTATAAGAAATGATCAATATTAGTAACACTATTTTAGTTTAAAGGATTGTTGCTAGTTTCAGTGATATTAAGAAAACTATTTCATTATTTCTCTGACCTTTTCTTTGACAGCTATATGTTAGAGTCGTCCTATTTTTATTAATATTAATTCGAAAGTCTTAAAAATATAACATACGATATTCCAATATTATAAGATAATATGCCAAAAAAGCAGAAGCTATAACTCGTTTCGAATTATTTTCCCACCAATTTTCAGATCCTATGGCAGCTATAGATATAGTTATACGATTTTGATAAAACTTAATTCGAAATTCGAAACTAATTAAAAAATGTAATTTCCAAGTGTATGAGGTTATATGCTTAAAAACACCAAAGATATAATTTTTTTTAATTTTTTCCCCGATAGTTCCTATGAAAGCTATAAGATATAGTTGTCCGATCCGGCTGGTTCCGACTTATATACTACCTGCAAAATAAATAAGACTTTTGGAAAAGTTTCAGCCCATTAGCTTTTAAACTGAGAGGCTAGATCGACTCGTCTAGTGAGCTGTGGTCGGAAACGTCCTTCACTGCGTTGCAAACTTCTTACTGAAATCATTATACCTTCTGCTATGGTATAAAACTAAGAAAGAAAAGTAACAATTTTATTTATATTTTATTGCAAACACTACTAAAAGCTTACAAATTTAATTTTATACACATTATTAGCAGAGTACAACGGCTTCGTAGTAGGGCCAGTAAAATCCTCCGAAAATAGTTTTGCCACTTTAATTGGCTCGCAGAAATATCTGTGGCCCAGAAAGGCGGCGAAATAGATCACCAGCAGCTCAACATGGACATGTGCTGGCCCAAAATTAAATGCGAGTCAGACTCTCGGAGTCAACAGATACTCGGGCCCTGGGCTGCGTGGCATGCGAGGCACGTTGACGACGATGACGTGAGTCTTGGAGGGCTAAGCCCGAGATGGAACTGAAGTTTTGCGGGAGGGGCTGGCCGCTGTTGATATTAAAGCGACATTAACATTGAGCTTGATGGCTGCTTTGATGGGCCATGATACGTTTTTAAATGCGCGAATATTGTCAGTTGCCCATACATTCAGATTCGGATTCGCACTGTGCATCTGGGATCGAGTGAGTTATCATAACCCCAGGCGACGGCAGCGGGAGCGGCAGCGACGACCTTGCTACCGTTACTGAATTCTGATGGCAGAATCGGTTGTACAGTGCGCATATATAGCGGGGCACCCACAGCAGCCGGGCACAAACCGTTAGCACTCGTCCACCAATCAACATGAAGAGCCAACCCATCCTGATCCTAGCCATGTGCCTCCTGGCCCTCTCCTCCGTTTCCAGCATGCCGCAGCGTCGGGCGAAGAGTCAACGCCAGGTGGAGTACTCCTCCACACCCTATCCGGCAGCTGGATTCCGCCCCAGGATCGCTTTCAATCTTCCCAGCGAAGTGCAGCCCAAGCTCGAGACGGAACCACTGACCACCACCACCAGCAGCACCACAATTCACAGCGAAGTGCAGACCCTGGAGAACACCGAACCACTGAGCACGACCGAGCAGCAGCAACCGGAAACAGAAACCGAGCCGGAAGCGGATTTGGAAGTGTCCGTCCGCACGCCCGCCAACACCTACGGAGCCCCCGGAGATCAGGATCCCCTGGAGCCTGACACCGTGGAGGTGGTGGCCCAGGAGCCAGCCCGTGACTTTCAGCCACCCTCGCTGGAGGCCGTGGAAAACTTTGCCGCCGATGGCGCTGTTGCTGCTGGCAGCGAGCAGCCTGTTGCTGATGTCCCTGCCCTGGGCGAAGCGGAATCCCAGGACGATGAGCCGGAGACTGAGGTGAAGGCCGCAACCCCTGCAGGAACCTACGGACCACCCGCCACCACCTACGGAGTGCCCGAGCTGAGCGAGCCCGAGAACGAGTTGGACCAGGAGGAGTCGCAGGTGGAGCTGGTGGAGGAGGCGGCTGCGGAGGCGGCGCTGGCCAACGAGCTGGCCAGCGGACGCCTCATCCTGCTGCCCCTGGGCGCCAGGGGAGCGCAGTTCGGCCGCCTCGTGCTGGCCGTGGAGCAGCCACGTATGCGCTTGAGAAGCGAGCGCCTGAGGAGGATCTAAGGATTGTCTTGTCACTTTACAAATGGGGATCATTCCAACGAAAATATACGTACTTATTTCAACTAAAGCTTTTCTGGATTTATTACCTATAATCATTTAATTGGAAAAGGTGTCTATGTGTCGAAAAGTATGCAACCATATACCTTTGGCTCAGATGTTCAATGAGTTCATTCTCCTTTATTGACTGCATTACTTTAGACATCTTAATTTTTTTGTACGATTATTATGTAGCACAAATACGAAATACAAAAATAGATCCAGAATTTTTTTATCAGCTGGTATTATTTGTAAATTTGCACAACCCCAATCATCCCATCCGTTGACTTCAATATTTAACATTCAATCAACAGTTTTTCGTGGATCTCTTAGAGACTGGCCAAAAACTACCTGGCATAAACGCAATACAATTAAAGCAATGGTTTAGCCGAAGCAGCTGGTGGCCAGGAAATGTATCTGTCAAGGAAATGGAATTGGCTGTGTCGGAGTGGATTCCCCGATCCGACTCCAGCCTTTTCCCATCATTTCGCAGAGGAAGTTGTTTCAGCAAAATTGCCGAACACGGTTCATTGCATTGTTTATGCCAACTGGCTTGGCTTGTGATTGGGTCACGCCCACAGGATGCACAAGTGGGTGTGTCGGGACTGGGGTTGTCCCGCTTTTGGGCGATGTGTGCTCCGCAAGGACACCCCACCCATACATCTCCTAATTGATGCTTACTATTGTTTATTGTGTTTTGTGCGAGGAGCCGAGCAAAGCGAAGCAAAACGCAGCTGAATGGAGATGAGCAGGAAGCGATGCTCCAACTTTGCCCGGCCATTTTGATTAGGCATTGTCCTCTCTGTGCGTCTGTGATTGCGATGCTGATGTGCTGGTGTGATTATGTACTTGGGTTGTTATTAGATCAGGCCTGGCAGTGGTACACCTATTTTTAAGGTGCCGGGTCGATGGGTTCGGCGCCTGGATATTGGCTTATGCAGTGGGTTCCTAAACATGAATGGTACTCACTGAACCGTTCAGAAGATAAGGGGGTTTCCATTGAATTCGATAGTTAGTGGAGAAAGAAACCCTTAGACCGTTGTCTATTCAGGTGTAAAAGCTTTCTTGAGCTAAATAAAAATTTAAGATATCCATTACAAGCACTTCTATAATTAAAACAAATACAAGTTAACAAGACCCTGATTAAACTATATGCAACTCCAAGACAGTCGAAGGGCGGCCGTTCAGCTTGTCTTCCGGAACGGCCCTGCAGACAGCTTAGCAAACCTGGATAATTATTTTCGTTCTCTATCCATGGCAAACCGCTTTCATCACCTATAACCCTTGCTTTATTTACGTCTGCCAGCTACTCAGACAGTTGAGAACGCAGTGCGTAGCAGGACTCCAGCATCCCGGAGTCCTGCAGCCAAACATCCCAGCAACCCATCCTTCCGCAACCTGAATCATTTTCGCTTTTTGCCACTCGACAACACTGGGCGGGTGCGCCACCCACAAGTAGCGACTATGTATTTTTGGGCCATTTGATCAAATGGAAAGAAAACTTTTCTCATTACTCATTGCCAAGCCGGGGCAAACAAACCAGGCAACGAGCCAGCCAACCAACCAACCATCCAACCATCCAACCATCCAACCAACCAACCAACTAGCGGCAGTCAACAGCTAACAGTCAACATGGAGCGGTGGACCGAAGGGGACTGCTCCCGGAGAGGGGCTGCATCTGGATCTGGATGCTGGGGATTTATAACAGGACCCAGCTGCAACAGTGGCAGCAGCAGTCGCAGTGGCTGCGGCAGTAACTCGCATGTTTTGCTGAGTAATCCCACGTATGTATTTGCACTAAAGCCCTCTGTTCCGCCCTTCCAACTCGCCACTCCACCGTGCCACCATGGGACGGATGCCACAACAACGGGACAAAAAAGATCCCCACTGTCGGTCAATTAATCACGGTTGAACAAGTTTGTAAAAGATTATCTGTGCAGTTATGGGACGGGAGCGGGGAATCAAAGACACAATTTATCACAAAAACAAGCAACAGATAAAAATGTTTCAAATTTATTGTTGCTAAGAGGGACCTGAATTTTGAGATGGATTTTAGTTCATAGTTGGGGACTGCGATTGAAACTTTGGGTATACATCAAACTTAGTTGTTCATGTCGTGGGCGGAGTGAGGAAAGACTAGAGAAATCAACTTGCACAGATATTTCATATTGCCGAATAGCATAGACAACGTAAGGACCACTCAAAACTGAAATCAAGGGCTTAAGCTAATAATATGGCATGTTGGAGCTGCTGGTTCTATGTTTTTGAATAAGCCAACGCTATCCTACCCACTGTGCGCAACTGTGCGCAATGGTACTCATAGTTTACTTGTTAGTTTGACTCGCGTTTTTTAAGCTCTCCTCTTTTTCGGCACTCCACCTTCCCCATTCCGTGTGTGCGAAATGTTTTACGCAAATAACAATTTGACATTCTGGCCAGGAGGGCAACAAATGTATCATCGGCGTGTACTCACCCTCCAGATCCACCACTCGACCAGACCGCTTGAGGGCCCTCACCGCCTCGTCGTGGGTGGCGTCCCGCAGCTCCTCCCCGTTGACCGTCAGGATGGCGTCGCCCACGTAGAGTCCCTTGGCCTGGTCGGCGGCCATGCCTCGGAAGATCTTCGAGATGAGGATGGGCATACGGTTCTCGCGACCACCCTTGATGGAGATGCCCAGGCCGTTGTTATCCGACTTGATGATCCGCACATGCCGCTTCTGGTTGGCCACATGATCAGGTACGTCGCACATATCCATGCCGCCCCCGTCGCCGGCATTGTTGTTGTTCAGGCAGAGGTCGCGGTCTCCATTGTCGTTGCCCCCCGAGCCATCTAGCTCCGTGTCCTGGATATTCATCCCCTGCAGCGAGGCGGAGCTGGGCAGGGTGCCGTTCTGGCCAGCTCCGCCAGACCCACCTCCTCCGGCGCCACCGGCTCCTCCACTGTGATTGCTCCTGAGGAAAAGGTAGATGGCTATTAAGACATTGATGACGTTTTTAGAGTACACATTCACATTTAAGACTGTTATAGGTCTTACCTAAAAAGCTTAGGAAAATTAAGAGACTCGTAAAAATATGCCTTATTATACTAAGGCACTTTGTTAAAGATAGTTCTACGAAACCGGTGTATTATACATAAGTGCTCAAAGGCCAAACGTGGCAAACAAATGGCAAAATAAGTTTCTCAATTGGGTCGTCCAAGAGCAGAATACTATTATGCAATAGATGTACTCTAAACCACAATCTGGTTCAAAGATTAGGTTTCCCTAAAAATTATTCATACGACCCGTATGCCTGTAATATTTTACCAAAAATATCGATTTTCTATTTACAACCTTTTCAACTTATTTCAACATTAATTTCATTGGAATAATTGCAAAAATAACGCACAGCAACAAACAAATTTTTTAATCTATTTTATGAGTTATAAGTTCTGAAATACCCTAGTAATAAATACAATTGTGTACTGACACAAATATCTCTAGACATAAAAATCTTAAGCTTATATCAAGTGAAAACTAATTCGGAACTGCTGTTCTTCGGCACAACTCACCCCAAGGTTCCGTTCAGAGTGGTAGACTGTCCATCGTTGGAAGCTTGCGCCGCCTCACAGGACTCGTCCAGGCTGACGGCCAGGAAGTCCGTTTCCAGTGTGACGAGGACGCGGTACCAGGCGCCTCGCACCCTCGTCTCCATGTTGCCGCACCGCAGACCCGAGGGGGAGGGGGAGTGCTGCTGCGGAATGGGCTGCTGGGCCGCCGGCGGGGTCCTCCCCAGACTGGAGGATTCCACCATGATTCCTCTCTGACTTCGATTGCGCGGTCCTGATATGGTATTCTACATGATAGTCGCCGGCAAGGGCTGAAAGGATCGAGAGAACTACACTTTAGTTTTGGCGTTCATTTTGTGGATTGGAAAATTAAAGATTGTAACAAAAGATTGATGGTGTTTGCATCCGCTTAAAATTACGCAGCAATAAAATCATTCCCTGCTCTCTTTACAATTTATAAATTCACTGCGCCCGATAAAATATAGGCTTAGCCCAATTTATTGCTGTTTGAGAAATAATTAACCGAATGACAGCTGAACGGAACTAAGTCATACAACACTAATTGCGGAGATAAGCGACTCAGTCGGTGCGGTCGTTTAATGAATTCAAGGGAAATGGGCCTGTTGCAGGCGGCAAATACTTTTGGCCAGGTTAGCCATTGAGATAATATCGCAATTAAGCTGCCAACTTCGCAGTTGAGTCTCAACGGATCTCCAGTTAGACAGCAGATGACAGGAGCTGTAGGGAGTGGCTGGCAATGGGCGGATATCAAATTAAATGTCCGGCATGCGGATGACACACACGGAGGCAGAAATGCGTAGCGGAGGAGAGGGCATTTGTCATTGTTTTGCCAGTCCAGGATTTATTGCATTCCCCGACAAGTCAAGAAGCAGTGCTGGCTGGCGGAGTGAAGGCGAGTGGGGGAATGCAAAGCCGAGGCATTCGGGGCGCACATCCTTCCATTTCCGGCCACATCCTTCCACACACATCCGCCCACATCCGCGGCGACCGCAGTGCAACAGTTCTCCGCTCGGAGCTCCGCAATTACGCATCTTGTCGCCGCCGCGGGACTTTTTCCTATGATTTTCTATTTGACAAGTTGCCACTCTCCGAGGAGCAGGACTGCTGCCAGAGATGCCCTCGTGAAGGGGCATGGGGTTGCGAGTCCCTCCGCTCCAATTCGATTTCGTGCTCACGCTCTCAACCGGAAAAGGACTGCTCCAGTCAGACACATCCTGCTTCTGTGATTGCGATTGCGTCTGTGTGAGTGCCATTTGTATGTACATTTCCGCTACGATCCAGCAGGAAGTAATTTTGGCGCTGCCTCGGCTTCTGCTGCTGCTGCTGCGGCTGCGGCTGCTCTCCCTATGCTGCTGCCGTCAGCAAGTCTGTTTACTTTGCAATTTATTGTGCAACATTTGTAATTATTATTGCAATGCCGCAGCTCAAGGCCCCCGAAGACTTGGCGAACATGTACAAAAAACTTTTCCAAGTGTGTGACTGCTTGAGACGCAGGCCGAAGGACGAAGGCGCTGGCAACGTTGTCATCAACACGCTCATAATTGTAAGTAAACACACCCGAACACACTCAAGGCAGATGTGTGTACGTACTCGCATTTAAGGCCAGAGAACGAGGGGCGACTTGTGAGTCTGGGAAAGTTCGTCAAACGAGCTAGGGTAAACATGGAGATTCACTTAATCAATACCCAAAAGAAACATATCGAATGTCTGCGACGCTTTTATTCCGCAACAGAACTTTGTGGAGTACAAGTAAGTCAATGTATGTGTATTATCGGTCAATTAATAATAAGTTATATACAGTTTGAAGAATTGGCGTACTATTTGCATTAAACATTTTCCTTGTTGAGGGTGCGCTGATATTTGCTTTAGCGTTGAACCATAAAACACGAAACACGATCAAGGTCCTAAATAAATTTGTGTATTTTGTTGTATTTATTTGCAATTTGGTCATCTCAATTTATAAAAATATAAACTATAAACTATAACATTTTTATAATACCATTTTACTGCCACGAAAAAACTGTTCGTGGAAACAAAATCGATATTGTTATATCTGCACCAGGCACTTCCTAAACTCACTTGCTTAAAACGGCGCTCATTGTATTCAAATGAAATGAAAACAAGCGCTTAAAAAAGCAATAGCCAATACAGTCTTAATCGTATTCCAGAAATTCCCCAATTGTTCCCACGTGCTATTGCTCTTGCTTTCATTAAGTAATTATTCCGAACATTGTCATTGTTTACTGATCACCAAATATAAAAGGAACTGTGGCCGAAGACCAATTGTGTTTCATTGAGCTCGACTTATTTCCCCAAAAAGATATTCGAACGAGAAATAAATATTCGAGTAACCTAGCATGCTGAAAAAGTCCTGCCAAAACAAACGTGGAATGTTGGTAGCGGCCCGCTGACTTGGCCAAGGGAGATTTGGCCGATGTGGGGATGTGTGCCACGCCCTCCGGACCACCCCGGCAATCGGGCCCGTCCCTCGGCCCCCGCCCGCCACGTCACCGCCTAATAAGCGCCGGACGTCGGTTGTCGCCAGCGCTTCTGCCGTTTTTCATGCTGCGCTTGCTAATTTAATGCCGGGCGGTCATAAATTATGCGCCCAAAAGTAGGCAGCGCGGGAATCGGCAAAAAGGCACACAAATGCTGGGAAGTGGCAGCAGCTGCTGCACACACATTCGCGGGGAAGTTGCATTCAACTCGAACAGCATTTTTTCGCGCTTTCGTGTAATAACTTTTTTCGGCGCCGCTCTAAGGCTCGCCCTTTTTGTCCGATTTTTTCGCTTTGTTTTTGTGCCAGTTTTTTAATGCAAGCTGGGGGATGGGCGAAAAGGAGGCCTTTGTATCGATGCATAAAGCAGCAGCAGCAGAAGCAGCAGCCGCCCAATGCGAAATTGCCATAAATACGTAAAGCGTTTTTCCTTCGGGTCGCCCTCCCGCTCCTCCTTCGCGGGCGGAAATATATTGCCCTGCGTGTGTGTACGCGGAATTGCGTAAGTGTGGGTCTTGCGGCGGCGCCATCAAAAAGTCATAAAATCATAATTTGTAAACGAGAATTTATTTCGAAAAATATTTATGGCTGGCTCCGCTTCTTTTTGCGGCTCGGAAGCCTCACGGAATGTGCGCTATTTGCTCCGCGGATGTGTGGGTGCGATCCGCAGCTGTGTGGGTGCGTATCTGTGTGCGCAAATGTTGCTTCATTAGAGCGGGTGGCAACAACTGGCGGCCTCGCCCTCGCCCTCTCCCTCGCATTGTTTCGCACATTAATTTAATCCGCAGCCTTTTCCGGCGCGGCCCTGCATTTAATTCCCTTTATCTGAACGCGGCCGCCCAGGACCCTGCATTTCGATGGAAATGTATGCAAAAATGCTGCGCCAGTTGACGGCGGAAGAGTCTCTTATAGGTTTAATGGAATCTTGATCGTTATCGGCGAAATTGACAACGATATATTGCGGACGGTGGGCGGCGACGGAAGGCCCCTCCGAGCGCTCGTTTAAAATGCGGAACGGTTTTTATTGCATACTCCGGGGCTCCTGGGGAAATAGAGGCAGTCGCATAAAAGGGCAGGTGAAAATCGTTTAATGTTAATGGCAAAATCAATTCCGGGCCATTGTGTCCGAGAAGGAGTGAAGAATGTTTTGTGGGGGTTTGTTACAATATATTCGCAGAAAAAGAAGCTCTCCTTCAGCAAATATGGAAGTAAAATGGAGGGCGGCAGAGGTCCTTTAGGGTTATTTAACTTTGTTTAAGCCAATTCATCCTCGTAAGCAAGGCTCCATTTGCGCCACTCCCGTTCTGCCCTGCCTCATTTGGCCCCACATCCGGCTTGGCTTCGATTGAGGCAGAACCCCACCGGGAACACATGTCTTGACGCTTGGCCTTGACACCGCCCTGAGCCATCGGCCCGCATTGCGCCCTCTCTCGACCTCGACCCACCCCCGACCTCTGCGACCTCCTCAACCGCCTGGCCGCTGATGCCATCGAAGCCTCTTAATCATTCTTAACAATGCCGCCACACGTTGGGGCTGGCATTAAGCTCTCAGCCCGCTCAACTGGTGGAAATCGATACGCATTTACGTACGTATATTCCGGAATATCTACATATAAATTGCGCACTAATGATCTTTAAATACACATAATACCCAGGACATGCCGCACACACAAAGAGCGGCAGCCACTCGAACCGTGGGCCAGGAACGGAAGGGCACTCCGGGATGCTGCTGGGAGCCCAGGCGGCTTAGTCATTTAGTTGCCCGACTTTGTCCAGTTGTTAGTTATTTTTGTAACGTGAGAACTCAGCCGAAATAACCTTATGAGATTATTGGAGCAGCATTTGCACTTTGCCACTCGATGAAGGGCATTTGTATAGGCTAAGGTTTCGCAAGGAGGAGACACGGTTCTCATTGGGTTTCAACCGCAAACATTTGAATGGTGGATTGGTTTGTACGCTATACTACGAAACTAGTTGCTTAATTTAGATCATGACGCCCGACCTTTAAAGAAACGCTGTGTTGTTCCGGAACATTTACAAGCTTGTGCACGACAAGGTTGTTAAATCATAGATAGTACTCTCTATCGATGTTTTTGGCTATTGAAGGTGTTAACAATCGATACTATCGATAATTGTTATCATTTAGCCGAAAACTCAATTCTTGAGAAGAGTCCAACCTCTGACATACTTTTCTTTTCCATTGGTACATTTTGAATATACGTGTCTACTTAATAAATTATATTTGTTTACTTATATACATTTAAACAATTTAAACAATGAATAATAAATTATTTTAAAGACAAGATATTATTCATGACCTATTAAAACTTGTTCATTTTTTATGTCGAACCACTGCCAACACCACAGAATTTCTAATATAATGTTGGTGAAACATTCCATTAGATATAGTCAATTTTAATCACTTACATTGATCCTTCTTTAATTTTAAAGTGGAAAACTTTAAAAAGCTCGGAAAAATATAGCACAGTATACTATTTGGTTTTTCACATATACCATAATTTCTCAAAAAATTATTTTTTAATGGATCGATAGTATCTGTTTGCTTAATTTTTCGACCATCGTCACTTTTGGTAGTACTATCCATTGCTTCACCAACCCTAGCACGGTGTTTGCTTTAAACCCCAAATCCACAGCTATTTTTAGCATTTTACTATCGCCAATCTGGGTCCAGTGTAAACGCGGCTTTCACAGTTGGCTTGGCCTGCCGTCGGCGTGCCAGCATGCCATTCATGCGCGCCGCCGTGTGTGTGGGATTCCGATAGATAGATTTTTCATGTGCTCACCGCAAAGCCGCCGCTGCGACCGATAAAAGCCAAAACAAACCTCTGAGATTTGCTTATTAGCACACCCGCCCACTCGCCCGCCCTGCCCCACCGGCCCGGTGTCACAGCATAGCCCGGCTCTGCCTGACAAATTATTCAGCATTGATTAATTATGAAAATGCGTTTATATTGATTGTCGAGTGTGGGCTCGGGCGGCTTATGCGCATGGGTTGCGTGTGTGTCGGCCGGAGGGGAGTGGGCGTTAGGCGCAGTTCTGCTGTTTGCCCAGTTCCAGTCCCAGAACCACTTGCATGCCTGCTCATGGTATAAGTTGACACTCTGCGGCGTCCTGGCTAAAACAACTGCCAGAACATGGTTTCAAAGTATTAGCAGTGTATTTGCATCCTGAGAGAAGACATTTTTATAGGTAATCATACTTAAGGTGCCACTTTGTGCAGTATGAATGATGTAAAAATAAACACGTTTTTCAGAAAGAAATGGAATATTTATTACTCTTCCTTTATACAGCTTGGTAAAGAGAGATCTAGAGGGAGTTCTGACGACCTATGTAAGCCCCCACTCTCATATAATGTAGCTAGCGACCGATTCCTTCTGAATGGAAAGCAGTCTCACTTCTCGTGTGCGTAGTTTTGAATAGCTAAGCATGTTGTATGACGATTGCCTTTCGAATCTGTCTTGGTATGCAAATTTCCCTGGAAATAAGAGTGCCCAATCGCCAAGTCAATCGCAGCTATCTGTGTGAAACCCCATTAAACTCAAGCCATGACACCGAGCCCAATTATATTTTCGGAGCCGGGGGACGTCGACAAGAATCCAGAAGTCGATGAAGCCCGAGGATTTCGAGCAGTGCAGACCGTCCTGGGGATTGTGATGTATTGCCGTTGGCAAGCACTCAACGCCCCAGTGCAAGCATGTAAATGAGACGTTCGGCTTGCAGGGGATCTCAGGTGCGGCGCATGGGCGCGTGGGTGTGCGGAGTGTCTGTAATCACTGAAGGCGGCTAGCAGCAGGTGGCCAGAGACAAAAGTCAAGCGGAAGGCGGAGGGGTGGGAAATGCGGGTGGGGAGGGGATGGGGATGCTGCTTTTCCGCACTTATTAATTGCCAGTGTCTTGGCATAATTTCCACTCATTTGTCTGTTGAGTGCAAGTGGCTGAAGCATTGTTCTCCGGGTATGGAATCTGCTCACGTACGGAAAGAAATGGCAGCGGAGTGAGCCCTTCCGACGCCGCCTTCCCGGCAGCACAGAGCAAAATTTTTAGATCAACATTTAAAATTAAATCAAATAATTTAAAAAAGAAACCTCCAATGCACTGGACATGACGCTATTATACCATCCTAAAATTGTGTCAGCATGGGTGGTGATTGTACTTAAAACCACTTTGTTAAAGTTGAATCACGCTCAATCTATTTAGAAGTACTTCACCCAATCCCCATAAAGGTTTCAAAGACCCAAAAAGAGTTAGATCAACCTAAACGAAGCACGTTTATGTAAAACGCATTGTACACCTTCTGCTGGGTATTTCGGCTCAGTGTGCCGTCGCCTGAAATGCAAAATGTGATGATGCAGCTTCATTAAGTGCAATTTAAGTGCGATATTTTCCGAAGGCGCCGTCGCCCTCAGTCGCCTCGGTGAGCTGTTGAAAGGCGCGACGGATGACAAAAGGTAGGGAAACAAATGGAACAAGAGCCGGCCAAGAAAGGAGCTAAGCAGCCGGGGGTCCTGGGAATGGGGGCTGAGCGCTGGGAACTGGAGGCAGGAGGCAGCAGGCAGCAGGGCCGAGTGGAAATGCCCTAATGCACGTAATTGCACGTCGCTCTGATTAAGTTAGCGCAATTTGGTTTCTTTCTCCGGGAGACCCGGCAGCAGCATGCTAAGCCAAAAAGCGGATTACACTTCTCCAGAACGTATTTCTGCGCTGAATATGAAAGTGATCTGGGGAAGAGCGCGCACTCAAGGCGGCACCGGGCGTAATTAGGTCGTGTTTCGTCAAGGAAAGCCTCAAGAATACCCACGAGAGGCTAGGGGCACTCGGGGAACATGTCTGTAATCCAATTTATGCCTCGGACTCGTCACACCTGTGCAAAATTAGCTTTGGAACATGTATTTATTAATGCTGTACCATAATCAGACGCAGTGAAGTCCCGGGACGAAGTTCCATTTCGGATCAGTGGTTCCATATAAATATTGTAGGGCAAAGGAACCACCATTCAATCAGTTTCCCACTTAAATGAGTTTAATGGCTTGTAATGTGTTCAGGAAGGGCAAGCGAACATCTTTGTGACATGTACTGAGTGTGCTTGGGAATGCCAAAGTTCTGATCGAAAACGTGCTCTGCAGACCAGTTCTACCTTCCGAGGCAACGCGACTTGTGAGGTTTCCCCCAGTGGTTCTGTTATCATGGCTTTATAAGCGCAGTATTGCAAAAGGTCGTCGGTGGGTAAGACGATTTCCTAACCGAGCTGCAAATGCGTTTCAATTTCGAAGTGTTATGCAAATAAAATTCTAGAACCCTGAGATTCCCGGCCTTCGGTCCCCGCCCCGCCTGCGCCGGCAACACTTTAAGCCGCACTCAAGATGATGAAAGTTGGGCTTCGCGGCGGGCACTACCCTAATCCCGTCGTAGTAATGTCCCAAGCCCACCCACTCTCTGCAGAGCGGAGGAAGGGCGAAAGGGCAAAGGGCACAGGGCAGCTGGCGTCGGCCAACGGCAACAAAAAGGGAAGGCAGTGGTTATCTGTCAACACATATCGGCGAATGCATGTCAATTGCCGCTTAAATGCTTAGCGCAAAAAGCCGGCGAGGGGCGGCGAGGGGCGGCGAGGGGCGGCGGTGGGTGGGGAGGCAGAGGCCGGTGGGCGGAGGTGGGCGGCCGGCGGCGGCGATGATGATGAATGCCGATAGTAAACGGAATTAACTTTCACGCAGCGCAGCGGCGGCGACTGCGACTTGAATGAAAGAAAAAGCTTACGCCGTCGCAGACTCGAAGCTTTCCGGCGAAGCGCGCGTAGTAAGCGAGCGGGTGGGGGAGGGTGGGAGGCAGTGGCTTGCCTCACCTGCCTGCGTGGGCGGCCCCTTCGGGGACAATGGAGTGCATAAAATGGAGCGATAAAGTACTCCAAGACCGGACGGCGGGGGAACAGTCACCTACCTTTCGATCGCAGTGCTGGGACCTGCCAGAAGCAACTAATGCAGGGAAGCCCGAATGGCGCCTGCGCCGAGCGCACACCCACACCAGCACTCACTCGCACACACTCCCCAGACGTCTGCTGTGTGTGCGTGTACCGAGGATTTTGCCTGCGACTATTTTGATTTTATTGCACTGGCTGGCAGCCCTGGAGAAGCGGCCCGATACGCGGTGGCAGCCGGAATTGCGGAAAAACTGCTTGCACTGGCCACTTAGCTCGTCTGCTCGCGCCTGGCGCTTTTCATTATTGTTGTTTGGCGCGGCGACGGCGGCGTCGGAAAAGCGTGCAGTCCCGTCGTCGTTAGAGAGCGGCGATGCGAGGGGCGCACCAGGGGCTTGGTATCCACTGTCTGCACTGCAAGGCTCCTTCGCCTGTGTTATTCTCCCGGCGATTTATCGGATATCGCAGTATTTGACAGATACTTTGTGGCAACCGGAACCGACGGCAGCGCGGGTGAGTGGCAGAGTCAAAAAAGCAAGTGCTTGCGGGTGCTTAAATAGACTCGGCTCTCCCAAAGCTCGCTCCCGAGTCGGCCACACGCTCTCTGGCCCGGTGTTAGAGCGCTGTTAACCGGTTGGGTCAAAATAGAAGTCGAAACAGACTGAGACTGGCAGCAAGGAGTTTTGAGTCGGGTCTACGTTGGCAGGGCCGGTCCAAAAACTGTTCTACCACAGTCCTAGCACGGACACAAACCGTGATCTCTCGGCGCACTCTTGGGCGGCTGGATTCGAATAACCGGTTAAGAGAAGTATAACAGCTGGCGGGGCAGCAGCGTGTTGCGGAAATCTGTTGTTGCCAGTCATCAGCTGTTCCAGTAAAAGGTGGTGGAAATCTCTGTTAAGCTTAACCACTGTTACTGTAGGGAATGAGAAGTATTTTATCGATTTTGAAGACATTGACTTCTGTCTTTCAGGTATATCGTAATCGGTATTCAATGTAACAAATATATTTATAATATAGAAATCTAAAAAGTTATTAAATGTAAGTCGTGATTATGTAAATATTCGTGGCAGCACTGACAGCGTTGCCGTGCGGATGAGAACAGGGCTACCAGATCAAACGGAAAAGGTGCCCTTGCTACAGCTGCCGCTATATTTAAATGTAGCGATTATAAAATTTGTTTGTATGTAATTAAACCTATTTGATTTCCTTTAGATTCCTCTAAGACGCTGTCAATATATTACGTACATAGTTTTTATAGTTTCACACCATGCAATCCATTTTGTAACAAAACAAGGGAAAGCGCCACAGGAGAGGCCCTAGAAACAAATAACCAGCCAACACATAAATACACTTTTCGGTGAAGACAAACAACATCGACTTATATTTTGATCTATTACGGGGATATCCGATCCTCCCTTAACCAAGAAACAAAATTAGGAAAATATATCTTCGATTAGGTGCAAAGAAAACTTGATTTTCATCCACGTATATTTTCATTTTAATTTATACTCTTGCACTACTTCTTCTTTTATCTACAGACTACGATGACACCGACCGTGACATTAGGGACAGTAGGTCCCAACGTGTCAGCAAATGGTCCGAAATAAACAAGTTTTGCGTGCTGTGTAGGGACTGCCAAGAGAAATAAAAACAATTATTTAAACGAAATCTTTAGAAATAGGTCCCACAAACTTTTGCGGCTTGTGGACTTTAGAGTGAGCCAGAGCAATCGCTAAAATAAACTTCAGCTGCTCAAGAATCTCTAAAACTATTTTTAAAATTTCTACGATTTCATGTGTATTTTACCTTTCTAATTGTCTCGTTTAAAAGTGTGCAAAATATATTAAAGTAAGTTAACAATTTGACTTAAAAGTCTTTACATGTAAATTAGGAAAATTAAAAGAAGAAACAATTAAAACAAACCTATAATTTTGAATTTTTAAGAATGTAGTTGCAACAAAATATATTAATTAAACTTGTTGTATGCATACGCAATAAGATAACATTTACGGTTAGTTAGTTATTAAATATATTACATTACTTGTTCAACTTAAGCAAATAAAGATCAAATGATAATGTTATTAACCTTCTTCCAAATAATGAGCCCATAATTAAATGGTATAACTTAGAAAATAGTTGCGTTTAAGAATTATATAATCATAATTGCTTCATTTAAATTAAATCAAGGACTGAGTGTTTGAAAAACTTCGATGTGTCAAATGTCCGCGTCTTTCTGGAGCGATTAAGTTTCTGTTATGGAATAGCATAAATTAGGCACATTTTTAGAAATAGTTTTGTGTAATTATTATTATTTCCTAAAAATGAATTTCGATAATTCTTTCAAGAATATCTAAGGAATATTTTAGCATCAAGATACGCGCGTTTCCAACTTGCATGGTCCAAAGTCAAAAGGAATGGAGGGAATTTTCTCCGCCACCAGATTTTTGGGTGGATGAAGAAAACAGAAAACTTTTCCACGCAGACAACGCATTTTTCACTGGCTGCAATATCGGTAATCATCAGCGAAGAAAACGTGCCGTTGCTTTGGCTGTGCCTTGATCCCAGTACACTTAGACAAATAAATAAAGGTCCTAAAGTAAGTAAAACTCCCAAGTCGTAAAAAAAGTCAAAAGTTACTTGGTTTTGTAGTAATACATCAAATAGTTTAGCCAAGTCACTAAAAAATATTTCAGTTGTGGTTTTATTTTTTCAATAGCCTAAAACTGTACAAGTTCTCAAATATGATTTTATTTACAGGTAAATAAAGGTTAGTATGGGTGCCTTAAAATTGTTGTGCGTGTATCTTTGGGGGTTTTGGCCCGACTTCGCTGGTCTTGGCCCGGCCAATTATGCACCGCGCGCCAAATGGTGAAATCGATGAAGATGCACAAAATGCAAAACGCACTCCGGCCCGCCTAATGGTCAATATGGTGATGGCCAGCGAGCCGGGTATCCTCATGTACGATACGTATGCTGGTTCCCGACAATTATGGCCAAACAGGCAGTGCGGAGGAGCCACAGGTGGGTTGTGGCTCAAATTCGGGTTTTTCGGTAATTTTATTTGTATTCGCATTCGGCTAACGAGCTGTGAACGTGATTATAACTGCCAGAGCAACATATGAAAATTATGTTCGAAAAGCAGCTTGGCCGAGGAGCGCCGAGTCGGCAGAGGTAACGGGAGCGGCACCAGCGGCAAAACAATGGCCAAGACGACCAGGAGCCGTTGCTCTCGGATTAGGCAGCCGCGGAGTGAAAATATTTGCCTCTCCATTGATCTTCTTGTTTGCCGTTGTGGCTGTGGCATTGTTTGTTAATGCCTTGCCCGGCCTCGGTCCGCGGCAATAAAATATGAATTTGTCTGCCGATTCCTGTGCTTTAAGAAGTGAGGCGACTCCATTTGGCCCGTCCCGTCTAACGGCAGTTGATAAGGCCCCCGAGCAGGTGCGTTCACCTGGCGGGTCAACAGAAGTCCCTCTGATATTGTTCCGTCGTGTTGCGGGACGCTGTCCTGTTATGACGGTCTCGGGGGTTAGTGGATCGGGGGAGCCACATATATGGCGAGGAATGAGCTAGATTTGGGAGGAATCCGTAAGGAATTCGGCAGGGAAAGGCGACCTGAAGAGCGGCTGCTGATGGGATCCGCATTGGCGAACTACGGGCCATTAATTTGCATTGGAATATATTGAGCACAGTTTTGAAATTTAAAAAATGATTTAGAAACCAAAATTATTTCTTGTATGATGTAGGAAAACAAAAAGATTGTGATGGCCTACACTCAGGGAAACACATCAAGCTAAAACCAAGTACTCACAGCCGTGATTTAAGAAAGAATTCATGCTTACTTACTTAACACCGAAAATATATGATTCAATCACTAAACACTGCATTTTTTCATGACAGTGAAGCGGACGGATGTATTCCAAATTTCTTTGATTTCTTAATTATCTGATACGATAGTCAGGTAGTAGCATTTTTGATTTTTTTTAATAATATGCTTAATTACCAAGGCTAAGCAATACAAAACATAAAAGGATTTTACGTTTTAAGGACAGATAAACTTTTTTACCCAGATTTTTATTTGAATTAAAGGCTTAAAAGCTTTTCCAAAGAACAACCCTCGGATTGTGGGACACCTTCTTCTTAAATAAAAGGACATCTCAGTTCATTCATATCTTATTTCATTTAGAAGTTTGCAACGCAGTGAAGGAGACGTTTCCGACCCCATAAAGTACATATATTCTTGATCAGCAGCACTAGACGAGGAGTTTTAGCCATGTCCGTCCGTCTGTCCGTCCGTTTGTCCGTCCGTCCGTCCGTTTCTACGCAAACTAGTCTCTCAGTTTTTAAGCTATCGGGCTGAAATTTTCCTAAAAGTCTTCTTTCTATTGCAAGTAGTATATAAGTCGGAACCAACCGGATCGGACAAATATATCTTACAGCTTCCATAGAAACAAGCTAGAAACTAGAAAAAATTATATCTTTGGTGCTTTTAAACATATAACCTCTTACGCTTGGAAATAACATTTTTGAATTGGTTTTGATTTTCGAATTAAATTTTATCAAAATCGGACGACTATATCATATAGCTGTCATAGGAACGATCAAAAAAATTGGTGGGAAAATAATGTCAAACAAATTATAGCTTTGGTGCTTTTTGACATATTATCTTATATTATTAGGAATATAATTTTTTATATTTCTAAGAATTCGAATTATCAGCAACAGTCCTTACAAATTTCACATGGCGATACTAAAGTTTATTATTTCTTATAACTGCAACGGTATACAAACTTCGGCTTGGCGAAGTTAACTTCCTTTCTTGTTTTAACATATAACCTCCTACGCTTGAAAATAACATTTTTAATTACTTTTGAATTTTGAATTCAATTTTATCAACATCGGACGACTATCACTGTGGCGAAGCGCGTAAGAGAGCGTGCAAAAACAATTACTATATATAGCCGCAGGATTTAAAATCTGTTTTGATGGTCCGATCGTAATGAGTGATACACCAATTGAAAGGTATCGCAATAACTAAGAGGATTCCATACCAAGACTTTAGAAATATAAATTTGTTTGGGTAAAAAATCATTAAAAAATGAAAATTTAGAAAATTTGAGCTGTTGGATACGGTGAGGATAAATGCCCCCGGCTTTTAATGACACCTCATTTGTTGAAATCCAGTGTTTCGTTCAAAATTAATTCCAAAAAGAAGATTTTCTTTTATTAACATACATATATAATAATGTTTGGATTGAAATTCTGCCTGTCACATACATTCCCACGAATTCAACATATCATTTTACTTGTAAATAATGGGTATTATTTTGTAAAGTTATAATTGATCGATTACAAGGTTAATATGAAGCCTGCCATTACAATCAATCCCCGCCAATGATACCAGCTGCAATCTCGCTTTTTTGCATAGACCCCACCATTTGTCGGCTAATTTACGCCAGACAGCGGGCCACCACCCCCCGCAGGTGCAGCCACGAAGGACACCCCCGGGGTAACCTAACCGCAGTGTTGGCCAATATGTTGCGTCCTCGCCGGATCACAGTGCTCATGTGACTTGTCAGCGCTCTTAGCCCGGGCAGGCACGAATCTCCTTCACAGCTACTAGGCGGAAAAGGGAAAGAGATCAAAGCGGGAGTGCCGCCCGTTGTGGGAATCTGTTGCAGAGGCAGGCGCTAAACGGCTACCAAATGGCGGGAATCCCATTGCCCATACGCCCGTTGTCTCGGCCGAGACTCTAGCTCCTTCTCCCAATCCCTGTTCATGATACACATGAAAATAAAAGGGTTTAAAAATACTTGCTCGTGATAAACTGATATTTCGTTTAATTTAAGGTGCAATAATTGAAATCATTATACGATTCATAGTGATATAAACTGAAGCCCTGCATGCCGCCTGTTTAAAGACTAGATCCCTATGTCAAAACACATCGGTAGGAGTCGAAATATTGTTGAGGCTCGGCTTTTTCAGTATAGCATCTTAATTTGTTTGTTGCTTTTCAGGCCTTTAAATGCAAAATGTTCTAGTACAGCTTTCATTGGAAGATCCCATCATCAGGCTCTGACCTGAACCCTCTCTAATGTTTTGGGTATTTTTCCGAGTGCACCTCCCTCCGCCCAACGCGGAGACGATCAATCTGTGGCCTGGTCGCCGGTCGGCTGCCTCACTTGTTAAGCGCCTCGGAGCGTTTTGTAAGAACATAAATCCTTCAGCTTCAGTTGCCACCGCTCGTCGCCCGCTGCGGACGGCATTTGAATGCAGCCAGCTAGCTCCGCAGCCTTTCCAGGCTTCCTCCGGGCCTTCGGCTCCGAGATGGGGCCGGGTTTCTCCCTGTCCCGCTCCGTCTGCGTCGGGTTTTATTGCCATAAGTGGCAGGTAATTATGTCGCTTGCCTGATAAATTACATTGTTGACAACGCCAGGCGAGATGAGATGGGCCCAGCTTCGATGAGTGGGGAGAGTTTGGCCCGGGGGAATCATTTTTGGCAAAGCGGCGGTGGAGCGGGAAGCAATGAAAGGCTTTGGTGTCACTCCAATCGTACTTTGACGGGATGAGTCTCCGACGATCGTCGCTAGCGCTGGGAAAATTCGGCTGACTTAATAGGTTGCTTGAGTATTTGCAGTTCTTTGACTGAGTGAAAACTATCCTTTTATGGGCATAGAAAAAGTGGGGATATTTATAAGAGCCGCCAACATATCTGCAAATTGTTTGCCTCAGCATTTTTGAGTTCACACTCTCGAAGAGGTTGTCCCCATAAAGTTTTAAGCCGAAAACTAAAACGTATTTGTTTTTCAATAAGCTTGTTGGACTTTGGTCTACAAAATATGTGGTTTCCTCCCAAGACGCATCTGTGGAATCGCCACCTTATCGAGAACACCTTAAACGCTGCTCGGCTTAGGCAAATGAAGTTGCTCCCGATGAGCAATCTGCGGCTGACCCAACACCTTCCCGTGGTGCGAGGAGGCCGAACGGGCGAGATGCGGCGGGTGGCATGCCACACAAACCACAACGATTGCGTGCCGGCGATAAGGCGTGTGCCGCGGCCAGGGCATCGATGGATGCCGCCCCCAGCGGCCAGTTGAAAGATGCTGGATATGCCGGATCGCGCGGATCGGGTCCGTGTCCAGAAGCGCCTTATATCTTTGAACACGGTAGCTAACATGCCTGGGCTTAATTAATGATAAGAAATCTGAATCTAAAGCCATTGCCGCCAGCTCCTGCTCCTGGCCATAATGAGGCCGGCATTCAGGTGTGCAAACCGGCCGGTGGAGGATTCGGGCTCATCTTCGGGCACCTTCTGGCATCTCAATATCATGTAGATTTTTGCTAATGTGCGGTTCGCACTGCTCTGCACCACACCACAGCAGACCACTCTGCGCTGGCCGTGGCTCAATCTCATGCTCTCATACTCGCCATTAATTAGCTGAATTTATTAGATGGCCATCTCGCGATGTGCGGCGGTGCAGGCGCAAACGCCTGGGAATTTTCCGAATCCCTTGCATTGCTCTTCGCACCACGGAGGGGCTATGCAAAGGAGCTGAGCTCCCAGCCCGGTTCCATCCCCGCTTTTTGTATTCTTTCCCGAGATTTTTTAGCAGAAGCGAAAGAGGTGGCTGCGTGAGATAGTGGTATATGTTGTTACTGGATTTTCTGAATGTTTAGTTAGACCGATTTCTGTATAATAAATAAAACTCTCATTAGAAAGCTAGTTATCCCTAGTAGTTATCCCAAGGAAATTTAAAAAATCAAGTTTTCTCCTAAGCTTCACAATGAGCCAACTTTACATCTAAAGCATCTATAACAATTATTGTTTACAGAAGTTAAGACGATTTTAGATCCTTCCTCCCTCACGGTGTCACCTCCAGGCCACGCACCCGTCGTGTGCAGCTGAGGATTGCGAAGTCAAGTCAGTTTACGATGTGGCTTTGTTCATGTCGACGGACATCGGCGAGCGAATGGCACCAAATATTTTATCCGACCAATCGTCGTTGTCCCTGGGAGAGATTGGGCGAGGAGCCGGGGGACATCCGTCGGATTAGTTGGACTATTTGGAGTAATAAATGGTTGTATATTGTTCCACCTCCAGATCAGCGAACTTTACGTTCCATGTATTGACACTTGATTGCTTTACAGATTGGCTTATTAGCAAATAATCAGTTGATGGGGCGGTTGTAGGAAACTAAGTGGGCATTTACGAAATGGACGCCGGTTCTGTTACAGTATCCATTTTTTTTAAATATTTAAAGGGTTGATTAGTAATCAAGTATTCCTAAACGACTGTCCGATCTGGACAGACCTCTTTGGTTCCTTTGCATAGTCAATCAATCAAAAATGTTTTAATTATTCTACAAAAGCGCATAAAATTCTAGTTGAGCCATGACTCTCAAAGCAACATGAAATTGCTGGACCGTCTCATTGGATAATTCCATTTTAATAAAACGAAAATATTTGTGGCTGTATTCTGCCATCCCCAGCGTTTTAATTCATTAAAATGTTTCTGCACATTTGTCTCGCTAGCAGCTCGCATCCCGATCGAATCCCCATTCCCATCCCATACCAGCATAGTTCGACTGTCCAGAGGCCTGGCAATCTTAGCCGCCATTCAATGCGGAACTCTGGGCCACTAAACACGATTTTGTCAACCTCTAAAGCCGCCGACGCCGCCAAGGCCCATCGAGGTTCACTTTGCGGCTTTGTGATTTCAGATATTTGTGCCAAAAGTTGACTCACAGATTTGCTCGGGGCGATCAGATGGAATCGGAGAGTAAAAGCGAGAATGGGGTCGCTATAGGCACTAAAAACTATATAGTTATATAATTTAGAACCTTAACAAGAGCAGCATCCAAAGTAAATAAAATTTAAGGATTCGAATGGAGTACCAATTGGAATAAGAAAAAAACACACCATAGACCAACAGAAATCGAGTGGCAATCTCACGTACCAAGCTCTAATCTCTTTGCCATGTTCATCAAAGGCTCATTAGCTATTTTAAATAAATCGAGTTAAGCTCCATCACAGTGCAGCCTCAGATGAAACGTTTGGCCATTACTTTGGGAGCCAGCATAAATCATAGTTCGCTAATAAGCCGAGCTGACGACGTGGATGAATACTTGGATACGGATACTGCCACTTGGAGGGTGGACGGAAACCTGTTGCCAGACATTGGCATATGGAATCCGAAAAAATTTCAACTCCTCCTACCGGGTTCAGCTGCAGAAGCCGCGGCAGTGGTTCACCCACAGAGCAGATACAGAGTTCCGTCAACAATGTATGCTAAAATGGCACTTCATCAGCTGGCCAACGGCGATGATTAGCAATTGGTGGGAGAGCCGAACCGCGCCGAAATCCGTGGAAATAGGAATAGGAAGGCGAGGGAGCTGGGTAGTTAGCTGGAGGAGGCAGGCAGAGCGAGTGGTAATGATTCCAAAGTGGCTTCAGTGGGTCCCAATACCCTGGAAGTTCCCCTTTAGGACTGGCTGTGGTCGGGTTAGGCTGTATTCGAAGATAATCTAAATGCCAAAGCATAAATTGTTTACCAAAATGGCTAAACTTAGGTCACTTTTATTTTAAAGAATTTCGAGCCTTTTATCAGCTGTGGAAATATTTGTAAAATCTAAGACGTAATACTAAAAGAAATGAGGCTTTGAACTCCACATTTCCATTTGTTAGCTATGTTTAAAACCTATTGTACACATGTAGTCGATCAGAACTTTGGCTTTCCATATATCTCATTTAAAATTTTAAACAAGAGTTTAAGTTTTGTTGAATAAATACAAACCCAGACTAAAAATATGTTAAATCATCTTGTTGATAATTTTTAATAGGAATACTTCTGTGCTGGTGCGTTTGCAGTCGTTTTGGGATCTCCGCCGCATTCCAATTAGGTTTTTGTGTGTGTCTGCTCTTTTTGAAGTCGGCCCATCCTCTGCCGCCGCAGACTATTTAACAATTTTTACTACTACTAAAAATTCCGACAACAAATGTGGCTGTCCCTGTCCGCAGGTCGGTCTCGCTCTGCTTGCATCTCTTTCCGCTGGTTAGTTGTAATGCGGGCGTTGCGAAAAGAATCGCAAGTTGTAAAATCTGGCTAATGGCAAGTTTGTTGCGAAAGCGTTAATTAAAAACCAAGCAGCCAGCAGACGAGCCTACCAACCGACAAACCGACCGAACAAAGCAACAACATATTTGAAAAGTGCATTAACTTTGTTGCCGTGGAGATCTCCGGGTCCGATCCACCGGCTTCCACTTTGACACTCGGCCAGCCAAATCCCGCGCTGAACCCGATGTTACACTACCTCGGAACTCTGGCTGCGCTCCACGGCCAACCTCCGATTGACAGTTTAGCCTATCGGCGGGCCGTAATCGGGGACAATTGTCTGCCGCTTTTGGCCTCGGAAAATGAATAATAATAATCCTTAATACGGAGCACAAATGCGACTGCTACAATTCTCATAAATGGGCTAGAGTATTGACATTTAATGCCAGCTTTAAGCTAGAATAATACACTTATAGGCAAGTGATCCTCTGCGGAACTGGTTATGATCTGCATAGCAAACTATTATGACCAAATTAAAGTTTAATAGGCAGAGACATTGGCTGAATGCCTCGCTTGGACCGAGAAAATGAAGAAATAAAACATTAACAAGGAAAATAACTACAAGCGACTTTAGAAGTCTTCTGCTTAAATTGGGCACTAAAAACGGGTGTTTATGCTTGGTAAAAGTACAAGTATGAATGATCAATCATTTGTCAAGGTAAAAATACAAAAAGTAACTTTCGATCACAACCAAAATACTCAAGCTGAGCTTTAAATTATTTTTGAGCTACAAAATATTTTAAAATATTCCTAAGAACCTAATAAAATTTTAAATGATATTGCTTGGGATTCTGTTCATTTATGTTAAAAAATAATTATTTTAACATTACTGTATTAAACTTTTTATTAGCATTAGCAGCTCGTTTCGGCGAAATTACCCGCCTATTACCACTGTTTTCGGCTAATATCAAAAAAGTGAGCACTTGGCTAAGGCTTTTACCGGATTCGAGGCATTTGCAGCGGGATTTCGATGGCGGCCGAAACGCGGGCTCCCACATGCCGATGGCAAATCCTACTGCACACAGCCCCGCGGGGCACCCCACGGAGTGTAAAATGTCTCACGTTCTGGTTTTTAATCTTGACCAGGCAATTGTTACCTTTCTAATGCGCGTTTTTATTGGCCGCCACGTTCGCGTCGGAGATGCGGCCGGAGCTGGGGCCTGCTCTTGGCTCGGCTGCGGTCTCCGTGACGTGTCACTTGGCAGCCGGCATAATTTGCTTGCCACTGCGCACGATGAGATGTGGGGATCCCCGCTCCATACGCCACTCCGTTGCTGCTGCAGTTTTTGTGTGCGCTAATTTCGTTTGTGCAACGTTGCCGACCCGCATTTAATTTGCGCTCATTTAAACGGCGTTTTATCGGCCGGGGGAGACTGGGGGAGACCGCGCACTCACTGCCAAATGCAAAACCCATGTTGCGCATTGTGCAACTGCACGCACTTTAGCCTGCAACTCGGACAGGGGCATTAGCGGCTTGTTTACATCGGCCGCACCGGTAGCTCAGCTCGGGTGTAAGTAAACGCCTTTCCTATAGGGTGTAACAGAGCTCGCTAACCGCTTATAGCTAACACAACTTTGTAAGTCACCTTCAGTACGTTCTTCACGGTTGGAAATCATGGCTCTGATTCCTAAACCGCAGGGCTAGCCAGGACTCGTAAGGTGTTTCCGAAATCGAAAATAACAATGTTTTAGTATTTACATAGATTACAAAATATTGCAACTAACAAGGCAGTCTTCTCCCTAAGAAGACTTAAGTTCTTGGAAATGGAAATAAGATACAGTGATAAGAAACTCCTAGTCGACTCTTCGTTTTTAATAATTTTATGAAAGCCAATATCACATTTCGAACATAACAGCTTAGAGCAGGTTCACAGGCTTAGTGTGCGGTGAAAGTATTTTCCTATATTGCTTGTCTATACTATTTTTTGTGTCCCAGACCCAAATCTAGCCAAGATCTTGGGATACACAGAGCTGAGTTTTAAATGTAACTAGATACAAGTAAGGATTGCAAATTGTCTGAACTCCCTTTGTTATTGTTAGGTGTATGTTTTTATTTCAAGCGAACCTGAAAGCCCACGAATTTCGCCACAAGTGACTCCTAATAACCAATCAGGGTGCTCATTCCTATTCCGTAAGATCCCAACGGTATCTGACGCTTTCTCACACATTATAAACCCCAGAAGATACTCGTAATTTTATGGCACTGATTTCATTTCCCACCGAGCCACGACCGGAGACCCAACCCAATCCCAAACCCAATGCCAAATTGAATCTTGTGAGCGATGCCGACGCAGAGAACTGGGAAATCAATAACAGAGCGCAGGAAGAGCGACTGAGCGGAGGACTGGCTAAGAGGCAGCCACAATTGTCATTGAACGGCCATTCAAATGTCACAAATTGTTTGCCAAATCGCGCATTGGACATGAAATAGTTTCGACAGTTTAATTTGCCTCCCGAGCGGCGGCGACGCCAGCAGCAACTGCGACGGGAAGCCAGCAATGTGCAACTGCAGCAGACGGCAATTGTTGGTCGGTGGCTTGGTTTGGTTTGGCCTGGCTTGCTTTGGGAATAGGTAGTCGGGTGGCTGGTTGGCTAACCATGAAACACCTACCAAACGGCTGGCCATTGATCGTCAGCTCCGGCCATGCAAAGGCCATCTCTGGTCGGCCGGGACAGGCGCTGCCGCCGGCGATGCCCCCCAATAGATATGAGCCCGGCGATAACGTTGACATTCCACCTAAATTTATAATTTTTCGCCGAGTTTTTCCCTTGTTTGCCTCGGAAAGGCTTTTAATTTTTGCCGCCATGTGTGAGGAATTAAACACTGCAACAAAAGGAGCCATATTGATAGACCATTTGAAATCCATCAATTGTTGCTATAAAAAACAATAATTTTCTGCATTCCTAAGCAAAAATTCGATCGGCCGGTTATCTGATGCCAAGTGACATTTAAGTTGGCTTTTCATGGTGCTTTGAATAGAACATTCGTTAATTATTTTGGGCGGCTTGGGATCGTTTAACCGATTTCCATCTGCTTTGAGAGAAGAAGAAGTGGTATAAGAAAACATTTTTCGTTTATATATTTATGCACATCCTTTCCTTATCTTGCAGTGTAAATGATCGCTTTCCGGAAGCCTTCTGCTTTCGAATTGGTTTCGTTTGGGATCGGTTGGATTTGGCTCTTTAGAGGATTTGTCATTCGATGTCGGCAATTCGGGCTTATGACAAGTGGCCCCGGCTTGTCCCCGGCGATGAGAACGAACCTACCATAACTGATCTTGTTTCAGCCGTGGCCGTGGCGCCTGCACTCCCCTTCTCACGCTCTTCCCAGCGCTTTGGAGCTTCTGTATTTTCGCTCAGTTTCTGTTTGCCAAATGATTTTCTGCGGTTCATTTAAGTCACGAACTGCCCCGAATGCGCTTCCACCAGCGCTGCGACTTTGGCTCTCGGACTCGGTCCGACTGGCATGTTCTTTTGTCCGTGATTTCATTTTGATTTGCACGACAAATCCAAAACGTAGGTGCTCTGCCGCAAGCCCCTGCCCCTGCCCCTGCCCCATCCTGCCCCACCACCCACTCCTCCTGCGGCCCTGTCATTGAATTTTAATTTAATTCGATGCAAGCCAAATGCAAACAAAAAATCGCATCTGACTCTATTACAATGCAGAGACAAGATCGCCCGGCGATAATAAAAAGCTGGGAACATTTTTTTATAGCCTGCCTCTGGTGCTCTGATTCCCATTATTGGTCATGCCGATGATCATGATGCCGATGATGCCTGTCGATACTGTTCTTGTTTTGTTGTTTCACTGTGCTCGCCTCGCTGCTGGCCGAAAAATGTCTTCATTTATGCTACGTTTATGCTAATGGATCAGAGATGGGAAAACCGAATGGTAGAATTGTGGAGACCGTTTCGCGGTCTTCAGCGGCTACCGTCGCTCGCTTGAGGAGTGCCTTTACGGTGGGAGAACAGGGCAAAGACTATTGGGGAAGTATTTGAACAATACGTCACATTTAGAATTTTAGATCATGAATTTAGAAATGAGTGGATAAAAACTGCTCTACAGAACAGAATTTTTTGTTTATTTCTCTGAAGTTGTATCTCTCAGTTTGATTTTGGGAATACTGGTTAAGACCCCTTACTATAGAGATAAATAGTATATTTCCCACTTAGGATCCACCTAAAAGCAGGCTTGGGACCCCAAGCTCAAGCCAAAGAAAGCCGCGCATGAAAAATTGGCTATTTTTAGCCTTTTAGCCACACGCAAGAGTTTTTAATAATAAAAATTTAATTTGTGGCGAACAAATTAATTTCTGAAACGCATTTACACCTCCTAATCGCAATCACTAAATTGTCGAATGGCGCAAGGCGAGCCCAGCCCCAGACCCAGACCCATACCCAAACCCAAACCCAAACCCAAACCCAAGTCGAGGCAGCCGGAACCCACCGAGCAGTGGGCGTCACCGAAGGCCCCAAGGCAGCTCTGGCCAAGACCCACGGAGAGCCATTAGGCGCACCTAAGCGGCGGGACGAGAGGGCCAGAGGGGCTGGAGAGCCGATGCCCATGCCAATGCCAATGCCAGGGCCAATTTTCCCAGAGTTTGGATGCAGTCTGAATCTGGTGGAGCGCCCGTCTGGGGCCGTGCAATTACTGCTCCGAGCACAACGCCGGCTATCACTTGCACCAACAATATCAATATTTATGCAGACGATAACACCTTCTGATTTACACCAGCATCACATGCAGATCCCCGCCGCCTACGGACAGATGCAGCCGCTCTGCAGCTAGATCGCGTTCCTCGCCAGCTTTTCTATTAAGAGCTCAACACTTGCGCTACTGCCAGCCGGCGAGCGGCAACCGGCAATTTCCAAGTTAACGCCCCGAAAAAGAGCAGGGATCGTACACATATATCGGCGCATATATCGGCGCATATATATGAAACGAGGGAAGAAACTATAACATGTTCGACATAATGGATATTAGCATAAATTTTGCGCCGGCTACACACGGCCCCAGATGTTGCTGCCGTACCATTGATTGCCCATTGCCAGAAAAGTTTCGGACAACAAATCGCAAGTCGAAGCCACAGTGGGATGTGATCGCCAACTCAATGGGATGTATTTGCCATGAGCATAGAACCGATTTCTCAATGTCAGGACAGGGTTCTGGGGTTCAGTCAGAGCAAGTTAACTTAAAGTTAAATTGTATGGGAAGACGATGTCCTTTCCTCAATGGGATATACACAACTTTTCAAAGTCATAAGGTTGACTGCGGGGTTCTCGAGCTCCTGATAGCTATCTGTCCGAAAAAGTTGTCGAACTGATAAGCTTGTAGTAAAAGTATGTCGCGTTTCTCATCGCATTTAATTTATCTAAACAAGGTACGACTACAGAATGGCGTTAAGCGAAAGCAACAAAATGCATCAGCTTTTTATGCTTTGTTTATGTCGAATTACTTATATAGAGTATAGAAAATCAAATTTGTTGGTCAAAAACTTATTCGTTGTCTTTTAGTAAGAACAGATACTTTTTTAAGCTCTTTTAGACACCCTACATTTTTGAAATGTATTTTCTTTTTTGACACATTACCTTCAATTTGTTTTCTACAGATTGGTTAGTATATGTATATAAATGCTCACTCAAAAATCAATAAATAATACTTATATTTGGACTATTATTCCTATGATTCTGAAAATAACAAATGAAAGTTGCTTTTGTAAACACTCAAACATTTCATAACAAAACTAAATGCAATACTATAGCAAGCAAAATCCATAGAAATATTTGAAGCTTTCTAACAGAACATTAAACTATGAGTATAATATGATCGCATCAAATTCTATCCCACTGTGGATCAGGGCGGAATGGTGGGAAAGAAATCGGGATCGGAGGCCTACTTCTGAGCCCGGCTGCTGTGGGAAGCTTAAAAACTAGGGAAAGATAGAAATAATGAAAATTTGTTCAGGCAAATAAGGCGTACGAAGTAAATAAAATAAAGATGCGCATGTTTATTGTTGCTGGCCTCCGTCTTTTTGCGGCCGTTGCCGATTGGGAATGTTGCTTTTATTATTTATTGAGTTGTTATTAGTGCAAACTACGCTTGTTGCAATTGCGCAGCTTGTTTATCTGATTTGGTTGCAAGCTGCAGATCCCAGTTGCAAGTTGCATGTTCAGGTAGCCGCTACATCGCGTACGGATACGGATGCAGATATATATTGGCCGCATGTTGCCAAAGGTGAATGTGGCTGCTGTGCATGTCTATGTCGTGTGTTGCTGCTGAACACGCTGAGTTATTGCCCAAAAGCCAAGCGGCAACTTAATTAATACACGCAACCGCATTATCGCCTATTACTTGGCCACAAGGTCGGCAATTACGGCAAGCGCTTATCAAAAAGGAAACATTTAAACGATTAGCACACAATCGAAAAATTTATTTACACAATTTATTAAAGTGGTCCCTATTGCATGTTAGTTCTTCTTAAATTTATGATGTGTTAATTTGAAAGCATCCATTTCAGTTTCATGCTTCCATATATACTTTTTTAAGTTTAAAATATTCTTATCATTCGAAAGTTATTTTATTTGTTAAATGACATTTATTAAAAATTTGTGCCGTTGGCACTGGTTTCTTTTCCGTGCAGAGCCCCTGCGTCAAGTACAACTCGAGCATTATTTGATGTGGAAAAACTAGACTATCGACCTGGCACTGGCAGCTCCATATGTTGTGTCCTCCCCCGCGTCCCGCCCCCCACTCCGTAACTATTTTCAGCTGGAAATTACTTTATAGTGTTGGCGCGCATAAATTGACGTAATCGTTTGTTACCATTTCTGAAACTGAACTGGACTGCCACTCAATTGGCTTTGTCTTTGGTCAAGAGCAGCAACAAAGACCCCACTCTCTTATCGCGCATTTGCGCATGCGCTTCACACTTACTCGCCTGGTCCCCTTCCCGAGCCCCAAGAGGCGGTATATATCGCCCCCTATTGCCCCTGACTGCTGGCATCCCAGCTATCTTTGGCATGCGCTTGCGTACGAGCCGGCATGGCCACGGGAATTTATTTTTTATTTTCTCCTGGCTCCGCTTCAGCTGCTAACTGCTTACTCCACTTCAGTCGGCAGCCGATGATTGCCGGCAGGAGTGGGGGAAGCGTTTAGGAGTGTGTTGCAGTGTGCAGTTCTCCCAGGAAAAGCAAAGTATACGTCAGAGTTGGAAAGGGAATGGCTTTCAGATGCGTATTTTAGAATGATTCTAATTCAGTTCTAGTTGGCCGAAATTAGTTTATTTTTTAAGGTTTAAATTATAAATTCTTTAAATATTCTGTATAACAAAAAAAAAAACTCATTACTAAATTTGTGAACAAATGCTGGTCTTGCCTGCGAATAACTTCGTCGTCATTATAGTTTTAAAATGTAATGTGGCATCTGTAGTGGCATAAAAAGTAGTTTCAAAATCCTAGGGATTTCTGAGTCACTCCCGTGTGTAGTACATTTTATTATAATGATTTATGTACAAACATTTTCCTACAAAAAATAAAAATTTTCCCCTGGTGCACAGCTATCGTTGTTTTATAATGAGATATGGAAATCGCGTTCAATTACATGGAAGTAGGTGTTGCCAAACATTAATGGGATGATGCTTCATTTGGGACCATTAACGCGGCGGTTAGAGGAGAAACCATTGCGCAATTTTGAATGCTGTTCAATGGGGCATAAATTGGGGAGTAACTGCTGGGACGTGATTAAAGGGAACGACACACCTATTAACATCGCTAGCGGCACAAAGGACACTTGAACAGCTGCCCTATCAAGAGAGTCAGTTGGAAGCACAGAAGACATAGGAGAACACCCGCTCCATTGAATCGCCTGTGAAGTTGTCACAACAATGAGGGCGCTAAAATGAGCACGATCTGCCGTTGGGCAACAATATTTATCGAGAGTCATTGTCCCTTTGTTGAGCGGGACTGCTGACAATGCTCGAGCGACCCCGACATCGAGGGTTGACTGTGCGGTATGTCATCGCTTGGCAGGCAAACAAATTTATTGATTAATGCTTCCTCGGGCTCGCAACTGAATGACTTCGATCTCGATCATAAAAGACCTTCTGTGTTTGCTGGCGAAAAAATAAACTCATAAATTACCAGCTAGAGCGACACTTTTTCCCTCTGATTTCGTTTTGACTCTTGCTGAACGCCGTTTTCAACAATTGCCAATCACCAAACGATTGGCTTTGCTCTCTCCTCCCCATAGATAGATCATCGCTCTGTTTGCAAACATTTTGAAACTCTGAACTCACTGCCGACAATATAAAGTTCATTATTTAGCAATAAATTTGTTATGACATGTTTTCCTAGGCGTTGGACATGCTTCTTTATAGAGTGCGCTGTGATCAGTTTCACTTTTGGCATTTGCCAAACGATCTTTTAAACGGTATCCGATGCTGAAAAATGGAAACTAAAAATGCTACAGTTGAAGGCCGACGTCAGTAGCCTTTGCATACATCGAGCTTAATATTTCAAACTGCATGGCAGGGCATATTTCCGATTTCTAATCACCAGCAAATGTCATAGTACCAGCAATAGCCAGCTATTGTTCAAATAGTCACTCTCAAAAGGTACCGAACATACAAAACTATGCAGTATAACCATGGATATCTGCATATTGATGTGCTTCAAACATATTTACATAGCTTCAAAAAGTACTGAGTGTAAGTAATATCAAAAGCAGTGGTAAATATAATTCAGTTCCTTAAAATGATCGTAATTGTAAATATTATCGACATTCAGTATCAATCACTATTTACCCCCTTTCTGAACGTTTGTCGTTCTAATACAGATTAAATTAGCCCCCTTGTGAACAGTTCAATTTGAGTTGTACCAGATTAACCAGTCACCAAAGCAATGTCCATTTAGTGGCCCCAAGCAGGTGTTAAGCTTTCTTCGCCGCCACCATGTGCCACCAATGAAGACAAATGACCAGTTCGGTGGCCATTACTTATCCACACTTTACACAGTCCGCATCCGCCGCCCACTGCTCGCTCTCGCGTCTCGCTCTGGCTCGGTGTGTGTGCGAGTGTGGTGCAAGCACCGAGTTTGTCGCCTAAGTCATTTGTTATTTGCTCGATACCGATGGTGTTCAGGTGAGTAATTGGCGAGTTGATTTGTTGTGATTTGATTTGATTAGCATGTAGATCATCGTGATCAGCGCAGCCGAACCGAGCGAAATGGATAAATTGTTTTCCAGCAGCAGGAGCGGTGGCAGCATCAAATTAGAGACACATGACTGCAATTTTGCGCTCCACGGCAGTTTGTCGCCATTAGCGTCGAGGTGAAATCTCAGTCAGGAGCTGGCCAAGTCCAAGTCGGTCGGGAGATCCGGAGATCGGGCCATTGGGCGATCGGGAGATCGGCCGATGAACGAATCTGATGCCTGTGACGGCATTAGAAATACAAGCGAAGCGAGATGCCGGCCAGCGAAACAAAAAGAAACGGCGGCCGAGGCATTTGTGTCATTTGTATGCAAGAGTAACAAGCCAGCGGGACGATCGAATGCATTGAGTCCCAACAGATTAGCTGGACGCGGGCCGATGGACCGCCCCAGAGCTTGGACAGCTGGAGATTCATGTGCACAATGAATGGACGGAGCGGCAATCGCAATCGCAGTCGCAGTCGCCAAAGTCGAAGTCGAAGTTAAAGCCAAAGCCAGAGCCAACTGCCGATCAAATCGATGCCGTGTATCGTGTACCTCTCCATCCTGAGACGGCACTGCCATCGATTTAATTACAAATTGCAAATTGCCTGACGCGAACATTTGCACACTTTGAAAGCAAAGCAAACAGTTGAATCAGCAGAAGCTGATCGAAAAACAGGAAAGGAGGCTGGAGTTGATATCTTCGACTGAGAATTACCTGGTGTCCATTGCAAAGATCAGTATCCGTTGCCTACTTAGAGGAACCCCAAAACAGTCTGCAACAGCAGAGTTCTTAAGAGTTAACTATTCTCGGCCGTTTTTACATATCTAGCTTTAAGTAAACAACCTATTCATTACACATTTTCGGAATACCCTTGTTTCCGCCTGCTTCTCACATTCGAGCAAACACAACACCCCACAAAGTACCGGGTATAACAACAGAAAAATCAGCAGAAATAAATGGAATCAAATAAGAATTGCCCGAGCCTCTGGGATGGCCTAGACAGAGGTCCAAAATGTATCCATCCCCAAGCTCGTGTACCTTGGAGCGCCATCGAGTTAACAGCAAGTGGCGGTGCATTCGGCTTTGATCTAAGGCTGAAATCTGGCTGCCCTCTCTCATCCCCAGCCCCTCCCCAACCCACAGCCTTCTCCTCCGGTATTGTTAGCTCTTGGTCGGAGTCACTGCGCCGCATTGTGCGACGGCAACTGTGCGGCAGTGGCAGCAGTTGCCTCTGGTCTTGGTCGCAGCCCCATTCTCGTTTGGCCATTAAATGCCACCGAAGTTCACTTGTGCTCCCCGATCGTGATTGCGCCTGAGTGATATTGAATGTCTGACGTTGAGGATGCGAATGAGACGCAGTTGTGCGAGTGCATCTGTGCGCTGCCGAGGTGTGAAAGGTGTTTAGTTGTTGACTAATTGTTGACTTTAAGTTGGGCATACCAAATCGAATCGCTTCGAACGGCAGCAATCAAATTGCGAGTGCACAGTTTTGGCAATGATGACTCTTACCTCTTAAATATACAATATACAATTCTGAAAATATACAATTACGTTATATAGTATAATTAGCTTAATTGCGTTTTATCTCTGATTAAAGGCTTTATTTATTAGTTAAACATAAGATAGAGGAGCTGGCATTACCTATAAGTAGTTATCTGGATACGCATTTACCATAATTCGTTAGAAGATTTAAAATAATAATAAATAATTGAACGTGACATTAACTTGCTTAAAACAGTTCCGTGTTACTTAATTTATAAAGTGAAACAGAGCGATAGGACTATCTTAACGCAAATACAGAGGAGAGGAAATTCAGATGGTTAAAATAATCATTGAAATTTCATGTGTTCCTTACACTTAGTGCTCATCTTCTTGTGGTGATTCGAACATCTTTGGACGAAATCTTCGGCATGCACAGCTGATGATCGGCCAGAGAATGTGACCGGGAAATCTAGGATGGAGGAAAAGGCCCAAGACTGCTTAGCCTGGGACAAGTCTGGGCATGAAACCGAGTCTGCTGAGCGTGCTGCCCCCGTGACACATTGCACATGCTGGGAGCGAGGCACCGGCTCCGAAGGCAGCCCCCTCCAGAGCCGCCTCGTTGTCAGGTGAGTGAGAATTGTGTCACATAGTCAGGCGCTGACACTCTGCGACTCCAGTCGGAGTAGGAGCTATAGCTGTAGAGCGACTAGCGGTATATTTGCCTGTGCCAAAAGTTTTTCCTGGAAACAATCGGCGAGCAACAGCGTTTTCCTCTGCCGCTGCTACTACTGCGGCTGAGCGGCTGCCGCTGCCTCCGACTCCACTCCACTCCATAAATCTCGCCACACAATGACAAAATATTTGCAAATCGCAAGGCGCGCTTCAGAGGAGCCGCCACTCGATACAAATCTATTTTCGTTCCCCGACTATGCTCAGTTTCGGCCGGCATTATTATATTGTTTACCTGGGACAGTGGTGTTCGGATTATCCAAAAGGCAGACCACTTTTGGCGGCGGATAATATCAAACACAAGACTAAAAACAAGAAATTACGTTGTGCAGCGTACAAAACAGCTATTAGTTACAAAGTAAAGTAAGTTAAATTTACCTATCATAAAGTAGTGATTGTTTTAATGTTACGATTCGTAAACTACTTGTAAGTAATTTAAAAGCTCTGTAAATATTAAAATATATTTATGAAAAAACTCCTTATATCTAAAGCATTAGTTTTGGGATTATTTCTAAAAAAAATTTTAACGAATCGATTGTGAATATAACTATTTACAACTTTTATATTTACACAATGTTTTTTAATTTTATAACTTTGTTAGTTAGCACTAGCATTAAAGAATCTCGTAAATGACGTTTATATGGAGTTATAAGCATTTGGTGTTTTTAGATTGGTTTAAGTTTTATCAATATCTGTGATAGAAGGAAGACAAATATATTTGTATTTTTATAATTATTTGTGCATTTAAAAATCAGTTTTTGTCTGTGCTCCTTCCTGTGCAAAACATGTTCAACATTACTCAAAGCCAAACTAACATTTACAGAATATTATTTCTGTTTTACTTTGCAACATGTTCAACATTACTCAAAACCAAACTAACATCTACAGAATATTATTTCGATTTAACTTTGTAAACATACTTTTCATTTGTAATGGTGGTGCAAAAATACATAGTCTATTTCGCAGCTCCTTTACCACTGTCCTGGTCCCATCTCAGCCCAGTTTGGGAGCCTGACCAGCCCGCGAGAGTGTCTTCTCCGGGCTGTTTGCCTTCGCCTTCAACTTGTTATGCGGCCCAAACAATTGTCTATTCTTTTTCAAATGCAACTGCCGCCTAGTAGCAGCCACGAAGCTGGGACACCGGCGACTTCGACGACACCTCCCCTGGGGGCAGTCGAGGAGTCTCCGGCTGAGATGTGCTTTCCTGCAGCCTTGTGGGACCCCATCCGATCCCCGGTCCTCGTTCACTGCCGGAGATTTGGCTTATATTTTTTGTTCCTCGCTCCTCGCTGGGCGCGTTTAACATACAAATTGTTACACTTACAAGGGGAAATTTATTATTGCCCACGGCGAGGCAGCTGAGCTGTTTCCAAGAGTCTCATCTGGGGGCATTACTCACGGCGGGATTAGAACTCCCTCCCGCTCTGAATATATCCCTCGTTTTCTGCTAGTTTTTACTTAACTTTCAATTAATGTATAGTCATTTATCCGCTTTGCTTACTTGTGGATCTTTTTTCCATTCCTCGCTTGACTGGCCACTGTTGCCGTTGACTTGTCAAGGAGTTTATGGTCCATTCCACCTACTCGGCAATAAATCATGCCTTAATATATGTCGCCACTCAATAACGAAACCCTGACAACCGAATATGGCTGCACGGTGCCATAATTTCATAGCCAAGTTAACCGTATAAAGAAGGCTCGATGAAGATCGCCGAGTGTGCAGTTCACTTCCAAAGCGAAATGGTTAGGTGTTCCAGTTCCTAAAGTTCAGTTTACGCGCTCAAATGCTATTAGGATGGTCGAAGAATTAGTTAATTACTTAATATTGGTTTGACTTTCAACGAAATTCTAAAAGAAATAACAACGCGTTCAGTTGAAAAGTAATCCAGAAGTTATAACTGTAAAAATTAGGCTTTTATGCCATTACCTAATAAGTTGAAGGTTGTTTTTATAAATATTTATTATAGTAAGATGCATAAGAACATCGGCATTCCAAAAACCGTTACTCGTATAGTAAAAGGGTACACTGGATTCGTCGGATAAAGTGTGGGAGGCTTTAAGCATATGTATTCATCATTAGGATCACAAGCCGATCTAGCCATGATCGTCGCTCTGCTTGTATGTCCATCCGTACGAAGGGTGTGATCTTGAAAACTAAAGAAGAAGACAAGTAACTATATCAGCCACGTCCACTCTAACGCACACAAACTTGTTTAGCGCCTGTCTAAGATTTTGGAAAAGTGTAAATGCATTTTTGTTTTGATCATCAATATCATTCTTTATGCCAAACATTTTTTTAATCGGACCATCCTTTAAGAAGTCATAAGGCGGCCTTGTTACGCAATATTGTAAACGCGCAATATTGTGAACGGTCGTTTTGCTGCTTGCATATCTCCATCCCCCTGGCACTCCATTTAGGTGAACATCTTGTATCTGGTAGTCAAGGCCATTGCATACAACGTTTGGTATTTTACAGCGCACAAATTAAGATATTTTCTTTATAACCACTAATATCTTTAAATTGATTCCCGAATTATCTCGCTCAGACACAGAGTCCCAAAATAGAAATTGGCAAATAAATTAGTTTGTAGATTTGGCCATGCGATGGCACGTCTGCAAATCTGCAACATTGCGTTTGCCGCATGCATTTGTCAATGTCGCCGCTTTCAATGAGAGGGTCCTCCGCCCCGCCTACCCCCTTTAGACATCCCCCTTCTGCTGCTGCAATATGTAACGAAAAACTTTCGCCTGCAATCCGCATGGGTCCATTTCCATTGTAACTAACTCGTGGAGACGCTGCGGGCTGCCCGTCATAGGTTGATACTCCGTTTCCTGCTGCATACAGCTGCAACGCGTGACTTGGTTTTGGTTGCTGGAAAAAGCATATGAAAATACCTATATGTACCTGCAAATTTGCAGCGTTTTTGTGGTTCAGTTCGCACGTTCAGGGCAGCCAACAATAAATGCCTTTTTAGGCAGCCGTTTAAAGCCAAATGAGTTATGACTGTTGGCACTTTGGCTCGACACATTAGCACCACAAATACGAGCGAGAAAACTTGACGAATGACGGTCAACCTCGTGGAAAATGAGACCCTTTTCAGGTGATCACGATGGAAAAAGAAAAGTGCCTAGTTAGGGTCACTGGGAGACTTAACTTCACTAATACGAAATACATTTGCTTAGATTTTGACCAGAGTTTCAAACATTTTCCATTGCCCACATCATGAATAAGATTAGAAATACTAATAGTGTATTTCATGGGTGGATAAATAAGCTGAATTGGTTAATTTACTAAAAATTCGAAATATTTTAATTTGAAGAAAGTACTTTATCTTCCCATCGGATTTCCGCTTTGGAGTTTTCTCGAGTTCGATCGCCCAGCCACGCACTCTCTTCATCTACACCTATTTGGGTTGACAAGTTGAGCTCACGGCTCCAGACTTCCAGAGCCCGGAGATCCGCTGCAATTACACACATGTGCCTGGACACATGTTAGAAGAGCGACTCGGGCTGGGATTTGTAATTGCATGTGCATTACGCACTTGTCGCTCTAAGCTGATCCAGCTTTGCCATGCCTGATTGCCATCACTCCGGGCCAGGAGTCGCGAGGGGCAGGGGAGACGCTCCGTAATTAAAATGAAATCAGCATACGGCTTAATTTCGGACTCGGGTTCGGATTCGGGCTCAAACCGACTGGCTGGAGACTTGTCCGACTGCTTGTTGTTTGTCTAATGCGTAACATCGTTTGGATTCCCCACATCACTGCTCCAAATCTGTCCGTTCCCATAAATCCGTCTGGCATTTTGCATGCCACTCATCATCTGCTAACTTGGTAAAGATTAATTTAATTCTTCTCAGTCTCTGCCTTCTGTTTCCTATTTTCAGCATTTTTCCGTCTACTTTGGACTTTGGCTTTGGAATGAGATTATCCGCAGGCAGACCGTTAGCCCTCTCTGAAAAATGCAGATATTTCCTTGATACTCACAGGAAATGTGCTGTACTTAATGCTGATAGGACCAATCCATACGCAACTAACATTGCGTCTGAGCAATATTTTCTCAGAAAGATACGTTTTCAGCAGTTTTACCATTAAAAGGAAATTGGTATTTTAAAAACAGAAGAAGTCGTTTTGAAAATTAAAAGTAAAATTTATTTTTTACTATTTATTTTCCCTTTTCCCACGGAAACATTGAAGACCACAACTATAACAATTGATCTCGCTTCACATCCTGATTATTAATAATCCCCAATGAGAAGCCCTCGCTGCCCAGCCATATCGTTATTCTCATGTTTGTGCAACAAATGCCTTTTCCAGCCGACAGTTCCTGTAATTGATAACTTTAGCGGCGGCCTAAACGTGTCATAAAACTGTCGTAAGCTGTTGTGCTGATCTAGATTGTCGAATACAGACATCACCTCGAGGCGCGAGAGCCAGAGTAATTTACCAAAAAAGCAATGAACTTGTTGCCACTGTCTCCGGCGCGATATCTTCCCAGATCCCAGATACGAGCTGGTAACTGCTCCTGGCTGATCTGATGGCCAGTGCTACTGGCCACCGCTACTGGTAAGGCGATAACCAAAACTAAAAACGATGCCCCCAAGGCGCTGGCGGGCCTGGCTGAATCCATTTCAAAAGGCAGGCCGCGCTCGGCCAGCGGAGGCGACCTGGGTATCATCGATCATCGATCATCTGGCGGGCTCTGGCTAAAAATGGCTTCCAGCTGCGTAGGAAAACACCATCGCATGACCAAATCGCACTCGCGAACTCCTACTTTCTTCTGCACTGTGCTCGAGTTGTGATTGCGGGAATTGCTTCTTTTCAGGCATCTGCTCCTCGGCCGAGGATAGTGGCCAGTGGCCAGTTTTTCTAGGCTCCTTCAGCGGCAGCTGCCTGTCTTGTTTTGGCACATTTATTATTATTATTATTAAATAGCAACGTTGTTTGTCGTTACCAATTTTTGTTATTTATGAGCTCAAGCTATGCCTTTTGGGTGTTTCGAGAATTTGGGCATGACACACACACTTCGGAGCTGTGCTGCCCCAGGCGATGGCAGTTATGCAGGGGTAAATTCGAGGTTTGCTCAAGGAACACTGTAACACATAAATCAATAATAGATCATATTATAAACTCCCATTAATTCAGGCTTCAGGCCAAATAAATGATAAGCCTCTAAGAATCCTTGTCTCTAACACGCAGTCCCACAATATAGGTGAAGTAGACCATATTGTTAATATTTTTAGCAGACTGCCAAATAATGTTGCCCATCACTGGCGGCCCAAACAGAAGTATACCCACACATATATACCCATTGCATTTTGCGACTGAATGTGGAGCCCATCGATACAGCCAATGCCAATTAATGACCAAATTAGTGAGGCACTCATAGACAAACACTTTGCCTATTAAGGCACGGGATTTTCTACTGATTTGGTTCGAATTGTGATTTATTTCTGCAGACTGTCTTGATTTCTTTGTTAGTCTCCGTCGAAACTGGACTCGAACTGGCCTCGGCGAAGACGCGATGCACTGCGCTGGGGGAAAGTCGGTGGGAGAACAAAGTGAAATGCATACCCCGCATATAAGTAGGCAATCAAATCGCGCTGAAACATCAAAGTGCCAAGGCCTTTCATTTCGGATCCAACTCGAACCGAAGGACTCCAAAACGAGCTATCAACCTCGAAGCGCATCTGTGGCACGTAGTAAAAGCCAACTGGCCATAAAAAGTCTCCAGCTATTGCTATTGCTGTGAAATATGATGCGCAGTCCTCAAATACTAATTAGCTCTGCCGTTCGCCCCCTCCAATTAAACCTGAGGTGGCGGGGCTGGCTTTTCCACCTGTCCTACGGACACAAAAATATCGGTACCAACCTATATCCGCGAGCGCTCTGGAGTGGCTAACAAATTGCGAAAACAAATTACTGTCATAAATGTCAGCATTACAAACTGACAACAATCAATACATCAATCTCTGCCCCTTGTCAACTCGAACGAAACTCAGGAACAACCACACATCAATGAATTATGACAGTTTCCAGTGCTGTAAAAAGTGGGATACATACAGAAGAAATGTCGCTCCTGCCTTCACCATCGCTGCAATTATAAGATAGTGTCTATGTCTCGATTGATCCCCGGCCAGCTCGACATCCAACAGCAATGCGAAAATGACAAAAACTGAAACATTTAATGATTTCAAGGCCCAGGGAGCCATTCCTCGACGTCCGATACAAAATACAAAAAGGAGCGTACATCTAAATGATTACAAAAATCTAAATTGAATTTCTCCATAAATCGAATCAATGGCCAACTCTCTAGTCCAGCTGTCTGCTGCTAATCCAAACATGAAATATGCCGGAATAACGCAGTCCCGAGGCTCGGTAGATCTACTGTATAAATTCTAAGGTAAACGCATAATCCGTAAAGAGAAAAAATTGAACTAACTGGTCGGGTATAAGCGACTGGATGGATGATCTACGATGTTTTAATGGTCAGAAAACAGTTGGCATAAACAGAACAACCTGATTCGTCCTAAATTCCTTAACTTACACGGCTTTAGAATAAGTCTTCAGGTTCCCTAGTATTCTTATAACCATTTGCTTTAAATGAATTTTGTTCATTAATTAACCAAGGTCTTAAGGACAATTATTTTAACAATTAAAATCATTAGCAAGTTATTTATTTATTTCATTTATTTAGCTTATTAATTTCTTTAACTACATAATTTAAGTGTTCTCGATATTGTGTGATTAATAGTACCAAATATTTACAGTTGGCACATAATATGCTAACTCAAAAGACAATGATTGCGAATGTCGCTTACCATTAGGCAAACATTAAATCTGTATGGTATGATTTTCCCTCAATTACCGCGCTTTCCTATCTCTTATGCCCTTTCGACTCATTTGCCATTTTATAGGGCAGAAAAACAGGGTAATATTGGGTGCTGCCTGTAACGGTGCCGCTCTGAGATTATCTAAGAGACCCAGGCACGAGGAGGGGCCAGGCCTAGGCCGGAGAGGAGCCTGGCAATCAATAACTTAAATTACAAAGTAATTGCACAGGCATTCACAGCACGCTGAGGCAGCTTCGCTGCGCTTTCGGCTGCCACCAACATCAGTAGCAGTAGCAAAGGCAGAAGCAGATAGATCCCAGGCCGAGGAGCCAGGAAGCAGGGGGACCAGCCACCGTCATCGTCATCGCCATCAGACTCCGATTCAGCATCATCCGCAGCACCTGAGGTTCTCGGTTCGCCGCTGGCTGTCGTCACAAATGTTACACTTGATGGTAATGATGATGGACAGATTGGTACCAAAGTCACTCAAAAAGCGTTGCCGTTGCCAGCTCCGATTCTGATACCCAGACAGCGGGTAAAGCCGAGCCTCGGCCCCGGCTCTGGATCTGCACTTGGGGGCTCCGAGGCTGGGTTGAGGCTGGGGCCGAGCCAATCCGGTAGCCGGTCTGTCAGTAAGTTGAAAATTGTTTTAAAATTGCTGTTACATGTCTGAATGCAAGCAGATTGAATTACAAGCTGGCCGAGCAAATGCTTTCTGATCAACATCACAGTCACTGGCTGTGGACTACTGACTGCCGTCTTCGGACCGCCGATTGCCGACTGCCGACTGCGACCCAGTCGCTGCTGGAGTCTAAAATTAAATGTTGCAGCACCCGATGGTAAAATCAGTCGGCGCATACATATATGGTATAATCTAAATTTAAGTGTTGACACATTCGACTCCTGGTCCACTGAAATCGATGAAAGAACTGTTAACAACATTTTTGCTTTTGTTTTTTCTCTTTGGGTAAGGGTCCCTTATAATTTAATGCACAGAAACAAGTTATATATGTGTTTAAAATGATAGTTTGCTTCTTTTAAGAAGTCTTGAAGTTACTTAACCTTTAGATGTGTAGAAATTTAATACAAATATTTTTAAACAAAATATATGATAAAATATTTATCAATCCTTTTTAGACCTTTCAGGATTATGGTGGTCAGATTCTATTGAAATAGTTCGTAAACGTATCACCTAAAATATTGAGTTTTCCTGCCGGCGTTGCAGCATTAGCATAACTTAGTCGGCCATTGAGTTACCCATGGCATTTCCCTTGCTGGGACCCAGAGATCCAAAGAAGCCGTCGCAACATTTCCCTAATGACGGCAGTTTTAGTTTATGTGATTAGACTTGCAAAATGATGCGACGCCGGGGAAAGAACCGAACTGCATATTGAAATTGCGCCGCGGAGGAAAGGCCGCAAGTGGAGGAGGGCAAATGGGATCCAGGAGGTGGTGGGATTGGAGGAGCGCGTGACACTCGCCGCCTGGCCGCTTATCTTTTATTTAACAAGCTCGCTCTGTATAAATATGGAGGAGCCGCAGTTCGCGGCATCCACAAGACTGGCCCGCTCCGTGGAATAGCTTCATTTGTGGCATCCCGGCTGCCACTCGCTGCCATTCCTGCACTTCATTAATTATGCGAACTGCTCTCGAAGCAGATCGGACCAGAATTGATGGCCATGGCATGGGAACGGGTCCGCAGAATGGGGACCGCAGCCTGCAGACATCGCTTGCGGCATGATAAAGTTGTAATTTGTTGGCAGTTAAAGGTGTTGCTTATAGTGCAACTAATCGACATCATAAACTAAACTATGCGTGGCTAAACGAGATCGGTTAATGTGTGTCCGCCAAATGATGATGACAATGCGGAATGGACGAGTGCCTGCCTCCAATACGAGTTCAATTACACGATCTGGGATGGTTGCCTCAGCCTGGGTAATAAAATGTGGGATGGCTTTTAGTTGTATAATGCCTAATTGAAATTTTTTGAGGTGGGGAAGGCCCCTGTTGATTACGTTTAAAGCGTTGTAATTCTCTTTTTAAGTATGCTATTAAAGGTTCTCCTAATTTGTCTATTTCAGTTCCTTTGTTAGTTAATTTTTTATTGGGATTTAAGAAAATACCAAGTATTCAATCTAAAAAAAAATAAGCGACGTTTTTCCTCTTTATTGACCTAGTTGTTTTCAAAATTCAACCTTATACAAAACAAATAAAATGAATACTAAAAGGCATCCGTCCCTAAGTCGCACTGTGGAAAATAGTTAAAATATTATTTTTCATCATTGTCTTTCATTAGAAACTGAGATATGAACGCTTGCTCACTCGTATCCTAAAGAATCTCAAACCCAACTCTAACCATTTATAATTTTTCCAGTTTCCATCAATCTTGTTGGCGAGTAATTAAGCTTCTTTTCAGCAACGACAGAAACTTTCTCTGCTGTTGCCAGGCTAAGAATTCGGCACACTCAAAAGCCAACAGTTGAGGATTCGCTAAGCCCGATTCTGGTTAGCGTCTGGTCAAGGGGTCGGGTCGTTGGCGTCTATATACAATATTTTTTAAATTAAATTATCAAAAAGAATTTCACTAGTTGGCATGCCGAGCCCAGGCTCCCGCTATGCCACGCCCCCCATCGGCCCCCTCCGCATTGCAACCTGCTCTGGGAAGAGAGGAAAAGCGCAGACATGGGGGCTTGCAGCCGGAAAAACCAAACCGAGCAAAAGAAATTCCGAAAATTTTCCCACACTTCTTGGAGGAGGCGCACGCACACACACAAGTCTGGCAAAGCCGAGAGAGAGAGGCGCATGCGCAGCCACTCATATTTGTTTATGGCTGTAGAAGAAGCCCGGCAGAAGAAGCAGGGCACTTGCAGCACGGAGCACATGTTGCATTTGCCTCCGCTGCCGTTTTGTTGTTGATGAGCTGCATTATATGGCTGGCATGCATACGAGCCGGCAACTGGATGGGCTGGTGGAGATGGTGGTGGAGATTCGGGGGCGGCGGAGATGGGCCCGGGCCGAAGTCGGACACCGACTCACAGGAGAGATGACGACGTCGCCATCGACCTGGCCAGGGAAAGAGACGCGGGCGCAGACAGAGACACTGGCTTAGACAGTGAGGCCGCGACCAATACGGACACTTGAAAAAAAAACCAATTACCAACTTAACTATTTTGTTTATGACTTAGACAGATAATTATTCTAGGGTCGACTATCTACTTCAATCAAGAAACTGGAATCGCAATAAGTAAACTAAACTCTTTTTAGCATATTACCTCCTACGCTTGGAAGTTATATTTTTTAATTAGTTCTGAATTTCAAATTTAATTTTTTCAAAATCGGACGACCTGCCATAGGAACGAGCGGAAAATGGGTGGGAAAATAATATGAAACAAGTTAGAGTTTATGTTTTTTTTGACATATTATCTTAAACTATGGGAAAAGTATTGCATTTTTAGGAAATTCGAATTAATTTTTTTAAAAGGCGAATGGATCGAACATATAGCTGTCAGAGAAATAATTAAATAATTATTTAAAACAAATTTTAATATACTATATTACTAACATTGATTATTCCTTATACTCGTAACTGCAAGGGTATACAAATTCCGATTGGAACATTTTCTAAGAGTGTAGGAGCTGTTTGAACCAATGCGGTCTCAGCCGGGGCCAAACGGGCAGTGCATGGGGCATCGGACATCGGGTATCCACTTGTTGCCTGGTTGCCGCTATTTACCTTTTGGTTCTGCTTGTTGTCTTTTGTCTCGTCGGGTTTTCCCTTTAGCGGTTCTTCCTCTCGGCTTTTCCCCTCATATTTGAGTTGCTGTTTTTCTTTGAGCATTGACACCAAATTCTATTTTTCACGTGAACGCCCTTAGCTTTTGATGTTGCTCAAAGGCGAAAAAGAAGAGCCCATGGGAATGGGGATAGCTGAAGAAGAGAGTAATATAGGTGATTCTAGAAATGCTTTTACAATCTTAAGGTCTTGTAATATATGTTTTATGCTTCAGCTTCCTTGATCATTAAAAAAATTAACAAGGAATGTTCTTAAGTAAAAGATAGCTAAGTCGCAACAACGACCGAAAATCGTACATTATTTCGGGACTTGAAACACAAACCATAGATAGAAGATGTACTTTCCTTCCCCACATACTAGGCATACTTACACCGCATTGATCACCGTTGTACTTTTCTCTCACCTTTGCTAGCAGATCAATAGATCAATCAGGTTGAAAGTTGTTCAGGCGGAAAAGTGATGGTTTATCCGAAGAAAGTCACTAATTCTATCGATCAGCTCCGATTATCGCCGCACCATGTTTGGCCGACGAAATCCTCAGGCAATGGACGACTGCGTGACGGGAATACGATATTGCGAAATGGTTCAAAACTGTTTAACTCTTGCTTTCTTTGCCTATGCCGTTCCTCGAGAGCCCCTTAGCCCCCAATAACCAATCCAGCTGGCGACAATCGGCTGTCCGGGTGTTGTTGTTGGCTTTTGGTTTACCGCACGACAAATTGCTTTGCTTTTGGCATCTCTAAAGCGGTCCCAGCCTCAGGAGTCGCCTTATATGGCCAGTAGCCGTAGACACTTTGCGTGTCCGTGAAGTGGTGCTGTATCTGTATCCATGTGCATGTCTGCACTAAACAAATTGTTAAATTTATTGCCTCTCGTAAAGAATGGTCCCAGTTACAGTCAGAGAAGCAGAGCACAAAAATGTCTGCTGTAATGCACTCGACTTGAGAGTCGCTGGAGTGCAGGGAAACCCAGCGCAGCACTTATTTACCATTACTATTTACTACTATTTACCATTTCCCATCTGCCAACGGCAGCCACATGGAAAGCCTTCTGACCAACCTAAGACCCGCCAGCCTGTCCATACTCGCCTTGATCTGGCTATGACAGCTCTGGCATTTCGGCCTTTAATTAATTAGCGAACGTGAACTGCCCAAGTTAGCGAATGATCGGCCTCTCATTGGCGCCGTTGTCAATCACTCAATCAATCGATCAATCAGCGCAAATCAGCGGCATTCCTGCGACTTGCTTTCGTAGCATGTGGAGTGAAAAATTACTCCAAGGTGGAAAAGCAGAAAGATCAAAAGCGTTTCGAATATGCGCAATAGAGTGCCTAATGACCGCAAAGTGGTATTGGTTTGAGCATTAAGATACAGTCAGGATACGCCGACAAGCAAGCTGATTTCATTGCAGTTAATCAGATCAATCCTAAGACCCAGAATGTTGCAAATATTCTTGGGTTTTCAATGTTTTACTTCAAGATTTATTTAATTCAAATTAAAGCTAGTATATAATACTAATGAATAAGAGAAAAATGAAGGAGCGATATATCTAAAGTCCTTTGGCTCGAGTTTTAATTCAATATCAATAAGTTGTTAACTTTGCTTAAACGATTTTAATCTTTTAAAAAGGAAATAGACCTATTAACATTTACAGTTTATTAATTTTTGATAATTCACTTTTAAAATGTACACCCTCTTACATAACGGCAAAGGTTACTAAATAATAAAAGGCTATTCCTACCCTTTGTACGATAAATTGTCTATCCGCCAAAATCATAAACTTCACAAAGTAACTTCTCTCTACCTCACCGCCCACAAATAGACACATTTATGTCCCGGTGGAAAAGACAGAACCCCTTCCGAAGATAGCCGCAGAAAATGTAACAAATTTTGCTGTGCTCCTCATAAAATACCATTTTATCCAGATCTCGGAGGCACAAACAATTGCCGAGGGTCGAGCGGCTGCAGGGAACGCAAGCAAATTAGGAGGCTAATGAAGAATTTACATTGTTTGCCAAAACGAATTATTATTAAGCATGCGCAGGCCGGAGGATTGGGATTGGGATGTGGATGTGGATCTCTGCGGTCAACGAGCGGCAGCGGCCAATTATATCGCCGAGCTTTGATCTTGCGACTGGTTCTAGGAGCGATCCATGGGCTCTAGCCCCCAGTCCGTGGCCCAGACTATTAAGCATACCAAAAGAAAGTTGGAAAATGTGAAGCAATTGTTTGTGGCATTTCGGCTGCACTTTGTTCTCCAGCCGACAAATCTACCCACCGACACCGAAAAGGGGAGAGGCCGCGTCCTCGGCCTCCAATTCCCACTGCGAAGTTCAAGCCAAGTTCACAGAATATTTGGATGGCCGCGAAGATTACGCATTGCGAATAAATCAAATGAAGCGTGTGCTATGCCCAAAGGAAAGTACCCCCAATTTCGGACGCATTCAATTAATGTCAGTCGTAAAACGTGCAGAAAAAGGCAAACCGAAAAGAAAACCAAGTCAACACCCAGAAGATTTATAGGGCAGACCGTTTTTTGTTTCGCCTCTCGCAGAATGCTCCGAAATCCACTTAAGTGTGGCTCGCTGTGGCCAAGCCCGAATTTCGTCGTTCCACATGTGTGGTTGGGTGTCTGGGCCCCAGACCCCTGCACCCAGATCCAGGCTACAGCTCAAGCACTGCGGCACCGAAAAAAACGCTCCAATTTGTCACTTTAGCTTAGGCCTGAGCGGGCAAGATGCAAAAGCCGGAGTGATACTCTTCCAAAGGGCGTTGGGTTTACTTAACCATAGCCCTTTTTAACTTTTAAACTTCGGAGAACTCGGTTCACAAGTTGAGATTTGTTTCCTATAGTTACTCGTGTTGGTTAATACTGAAATTGGAATTTTAGGCGAAATAATGCTATCGGCCTATTAATGCAAAGCTTTGACAAAATTAAAGGGTGACATTGAAGATGTGACCTAATACAAACATAACCGAAACAAATAGGACCTATGTTGGTTAAGCGCAAATCGAGATATTACTTAAAACGCAGATACCAAAAACAGAGTCTTAACGATTTCTAATTTTCAAGTTGATATTGTGCCATTTTGTTTAATGTTATGTACTGGTAAAGTGTTTTAGTCTCACTTTCCCAGTGTAAGCTTTATTGGACAACGTTTAAATGCTTAGAGTATGCCCAGCTCGTGTACGCCAAAAGGTTCCCTTGTTAGCCCCAAAGATGAGCGAGAGAGAGCCAGGCAGATCGCACAATTGTTGTTAGTATCTTTTTGAGGGAAGCCGCCGATCCAGGCGGTGTATACAGACGGTCGGGCGGAAACTGAAGCACGCGCTCTTAACAAATTAGGCTGCGAATTTATGCGAGCCCCTGAGGAGAGAGAAGTGTGCGCCCGATGACATCACAGGCCAAATATGTGCCCCAAAAAGGTGCGGCTCCAAATGGAGTGCAAAGCAGATGAGCGATGGAATGCAGGCGGCAGATGGATGAAAGGAAATCTAGATCGAAGTCCGCATCCCAATGATACACTTGGGAACCCCTCCGGCGAAACGGTGGCCGAAAAAAGGATGTTGAGTGTATCCCATGACAGGACGCAAACTAGTTTCCCCTTAAGCAGAACAAATTACTTGAGAGATCTGCGCCGGAGCTTATGCAAATCCAGCGGCGTGTGATTTATGCGAGCTGGGAATGTCTTGGGAGACGAGCCCTGTCCCTGCATAAAGTGAAGCAAATGAAATTAGCAGGCCGGCGTTGTCCTTGGCAGGATGCCGACTCCTTCTTCCCTCGCGTCGACACCTTTATGAAGTGTCAAAGTCAAGGGCCCGGAGCGAGTTCATTAATTTGACATGATCCGTGATCTTGAAACGCTCAAGAGCCAAATTCATACGGGACACTCACTCCGATTTGAATTCGCATTCAATGCTCTCTGTTTATACACATAATTGTTGCATAATAAGCTCATTAATCAACGCTGCTTGGCTGGAGTTCTATGGCAGATGAAACAGTCCTGTTTTGCCGGGGATGGCTAATGTGTCTGACATTGCTAATGGTTCAAGATGATGCTTTGATGCATTTCGTTTCCGTTTTTACCCCACTGAACCCTACAAATAGCTTACAATCGAAGCATCTGCCTTTATTTCTTATCCCTTTGAAGTGCTTTTGGAGGATTCACAACTTGAGTGAATAATAGAAACCTTTAATAGCGTTGTTGAGATATTCATATATGTATTCATATTTTTATTTCCTTTTACAGAACATTCAACTCTTTTTAGAACTTTATAAACTAAAAATTTGGGCATATACATGTTTAATTGTTAATAAACTTAACTGCGTACCATTATTTTGCAAAAATGTGTACTTATTGTGTTGAATTATTATTGAATACAAAGCGTACATCTATCAACATTCAAAGCGATCAAATTCATTGGACATAAAAGTTATGATAAATTCTACAGTTTCTTTTTATGGGTTTTTTTTGGCAATACCTCTGTGACCAACGCTACATTCAATTTGTTCATAACAGGATAAGTTTTTGAGGGCCTTACAGAAATTTGCAGGGTATTTATACATTAATTCTTTTTTTATAATATCAGCGTAAAAGATATCCTTAAAAAGTCATAGACATTTTTATACCCCTGCAGAGGGGTAAAGTGTATATATTCTTGATCAGCGTCACTAGACGAGTCGATCTAGCCATGTCCGTCTGTCTGTCCGTTTCTACGCACACTAGTCTCTCAGTTTTAAAGCTTACGGGCTGAAACTTACCCAAAAGTCTTCTTTCTATTGTAGGTAGTATATAAGTCGGAACCAGCCGGATCGGACAACTATATGTTATACCTCCCATAGGAACTAACGGGGAAAATTTAAAAAAAATTACATCTTCTGTGCTTTTTAACATATAACCTTCTAAGCTAGGTAATAACATTTTATAATTAGTTCTGAATTTTGAATTAAATTTTATCAAAATCGGACGACTATATCATATAGCTTTCATAGGAACAATCGGGAAATTAGTGGGAAAATAGTATGAATAATTATTTGATTATTTCCAAGGGTATACAAACTTTGGGTTGCCGAAGTTAACTTCCTTTCTTGTTTATAAAGAAAATAGGAAGTTATTTTCAGCAAACAGAATTTTCTATATTTTTGTTACTCGTGCCCGTAAGAGCCTTGTACTGAGCTTTCCGATACTTAGAAAATTAAAAAACTAATTAAAGAAAAAAAATACCTTAAAAATTCCGTTGCAAACTTATCAAAATAGAAAATACATCAATAACATGCAAATGTAGACCACTTTTTGAAAATAACATTTATAGAAATATATGGATGACCGATCTCCTTTATGACCTTATATCGCCCATAACAGTGGCAGCGACTTGGGGGTCGGGAAGTCACAAGTAGATGGGGCAAGTGACTGTAACTTGCATCTACAACAACAGACAGTGGCAAAAATATGTCCATGTTCCGTATTCCTCACTCCTTCTCTTTCTCCCTCGTCGATCGCCCGTCCCGAAGCTATCTCTATCTGACTTCATGCAATGCAATTCTAAAAACTGAATTATTCATGGCGATTGTACGACAATCAATTGAAATTGAAATAAAATGCTGCCTGCCAGTGGTTGCCGATCTTGTGGCTGCTACTGCCCGTGTTGTTGCGTCTACGCGCGTTGTTGCTGGAGAGTTCGCTACCGCCTTTGACATGTGCGCAGATCGATTTTTCTGATTTTTTGGCTCGGCCTGGCCTGCGCTCGTTCAATTGAAATTGTGATTTAAAGTATCTGTATCTGGATCGATTTGGCATCGATCGCATGTCGCCAAATGTCTTCAATTCTCCGGCATTCCGGCTTCAAGTCAGCTTCACGAGATTTGTCGCCTATTTTATTTGGGCCTGATGTGATTTCTTAGCTTTTTCGTCTTTTTTGGCCGTGGACAATTTGTATTTGGCCATGTTAGTGCACAAAAAAGACCTGCCTAAGTATTTGGCCATCTACGTTTGGCTTGACTGAAATTTTCTTTGAAAATGTTTGCGGCATCGTAGAAAAAGGGGAAAGTATAGATTTTACTATCAGCATGGTACAAAAGGATATTTTTATAGAATAGCATCTTGGGAATTCGTATTCTTGACCAGTATCAACATCCAAGTACCCTTTGCCCATCCGTTATTCAATGTCCTTATATTAAAAATAAGTTACAATAATCAAAAACAGGAGCAGTGCGTGTATGTATTAAGTATGTAGTTTATTTTACTATTTAAATGGTATTTATGAAGTTTCACAATCTGTTTCTAGTGCACGCACATCAAACGACCCGTTTTTAATTAGATTAAAGTTCCTTGCTCTCTAAATCGCTTCTAGTGGCCACAATTTGAGGCAGATTGCGCTCTAATAAATATGAGCTGCCATCAAAGCTAATGCCCCAACTCATCACCGGGAGATGAGCACGCGAGCGGGCGAGATACGGTTGCGCCCGTTGCCAAGGCCCGAACTTAATTAAAAATTTGGACAGAGTAGAGGAAAGATGGGAGATTTGCCCACGAGCAGAAGAAATGTTAATATGACGACAAAAATTGCTGCGCAGCAGCTCCAGGAGCTGCATCGCCAGTTGGCAGATTATGACGACAACTATGCTGACAGGCAGAGCCAGAGGAAACTACTGCAAGAAACTGGCCAGATTCAGTTGCAGTCCCAGTCCCAGTCGGAGTTGGAGTTGGAGTCTCCGTTCCAGTTCATGGCTAAATGCTTTTGGCTGTGATAAATTACACGTCGTTTTAGAGTGTTGCGCTTCCTTGTTACTCCGTCAAGTGGTGTTGACACGGCCGCAGCGAATGCAGAGTATTAAACGATCTCCACTGTGCTGGACTTCTCTGCGACCAGTGGTGTTATTAAAATGAAATCATCATCATCACCGAGTGACAGAAGACGAGAGTTTGAGCTGGAGATGGAGATAGACACAGAGACAAAGACTGGCCAAGTGCCCGAGGATCACTCGAGTGGGCACCTGAGTGTGCTGAGGCAGCCATCTGATCGTGCTTATGACAAGAGAATTCAATTAGACATATGGAAACGCGTTGATTGTTCCACTGGCAGTTACCGCTGGTGGAAGTCCAATTTAAACAAGGAAATATTAACGGTAATTATATTTTTGCTATTGGATTTTTATTGTACAGTGTCAATTTTGTTTTAGGTGCGTTAAATATGTGCTATGTCACGACTTACAAATGATTCAAAAATAACTTGTTTACGGTTTATTAAACGATATCTTTTAAATCCCTGTAATAAATAGTAATGTGACAACTATATAATACAATTAAGAAAAATTAGATGCGACATAAGATAAAAACAACTGCATATAGTTAAAGTATAATCTTGAAGTTTCCGTTTAAGATAAACATAAAAATCATTTAAGTATTGAGTAATACAAAAGACTTAGGCGACAAACTTGTTTTCCCCATTTTGCGGGACAGCAACAAATTCCCTCCGCTGTTTTCCTGATTTCTCCCAATGTTTGTTTACACTGATCGCCGGGCACTAAGAGCCCACCTCCTTGCCACATTAGTCGTCCAATGCGAGTCCAAATGGATGCACATGCACAATGAACGAAGCTGAGCCACACTCTCGCAGCCAATACACTCAAGTGATAACAGTATCGTGAGTAAGTCGAATGGGGGTAGGAAACCAACGTCCAACAGCCAACCGCATCGAGACAATATTCAATGAAAACGAACGAAACGTTTTGAGATCGTGCCGGTGCCAGCAGCCAACCACAGTTCAGCACTCGGAGCTGTACGACTTCCCGAGAGCGGAGAGATTAACGCCGGCCTGAAGTCCAGCAACCTCAACCACCGAACTGAAACGACGGCGAACAAGTTCGAAGCAAAGTCGGTAACAGAGTACACTCAAAAAAACACTGCAGTAGCATTTGAAGACAACAATGGCGATGTTAAATCAGGCTTACATCAGTAGTATTGTCTCCATTATAATCCTATCGATATCGGAATATTATAAAGTTCTTTCCTTAAAATAAAAAAAAATGTTTAATGGTATATACTCTTGGGGCATTAATACTATAAGATATTCATCAGATTATATGTAGGTATTGCAGATCACTTGGCTTGGATTGACGAGTCAGGCTTATCAGTCCTTTGCACAATCTTTCATACAGAAGACATATTTGTAAAATATGATTAAAGTGTGGGTGAGCTGGCTTGGGCTTTCTTTGATTACTTAACATTTATGGAATTACGTGAAACATTGAATTTTATTCCTCAGAGCCTTGATCACTTCAGTTGGCCTAGTGTACAGATCGGTTAACAGAGCATGCCGACTTAACAGGCCGCAGCGCCGGCAGAGCAGAGCGGCGCAGCATTGCCGCAGCAGCTGTTCGCCAAACAGGATTTCCTGCAGCAGCGGTGGCCGATTAACAGTTAAGTTTCGCCTTGCCCTGCCACTGTTGCGCACGCACACACACAGCGCCACGACGCGTGCGCTTTGTTGACGTTGCTGCTGCCGATGCTGCTGCTGCTGCGCCGCAGATGTTGCTGCTGGGATGAGCTGATCTTTGAGGCCAGGGCCAACCTGCAGTCCGAGTCTGTTTGGCGCTCAGAACGACGGCTTCGATTTAGTCTCGGATGGACGCTCCGCTGCCAAGCACCGTCAGTCCGGCTTCCGCTGCTCTCTCGCTCCCGCAGTCGCCACCGCCATCGCCATCGCCACCGCACCTTTTCCAGCCGATCGCGAAGTTCTCCGGCATTATGTGCGCCACGTGATTGCTGCAACTCCTCTCGAGAGCCGTCGCTATATCACCAGCGTAATTCGGATTTGGAAGTGACATGTGAAGAATATATCTGATGTGATCAATTGATACTTAACCCTAAGCCCCGAAGTGTGTGAAGTTAAACAAAAACTAGTTAACACCTAAACAAAAATAATATAAAAAGGGATTTTTCAAGGCCTTTAATTTATGCAGCTTTGGCAATTGAATTCCTTATAAGGTAAGAATATGGATAATATGATAGGATGAGATTTACCAAACACTCCGTGTATTGATTATTTCGCAAGTCACTCATTGACAAACGATATATTTAGGAAACAGGCAAACATTCAGTCATTGAATTTATCAGGCATAAATCAAGGCATAGAAAATAAATAAACACAAACACCAGGCAAAAAAGGCATGGGATCGAAACCACTTTGCATAATTTGTCTAAGTTAAATTTAACAACGACGCCGAAATAACGTCAGATTGGGAGGTCTGATAAGGAATAATTAAAAATAACATATGGTAAGCATACACACAATTTAAAGTAATTACTACATTAATAAAAGAAACAAGTCAGACCAATCGGACTGATCGAAGACAAATGAGAAGTCATAAACACAACTATGCAAATACCTAAAAAACGTGTGAACAAGAACTTTACACATGTGGAACTAAAAAACAGGACACGAACCAGAAATGATGGAAAGATTAATGTCTGGGCAGCGAGAATTAGCGAATTTACTTTGTAATCACGACCCAACCCTACCCATGAGTTCATACTTACCACTAAGGCCGGCCAAGGAGAACCAGAAATAGTGTAATAGTGAGGACAAAGGAAGCTCATTGACATGCTCATTAATAATGTTATTGCCTTTTGTGCGATAAGTGTCAAGAAATTACTACAATAGGGGCAGAGAATGGACAAAGTTGGGAGATATTCAAACATTTAATTGTCCAACTGCTGTCGGCAATCAAGCAGAAAAGGGCCAGAGGCAGCGTTTCGACTGGATGTTCGTGGATCCTCGATCGCGGAGGATGAGGACTGAGGATGAGGACGGAGGATGAGGACGGAGGACCCAGGATCGAGGACGGCGGAAGCAGACAATTCAAACTAGAGCGTGTGACTGCTGAGTGGATTTGCATATTGCGAATGACCGGCTCCAGTGGCTGCCAGGGCTAATAATAAAGCATATTACCGGCGATTGTCTGCCGAGATCGGTGGAGATTCGGGTCGCGGAAGGGTTTGCATTGCAGATTGTGTCAATGCTCCGGGGTCCAGCGGGCCGTGTTCTTGATTCTTGTTCTATTTTGTAGCGGCTTCAAAATATTTGAGACAATCGTGGTTTGCTTGTTTGAACACCTTTTCTCCCTCTGTTGCCTTTATCTGATTTGGCATTGTCCATCATTTTGTTTGCTTTTAAGGACACATTCTTTGGGCCCTTGTTTACTGTTCTTATTGAGAAAAATCCAAGAGTTCTTCCAATTTTTTAGGTCTGTCAACAGCGACTTGATGAGCTTGTTGAGAATGTAGCTGCGACCAACTGATCTTGTTCTTATTGTCTAAGCCGCTCTGAACTTGTCCCCCATCGAGTTCATCTCCAGTTAAACTCGGACTGGCACACAACATTTTGTAGATTTCCAGAGATTAGATCTGAACAATCATCCACTTGGCTTACGATCAATAAGTATTTTCCGTAGTGGTTTAGGTTTCTAATTAATTGTCTGTTTCAGCTCAATGTGTAACATTAATCTTGGCTTAATCGATAAGCCTGTCAGCCGAGATCGTTCCTGTGTTGTGATCTGCTGGGTTCGATATACACTCGGAAATGAACAATGAGGTTCTGGTTTAAAATCTGAAAGCAAACGGCACAGGAGTCAAATTTTTCGAATTTGCACTGCTCTTCTCTGTTCATTGTTTTCCCACAACCCAAGCTGCCCAACGAACCACATAAATAGAAAGATAACATTCACCTTTTGCAGGGGCTCGACTGAGGACTTTTAATTAGCTCGTGGCATGGTGGCATGACCTCCTTCATGACTTCCATTCAGTGTAATAAAGGGGTAACTAAAGATGCTCCCAGAACAAGCCCCTTAAATATGCGTCCGGTTACGTGGAATAGTGGCCTTGGTTGCTGTCGTGATAATGTTTAGATGCTAAAAGGATTGAGATGCCGCCTCTGGATAAAAATCTGCAACTTTATCGCTCATGCGTGCCGTTCAATTGCATTTCTTTCGGGTTTCTCAATAAGGATCGAAATGATTTGGGACTTTCTGTCTATCTTAGGAGATCCGGTACGACGATAGATGTTGTAACTTAAAGTTGAAATGGCAAAGAGAGCTAATTTTATTTATATATATCTCTATTACAATTTGGCGAATCTTTTACTTATTTTATATACGTAATGTATGATTTTTTATTCTTCAGGGCACATAAGCACTTTTTTTAATTCCTAAACAATTTATTAAGAATATAAATTCAATTATACATTTAAGAAAAACTTATTCGTAAGCGCCGTAACCTTCTCGTCAATATGATCTCTTCCATTACTGACCCCGTTTAACTACCAAACATTCCCGTATTGAACATCACTGCTTACGCGTTGTTTATAAATTTATTTCCTTAAAACTCCTCCATTCTGCTGCTTTTTTCAGTCAAGATTACCACTAAAGCTTCACCATGAACTGCGGTTCTGGGTTTTGGCTCCTGAGGCTTTTGTCAGCAGGCGAAAATCTCCACGGGCTGCAGCTCTGCTTGACGATTTTCCTGCTTTCTGAAAAAGCGCACCGCTGTGCCGAAAATTGTCACGGTTTCGCGGTCGCCGGCTCGCTTGCTGTGAAGGTGCAAATTTAATGTTTGCCAATTTAGCAACGCTCTACTGTCACCTTCGGTGTCCATTAGCGAGCGTTTATATGCAAAGTGCCGGGCATTGGCAGGCCAGCGTCGTATTTGGCAGCCGGCGGGGATCGGATGGGGCTAACCATTATCACAGGAGCAGCATCACGTTGTGGCACCACCACCTGCTGGGCGCATTTTGTGGAGCAGCTCCCTGCCACTGGCGGCCCTGGTCCAGAAAATGTCCATATGCGGACTCCTCTTCGGAGCACTTAGCCTGGCTGGCATGGGGCAGCTCTGGTTCCGAAAAGGGTCAAGAAGAATTAGACAAGCGCATGTGAGCAGCGGAAGAAATTATTAGATTCTTCTCACTAGATTTGGACACGTTTTAAAAACATTTTAAAATTGAATTAAAAAACGCTAGCTTTCTATGAAATTTCAAAGGGTCTGTAACATTATATTCAGTTCCCAAAAATTTTTTTTATTTTTAATACAAGTTATTCAATGGAAAACGATCGTGGTATTTTCAACAAAAAAATTAAAAATGTATCTTTTAAGTAGGAAGCTATTAATCAAATGTAATTTATAAGTTATAAAATCCAAATAATAGTCTACATTTGTTCTCTCTTTCTTTTAACATAATTGCAACTTATTGGTATATATAATAAAACATAAACTTCATTTACTCCATATCATATCATATCATAATTAAATAAAACGCACCTATAGTTTAGAAAATATATAGACGGAAATCATTATACCCTGCAAGGGTATAAAAATACAAACTAGGGACAGAAAAATGTGTAATGGGGTTAAATGTGTAAACAGGGGTTACCTTAAAATACATTTCAATATATTGGCAAGTGTTTCAGGATCATTATAACCGACCGTTAACATTTTCCCATTAACTTAGGGTGCGAATTTTTTGATCTCACATTTGGAATACCTTAAAAAATGCTAGGTTCTTCCCGAACAAATGAGAGTATTAGCACAAAAAATGCCTAGGAATTTATAATGTATATCCATGACAAAATTGATCCCTCCCTCGGATTCTTCATGCTCATTAAATAGTTGACGCAAGATTTTCGTAGATATTTTATTTGATTCTCGCTGTATCTCTTTCGCTTGACCTCAGGCTTTATGGGCAGGCAAACAAGGCACTATAGTACGTTGCATTAGATGTGTGAACGAAGTCTTCCCGGGAAGAGAGAGAGGGATTCTCGAGGTGAAAGAGAGGGTGAGATGAGGTGCCGGGTCTCCTGACATTGCCGCGACCGAAACTTTGATGGTGCAAGCCCAAACCGGTCGCTACGTACCTCAATTTCTATCCACGACCTGTGGCAAAATAAAAAACAAAATTCCGAAAAAAGAATAAAAATAAAGAGAAACGCAGTGGGTCATCGGTTATGCATGTTGTTGGTTTTGCCGCTGCAGTTCTTCTTCAAGCGCTTTTTGGCGTGGCTTTCGTGGTTGTTGTTGTGGCCATGGCCTCGTCTTGATCACAGCTGAGCCGAGAGTCAGTGTGTTGGCCCGCCAGAAAAACTCAGCCCACAGAAAAATAATCTGTGAAAAAAGCATCATCAATAACAAGGACAGTCGTGAAGAGGTCGCCGGAGTTGGATTTTTTCAATTAGGCACTCGGCAACACGTTGTGGGATAAGGTAAATGGGAGAAATAGATAGGAATAAAGAAATATTACAAAAATGAACAGGTTTGGATTCGAAAGTTCGCACAATTAATCACAATTAAACGTGTATATTGTACATTTCTTTATGTATATCTTTTATGTATTTTCTTCAAAGACATGGCTGCAAATCCTTTTAAATTGGCAGCACTCAATCTAAGTTTTACTTAAAAAGGTATAACTGACATGTAATTTTTATTGTATATACCTATTCAGGGGTATATAAGTAGTAAATAAAATTCATAATTATAGAAATTCATCACTTCACTTAACCCGTTTACTTTCAGAATAATAAATGATAACAGCCAATGACAATCTATATTTAGATGCATTTCTACATATTTTTTACAAATGCATTTAAATGCTACTTTATGTTAATTTACACTAATTGAATTCAGTCACATTCAGGAGGGTACGACGTTTTTAATTTTTACGGTACAATAAATTGCATATATTCAATTATAATTGAAATTCAAAGAACAGATAATTATTTGACCTTTTCCTTATACGTTGTCTTAAAAAAGCCAAACAAAAATGTACAGTTTTTAAATTAAAATATATTCCTTTTTCAGATGAACCAGCTGTGCAAAGTGTGCGGTGAGCCAGCGGCTGGTTTTCATTTTGGGGCATTTACATGCGAAGGCTGCAAGGTGAGTTTAATGCCATGCCAGTATATCAATCGATACATTATAGAACTTAATCCCGACGATTGTGGGAAACTCGGGGGACTCCAATTCGCACATTCCCTGGCAAAAATGTGCAAAAAATGATCTCGATTTTAGCTTTTACTTTCTGACAAAGCGAAATTGAAAATATTATTACTGTAATTAAATTTCAATTCGGTAGATTAATCGATTTTTAATTGACTATAAGTAGATACGTGTGCGCAGCGGGCACAATACAAGGCTCACCTTCAAATGGCATGGGAAAAAGGTCTGCGAAATTCAGAGCAGTCCGCACAGGGCGAGCGGGCGGGTCCATATATAGAGCTAAGTAAGCCCCAAGGCGAGCACAATTGTAAACTGCAGTCAATCAAATAAAAATTACATGCATATTAGATGAGTCAGCGCAATCGGAAACAAAAGTACTAGACACCCATCAAACACCACTCAAAGTTGAACTTCAAAATCAACTGGCGGCAGCTCTCCACCATGAGTTGGCAGGGGCACGAAACAAAAGGGAATCAGCTGTTGTATAGAAAATGGATCACGAAGAGTAACAATTGTTAATGCTGTCTTACCAATAGTTGGCCAAGTAGTACACGCACATTTTCTAATTGAAGCAAGTGCAATAGGTGGAGCACAACAGTGGCAGGTGTAATTAGGTGAAAACAATGGGTTAACAAAAAAGATAAGTGTTAGGTTCGGTAAAGATCGATTTGCTTCAATTATTTGTTTGGATATCCAACCTTAAAATAATGATGTTTAAGGGTTTTGCAAAACCAAACGAACTAGGGTGCGTATTCGTAATTCTCATTCTTCGAGACGTTTCCCTAAAAAATCGACGCAAATCCGCAACCCTCGTTTCCGCTTTCGATCTGGCTCCGATTCTGGCTTTTTCCAAAGCTCAAAAACTAATTCGGGGAACGCGTTTTGAGTCGATTGCGGAGTCAAAAGACTATTTGGAATGTTTCAAGTATTGTCAAAACATGTCAAAGAACACTGAAGCTATAATTTGTTTCGTATTATTTTCCCACCAATTTTCCGATTGTTCCTATGGCAGCTATATTACATAGCACTTAAATGTTGATAAAATTTAGTTCAGAATTCATTATTTAAGTAAAAAATATATAAAGATATAATATCTTTCTATGGGAGCTGTAAGATATATTTGCCCGATCCGTCTGGTTGCGACATATATAACATTTATTCTTATATTTTATTTTATTTATTTTATAATAACTGCAAAAGAAAGAAGACTTTTGGGAAACGGACAGATTGACTAGTCTAGTCCTCATATAATATATATATGCGTTGCAAACTTCTGGCTGAAGTCGTAATACCCTCTGCAAGAGTATAAAATGGTGCTTGAGTGAGAGAAATGAGAAATGGAATCTGAGAATGATAAAACAATTAGTTTAATTACGACTTGCCGGTCACTGGAAAGTGGAAAATCATAACATGCAAGAAGTACGGGTCAGCTGAGAAGTTTTTGTTCAGAATACAGGCACATGCCTAAATAAAATCATTCAATAGTTATATTTTCGAAAAAAAAACTTAGAAAAAAAAAATTAAATAGAAAAGATGTACTTAAAATCGAAAAAAACGCAGAGATAGAGACAGTTTTATGCAAATAGCTCAAATCAAAAATATAGTTCTTGTAAAAACGGACGGATTAAAAAAATATATAATTTTTTGAGGACTTCCGACCGAAACTTTAATTTCGGCTGCAAGTAAAAAAGTTATTGTTAATGATAATTTAGTCATGTAAACTAAATCGAAGTTTACTTTTCCCCACAGTCCTTTTTCGGGCGTACCTACAACAACATTGCGGCGATAGCAGGATGCAAGCACAACGGAGACTGTGTGATCAACAAGAAGAACCGTACGGCCTGCAAGGCGTGTCGGCTGCGCAAGTGCCTCCTTGTGGGGATGTCCAAGAGTGGTTCCCGCTATGGTCGCAGGTCCAACTGGTTCAAGATCCACTGCCTGTTGCAGGAGCAGCAGACCACGACGGGCGTCGGTGGAGGGGGCTCAGGCGGCAGTGGATCAGGCGGCGGAGTGAGCAGTGCGAGTCTGGAGCAACTGGCGCGACTGCAGCAGGCAAGCAATCAGGCGCGGCAAACCTATCAGGATAAGACCAATCCCTGCATCAAGTCAGCCACCGCGATATCACCCAGGATCGAAGGAGCGGCTGCGGGCACAGAAGTGGGTGGCGCCTCCTCGCCCTCGTTCCTTCAAGCGGCCAAATTCCACCACCATCATCATCACCAGCGGCAGCTGAAGCTAGAATCTCGCCTCAGCAATACGCCCAGTGATTCTGGAGCGTCATCTGCGGGGGATCCCAATGAAGATGGAGCCACCAGCGTGTTAAGCGGTCAGATCACCACACCCTCATCCATCAACGCCCACAGCTTACCTAAGATGGATCTGCGGCATCCCAACTTTCCGGCTACCTCGGAGCCGGATGCGGACATGCAGCGGCAGCGCCACCAGGAACTGCTCGAGATCTTTCGGAGTCACTCGGAGCCGCTGTACAGCTCCTTTGCCCCATTTAGCCACCTGCCGCCTGTACTGCTCGCCGCCGGAGTTCCGCAACTGCCCATCTTCAAGGAACAGTTCAAGGCCGAGCTGCTGTTTCCAACGGCCAGCAGTCCCGAACTGGAGGAGCCCATCGACTTGTCCTTCAGATCGCGAGCTGATCCAGCCAGTCCGCTGGCCCACACCTCCAATAGTCCCACTTTAAGTGAGCCTGCCGCGGCGAATCACTGCTTGGGGGAGTCCCCGACCTTCGTGCGAAAATCGACACCCCTTGACCTCACCCTGGTGCGATCACAGACACTGACAGGCTGAGATCATTTCGTTATTGAGGAATTCGTTCGAGTGCCAAAACAATTTCGAGTACTTTAGTTTTAGGTTTGTACAGATTATTTAAACAACCTTTAAAAAGTCGATGGTTTTGAAGAAAGTGCACCAGCTGCAACAGTTTTTAGCATTACAATTATTTCATACATTCTTTTTCATTTTCGATTTTGTTTTACATGAAATAAAAAAATAAAGTATCAAACAACGAAAATATATAAAGAAACTAAAAAATAACCATCGACTTTTCGATTAAATATATTTTAAGAAGTAAGAAGAAATTGAACATTTTGGTGCCAGTGAAATGATGTACAAATATCCATATTATTATGTATAACTTTAGCTCAATGACATTAAGTAATTTAAAAATAATTAGTTTTATTTTCTTAATATAAGTGCAAGCCTGTAGCCCAATTTAGAATGATTGTCATTTGGTTTCCACCTTAAATTTATTTAGGTTTTTATTGTTTATTAATTTATATTAAAAGTGTTGTTCCCCTATTGACTTTTGTTTGTTTTTTTATTTTTAAATAATTTATTTTCCTAGACAGTTAAAGAACCATCAAAGTGTAAAAGAAAAGTAAATAAAAAGTGTAGAAATGGAGCGAATTTTGTTTATCTTAATCTACACATTTTTCATACAAACATACATACTCCATATATTTTTCACTCTTCAGGCTGACGTAAAAAGCTTCATTCTACTGACACATGACCAAACTTTTTATGACCATCTATAGCAGAAATTTGTTCATATAAAAGTACATATCAACAAATATATATGTATTTTCAATTCAACTGTCACGGCGTCTGTGTTTACGTGTATATCCATCATGTGAGGACCAGAAAATCCTGGCCAGTCAATGCGTTATTCATTACATAACAGAGCGGCTGACATATTTCCAAATGTCAGGCTAGCTAGATGTTGACTATATAAATGTAATTATGACAAGCCAGGACAGATGACACAAGTTTATATCAGCTCAACGGGAGAGCAAAGGCTTGACCGGGAAATGGAGACCAAAACAAATGACTTAGGAAGCGAACTCGAACTGAAGTCTGACAGAGAAAAGAAAAAAATCTACAGCAAAATGGGTGAGCATTATTAGGTAGGAATAGGTTATAAATGGGAAAAAATGATTTATTTTATCACTTCACACACATTTTTCCTTTAAAGGGATAACAAACAATTGAAATTACGATTATTAAGTCTATTAATTTGTATTTTGCCACCATTTTAAGCGGGTGCCTAGAGACACAAACAGCCATTATAGAGGCAACCTCATATGCATATACACATCTGCTGTCTTCTGCCCATCTTCGATGACTTATACACCTTAAACACTTCATTCCACTTGCGCTTAGCCATCACTCACAGTCGAAGGTGTGCATATATACGAAGGCATAACTCTCTTGATTGGCTGTGAAACTCTCGAATGGCAATTCACACGTCTATTCGATGGGTCTATGTCTGTCGGTGTGTTCGGGAGAGTATCTTTGGGAACACGCCCCCGGAGAGCAGCCTGACAGAGTGAGATACAAAGCTGAATAATCGCACGACACACGCACAATTAGCCGCGCAAACAGTAGCAGCTAAGCAGAAATAATGCTGGGAGCGAAATGAATACACCGGTGGCCAGGGGATCGGAGTCGGGGGACTGGAGATCGTGAGCATGAAACATCGACTCGCGTGCTCAAAATGCTTTTAAAATGCATTTATGCATGGTGATGGGGAATGGGGCGCCGAGATACAAGTGGCCACTGGTGTAGATGCCTGTTGCAGATACTTTCGCAATGAGTTTTATTGGTGTCGTCGATAGAGATCTACTGGTCGAGGAAAGGCCCCGGGCAAAAAGGCATACAGATCAAGTAAACTAATACTTTTTTCGGCTTAGGTACCGGCTTAGGCACGGACCACCCATCTTATGTAATACAATTCCTGCTCCAATAATAATCATAACATTTTGTGACGATTTACGTCGGCTGAACTTGAAGCATTCAATAAAATGAGAAAATAAATAAATCTATGGCACAGGGAGAAAATGAAATCAGTTTACAATCCGATGCAGACACAGCGGGCGAGCATTTACAAACAATGAAATTCAATGCAATAACTCAAGATTCAATTGAATTTTAAGTACGCCCAGGGCCGAGCTTCTTTTTGTATCCGTAACTAGAAACTGACGATAAGCTGAGGCCTACCGACTGTCAGTCGGTCCCGCCGACGGCAATCCATCTCATCTTCGTCCGCCTGCCGCTGTGTCATTCCGCCTGTGTGTCGCGCACGCGCATAAACTTTTCGGTCCAAAGATTGAACAATCGAAGGCGTCGTCTAGCTGAGCCAGTTAGCTCCTTAAGGGGGAATTGGCCCAAAACCTCAACAGTTTTTGTGTTGTGCATGATCATATTTAATTAACTACATAATTCAGATAAAGAAAACTAATTTCGACAAGCAGAAGTTTCAGTACTTGTCCCGTGAAAACACTGTATTTAAAGAGCTTTTCCATTTTTAGAAAAATTAAAACTAATTACAGAAATATTAAGAACATGTAACCAGTTTATTTTCAACAGTTTTTTCAATTAATTATCCCATCGTTCCTAAGACAATTTGTTGGGAATCATTTTTTTGAACGTTTCTATGGAAGGCACATAGTTCTGACTATATACTACCTGCAACAGAAATAAGACTTAAGGGAAGGTTTTAACCCCATAACTTTAAAACTGATAGACTAGTTTGCATAAAAGCACTGGGACGGATGGACAAACGGACGGACAGACGAAAGGCAGACGGACGGACACGGCTAGATCGACTCGGTTAGTGACAGAAACATCTAATTCATTGCAAGATTAGTTTACTATTCCTATTAAGTTTGATTTTTTTACCGAAATGTTATGATTTGAGTGTCATTTTTAATATTGATAAATAGTAGTATCCATTTGTTTTTAAGACAAAAATATCAAGTCTTCTACAAACCAAGATTGTTTCAGTTTAACATATTAATGATCTGAGCTGACATTAAATATCGAGGCAATGACGATCCAAAATTTGTATAATAATCTAAAGTGATATTTGTGCCCATCATTCTAGTTAAGTGAAGCAGCGTAATTTCAGAAACAATTTTTTGTTATTTGAGTCTGATATTGTGGTTTACTCTTTGACTTACGCCTAAGATCCGTTTAAGAGCATTAGAGTCCGACACAAAAACCTCCGATCACCATGCCGCAGTGAAAACGCTGAAGATCAGCAGCAAAATGCTGCAACAAGAGTTCAGAGTTGTCAATAAAAATTAATTGCTATTTTATTGCCACAGAAGGCAGCTCCTGCATACAAAGTACTGAGAACGCATGGCTCTTGAATGCTCTCCAAGCCAAGCCAAGTCTGGTGTCCCCGACTATTTAATGGAACTTGAAACATAAACAACAAAAAATCTAAGAAAAAGTAAAAGGTGAAGTCAGATTTACTACGTGTTGGTGACACTTCCTAACAGTCTTACAAAAAATATTTCTATATTAAATGGAGAGGGTAAGTCAAGTGCAGCTTGAGGTCTTTACTTGTAGTTTTTTCCGTCCAGACATCCCAGTGACCCAATTTCCCAGCCCAATACAATAAAAACAAAGGCAAAACTATATTAATTCAATTTTGAGATGACTGATGCTGCAGGCACCTTAAATGTTAATAAATGCAAAACACGTGCGTTCCGAAATGAGACCAAGAAAAGAACAGCTCTAAGCTGGACCCATGAATACTTCTTGTTGTAAATCTGACGTCGAACTTCTGTCTTTTCGGCAAAAAGGCAAAAAATTTGGTAATTTTTTTAAATATGTTAACGATTTTATTTTTGACCTTTTTTTTATTGAAATTCATTAAAATGTCTTTTTTTAATTTTGTAAAATATTTAGATCTTGTTCTTACCACTTGTAGGTTGATTTCTAAAACGAAAAAATTTTATGATTATTTTCCGTTATTCTTGGGATTTAAAAAAAAAATAAAAGGTTTTATCTATCTTGATCTTAATGCTAACAGCAAAAGTATAAAGTATAGTGTATAAAATAACCTCACGTTTTCAACATACAAGTGTTTGGGTAATGACGAATGATAACTATACATTTTTCTTCAATTTTTTTTTCTTATTCGACCAAGCATCCAAAAAATTTAAAATGATCAGTGATCAGTGACCTCTGCATCGTACTTAACGAGACGTCGAATGTTCGCGATACACGACTCCCCCTAATATTGAGGAACAATTTAAAGAACATTTACGCTATGAGGAGTATTTTCTTGTACTGAGACTGGTCACACTATGCCGGCTTTCTATAAATTTACGGCGTTCGAGTCTAGTTTGATAAAGAAATTGGCCGAATAATATGCGAAATGTATCCCGTGAGCTCACAAAAGAGGTCGTGGACATTCGCCAACGAGGGTCAGCTGATGGACTTCCGCGTGGAGCAGAACAACAAGTACATCGAGAGCCATGAGGAGGAGGCGCAAGGCCGCGAGCTCGAGGAGCACTTCCTCACCCCGTCGGAGGAGCGCCTGTTGCTGAAGCAGTATGAGATTTACCTCTTCGACTTCTGCCGGCGCTTCGATCCGCCGATGCCCAAGTGCGTGGTGGGAACGGCCTTCCACTACTTCAAACGATTCTATCTGAACAACACGCCTATGGACTATCATCCCAAGGAGATTCTGTAATATCCGTTTTACTTCAAGTTTCGGTTTTCAGTGTTTTGAATGCACATACATTGCTTAAATCATCCATCGACTCGACCCTCCTTCAATTTCCGTAAACTTAACAAAAGAATAAAAAATGTGCTATCGGGGTCTCTCATACCAATATAAAATCAATCATAATTTGAAAACCGAAACAGAGACATATATGTATTAATATTAAACACAAGATCTTTTTAGGGCCACATGTGTGTTTGTCGCCTGCAAAGTGGAGGAGTTCAACGTATCTATCAACCAATTCGTCAACAACATCAAGGGCGATAGGAATAAGGCCACGGACATAGTGCTGTCAAATGAATTGCTCCTGATTGGTCAGCTTAACTATTACCTCACCATTCACAATCCATTCAGACCGATCGAAGGGTTCCTTATAGATATAAAAGTGAGTTGAACTGAATTTAAGATACTCAATATCAACTTTTTGGTTTCTTTAGACCCGCAGCAATATGCAAAATCCAGAACGGTTGCGCCCGCACATTGATAGCTTTATAGATTCCACCTTCTACACGGATGCCTGCCTTCTGCACACACCCTCGCAGATTGCCTTGGCTGCCGTTCTTCACGCTGCCAGCAGGGAACAGGAGAATCTCGATAGCTATGTGACGGATCTCCTGTTCGTATCCGCCAGGGATAAATTGCCCGGCCTCATCGATGCCGTGAGAAGTAAGATGTTGTTTTTTGACAATGGCACGTTGTTTTTAAAAATAAACCTGCTTCCCTTGACAGAAATCCGTATTATGGTAAAGCAATACCAGCAGCCTGATCGGGATAAGGTTAAGGCCATTGAAAAGAAGCTTGATAAATGCCGCAATCAGGCAAACAATCCGGACAGCGAACTGTAACTGTAATCATATAAAGCCTTTAGTTTCTGGTAACATTTATAATTTTCAACAGGTATAAGGAGCGTTTGCGTCGATTGTACACCGATGAGGATGACATGCCAGCCGAAGATGCCTCATTCCACATAGCCGATGTGAGTTCGGATACATCTGCCATGAACATAAGCCAATAGTTTTATAAATATTTATTATCGTGATTGAAGCTGTTATGTTGATGGATTTCATTAAAATTAAAATATCACGGTTTATTTTATTTAAATTTTAAATCGAATAGAGCTGACTAGAACTGACTTGCACTTTTATTTAATGTGATTACCTTTCCTGAACTTTTTCAGAGTACTGAAAACTACTTTGATTCAATATGATTTGATAGTGCCAACTGGGATGTTTTACACGTTACATTTAACATATAAATATACATATCAAAACATTTGTATTTATTTGAATATATATAACATATATTTAGCAAGGGCTTTCCTACAAAAAATCACAACGCGAATTGGGATTACTTCGCCTGCAGTCTGCGGTCACACTGCGCCAAAAGGAAAACAAAAATAGAGAGCAGTTAAACACAACAAATAAAAGGAAAACAAAATGCAGGATTTACTTCCCTCACTGGATGTCCTCTTCCTTGGATTGCCAGGTCACTATTCGGTGGCACTGATCACCCTGCTGCTGTGCGTTTTGATCGCACTCTATTTCGCCAACTTCTTCAAGGATAAAACCGTGGGTGTTGCCTAAACAAGTGACTTTTCTTGGACTGTTTTTGATTTGAAACTTGCAGGAACTGGAGGACGAGGGACTGGGAGCCGACGAACCGCGCGAAGACGAGGATTCGGAGTCGCAGACTCCCCAGGGGGAGGAAACTGACGACGACGAGGCCTACGAGGAGAACTCCACCGAGAGCGAAGTGGAGTTCATCGAGGAACAGCTACCCGGTCACAACTACAACCACCTGATGGGCCAGCTCAAGGCCAAGAGGCTTCAGCACAAGATGGAGAAGACCCTGACTCCAGGCCAGATCGAGGAAGAGCGCCGCATCGAGCGCGAGCAGCTGGCGGCCATCTTCGACCTTCTTCGCAGACAGGAGGCGGAACTGAATCTCCAGGATCGCATCAGCGATCAGGAGCTCAAGCAGCAGGTGCGGCTCTACCGCTGAAGAGAAGGGAGACGAAATCTCAGCTTACCTGAAGGCAGAAACTCGTGTGATCTATTAGTTAAATGTTTACCATTTTCCGATTTGCTACCATATGCCGCTCACTTAGTGTAGGACTGTCATTATTCAAGTAAACTAGCTTATGAGTTGTTGGTGTTGCGGTATTCAAAGAATTCCTAACGTAATTAATTTCAAAATTATTAAATACGTGTAGTAGTGAGCGTTATATGCGTTTTCTAATCGAAAAATTAAGTTTGAATAGCTTGTGAACTAATGATGTACATTTTCGATGTTTTAAGCTGCATCAACTTAACCATAAGATTTGGAAACGGCCTAAAGTGCATACTGGTAGCATAACTTAAGTACTTTCGCACATTTAGTTGCCAAATCCGTTGGTTAGTTTTAACATTCCTAGGTTTAGTTTCATTACAAAATGTATTTGTTGGATAAATAATGTAAATCTGTGTTGAAAGTTGGATGCATTTTTCAAGAACTTTTGTAACCTGTCTCGGGGTACCAGAAAATTCGACTTTAAAAATGGTTTTGAACTTCCCAAATCAGCAATATGTGTGCAGACCGGTTTTGGGATATGCTCTTAAGGTTCGGAAAGGATTTATTTTTGTCCTATGCAATTTATAAAATAAGAGCAAGAATATTATGTCTTGAGGCAGTTACACACATATGTTTCATTTGGACGGACTCCGTGGGATAAGCTACAGGGCGGGACTCGAGGCTTGGACAGGTTGGCTCTCAAACCCCTTTAAAACTTTAGACAAATTATTCGATTTTGGTGCCTGATCAATACAAACTCCCTTTGCAAAAATTTGGTATTCAATAACCTCAAGCTTGCCTCAATGTCTGAAAATTCCTTTCGAACTTTATAAAACTAGTACTAGTATTACTAATCAACACACCTTCGATTGGGCCGTTCACCCGCCTGACGTGCTAACTCCGAAATTGCTAGTACTAAAATGTTTTTAAATTCACGTGGAGCAGACATTTTGTTGCAGTTCTACACGTTCGGTTCGGTTTGTTAAACCTGTCGTTGTGGCGCCAATGCATGTTGACTATCGTTCATCGATACACCGCGTACACGGCAACCGTGTGTGACCACAAATCCGTTGACCAACACTGACTGCAGCAGAGCAGACAACAACAACATCGACGTGCGTGTTCCTCTGTGTGTGTGCGTGTGAGATTGGAAGACAATGGCTGCAGCTGCGGATCTGGTTGTTCCTACCCTTGCCAGTGAGTATAATCCGGGGGCAATTCTGACCAGCAGGTCTCCAAGATGTTGCCGAGTCCGTGGGCCATCAAAAATAGCCTTTGCCCAGGGCCGCGCCAGCGAAAAACGCCCGGAACCCCCTGACCTCGTGTTTCCTCCTGCTAATTGGGGCCACTTCTGCCAATCTCCTCCACAGTTCGCTCTAGCGTGGGCGTGGAATTGTGGTCCTCGGCGGGCCCCAAGCAGCCATACGAGCACAAGCCCCATCTGCCCCGCGAGGAGACGAAGAGCTCCCGCTCGATCTGCTTCAGCTCCGACGGCCGGTACTTCGCCTTCTCCAACGGCCAGGAGGTCAAGGTGCTCCAGGTGAGCCAGGACAACGCCGCCAGCTGGCCAGTCAAGTGCGTCCTGCCCAGGCCCAAGGCCTTCTACCTCCAGTTCTCGCCACGTGGCAGTTACCTGTGCACCTGGGAGCACTATGCCATCACCAAGGACCGGCCGGAGGGCTCGCCCAACCTGCTCGTCTACGAGGTGGCCACCGGCGCCGAGGTGTTCGCCATCGTCCAGAAGAACCAGACAGACTGGCAGCCCTCCTGGTCGGCGGACGAGTCCATCTTCGCCCTGGTCGTTGGAGGCGAGGCGCTCTTCTACGACCTCGGTGAGGGAGCAGACAAGGGATTCGCCGCAACGTCGCGCAAGATCGGAGGAAGCCGCGGCGGAATGCTGTCGCTGGGCCCTGGAAACTGTCCTCCCTTTCTGGCCTTCTATACGCCCGGCGCCAAGGGCGCTCCTTCCATGTGCAAACTTTACAAGTATCCAGCACTGGGTCAGAACCAGACCGTTGCGTGCAAGAGCTTCTTCCAGGCGGACCGCGTCGAGATGCTGTGGAACAAGCGGGGCAGCGGATTGCTGCTCCTGACCAGCACGGAGGTGGACAAGAGTGGCGCCTCGTACTACGGCAACCAGGCGGTACACTTCATGGCCACGAAAGGCGACACCTGCTCAGTGCCCCTCTCCAAGGAGGGTCCGGTCCACTGCGTCAAGTGGAGTCCCAAGGCAACTGAGTTTGTGGTCGTCTATGGGTTCATGCCTTCGAAGGCGGCCCTCTACAACCTCAAGTGCGATGTGGTCTTCGACTTCGGCGAGGGCCCGCGTAACTGCGCCTACTTCAATCCGTTCGGCAACCTCATAGTGCTCGCTGGCTTCGGCAATCTGCCCGGAGCCGTCGAGGTGTGGGATGTGTCTAAACGAGAGAAGCTGGCGAACCTAAAATGCGCCGACACCACGGTCTTTGAGTGGCATCCGAACGGAGAGTGGTTTATTACTGCCACCACGGCGCCCAGACTACGCATCAGCAACGGGTAAGCTGGTTGGACTCTGTTTACATCATAATATTAACAAAAACCTCATGCAGGTTCAAGGTGTACCACTACTCGGGTGCCCTGCTTCACGAGACCATGTGGCCGCAGGGCCAGGAGCTGCTGGGCATCGAGTGGCAGCAGTTCGCGGACAAAACATTCAGCGAGCCAAAGATCACCAAGGCAAAGCACGAGGGCATCAAATCCAGCCAACCCGAGGCCAGCAAGAAGGCCTACACACCGCCCCATCTGCGGCTATTGAAGGAGGGCAAGAATCCGGAAAAGTATCTGCCCCAGCCGAGTATTCCCGGACTGGCCCCGGCAGCAGCAGCAGGTAATACGACGCGGAAGTTTTGGCATAGGCAATACGACCTGGACAATCCGATCATGCGGCGGAGCGAGCCCGGCATGTGCCAGGTGGTGGTGGCCAATGGCCGCGAGGGTCCGCCGTCTACAGGGTCCTCGACCAGCCGCCACAACCGGCGCTACCGGCCCTACCAGCACAAACGCTACTAGGTTCACAGATTCACGAAGCTTGTCAGCTATTTCACCCCTCCACACATTATCAGTATTAACATGCCATTAGGATTAGGGATTGACGCGGCCGTAAGTAGGCTCGGCTGTGTGTTTGCTAATTGCTGTTTGCATTTCTATTTCGCCTGCAGGTGGTGCCAATGGTAACAAAAGGAACAACAAGAACAAGCAGCGGAGCGCTAAGAAGGATGTTAACGTGAACGGCGGCGATGCGGATTCTGTCCCAACCGAAGGGGCTGAGCCAGGGGATCTGGGTGCTCGACAGTCACCCGTTTCGGTGCCTAAAGCGGAGCAGAGGCAGCAGCCCACTCCCAGACCAAAGTACCAGCAGAACGACGCCGCCGATCAGCAAGAGAACCCCCAGGGACAGGGCCAAGCCAATGGGCAGAACATCAGCGAGAAGGAGCGCAAGATCCGCAGCGTCGCCAAGAAGCTGTCGGACATCAAGAAGCTGAAGGTCCGCCGCAGTCAGGGCGAGAGCCTGGAGCTGAACCAATTAAACAAGATTAAGATGGAAACACAGTACCTGGACGAGCTCAAGGCTCTCAAGTTGTCTGCCTAGGAGGACGATGAAAGCGATGGCGACGACGGCGGCGAGAAGAAGGATAAGGATGCGAGGAGTAATTGCTCTTGTGATTGTGATACACCACCTCTTCTCAGCTCCACTCCATTTCCACCTCCTGTCCGTCCCCTTCCTGCTGTTTTACGCTCATTTTGTGGCCCCATTTGCCGCAATAAGTTTCTAGTTAAAAACATTTTTCTACTATTGTGATTTCTTAACTATTTTGGCAAAACAGTCACTCCCAAACAACAAATTTATGTACCAAATTGTGCTACTGAGTAAATAAAGATGTTTCCACCAAGGCCTATGTTCAGAGTGTGGGATTCACTGCTCCCAATTCGATTTCTTCTTGATAAACTTCTCCTCACCGTTTTCCTGGACGGCCACATAGTATCCCAGACTCTCGTACTTGTACCGCATGTAGGCGATGTAACCGAAGACCCCGGCAAAAGCGCTCAGACCCAGGCCCATGATGATTTTGTTCTGAGAATTGTAATGGGTGGAGTAGTCCAATGGTTGGTAATATCTCCAGTTTAAATTGTCTCCTTACCGGCTTCGTGTACAGCTCAAAGTTGATCAGACGGAAGACTCCGGTGCTTCGCATAGAGCGGATGCCATCGCCCGGACTCTGTTGCTTTCCCTCGCTCATCGTGATTCCTAACTCCACTCAACTACCAGGGAATTTATTGCACAATGAATTTGTAAATATAAACATGTGAAAGGAGTGGAACAGTGTGACCCTTGAAGCGGGAAATACCTGTCGTTCAGCTACAGTGAAGCTTGCAGTGGTTAGACCTCAGCTGTCCCATGCAGCGTTCGGAAAGAATTGTTTACACATTTGGGTCAGAAGTACTAGTGGCAAAGAACGTTAGTTCATATTAACTTTATCCTCTGTTTTTTATAATTATATTTATTGTTCAATATAATGTAATGGGATTTTCATATAGCTCGTGGGTTCGTTTGAAAAGGAAAATAGTGTCTGAATATCAAATAACAATTGTGTATTAAGAATACAGAAACTTTATTAAACAAAAAAGGTTTAAAAATATGTTGTCCGCTGTCCTCATTTTAAATTACAGGCACGAAATAATATTAAAGACAATACCAAGTGGCAAGGTCCCATTTTTTCTGAAACAGCTGACTCCCAGCATATTAACCATTAACGTAGAATATTATTTCGAGAGAACAGCTGTCAATGATTTCTAAGCAAACAACAAACAAAAATGAATTTAAATCGCGCCATTTACCTTCATTCGATGGAGGACTCTGATGAAGAAGTAGCAGTAAGGCCCCGGAAACCTAGAGTTTATAAAACCAGACCCAACTTTTTTGAGGACATGGAGGACGATGAGTTCGTGTCTAAGTTCCGAGTTTCGAAGGCTACCTGCTCCCTACTTTTGAAGAAAATAGGAAAGAAGATGGAGCACCTAACATCAAGGTAACAGACTGTTTTACGTTGAAAGTACCATATCCTAACGCATTTTGTCTTCCCAGGAACTATGCCCTGAGTCCCGATGAAAAACTGCTGTTGGCCCTACGATTCTATGCCTGCCGAAATTTTTTAGAGGCCGTTGGTGATGAGCACAAGTTGAGTACATCCTCGGCGTGTCGAGCGGTTAAGGAAGTTTCTCTGAACATAGCCGCGCTGTCCAGAGAATACATCAAGTTCGGGGATCCCGAAGAAGTCGTAGAGGATTTCGAAAGAATATCTAAATTCCCCAACGTGATGGGCGCTGTCGGCTGCACACACATTCGGATTAAATCTCCAGGTCAGCCCCAAGATGAAGCGCTTCGCAACCGAAAAGGACACTTTTCACTTAATGTGCAGGCGGTTTCGAATGCAGAGTTGATCATTCAGGATTTGGTCGCAAGATGGCCGGGCTCCACCCATAATCACACCATCTTTGACAACAGTCGATTGAAGCACAGGTGGGAGTCCGGGGAATTCGAAAATAACTTCCTTTTGGGAAAGGGTTACGCATCAAGCAAATATATGATGACCCCCGTCAAAAATCCTAGCACAGAGGCGGAAAAACATTACAATGTGTCCCAGCTCTCGGCCCACAACGCCATTTCCAGATGTTTTGAGGTTTGGAAACAACGATTTCCCGTGTTGTCCTACGGAATGCGAATCAATATTGATACTGCGAAAGTGGTGATCGTCGCATGTGCTGTGCTCCACAACATTGCCATCCAGGAAAAAGACCCACTGCCTCCAGCCCCTATCGAGCAGGATGTGGCTCTCGACAGGCTTGAGGAGGACGAGGAATTTGATGAACAAGTACATGTCGTGGATGAGCTTTATAGAAACAATTTAATTAGTAAATATTTTGAGAGGTGATACTATTAGCATAGGTCTTAGGGTAGGTTTTAAGAATAATCGGCATCATTCCTTCGGAGGGTCCTGCAAAAGTGTAATAATAGTAAAGTAGCATTTACTTTTTAACATATATATGAAAGTTTTGGTTCCTTACGATAAGTCTTCTTTTTTTTTCTGCGATTTCTAGGTAAAGCAACTCCCGCTTCGCACTTAATGTTTCCATTTCCTCCAGATGCTTTTCCTGTGCTCGTACATTTTCTTGTTCATAGAAATTACGCTGGGCCCTTATCAAAAGTAATTTTTCCTCTTGAAATAGACTGCCGAAATCACGTTTTCTTGGCTGTGTTCTTCCACTTGGAGGGGCAACCAGTGTCGCCTCAAAGGCTATAGGAGTTTTAGGTTTGCAAGTCCGATTCTCAGGCGAGCTCTCCTCGTTGAACTCGATTATGTCTCCAGTCGATCCCTCAGTCTGCAGCTCATTCATAATACCTACAAATATTTCGATTAGAAGAGATCCATCCTGAGATACAATAAACGCTCCATTCTTACAGTCGCTGTCTGAGTTTTCGTCGCCAGAGTCCTCATCCCCAAGAATTAGTCGGAGTTTTTCGGAAACCGTTGGCTTTGTGGGAGGCTGTCCGTACGGCAGCCCAGCTGCAAGTTTCTTCTTCAAGGCTTCGTACTTCGATCGTAGGCTGAGCGCACTGCGCTGAACGCCCGATTTGCTGGCATAGGTGGCCGCCAGATTCTCCCACGCCAGCTCCTTTTCCTTCCAGGTCACGCCATCATTTTTCTTATTTTCGAAAATATGTCTCTGCTCGGCCGCCAAAGTGATGAGCAAAAACTCTTCTTCCGTGCTAAAATTTTGACCACGCTTAAATTTGTTTCGTTGGCTATTCATTTTCACTGTGGTTCAAACCACTCTGAGAATTCTCTCAAGCGTTGGTTTCTGGACAAGATCCTGATTTGACTTTAAAATGAAATATACTTAATCTTTTGGTCAGACAAGGTAGCAGATATCAAAGAAGCATTAGTTAGTTGCTTTGTTTTGATTCACTTTCGGTAAACTAGCTTTAATCCAGAACAACGCAGAATACCTCTCAGTTAAGATTATACCTGTTAGTTAAATGAAAGCAGATGTTATTGTTTGCCAGTCACAGTGAACATTTTGTTAGGGGTATTCCCGTCGCCTAGCTTTTTTATAGCTAAATGTTATTAATGGTCAGATTCTTAACTTATATTTACTATTTCGAACCGTCACTAAGTATATTAATATTTCTTGTTGCTAATGACAATCGGTACAGACTAATCTGGGTACTCAGAAATCGAATTTAATTTCAAGATTCTAGTAAACACGGCTTTGGAATTCCCTTTTGAGTTTTCGCAAAAAATTTTAGTTTTTGTTTTACTTGCTCTAGTTTTCAGAAATTTGTATAGCCTTGCAGAGGAGACGTTTCCGACCCCATGAAGTATATATGTATCCTTGATCAGAGTCACTAGAGGAGTCGATCCAGCCATGTCCGTCTGTCTGTCCGTTTCTACGCAAACTAGTCTCTCAGTTTTAGAGCTATTGGGCTGAAACTTTACAAAAAGTCTTCTTTCTATTGCAGGTAGTATATATGTAAGTCGGAATCAGCCGGATCGGACAACAAAATCTTATAGCTCCCTTGAAACTAGCGGGGAAAAGATTAAACAAAAACGATATCTTCGGTGTTTTTTAACAACTTCCTACGCTAGGAAATAACACTTTTTAATTGCTTTTGAATTTCAAATTAAATTTTCTTAAAATCGGACGACTTATCATATATCGGTAAAATAATTTGAAAAAATTATATCTTCGGTGTTTTTTTTCACATATAACGTCCTACGCTTTAACATTTTTTAATTAGTATTGAATTTCGAATTAAATTTTATCAAACTCGGACGAATATTTCACATAGCTGCCATAGAAACGATCGGAAAATTATTCGGAAAATATGAAAAAATTATACCTTCGTGTTTTTTCACATATAAGAATTTCGAATTAAATTTAATAAAAATCGGGTTACTTTAACATATATGTGACAAAAAAATGGTCTTATAAAAATAATGAAATAATTTTTTTTTTAATACCACTGAAGTCAGCAACAATCCTTAAAAATTTCCCATGGTGTTACTATAGTTGATTGTTTCTTATAACTGCAAGGATAAAAAAAACTTCGGCTTGCCAAAGTTAACTTCCTTTCTTGTTGGTTTTATTTTCGGCGTACGAATTTTCTATTTTCTCACCTATTCTTCCTACCTAGACTGTAGGCCTTTAACAAAACGAACATTTTGGTTGCTTAAGAGTATATTATGGGTACCATATCCACTGTAAGTATGGCAAAGTATGGCACTGTAAATATCCGCATTTTTTTCAGTTGCGATTAAGAATAATTTCAACTTTGAAAAGTAGCTGTTCATGTAAAAGATTTAAGGAGTGTAGGAAAAGCTTGTAGGCCACTTCAATCAGATCGAAGTTACGCGAGTGATTGACACCTCTAGCCCCATTTATGATATGGAAACAATAAACCACTTTTCTCTTTTGTGCAACATAATTTTTAATAATAAATATTTTATGTATCTATATTTGTATATTTACATATGTATTTTAAGGGCAGTCAAATTCAAACTGATAGCCGCGGTCCACAAAGCTTAGGCCCCTTTCTGAATCGACGGGAAAGTCGGCTGTAAAAACAATATACCCCCGATATTCCGGGGAGCTTTTGAGATTCTGCAGGGGATAAATTAATTAGACATAGTGCAATTTTAGTCAGAAAAGAGTTACCGCTTTATCCACAAAATCCTCGAACCCACTGAGTTCATAGTAGAGCTGCAGAGGGGGAGACCGTCCGAATCCTGGCTTTTGCTTGTACGGTTCTCGCTGCTTAAGGACACTCAGGGCGCGGAATAAGAAGTTCGGCGTAAGATCGCGACAGTAGGACACGTCAAGATGTTCTAAGCTTGGACAGAGTTCCACGAATCTAAGCAGAATATCGTCGCTCAGGTCGTTCCAGTTGCGGAGGCAGAGAAGCTGAAGGTCTGCCATACAGGTGTAGCGCTCAAGGTAGTCTGCCGGGTGGGTCCAGCTGCAAATAGCCATGCGCCTCAGCCTGCGATGCGTCCAAATGGGCAGCTTTTCATCCCAGCCCGGTTCCAGCGGCATATAGTAGCCGTCCACCGCAAATCCCACGATATCCTTTGCCTTCCGCTCCATGATCTCGAAGAACTCGCTGACTTCTCGGATCTTGTGGTCATAGCTGTCCGGACTGACCAGTGGTGGGATGTGCCACTCGTTGTCCAGTAGAACCACAAGCTTCCTGAGGGAGGGCAGCTCTAGAACGGCAGGCAGAACTGGCTTTAAGGTGGCCAGATTTAGCTTAAGAACGGCGAGGTTCCTAAGGCTCGGCAGGCAGTTCCCCAGCTGAAGTTTGCTGATCATGTCGTACGTCCGAATGTCCAGAACCCGCAGATCATGCAGCTTGCTGTGGGGCAAAGGGAAAGTGAGCTGTGAAACATCCAGCACCTGTAGATTCCTACTTACTTGCACACCTCCTCCAGGTTCTCTTGCTGCAGCTCATACGCCTTGTGCTGATCTTCGTAGAGGTGCAACTCTTGCAGATGCTGGAAGTGGGACAGATACCGCCCATCTATGGGCGTGGTAAGGCGCAACTTGCGCAGTCCCGGCAGCAAATGAGCAAGTTTGCGGATACTCCGGTTCGATGGATAGCAGTCCACGTCCTCGGGATCGTAGTAAAAGCTGGACACCAGGGGCAGCTCCGCAATGTGCATTTCGTCCAGATCCTTCAAAACGGCGCACAGGCAGCTGCTGACCGACATCTCCTTAATGTGCGATCGCATCTGGGTGAGGAAGTAGACCAGATCTTCATAGTTGGGGAGCAGTTCCCGCCACTTGTCCAGATCGAGGTGCTCGTAGGCACGGCTGGTGCGCCACTTAGCCAGGCAGATGTGCTGAAATCGCTGGCAGCTTTTTGCAAAGGACACTTCGGTCGGCAGGTCCTGCAGGCGGTCGAAGATCTCGTCCAGACAGTCGTCGTTCAGCCGCAGGATCTGGGCAACCGGCTTGGCAGCCATGGCCTTTTTACCGGATCGGGCTTACGGCCTTCTGGGTTTTGCGCGAGTCAAGGTATCTTATATATTTCTACGCCTAGGGGCAGTTTTCGGATCCTTTTAGGCACGACAACTCAATTGAATAACAAACAAAATACGACACTTCCTTCGCCCTCCCCCTGCAGTGTGACCGAAGGTGGAGTGCTGAAACATACTCTTAAACCAACAAATTTAGGGTCACCCAACCATTGTTAGCTATTTAAATATTTATTTATTTGCTGAATCTTTGAGTATAGATTATGCACTTACCGGGTCTATAAAATTAAAATTGTCAGAAATGTAAAAAATTTGTGAACTGCGTTGTTGATGGAAAAGAATATTTACTGTGCTACATGTGTTGAAAAACGTTTCAAAGCCGAGAGAAGCAGGGTGGCCAGACCGCTGCTGCCGGCGTGTGCTGCCATACTGCCGAAAACTTAAAACACGTGTGTGTGCGCATTCTTTTTTGTGTGGACGAGCGTGCGGCTAGGAATTAAGTGCGGACGGAAAATATAGAGAAATAGTTTGAACAATCATGACGGACCTGCTGAAGTTAAGCGATGCGATTGTTCTGGAGTACCTGCAGTCGAAGGACAAGAACCTGGCCAAGGTTTTCCAGCAGAAGACGAAGGCGGTAAGTGTCAGTGCAAGGCGGCAAGTGCAATGTGTTCGATTCGACTGCACCGAAAACGTGGGCATCGGCACGCGCGGAGCAGGACAAGGAAGCAGGACTCCCGATCAGTCCAACGGTTCCCTTTTGAGCCGCCCACTTGTTAAAGCAAACCGCCTCGCTGACCACGTGTTCACTAACCAACATCTCTCTCTTTCCAACCCCCCCAGGCTAGCGTAGCTAAAAACACGCCGAAGCTGAGTGAGATTCTGCAGTTCTACCAGACCAAGAGCACCACGAAGATCCCGGCCATCAAGGCGACGGCGGCGGATAGCAGCGATGATAGCGACTCTGACTCAGAGGCGGAAGAGACAGCTAAGAAGCCAGCAGCTCCACTGACAAACGGCAAGGCAGCAAAGAAGGCAGCCTCTTCCAGCAGCGAGGACAGCGATTCGGACGTGGAGAAGCCTGCGACAAAGGCCATTCCGACCAAGGCTGCTCCCGCTGCCAAGAAGGCAGACTCCTCCAGCGAGGACAGCTCCTCGGAGGACGAGGCACCCAAGAAGGCGGCGACACCAGCCAAGCCAGCTCCAGCCAAGGCGACTCCTAAGAAGGCTGCATCGAGCAGTGAGGATAGCAGTTCCGAGGAGGAGGCAAAGCCCGCCGCTAAGGTCACACCGGCTAAGGCTGCACCTGCCAAGAAAGCCGCTTCTAGCAGCGAAGACAGCAGCTCAGAGGAGGAGGCGAAACCAGCCGCCAAGCCTGCAGCCAAGGCTGCACCGGCCAAGAAAGCGGCATCTTCAAGCGATGATAGCGACTCCGATGACGAGCCTGCAGCCAAGAAGCCTGCGATCCAGGCTGCAGCCAAACCAGCCGATTCCAGCAGCGAGGAAAGCGACTCCGATGATGATAAGAAACCCGCAGTAAAGGCTCCCGCGAAGGCAGCCCCAGCCAAAAAGGCCGCTTCTTCTAGCGACGACAGCTCCTCGGAAGACGAGGCGCCTAAGAAGGCGGCAGTTCCAGCAAAGGCTACTCCCGCAAAGGCTGCTCCCGCCAAGAAGGCTGATAGCTCCAGTGAGGACAGTTCTTCAGAGGACGAGGCACCCAAGAAGTCGGCTCCAGTCAAGGCGGCTCCAGCTAAGAAGGCTGCTTCCTCCAGTGATGACAGTTCCTCGGAAGACGAGGCTCCCAAGAAGGTAGCTGCCGCACCAAAGGCAACACCAGCCAAAAAGGCCGACACATCCAGCGAAGACAGCGACTCTGATGAGGAGGAGCCTCCTAAGAAACCGGCGGCCAAGCCTGCTGCAAAGGTTACTCCCGCCAAGAAAGTCGATTCAGAGGATTCGTCGGACGATAGCGACAGCTCTGAGGATGAGAAACCGGCCAAGGCTGCTCCCAAGGCTCCGGCCAAGGCTGCCGCCTCAAGCAGCGAGGACTCTAGCGACGATGAGACGCCGGCGGTGAAGCCAGCTGTGAAGAAGACTGCTGTTCCCGCAAAGAAGGAGGAGAGTAGCAGCGACGACAGTGACACTGGCGAAGAGGCCGGCGAGGTCAAGCCCCAGGCTGTGGCCAACGGCGGAGCGAAGTCCGGTCAGAAGCGCAAGTTAAGTGGTGGAGACCAGGATGAGGCTACCCCGAACAAGAAATACAGCAACTTTGTCAAATCCGGAGATCAACAGGTAAATCGGGGTTCCTTACTAAGGGTCGTTATGTTGCAGTTATCTGCTGCCCGAAAGTTCTTCATATACAACGACCCATATTTGAAAATGCTTTTTAAACTAATGTACACTATTTAAGTAATAGAATTCTCGTTCAATATTTGGTAAAAATTAAGAGGTAGTCAAAATCCTGTCTCATTTAAAAACAGCGCGAATTCCACCACTTGTCCGAATCCTGAACCGACGGTTCATATTTTACTTATTTGCCATTCGCAGAAGAATGATTTTACCTCCACACCCAACAACAACTACACCCGAAACAGTCAGCACAACAATAGCGGAGGGGGAAGTGGCCGACGGTCACCTTTCCGAAGAGTTCGCACCGAGGATGTGGTGGTGGACTCCCGAGTCCAGGACATGTCTTTCGAGGCGAAGGTGAGTGCCGCAATGGATTTGAGTCGCGCGTGTGGGTGTGTGTGTGTTTGGGGAAAAGGCTCAGGAGCAGGCGAAGATTAGGGGTTTTTCTGAGAGGCCGAGAGAGGCGGACACACAAATTAGCAAGATGCGCCGCGTAGAAAACTCAAATCACTTGTGGCACTTTCCTGATTTATTTTGAACATGCATTTCAAATCGTTGCTAATTTGTGGTTCGCCTCTTTGGCGTTTCTTTTCCTTTCAGGACAGCGGCTTCAAGAAGCACAACAACGGGCGTGGCGGCAGGGGCGGCTCAGGTTTCTCCGGACGCCCGGATCGCAGCACTTGGGAGACCAACAAGAACAACGGGGAGGCTGGCGGTGAAGGAGGCGGCTTCAAGAAGATTGGCGATCGCAAGAGCTTCGGAGGCTTTGACAACAACCAGCGAGGAGGCCGAGGCGGTGGCGGACGTGGAGGTGGCGGCCGAGGAGGCGGTGGTGGCTTCGGCGGACGTGGAGGTGGTGGCCGTGGAGGCGGCGGTGGCTTCGGAGGACGTGGCGGAGGCGGCCGTGGAGGTGGTGGCGGTTTTGGCGGACGGGGCGGTGGTGGCCGTGGGGGCGGCCGCGGCGGTGGATTCGGCAACAAATCGTTCGACTCGTCGGCGCCCAAGCCTAACAAGAAGATCACCTTCGATAATTAAAAATAGCTTAGTTACCGCCACCCACCCGCAAACACACACACATTTGCAGTTATGTTATCGAATTAACCTGTTTATATTATTTGCAAACCACGATAGAAAAACGCGGCCGGATCTTGGGGTGAGAGGGCCAACAAAGACCTGAAGCACACGCGCGGCAAGTCCTTCAAACACGAGAAGACCAAGAAGAAGCGCGGCAGCTATCGAGGCGGCCAAATTGACATAGGAGTCAATTCAATAAAATTTGACTAGACTTATACATACACTATGAAATAATCAATATTCTACGGATACTTTTAGTCTGTAAGCATAGGAGTAACTATGTAGAATAGTTCCTTTATGCAATAATTTCGACAACTTGTAAACTCTTTCCAACTTTTAATTTGACTCGAGGTAGTCCGCACATTCCGAGTGCTGCGAAAATTTTCTCCAACTTTTATGGAAAAAATTTGAGTAGCGCCTCGGAATGAATCCTAAGGACAGTAAACCCTGACCTGGCAAATTTTAGTCACATTTTAAATAATGGTCATTACGACTTTACCGGACTAAAAATTTTCCTTTTCTGACCGCTCTAGATGTAAACGGAATACTTCCTATAAACCTTTTTAGACGTAAATCCTTATACATTTTATTTGTATTGCCTTTATGTAACCAATATCGTTATTCTTTATTTAAAAAGGTTTATTAGAAATCGAAAATAACACCCATCGGATTGCCAGTCGCTTGAGCAAACAGGGCTGACTAATACGATTGGTGTTCAATACATTTCCCGTTAATTTGTGGTGATAACCAGCTTTTGGTTCAAAAAAGTAACAATGTAAGATCCAGTCAGAACTTCAATACTTCAAAGTTTAGATCGCAAATTTGTCCAAATGGACAAACCCTAAAATTAGTTCAAGTTAAGTAAAATGGAAAGAAAAATACATGTATTTTTAAAAACTAAACCGATTGTAGTTTTTTATCCAGAAATGTCAGCGATCCAGTGAACCAATATTTATACCCTTGCAGGAGGGTATAGTGATTTCAGCCAGAAGTCAGAAGTTTGCAACGCAGTGAAGGAGACGTTTCCGACCCCATGAAATATATATATTATTGATTAGCTTCACTAGACGAGTCGATCTAGCCATGTCCGTCCGTCTGTCTGTCCGTTTCTACGCAAACTAGTCTCTCAGTTTTGAAGCTATCGGGCTGAAACTTTCCTAAGTCTTCTTTCTATTGTATGTAGTATATAGTCGGAACCAGCCGGATCGCACAACTATATCTTATAGCTCCCTTGGAACTATTGGGGAAAAATTGAACAAAAATTATATCTTCGGTGTTTTTTAACATATTACCTCCTACGCTTGGAATAACATTTTTTATTTAGTTCTGAATTTCGAACTAAATTTTATCAAAATCGGACGACTTTATCATATAGCTGCTATGGGAACGATCGGAAAACTGGTGGGAAAATAATATGAAATAAATTATGGCTTTGGTTCTTTTTGAAATATAACCTTCTAAGGTTGAAAATAACAATTTTCCATTAGTTCTGAATTTCGAATTAAATTCGATCAAAATCGGACGACTATATCATATAGCTGTCATAGGAGCGATCGGAAACTTGGTGGGAAAATAATATGAAACAAATTATAGCTTTGGGGTTTTTTGACATATTATCTTATAATATTGGGAAAATAATATTGTATGTTTCAAAGAATTTCGAATTCATTTTAATAAAAATTAGACTACTTTAACATATAGATGTCAAAAAAATTATCTGAAAAAAATAATGAAATAATTTGTTTTTTAATATCACTGAAGTCAGCAACACGCACATGTAACTAAAGTGGATTATTTCTTATAACTGCAAGGGTATAAAAACTTCGGCTTGCCGAAGTTAACTTCCTTTCTTGTTTTATGTAATACCGAAAATTTTGCGTTTATAATTTTGCAGACGGTAACAAAATTTCAAATATGTGTGATTTAAAATAGAAAAGTTTCTAACAAAAAAGTTCAAAGTTCAGTGTTCGATTGAATATAATTTTTTATGAATAAGAACACTATATCATTTAAATATTTTCAATAAACTAAAAAATTCAAACTTGCGCTGCGGAGGAAGCCCAAGAATCTGCAAGCGAAATACCAAGATGTTGGCTTATATGGTTTCCGAGATCTTATCGTTAAGCGGACAGACGGACATGGCTACATCGACTCGGCGATCCTGATCAAGATTATGTATACTTTATGGTGTTTGAAACGCTTATTCCATCTGCTACATACTTTCCGACAAATCTAGTTTTGGTCAAATAAGCGCAAATGCCAAAATAAAAATAGTAGAATAGATTTGTGTTATAGGCGCAGAAATACATCAATTAGCCTTGAAATTTAATATTTATTTATATGAATTTGATGCTTACGTTACATGCAACTAGGTTTCAGTTTATCTCTTCATGATCTTCCACGTTTAGTAATCAAAATGTATTGTCAAGTGTTTGCTTTCACATACTTAGGTGTGTACATAGACGCGTATTATGTAGTTTATAACTGGAAAGGGTGTAACGAAATACTAGTAATACCGGTTTAGATAAAAACAAAAGTCGGGCCGTGTCATTATAAATCATATAATTAAATAATCACATTGCGTATAATCGTACGTTAAAATAATGATATTACATAGTATTCATTTAAAATAACCATGTCACGGTGTGTTTGTGGTTCGAAGGTATCAGCATATCAATTTACAATCCCTTTAGAGGCATACTCATGAGTAGTTCTGAGATTCTTAGAGTGTGTGTATACAAATTGTAGCTAACTGAAGTATATAGGTGTTACGAAGTAGGGTCATGGGGTGGTGTTTAAAATTATTTCAACAAAATACATTTATATATATTTATATAGTTAGTAGTTATATGAGATTCCTGTCGGGTTTTTCTGCTTTTACTAATTCTCATCCCACTCTCCATTCACATCCTATTTTATTCAGCTTATTCGCACATATATGGATAGTTGACGTCACGCAGAGGCACAAAAGTCTCCTTGATGGATTGCGGTGACGTCCAGCGCAGAATATAATGAGGTCCTCCGGCCTTGTCATTGGTGCCTGACATTCGACCACCGCCGAATGGCTGCTGGCCTACCACTGATCCGGTGGACTTGTCGTTGATGTAGAAGTTTCCGGCGGCCATTTTGAACTCTTGCAGAGCGCACTTGACGAATTCCCTGCAAGAAAACGTTATGCAATAGAGGTAACCTTGTTTGGGGACTCGTCTTACTCGTCCTGGCCGAATACTGCTCCGGTTAAAGCAAATTTGGTTGAGGTGTGCACAAGCTTCATGGTTTCATGGAGGTCCGACTCCTTATACACATAAATCGATAGGACAGGGCCGAAAATCTCCTCGGTCATTATGCGGTCCTTGGGATCCTTGCTGAGGACAATGGTCGGATTGACGAAGTACCCCTTGCTGTCGGAGTACGTGCCGCCGGCGAGAATTTCCAGGTTCGGGGACTTTTTGGCATGCTCAATATAGCTCGTAATGCGTTTAAATGCTTTGTCATCAATCACAGCCGACGTAAAGCTGCTAAAGTCTTGAACGTCGCCGATCTTCAGTTTCGACGCTTCGCACAGTAGGCCCTCCTTGATCTGTGGGTGAGGGTTTCAACAGATCAGCGTGGCGAAAACTTCGTAATCGGATGCCTATTGGACTTACCTGTGGCCACAGGGACTCCGGCACATACATGCGCGAGCAGGCAGAACACTTCTGACCGCAGTACTCAAATGCCGAGCGTATCGTGGATGTCACCACCGACTCAACATCGGCTGATGCATGCACAAAGTGGAAATTCTTGCCGCCACACTCACCAGTCAAGCGGGGAAAGTTCACGTACTTGTCAATGTTGTTGCCCACCTGCTTCCACAGGCGATTGAAGGTTCTGTAGCCGGAAGGGATGGGTTTCAATGGGAAAATCAATAGACCGACAATTACTTACGGCACTGAACCGGTGAAATTGATGCCGGCCAGGTGGGGGCTGGCGGTTATGGTGTCCCCAAACACGGGCCCGTCGGCGGGTACGAAGTTAACAACTCCATCGGGCACTCCCGCTTCGCGCATAATTTTGAAAATAAGCCAGTTGGACAGCATGGCAGTGTCCGAGGGCTTCCACAGGACACCGTTTCCCTGGGAAAAAGGTTATTTTTATATTATTGGAAATTTCAAGGACAGACTAGCCCTACCATCAGAGCTGGCGTGTAGGACAAGTTGCCGCCGATGGCAGTAAAGTTGAAGGGGCTGACAGCCGCGATGAAGCCATCAATGCCACGATAACGCAAAGAGTTCTTAGTGACCTTGATGTTCTCGCTGATAGGCTGATATTTAGTGACCTCCTTCAGGAAGTAAGCATTCATTCTGTAATGTAAGGTAGAGATTTAAGTTTTCTTATTACTAGAGCCATATTACATGTGTAAAACATTCATCTTCATTCTTGTTCACTCACCGTATAAAGTCGATCAACTCCGCTGCCGCGTCGATTTCAGCTTGGATGGCCGTTTTGGACTGACCCAGCATGGTGGCGGCGTTTAGTTCCTGGCGGTAAGTAGTCGCCATTAGATCAGCTGCCTTCTCCCAGATATTCAGACGATCTGCGATCGGCACACGGTCCCACTTGGGCTGCGTCTCCACGGCTGTTTTGATGGCCTTCTCGATGAGCTTCTTGTCGGCGTAGTAGAAGCTGGCCAGCTTATGTTGGTGGTCATGGGGCATGACCTGGTAGCGCACCTCTGATGTCTTGTACTCCTTGCCGCCGATCACGATGGGAATATCCTCGCAGCTCGAGGAAGTGCCCTTCAGAGTCTGCTCGAGGGCCCTGCGCTCCTTCGAGTCCTTGCGATATCCCAGAATCGGTTCATTTGCGATCGGAAAGTCCTTCAGGTTGAGGTCCGGTATCACAGAGCCCAGACTGCGAGTGTAACTGCATAAAAAAGGTGATGTATTGAGTTTTTGATAATAATAATGAAAACATTATTAACCCAAAATAGGTAACAAATATGCGCATTCATCGATAAATACAAGTATTACCCTATAAATTATATAATTCTTCACAACGTCTTTCATAACATGAATAGGATAGGCCTTTATTGTAATGAACATTAGTTTTCTCAGAAAATAGTATTAATTTACCTCTTCAACACGCTCTGCTGCAGACTGGAGCACCTGGAGGAAGAACTTCGCAGCGCTCGCAACATCTTGTCGGGATTTGGGGGCCTGTCTGCTTCGCTGCCGAGTTATATAAGCGGTCTTAGAGAGTTCTTTGTCGTCGTCGGCTCGTACCACCTAGAATTTTGCTATCTGGGCGATAAGCCAGCGGAACGGACAAACTTTCGATTAGCATTCATTTATCAGCAACCTTGGCAATTCATTGGGGGTCCGCGTTGAGTCGCGTGATTTTGATAAGCAGCCAAACGTGAAGCCCCAGACACTCCCCCAGATAAGGCAACACTGCGAGGCGAAAAAGTACGTACTGCCGAGCGATTCTAGACCAACTTGGAATGATTGTCAATTGAACTGACGACTGATTTCCTTATAGTTTATTTTTTATCGATATCCAAGTTTCCCCGCTCACTCACACTTGCACGTTAAGCGCTTTTATATGCAAACAAAAAGCTAAAATTTGACGAGCATCAGCTGTTCTGCCTCGATGCGCACAGTGGGAGAGGTTTGTGAAAAGACTGGTACATTTTAGTTTTAACTAACTATTTTGAGTGGTTAAGGAACGTATTACTTGTTACTTAGAGAACATAAGCGTTAAACCGCATTCTGACAACACAAATTTTGTTTGCTCAATAATTATTCTAATTAATTTAGTTAAAACGCTTTTATTGTATAAATTGACAGATTGATTGATTATCAGTTAAGATGGTGGCAAGAGCTTTAAAGAGCTGTAGATTCGGCAGTGTAGCGGGGGTCTAATTTTTTGATAATGCCAGGGTATAATGTAAGGCTATTCGACTTTAAGAGTTTGAGCTGCCAACATAGCAGGGCTCCACTCAATTAACTGCCCATAAAAACACCGATGGCAGGTAGTTTCATCTGCGGCTGCCCGTCCATTCCCACTGTGCGGTGGCTACGGAAATTTCCCCTTGCCGAAACGAGAAAGACAGAAAAGGGGCCTGAGGGGGACTCGAGCAGAAGTAGTTCTTGTTGTTTTTTAACTGACGCTGCCTTGATTTATGAAATTAAGCGGCGCGAGCAGTGGGCAGGGGGTGCGGGCAGAAGCGGTACGCAGAAAGCAAAAACACCCCACGGTGCGCGTGAGCAGCCCCGTGAGAGGGAAGGAGACGGCGGAGGAGTGAGGGAGAAAGGTGGCGCAAATGTGGAGCAAGCACTTTTTAACGTAAGCATACTTCTGCTGCTTTGACCTCCCTTCTATTCACTGTGCAGTATTGAAGACATTGATTTTCATCCGCAGAAGGCAGACAGCAAGCACGTACTCAATAAGTTGGCTTTTGAGGCCAAATAAATAACAAATAAATTCGCAACTCAGCTGTAGATACACACACACACAGGCGCATTAGAATGCAGTCAGTTGGCTTTGTTTTTGGTTGTTTTTCTTGTTGGCCCCAATTACGCAATGCATGTTTTTATGCCGCCCATTGACCTTCCCCCTTAAACTGCCCATTTATCCCCATTTCAAGCTTTAAAGTCGATTATTGGGCAATTTTTGCACTGCTTTGTGCATTACTTTGTGTTAGTTTCAGGCGACGGCGGCGGAATTCGGCGAGAGCGCGACGTCTGTGCTTTTGTTTTGTGTTTCGCGAATCGCGAGACTATTTGGTCGAAACAGTCGAATTGGCTAACGGCCGGGACCTATCGGCAGCCCGATATATTATCGGCCTCTTGCTGCCGCGCACTTGCCAACACTGGCCACAGATATCGAGTGAGCGCCAACTTTGCTCTGGATTCGAATTGCGCCGCAAATAAAATGTTGCCAAATCTTCAAATGTACTTCAGGTGTTCCTTTTTCTGGGTCGAATTAGGAGAATATTTTATTGCCGCTATAATAATTAAAAAGGTGTGGTTTTAAATAACATTGTCATTGTACTCTTCAGAGTTAAAGCCCCTAGGACTGTTTTCTATCCCAAACTGAGAAACACCCTTTGGACCACTTGACCTCTGCCCAAGTACCCTTGACTATAATAACGAATTATACAACTATTATATTTATTCACATTAAATAGTAGGAAGCTTAACCAGTATGTACACTAAATCTAGCTTAGGGCGCGAATATCACTGATCTCAGCCGTAGTACCCGTTCCCGCCCGCACTGGCCGTGGCGAATCCTCCACTGCTGCTGGCGTAGGCCACGTCTAGAGAAGAAAGCAGGTCCAGAACACTTGAATATTACTCGGGTGCAAGGAAGGGGGAACGCGCGGTCGGACTACTCACTCATGCCGTTGCCCCCGTAGGGATATCCGCCATAGGGGTACCCGTACTGTCCATACCCTCCTCCGCCGAACATGGAGTAGGGGTTGTAGCCGGGGTACGAGTAGTACGGATATCCGCCGTAGCTGTAGGGGTATCCGTACATGCCGCTGCCGTAGATGTTTCCATAGCCCGATCCCGCCGCCGCACTGGCCCCTCCGTACCCGTAGGGATATCCGTAGTACTGGCACTCGGAAGGCTGCAGAAGCACTGCGACCAGGACCAAGCCCAACCAGAGGCAACTGCTCGTTTGTTTTGCTGACATGACTTTGCTGGCGTGTTTGTGGCGTGTAATCCTCGAACGTTGACTGAATGGAAAAAGTCCGGCATCAACTGTTTTTATAGAATTCCCCGCCGAATGTTTGCAATTTTTAAAGCATAAAACGCTTTTTTAATGGACCTTAATCGGCTGCCCATCAGTGGGTGCTCGGTTTGCTCGGTCGTGCATGACCCCAGCGGCGTATACGCAATATTTTAAATCCCCCTATGAACGCATTTCAAAGGTATTTAGTACGCATTAACTAAAATGGAACAAATCAAAACAAAACTTTTTGGCCCTTTTGGGCTTCGCCCGATTACTCATCTCACTTGATTTGCTTGCCGTTTTGCTATCAATTTAAATTAGTTAGCCGTTTTTTCGCCAGAGTTCTCATTTATTTTCCGTAAACACAGTCATTAACCTTAAATTTGGTTGATGGTCCGCTTAGTCATGTGCGTTGTGACCTGTGGTCGGTGGTTTCCACTTCTTTGAGGTTCACTGCCGGCCTGGACCGTGGTCAATGCTCATCAACGCCCTTCGGATGAGGTCAACCATGGTAATTCTGATACAATTAGAACCGTATTGGTACTCGGGTTTTCCACTGCGATTAGCTCGGCCATTGGCCGAGAGTTTATTGTGAGGGACTTTTGAGCCAGACTTTACCCTTGGTCATGCATCGATGGGGGTTGTAGTACTCCGAGTTTTTGCACTATTATCTAAAGATCTAGCATTGATAAATTGCAGTTGTCAAGTTTTGGAAGCATCATAACTCGTCTAGGTCTTTAATAAGACAATAGTTTTTTTGTTCCTATCTCCTAAAAATCGTTTTTATGAACAATTGGTCTTAAGTTTTATTCAACAAAATCTTTATGATGATGCCTGTTGCCCATCACATTTTAATACCAAGTAATGGTTAAGTAAAGGCAAATGTACATATTTTACAGATAAGAGGTTTAAAATTGATAGTCATTGAAGCAAATGTATAAGACATGGGATAATATTTATGGGATTAAATATTTTAAGCCTTTAAGTCCATCATAATTAATTTATCCTGTTTTTAGTTACGACCTATTTCCACTCTCATTATTGAAGCCAGGGGTTTTTAAACCTTAAACGTAATACTTACCGCTATCAAAAAAGCAACAAAACTAAAATTTCTATAAAAAAGTACAGACTAAAACTGTTGTAGTCCAAAGGATCTATAGAGATTTTCGTTTCATCGCCTTTTTGAGAGAGATTAATACCAGGCTTTAAACCTACTTATTTATACTAATGAACGACTGCACAGAACGGTTTTCTTTGTACTAGTTCCTGCATATGTGCCCGAAAAGTATACAACATTTCATTCATAAATATTTAAAGCCTGCCGCGCTGCTTTCCTACTCATTTGTGTAGGTGTGTGTCGTTACACTGGCCAACAATGGCAAATGTCACAATTGGAATCGTCCCGCCTTTGGATTCCCATGCAGCTGACGTTCGTTTCCGCCCGCTCACTCACTCCCTCTCCCTCTCACCCCCGCTTGGGGCTCTCCCTATCCGCCCGCATTACTTTGGGACTGCCAGGTGTGCTTTTGAGTCGCGTAGGTGTTGCATTCTTGCTGCTCTCCAGGTGAGTGAGTTGCTCCGCTAAGATGCCGATTGCGCATGCTCAAGCCTAGACGGGCACGGATTTCGGAACACCCCAGCTCGGGCTAGGTTGAGTTTTTTGAGTCCGAGTAAAATTTCAGCTAAATTCGGCTTGGCAGTTTGTCTTCTGTCTGGATCGCTGTCAATGTAAGCCTTACTACATCTAAGTAGACCACTTAACATCTAAATCCTACTACACTTTATATACACAATGGGAATCCTGTCGACAATTAAACAACTGAAAGCCAAACTTGTTAAGCCACTTCCGATTTTGCAAAATAAAATGTCAAAATGTCTTAAAAACTCTTTTAGGGAGCTATCTGATATTCCTGTTCTATCTTCAAGAGTTTTACCTTATCAGGGCTTGTACACAACCTAACATCAGTGTTTAATGTAGATAACATTCAAACACGAAAGGAATTTGAATAGTATAACTTTATGATTCTTTTACCATATTTACCCCCGTAATCGTAAAGTAAAAATGTATATTATATTCGTTGGAAAGTAGGTAGCAGGTAAAAGGAAGCGTTTTTCTTGATCAGGACCAATAGTCGAGTCGAACTGGCCCAGACCGACCGTTTGTGTGTCTGGCTGGCGCCACATTTAAATATTTTGTTAAAATTAAAATGGAACACAAAATTAAACTTTGTGATATTCGCAGAAACTATTTCTGCGTCCTTACAAGTAAAAGTCCCACACAAACTTTTGTGACATCACCTACTTTTTGAGCAATTATAAATTCCTTCTTAAGGGGTGGTGCTTGTCCGTCCGTATGAATGCCGAGATCTCGATGACATGTAGATTCTTTAGCACCTTGCGAAGAGCATATTTGATTATTTAGGGAAAAAACGCTAAACCCGTCTAGTACACATTTTTTATATAGTTTAAAAAATCTTAAAAGTTTTTTTTACCAAAATATACCAACATGGCAATGGTTCCAACCGGTCCATTCAGTAACCACTTTTAAGCTAATAAAGTCTGAAATTTCTAGAATCCCTTATCTCCTTCACACTCCCCTTTGGGTAACGGCTATCTGATAGTCGGTGACATCGATGGCATTGTTGGGGGAGTAACTAATCAGGTTCATAATTCGAATACAATTGTTCAACACCTAAATCACAATACCTAAGGGTTAGATTAAGACTCTAATCTACGGACCACACTATTGTACACAACTAGATTCCCGCACTCTCTGTTGAAATATAAAAATCACCTAAGGAAGTAGAAACTGACAAGGAGAGGGTTCAATTTTAAGCTCATATAATTAAGTCATTATCAAAAGACTCCATAAAAGTTAAGTACGTCCTAGACTTGAATCAATCGAAAAGGGTCCTTCTACCCGGCCGCCAATCCATCCACGTAATTTCCTCCCCAAACGAGCAATTTTCATATTACAAACTTTGTCTACACCGAGCCTAACTCCTCTCCCTACTGCCTGCTTAAAAAATGAAAGCTATCCCTCTCAAAACTTCCGGAAACTTTTCTTTCATTTGGCCCCCACTGCTGCGTTGTATTTGGGACAGCGAAATGCTAATTGTTTGTCCAAAACGAATGGAACCTCGTCGGGGCCATCAATTTTTCAGCATCCTTACGTGTAATTAATTTAAAATTTGATGCAGCAGCAACTTTTGTTTGCTGTCGAAATTACAGCAGCAACAAAAAGCTAATTAAAACTTAAAATTATGGAGGAGAGAAACCGGAGCCCTGACCCACAGGAGATCGCCCACTGGCAACTCACTCAGTCCGGGGAAACTCACTCGAGCCTCCGAATGCAACTGCGATGTTACGCATACGCCGCGTGGGACCGAGCGGGAGGCGAGCACTCAGGCCATCCCGCTGTGAGTGAAAACCGGGTGAAAAACGAAGAAAAATCAATTAAAATGCACTCGAGTGCACCGCGCTCCTCTGCTCATTTTTTGGGTTTTAGCAAATTTGTAAGAAATTTTCGAACGAAAATAAGCGAAGCAGGCATGCTTTCTCCCTCCTTCGCACTGGTTCTCTCTCGCTCTCCTTCCCTTCCCTGCGGGTGTGTGTGTGAGAGGCGGGGGGTATTTCAATTCAGTTATTTGTGCAATTTCGCTCAGTCAGGTTGTGTGTTCCCTGTGCAGTGTGTGCTCTCTGGCATCCATCAATCAGCCGACCGAGTTCGACGAAAGGAGATAAGCAAGAAGTACCCAAAATTACCAAAACCCTTCCCGCTTTCGACCGATTTAAACCGATTTTCGACCGATAACAGCGGATCAAGTGCACCATCCAAGACGTCAGAATTCCAAAAGAGGGAAAAAGACAGGCAGAAGAGAGAGTGAGAGGGAGAGTGAGTGGGAAAGAGACGGGGAAATAACAGTTTCGACAGCTAATAACAGTCGCTCTGTGCGTGCTTTGCCGCTGTGTTGGTGACTGTACTTTGGCGCCCAAAAACATTGTCGCGCAACAACAAACAAGCAGGCAGGAAAACATTCGAACTAATTAACCATTTTAGCAAAGCGAAATTTAAAGCAAACTCTGCGCTTCTGAACTGACGGGTGAGTTTCGACTGTGCTGAACAACTGTTCAACTGTTCTGTTTATAATGCTGCATTGGGAAATATGAGTACTTTTATGGGGTTCTCATGTAGATGGCTGTCTGATTGATGTTTTATTTCAGTGACATGTTGAAGGTATATTGATATGGTAGTGTTTTTGATACTTTGGAAAATACATACATTCAACAGTTTGACAGAATTCTTAAATAATTTAGTTAGTTAGTTAGTTAGTTGTATTTTTTACCCAAATTTGGAGCTGACATAGATTTATACTGCCTAATGAGATCTACTACTTTTCCGCCTCTGACTTTGATGAAGATGTAAAAATAATTTTCACCTATTACGAGAGCACTTGTATTTAATTTTCGCCCATTCTTTGTGTTGCCATAAGGGCAGAGAATTCTGAAGCGCACTCTACTTTAAAACAACTTCCCTGGTGAATCGCATAAAAATTTCAGCAACTGTGGCTATTTTGCTGCGATGTCATAATGCATTTGGCTCGTTTCGAGGCAAGACAATGGCCCAGACACAAGGACACAAGCAGTGCAGAGGGGAGAGGAGCTGCAGGATCGGGGTCTTGAGTGGGGAGTAGTACGAAGACTAATTAAAACTCCGCTAGACGTCATAATTGGGGGCGATGATGTGGTGCGGTCTGCGGCGAGGTGGCGGCTCTGAAAGGATCTGGAGCAGGAGCGGGCTACGAGTACATTAACTAGGCGAAGACTGCGAAGGCAGCCGCCCCGTGGACCGAACAGTTTTCACTTAGTAGCCGTGGACCAAAAATCCGGGGAGCAAAGAAAGGGGCCGGAGAAGAAAGCGAATGGGGGGCACAAAGCAACATTCCGCACATTTGCACAGCGCAAAAGTAACAAGAACCAAGAAACGGCCGGCACAAAATGATGAAGGGGGAAGCCAGGGACGGCGGGAAAGAGGCAGGATAGAAGAGTGAAATATATTTTTACCGAGCCCAGTAATGAAAGGCCTCGGGCATAAGTTTTAAATAAATATTGTCCCTCTGTATGTGCGCATGTAATTCAACAAAAACAACTGAAATACAAACAAAATGTGCACCAAGTGATAGAAGCAGCGGGCGCAATCCGAAGGAATGGGCGAGCAGGGAACCAAGAGCGGTGGATTGGAAGTACTGCATACCAGAATTATGAGAGCCAAAAACAGGCTGATGTGAAAGTGTAAAAGTTGATGATACTCTGGCAATGGTGTTGAGCAGAAGTCTTCGGGATGCCAAAAGGATGCTTATTGTAAATAACAGAAACTTGACAATTAGTGCATCTTTTTAGGGACAGGCCACTAAGTAGTCGGGGGGAATATAGTTACCTGTAAGTAAAAATAAATCATTAGTATTATTATGCGTTAGTTTGAATACCAATATTATTTAAACAAACAGCTAATTATTTTGTATGTTAAAGTCATAGCTAACTATTGAAGCCTATCATTACAGTGCAGATCCAAAAGCTTGCACTGCAGCAGTCTGGCTTTAGAGGCAGGATCCCAACAAAGGTGGCAACATGTTCTAAATATCATACCATGTTTTCCTGTGTTTGCTCGCTCTAACACGAAACTCTTCTTGGCCCACCATTTGTAGGGTATAATTGTGGGGGGCGGCACATGATGAGGCGAAACCTTTCCGTCGGGGTGGCACTACGAGGGGCCGAGGGGTCGGGGCTGGGTAAACATGCGGAGCACAACACGGGCAAGAAAACTGGCTGACTGACTGGGCCTCTTTCTCTGTTGACTAACCAAGGGGCGAAAATAGCGGGTTGGTATGAGGGGTTGACTATTAAAGTCTGAACAACGGCGTCCCAGCTACACTCAAAAATACATTTACACTTGGAGTTTGCTTTTTAAAGATTTAGTTTTATTTGTCATGTTGATATTGGTAGCTTGGACAAGGGGTCTTGTGAATTTATCTACCTTTTTAAACCAATACATTGAGCCCAAGCTAATACCTTTTTTTCTGTGTAGCGGGCGAAGGAACCAAAAGTAGGTTGAGGTAGCCGCTGTTTGGCGCCGCCATGTTTAGAAAGTGCACACAAAGCATAGGGCTAACAAAAAGGCTAAGAGAGAGAACAGTTGAGAACGAGCGGGTTCTCTCTGCTAGGCAGTGTAACAAAAGATTTGCTTAGCTATCATGTGAAGCGTAAAATACAAACAATTATGCAGTTTGCAGGCGATCTTCTGTGCTCTTGGTACAGAGAAATGATGTGTATACTGATTTTATATTTATTCCGTTTTTGTTTCAGTATGATATGTTGTGAATTTTTAACGCTTTGAATGCCCCAAATTGCAACGTCTTCAGTATAAACAAAATTATCAATTGATTGCACATTTGCAGAACTACAATATTCAATGGCTCACTTAGAGAAATAGCTATTATATTGTTGAAGCAAACTTAAGTGACGTGTCACTTTTGTCGCACTTTTTAACGACCATTATTTATAACTTTTATTTGCCGACGCGGAATGACCCAAAATCTTCTTTTATTTTATAAAATCAACTCAAAAGAAATAGATGGTAACACTTAATTTGAGATTTGTTTGATTTCTTCAAAATTCGATTAAGTCATAGTGTAGTTGAGTGCATCTTCTGCCCCCACATTTCCTATTTAGTAGGCCGTCAGGCCACTTGAGTCCGAGGCTTTGCTGCTTGAAATTTTGGACAAAGCAGTGATGACCTGGCCCATCTTCCAGCCACCTCATTTCCCCCGCCACCGTCCCGTGCAAGTGCAACGTCTGACTGAGCCGAGGCCTACAAAATATGACAAATTACAAAATAATTGTGCGCACAGTCAAAACGGTGTCCTCGTTTGTTGTTGCTGGTGTCCTTCCTTTCATTCTTTCCTTGCCGTAACCCCTGACCCGTCCCCGTCGTCATCGTGAGCATACCCTGCAATATTAATGAACTCTTTTACATCGTCTGTCATTTCCATGGTGGCAGTGTAAACCGCAGCAGGCCTTCGCACCTCGACCCCACTTCGAGCTCCTTCTGGGCCGAATCCCCATGTCTGCCCCTTTCCAATACTCATTTGGCTCCTATTTGCATGGCTTTGGATCCCGAAGGGGCGGAGGAGGTCGGCCTTATAGAGCCGACTTCGACAGCGGCCGGCACATGCTGTATTTACTTTGGGGCAGGCCTAGCGAAAATATATAACGTTTATGCGGTTCGAACTAACTAGAAATGGCACTTTATCCATTTAATTTTAATACATATTTATAAGGTAAGTTCTTTTTGTTAAAACTACGTTGGCTTAGACCCTTTTGAAATGATATCAATTTATTTCATACTTGTATTTAGTATTAGTTTAAGTTATCAATAAAATTAATTTACCAAAAATCGCCCCTGCCATATAAAGAAGAATATTATAAGTCTAAATGGGTATACTTTCTATCAGTATTTTGAAGATTCTTGTCTAAGCAGACATTATTTTTGGTCATTTTGGCTTGCAGAACAAATCTTGACCTGCTTTTTATACCTGTGTAGAGTAAAAGGGTATTCTTGATTCGTCGGAAAGTACGTAACAGGTAAAAGGAAGCGTTTCCGACCACATAAGGTATATTTATTCTTGACCAGGATCACAAGCCGAGTCGATCTAGCCATGTCCGTCTGTCCGTCTGTCTGTCTTTCCGTATGAGCGCAGAGATCTCGCAAACCAAAAGAGCTAGAACAGTCAAACGGCTACAGTTTTTATGATATAATATCATCAATACCTATCGACTCACCACACTACCTATCAACTCACCAATACCTATCGGCGCCCACAAATCGCCAAAACGCTTACATCTGTCCGCCGCCCACATAACATCTACTGAAAAAGCCGATAGGTGGCGCCCATTACTCTTTTCCTCCCTTAAGCTGAGTAACGGGTATCTGATAGTCGAGGCACTCGACTATAGCGTTCTTCCTAGCTATTTTTTTATTCCTAGTGCCTGCCTACTCGGAATTCCCTTTTCCAGCAACATTGTATCGACAAAAGCACTTCCAACCAACCTCTCTTAGTCGCTACCCAGAATCGCGAAACCATGGCGCATAAACATGTGTTTTTACATGCCGTAATTGACTGTTGTGCAGGCAGCCCGCAACTATTCGCCCGCAACTGTCGCGCTAGGAGAGCCCCAAGAACCCAGGTCCTGGGGACCACCCCTTTGGGAAGCATCCACGTCCGTGGCGGTCCCAAATGAACGCGTTCGCAGTGTTTAAAGTTTGTTACTCGAAATGCATTTTATATGGCCCGTTGGCCGTTGCTGTTGTGTTTGCATTGGCCCGCGGGTACTCATTAAAGTTGAGGGATCCGCACGTGGTAAGTGGGTGTGTATATGCACGAATAGCCGGCTTTAAGCTGACAATATTCCGGGTCTGCGATACGGACGGATGGCCGGATGGGGAGGAGTTCGCAGTGGCAGGCCACGGCAAGTTAGTTCGGCGTCGAAAAAAACTAAAAAGGAAATTAAAGGAAAATGTTGCGTCGCTGCTCTGGTTTGAGTAATGGAAGTTTTGTCGGGTGGTTCTGGGAATGGAGCGGGAATGGGGAGCGATGGGTCTCCGAATGGGGCGACGAACGGATAGACAGTCCGTACGCCTAGAGTTGGCTTATTACATGGGCCAACTCCTCTGCGTGTGAGTGTGCTGGCCAAAAACTTATTAGACAGTCGGAAATTGAATATTGTTCCTGCAAAATTGTTAAATGTTTGTGCTGGTCTCCTCTCTGTCATGTTGATGTTTCCTGTTTCGGCTTGATTCCATCTCCATCTCCTCCGGGATACTTTGTCCTGCATGTGTGCGGTTTTCCCTCCCCTAGCCACCTCCCCCCCCCCCCCCCCTGACTCTCAAATTGTTTTGTTATGCCTCGTATGGGGGCAAGTAATTAGAGCAATGTTCAAATGTGCAGCCAAAGTTTGCAACTCCTGCACATTTTCCGATGTTCTGTTGATAAACTTCTATCTGTGGGCCCTTGGCTAAAGTGTGAAAAGTGTTGGGATTAGCACATGGTGCAAGAAGCCTGGTATAAGGAGTAAGCCGGATCAGAGAAGGGATCAGGATGTGCGGCCCACATTCTTTTTGTTAATTTCGGAGGTTTCTAGGCTTTAACCGGGAGCTGGCATTTTTAATAGCTGCAGGTGTTTATAAAATGAAGTACTGGATCTAGCAGCTAAACAGAATGTAAATTATTAAACTGTTTTGCTGGATAGGCAAATGTTCCAGACCATATGAACAGAACAATCTTACACTTTCAATCATAAATGTTTATAGAGTTTTCCATTTGTAAATAAAACTCTTAAAGTTACGACTAAAAGCAATTGCAAACCTAATCGGGGACCAGGCACCATTCACTCTGCAATATCGATCCACATTTGCTTTATACGAGCACATTTCTGCACACGTCCATCCTTCTTAGTTATATTATTTTGTAATCTCCCAAAATGCTACTCAAAAATAACAAATCTGCCCTTGTTGGCATGGCGCATAAGTCCTCTCTGAGGATAAATATAAACACAAGCGAAAGCCACGGTCGGTTCATTAGTTACATTGGAGGCCCTGATAAGCTCATTAGCGTAATGCAAGTAACAATGTTGTCATTTCGCCAAGGTTGCATGACGATCCCGAGGTGTCGGGGGGAACGCTGCGTATACGCAACGCGTGGGGGGGGGGGGGGTAACTGCAAGGAGACGGCTGCTTAAATTGTAAGTAAACCATGGAAACCGCAGTTTGCCAGGAGCGTTCCCCCGAGCTGCCCACCCAGTCCCAGTCCCAGTCCCAATCCCACTCCCATTCACCTGGAGCTTATTAAAGCCCTTCCGTTGCAGACGCTTTCAAAGCGATTTTCATTTTCCTGCCCTGCTCTCCCAGCTCTTCCCAGCTTTCTCCGGCTATCCAGCTATTCAGCTACAGCTATCCATCTATCTATCTTTCCTCTTGTCTGTGTCCCTGTCTTAATGCCTCTTGAGTGCTTCGCTTGGCTGGGCTTAAACTCTTTGCTGGCATTTCAACGCTGCAGCAGTTTGCAATTTCACTCCCCACCACCTCCAGCCTGCAACCTTTAACCCCGACCCCGACGCTCGACCCCGAAACCGAACCCCAATCTCCCAATTCCCTGCAACTTTGCCACTTTGCATTTGACTCACCCACACACTCACAGAAAAACTCAAAATTGAACTTCAATCTTCCTCTCGCACAGCAACAACGGCGCAAAACACAAACGCATGTAAATTGGCCAATTTTGTGTAGCCGCCTCCTCTGCCCAGACACGCCTCTCCGCCCCCTTTTGCCACCCACTGGCTGGTATTCCTGCTTGGCATCCGGGCAGTTCACTGAAAGAACAGTCTCCTAGGTGGTATTTTCGTATAACCAACCATGACCTTTAGGTCGCTAAATACCACTCATGTTATATAAATATAATATAAATCACTAAAAAGTATCATAACTAAGTTTTTCATTTCAATTTAAAGAATAAAGTAGAACATTATTTGATTTCCAGTTTCAAATGTTTTTAATTGCCATATAAAATTTGTATTAGTATTTGTATTTTAATTCGTTTGCATATGAAATAAGACGTGCAGTTCATTGACAAGTTTGAATACAAGGCAGTTATAAATTATGACTTATTTATCATGAAACTTATATATTAATATCTTTCTTGCATGTCTTTCTTATAAATTTGTACATTTATATTTATAACACAACTGATTCCACAGAAATAGGTGAACATACGAAAATAATAAAGATAATAACCTTTAATGACTTTTTAATCGTACTCGAATTGAGAAATTTATGCTTGGTTTTCTTAGTAAATTCAGCTCGGCATAATTTTATAAAAATGTATTTACTTGAACGAAAGGAGTTATTCGACAACGCCAGTTTTTTCTGTGCACATCAGTAGCAATAGCAGAAGCGGCGAAAAAATTGCATAAAAATCCTTTTCTTTTCGGTTCCTTCTTTTGATTTGTAACTGGCGCACTTTGTTGATTTCTCTTGGCCTCCGCCTAGGCACTCGCACTCGTCCTTCGTCCTCGGCAGCTCCCCTTGGCATTTTATTTGTTATTTGCTTGACAGCCGCTGAGCACAGCTTCTCACCGGAACTGCATTTCTTCCGAAAAAATGCTGGAATATGAAAATTGGCAATTGGAAAGCTTTTACATTCTTTTTTATAAACGGAATCATGAATCGAAAAAGTTGGCAAACATTCCTAAGCTGACAGTCTTACGTAGAACAATTTTCCTTGCCTCTAATTAGAAAGAGCAAATTAAGGAATGATCAAAATCATTTAAATTAAGCGAATGAAATTGAATAATCAGGGAACGGAAATAATCTTTGATTACTTATCATAAATCAATTCTTGCACCCTGATTACTAAAAAAAGTTAGTTAAATTCGTTTTGACTGTTCAGGACATTTGGGTTTTTATGTATCCACGATTGCTTCAGTTGCGATAGCTTCTGATTTCTTTTTTACAAAGGCAAATTTATTAAAAATCACATTTGTTTATAATGTGACTGTTAAAAACTTAAGCTAGGACCAATATGAAAATCATTTAAATTGCATAGTCGAGTTTTTGAGGTAAAATTGCGATATTGAGATGCTGAACGGCGCCATTGTTTTGGACATTTTAAATAAAAAATCATTTACTTATAATAGGTGGAAAACCAAAGTAGATATGATATTTACAGCATTTTTAGATAGTCTTTTCAAATTCGCAATAATTAATCATTTTCAATTTTTTTTCTGAAAATTAATCAATGTTTCTGAATACCAAAAATATTTAAGAAATAATAAAATTATATTTTCATGACAAAAAGTATCACTCACAAAAATCAATTAATTATTTCTCTTAAGAATTTCACCCAAAGTGCGTTTGCAGCCGTTCGAAGCGGAATTTTAAAGGGAACGAAATAAAAATCTGAACTTTAGGATCTGGGACCCAAATACTCGTGCAAAGGATTGAGGCATAACCAATAGTGAATCTTTCTTAAAACAATCGCTTTACTTGTGACGGCTTTGCTGACAACACCCGTAGCCTTTTGCTATAATGGCACGCATATCGCTCAGGGAAGGCAGCCCGACTTCGATTTCGATTTGCGTTGCAATTAGGAGAGCTGTCGCATCTTGAGCCGTGTTGGCAACCGGAGCGGTGATGAAAAGTCGCGGTTTTCCTTTCTGTTTCCAGTTCTAGCGCAGACCACAACCAATCGCTCTGCAGAATCGCGGAACGTGGCGAGGTAAAAGTTTTAATGAAGCTGCCGCTGGGCCTCTGCCCAGCCTCACCTGAAACCGCTTGGGTTGACGAAAGCCATCAATCGGGAAATGGGGGCGGCGCAGCGGCCGTACTTCAATCCAAAGCTGTGGCAAACGCCTTTCCTGGGCCGACGCAAATCAAATTAGGATGCCAAAGCTGGCGCTGCACAGCTGCCTGCTAAGTTATGAGGCAGCCACTTTCTGCGGTCAACCGGAGTTTGACGAAGGCGGTTTGGGCTGCCTTTGGGCTGCTGGTGCTGCTGATATTACTTTTCATTAATTATTTGCACCCTCGGCTTTGGCCCGACACAGGGTAATACTTATTCAAAATTTTAATGAGGCGGTGTGAGTAAGTGGTCCGGGGAAACGGCTCCTCCAGTGCCCCCCATGCGGTTGCCTTGACAAATCTTGCCTAGAAGGAGCCAGCATATTTGTGCGGTTTCTGTGGGCCACAGTATAAGTTCACGCACACACAAACAGTCGCAGGGGAGTCAAGTGCAGATTCAGATACAGATACACATACTTAAGTGCAAGCAGCGCTGCATACTTTTCGGTGCACTTGGACAAGGACACGGCCATGATTGATGTGGCCGACAATGCCACTCGGGGGATGGGGATGGGAGGTGGATGGGAGGGAGCTTACATGCTCCTTACATGGCCATTAGATATATCATATCTCCAGCCGAGTCTGCCAGCAAAATAACATTTCAAGCTTGATTCCTCGCCCCCACCTTTCTCAGTCTTTTCTGGAAGATTTGTGTGCGCGATATATTTAAACTGATTTCAGTTTGATATGCTTCCAGGGGAATAGTATTCTCTGCAGTATAAATAGCTGAGATATAGAATTGTATAGCTGTTTGACCAAGAGGATCAAAATCATCTTTGCCGTCCTCTATAGAAATGTTCCTTAAAAATGTGATATTTAAGAAATTATTTAAAATGTGATGCATAACGTTTGGTTTAAATTAGCCGTTTTAAAGCTAGAGACGAATTAGATACTTACAAATATATATTTTTTTGAGGCAGATCTATCATTTAATGGGTTGTTGTGTTTAACAAAGCTAAACGTAGGGAAGATTTCTGTGCGTTAGATTATATGATTTTCCGTGCCATTGGGTTGTTGTCTTGTAGGTTGTTTTCTGCCGACTCGTTGACATTTCTCTGTTATTGGCTTGTCATTTCGACCCATGTTTTCTCGTAAGCCAATTAGTGGGTTCTTTTTTCGGAACACAGATCTGATATTCTGCAACTTCTTTATTTTTGTATAGTTTTTGCCGAACGCGTAGCTTCCAATTAATTTAACAATTATTTTGTGTGCTTTGGCCATACGGTAAACATGCACAAAAATCAAAAATAATTACACAAATAAATTTATTCGTTTTGTTTTGCTGCTATACTTGCAATTTTTGCATATTTTTGCGTATTCATGTAAATGGCAAGGGAAATTGCTGAGAAGAAAGAAAATCAGCGAAAAATAAAAGCAGAGAAATCTCGGCTATAAATACACCACGTCAGCGAACGGCGACAACGACAACTACAACTACAGCGCTGGCACTCCTAAGTGCCCCCCAATCCTTCCGCCTTGCCATCTGCCACTTTGGAGGCGGGACGGGTCGGATGGACGGGATTCCCGCTCTATGCCAAATGCAGTGGCCTCAGTACCACAACAACGCTCGAGAGTCGTCACAGGGCTGGGGGCAACAACTTGGGTCTGTCCTCGACCAGTTCATCTTCCCGGCACAGTGGAAAAGGCAGAGTTTTGGGAGGGATCTGCTGCTACAAGACCTCGGAGTATCCCACCTACCATGTGCATTTTGGGCAATCTTTTTTGTGCATCTACTAAGATTTTTCTAACCGTTTTCGAATCCCTAACACCCATTTGGTTTAATGTCATGAAAGAGGTATCTAGAGAGCCCCAAATCACAGCCACTGTGCTAGGCATCCTTTTGGACAGTCTCACAGGGTGGAAAATGTTTACGCAACCCAGGCCAGGAGAAGTGGTTTATGATGCCACGGCAATGGCAACATTTTAAGCTTCATCGGGCATGGAGAGCTTGACGCTGAAATAGTTGAGGAAAATGTGAAGCATTTTCGTGGGAAACTTCTCGAGAAGAGAATCCACTAGAAATATCTTCTAGTGTGCAAGAAAAATAACGAGAACGCTTAAAATAAGGAAGGGGGCACCCGGATTTGAACCGGGGACCTCTCGATCTGCAGTCGAATGCTCTACCCCTGAGCTATACCCCCAACTGAAAGATTGTATTTTGTTTATACGTTTAACTTAGTAGTAGTAGTAGTTTGGAAGTAATTGCTATTCAAGCTTATGTACATTTTGTGTTTTTGTCCCCTTGTTTTCTTGTCAATCATGTTGACTCCTTAGTCGTAAGAAAATGTTGGACATGTCATCTTCATCTCCGCAAGAGTCTTTTAGGTAAACTGCTGTCTTTAGTCTTAACTAGGTAAACTGCCAATTGATTGTATTGATTTGCGTAAAGTTTGAAGGGTATACCACTCTAAACCAACATAAAAGGTTCCATTTCCAAAAAAAAGAAACAGATTAATTTAGGGCGTTTTACGTTCACAAGAAAGATCATTTTTCCGAATGCATGAGCTTTGTTTGCTTGCAACCCTAGGTGATTTCTCTCTCTGTTGTGTCTGCATGCGAACCGCATATATATTGTCTATATATTATGTACTAAATCTGTCGTTTTCCTTCAATATGTCAACGTTGTCGTGGCAAGGCCCCTGCCCGTCCCTTAGTCTGGGTATGTTCTGTTCTGGTTGCGTTGTCGTCGTCGCTGCTGAAATTTAATTAATGTGAAAATTTGCACAGACTCAGGCTATTTATAAGTTGTTGTAAGTGCTTGCCATGACATAGCCAACCCCTTCTCCCGGCGGATCCCGCAGAGCCTCCGGTAAATGCCATGTGGAAATTGAAAATTGGTAATTTTGCCTGGAGAGCTGGGAGCTATGGCTTTCCGTGGGCGGGGGGATATTTTTGGGTTTTGGCTAATTTAAATATGCAAAATGTTGCATGGATTGATATTCGCTTCTGTTTGCAGAAGGCTGCTCTCATTTCGGTGGGTGTTGATGCAGTGGGGGTGAATGGAAAATGGGAAGTGGCAGCTGGGTAGGTGTGCCAGTGCTACAATCAAACACTTCAAAGTGAGCCTGAAAAGCCTCTGAACTCTGTCACTGCCAGGCGGCTCCTCTCGACACAATTTCGATCGACGTCCCTTCACCCTTACCCACACCTTTCCCTCCATGGTGTTGATGCTCAGGTGGGCCTGGGGTTGGCCAAGCCCCTTGCTGGGCCCCCATTCTTAAGGGCTCTACGGTGCGGGGGTGTGGCGGCGAGTGTAATTGAATTTTGATTTAAAGTCCTTTGATATATCAGAAACAAAGTGAAGTCTTCGACTCACTTATGCCAGCAACAGAGCCAGGCTGGACCAACTTAGGTCAACTCAATTTGGTTGCTCCGCCCCTCTGGTGCCCACACTTCATTCGAAAGTTAATCGATAAGCCCTCGTTCCTCCTGAAAATCACCAAAATCCGAAAAACCAAAAACAATAAAAATTCGCTGGAAGTTAACTGCACAGCATTGGATGCGATGTGTGGGCGAAGTGGAAAAGTTCTTGCAAAATTGATTTGTTGCAGATGTTTTGGGGCTTAGCTGGCTTTGTCTGCATTTGCCAGGCATTTGCCAAATGGAATTCTTTCACTGAATTCCCCATATCTCTCCCTTAGGCCTATTTGCTGTTAAACCATTGCTTTTAGGCAAAGTAGTAATTACTTAGATTAAACGGCAAGTCTCTGAATGTGTGCGGTTGATAGCCGTGGAGATTTCAACTTTAATTTTAATTATAAGTTAGCTATCAATGAAACTGAAAGGAATATCGATTAGTTTGATCTTGACGCTTTCCAGGACAAGCACAGTCAGTTTGTAATGAAACCGAGTATGGGACTTTAAGAAAAATCAGTTCATACTGCTTCTTATCTTACTCACTCAGATTTTTCTGCATTTTCGGCGCTCGGTAGATTTTTAAATTCTAAAAGATTATACGAACTTGTTTAAAAAATACTCAATGTAAAGAAAAAATATCTTTAAAAACGAAAAAAAAAAAACCTTTGAAACAAAGTCTAGAAATATTTTTTAAACTCAACAGAGCTTTTCAGAAATTGCAGTTTATCTCTGGTGAGCATACTTTATCCTTCGTTAATCCGGTCGACAGGCTTAAGTCAAGCACCCAAACCAAACTCATAAAAGGCTCATTAAGGCTCAACACTGTAATTAAAATAAATTGCTCGAATTTGACCAAGTCAACCCTTAGAAGTTGGGAAGCACTTTATAATTGACGTGCGCAAAGTGTGGCAACTCTGGCGGAAAATATTTTTGTAATTCAAAGCGGACGACAGAAAACGAGACGAGAAAGCATTCCCAAAGCCAACAATCGTTCACCTTCTGTGGTGGCTGAGCCACGCCCCCTTTTGGGAATGCTATTCCGGTTTTCCATTCTCCGCTGCTGCAATGCAAACGATAACAGACCAAGCTGGGGCATGGTCGAAATGTGTTTTCGAAAAGAGCCAAATAAATGGAACAGTGAAAATAACGCAGAGAACCCCCAAAAGCAGTGCACAGTTATTTTAATTAGAAACAAAGTAATTTGCATATTAAACTGCGGATGGAGATAGGGGTATAGTGGAGATAAAATAGGGAGAAGGGATTGGAAAATTACCAATTTAATTGGTAAAATAGGTAACAGAAGCCAAAGCCTTCAATAGTAATTAAAATTTCACTGGAGGTTCATTATCAGTTTGCGATTACGCTTTCAAATTTCATGCTTCAAATTGCACATCGGATTTCGTGATAGAAAAGTAGGTATCAAGTAGAAGTTATTAATAATATTAAATATATTATATTAAATTTAAATATATAATATTAAATATATAAAGATTCTCTTTTAATTACAAAATATCTAATAAGAATTTGTTTTTATCAAATTACTGTTGCATAGTTCTGGCATGCAAGTAAGCAATGAAATGTTTTTCATACTGAAGAGAATATAATGAATGAGAACCGTAATTTTTGTGACAAAAAGTGTTAGATATTAAAAGTTGAGTGATCTCAAGAGCTATACGATTTATAATTTGAAAATAAATCCTTCGATTCAATTTTGAGAAAATAGGCAAAAAGTGGTTTCAAAATATAACTTTTTGTCATAACTCTAAATCTATTATCAAACGAAAACACCTCATAACGAGGTAAGGGGTCGTGGCGATCGCGCATCCTCAACTTACAAAAGTTCTGATATCGACTTTAGTGAAGAATAATTCTTGTTTATTTGACTAAATTAATACACTTTCTTAAATGCTCTCATTCCTTTAAGAGATTAGTAGCATTAGTTGTTTAGAAATTATTACCATTTAAAATTTTTTTTTTCCGTTAAACTATCGGGTTTTTCCAACAGACGTAGAACAAAATTTGTATATCTCGAACTACTTCATACACCCATAGGGTTCCCAAAATCCTAGAACTAAGATGGGATGCATACAAACTCACAAACAAAGGGATAAACTTTTTTATTTTAGGGAATACAAATCTTGGAATTACTTTAAAAGGGACATCGGATATCGGACTAAGTTAAAAGCCGGGGGCATTTACCTCTACGGCATCCAGCAGCTCCAGTTTTCTTAATTTCGTTTTACATTTTTATTTCATTCATATTCATATTTTTAAAGTTCTTGAGATACGGTTGGTGTATAAATTGTTTGGACGATCGGACCATCATAGTAGTTTTTTAATTCTGGGGGTATAAATAGTAGTTGTCCGCACGCTCTTGCCGGCTTCGCCACTACGATTGCCAAAGTTTTTCTTTGGTACCTTTAAAATTGTGTGAGTTATTTACTTGTTCAATGTTAAAATTGGATAAATTTTAAGATTAAACTGACAGAGTCTGGTGACCGACAGTTGTGATAGGAAACAAGTAAAAACGCTACAGTCGATGGATTCGAGTGTTAGATATCCGTTACTCTGAAGCAAAGCAACTGTTACCTAGGCTGTATCGCCACTTAGACTTAGCGCCGCCTAGCCTTTAGCGCCCCCTATAGCGGCTTGGTGCTGTTCTAGTGTTATCAGCCGATTTGCAATCTTGAATTTGCAAATTATTGCATATTTTAACATTTTAATCGATGCTCTTATGGGTATCACATGGGTATTGATAACACTGTGTTACAAAATTTTAATTATTATGTAATTATTTACATCGTTGCTTATAAACCGTATTCACTTAATTCGACATTTATAAATGGGAACTCAAAAAAACATAATATTTTGGGTATGGGGCATGGTTAATAAAAATGACAATTTTCAATTGTTTTGAGGAACTCAAAGTGAATAAGTTTGTCTATTTGTCATGTGCCATCAGAACCATCACGCTTGTGGGGTTTAGCTTTGTGGGCATGGCAGGAAGTAGAAGATACAAATAAGAATAATGTAGAACTGTTTCTGTTATAAATTGGTTGATATGATATTTTTCCTTTTGGTATTTCCATGCGTTATATAGCCATTAAGTTGGCTGATCAACGCTTAAATAAATATTAGCACAAAAAAAAATATTTTGTATTATTTTTCCTTCACATTTGTTTTCTTTAAGACTGATAAAAAAAATAAAAGGAACCTCCGCCCAAAACCAAGCATTAGATTAAAATTGACACTGCGATTATCACAAAAAAGCTTTTTAGCCCGGCCATCTTAAACGGGCCGCAGGCATTCTGCACGGCGGCCGAGAAAGAGGGAGAACGAGCTGGCTGACATGGGGCAGGACATGCGAGGGCAATCAGTCAATCACTCAGTCAGCCCGTCAGTCATGCACTCACGCATTCAGTTAGTCAGTCAGTCAATCAAACGGGGACAAATCAGAAAGCCAGGAATCGCAGGACACTTGCGTCCCAGTCCTTAAACGCCCCAAAAGCGATAAGTGTCCTGTGCTTTGTCCTGTTGTTTATCCTTGTTTAGGAACGACAACAGCAACATCAAAGTGTCGGTTCCATCGAAAATTCAATTTCGATTCCGCTTTCTGCGCTAAAGGATATGCAAACTAAAACTGATTTCGAATGCAGCTCCTCAAACGGTAATCAAAACTCACCCGGAGCAGGGGAGGTTATAAAATTTGAAAGATCCTGATGGCATGTAAACGGAGAAGTTAGCCAGGTCGAGACCCCTCAAGTTGAGTGGTTGGTGACCAACTTTGGGAAAGAATTTGAAGGTGGCGGAGGGAGATTCGGGAAGTTGATATCTGTGGAATTTCTGTGAGGCGTCAAGATAAAAAAATCAAAATCTTAAAATATATTTAGGTAATTTATAGAACAGTCGTGCCAAGATTCTGGGTTAAACTATATTTTTTTTGTTTATTATTTGATTATGTAAATTATATTAATATCTACAAGAGCGTATTATCCATCACTAAAAACCACCACTCCTGGGGAACGTTTATAAAGCTTACCCCGAATGTCCTTCATTTTTTATGAATTTTAATTGACCACTTTTGGAAGGATGTATTTCGCCCACATCGTGCGCCACTTTCATCCCCGAAATATGACAAACTATATAGAATGTTGGCTACAAAAAGTGTCACAACAAATCCCGGTCAGACACGCCCACCGTCCGTGCACCATAAAAACCCACGGAATTTTCACATCATCATTATAAAAACACAACCGTGAAAATTATCTGCCCAAGTAAAGCGGCCTGCCGGGAAGGAGCAGCCGCAGGAGCAGCAGGACCTGTCCAGGTCCCAACAATGCCTCGCCCGAGCCGCACATCCCCGGCCCGCCGTCCTCCCCACTTCTCCACTAAAGTGCTGGCCCAAAAGCATTTAGAGGCAAACTCTGCGACGCGTCAAATGCCTCACGGGCAACTTTGTTGTAGTTCCCCGCTCTTAGCCCCGTTTGCTTGTTCTCTTTGCCGTTCTCCAGTCTCTTTTCTCCTATCTCCTTTCTCCGTTGGTGGTTGTAACACGGCAAATAAAAATTGAAAGCAAATGAGACAGGAGAGACAGACATGGGCTGTCCGCTCCATCCAGAAAACGCACACACCTAGAGAAAAGCTCGTGATTATTCCTGAGAGTTTTCATTTTAAGAGAATAATCTATACTTAGCACAGGATACTTCTATAGTTCATAGGTGGAAATGGTTTTACCGCTCTCTTTTTGGTACTTGAAAAACCTTAGTAAATAATATCTATTTAAGCTCAATGTCAATGTTGAAAGCACATTATTTTGTTATTTAAAATTAAAACTGTACTATAGCTTACATTTTAAGATATTTTAAGTTTCTTAAGATTTCTTGGGTGCATTAAATAAATTACTGATTTCTGCGAAAATAGTTTAGATCAAAAAGAATACCAACCCAGTCTCAGAAATGTGTGATTTAGAAATAAATGTTCCCAGTGTTTGGCAGCCGGCGTGTCCCTCCCTGTCTCCTGTGTCCTGTGTTTCCTGTGCCTTGACAGCTTGCGCTAAAAACGTTGAGTGTCTTGTGGGGCGGGGGCTGCCTGCCCCAGCTCCTAGTTAATGCGTGACAGAAACACCCCTGCAGCCAGTTCCCCACCAGCGTCCCTTCCCCTAATTCCCATTTTGCGAATTCAAATTTGATGGCGGCTGTGGCTTCCTCCCCCGCCCACAGTCACCCACCTCCGCCGCCCGCCCACGTTCCCGGATGTGAGGCAACAGCAGCGGAGCTTGTCTATGTCGTCCTTTATGCCTCCGCCCCAGTGCCAGACCCAGCCCCAGTCCCAGACCCCCGCCTCCACTACCTGTCGCTATCCTGATCCTGACTCAGGCTGAAAGTTTAAACGAATTAAATTATTTGCTTTTTAGATTTCAATATTTCCGCAGCTGAGATTTCAGTCAATATCCATGGAGAGCGGGCCGTGGAAATGTTTGCCGTCGGTGTGGAGGCGTGACTGGTATAAATTGGGTTTTTATGATGTGTCTGTAATCATAAAATGCTTTGGGCAAGTACTAAACATTTGTTGAATGTTCATTGAGACCCATTGTGGGGAATATTTTTGTCGGAAAGATATGGCAGGCACGACCATTCAAATATTTTAAAGACTTTTGTAGAGGTATGATATACCATTTTAAAGAATTTGCTTTTATATAAAAAATGTCTGCACAGAACCTCCAAGCCGACCACTGTTTTAGAAAATGGCTTTAATAATCCAGCAGTATTTAAAGCTAAATATTAAAAACAAAAATGTTTGTAAACACGTACACTTACTAGATATATCTGAAGGTTATGTCACGAATCTCTCTTACAAAAGGAAGCGTTTTCGACCCTAAATGGGTTCTATCTGTCTGTCACTGAGAAAAATTGGGAACAGTCCCTTTGCCGCTTTCATAACTCCATCTCCCTCTACACTCTTACACTTCCTTTAGTAACGGGTATTTTATAGTCAAGGCATGCGACTATAGAATTAGGTAGAAAGGTGTTTTTTACGTGCCACATACTTTAAGAAAGTAGAATGTTTTATGACTGCGGTATAAGTCAGTCAATTGTTGTAAATTTTAATAGTTTTGTTGGACGAACTGGACTTTTTTTTAGTTTCGAGTAAACATGTCATGATTTGTTAAAGATTTACACATATAATTACTTGATCATGCACAAAGCTTTTTTTCGGTACATTGCCTGCCCCAGCACAATTTGGATGTTCGAATACATCCATTACTCTTTTCCCTTCTGTGTTTACTTGGTTTATTGTTGGTTAAGAAATTGCATACCAATCTCCGCTGGCTACCCCTTTGCTTGTCCCTTTCGTGACAAATTAGCCCTTAATATTTCACATGGTTTCGCATTCAACCATCAAAGTTTAAGTTGGCATGCCCAACTGAAAACCGACCTCCCGCCCGTTTCCACCTAGCGAAGCAATTCTCAAATGATTTCCTAGCACGCTTTTGGGCTGAGCTTTTTGGGCCACAAAAAAGAGAAAACTGGGATCCGCCCAGTTGAGTTTGGTTGTGGGCTCCTTTCGGGTAATCACAATCATTAAAATAAATAATATACAAACAAGGACGGCCAGCCAAACTGCTACGTGCCTCCTCCTGCTCTCCCATTTTTTGTCGTTTCCCTCCTTTTGGCTTGGCTTTTGCCATTTAAATTTCTACTCTAATTCAATTTCGTTGGGAGCTGAGTTGGCCTTTTTCGAATTTTCTCATCTGGGCTGGTCGGCAAAAATATCAAAATAAAGGAAAATTATTTCGAATGGGGGAAACCTTAAGCTTGATTATTATGAAGCCACTGAAAGTAAATTTTTTCCGCTGCGCAAATGATTGCAGCAAAGGAAAGGAGTTGCCCCAAAGTTTCCAGAGAGGAGTAGGCAAACTATTCAAGCGCGCATTCATTCATCCATCCAGCCACCCCGTTTTTCTTTGCCTTCGCCTCTGGTTCTGCTGTTTGCTGGAGTGAGCCAGTCCATTGCATGCTTCAATGGTCGCGCAAAACATGCCTTCATCATCATCAAAGAGAAATAAACCTAAACGGCCACGAAGCCGCTTGTTCAGCTTGTTCTAGCCAGGCCCACACTTCCTGGCCAAGTCCGATCCTGATGCTAATTCCGGTTCTGGCTCTCAACCTGACTCTGCAGCGGCTTTTCAAGTCCAGCGTCCGTAAAGTGAACCACATCTGCAGGGCCCGCATTCCTTTTCGATTCTGCACTCGGAACAATTCCGAAAAACTGTCTTAAAAGTCGGAAAATATTGGCCTTCATCTGGACAGGGGAAACCCTAAAACTACTACAAATCCGATTTTAATTTGATATTTTCTGATATCCGAGTAGTTTCCAAATCTGCACCCGAAATAATGATTAAAAACTTTAGAAATGTTAATGCAAGCAATTGATTCAATAGGAATTATTTTCTGGAATCGGAGAAGCCTAAAGTTTCAATTACAAATAAATCGGAAATCTGTAAGGTTCGATTACTATGTTTATGGTAAGTTTATGCTAAGTGTATAGCTGCAGTGTAAAGTCGCCGGGTCCAACTGCAGGATGGTCTTGGAAGAGGGGTTGGGCAAGCCATGGATCGATGTTGATTTGGTGCTAATTGTGGGGATGAATCTGTTTGGTTTGGCTGCGTTAGTTGAACTCCTCCGTCCACGGCTTTATTCCCATTGAGTAAAGTTTCTGACGGCAATTACCTCAGAACTCGCTTGGAACTGATGGGCTATTGATGCACATTTTGCAATGATTAGTTATGCATTTACAACTACTTCAAAACAGATTCTCGCTACAAAAAAAAAAACTTATTTTGACTAAAAACAAAAAAGAACGCCATAGTCAACATGTAGGCCTCCTGTCTTCTTTGACTTTTTAAGATGACTTTACTTACCCCATAGTTTATGTATAATCTTGATTTATGTTCGTATGAACGCTTAAATCTAGTAAACTATAGGAGCGAATCTTGGGCCTCCTGCTTAGCGCAAGTTAGTTTCAGCGAAGTCCTACGCCCAGTCTAACGCATACAAACGATCAAAACACTTACACTAACACTAGAGCCCACATTTTGAAATTATTTGAAAAGCTTAAATGAGGTTCTTAATCTTAATACCCATTTTCATGCCAAAAATGATTAAGATCAGACGAGGCTGTTTTCACTAAGAGGTGATATAGGCTAGGTGGCTTAAGAATGCGCAAGGTGACGCTGCCGATAAAGCTAATTAACTGAAAAAATATCTTTAGCTTCCCCCTCGTACTACCTTTTACTGAGTAATTAGTATCTTACAGTAGCTTCATTCGCATATAGCGTATTACCTTGTTTTTTTTTTTTTAAATGAAACGGCTGTAGAAATATTAAACGTTTGAGCGCTGAGATCTCGGCAACTAAATAAGTAAGAAACTTTGTATAAGGTACATCGAACGAAAAAGATCTGATACTAACTTGTGTGACGAAAATTTATTTTACGACCTACTAAATAAAGACATTTTCTTAATTTGTTTAACATCGTCTAGAATTTTCAGGACCCCAAAATAACGTTTTGGGACAAACTGATAAACTGAAAACCAAATAACATTTTGAAAACATTTTGAGAAATCCCCCAAAATCTTAATAAGCGTATTACTTTTGAACGGAGTATCCCGTTTTAACAAAGGTGTCATTCAACACGTCATATGAGAATGCAATTAGGGGTATTTATCCCCCCGGACTCAACACATAAAACTATATAACTTTTCCCTTTTAAACTTGTACCGCTCTTTCTCCCAAACAATTCATTTTAGTTTTTGCGATAACTTTCGGTATCAGACGATCACTGTAAATTTTCATTCCTTTGTGTACGCCTTCGCAAGCTAAAGTCTTTCTATAGCTTACACTTCTACGGATTTGATTTCAGTGTACATTTAAATTTGTTTTATTGATCAATACCTGTCCAAATGTTTTGAATCCTACCAATGATTGGCATGGTCAGTAGCGCTGCTTACGTCCGTTAGAGGTCGTGGGGTTTGGGTCAAAAGTAATGCCAAAGAAATTTTGTTTTATAAATTTTGAAACAGAGAAACGGGTTCCTGCTAGAGAGTGCCTCGAAACTCTATTATAGGTGTTATTCTTGTTATGTCATTGCAGAGGGTATAATGATTTCAGTCAGAAGCTTGCTACGCATTGAAGGAGACGTTTCCGACCCCATAAAGTATATATATTCTTGATCCGCTAAACTAGTCAAGTCGATCCGTCTGTCCGTCCGTCCGTATGAACGCAAAGATCTCGGAAACTATAAGAGCTAGAATATTAATATGGCATGCAGATTCCTGGGCATCCTACGCAGCGCAATTTTTTCAGCGGGGTGCCACGCCCACTCTAACGCCCACAATCCGCTAAAATCTGTAGCGCTTACAGTTTTTATGATAAAAACAAAATTTTTACCGGAATGTGTTTGTCTCATCAATACCTATCGACTGACCTAAAAATGCGCCCACTCTAACGCCCACGTCTTGCTTAACAACATAAAGCTGCCATAGGAACGATCGGAAAATTTGTGGGAAAAAATATGAAACAAGAAAGGAAGTTAACTTCGGCAAGCCGAAGTTCGTATACCCTTGCAGTTATAAGAAGTAATCAACGTTAGCAACAGCATGTGACATTTTTAAGCATTGTGACTTGCTTTAGTGATAGTAAAAATATAATTATTTCATTATTTCTCTGACCGCTAGAGTTAGAGTCTTCTGATTTTTAAAAAATTTAATTCAACATTTTTAAAAATATAAAAAAAATAATAATAATAACAAGCACCGAAGCTATAAATTGTTGCAATTATTATAGCAGAATTGTTATAATTAATGTGTTTACATATAATATATGTAATAATAATAAATTATTAAGTTGTTGCAAAGAAAAAATCCGTTGTAACACATGGGATTACGTAAAATAAGGATTCAACCTTTACAGTTGTTTAAGAAAGAAGCAACGATGATAGGACTTGGTTTAAAACTTGATATATAAAATCCTTCAAAATTCAAATACCCAAACCCCCAAAACATTGCTTAGCAAAAGTTAAGGCGTAATATTCCCAACTGTTCCTTCAATCTCCAGCGTAGATACACGCATCCACCGCAGAACCGTTTTGTCTGTGGGAACAATTCCGTCCCCCAATTTCGCCCGCTAATTACCCGCGGGACTGGGAAGCCCTAGCCCCCAGACCGTGGCCCCCATCCCGGACCCCCGCCGTGCGAGTGTCCAAAAATGTGCGGCTGCTTTGGACGCAAAAGCGGGACTTTGGTTTGGCTTCGCGGTTGACACTGTTTAGTGAACGGATGCGGGAGGGCTGGTTTAATGAAGCAAGAGCACACAAACAGGAAGTGGCAGTAGGAGGGACGCGGGCCGTGGGGCTGGGGCGTGGGGCGGATCTGGGTAACACGGGTTGGGCCTTATTAAAGGATTTTGTACTTAACGCTAGCTGAGCACTCGCAAGGTGAGCGCGCGCATATTGATAAAAATAGTCATTAAAAGGGTTGTTCCTGCTCGTTGGCGCGCTCTGCTTTTGCGGCCACCCACCTTTGTGCTTTATAAATACATTTTAATTTAGCTTTGTGCATTGAAACATATTTAAATTAAGGAGCAGCGGCTTGTAAAATGCACTCCCCGCCCAACAGCACCCGCCTCATATGTGGGCGCTGTTTCCTTTCTGCTGCTTTTCCCACAGATTCCAATACGGTTTTGTCATTGTCCGATGGGCAACGCCTCCTCCGGACCGGACTGGACTTATTTGCGCCACCAAGCGTGCTCAATCGAGAGGCCCGATGTTGGTCCTGGCTCGTCCGGTCGGTGTCCTGCGACGTCCTGCGATGTCCTGCAGCCTGTCATCCGTTCGATAAAATTAAAACGTCTGCTCATGTGCACAGGACCTCACCCAGGTCCGAAGTTTGCCTCTTTGTTTATCGACTTGGCAATGTCCTGCTGCCATATCCTCCGCTCCACTTCCTGTTAACTCATTTGCCTCATCCTGGGCAAGAAACTGTTTATGGGTGACCTCATCTCCATATGCTCCTGGCGCCTTTGGACGTGATGTGCAATAGCCCTTTGATATTCCGGACCAGTTTCAATTTTTTATACAAGCCACAGAGAAAGGTGTTTTTATGCAGGCTTGGCTCTCAAGCATTACTTAAAGTACTTGGTTGCTAGATCTTTTCCCACTCCTCGGCTTGTTTTGAAGCCCGACAACCGAACTATAAAAATAGATTTACAGAAAAGTTTTTTAAAGAGTATTTAACGTATTATATAAGCTTTTAAATATCTTAAATTTGATTAACAGCGTATTTCCAATTCGACCTCATGTTCCCCTCACGGGCTTTCATATTCCTCGTGTTCTCTTTGTAACGTGCCTGACCGGCGGCGTCGTCCTCATCACCATCGGATGCACAGCTGCTGAATTTACAAGCCATTTTTTATGACAATAAGTTTGTCAACTCTTCACTTCAGTTATTTATCGATAATTGGAAATTGCTGCCACACAGTCACCAACGACCAGCAGCCACAATAATAGCAGAAGGGCAGAGCTTTGGCCATTTGCATGTGGCATTCATTGGCCCTATTATCGGATAGCCGTTGGTTCGGTCATGCTACTGCTCCTGATCCCCTCCAGGGCGTGGTTGTGGGTGTGGGTCTGGGTCTTTTGCACATGCAAAAATTCCAGAGACATAATGTTTAAATTACTTAGAACTCCTTATATGGATTCTACAGAATCTATTCTTGTGATTAGATTACTAAGGTATTTAACCTTACCCTGCGTGGAAAAATGAAGCTTATTCAATTTAATGTTACGACTCATAAATAAAATGCAATTAAATAAGTTTGTGTCGCATAATCAGTTGCTACTTTTCTTGCCTGTCTCTGAAAACTTAAAAGTAGCAAAAACAAAGAATAACATTGCAATAAATGCTTTTGCTCCATAGACCAATGCGTAGGCAGATACATACAAAGAAGAATTTGGTAATTACTTTTTCAAAAATGCACCATTTTTTTCTTCAATCACTTGCTATTAACTTATCACGTGAAACGTGACGTGAAACTAACCAGTAGATGAAAAACATGTATTCCATTGAAATTTGTGGCAGTGTGATATTGGTACACTGATTCATTGGCTCCACAATGCTCCACTGAAAATGTCATTATGGCCGAAGGAAGGTCGCTGGCAGCAATTCCTCACTATTGGACTTATTTTCACCCGCCTGAAACAATAAACTTCAGTTCCCCATCGCTTTCCACTTCCCATGCTTTTTCTCCTGCGGCTGCTGCACTTTTCCGATAAGCATTTATTCCACGTGCCCACCGCCCCCAAGTCCCCTCGGCGGGGAACTGGGAGTGCCATTCGCTGGCCGGATAAAACGACATTGTGTTGCATCGACGGGCTGGCTAATGAGCTGCTAATTAGACATGTGTGTGCTTAAATCTGGCTTTAAATGACAATGTGTTGCCGGATGGCCGTTTTAAGTTGCAATTAGATGACGGGTATTCTTTCGCTCCTCATGAGTCATGCCATGCCTAGGAAAGCTGTGAACCTGCACTGACACAAATCTGGGTTGGATTTTATTAATTCTCGTTTTTGTAACCTCATTTAATTTAGCAAAGTTTCTTTAAAAAAGGAGATCTATATCAGTGAAGCAAAGTATTTAAAAGTAAACAACAATCATTCATATTTTATAAACATTTCCTATTCAGAATTTTAACTCTAAAGAGCCTTACAAAGGAGCACTTCCAACAAACTAGGACTCATTTTTATATACGCTTTTCCATATTGGTTCAACATTTCCTGGAAAAGGGACAGCGTCTTTAAGGTGTGGTAGTAAGGGAGAACCATCAGTACCATCATCACAGCCAATGGCATTGACTGCGTTATAATGACCACTCAATGCAGCCACTTGATTATCAGGCCAAGCTTGATTTCCCTTGAAGAGCCCACTAGCGCTTACCTCGCTTCAAGGGAACTTTCACTCAACCTAGTGAAAGCCGAAAGCCCCGGGCTCGGCGGCCTTTAAAGCTTTTTGCTGCGGTGAAATTCCCAGGAGATTTTATGTGCATAATCGTAATCATAATCATAATCCTTTCAAATCGTGTAATTAAAATGTGTGCATATAATGCCTTCAATTATAAATGGCAGTGCAAAGCGGAGAGTGGAATGGCAGCCAGAGAGAATCGAAATAGGGAATGTAATTTGCATGCCCACATGTACTTTCTTTCTCCCTCGTTCGCAGATGAAGATAAATTGAAATTTCATTAAGAAAGTTCTGTCGGAGGGAGACGGCTGTTCGCCCCTCTCGCTCTTGTCGCTTCAAAATTGAAATGTGTAATGGCTGGCTGGTGGGTGGGTGTCTATATGTCCGTGGGTCCATACGTCTATGTGGCTATATGTCCGTGCGCCTGTGTGTAGGCGCACTTCAGCGACTTAATTGTGTCGCGTTAACGTCAAACACATGCAACAAACATGAGCAAACAAGTGCTTCCTGTGTGAGGGTGTGTGTGTCGGCCCCGTGTTGACAGATTCAACCACCCAAACAAAAAACCCCACCGCCTGCTCATAACATACAAAGCCACTCTTTTATTTTACACAAGCAGCACACGGAAAAAAGCTCTCGCACATACACACGCTCACTCGAGCGGCAAAACATATCCGCACACATCCGATGTACGGACCCACCCCACCCGCCCACTCCGCCCACTCCGCCCACCCCGCCTTTGTTACCAGCACAACACAGCAGCCCATTGCCACCTGTCATAAATTTGCATGCGCGCAAAGGTTGAGTCCCACACAACACACGAGTTTCTGGTGCGGGAAATGCTCTTTACGTCCTTCGATCTTAAAGCCGGACCTTCGAGCTGTGGAATCTCTCTTAACAAACTCCGAAAAATGGTTCTAGGCAATGCCAGATCTTTGGAGACCGTGTGGTTGACCCGATTGAAATCACTTCTATTTATGAAACAGGCCAAGCCGTTTATTTTCCGAGTAAAGTACTAAAATACATTAAAATACACGTGTTAAACGTCGGTTCTTCAACTTAGCTTCCAAAAACACAATTGAATGCAAATTCTTTTCGGCAAGAAGAGTTCTCCCAGCCAGAACATTTGCTGCTGATTCATAGCTCGGCAAAAAGAGAAAATTCAAATAGGCCATTCTGGTGCGGGCAATGACTGGAATATTTTTGATAGGAACTACAGTCATCCGAACACAGCTGTTCCGATTTGCGACTGCCCCCACGCCCGCCCACCGAGGAAAGGGCAGACGAGGGCTTATGCATAATAGACATATGTGTGTGAATGGCAGGAAAATCCATTTTCATAACCGACTCAGTCTCGGGCTCAGTCTCTGCCCCTCTGCGATGCGGGGTTGAGCGGCGATTATGGCCGGGCTAAGAATACCGCGGCACATGGAAATTTTCAATCACCCACTAGCCAGCCATTGTCCGGGCCAAATTGGATTTTCGAATTGGAAAGGAGCCGCTCCTGCGTCTTGGCCCTGTGTACGTGGATGGGCGCCGATAAGTTTTAAGCCTTCGAGTGCTAATCAAACGCCGACTGGGCAATCAATTTGGAGGCGAGCTCTTTTAATGAAGCCGACCGCTCCGGAGGATCAGCCTGTTGCTCGTCGGTGGTTGTTGGGCGGTGGGCGGTGGGTTAGCGGGTTGGACAGCCGGATGGGTGGCCATGAGGGCGAGTGAAAACGTGAAAGGCAGCCCGATAAAGCGGGCAGCTCTCAACTCAATCCACCTTCCGCTTCCCGGTCCCGACTGTGGCCAGTTGACAGTTTCATTAGTTGGTTTACATGGCCGAAAGGGAGAGGGACGGCATTGTTTGCACTGTATCGCCATGTTGTGCAGGATATTGGCTGGCATTCTATGTGGATGTGGATGTGGATGTGAACGTGGCTGTGCATGTGGGTGGCCTGTTGTCACTGCTCTTGGTTGTTGGTTGCCGGCTTGCTGGTTTCTGTTGCTGGTTGCTGGTTTCTGATGTGTTGTCCTGTCTTGTTGTGGCACACACCGGACGTCAACTGATAAGTTTAGGTGGCACGTCCCTGCTGTGTACTCGTCCTGCGTCCGTCTCAAGATTAACCAGCTGAAAGCATTCATAAGTTGATTTAAATCTTGACTTCGTCAAAGGCTGTCATGATCTTCGTCCTCCTCTCGGTTGTTAAGGGAGCTTTTATTGACAAAGTTTTCAGCAGTTTGACTGAAAATCTTCCACAAATTTCGTGTGCGTTTAGTAACTTAATCACAAAATGTATTTTTCATATGTCAAAGTACAATAAATAGTACGATACTACTTTTTGTACAAAACAACTTAATGTTTAAAGAGTTTGTTGGACTGTTTATATGCTTGCATGTTCGTACGAGTATCATCTTCCGAAAACATATCAAAAATTGAATGAAAGGAGCATGAATGTATGTACCATGTTCCCTTGTGTCTTGGAATTGGATATGTATAAAAATATATTTTTTTCTTATGTTGTTTTTATACCCTTGCAGAGATTATTATGATTTCATCAGATTTTTTCAACGCAGTAAAGGAGACGTGTCCGACCCAATAAAGTATACATATTTTTGAACATCATCACTAGACGAGTCGATCTAGCCATGTCCGCCTGTCCGTCCGTCTGTGTGTCCGTCTGCTATAGGAACAATCAGACAATTGGTGGGAAAAAATATAAAACAAATTATGGCTTAAATCTTTTTTGACATATCTTATATGATTGGAATATCATTTTTTGTATTTTAATGCATATAAATTATATAATTATAAATTATATAATAAAAATAGTATGACTTTAACATATAAGTATTTGTTTTTTTTTTAATATCACTGAATATAGCAACAATTTTTAAAAATTGAACATGGTGTTACTAACATTGATTATTTCGTATAACTGAAAGGGTAAACAAACTTCATCTTGCCAAAGTTAGCTTCCTTTCTAGTTGTGGAAAATGTAATACACAAATCAAATCGTCATACCCATACCAAATGTTCGTTCGTACCCTACAAAGTATTGTTGAATAAATGATGGTGCCACTTTCAAAAGGCTCAAGTCTTGCTAAAGATCTTTTAAATATTTGTATATATTTATCTACCATAGTTTTCCACAAATTTTTTCTCTAGCACAGGTCGTTAACCTTTATAATTAGAACAAGAGAAAACGACGCCACCCTTTTGAAATTAATTTACGCTGTCCTAGAACCTCATGATGCATGCCAAATCCAAACCTTCAAGATTTTATAGTTTTCAAAATCTCAGCGTTTATACGGACAGACAGATAGACGGACATTGCTAAATCTACTCGGCTAGTGATCCTTATCCAGAATATAAATAAACTGTATAGGGTCGGAAAATCTTCATTCCTTCTTTTACTCTACGAGTAAAGACGTACTCAAAATCTAATTGCAATGAATGGCTGCTTTTACGAGGTTTTCTAACCATTACTGTTATATTGCCGATCACTGCTGATCACTGCGGATCGGTAGCGCTGTCCATGACGTGCTACATATTTTGGCTACATACCTTATCTGCAAACTTTTTGTTTCTACGAGCCACTGCGATAAAATAAAGGTGTCATAATGGAACTCCTGCCGGTCAAACACCTGTCAACTTCCCTATCCTCCTTTGAAGACACTCCGACGGTTCTCAGTGCTTCACCCTTTTAAGCACATATTCAAAATCCCCATCATTCCAATCGTCCAATCCGATTCCTACACAATCGAAAATGTCTAACGCACAACAGACAAATATTTTCATTCCGCTTTGTCCGTGGGCACTCGCTCTGGTGACCCATAAAAAGGAACGGTGATCCGAGGACAGGGAATCAGAATCGGGCGAAGGGAAAACAGAGTGCAAGCCTGGCACTGCGTACAGGCCGGCATCCTCGTGTTGACCAAAGAGGTAGCCATGCAAAATTGAACGGACTCTTGACTGTCAGCGTCAGGCAACGTCCTTAGATACAGTGTCAAAAACTATTGATGCAGGGTTGTCCAAAGCCATTTAGTCATTTTCCCATCTCCGGATTGCAACTCGTGGAGTTAAAGTACGGTAAAATGAGCCTCCTTAATTGCACGGATAGCGGAAGTTTCAAATGTTGTAAGGGATATATACCTTGTTAAGCATTATTGCTGTCTTTATGTCATGTTTAAATTTGGTTCATATTACGAACATAATACATTGTTAAAAACTTCACCCCGTTCTAACACAATTATGACTTCGAATTTTTTTTACGTCTGAATAAGTATAAATTGTTGAAAATAACTTAAAACCGTTTTTTTGTGAGTAACATTACATTAACAATACATTTTTAAGCATAACTGTTGGACTTGATAATGAAAACAAATTATAAAGTAAAAGGCAACACTCAGGTACTGTGTTAAATTTAGCCCGTAAATTTTGTACAGTGAGTAAACAAAAGGCGACATGTACGGCCAGTCGCTATGCAACCCCACAAAATTCCGACACCCACTGCACACCATCGCCAGCATCCAATTGTTGGGCCATCCCCGGCCCTTCTTATGTATGAGCTAGGGCAAACACGCGATGTAGTCCTGTCCTGCCTGGGTCTCCGATCTCCTAGGGCCGCAACTCCTCCTCTGCTTTCCAGGAGGCGGTGTCCATACGTGTCCTTCGGTCATCATCGAGTTGGGTTTGGCATATGTGTGCCGCAGAGTGTCCTGCCGGGGAGTAGGTGTGTTTGCTTGTGCCTATAAAAGTGAACGGAAGTTAATACGTTTACCGTTTGATGCCCTACTCCCAGCGGTGCGGCACTTCAATGCCCCAAACGGCACCAGATTTTGGGAGCACCTTTTCCTTTTTAAAGATAAAGTAAGAGAAAGTCACTATTAGACTGTATCAAAAGGTAATTATCTCTTGGGTGGCAAATCAATAAAGGTGTTTTTTGGAAATATCAAGTTGGTCTTTAACTTGAAAACAAACCTTAGTTTTTGATTAAAAGCACCTAACCATCGGATTCAAATAGGGTACATTTCACTCGCTAAAGGTCATGAGAGATTCGTTTTTATCCGCTGGCCGAGCGCAGGTGGCGCAACCTACATTGTTTCGGCCAGCTCTTATTGCTGTAGTTATTCCTATCGTTGCTATTGTTGGTTTTTTGTCCTCACAGGGAGCCAAAATGGCACGAAATTGAATTGCGTTAATACGCTTATGGCATATACGATTATGGGAAGGGACCGGATGAACAACCACGGTTCGGTGGGGCTCTGTAATAAATGGCGAAAATAAAAATGCATATGAAATTCTATGATAAAACAACCGGCAGTGCTGAGAGCATGAATATGTAGAATATTAGATACCTGTTATCAGGTCTTAACTTATTCGAGAATGTAGTCAAGCATATAAGTATTCTGGAGGCTCTTAGCTAAACATCTTTAATATACCTTTCCCCCTGGCACACTACATATACAAGACTTTTTGTTATGCTACTAAAAAGTGTACCAAATCCCAATGAAAATTCCGTGTAAACGTGTGATAAAGAAGAAGAGCTCTGACGAAAGCGTTCATAACCAGGCTGCAATACTTTTTAGTACACCCTCGGTACTCGGCTACGGGGTATGCGAGGGCATCAAATTGAGATTAAGTGCAGGGCAGAACACTTGGGACTGCCAGTGGTTATACATAGGTGGCTGAATTATGTGTATGTACAAACAGGTGGATGCTGCGACGGGGATCCCTGGGATTCGGCCCTTATACAACATTTATGTGTTCCAACATGGCCGTAATTGTTATGTTGGGCTTATGGAATTTGGCTGGGTAAATGTACATTCTGCTTTGTTTATTCTGTTTATTGAGTGACGCTGATGCTGCGTACAGGTTTGTTCACGGGGATGCCGGAATGGTTGCAGAAAATTATAATCCTGTAAGCACCGAGTTTTCCCTCATTTCAGCTTTTTCACTTTCCTCAATTACTTTTCGCTCTTTTAAGATTTTAAATTCAGCCCGGCATTTGGCCTAAGCCAATTAAATCCGCCTCTCTCATTGCCGTTGTCCTTTGGCGAAATTGCATTATTATGTATTAGTTCCCCTGGCCCTGCCCCCCCGAATTCGCAGCCAGGCACCTGGTTCAGCTTCGACTGGGGCTGGGCTGCCAGCTCCTTTGACATTTTCTTAATACACTAAAAGCCAACGTCATAGTTCAAAGTCGGAGCGGCACTTAGGCAACGGCAAATTCAACTGCAGCATCCGCCCTGTCTCTCTTCCAATTTCGCCCCTTCCGTCGCACGACTCCAATGCACTCAGGGAAAAAATGTTCACTCAAAGGGATTATTCGTTTCGACTCGCTGAGATTCAAAAAACATACATACAGCAGGAAGCATTTTAAATTTCACCAGTTATTCCATCATTTATAGTATTTCAGCTGTGGTTTTAGTGAGTAATAATTGTGCAAATGAGGGATAGAAATATGTGTAACTGAAATAATATAATCCGAAGAAGTAATTTCTCTTGGTGCATGCATTTCCCCGCTTCTATCTGGTGTAGAAGTACGTATTTTTTCTTATAATATTTCCACTTTGATTCAATTTCTTAATACCTTTAAGTTAACATCCGCTTTGGCAGGGACTTCTTGGCGAGCCGGGAATGGGAGCGCGCCAGAGACATCCGGCCCGGGCGCAGAGTACTTTGGCATTATCCTTGCAATCAGCGCAACTGTAAATCACACACCCGCACACCCTGCACCCCGCACAGACCACTCGAGCGGGAACTATTAGAATAGTTGACACACACAGTTGGAGACCGAGCGACACAACTAAAAATGGCATCGGGAAATGATGCTCGCTCGGTTTGGCCGGAGCATCTTTTGTATTATGGATGTGGCCGTAACACGCCAGCAAACACTGCACGCGCAGGACACACACTTCCCCTACCCACTTGCAGCGCTCCCCTCTGGCCCCATCATCGCCATCCTGTCGTTTTCCTGGAGCTCCGGCTCGGCTCCCTTGTCCTGCTCCTGCTCTGGCCGCAGGACGCCGTGTCGTCCGCTTCGTCGCCACACTGACGGATATTCCGGTGCTTGTGTCAAACGCCTGTCATTTTATACGGTCACCACCCCCTAAACGCCCAACCTCCCAACTGCCGCACCGCCCGCTCCCACACGGGGATACACACACTCCCACCGCCCCGCTTTTATCGGCTTAAAATGCGAAAATTGCAAATAAATACGCTGAAGTTTCCTACGTCTTCGCATCGAGCACTTCGCTGTGCTGCCTGGGCTGCTAAATTATTTACTTGGTTTTTATTTGACGTTAAACGCTCGGGACTTCAGATTCGATTGTCGAAGTGTGCACTAGTGCACTGGAATAAACTAGTACTCGACTTGGATTTCATCGAAAAAGAAAATTTCACCTATGTGCTTCAAGACGTATGTTTAATATTAAATGTTCCCTCATAGATCCTTTGATCTTCCTTGAACTGAGATGATCTAAAATCAGACGAAATTTATTCTCTCTCCCAACATCCTAAACTAGGTCGGAGCTAATTCAACCTTTACTTTTTGCACGATATTTATATTTGAATAAAATCCAATGTGTAACTGCTTTGCATATGGCCCGAACCCCTTTCATCAGAGCAGCTTCTTTCAGTGCTGCGCTCGGAGTTGCAGATACGAAACATGCGTGCGAGATACAATTTCGATCGTTAGCTCAATGGCTCGTGCTATTTGCCAACGTGGAAATCCTCCTAAATCAGACCCGCACCACCCTGCGATGTAGTTGGCCATGTTCATTTTGTGTGCGCGCCACGAGTGCTGTCCAAATAATAGCTGGCATCCATCCATCCATCGCGCTCGAGATTGCAGACGAAGGCCTGGCCAGTGTTTGGGCTTCCTCCGCCTCATCCTCCTCCGGGAGCATGCAGGACCGACGGAAGGCTTACTCCAACACCAACACCAGGCAGACTCCGCCTCACCCAATTTCGCTTGTTTGACGTTGTGTTGAGTGGAAATGGAATTGGTGTTCGGCTGCTCGACTTCGGGGTCGGGGTTATGTGCTTTCAGTTTGTTATCGATAAATATTCATTCAGCCGGTGATTGCCGTGAAAAGTCCCACTTCCCCGGACGAGATCCCTGCTCCAGGCCGGAACTCCCTGTGTTTGGTTTCCTGGGGCAACCCCGCCACTCCTCAACCCCTGCCTCGTTCCTGCCTAAGCCAAAGAGTCCCAGTTTCAGGCGCGGCATGTGTCAGCATTTGACACATTTCATTTGCATCTCCTTTTGCACTTCCCCTCCCCAGGTCGGCTGCCCATTGTCCATTCAAATGTGAAAAACATATCGGGTTTGCATTCCATTTTCCCCAGCTTTCTTTTCCGCTTTTTCGGTCGGTTTCCCTGCCACGTGCGACGAGGCTGCAGCAGCACTTTAGAGGGCTGGTGAGCTGAGCAAACACAGCAGGAAGCTGTTGGCAAGGGTTAAGGCGAGATAATTAGTTACTTTGTGTCCTTGCGGTTGGTCAGCCGCCCCTGCCCGGGCGCCAGTGGCTCCGAGGAGGATTTGTAGTAGTTGGCGCGTGCCTCAGTCCGGAGGAGGCCCGCAATGGAGTTCCCAGGGGCGGGGAGTTCGGTTTGTCTGTCTCGGCCGTAGTATTTGTATTGGTTGAGTGTGTTTGCTTATGCTCTCTACGGTCTGTAGGGTTAATTGAATTTGCTTTTGAGGTTCCTTTTTATCGGAGGGGGTGGCGCGAGGCAAGGTGGGCTGGTCAACTTGAGGCGCTTTGGCCACATACTTGCTGCTGGTGTGTATATGAAACGGATTTATAAATATTCATGAGCTGACTTCACAGTTGATTGTGCTCAGTGGAAGTCGAAGTTTGAATCTAAGTCTTACCGCACCGAAATTCAAACAGTTACGTTGACAGCGAAGGGTACAAAAGCCTTTCATATTTCAAAGTCCCCACTTTCAAATTTGGGATCGATAGACTTATCCAGGAATATGAACACTTACTGTATTCATGAAATGCGCGTATTTCATGAAATGATCAAAATCGTAGATGAAAAAAGAATATTTGATGAAATCGGAAAATGTAAACAATTATATCCCTCCCCTGATATCACTTTTTCGATTTGTCTGGTATAAAGAGTGTTTGTTTTATTTCCGAGGAAACTGTTCTTTAAAAATATATTATTTTGAGTCACTTATTTCTTAAGGACTTTGCGATAACCAGATAAATGTCTAATTTAACCACTTTAAGTTCGTCGAAATTGTATATTGGGCAGTTTATTGCTAAGATTTGTAATGTTTGACCTCTTTTAGCGAAAGATACAACTAAGCTTTGGTTTATAAATAAGTTTCACAATTTCCTTTTTTATTTGCCAAGTTCCTCGATGCGTTTAAAGAAATAAATCATCATTGCACATATTTACGTTTGAATATGTGTATCTCGCGTGATTAAATCTGTTGTTTATTGAGCCGTTGGCCAAGTCAACAAATTTCCATCAACCTGCAGCACAAAATAAATATCCCAAAGAGTCGCACAACAAAAACTACTACTGATACTATTCCACTTTGGGGTTTGACTCCGCTCAGTTCCGGCTAAAAAGTTTTTAATTTGCTTTCATAGCCTTTTCAACTTTTCGGTTCGTTTTATTTTTGGCTGTATGTATACAATTTTGTGGCAAATTAAATAAGCAAGCGGAGCGTACGCACACCATACACAGCAGATATACATCCTGAAATGTACGCTCATGCATCTGTGTGCAAACACCTCTGCGAGGGCCTGGCGCAGCAAAGTATGCAGCGGAAATTTCGGGTCGCGCTTTTCGTGCCACATTTAAGGCTTCAAAAGCGATTTCGCAGCTGCTCCGCTTTAATGTGGTGTGCGTGTGTAGGGGTAGTGTTTTCCAGGGGAGGGCAACATTTGGGGCTGGATTAGCGGGTTGCGGTCTGAGTAGTCAATCAAGAGAACGATGAGATAAGTCGTGCACACATTTGGAAAAATATATTTTCAGAATATGTATATATATGAAGTATGGGAAAGGCTTTGTCAAAATAAAAAGTATATAAGATAAATATGTTTTATGAAAGAATACTTAATCATAACCTGACCTTATTAAATCTGAGGAAGAGGGAGAAAGACACTTGTTATTGCCAATATTTTAAAATTGTAATTCATAATCAAGGCGTTTGGCATCGCCCTTAGGACTTTGGAATAGACGCAGACCACCTTGGAAAAATCATCAAAAATTAAGTGGAACTAGAACTTTAATTTTAAACAATCTTTTGTTCTTTCTTAAACCAACAATTGCTTTTTACTACCTTATGAACACCAAATTTCCTTAGTGCACCTGTGCATGATAATAACTAAATAATAAAATACAATTCAATACAAAAAATAATACAAAACATCTGAACTCAGGAGATATGTCAATACTGCAATACCAATTGAACTTAAAGTACTTTCAGAAATAGAGAGCAGAAGAACACATCAAAGAGTTTAAAATAAATTTTGAAGAACGATAAGAAACTTTATTCTAAGGAACTAATTAAAAGTCTTTCCCAACGAACTCCTTTTAGTCATTATTATGTTTCGGCTTTTTTGAGACTTTTTTATATAATTAAAAAACATTTAACACATAACAGTCACTAATTTAAAAATATTAACTTAAATTTTTAATAATATTAAACGTTATTGTATTAAAATTTTCATAAATTTAATGAATGTCCCGGGTAAAGTTCTGTAAGGCAAATGCTCTATCTTATCTTCTCGATAAGTTTTTGGCATTATATTCATAATAGGCTTACAGAATGTCTTGTTTCTAAAATATCCTCCTGACGGCTAACAAGTACAGGTTAAACCTATTAAACTTTAAAATAACTTACTAGTCTATATAAATTACTAGTCTGACTAGAACAAAAATATTTTAAAATTTTATAAATTTATCATGTTTGTACTTATTATTTGTATTTTTATTTTACAGATGTAACCCAGTAAGGGCCCCTTTGAATGCAAGTACGTGGTTTACTCTATCTGGCTTATGTCTTTAAAATATTACTTTTTGATTAATTAAGTTAATTTTTTGTTTAAAACTTACTACACAACAATATTACCCGGACGTCATCGAGGGTATCAAACGCTTTTGTGCTCGCCTTTTGAGTCTCAGGGAGACAAAAGTTGCTTCAATTTAGTTAATTAGCAGACTCACATGAGGCCCTGGTCCCCTTTCCCCATTTCGCATCACGAACTGCTTATCACATTATCAGCATGCTCCGTCTTTGGGGGCTGTTTAAGTTATTTCTGAGAACTTTGCTCCACGCACTGCACAGCACTTTTATTTCAATTTTACCAGGCGCCTCCCCTTCTACTTGGGTTGTCACGACGAGAGTCCAAGTCCGTGCCTTCTGGACTTCTTGTGCCTTATCAATAGCGAAGAAAGTCCCGCACACACGTTCGGCATACGGAAGCTGTCGCATCCTGCAGGACCCGGGCAGGGCTGGTCATATTTTAGGAGATAGGCAAAACATTAAGCGGATTAGTTTTGCTGCCCAGGAGTCGGGGGCGGGCGGAGTTCGGTTCAGGTGGGCAAAGGCCATTAGTTGTGTGTCGTCGCAAGCTTCTGCAGCGTCGGAGGACGAGGCTGGCTCAGCTAGTTATAAATTGTTGGCTATTAGTTAAATGAACTTGCCGTTTCCCTGCTCGAGCCCGGCTCTGGCCATTTCAGTTAGCAACCACTAAGCCACTGAAAGAGGCCAACGCAAGTGGATTTACATTTAAATGTTTCCTAAGAACTTAAAGCTTATGAAAGGTGAATGATTTCGGAGAGGTTGAGATAAGTTCAGGGGAAAGGAGCTGTAGGCAAAGGATACATCTTAGTGGTCACTTCAACAAGTGTGGGTTATTCTGACTATGAGCGATATTCCTGAGAACTCAGGAGTCTTATAGTTAAGTCTCTTTGGATTTCTATTGATTGACATCATTGTGTTACGTAATTGAACCTTTATCCTACGCAAGGAATCTGGGAAAATCGAGCTGTAAGGTCAAAAAGTTCGCAATTACTGGAGACGGTTTCCTGGTTCGAGGTCTTCAAAACATTTGAAAAGCGCCTCTCTGACAGCCAGTTGTTCTAACTTACTTTATCCTGAGTAACCTTTCATGATTCAAATCTTTCTAGTCTATATATGTATATAAGCTTATTTATTTGAATGGAAGACATGTCCTTAAATCATACAGCACTTATGAGTAATGTATTTCGCTTTGATATTATTATCAATTTACCATAATAAAGTGTACTTTATCTTTAGCCAGAAAGTAATTGAATTGCAAGTTCCGAATAAAAATATAGTAAATTGCGGCCTATTTCACTCTTAGCGAAGCTATTGTTATTACACACAGCTATTTTAAATTTCTCCAATGGAATGTTTTTGCAACTTCCTATTACTGTCTAACAAATTTAAAAATTAAAAAAGATCATTCTTGTTCCTGATGTGTAGAATTTGAACATTCCATTTTTATAAGTTATCTACCGAAAGTATAGTCAGTGTGAGGGCAAATTGATTACGGAGCGGACTAATGACGATTTGCATAATCCGAATCGATAATGAGTGGATTGTGCAGTTGATAAGCGGGCGGTGTGGGCAGGCCCTGAATCGGTGGCAATCGGTTTGTTGACAATTTCAGCCGCATTTCAGGACAATTAGAGTGCATTCAAAATTCAGACGACCTAATTTCCCCTGTCAAACTGTTCGGCAGCTTTTGCCACCGCTCCACCCACCGCCCACTAACCGCCAACCGCAGGCAGTTAACTTTTTGGCACAGATAGGAATATTTTGTGGGACATGTCAAAGTTTTTGCCCCTTGATTTCCTTCAATTCGGATTGTTTATTCATGAAACTTAATTTCTCGCTTTTTATCGGGAGGAGCCAGGTGCGCCGGCCTTACCCACACACGCACCCGCAGTCAAATGAGATTAATAATAATTTAATTAAAACTCGTGGGCTTAATGCATTTCGCTTGTAGCGGACTTCAATGCGAGCTCTGCGCGGCGCTCTTCTCTAGGGTTTTTGCGCCTGAAATGAAATTTAATTAAATTTTGCACTTATCGTTTTTACACAACCCACACGGACAAAGGCCTCAAACGAAAGTTGGCCTGCCGTATGCGAATGCAGTGCCACGCCCCCACTGACCAGTGCCCGTGCTTTTTGCGAGAGTGCAGCGCCCACTTTTTCCGCCCTTTTCCAGTGGTTTTTCCTCCGTTTCCTCTATTTTGAATCAATTAATTGACTTTACCTTTGTGTTTGTTGTCCAAGCTAGTCATGTGTTGCGTGCAGCGCACACTCACATTCCAAGCAGATAAACGCACGATGAAATCACCATTTAATACAAACTAAAAAATTTGCCAAATAAGTAAATAAAACCTATTGTATATAGTGGTTTTCCTTTATGACAAATTTTTGGAAACTAAAAATAAAGGTGGGATTAGTTGTTTTGCCCATTGGGCCGTTAAATAGAGTCATCACAGGTAAAATCATAACGAAACGGATTGTTTCTCGGTAATCTTGTTTGAAAAGATACAAATTTTGTCTTAAGTTCATCGGGATTCGATAGAATTTTGTGCCACCCTTTAAATTTTCCGAATAAACGAATAGGCTACGTTATGGATATTGTGAGCTGCAACTCGGCGATCTTTGTGGAAGAAATGTGGAATTTTTTTTTCATATTTCCTGTTAATATCTTAAAAACTCGAAAAGGGCGAGCATGTACTAGTTCTTTAAAGTCGTTGTCCATGCAAACCAAACACATATTTGGACAAAAGCAATGGTTAAATACCTAATTATATTTGGAAAAGCTTTGCCTTTTTAGGTCACTAACAGAATTGCGCCTGATAATTGAATTTCAGTATTGACCAACTGGGAGCTTCATGTTATTCCCTATATAACTATTTAATAAAGTATTGTAATCCACTAAAATGCACTCTTTGGCATAATAGTTCTTTTAAATAATAAAATTGTTCATGACCTATCGGACAGAAACTAGATTAAGATGTAGACAATAAATAATTTTTACAAATATTCCCCAAATTAAAAAGTTTTAAAGGATTTCGACACTTTGGTTTTATGCACTTGCAGAGAGTATTATGATTTCAGTCAGAAGTTTGCAACGCAGTGAGGAGAATGTATATACTTGATCAGCACCAGTCGAGCAGATCTAGCCATGTCCGTTTGTCCGTCCGTTTGTCCGTTCTACGAAATCCTGTCTCTCAGTTTCAAAGCTATCGGCTGAAGCTTTCACAAAAGTCTTCTCTCTTTTGCAGGTAGTCTGAACCAGACGGATCGGACAACTATATCTTATAGCTCCCATAGGAATACCCGGTACGAAATGTTTAACGCTTGGAAATAACATTTTTTAATAAATTCATAATTTTAAATTTCATGGCATGGAATTAAAAGCTGCCATAGAAAAGATCGGAACATTTGTGGGAAAATAATATGAAAAAACTACACCAACGGTAATATTGGGACTATCATTCTTTGTATTTTAAGAAATTTTAGAAATTTCAAATTAAATTTATTAAAAATCGAACGCCACTAACATTTTGCTGTCAAAGAAACGGTCAGAGAAATAATGAAATACATTTTTTTAACATCACTTAAGCTAGCAACAACCCTTAAAAATTAGCGTTTGTTATTTCTTATAACTGCAAGGGCACACGAACTTGCCGGAGTTAACTTTCTCCTTGTAAAAACAAAATATTAGTTCATCAATTCATCGATGAATGTTTATTTTTTAAATATTTATCTTCGATTCTGTACTGAAGTCCAGGGCCTTTCAATAGGCGCTGGTTACAAGATGGCAGCGCCACAGCACCAAGCAGTCAGTAGCGGTAGTACTGACCATGCCATTTATTAGTTAGTCATAACATCTAAATTGACAAGATTTAGATAGGTATTAACTAATTAAATGGCATGAGCGTTATTATGCTTAATCCCAACATCCTATCTTAGCGGACACACGAAAAGGGGGCCTGTTATCCAGATAAAGAACTTTAAAACTTCAAAATTTATGAGGTCTGAAGAATACAATAAACATTAATTTCTTTGCATTTATACAGGTCAACATATAAATAGCCTAAATTACACTTAAAAGAAAAAAGTAAAATGACCCGTGCCCTTTTTTGTTGTAGAGCCATCCCTAATAAAATGAATTTCAAAAGACTTTGTTCAGGCAAGGGTCTACTTTCAACTGCATCTCCAACCAGACATAACCAATCAGATAAATGGGGCAATTCTTCTCCTCCCCTCGGAAGTTTCCAACTGGCTTCACTGTAGTTCTCCAGCTCGGAAGGTCATGTGGGACGTCGAAGCGGAAATGGGAAAATCCAATCAGGAGCACCTAAATCCCAGGCAGTCGTGTCTAATTGGAATTCGGTTGTTATTGTTGTGGCTCGCTCATTTATAATGAACTGAAAATATTTGTGTAATCCTTTGTCGTTTTTGTCCCCGTTCCGGCATAAAATTAATTACATAATTTAATTTAAAAGCAATTCATTACATTTGCACTCGTTTGTTGTTGCTGGCCCCAATTTTAATCCCTTTCATTAATTGCGAGCAGAAGCGAAGGTGGAAGGGGGTCTGGGAGCTACCCCCTCCCCACTACTCCTCCGATTGGAACTATCGGACGGAAACTGCAGTGATCGGGAAGCCCAGTGAGAGCCTCTGTTAAGTCTAACAGCGAGTGGAGTGGAAAAGTCCCTTGGGCGAGAGCGCGAAAAGACTCAAGGCCCGCTCTCCGGGTTTCACTCACTCGGCGCGGGTGCGAGCGGGACGACCATAGTCGCCGCTTGAGTGCACCCACGCTCCGGTGTGACCGCGCCTGCGCAGGAGAAAAATACCACGGCCGTGCCAAAGCACCAGGCTCTCCCTGGCGGGCGCGCTCACTCTCTCCGCGAGCGCAGCACTCGCCTCCCGACCCACCCCCGTCGCCTGCTCCGTTGTTCGTCGGTGTATCTGCCTTGCCTCTGCTTTGGCCACTCATTCGGCGAAAATTAATGGTGGTGTTCGGTTCTACGTCGCGCAAGCAAAGCCTCTAAAGTTCGCAGAGCTCAGCATATATCCCAGAAAGTCGGGCCAACTTCCAAACATCCAAGTTCACGGTGCGTAGCAGCGCTGCAACAAGCAAATTTGCCAGTGCGAAGCTAAGTGTGCGCAGGCAGCGGAGTGCGAGGCAGCCAGCCCAGAACCGTAGTACGCGACAACAATCCGGCAATACCCAACCCGTACCGACTCGATTCCGGTTGCGTCTGCAGAAAAAACGTGAGCTTCCTCCTCCAACTCCCCTCTGACGGCTGGCCGAGCGGTGCTCCGCGTTCGATTAGCCGCAAATTAGGCGTAGTTAGGCGTTCCTCGCTGGCAGAGGCTGCCCAACCGGCGAAAAGCCGTCGCGTGTTGCTGTCTGTGTGCCCGCCGCCCGTGTGTGCGTGTGTACTGCATACAGCTTTTTGGGCTTTGTGCTGGGTGCGGGGGCGGGGGGAGCGGCAAGGGTCCAGCATCCACATCCACTCGAATTGATTTTCGTTCTCCGCCGCTCTTCCCCGTTGCCTTCTCGCGTGCTCCGCTCTTTGTTGTCATCGCCGACTCCCTTTTGGGCCTGCATTCGCCGTGGTACCCTGTAGGCCGCAGCTCGGCCGGAATGTGATGGGCCAGCTTTGTTTTGGTGCCGAGAGCCACCCCTGTTACTCGTTCGCACCGGAGGGCCCGCACACTCACCCCCCTTTCCCCGTCGCGTTCTGCTTGTGCACTTCTGAGGCCTAGAGCCCAAGCAAGAACCAGTCCCAATACGCTCTCTATACCCTTGGCGAAAACCGCGCGTCTTTCTCTCCACTCTCGCGCTCTCGGCGCAAGTCGCTCTTTGCGCTCAATTGTTCAATTGCCAGACAAACTGGCTCTGGCGCACTGGTGTGCGTGCGGTGTGTGTGCGAGCGGCGTCGTCAGTGTTGCAAAGCGCCGCCCAGTTGGACTTAAAATTCTAATTGGCGTGGGCAGCGGCTCGAGCAAAGCGCGCGTTTTCCTTCGCCTCGCTCCTTTGTTGTTTCTCCGGGCTTGTTAACCCCGCAGGACCCCGCGAACTTGTTTTTGGTACAAATCTGTTATTCCTATTGACCTATCATAAATGTGTCTTTGTATCCCCTGCAAAGGGTACGCTTGTAGTGCAAGGAAAATCACAGTTCTAGTGTTCAAATTATACATGTTTCATATTCTTCATCCCCGGAAGAGTCGATATGAACATACGGCTGTTCTCCTAATGCTTGCGATATCGAATCAAACGCGTTGGGTGTGAAACTTTTCCGTTTATCAATCTATAAGTAGATCTAGTTTTGAAAACCGATCCAGTCTGACGACTTTGGTTTGGCTCTTAAAATCAGTGTAGGGTGTTTTTTGTTTGAATTTTTTTTTCTATTTACAAATGGTGTCTAATGTATTTTATGTGTTATCATTTTACAGTAAATCCTTTGAAGTCGTAAATACTTAAAACTGTATTCAAGTTTTTAGGACCGAATTTTTGCCAAACTCTAAACTTTCCCAATGAAAAAGCCTGATGACGCCCAGCCACACAACTCAAACAAGAACCTGAAAACTCTAAGGCTGGCGTAAGAGAATCAATTTGTGACCAGACCTTTTTCGCTCCTTTTCCGCGCCGAATAATCACTTCCGCATCGTCGAATGTTTGACTCGCAAAGGCGTTGCCAGGGCTCCTTTTTGATACATTTGTGTACGTACGGAATATAAGTCTTATCAGAACCTGCCAAGGCAACAAATTCATCCCGAGGAACTTTTCGCAGCTTTGCTGTTTTCATTGTTATTTTTGTTGCTGCCTGCAGCTGGGGAAACTCAATTGTGATTACTTTTGAAGGCGAAACCGTCGTCGTCGCCTCGCTGCACTTGAAAACGGATTTAAGTCTGTCCTACACTGAGAACTAACTTTCGAAGCTCAAACCTAAATAACTAGAAGTCGGTGAACTGTGCTATACTTTTGTTTTGCCGCTGTCAGAGCTTTGATGACAAAAGTCGTACTGTATTTTCACAGGTATAGACCTGTACAGTACGACTTTTGTTAATTGCGAATATAAACATTAGGACATCATCTAAATTTTAAACTGGGTTTCCTTCGGTTACATTTTATATCGTAAAATAAAAAACATTTGAAATGTAATTACAACATAATGCCTAGAGTTTGAGATACCGTGCTTTAAATAATACGCAAGCTCAAAAACTACACTTTTCTTAGAACCTTTGATGCTTGACCAACACCTTTGTCTCAGCAAGAATAATTTATTTGAAATGATTTTTTAATATTCAACCTCTTATCAGAATAAAAGCAGTTTCTTTATGGCTCATTCTAAAACACTTTTATTGCTTTAAGCTACTAATCAAATTAAGCCAATGTAGACTATAGATGTTGACTTTAAATGCTAATTTAATCAGTTTTAACATGAACTTCAGCCCAGTTTTTATTTCAGTGCAGCGCCCTATTACTGTTGTTGGGGGATATCATTTACTATAGTTACGAATACGGGGGCAGGAACGTTGGGGCCCAGTTCAGTGCAATTATTTCATTCGGTTATTCATAGCCGCCAATTAGTGCTGAAATCACATTTTATGGCATTACACGACAGCAGCTGAGCCCGTACTTAACCGAAGTTCAACTTGAGGGTGTAAGCAAGGAATTAACTAGTATTTCGCAAGAATTTCATTTTCATTTAAGTAAGGGAACCGACTAACTTGAAAGTAAAAGTTTAAATTCGATTAACGATATGGTGTTGAATAATTTATTTAGCACCTTTACATTAATTCTGAGACATTTTCGATTCTCAAGATTGTGTTCTAGGAGTTTTCCTAAGTAAATAGATTGATTGGTATTTGGTACCTAGTAAGTAACATACATCACTAGGGCAGCTAATTTATTCCAGTAAATTGAATAGTGTTACGACAATATGTTGTGTTCGTAGTCTCAAGGCTCATTGTGTTGGAAATATCTTAGAGAACAACGCGTGGATTTAACAGCAGTCGCAGATACTCAAGTTGTAATCGCAACTTCTCGTTTAGCTCGATCCCAGCCAGTTTTCCCGTGCCACAGCCCTTTTCTCCGCTGTTCTTTGGCTCCGCAGCCTGTGACTGCTTCGCCGTACGCTTTTGTTGCATTTTCCTTTTGGGCATGTGTTTCCACCTCCTCTGCGATTTTTTCGCACTCGGCCTGTTTTGTGCAATCGCTTTGTCGCCGTCGCCGTCGTCTTCGTCGTCAACGTCATCAGCGCTTCGCCTTTTTGTTGTGTGCATTTTCCTCGCCGTTTTCCATTTACTTTTCCCCAGTCGCCTCGCTCGCTCGTTCTGCTGCGTTGGATTTCAACCTGTCGGGAGGGCGAAAGGGGGCGGTGGGTGGCGGGTCGAGAGTGGGTATCTGTGCGAGTGTGCGTCGGCTGAACTGCAGATTGGGGTCTGTACTTTGTTGCACTTTCTTGCTCCGGCCCGCCTGCATTTTCTAACTGGTTGGGCTAGGACCCATCCCATGCCCGTCGCGGCTAAGTCGCTGCAGTCTGCAGTCTGCAGTCCGCAGGCCGTTGACTGCATTGAGTGGCGTCGCCTTCCTGCCCGCCACTCCCCGCGCCCCCGCCCCGGCCACCCCCTTCGCCGCCCCTTATCGCTGACCCTGCGCGCCACTTATTCAGTTGCTCTTCGCCTGCATCTTCTGCTTTCCGCTGCTTCGGTGCCAGTGCAGTGCATTTCTTTTGCTTCGAAGCCCCACCAGAGCCAGGCACTCAACCCGTTCGGTGGTGGCTACGGTTGGGGTACAGTGGACCCTCGGCGGGGGCACTTCTTGGCATTAACGGAGCCTTAGATGATCGCCATAGCTACTGCTCTGTATCAGAACAATCACTGGTTTTGTCGATTTAGTCGATCAGAATCTTGTAATTACTTAAATGGTGTTCAGTATCAGTTCCGTGAACGAAAAATGTATTTTTTATGTAGTCTTTCTCTGTGCGTAAAATGCATCCCTGAAGAATTCGCGTAGTTCTTTTCTAGTGTGGAAAAGAACGTTGCAGTTGTCCGGACTGATGTCATTATCAGCAGCTAGTACTTCATTACGATTTCACTATCGGAATTAAGACTAAAAACATATAAAGAAAATTGGTAATTCTGTCATGTTTAATGTTGGAAATCGGTGCCATTAACGTTTTCTAATCTTTTCCAGTAACTGAGCAATTTTAAGGTTAGTTCCAAAGAATCGTTAGCCAGGTTTTGTTCGACTCACGTCTTTTAGCAATAAACGTACTTGGTATTTTAGAATCAGGACAAAATTGTCTATTAGTTTTCCTCATCTGCTAGAGTCCGTGTCATAAGTCATTTCAAACATTGATTTGAAGGAGTTGTCGAATGGCTTTGGTTATCGTCGTATGTTTTGCGCAGAGATGCTGGAAGGGTACGCTAGTACATTCCTATCAATTCGCCTGGCAAAACCTGCCTATCGAGTCCGCCCTGTCGCTCAGAAGTGGGCATAGGCATAGGCTCTTTCCGTAAGGGCTTTTGGCTGGTGGTGCTGCTGCTACCTCGCCACTTAACCGCTTTTCCGTCTCTTGGCTTTTGTCTTTTCACACTCTCCACCGAGGGATGTGGTGGCGCGGTGGAGGAGCAACCACCTGACCTGCCAACCAATTGGCGTTGCCACCAAATGTCACTTAACCCACCCAGCCACCCACTCGCCCACTCTTGTCCGCTCTCTTGGCTGGTGAAATATGCAAGCCAAATGTAATCATTATTGATTTTGTGGTCCGGTCTCTCTGGAACGGAGAAGCCGCAGCTGAACCGGCCGGAAGGCGGGCGAGGGGAGGCGGCTGACTGGGCATTCGCACACATTAGTATGTTAGATTATCCAGTCCGGTGCTGCTGAGGCTGCTTAAATATGCAAAACGTTGACGATCCTTGGGGCGGCAGGGCGGCGGGCAGACGGATGGGTGCGGGCGCCTAAGGAGACCAAGGACCCGTCACACACATTAGAAATTTAACAGGTTAATGTCCAAAGTCGTAAACGAGACCATTTATTTATGGCCACATTCCGACTTCTACTCGTCCCCGTCCCCGTCCCCGTCCTCGGCCCCTCCTCGCCAGCACTCAGTCAGGTTCTCCTAATTTTCATAAAATATATGAGACCACCCCCACTCGAGAGCGTGCGTGTCGTGAACATAAAAATCTGAAAAACAGACGCTTGCCTTGAGAGACCTTGAAGGGCTTTGATAATGACTGCTGCCTCTCTGCCACCTCGGCCCACCCCTTCCCATGCCCATTCCACTTCATCCCCCTTTGTTGCCAGCATAAGCTTTATGTTGTTGAGCTCCTTTTGGGGGTTGGAGAAGCAGCCACGCTCGTTTCTTTTTCGGGCCAGCTGTCAGATTTGTCAAAGGAGTGAAGGACTCGAGCGACTTGGGGCAGCTTGTGTGGCAGGAAGTTGCTTTGGTGGCAAGCAGGCGGGCAGAGGAAATGCACGAGGCGGGGAGGTGGAAAATGGATCTGGATTCGGGGAATGTATCTATCAATCTTCATAATTGCACGCGAAGGGTAAAGCTGGAAATGCAAGCATCTTCGCTGGTTCGCTGTATCTGCAGATGGCAAACACAGCACAATCATTATTCACTAAGAGGAGCCACCAGAAGCATTTAAAAAATAACTTTCTGTCAATCTTCTAAACTGATGGTAAACGAGAACAATTTCTGGCTTGGGAATCTGACTATCTTAGAAATGAATTCAGCTTAGGATCGTAAAATCAACCATTATATTTTGTATTATTTTATTTTCATCGAAAGTTACTGTACCAATACGAAATCTATAAAATTGTATTTGTTAATACTCTAAGATTTAATGTTCATTCAACAATTTCCGTTGCTTTTGCCAAAAAGTCTCCATGTCTCTAGCCTCAACGTAGCCAGCCGTAAACTGTGGCAGTTATCTTTGAAAGCATCCCGGATACATTTCTCCTCCGCCGAAATGTATGATTTCACTTGGTAGTCAAGGAAGTATTTATCAATTCAAAATGATATCTGGTCAATCTGAGAGATACTCGCAATCGGTTCAACCAGTTTGATTTGCATCTCGAAATGTGTGTCTGCAGTGCGGAAAACCAGTTGGGTGGGCACATTAAGACCGAAAATGGCTGATATTTCATCAATGCTGTTGACAGTTGCGAAGTGTGCATATGGGCCAGTTGCCCAAATTGCATCTTGTTGGACTCGGTCCGATAGGCAGGCAATCGTTTTCGCCAATCAAAAACGCATTCGGAGATTCGGAAATTGGCCATCTCTGCCTGCATTTCGCAGTTGCCGGGCCGCATCTCGTGGGGCATGTGACTGACCAGACATTCGTCCATCTACTCGATCAAGGGGAATGCCCATTTTTAGGAAAGTTTTTCGCAGCAGCAGCTGTCCCCAGGCTTGTTGTTGCTAATTACCACACAGCCAAATAGCGAACCACAAAAAGGCAAAGCAAGAGCCACTGCAATAAGCATTGATTTTTCCAAAGACGTCGGAACGGCTTTAACCACTTGCCCATATTTGTGTCGTCGCTCGCCATATTTGGACAAAGCAAAAAGATTTTCCTTTCCCAAGAAACGGCTGCAAAAAATTGCCCAATTTGTTGGAGTCACATTGCTGGGATGCTTCTTAGCTTGCCAACTTGAAATCATCAGCAACTGTAAACTGCATTGTTACCCTGAAGCCAAATGTCAACATATCAATTCCGCTCGCACCTAATATATGTATCTCAAAGATACGACGCTAAGGCAACAAATCTTGTGGAACGTCGGCTATTCGAGCAATTCTAAACGGGTCGACATCGACCTGTTTATGCAAATCAGGCGAGAGAGAGAGAATATCTTGGTCGCCAATTCCTATACAAAAGCTGATCAAAAATATACAAAGCGCGAAAAAATAACAACATTTTTATTGAGTTAAACTGCCTGCAATGTGTGGGCTGGCCTATAAATGCTTTCAACGAGGAGAACAGGAGGAGAATACAGAAGGGGCCCGAGGAAAGTCGGGGAGAGCATTTCAATTGCGGGGCGTGTGGGATTATTAAGGCAATTTGATGATTAATACTCGTAGCTCTTAATAATGGAAGCGTATCAGGGATTGCGCATGATTGACTTGGAATGGAATTTGGTAATATTTCTAACGGAAAAATAGAGCACAAGCGGACTACAATTTTAGATGCTCTCAATGAAAAACCTAAAATTTGTCAATTTTTTTTCAGCAAATTGAAAAATTACCGAGCTGCAAATTGAAGGTCTTGTTAAAAGCCTAATTTGAAATAATATAGCTGTGAACTTTAAAGATTAATTAAAAACGCAAAAAGTTACTTTTGACACACGTTGAGAGTTTTTTAAAGTGCAATAAAAGTGCACAGCTCACAAGGGATTATCAGACAAAAACACTTATAATATGTCAATCTACACCTGATAAGATCATTTCCGAATTGGTTAAATATTTGCACGAATCTTCCATACTTTTTAACGTTTTTCCGTGCGCTTTGAAATTAGCTTTCCGGTGGTAGTCCTACCTTTTTCAGCTTTGGCAAATGGTGTTTTCGCTGATTCGTGTAAACAATTTGTCCGGCAATTAATTATTTTAAACGTGACGCACAGCGCGAGAAGCTCTAGTTTGCGCTCGCGCTCGGCGTGGAAATGCTCTCCAGCTTTTGTTTGATAAACAATTATGATGGCTCTCTAAAAACGCCTTCTGTTTCTGTTTATTTGGTTTTAAATGTTTTTTCGCTGTTGCTCTTTCGCTTTTGATCAAGTAAACCAAATGGGTGTGTGTGCCAGAGTTGTTGGTTTTGCTTTAGTTTAGTGTCGGCATTTTCATTCATAGTCAGTCGGACAGTTTTAGATGATAAATCTTTTTATGCGCGGGGCAGCACGCGCTATTTTTCATATACTCATCGCGGCCGTATCTCTATCTGTATCTGTACGTGAAAATGTGTGTTCTGTGTGTTATGGCATTATCATTAGCTCTTGGGATTTTCGCTCTCTTCCTCAGGCAAGTTCATTAACTTTTGGATTGTGCGCGGGGGCAACAATTTGTCAAAAATTCTGTCAGACATGCGATTTTTTAATTATTGTTTTATATTCCCGGATTATGTGCACATCATTTCTGTCTATATGTTGTTCATTCCCTCTCGCATTCTCGATCCAAGCTGACCCATATGCGTTTCGAGCATTTCTTCTCCATAATTCTCTATTTATGCTTGACATGCGTGCTACCAAATAAAAGTTTGCCCAGGCAATTAGAAGGCCCAGACAAAGTTGTGTCCGGTTTTAATTTTTGGAGTTGTCTTTGATTAGCTGTTGCTGCCCCACTTGACCAAATGATGGACACACTGGCTGACTGTTTGGCTGACTGACTGGCTGACTAGCTACCTGCTGAGCTGGTTTACTTTAGCTTTTAACATCTGTGTGTTTAGGGGTTAGCAGTACCAGTTCCGTTTCGAAGTCTGCAAGTGACGTCACAATTGTTAAAACCCAGAAGAGGCTAGGCTGAGTTGAGCACCTAACTATGGACAACAATGGATTATGCCAAATCGTCATAGCTCGCATAATACTCGTGCGAATCGTCGTTTAGGAAAGGCATATACCCTGTCTCTAAATCCAGTTCAAGGGTACAAGTGGTACCGGTTCAATAAAACCGACATGCAGACCAACCGGACTTATCCTATTCGCCACCTGCCAGCTTCCTTGTGCTAACAAGCCAGAGTGTGAGACAAACGATTAAATCGATTTTCATTATAAATTCGATTTAACAAGTAGAACCAGGGAAGTCTTCTAAACTAAAAAGCCATATTTTCCAAAGATGCGAACTGTCTGTAGTGACCGAGGAGTAATTTTCCGCTTCCTGGTCTAATCTAAACATTCCAAATGTGTTTTCCAACAGCTGGTTGCCACAGCAACACAGCCGCAAGAGGAAAAATCGAATAAATTCATCTTTTAGCGGCCAAGTTTGTTTATCCTCTAGATACTTCCCTAGCTCATTTAGTTTTCCGTCTAAAAATTATTTACTCTGCTTGAGTTGCTAGTAAATTGGAAGTTTATGCCTGAGTAAATTCCATATGCAAATGTTTCCGGTGGAGATTCTGATTTATTTACTTGAATGATTTAAAACTATTTTGTTTTCCACTTGCTTTAAAACCCATATTCATTATATTTTCTCTTCCTCTCGTTGCAGGTACGTGTCCATGCATTGAATTTTGTGCCAACGATTTTTGAAGGCATCTCCCATTTCGTGTAAGATTTTCCCGCCCATAAAATGTCTGGCTGTGAATAGATTTCTCGGAATGAACTTGTTCCAGGTGCAGATGTTTAGTAATTACGGCATTCATCAGGCAGTTGGCTAGCAAGCAGTTAGCCATCAACAAATTAGGATTAATCAGGGGAACACAGTGGTGTGGTGACAAAGAGGGGGAAAACGCTCGGTGATTGCTTTAACAGGGACAAGATCTACAGTACGAACTGTGTAAGACATTTATTATTTTCGCAAACAGTGCAGAATTGCTACCGTGTTTTTATTTATACGTCTTCGTACCTCTGATCTAAATCAATATTTTATTTGCCACTAAAAACAAGGAACAATAACTGGCACAATCAATATTTGAACAATCAGGTTTTCGGCCCCAAGGCGCGCCCAAGAATAGTTAATAATTTCCGGCTGAGAGAGGAAGTCGCTTATTTTGCACTGCGGACTTCTGACCCCCTCTCTCAATCAGTTTGATTTGCGGTCTGTTCGGGAGCGGCTTTTAAAGAGCGTATTAGTTTGATGGCTGACAAATAAGTATCAGAGAAATGGTTGAAAACTCATCTTTCTCTGGCAAGGCAAAACTAGTTATTCCTGCCACTTCCCTGCCTGCTTTTTCGGGTTGAAGAAAAGTTTTCCCGGCCCGTGCAGCTGGTGGTTATCCAGTAGCAAAAACTCGTATCATGGCCGAGAGTCGTATGTACGTCTCTTTGCCTGGCCTGTGCCAGAAACTTTTCCATCATAATCTACTTAACTTTTGCTTCAATCAATTGCAGACTTTTGCAGCAGCGTTGTGCCGCCTCATTGCATTTTACACAGGCTCTCCAGCGCTTCTCCACCCAGATCCGAGCAAGATTTCTTTGTGTAGATACAAAACGAACCGAGAGATACATTGCCTTTGCCGTGCCTTTCGCATTCGTCGGGCGGGCCGGGCCGTTAATAGAAAAGTTGTCAATGTTTTTTTGACGGCCGGAGGGGGGCGAGTGTCGCCGCTCTTATCTTATCAGTGCCAAACGGGGGGAGGTGAAGTTGCAACATTCTGCTGCCTGTCGTTTGCATAGTCTGCCTGCGGATGCATCTGCGTTTCGTCCGGCGTCAGATATATGTAGCTATAGCTGGCACAGCGGATACAACTGCATCTACCGTGTACGAGTACGAGTATCTCCTACAAGCAAAAGCTATCTAAATACGTACACAAAGAGAGAGAGAGTACTCACACAAAAGCTCCGCAGATATAGATACAGCCCACGGCGGCACATGCATTCTGTAGATACAATATCTTAAAGATGCACTGAAGCGTAATTGTTGTTACCTATCCTTCTCTCTCTCCCCCCGCCGGCGACCCCTTGCCCCGACAGGTCTTGTTGAGCTTGCTTGTTAATAATATTGAACAAAAACAAGAAAAGCTATTGGTTTCGCCCAGCACCGAAGGTTGAGAGTATTTATCAAACAAAGGGCAATGTTCTTTACATCGCAAACGACGGAAAATGATTTTTCCTGTTATGTGACAAAGGGAATGGGCGAATGCAGCTCTATGGGGATTACATTGAAATATAAAACCCCCTATTATCTATTCTTGAAATTCTTTTTACTTGCGGCAGTCGTTGAATCCGTATGGAATATTTTGGTCTTAAAAATGAATTTTCAGATTAGGGTTTTCAGCAACGCAAAAATCTAGAAGGCAAACAAATAAATCATTCATTATGTTTCACTGTTTCTATAAATATTCCCCTCTGATATTGTATCGAACTAATAAAGATTCCTCGCAGAACGATTGTCGGCTGACCCGCTTGGTCATCTTGGGACTGTGTTCCTAGCTGCGGATTCTGAGGCTTGGGTCAAGCCATATTGAACCCCGAAGCCCCAAAGCTCTCGTCTTCCCAATGTATCTAAGTATCTCGCTTTTCAAAATTGGCACACGAGTCTGGGCACTGTAGGGTCTCTCTCTGCCCTCGCTCCCATCCTCTCGCTCTTTTCGGTTTAGTTTGAGGTTTGAGTTTAAGGCTCTGTGCTCTGCTGACTTCTGGCTAATTGTTTGCTGCTGTTTTGTTATTGCTGTTGGCAGTATCTATCTGAGCGAGTAACTGGATGTATCTGTGAGTATCGAGTATCTATTTGCCAATGCATTGTTGTCTCGTTTGCGCACATAATTGTAATTGATAGTTTGACTTTTCGAAAGCGAGACGGGAGGGAGAGGGAGAGAGTCGGATGCATTGTGCATTAGTTAAGGGCTCTGTTTACGGGCCTGCTCCGCCTCTGGTGTGGTTGTTGCTTCCCGGACAGGGTAATAGGATAGCTCGAGACTACGAAATAGTCCAACCCAAAGACCTTCAGCTTGACTTGGGACGCCATCGAACCGCTTGAACTGTGATATTTTCCGCATTGAACCTTTGCAAACCAGTTTTCCCCCGCATACGAGACATTACTCATACGCCAAGTGGAACATTAGCACTTCTCTCGGGAACTAGCTCGATTCCTCGCTAAGTTATGTGCATTTCAAATGTGTGAGCAAGGAAAAGTTCATTCTCCTCTTCCTTATCCGTTTTGTTGTTCTATCGCAAACTCAATCAAATGCTTAAGCTCTCTTCGTGCCCCGCTCGCTCACTGCACTGAAAACAATTTTCTTGGCGGTTCTTTGGTTATTCTCAAATTAAAAGGGGGTGTAATCCTATCAGTGCAAGTGGTAAGCAAATGGCTAACATAGTAGTGGTTTGAATGGGTTGGGTATCTGTCTTGAGAAAGCCGTTTTGACCTTTTCAACACTCCTATTTCCACGCCGTTCAGTGATCATTTCTCTCAGTGCATGTGCAGCAGAATCGGCCCTGCATGTGTGTGTTTCTCGTTCCGTTGGGTACTCGCTCTCCTCTCGCCTTTCTTCGGCCGCTGGTTGCCTGTGTTTTTATTTTTGCGTACATCAAGCGTTCGTTGCCCGCGATTCGCTGAGTCTGCTTTTTTGCCCTGTTGTTTGTGTTGCTTCTGGCTTGGCTGCATTGTGACTTTGGCTTTGTATCTTTTTATTTTTAACGCACACACAATTTGTTAATCTGACCCGATGTGTCGTTCTGTTTTTATTTTTAATTCGCATAATTTAGCATTTCGTTACGAAGGAGTCCCGGAGGGAAGGGATAAAGGGTGTTAGGCGGGGCTTGTGGGCTCACAAATGCTGTCTTCAAGGTCAGAGAGCTGACCTTCTTCGAACAACTCCGTAATGGCTGAACGCAGGGGAGACAGTTGATTATACGGTTGATACCGATACGCGATAGATACATTACGTGGCTAACAATTACTTTCAATAGCAGTATTGGATTATGGCAGAGTTGTCATATTGGTGGTCACACACACTTTTCGCTAATTACCTAGTTGTTGTAGCAGGCTATCTGTCTTCATAGTTTTCAGGTATTTCCGATTAAACCGTAATGTTGCTTGTTATCGCTAGAATATGACCGATTATAAAGTTCCATTTCGAAAGTTTAGTTACACTGACACAAATTTTGACGGGAAACGTAAATGGAATGAAACTTCAACGTACTTTTAATCTTTTATTTGTTAACATTTTCGCAGACAAGAAGGGGCATTGCGTTAATGATAATGACAGTAAGGGAAGGGTTACTTTCCCCGTTCCTGGGTTCTCTTAAAGTAAAAACGGGAATCGATATAACATCGATCTGATCAGTGTACAATCACTGGAGTTAGGGATCCTATTACTACACTTTTATCGCGGTTGTAGCGCCCCTCTCCACCCCCTTTTGACGGCTGACTAATCTGCCCGCCCGATTGCTTATCAGTTTATGACCCTACTGGCAGTTGTTGCTTTTTCCGATGGACTTGCCGGTTCTTGGAGCCGTTTAATCGGTGCGTATAGTCCGTATGAACGTGCACATTTGTATTTATAGAGCTGCGCGGGCAAGGGCTTCTCGCGCTTTGTCCTGCTGCTGTATGTAATTCGCCGATTTAATTTAAGTCGAACGTAATCAAAATACAGCAGGAAGGAGAGGCAAGCGAAACAAGCTGTTTCGCATTTTATTTAAAGTTCTATTTTTATTCACTTGCCCATGCGTTCCGCTTGCCTCTTTTTGCTTTGTTTTCCTCTCTGCATTTTTACTTTGGCCTGCCAACTATTTTTGTTTACTATTTACTTTGTGTTGTTGTCGCACACTGTCCCCGCCGGCATTTGCAAAAAGGGGCTGGGCGCGCAGGGGGTGGGCGTGGCAGAGGGCTTAGTGCGTTGATTTCCCGACCTAGCCGGCGACAATATTTGTTGTGCACTCGACGCCAAAGCCGCCAGGAGGGGCGGGAGGGCGGTAAGGGCAGAGTGCGACGCGGAGCGGGCAGCACCAGGATCCACAAAAGCGGGTATACCATATAAAAGCAGGGGCGCCGTGGGAGGGGCGCAGACAAAGGCCAATGGGAAGGCAGTTCGCCCGGCATTCCTAGCACTAGACTGAAGGAGCCTAGGCATTTTGCGGTTACAGTGGGCCGACAACCTGCGAAGTTTGAATGAAATAAGTGTACTCCTGTTCTCGCTGGAATCACCCTGGCTTTAAGGGACACATCCAGTGTTACGATAACCGGAGGTGTCCGGTCCTTGATGCGAAAGAAATACAACCCACCACTTTAATTTTAGTGAGACTTCTGTTACATTTGGCTAATTAAAAAATATAAAAAGGAAAAAAACATTGACAATCAAAAGCTGATAAAATACGTTGACGTCGAAACACTAAAATGTGTATCTGAACAGGCTACTTGAGTTTTAGCAATAGTTGTGGTGAGTTGTAAAACATCTTGAGTACTCTCGAAATAGTGGATTAAGACAAACGATTAAATGATCACTTTAGAAAAAAAAGTACGGGAACCTGTGCGAACTGTGAACTCATTTTTATTTGGGGTATTACTTTGGAGTCACAATTCCAGATCAAATGTGGTTCTCTTTCTTTCCCCCACACGACTTGACACAATTTCGCTGAAATAAATAATTTAGCTTCAATTGGGAATTACGACGCAGCCTGCGTTTCGACCACAAAAGCTTCCCACACCTGATTGTTTATGGTTATGGCCTCCACTGTGCCAGCTCTGGGTCTCTCCCCGAGCCCCTCGCCGCGAGCCCCCACGGCACTCCGCCACTGCCTGAGTTTTGTAGTTGCTGTTGCTGCTGGGTTGCATGCCACTCGCAACGGCGCAAAAGTTCCTAGACCACTCCAAAAAAGAGAGAAAAACACAAAATTTATATGCGCCGTCGCGCATGCAGTCGCTGCCGCGGTCGGCGTCGAATGTTGACACGTACGACGAAGTCGCGCCTTGTATGGCTTTCAATGGCAAGCAGATTATTAATATTGCAAGTGTGTGCGGAGAGCAGAGTGGCGAGCCGAGCGGCGACTGAGCATCCGAGCCTATAAATGTGACTTGGCATTAGGACCACGGGCTTATCCGTCCTTAAGGCGGCAAGTCGGGGCGGATTAGGCGAGTGCTTCTCAGCTACGTTTAGATAGATGCCGCAGAACCGGTTGCAGTGTGATTTGCTTCGGAGACGGGCCCCTTTTCGGGGATTTGAGTTGCGAAAAGCAGAGCGAGGCAGGCAGTAGCTTTAAATTAATATCATAAAACTCGGAATCTATGGACGAGCTGAAATCTATGTGCCTAGATTGCCCAGGTTATCCTGACGAAATCCTTGGGAGAAATCAAAGACATCGAACTATAGCATATTTAGTTATGTTATGAAATACTATTCTCCATTTTGCAGAACATTCAGAGAATAAAAGATGAAAAATTAATGGGGTAAACTAAAAGGGTATATGGAGTCTCTTAAAATATAATGCCAATCTTTGTTTTCCCAGACTGAAAAACCAAACCCCCCGAAAAGATGTGAGGAAAAATGTGAAGATTAGAATTTTCTTAGCAGCCGAGATTGCAGCTAGAAATAATTGCAAATCTTCCGGGAAGACGGAGCCCATGCCGGCACCTCTCTTCCGCGCCTCCATCGCCGAGGGCGACGTCATTATCAGTACAAAACTCCATCATCGACTTGGCAGAGAACGCATATCGCATATCGCACAGTGCACATTGCACATTGCTCGTGGGCACCGTCGACATGCGCCTCTTTTGTCTGTTGACTTCCACTGGGTGCATCTGTGTGCCTGCGTATATACCGGGCTCGGGCATACTCCACTCGGCACGATATGTACACATCGGCGTATATTGCGACTGTCTGCGCTTCAGAGTTGTATAGCAATTGAATATTTGCAAGAGATTTCCGTTCATTAAACCCGACAGCGGCAGCAGCCGCAGAAGCAGTGCAGAAAGCAGAAAGAGAAGGCTATACCGGGGCGAAAGAGACGGCGACAGAGGAGAACCACCGTAGGCGGACTTTCGGGCCTCGAGGGGATCCGTTTGGGGCGGGCAAGGGGACGTTCCTGGTGCTCGCTGTTGCTGATTTTAATTTTTATTTCATCCTCCCTCGAAGCGAAGAAGAAGTAGATAAGTGAGCGAAAGAGAGGGAGAACGAGTTGGAGAGAGAGGGGAGAAGGAGCTTTGGCTATAATTAAATTCCTCTTTAAAGTTTCGCGCGTCGATTTTGTGTGCATTTAGGGGAGGAGAGGCCCACTGCACTCGGAAAACTAATTTCTCAGAAATCTTTTAATTCGCTGAAGACTTTCAAGCTGAAAATTTTTAAATATCATTTTTTGGATACATTTCTAAGAAGATTGTTTTTATTGGTTTTGATAGAGTTATGAAGGATATACTGGGTTTAAATTACTATGCTACCATACTTTGTAAAAACTAATAATTATAGCCCCTAATTGAGTGTGAAAGAGATAAAAAGAGAGAGAGAAAGAGTCCCTATTATTAAAAAGTATAGAATTCGTATTATTGGTATTACTTTTAACGTTCAGCTTTGGAAGTTTTATTTCAACTCTCTTCTCACCAATGCGAAATCGATACACAATATGCAATACAATATACAATTTAAATAAGAATATTTGATTGTGCCAGCTTTTTTTTGTTGTAGCTACTGATTTTATAATTGCGCAAAATGGATATAAAAAAATCCTTTCTACGGTTTGGAGCACAGGATGGGGGTATAAAGTCCAAAAAGTCTCCTTCACCCCCACTCTTCAAAGTTTGCGGCAAAGTACATTGAACACTTTTAGCTTTGCTCTGGTTTGGCTGCAAAGATTTTGCCCTCATTTAGTTCCAGATGAAGTGGCCAAAAAGCTGTTAAAATTGATAAAAAGAGATTAGTCCTCCCGCGACGGCCAACCTCAGCCAAGCGTTTCGAGTGAACTAAATGGGCTTTGCTTGCATATTGATTGAAAGTATCGCACTCGCCGAAATGTATCCACCCATCAAAGTTGCATCCACCCAAGACTGCTCCAAAGTTTGACGCAAGTTGCGAGGCAACCGCAACTTGAAGTTAAACTCGAAGTTTTTGGGATTTCTGCGGAAAACTCTTGAGCTTCCTCCCACTCCTCCCGCTCTTTGGGCTGTTCCTAATTGCTGCACGTTGCATGTTCTCGGGTTCATCTGGGGCATGTAAGCTACTTGAACTGCACAACTGGCCCAAACCAAACCGATGAGAACCGAACCCGTCATAATACCCTTGAAGGATTTTCGGTGGCCAAAAACCAAGGATGGTGGCGGGAATGAATGAATGACCGACCAACTGATGTGTGCGGCAGCTGCGAATCCGGATATCTTTGCTGCTTTGGCCGGGCCAAGATTGCGACTCAACTTGAACCAGGAAAACATGTTTGCAACTTCCAGCTCGGTGGCAATGAAAACTGTTGGAAAGGCGGAGGAAAAGAAAAACCTGCAGGTTCCACAACTTTGACTTCGGCTCGGATGGCGAGGAGGCACGCCAAGTTTTCCTGGCTAGCCTGCCCCGGCTCCGTTTATTCATAGAACATGTTTGGCCATTTTCTGCTGGCTGCAACCCCGTCTCCGTGCCCGCTTCTATTATCCCCTGCATTTTATGTTGCTTTGGCTTCTTTTTGTTGCTCGTCGGTTTTTGCCCGCTCCTGCATGCATTGATGCATTTTTCTTGCTAACAACAGACCAGTCGGACAGCTAGTTGTGGCCAAGAGGAGGGCGGGCCTGCCTTTTTCTGCAGGTATGTTGGCCCGCTCTGGTCTGGTTTGGCTCGGTTCGCTTTCCTTCTCTCCTTTTCGGAATGGCTTTTCACGTTGTCGTTGCTTGTACTAAATATGCACTAAATGCTATTTATTTCTCATGTGAGTCTGCGAGTGCTCTAGAGTGCGACTGTGTGTTTGTGTGGCAGAGAAGCAGCATAAGTTCCCCGGATCTCTTTCTAAAAGGCGGATAAACGAATTAAAAATGCTCTCGAGTGCACCCGAAACTTCAAATACGGCATAAGTAGTTGATGGAGGTTGAAATAATTCTGCATTTTGTCTGCTTAAAGCAAGCCATTTTATTTATTAGCAGTATCAAGTTATTTATGTGCTTCTAACAACTCAACGAAGAGGTGCCAACAATTCGAAGCTTATTTTTAGGAAGTCGAATAACATTTATTTTAGCAATGGTTATGATTAGTGCTTATCGCGTTGGAAAAATAGTAACTTTCTTAAATAATAACACCATGATTTACTCAATGCAAATTTTATATCAAAGATGATTTTAGAACGAATGTACTAGATAAGACAGGGTATGCGCCCACCAAATTGTTCTCTCGTTAGCTTTAAACCTGCACATACGTATGCATGGGAGATATGCCTTTCTAGAGCTCTTCGTTCCCGACCGTTTGGCATATTTTCAGCCCCTTCCAGCTTCCCACACATTACCCCAGCGCTTTGGCTCTGGCAATTATTTCAAAAAGTGATTTTCGTTATACAAAAATATTGCATAACTGCTCTGCTGGTGCTCTGAGCTGCGAGTGTGGGTTAGGCTTTGGTTTGGTTTGGTTGGGTTTTCGTTTTTTAGGTATCCCCCTGCTGGCTGTCCTAAAAGCAAACTTCGTGCGGTATTTGTTTAGATTTTTATTCCCTTTTTGCCACGGAAAAATGTATGAATTTCATGGAAAACGTCCGTCCTCTGGCTCTGAAGTATTTCTGAAGGAGTTGTTTTTGTGTAGACTTTAAATTCAGCCGTAGTTAACCTTTAAGAACTCGCATTTCTGTCATTTCTTTGGCCCCAAATTGAGTTTGCGTTTGTAGATTATCTTTGAAAGGGGCCGCCGAACGGCACTTGAAATGTGTGCTTTCTCGCCTGCCAACTTCATCAGCGACTTCTTGTCCGACTTTGTTTGTTAACTAATTTGCAGCGAAACTGAACCAAACTGAACCCAATGGAGCTGGAGACTCGACCATCAATCACAGAAGTATTATTTGGCTAGCTCAGAATCAGAACGAATCTCTCAGCCGGCCCGTGGCACTTTATGGGGCTCTTCAAACACGAAGAAAATACAAAATAAAAGTAAACTTTGAACAAAGCATTTTTCAAGCATTTCCTTAAGCGTTTCGCTCAAGTTTCATTAGGCAAAGCAAACTTTTAGCCCAGGAAAATATAAAGAGTGGGAAGAGAAAATAGGGGCAGAGTAACAAAAGGTTCCCGAAAGGCTTGTGGGCAGCCTTTCCATTATGCTGCGAGGAGCTCTGTTGGAGCTGAGCGCCTAAAAGAGCTCTTTATTAAAACCCAATTTGATATTTATGCTCTGCGTTTTAATTAAATTTTTAAACATTTATTTGCCGCAACAGAAATCCCGAAACTCTGATTCATTTTCCCGGCTATACATTGTTGTTACTTTAATTGAAATTCCTTTTTCCTTTGCTTTATTTTCCCCACAGATTTTTTTATTTCTCCAAGCCATAATTATATTTCTGGCCAGCTCAAATCCAATAAGTATTATGACTTGCCGCTTTCACCGTGCCCCCAGACATCGTTTGTCCTGGCCTCCGCCCGGAACCCGCCCTCACATACTCCGGCCCGGCAGTTTTTGGCCGGAAAATTTAATGTACTGCCCATATTTTGTCTCTAAAAATAGCCGGGAGGAAAACTTTTTGGGCTGCCTTAAATTTTATGGCCTCAACGACTGCCGCGCTAAATATCCTTGCTCCTGGCGCAACTCTCCCGCCCTTTAGACCTTTAGGGTGCTTCTTTTGCAATGGGAAGCATTTTTGTCGCTTTATTGAATTAAAAATTCAAAATGTGCCTTGGCAAGGCAATTTCTTTCTCCACTCGACGACATCGACAGCCTCACCCTGCCCCCGTCCCATCATTAAATTAATAAATTAAAATGGAAAGCACTTTGTTTCAGACGCCATTTTGGAGCTACGGAGAAAGACGACCTGCACTTCCCTCTTCGGGCACAAAAGCGGTGAAATTATTAATTTATGTCATTTACTTACTGGGAGCTGCAACATTTCTAAATTAGCCCCGACGTTCGATCAAAATGAACGGAAGAGATTTTCTAGCGCGACATTATAGGAACTGAGTGCTGTCGCCTGCAAAGCTCATTAAGGCTCAAAGTTAGTTGGGTTGCAAATTACCGTGGACCAAAAGAGCTGATGGTTGCCTTTATCCATCTTACTTTCAAGATTGAAATCGTATCGTTTCAATTTAATTTTGATTTTCATACAAATAACTTTGGTGTCGAAGTTTTAGAATGTGAACTCGATTTAAAACTATATTTAAATATTCCACGACAACCGTAAAGTCTGGTCGAACCAAGGCTATCATGATTCTTTTTATGTGTAGGTAGGTTCCGAAGGTCTCCCGCTTTGCTTCACTGTTTTCGACATCGGAAAACTTCCTTCGGGGCGAATGTCTGCGTCTTCCTGCTCCTTAATAGATTTTGTATTTTGATTGATTGCCTAGCTTATTCAATTGTGTTTGTTGTGCCCCACACCCCCACTAAACCAGTCGGGCTGGCTAAACCACCCAGCCCCATCCCTCCGCCCACCACCCCCACCCCGGGCACAAAATCGCGTCTGCCTTGGCTTATGAAGCGTGTGATTGCTTTACTTACAGCTCCGCTTCCAAGTTGGTCTGGTCTGACAGGATTTAACTGCATTATTAGTTAAATCTGTAGCATAAATTTCAATATCGATGCGGCAGCCTCATCCTTTCTCCGTCTCCGTCTCCTTCCCCTGCCCAAGCCCCGGGGGTTTTGTGTGGGCGGCGGAGGAGGGGGCGAGGGCAACCTAAATGAATTTTAATGCCTTTAAAGCGACTTTCATATGCTGACTGGGTTCATGTTCTAGTTGCTGTGGTTGTTGCTGTTGCGAAACCGTACTAGGCACCCAGTGTGTGTTGTGTGGCTTAGACTTGCACTGTCAGATACTTTTCGAAGTGCACTGTTGCATAAAAGCCGAGAACGAAAAGCTCTCGTTCGCCCGCTACCCTCAATCGGCAGCCCAACGCCCATCGCCCAACTTTTACGTCAGTTACCATGTAAGCTAATACCAGTCGAAAAAGTTGAAATAGGCCACGCCTCTCGAGTGTATCCCGATGACAACTGACCGACAAAATGTTTGAAGCCAAAGGTGTAGATGGGTCAAAATGGGGGCGCAGAGGGTGAGGGGAAGGCGGATTGAGATGCCAAGAGACGGACTTTTTAAGTTCCTAAAAAGATTTCCAACAAGCCCAGCGGTGTTGCAACGATTTAGCGCCGGGATAACGAGATCGGTCAGTTATATTCAATTAGCTAATTAATGGCCAAGCCTGAAGGGGTTCCCTCTTAGTCGTAATTGGTTTTGGTTTCGGAATTCCAGACTTGAGAGGGTTCCTTGTGACTGCATCACAACGTGGTTACACTTCAATTGAACTGTAATTTATGAACAATTGAAATCAGAACTTTCAAGGGGAAGTTTTGATTCATTTCGAGCGCCTTCCTACCATTTTCGTAGTTATAAAATTCCAGTATTTTTCCCTTTGTGAACAATCTAAACGCACTTAGCCCATTAATGGGAATTTGAATTGTTTTCTCTTTGCCAACTTGAATTCCAGCTCCATTATACTTCACCTATATACAGATGGCTCAAAGACTTTGTTGTATTCAATGGGAAGCAAATGTTGTTTAAGAAATTAACGCCGCCTTAGATGGCCGATGTCTGGCGATGGTGATGATGACGAAGATGAAAGATAATGAAGATGATGGCACGCCAAATCGCATTTCATGCTTTGGCATAATCATCTTTGGGTGCTAAAAAGGCGAATGCCCCCTGAAGAGAGGTCCAAAAGGGGTCGGGGCAGGGGTGCATGTAATTTATGCGACTTGCAACGGTGCCTTCCGCTACTGCAACAACAAAACAAACAGAGATAGAAACAAACATGGCCTGGGCCATATTTTCAGTCGGTTGTTGTTTTTCTCCCTATTTTTCTAGTTTTTCTCCTCTTGTTTTTAATAAGATTTCTTCAAGCAGACGATGACGATGTCTCAAGACAGGTGTACTGCCACACAGGTGTAAGTCCACATGTTTGCCTGTGCGTGTGTGCTTCTTTTTTGCGTGGCAACATTTGTAATGTTTCGCCCCGTTGACGTAGTCGGCGTTAATAAAGATGCGCCTCCATCTTGGACCCAAGCCCGCTGAGCTGCAGCAGAAGCTAGGTGGCGTCTGTATTCACTTGTCTATGGGTGGCCTACTTAATTTATGAGACGCGAGAATTCGTTGCACCGAGCACAGGAGGAAGACGCGCCGGGTGGAAGTGGTACACAGAGCAATTTGTAATTAGTGCTGGGTGCAGAGCGTAAATCTGCAGCGAAAGAAAATGTATCTGGCAGATACTTAGTGCCTCGCAGGCGACATCCAACGACAACGGAACGGAACAGAGCAGATAATTTGCAGAAAGCCATGGCAAACATCGTGTGATTGACCGCGTTAGGGCAAATAAATGGGAAGCAAAGAAGGGGTGCGGAAATGGGTGATTTTTCACGGGGTCTCAGGAACGGAAATGTAGGAGGTGAGAACCGACAGGGAAACTTAATGAAAAAGCTAGTGGAATGTCGATGACATTTTTGCTTGGAATACCCACATATCAAATTACCTTTTAACGTGAAGAAAGCTGACTGTTGGGTTCCAAAACTGTTGGTATCAAATGTTTTAAAATTAAATGAAAAAGAAGGTATCTGGACTTTACATCTTACAATTTTTCATGGCAGTATATGCATTGAAAGCTTGTTTTTATTTTGCTGAAATAAATTACATGCCGTTAATAATTACCCCTTTCGAAAAAACTCCCTTAGTAAGCATTCCCTTACTCCTGCACACAAGCTTTTAAATGGCAAATAGTTGTCAGTTTACTACCACCAAAACGTAAAACCGCACTAAATCCTAAATCCGTCCGAAAAGTCAAATTATAAACATGAATTGCGGACTATTTGGCTGCAGTGAGTGGCCTCATTAAAGTTATTATCTGGATGCCGAGCAGACTGTTGGTGAACTTTCTGCTGACACTGTGCGTTTGGCCGGGGCAGCCACAACAAAGAGCTGCCAGGGGGATTTTAATGTCGAAAAGAGGGGCCAGAGCTCGAAATGATTTGGACCGACTGGCGGAATGGAATGGAAATGTAAATGCACAATAAAGTATAAGGATTAAGGATTATGTCACAACCACACATGAGTGAAGGAGAAGTGGGTGGATGATACAGATACACAGGGAGACAATGAAACAAACAATGACAGGAGTGACAAAAATGTTGGCACAGGTTTCCTTCAGCATGTTTTACTTTTCCATGCTGCCCAGAATCCTTTATCATCCATCCTCGTGTGGATGATGGTGACGGCGATGTGGACATGTCCTTTGTCAAAGGGAAAGACAAAACGATGATATATATGACACAGCCAGAAGCAAGCCCACTCGCACATGCTAAATATTTTGATACTAAAATGTCAGGCCATCCGAAGTGACATTTAATTAGACCGTCCCAATCTGAGGACCAGGTCAGAAACATACCCAAAGATGGCCCCCAAAAAGGGAGCACAAATATTTGAAGTGCCTGGTTCAGACAAAGAGTCGGATTTTGTGTATCAGCTAATCAAATCAAAATTCCTGTGACAACCTTCTTGAGAAGTCTCCTCCTTGGAATGCACTTGGGCACTCTGAGGAGGAATGGTTCATTTTCCCGCACTGGTTTACTTATTAATCTCGCAGTTTAGTTTTAGTCATTAGATGGGAATTGACGTGAGGTCTGTCCTCCTAAATATGCAAATCCTTTGCCCAACAGAGCAGAGCTTAGGCAACAGATTGTAAAGGGACTGGTCATAAGCCAAAGTAATTGGAAATTAAATTGGGAGATTTCCGTGAGTGGAAGTGACAGCCACGTGACAATCAAAGCCATATCCCACTCACGACTCACTTACCCACTGATGGCTTTTTGGATCCGATGGCAGCTCCCCGTTGATGGCCAATAATTGCTTTATCATGGCGGACTGACTGGCGGAGAATATCATTTTACGATTAACAGAGGGGCGGAGGAGGGTCCTGCTCATGCTGAAATAGAAAACTACAATACACATAGAAATGTGCTGTAATGGGCATAGAAAAAGATTGCTTCGCCTTGTGTGGGTTGGAGGTCGATGGTTATGGCACAGAGTAATTTTAATAGGTCATCATATTAAGGGATTCCAGGGCAATTCGTTTGCTTTCTGGTTATGGCCATAGTTGTTATTGCGGAGCGGGGCGCTTTGTTTGTGTATCGATTGTGTGGCAACGGATGCTGTGTGGAGCCGCCCCTTGCCACCCACTTTCCACCCGGTTTCTCCCCATTTCTCTGCATGGTTATTGGCCATTTGCCCAAGCGATGACATGTGCGTTTAATTGCGTTTTACTTATTTGACACAAATTAATATGGCAGTCGTCGTCGGCGCTGGCTCCACCCTTTCCGAATGTCCGTGTCGAATCCACATAAGTATGCTATAATTTTCCCCTAAACTCTGTTCTCGGGTAATTAAATATTTCTGCAACACTTGCGGCTGCTCGGCAAAGCTAGCGAAGAATGCCACTTTGAAGCGGAAAGGAAAGGAAATGAAAAGGAAGGGGCAAGCAAGAGCAACGGCAGCGGCGAGTTTCCAAGAGGAAACCCTTCAAGTGGGAAATCTTTTAAAGTTCTCTGGGACTGTGCGAGAGTGGCATTCACCGCATCATAAATCAAATTATGACGACCTGACGAGGCGGGACTCAAGACCGAAATGTTATTAAGTGCAGCCTAGGGACCAAGGCGAGGGACCCAGAACTCGAGACTGAGAACGTCGAGCAATCCAAAAACCCTTGACCACTTTCGACTCGCAAGTTTGTTTGAGTATTTTACGTTATTAATATTAATATTATTGCAGGAGACGACACAAGTTTTTGTATGTGGCCCAGGCCGTGTGTGTACACATAATTATGCAATTTAATGAGTTTTCTCTTTGCTGTCGCAGCCCTGGGCTACTCCACCTTGGCAGAGATATGCCAACCCGCCCACATCTCCCGCCCCCTTTGCTAGGACAGCTGCACATGTGCATAATTAATTTGAAAAATTAATTCTACATAAAGGAGTTTTCGGATCTCCGGGTCGGCCGGGTATGATGGAGAATCAACATGGTTACGGGAAACTTTTTCGCACTTTTTGCAGACAGATATAGGGGATATGTGCGAAGTTAGATTGCCCAAAACTGAAACCAGAATAATAAGCCAACAGCAGCAGCAGGACCAATTCCTTTCCTAAACTAAACCAAAACCTTTGCCGACAGCCGTTACTAATAAACTGAAGGAATGTAAAGATATAGAACACACTATGGTACTTCTGTAAAGTTCAGTTTCAAAGGGCTAGAGATGCCTTGCAGAGATGGGAAAAGGCCACCAGCAACCAATGTGAACAGTGTAACGAAAATGTTGTTAAAGACAGATGACGGCGGCGATGATGATGATGATGCGGTTGACTTTGCCACAACAACGCCGTCGTCGGCAACGACAACTTGACATGGGAGCCGAGGCCGGTGACTAGAAAAGACAGCCGGGGTGAAAGCCTCCGTTCTGCAGCCTCCTCCGCCTGCCGTTGATGTTTGCTCGGAGCCCCTGCCACAGTGCCTTCTTTCATTTTCCCTTGGCTGCCATAAACGGAACGAAGACTCTTCACGACGGCGATGAAATTGACGTATAAAGTCAACGGCGTCAACAAAGTCGCTCCTCGCCTCCCTTTCTCCGTTTCTCCATTTCACCAACTCATCGCTGAACACATGACAGCACTTTTGAGGCATGTGTGTGTCACGTTCAGCATTTAGCATTTATTGTGTCTGTATATTTGTTTCCCTCTTTTTTTTTGGATAGCCCAAATTGAATTGAAAAACTTGCTGAAAGGTGCCTAGGAGAGATATTCCAGTTATGGGGCCCCGAAGTAGACTACGTTTATTGTTGCTTCGTTTTATTAAACCATAACTTGGTGTCCCACCCTGCCAGTGTTTTGAATTGAATCGAAATGGCTGGTATGTAAATGAGTTTGAAAGCGTGGCTCATGTCTGGGTTACTCCTATTTGCCAACTTTGATGAAGCTGGCTGGGCAAAGGAGAATGCAGAGGACGGATGAGCAGATTCTTTGTGATTTGTGGCTTTGTTTTCCTCTTGCAGGAAATTAGAAATCTTTTCACACAGCCACATTTCCCATCTCTGCCGTCCTCGCTGTGTGCGTGTGTGTGGAAAGCCAAAGAAAATTAGAAAGCAAACTGGTTTGGCTGCCATTACAGACATTGGCATTTATATGTCGAGTTAATTAAAAGAAAACTAGTTATGCTAGCACTTCTCCTGCTCCTTCCCCTGCTCCTCCGCCGGGAAGAAGTCATTAAAAAGTGGGAACGAAGTCGGAGTCGACGCTAGAGTTGTCTGTCAGACAGTGCGTATGATTGATAATGAGCTGGGGCTCGGCAAAGAGGGCAGGATGAGCTGAAAGGGAGCTCTGTTGAGACATCTCCATTTTTCTCCGCTCATCCTGTCTGGGCAATGCGAGGAATGCAACGGAACTTATTATTTTATTGCACTTGGCTCGGACACTTGCGGCCCCTTCCCACGGAATCCCCATTGTGTGCAGCCAGAAATGTCATTGTTGTCCTGCCATCTCCTGCTGGGCAACTCCTCCTCCGTCTCCGACTTTCAACTGCGGTATTCCCCGGTGTGCAACCTCAAGACATCGCTGCGGGCGTTCCTCGGTGCTGAGCAATAGATATTACATGGGTCTGCTCGGAGGTTGGGAGGGCAGGGTAAGCTGACTGGCTTCCAATGGTGGCTCCATTGTCATACTTGTAGGTGCAATTTACATATTTCCAGGCCGGTTAGGGAACGGGACATCCACGTGGGTGGAAGACGAGATGAAGTTAGCAATGTAATTTCTAATTTACTTTCATCTTTGATGCGGGCAGATGGCTGGCAAGAGGGTCCTGTAATTTTACATTCATGGCGACTCTGATATAAGGACCTCACCAGCATTCTGCCAGCATTCATAAGAAAAGGTGACAAAACTCTATTTAAAAAGTAATTTTAAACCTAGTTCGAAGACTTAAGGGGCGATAATATTTCAAGAATTTCATAATTATCTAACTCCTTGGCCCCTTAGGATAACTGTTCTATGTTGGCTCTACAATTTGCATATACCTCGTCGTAGTTGGCCTGCCATTAATCACCACTTACGCTGGTTCTTCTGGCCTCCCGAATAGAAGCAGATAACCTCTGACTCCTGTCAAATGTTAGGTACAGCAGACTCGGACAAATTATGCGCATTTTTGGTGGAGACCTGGCTTTGGAATTGTATTCCGAACCGAGTTCCTCGCTCTTGCTGTCTAGGTGAGCCGGAGCTGAGCCACCGTTACATGGGGAATTAGTGCGCATAATTTCATAAACAACTCTGCCATCAGGGATCCCCGATGGAACGGGCGAGGGCGAGGGTGGGAAGCCGGGGGAAATGACAGGAAGCTTTGGGTAGTCATCGCGTTGGTCGCTGCGCAAATATTTCTTGTGTCCCCCGGGAATGATTTTTGCCCGGTGCCGATGCTGCCGGCAACACTCGTATGTACATATCCGAACACATGCAAATGTACACGGGGTACATCGAGTTATGCTGGGAATTTGCGGAAAGGAGGCTGGGAAGGAGCCAGCGAAATGTGGACGAGTATCTGTACTAAATTGCATATGAAGTGATTTCAAGCGTAAGAAATGCCCCGGCAACAACAACAGCGGGGGTACATCAATATTATATGTACAGATGTATTCACGAGTACATGCACAGCGCTTGGTTGGAATATGCGGAAAAACTTGGCGCAGGTTCAAAAAGAAAAATTACAAAAATATGGGAAAGAAGAATTTCATATCAAATTTACAAACAGGCCCAGGACGGGGCCAACTCTCTGCCAGCAGAATGTGGATGATGAACGAGTCCGGTTGGGGACCCTCTCGTCCCCATTGTTGCTGTTCAGTTCAGCCAAAGTGCCGGAAGTCGTGAACTCTGCATGGGAATGTGATTAAATGCATTGCTGGCACTTTGTGCATAAAACTAATTTGGCTAATTTCATGATTTATTGGGCCGAGTGCAAATTTTGACATTTTGAGATGGCAAATTAAATTTTATAAATGAATTTTGAAATGATTTATGCGTGTCAAACTAACCGTTTTTATTTCGTTTCCCTTCTCTTTGCAGCCTAGGCACCCAGTAAATATACATCTCTAATGCATAAGCTAAGCAACAGTATTTTTGCTCAACAATAAATTACGAAAACTCCTAAGATCGAAAAATAAAGGAAATATTTTGATAGCCGTGATTATTTGTGCATTTGAATAAAACACTGAAGATACGAGCAGCAAAGAGAACGCAGTGAGCTTAAGCCAACAACGTAGTACGACTAGCAAAAGACACCACCAATTTAATTTTATCTAGAAAGCATACAACACCGCAGGCAAAGTAGCCAAAATCTCTATATGTATAGTACGTGTATCGGTCATTTATGATTGATATATAGCAAAGTTATATTTACAAAACCCACAACATAACCGGAAGGTAGCCCAGAAAAAGACAGTCAAGCCACTGCTGCGATACAGACCGCTGAGTACGGTCAGATCCAGATACATTTTCATCTCAACCGCGTTAGGACAAAGGCAGCAAAATAGATACCATGGAAGACAATAACACGAGCAGCAGTGCGGGCGGTGCGTCCATCAAACACGAGGATCCATCGGTGACACTCACAATAAGGCTGATTATGCAAGGAAAGGTAAGTCATTAAGTAGAAGTAAAATCAAAAGTATCTAGGATCTAGGAGATAACGTCTGCATAAAAGAAAGTGTTTACAAAGTTTAACACAGTCAACGGCACGACAGTGATTTGGAAAATAGTATTGACTGATTTGGCGAAAAACAATCACTTGGGATCCTCTCCAATTCAGCGAAATCCAATCAAAGTTAGCAACTGACTTCACGACTCCACCCACTGCGGACCGAGTGCAATTGTCTATTAAAATATGAACGCTTTTATGCACACCATTGAGTTCTGTCATCTTAAATATTTATAGACCCCTTTTTTCGATTCGCACAAAATCAATAGTGGGGATGGGGGCTCAGAACGAGAAGGCAAACAAAAAGCAACCTGGCCAGGGCAAACATTAATGAAAAAATTACAAATTAACGCGTGCATTTTGTATGCAAATTAAAATTAAATACGCGCCACGTCACGCATTATTCCATCGCATTTAAGGTAAATGAAATGGTGCAGTGAGGGGAGGTTGCGGGTGATTCGGAGAAATATGTGTGTATATGAATACGATACGTAGAGATATAAATACAGGCCCATAAAAACGAGGAGGAGTAAGGCATCGGCTATTAAACAATCATTACGGCTCCCAGATATGAGTAATAAAAAACAAAGCAAATAAAGTACATAAATTTATAAATTGTTTTCGTTGCGTACAATAACAAAAGTCGTGCACACACTCGCATCACATTTATGTAAATGGTGTGCGGGGCAACTGACAGGTGAGACCGGCGGCTCGTACCGCATAGCAAATCAGCCCCGGGACAACGGGTTAAACCAGTCGCAAAAATATGGAAAATATAAACAATTAAATATTTAATATTTGCCTGGACAAAATTAACCGCAAATCGAGGACAGGAGCGCATGTGTGCGACTTTAATCGAGGAAAATGTGTTGATAGCAATTTTCCAGCACAAACACCCCGAGGTGGCTCATTTTCAAAACAAACTATATACAGATTTTATACCGAATAAGAACCAATATGCGAAGCATTCATCATTTATTTGCCTCAAAAACAGCGATAATAGTTTCACTCAAATATTTCTACCCAATATTTATTGGGGACAACAAAAGCGTTGAATGTGTTATTGGTTTGGCATTAATTTTGGGAAGTTAATGACGCGTAAAATGATCAAGTAAACTAAACTCCTTAGCCAAGCTAGCCCAACAAAGACGTAGGTTTACACTGAACTGCAGCACTTAACCTCAGGCCGTGATTCACGGCAGCCTAAGCAGTCGAGATAAAAGCGGCATAGCACAAAGAGATAGAAAAACCGACACTAAATAGCTGCTTATTTATTTAATAACAGTCAACAACCATTAAAAACTATTATTCAACGACATTAGCCACCAACACAGGCCAGAAAAGGCTGTCACGCAAATCCGCAGCGTAGTTGTTGTGTCTCGCGTTGGGTTGAGTGGAGTTGAGATGCGATGCGACGAGGGGCTTGCCACTCGAGAGATGTAGCCAGAGGATGGGGAGCCGGTAAGACTTCGACTGCCGAGCACGTGATGAGCTGGCAAAGCTGTCATTTATCTTTTTAGCCCGATTTCCGCCGCATAGGCGACTAAGGAGCTGATTTGCAGCTTCAGATTTGCCCAGGCGTCGATTTAATTATAAATTTGGTCGTTGTTGGGTATTATTTTTAAACCACAAGCAATTGAACGGCCGAGACAGGTGCAGATAAGGCGACAAGCGGTGCAGCGAGGGTGCGGCGGAGGGGCTCTTGCATGATGTGTAGCTGAAAATTGGCAGAAGTATGTTTAGACGCGACAACTTATGGCCGAAAAGCGGCAGATAGACAAAGAAAGCAAAATTAAGCCAAAATGGAGAGGGGTGGAGCTTTCTAGCAGAGATTTGGCTACCTGGTGCGGATCCCTCCGCCGATCACGGATCTCGTGAATCATTGCGCACTTTTTGGCTTTAGCACAATGTGGCAGCGGGAAAGGCGTCCGTGTAGGAATAAATATTGTGTAAATGCAAATTCTGCACATTTTCTGAGGTTTTCTTTTTCCTTTTCTTGCCAACGCAAGGATTCGGGCAATAAATTCCCAAGACACTTTTGTACGGCGCCGGCGGACTTAGGCTGTCGCTGTCGTTTGTTGTTGCTGGTCTTTTGATCGATAGTTATAGATTAGCATGATTTATGCGATTTTTCCAACAGCCGCGCAGATGTGAATAAATTTGAAGCGCAATGCAAATCAAGTGGCGAGCAGGAAAAAGAAACGTCAGCAGCGGCGAATAAACAGCCAACTACTGTCAACTGAGTTGGCATAAAATTGAATTGAACACAAATCTCGACATCCGCATCGATATTGTTTAATTGCCTCCAAGAGTGCGAACGGTATTGGGGTAGGTTCAGATGGGGAAGCACTAATGTAAGGCAAACCTATGGTTTGATTAATTTCCATAAAAGACTAGTAATCAGAGATGCATGCAAATTGTTTTATAAATTATGTTTCATTGCACGTTCTGTACTGGCTATTGAAAGAAAAATTAAAATATCTGGATGTGTTTAATTTAAATGAATAAAACACGCAGGTAAATCGATTGCTTTGTGATTAATGCAACTCGTCGTCGCATTAATCTGCCAGCCGATCATAATTGCAATTATTCATTGATGGAAAATTAAATATTATCTCTTTGGGCTAATACATTATGCGGCGGGGAGTGGTGCAAGGCCACCGGCAGAGTCGAAAAGTCATTGTAGCCCCAGTGCTTTTGCGTCTCTAATTAACTTTGGCTTGTTAGTCCCATGCCGAAAGTCGCATTCAGGCTCTGAGTCAGAGTCGCAAAGTCACAGTTGCAGTCGCGTCCAAAGTCGTGATGCAGTTAATTAATTTATGAAAAATGAAAACCGAAACCGGGGGAAAATAAACAACTTTGCCGTGCAATCGAGCGGCAGAGTGCGCAGAAAACACCTTTTTCTTTTGTTTTGGGCCCCGGCAGTTGGGTTTTTTCACCATTTTATTTCTTGGCAGCCATCCGCAAATTGCATAGAAAAGAAACCGAAATGTGGGTTGCTCTCTCGCCTAGAATTGTCAGGGCAGTAGACAGAGATATTTGTTGCAGTTGTTCTTATTTTTGAATCATGCATTTTTAATTAGTGAAATTGCACGACGCCGACGACGGCACCTTTATGCGAATTTTCATCACAGTCTGCCACATTTCCCGAGCACTTGTCTAATTTTAATTAACTATTTTTCGAGGCGTCCGACTTTAGGGCATGGTTGTGTAATGGACTCAAGGGGTGTGGAAATGGAATGCATTCAACCCTGTGTTTCCGATGACGTTTTCTGTGCTTATTAGTTGGTTTATGTTTTTCCAATTTAATTACTTAGAATTCCATGCCAGCATTCCCCTCCAGGGGCCCTGTCGGTATCCCTTCGCCTGCAGGAGGCATTCTCATTTGTCCGTGCGTTGTTTTCGTTATTTAATCAAATTAAAAATTTGCCACTTGCTGCGTGGCATGGTCCTGTCCTGCATCTGGCCCTGGGAAATTGTAAATAATTTAATTGTACAATTTTTTGCTTTTCGCCTGCCAGCGGCAGGGCAGCAGCAACGGCCAAAAATACGAAGTAAAAAGTTTGCAGGGCGACAAATGCGCTGCATGATTTATTGGCGGGGCAGGGGCGTCGGAGCAGGGGAGGGGCACATGTGTGCCACAGCAGGCCATATGTGAGCACCCCGCCCCCTCTGTCAGATTGCATTTTCCAGCATTTGTGCAAGTTTTTCTTGCATTTTTCCTTCGCCGAGCAGCTCCCATAAATGGTTCTCACGGTTTCGCAATTGCTGTCGGAGATTTTTGCCGCTGATGGTGTTGTTAGTGCGGCTGCTGTTTTCTTTGTTGGTGCAATTCACTTATTTTTGTACAATTTCCAACGCCGCCACACATTAAAACCAAAATCCGCAAAAGATCGGAAAAGGGGAAAGACATGAAACAAGTCATGCTACTCGAAGTTTATTGGGCTGTTGTCTGAGCTGAAGCCAAAGCCGCGTTCGTTTTCTTTTCTGTTTTCTCCGGCTTTTTGCAGTCTTTACCGTCTGCTCCACTAACATCAAAAACTCTTTTCCCCAACTCCCCCATTGAGCTGCCTCTATTGTGGCCCACAATTAGCGTTGGCCATTCTTCGGACCTCGTCTTTAATGCGTTTTCAGTTATTGTTTGTCTTTTTCCCCTGATGGCCATTGTTATTGTCATAATCTCTTGAGCAGTCCACGTTTCGTCTTATAGTGATAAATGGAACTAGCCAAATTTTGCGCTTGGCTGGATATTGTGTGGCAGAATACAATGAGATGTGCACAAACACTTCAAGATGTGTTTGCTGATCTAATTTTGCAGATTACGCAACCAAATTACTGGCCTGCAGCCACTTCTTTCGCGAAATACCTAAAGAATAAACTTTAGTTTTCCTTAAACTGCGTTAAAAGTGAAGGTGAACTGTTAGCTAATGGTTAATAACGCAGGTTTGCCTATCTACTGCTATGAATAATTAGAATTTAACCTTCAACTACAGACTACTTTGGAATGTTTTCAATACCTTTGAACTACAAATGCTTTTCATAGGTTTGCCGCGGTCCTTCCTTTCCCGGTCTCAACCGTGCTCTGAGTGACACCTTTTAAATAGCCCATGTTTCAATCCTATTCACCCTAGATTGTTTTGCTAGGCTAATATTTAGTAAAGGCCAGCCGACCTGCAGTAATCCCTTGTGGAAAACAAAACCAAATCAATAACACGGAACAATAAGAACTTATTTCCTGACCACAGAACGGAATGTCGGCATTCTGGAGCGGCTGCCTGCATGTCAACTTTTCCTATGCATATTTTATGCAAGCCGTCCAAACCGAACAAGCTGGGTGGACCGAACCCAAAACATTCGACAAAAGGCAGTCGAAAATGTTCCAGCTGGACCGCAAAGTGTTTTTTGCATACGAAAATCGCACGCATGTGGAAATCGGAAAATGCGAAAATGCGAAAATGCCAAATGCGAATGTGCATTGTTGCAGGAGTTGTGTGGAGGAATGCTGTGAATTTAATTGCCGGCAGGGAGAACAGCAGGGGATTGAATGGGTGGGTGGAGCGCGCGAAGTGGGCGCGGTGGGCAAGGGCCAAATCAATGCAATGCAGTGAAAGTCCCGATTTTCGCTCGATTCGCAGTCATGAAACGGCGGGACGCGCAATGTCAGGCAGATCCGATTTATGCAAATTGCGCAAACTTCTGAGCGGAACTAAACGGGCAGGCAATCGCAACAAGATAATTGAATGGGAACAGCGGGCGGTTGGCGGGAACTGCGGTGGACGGCGGAGCGGCTTTTGGCCACATTATTAATGATGATGAGGCCTAGGCGGTGATGAGCAGTCATCAACCTGAATGGTTACGAGGGACCCGAAAGTGCGTAGTCTCTGGGCCGCGCCGCACTCAGATACCACTTACGTAGATACAATTTATATCTGCCAAGTCTGTGGCAGCAAAGTTGTCCTATAAATTACACTGGTCGCCGAGAAATTCGTCTATGAGTGCAGACAGGCGTAGAAACGCATCTGAACCCAACGTTCGCTGCCGTTCAACGATAATTACGCCAATAATTATGCCCATTCGCTCTGACATTTGTGTACAATAAATATCTGTGCAGCCGAATAAACTGGCCTGCATCTATTTCGCTCTCGGGGGCACAAGTATTCTGGCGGAGAGTGGCCGGAGTGCAAGCTCCGCATAAAAATTCGGGTGGCCGGGCAGATTTCCCTCGCACATTGTTTTGCCCAGTTTGCATTTGGTCTGGCAAGCTGCCCGCACCAAGATGTTTTTGTTGGGCTCTGGGTGCGCTCTTTGGGTCTGGTACAATGGATTGCTGCACTTTGGATTTGTGAAGGTTGTTCTATGGTTTATGGCCGGCAAATTGAATGGCTGTGAGTGGCAACATTTAAACATGCCCGAATAAATTGTTTCACTTCTTAGTGGCGTAGTGAACATTGTTCGTGGACATAGGGTTTGCTATCCTTGGAGAATGGGAAACTATTACGAAAACATATCTTAAACTAAGGGGAGAGGTTCCCAATTTCATGAAAATAAAAGTCAAATTTTCACTACCTAATGCTATTCCGTTGACAAATTTTTGGTGACCGGTAAAATTATTATCTGCTTTTAAGTGTCTGCATTTAAGTTTAAAGTTTTTCCCATTATAAATTTGAATCGCACTTGACATTATTTATGTATGTGCTTCAGACGGGCGGAAGTGCATTGGCTTTATTTTAATGATGGATGAAAAAGTTCCTTGCTGAAATGAGTGATATATTGATTACCCGGTGGGTGGGGTAACACAATTCAGGGAACCTCCTTGCCATTCCCTCCTTGTAGATCCTGCCTGCTGCTCGGCGCTTTCATTTGTCGCATTGGTTTTTTCTTGTTAAAAACTGAGTTACTGGCAGTGGCAGTGCTGATATTTACAATCAATTAAAACGCGTAAAACGCGCTGGCCGCAAATTTCATTACGTGCGACAGTTCGCAGCGCCGACAGGCGACTGACTGTGAAAGGGAAATGGGTTCGCTTCGGGCTGGGCTGGGTTTGCGTTTTCTGGTTGCCACTGTGGGAGATGCGGGGTGTGGCGCGTGTGAATTGCTTTTTGTGGCAATTAAATATGCAAAAGTAGTTACACACACACGACGCCTCTCTGTGCTGTATGCTCCGGCAAAATATCACTTAATATTTAATCAAATTTGAGCATCGTCTCTGACAGTGTCAGGCAAAAGAAAGAAACCGAAACTCGCTTAAAGTGTTTTCGATGTCCGTGGAGGGTGGCAAGTTGATGGCCTCGGGCAAGATACATCTTAAGAGCATTTAAAAGTTACTTTGCAACATGTTTTCCCACTATAATGTCAAACACATTTTCCGTATTTCCTTTCTTTGCAGGAAGTTGGTAGTATTATTGGTAAAAAGGGTGAAATTGTCAACAGATTTCGTGAAGAGGTAAGGCTGCTCATGCTCGAAAACACGGACCCCTGGCTAATTCTGTTATTCCTCCTCAGTCTGGTGCCAAAATCAACATTTCGGATGGTTCTTGCCCGGAACGTATTGTGACTGTGTCTGGTACAACTAACGCAATCTTCTCGGCATTTACGCTCATTACAAAGAAGTTCGAAGAGGTATGTGTGCGGTACAACTGGCCAGTCCCCGTATTACCCCCAGGACACCAACACTCCTGGTCCACATTACTAACTTCTGACCCGTTTCAGTGGTGCTCGCAGTTCAATGATGTAGGCAAAGTTGGCAAAACTCAAATACCCATTCGATTGATTGTGCCCGCCAGTCAATGTGGATCGTTAATTGGTAAGCGGACTGCGTTTAGTCACAGCCATAAATTCTAATGCTATTTATTTGCACTCGGGGCAGGCAAGAGCGGTTCAAAGATCAAGGAAATTCGCCAGACCACAGGCTGCTCCATCCAGGTGGCCAGTGAAATGCTGCCCAATTCGACAGAGCGGGCGGTTACCTTGAGCGGCAGTGCCGAGCAGATCACCCAGTGCATCTATCAGATATGTCTTGTCATGTTGGAGGTGAGTTTGCTGTCCATTGTAAACGAACTTCTCTACTATAATATCACTGGTTGTTCTTGTTTGAAAAGTCTGTATCCATCCACAGTCGGTTGAGATTAACTATTAATCTATTTTTTCAGTCTCCGCCGCGCGGTGCTACCATCCCGTACCGACCAAAACCGCAGGTGACTGGCCCCGTCATTCTGGCCAATGGACAGGCCTTCACCATTCAAGGGAACTACGCAGTGCCCACACAAGAGGTATGTAGATTGGCCATCAGACCCATTTTTCACCCAGAAAACCAGGCTAAACGTGTTGTTAAGATCAGTGAACAGTGTTGTGTACTCTATTGCCAGCCACTGCAGCTATATTTCTCGCTCTGTCTCTATCTTAACCGACCCCACATAAGTCCAGCTAAACAATTTTGTGCTATTTGATTTTGCCCCACCCAGCCCAACTATCTTTTTGGTTATTGCGCGTCTTCACTTTCTGTTTATCCTCCTAATATTTATTGAGTTCATGTCACTCTATTTCTCTGTCCATACTTCTATATCTTGTGTTCTGCCGATAATCCTGAGACTTTGCTCGACTCTATCGTCCCCGATTATAATTTGCGACACCGTCCTCAAGTCCCTCCCCTCTTTCTCCGTAAACTCTTCACTTGGAGACCCCTGATAGTTGTCCAGAGAAGAACCTACTACGATTTGTGTCCCGTTTTAGACCCTTCTGAACCCAACCTCTCAATCCACTGTACCGATTACCGAATCCGAACCGATACCGATACCGATTACCGCTCCCCTTTCGTCGTACCCATGAGATTCATCTATTTTCAAGTCCAAGTGGTGACCCCGATCAGTGAACTAATGTGTTAACAAACTTTACAGCCATCGACTCGACGACAATTATTAACGAAACATTTTTAAAATAAACCTTAAATATGTATTTTGTTTGTTTTTAGTTTCTTTTGCACTCTCTTCTCTCAGGTTAAGAGCGTGTGGCTGCGAGGAGAGTGCGTGCGCGATCGGTCTCTCTCTCAGTCTGCCCGGCACCTGTCTCTGTCTCACTGTGAGAGTCTCCGGGAATCTTCGATCTGCGAGAATCCGAGAATCGAATCCGCAGCATCCTGAGGGGAGAATCGTTGGGTTTCTTCCGCCTCAGAGAAAAGTGTTGAAGGCGTGGCGAGGCGAGGCGAGTGAGTTCGTGTGAAAGAAAGAAAGGCTCGCGGGGAGCGGGGGCTAGAACTCTCTCTCTTCACTCTCTGCTCAGTCTCTCTGTGTCTCTAAGTTCTGTTCTGAAGAGGGCTCGCTGGCAGCGTGTGTGAAGAAGTATGTTCAAACTACACTAGTCCACCTGTCTCTCCAAAACCCATCTACATACATAAATCCGCCATATATATCCAGCCCAAACGTAACCATCTATTAATCAAATACCTCGACCCAACAAGATCCCCAAAATACTGAACTCCTCCTTGAGCGCCAGCTAATTAATCGTATCGTATCGAATATTGAATAATTCAACTCCCCTCTACATATTACTAAATAAACTAATTGCCAACGTCCTGCGCTATCTCGACATCTTCCCGATTTTTGTGTAGTACCGTCAATCATTGAAGTCTAGCTTTCTGAACAACGGATAAATCCAATCAACAAAGCCCACCACATAAGTAATTAAAAAAGCAGCAGACATATTTAGATGCGTTCTTACCAGAGCAACAATGCAATTAGCAACTACAACAACAGCATACTGTGCCAGTACCACCCTGCCCGAGCCCTCACATCTCACACTCTCTGAATACTTTCTCGCCCCCTCTCCATCCGTATCAATAAATATTGTTTATAACTCTGTTAAAAATCCCGTACCAAAATTGAATTTTGTGCTCTACAGAACCACAGGAAACGGCAACAGCAAACAACAGCAAAACCAAACAGCAAACTAATTCTATTCAATCCAATTCAGCCCCCAGTACAGTCAGGCCAGTACAGTACAGCACAGTACAGCACAGTAAAGTTCAGTTCAGTTCTCCGCCCTTCAGAGCCCCTCGCCAGCCATTGCCCCAACGAATAATAAAAGTTTCTCAAAACTAAAACAGACAAAGTTTTTGTTGTCACATCAAATTCAATTAATGTCCAGAAAAAATTTAATAAATCAAAGACTAGTTGTACCATCCATTGCGATCTCTCTCTGTCTCTCTCCCCCGAATCGCTCTCTCACTCTCTCCTGGTCCTGGTTGTTGTCGGTGTTGGTTTACACTTCGTTAGCCCGGTGCAGCCTATAGTGTATTAAGCCCACAGTTGTCAATCCTACTCACATTGGGTACAGTTTGCAGGGTAACTTTAGAGCTGCGGTAAAAATGAATTTTTTACATAAAGAAAAGCCGGTGTTGGAGTACCCAATGTGACTTTGATGCCATGGCAGTCCCGTCAGTCTCTTGGCAACTGTATCTCAACCTACGCTAAACTGCCCGCATTCCAAGAGTCCTTCATGGTGTTGTACGCCCCAAAAAAACCCTTGGTTTCCTTGAACCCGTCCCACACGAAAACAAAGTAAAAGCCCCCTTCTCTGTCCGTGTCCTTAGATGTCATCATTTGTTTTTAGTATTTCATCCACCCGATATCATTTATACTCTGTTCTGCGCTGCAACGAACACCGTTGAGAAACCCCGCCCTCACACCAGAAATTTGCACACACGTCTCGAAAGCTTTCTCCAAGGGTTTCTCTAGCTATACGTCTATATTTAAACAAGTATCTGATAAGCTTACATCTCTCCATAGCAACTACAAAGTTAAGATCTTAACCAACTTGCTTTGAAAGACAAATTTTACCAAAATTTACCTGTGGTATACAACTTTCGTTCTTCTACTTTTCTTTCTTCCTTGGCCACATACTTTGAACCGCATAATTGAAAAATACACTAAAACAAAATTGTAACTCCACACACGCACACCAAACACAACCGTCATGATCAATCATTCAATCAATCGAACGTAGACCTGTCCAGTATTTCCACTTGCTCTGGCTACCGGCGGTCTTCATGCTGGTATCTCAGGCTTGGCGGATCCTTTGTTAAAGGGGGCACATTTACAAGGAGCGATACCAGCACACCACCATCACCTACAGCAAATGCCCGATGTGAGTTTTTAGCTATCGATGCGATTCGGTTCAAGAACATGAATACCTCCACCAGACTCTTGCAAGAAACTGTACTCGTTTACCCAATATAATCAAACGCAACAAGACCCGAAAATCCAACTCCGCCAGGCAGAGCATGATGAACTGTCCCCCGACACCTGCCTGCACTCCCCTGCATCAGACTACAAAGCACTCAGAAAAAATGCAAACTCCCTCCTAAAAATATTTATGAATTGCCGGGAGGGGGATAATATTGATTAATTGTTAGAAACAATTTTGGATCTCTTTAGACGAAATGCTCTTCTTAATGAAATTCTACAATCAAAAGTCTATGATCAAACGGAAAAACTCCTTAGCATTTTACGAAAATTGTATGGCTAACCCAAATTTTACTTCGAACTAAGTTAGTTGGTTAGCTTAGCAAAAGTGAATTGTTTATGTTTTCTTTCAAGTAATTTTAAAAGTGTACCAACCAATGCAGAGTTTTTGTCAAACAAATTCTAGTTTTTATTGATCACTTAGACTCGTGATTTATGGGTAATGGGGTAATTTACAAACAAGAATTATTTTGAATATTTATAAATCATTTTGTTCTGAACGGAAGACCAAACCTCAATCGGTTCAGACACACATAAAAATATATTTTTTCTGAGTGTAGATAGTTGTGTTCGTTTGTTGCTGTTGTATTTCTACCCGCAGTAGCAACATCCTGAGTAGCCCCGAGTTCCGGTTTTTGTAGCTTGTATACCCAGTTTACTACCTTTGGCATTTCTTTTACGATCCCCCGTCGGCGCAACCGTTGGCCGCATTTCAATGACATTAGCATTGGGCCAACTGCAGCTCCTGGTCCAAGTCCAGGTCCCTGAAGTCGTAGCCGCCCTAAAGTCGGTGGACGAAGTCACACTAAAAATCAGACCGAGGGGACTTGGAATCCGAGGACCGAATCAACCCTTTATCCCAGCCAAGAGTCATCAAAAAATGCACTTTATAGCCCCCTCTTTTTCCCCCAAAGCTAAAGTTTTTCGTAGTATTGGAAAATTGTTTCAACTTGTTTTCTATATGTATCTGTGTGTTTGCCTCTATGTATGTGTTGTGTGCGCTTGGCAAGAAGTGTTTGTTAATATGCCAACACACAAGTTTTTATGACAGTTTTTCCTAGATAATCCATTGTAGCTCCCCTTAACGGCCCCTCCCTCTCTCTGCCACAGAACTTTTTATTGAGTTGCAATTCATTTTTGGGTCATAAAATATTTCCATAGCGCATGTTTTATTTGCTTCATTTGAAATTCGTATTGCATTTTGATAAATATTTCAGTTCTTGTTCCTAAGCTCTCACACAAACACACGGTTATGCAACCCCCGCCCAGACACACAAACACAGAGATGCATCTCCCTCCCTTACACAAGCACACAGAAATAAAAGCACACAAAGCATTTCAATATTGTATGATTTATTTCAGATTTTCTCTATCCTTTTTTGTGTCCCTTTCTAGAGTATCGTGCGCCACCATTTCCCTTTTTTCCCCTAGCTGCATTCAGATGCAATTACTCGAAACATATTTGCAAGTGTTGCATTTGATTTGATTAATATAGAGCGCGTGCATAGTTCCCATTTTCCAACCTCCAAAGTCACCCCCACAGTCCTCATTTCTTCACCCCTTCGAGTCCTAGTTGACGTGCACATGTGTGCGTGCGTGTCAGTGTGTGTATGTTATTTGCTGTAGGTGTTATTGGTGAAAGGAGGAAAACAAAAAGTACTTAAGAATCCATTGAATGGTGCCACGGAAGGCCAACCTAGGCCAGCTTTAGGAAAACATTAAAAGAAAATCATGAACAACAGCATTAGCATACTTTTTGGAGTAAACTCAAGTACGAACATCAAAGACATTTTTGTGCAGTCCCAAGTCCTCGTGGATTGAGTTAGTTATTTGAGAAGAACTCAACTTAGGCTTCCCCTAGGTGTACCCCCCTGTAAATGAATTTAATGTGTCAACTTTTTCTCCCTTTCTTCCTCTGACCATCCATCTATCTGTCTCTGTACTATGTATTTTGTAAAGTCAACTTGTAAATTGTGTAGAACCAAGTACCACACGAAGTAAAAAGCATAAGACAGCGGAAAAGCTTACACTGCACAAAAATACTTACACACACTCATTCCCGAACCACTGGCTCCGTGTACAAATCTAACTACGATCCCCACCACAATCCACTCGATGGTGTATGTAAAAAGAGCTGAAGATGGAGTATAATCTTGTATCCAGTTTGCTTTTGCCTATTGCATTCCGTTCTTGTAACTATTTGTTTGATGCTTTTGCGTTTCCGTTTTTATCCCTGTTTTCGTTTCCGTTTCCGTTTCAACCGTTCCGCTCCGTTCCCTTTTGTTATGTTCCATCTGCGTTACCTGTTCCTGGAAGTTGCCGCGCGTTGTGTTGTGATCTTGTGATCTCCCCCCTCCCCTAAAACAGACCCCGCCCCGGATAAATAGATGATAATTAACCTAACTGTATACACACACACACCTTAACCCACGCAGCCCCTGAGCCCCAAGGAAAGCGGTGGAACATGAATCTAATCCAATCTAATGCGTTTCGTTCTCTCGTCCCGCTCTGCGAACAGGTGGCCAAGAACCCGCTGGCCAGTCTGGCTGCCTTGGGCCTGGCTGGGATGAATCCGGCCAGCACTGGGGGCATCAACCACACAGGTGAGTTGAGCGCTTCTGCGGCCAGATGCCAGACAGATTTCCAATCTAATCTAGGCTCTGCCCCAGCAGCCTTGGCTGCACTGGCCGGGTCGCAACTGCGTACAGCGAATCCCGCGAACCGAGCCCAGCAGCAACAGCACGAGATGACCGTCTCAAACGACCTGATCGGCTGCATCATCGGCAAGGGTGGCACCAAGATCGCCGAGATCCGCCAGATCTCAGGCGCTATGATTCGGATCTCCAACTGCGAGGAGCGCGAGGGCGGCAACACCGACCGGACCATCACCATCAGCGGCAATCCGGACTCGGTCGCCCTGGCCCAATACTTAATCAATATGAGGTGAGTGCATCGATCTCGATCTTTCTTGAGCCTCTCATCAGCTATCTTTCTGTATGTGTGAGCGTTGTTGCGTGTGTTGTTGTCTAACATCAATTTTGTCGAATTGACTTGCTAATTGACAAAAAGAAAGAACGAAGGTATAAGGAGGTCGTCGGTCGTAGGTCAACTCTCAGTCGCGGAGTGGCGGTGCGTTCAAATGTCTAAACCATCACGAGGCCCCGGGAGGTGGGTGGTTGGGTTGGATGGGTTAAAAGGTGAAAAGGTGAAGCGGGAGGGTCACTGCCAGGGGACTAACACGATTCCGTACGTAGCCTAAGCCACACACATGTCCTAGCCTGTAAGTCGTAAGCCCGGCATTGCCAAAACTAGCACCACAAATCGTATAATTTTCCACCCTCACACCCCTAGATCTTAGTTCGCATCGAACGCTAGCCTAACCAACTGTTCTAGCTAATAGAAACTATAAATATCTAACTGTATAAACCTAGCACATAGTCTTACAAACCATGTATAATATAAAAGTTCAGCAGGCCCCGGCCGAATCCGAGGATAAGCAGGAGGCGGATGATTATGAGGATGATGAGGCCAGCAGCGAATTAATCTACGCATCGCACACTTTCACTCAACTGAAAATTGCAATCAAAAAGAAACGAAAACGAAAAACTGGACCTGATTGGTACTTCAAACTGCAGTTCAACTCCAAAACGATCCAAAACCTCACTCCCCGTCCAAAAATCAAACCGACCCCGCCGAATCCCACCACCACCTTGTTCATCCTTCAATCAAACAAACTCTTTCGGTCCATGCCTCCCCATAAAACAGAGAACAGCTCACCAAAAGTTTTCTACTCCTACCATCCAAAATTTGAACGCCGCTCTCCCTCCAAAAACCCCCAAAATCGCTGAAAAAGCTCTTCTTCTTTGTCTCTCTCTCCGTCAACTCCGAACCGTTCCTCTACACAAAACCTCCTTAACCTTTTGCATAACAAAACACGAAAAGAATCAAGAAAAGATCAAATGAAACCAACTCAATTCCACAAAATCGAAAAAAAACCAAATGTTTTGAAAATACCTATCACCTGCCGAAAAGCAAAAAAAGAAACCGAAACAAATACCAACAATATCCCAATTTGTTCCTTTCTTTCTCTCTCTTTCTATCTACCTTAACCGAACCTCGTCCACAGTGTTGAGCTGCAGAAGGCCAATCTCTTGGAGCAAGCCCAGGCCCAGCAAAACGGAGGTGCTGCCCCAGCTCCCGGAGCTGCTGCTGCCGGAGTGGCCGCAGTCGCCGGGGCAGCAGCTCCGACCGCGGGTACGAACGGAGCCATCCCGACCGTGGCCCTCACCGGCGGCACAGGAGTCGTGGGCGCGGGTGGCGGTGCAGGAGCGACCGGGGTGGCCAATGGCACTGCTCCGGCGACTAACGGCGGTGGCAGCAGCATCTCCGCCGCCGCGTACACTAGTGCCAATGGCAGCCAGACAACAAACGGGTCGGTCGGAGTGAACCCGGCAGCGGCCGCCGCCCTGTCCAGCCCTCTGGCCTCGGCCTTGCAGCTGCTGACCAAGCCGGGAGCCCTTAGCGCCCTGTCCAACCTGAGCGCCCTCGATCTGCTCAACCTGACCACGCTGGGAAACAACAATGGGGCCGGTGGCACTCCGGGCGGACCGCCGGTGCAGACGACGGGCGTGAACCGCGCCAAAGGCCACTATGCCACCTCCCGGTTCCGGCAGCACCAGACGGAGACCGGCGGCGAGGCGGAGAAGCCGCGCAACAAGTTCAATCCGTACTAGGATTAGGGCTGCAGCTGCATCGGCCGGAGCGCAGTGGAGTTATAGTCGCTTAGTTTTGTAGGATTTCCATGATAGCGTTGCGAAAGCTTTAGACTTTAGATTCTTGAAGAAGAAGCAAAATTGTAAAAATTCCCTTTAAACCTATGTGGCATGCGTACAACAAGCTACGAACGTATTCAAATTGTATTCAGATTCGTATTCGAAGTTTCAAGACAATTTTTACATCTAGTTAAAGCACAGCATCCGAGTAACTGATAAGCAGACCCTATGCTAATATGTATCAATGTTTTTGAAAAACAAACTAACCAGCAACAATAAGCAGTCACTCTTAGCTCGGTCGTATAGAGCAGCTAGAGATTAATCGATCAGAATCCGAAATCAGAATCAAGCACTTAAACAATATTGTGTATCGAATATATAAGGACAGGGTAATCTGTGTAAGGCCCGATCGAGATATTTTGACCAAGTGACCAAGGACCCTAGTGGGCGCTACAGATTTTGGACCCGAAACTTTTGATAAATGCCTACTGACATATATACATAGGTACATAAAGAATGTACCGTTTATTACAGAATTTGCCAAATTTTAGCGCATCCCCTAGTACCGTTCTTTGAAGCTTTAGATTAGATTAGATCGCGTTTGTAGGAGTCGAATACCGAATATCGATATAGAGAAGGTATCGAGCATTACGTTATCCTCAACAGCCAACAATCTTTCCCCAATCCATTCATTGTAACATAAGACACGCTCCAATATCTATAATTCATTATACTCTCCTAGATTGTAAGCACTAAACGTATTTTTCCCTATACATATATACGATTATATTTAAACATTAAGCATAAAGACCCAAAAGCCATGTGTCGAGAACAGAAGCAGCAGCAGAGAAAAGTGAAACAGACAGAATATGAAATAAAAGAACCTTCTATAAGAAGTTCACAAAGAAGAAATTCCAATGCTTTGAGCCCTCGGACGGGGAGCAATGAGATTCGAGCTCGGAGCGAGGGGGATCAACGACCTTTATGGACCAATTCGCTCTAATTGACGCAATCCACGCAATGAGCGTACAAAAACCAACTATTTGAATAGAAGAACAAGCACACATGAAAATCATGGATCGCAAAGAAAAGGCGGCCAGAGAAACATATTCAAGGCATATGTTCATAGGAGGAGACAAATTTGAATGAATTGAAATTGAAGAAAACGTTATCATGTATTAGACTTTAAGTCTTCGATTGTTTATGGAATTTTATTTGTTAGATTTAGCGATTTTCCCGAACCCCACTTTTTGTATTTATTATGCGATTGTACATTTTTGTTATTATTTGTAACCAAAACACTTTTGAATTGGTCAAAAATAATGTTGGAAAGTATTTGGAAATTTAATTTTCTTTACCCTAAAGTACACGGAACTATTGTAGCTACTTTAAAGGAATTCATATGATTTTCTTTTTATTATATTTACCAGTAGGTTTAAGAAAAATGACACATTATGTAACACATTAAGCTAAGCGGGCTTACGATTTTATAACCAAATTATATTCCTAACTATTCATACATACATCTACATACATACATACCCACATACCCGTACATACATATATGCGCGAACATAATTATTATGGCTCATTAACACAACGTAGTTAAACAAGCAAAAGGAGTAACGCAATAACGTGAATATTATATTGAATTACCTTACTTCTTGGCATTAACAAAATAGACACACAACTAGAAAAGGCTTAACTGTAGAACGACAACAATGCAGCAAAAGGAACCGCAAAAGCGTTATTAACAAGCAAAACTATTTATATGCAATGAAAACATGATGAAAACACAAGTTTGTAATAAAGTGAAAAATGAACTAAAACAAACGCAGAGGGGGTGCCCCATTGTCATTCATAGTCGGGAGAAGTGAATTACCGTCGAACGCGGGAAGTTTTGAAACACTCTATGGCCAATTTCTAATGTAAATTTACCCTTCGACTTTCAGAATATCAATGGAGACTGCAGGTCTGCCCATACCCGGTTACCACTACATTGCGCCCAGTACAATTGTTAAAACACCCATTCACTAAATGCAACAATCAAGCGAAGCTATGCAACAGCCACAGCAACCAACAAAATTCGGAGGAGGACTGCGACTAGAAGACACCGGCGACAGAGGAGCAGCAGTAACATGGAACGTGAAATGTTAAATCATAAGCAATACAACAAAAACGGAAAATTAAGGAGGGCATAACTCAACTCATATGACACCGTCAGCAATCACACATTGAATTCATTACACTCATACCCGCGGACACGATCATAGACAGGCTCGGAGAGAACCATACATACACGTTATATTTATTCATTGATTCTTATTAATTATGATATTTTTCATTAAGTTTTAAATGCAAGGGCAACACATACAAGAACTTTTATGTTAAACCGTTTTCGGGGGCACCACGGATAACGTGGAGCCGACCAAAGTAAGAACAGAACAGCAATTAATTGTAAGATTAGTCAAAATGAAGACAAAATAAAAAGTATAAAAATAAATTAACCACATTACATACAAAAGTGCGAAAAAGGCAGACATTTCAAAAAGCAGTGTGTTCTAAGCCAACCACTTGTGCGTGAGCATGACCAAAAAAGAAACATCAAACACGAGGACAAACTTAAGCAGAAGGAGAGCGGATATGAATGAGACATTAAACAGACAAACAAACAAACCAAGCAATCAAAGACAAACAGATGATTACCAACACAACATAAATTATATTTACTGCAAATCGCATCTAGCATCGATGTTTGCGTTTGTTAGTTGTTTGTTTATTTGTATACATATATATTATATATAGACACGGCGATATATCGATATGATAATTTGTATTTTATTATTTCTATTATGGTAATTGTTATCGAAATTGTATTTGTGATTTCTGAATATGTTTAGACTGATGTGCAAAATTAATTCTGTTTATTAATTACAAGTAAACTACACATAAACAATTATGGACTAATTATTAGATATCTCTCCTTTCGTTCTATCTTCTAATTAAATATCATTTGTTCGAAATTAGTTATAATTTGTTGACAGCAACAAACTTGATAAACGAAAACCTAACTAGCAAAGGATTTCCAAATGAATATCTTATCGAAAACTTTGTAGTTTCTTTCGTTTGGTTTCTAGTGAAAATGCCTACTGCTGAATAAAAAACCACATTTAATCTACTTACAAATTAGCGAAAACAATTCGAGTTACAATAATAATTTTTAAGCACTTTTGCGGCGATTAAAAAGACTTTTAAAAGCGTTGATAAAAACGAGAAATGGATTTAAATATTATATTACAATTATGCTTAAATTAAAGTATAATTTAAATTTATTAGCTGTTAAATTTATACGCAAAAGAGAAAAACAAAACAAAAAAGAATCACAACAAAAGAGAACATCAAAAATAAACTGATTTTCAATGTTAAAATTAAATTAATTTTTTTCTAATTTAGTTTTTAGGCTGGGCAGTTAAAACCAAAAAAAAATTGAGAAAAACACAAGTGTGGTAATTACTTTAAGTCACACTAAAATGTTTAGTTACTTATACACACTAATTCACCACAAAGCCTCTGGTATAAGCTAAACGGTGTTGAAAGCCGAAGGTGAAAGCGAGAGCATCAGTTTGCAAGTGGCAAAATGTGTCAAATTTTATTATACATATTAATTATTTAGTAAGAGGAACTATCAATGCATAAAAGAAAACAAAAAAACATATCCACTGCAAACGAAAACCAATCTAACCACAACTTATTATATTAACCAACACAAGATACAGAATGAACAAATTATAAATCCAAACAATGCATACATATAAAGGCAAACATATCCCAGAGAACGCAATGCATGAATCTATATAAATATCTATGATTTATAACATTTATCGCGGTATATGCTTTGACTTGAGGAATTGATTAGTGAAACATTTAAAAGTGATTTCCCCCGAACAACTTCTCTTGTCAACAGTAAATTGATCTTCAGTTTCAACTGCATTCATAATTTTGCATTCTCCGCTCACACAAGAAAGACAAACTTATGAAGTAACAAAACTTGATTACAGGAAATTGTTGATAGCATAAAGAGTAAAAATATAAATAAATTAACAAAAATTACATAGGACGAGCCAAGCCCAAAACGTTAGCTCCTCTTTTTGAATGTACCGATAATATAATCGAGGATCCAACAACAGTCAGGCGGTGGATAAATAATATCATATGGCGAAACTATTTCGTGATTTTAGTGACAAATATATTTCGCTGACGACAAACAATTTGAAGCAATCATTTTGAAATCAAGAACTTGGTGCCCACATCAAGGTGGAACCGAGGGAAAAAGAAAATATTGAGAAACGGAAATGAAGAAAAATCAGTCAAGAAACCGTATATCTATATATAAATAAATGATATATCTATATATAAATATACATAAATTAAATATATACTTATTATGTACACTTGTATTTAAATGTATTTGAAATATTTAGTAAATTTTTTGCGCAAGTTACACAAGAAAAAAACAAACAAAAACACTAAAAAAGATGAGGGCAGCACGGAGGTAAACGGGTCAACAGTGGCTAATTGGGATTATTTGTAAAATAAAAATAATGAAAGGGATAATTAATTTATGTGTACGTGTGTATAAGGGAAATAGCTCAAAAGATTTCACAAACAATTTTTACTAAATATGCGTGTAATTAATGTAATTATTAACGACATTTTGTTGATAACTTGTAAATTTGCAAAGGAAAAATACGTGTAAGAAAAGCAATTTTAATGGTGCCTTAAAAACCAAACCAAGCAAATTTCTTCTAGCCTGCCTTGCCTGCCCCCCCTCAGCGAACTCAGTACTCAACTGGAAGGCATGTGAGTTTTCCACTCCTTCTCCTCCTTCACACTCTTCTCGATAATTTCCAGGAGCTCTTGTCCTTGATCGATCGGATTAGATCGGGTCGGATCAGTGAAGAGCGAGAGCCCGCTGATATCGTGCGGTATGCTTAGTTAAAGCTGTGTTATCGTTTCGACACAAGAACTTATCCCTTTTGGCGACACAATTGCTCAAAGCTATCCGAGTCTGTGCGCAGTTGCCCGTTACACTTAAATTCGAATTTGAATCCTAGTTTGATATGGATTCGGCTGGTTGCCGAACATAGCAGCATGCACACGTATTGGAACATGATTACGACACTGAGACCCAGAGAATATCAACAATTAGCCCGAAACAAATGAATACCCAGAACACAACAAACATATTATTAAACTTATATACATATACAGCAACCGAACACACATATTAATGTTTCTCTCAGTGTAATTACAAATCACTTGAATGTATTTGCTCACATTTTTACAATACATGTCGAAGAACTCTACACAATAAGCAACAAACGTAAAAGCATTTAAGGCACTTGATCGGTCGAAAGAATGATGGATCGTTGGATGGTCATGGATACGCAAGGTCATTGTTAAAGTAAAACGCAACCGTAGCAAAAGAGTATAAAAAAACAGTATAAAGGAAAACCAATCCAAAAAAATATTTATATACAAATATAAAGCAAAATGAAACTTAACTCTAAGGTATTTTAGATATTCTTATTTAATATCCAGAAAAAAGACAAGAAATTATACGAGCAGTGTTTTAATTTAGACGCAGAGATAGGGAGAGAGAAATGGGAGATCGGGTCTAATTAATGAACAAATATATGTGTGTTTAACTAAATATCGGTGTTAGAATTGTTAAGGACACTCTAGAAACTTGGAATGACATGATAGGATCTGAGGGAGGACATTTTGCGATGTTCGGAAGAGTGTATTGGGTCTGCCCTACCAATTCTTCCTGCTGGAGAATGCTAACCATCCTGTTATTCGATTCTGTTACTTACATACGAGTTTTCATTTTTGGTTGCCACATTTTCGCGCATGAGCCGCATACACAGAGAGAGAAGGGGAAATGTAACTACGTGTATTCCAATTCATCAAAGCAATTGACGAATTAATAGAACACCTAGGCAAGGACGGAGCTACGGCCACTTGCCACTAGAAATATACGAAACATCTAAGGTTTCTCAGCATAACAAAGCGAATCAAAGCAAAACCAAATATCGAGCATAATATCTTATAAACCTACGTAGGACAACAACTTAACCACTAACATACACACATGCATGCATACATATGGACAACAGCAACAGGGTCTATAGCTTCTTCAGACAATATAGGTATGTACACGTATCCCTGGTTTTTGGAATCGGATTGAATGAACCACATAGATATTGGCGCAGTACAGCTAAACTTCAAAGGTGTTTTCAATGAAACTATCTTATGTATATGTTTGTGTATATGTGTGTGTCTGTATATGTGTAACAAAAAGTTGAAGACCTCTCAATCCAAAAAGGGAACCGGAAAAAGATCATTGCATTTCTTGTAAATCAGCATGTGAATTGCGAACAGAGGTATACTATTTGCCTGGCATGTCGGACTCTCTCTTACTCTCATCTATGGAGAAGACGAAAAGAATGAATATGCAGCATAAAATTGATAAAACTGAACAATTGGGATCAACTTATATTTTAAATATAAGATTAAATTGTAAAGAAAAACTTAAGCAAACCTTTTAATTAAGCCCCGGAGTTAGTAGAAGTTACGTAAATCTAGCAACGTCTAAAAAGTATAGGAGGAAAACACAATTTGTGCCAAAACAATGAGGTAGAAGGCGAAGCAGGCAAACAATAGATACCAACTTTAACTGGCCAAAAGCACAACAGCAGCCACAAACGAGAACACAAAGTTAATTCTTTGCTTTTTTCGGGGAACAACACATAGGAATTATACGAATTTCAATGGATTCACAGTCGTCAGACAGCTACTCACAAAAGTATTTAAATGTTCACATTTGCTCAAGGCAAAGCACTTAACGGAGCTTATTTAACGAAAACTAAAACCGAATCAAATCGATACTAAACCATATAGACGTGTGTAATCGTTTCCACATAAATAATATTCAACCTGGCTGTATTCGCAGTTTTATTGCTAGAAGGTGCCAAAGATCCCAGATGAACCAAAGCTAAATTGGACGACAGTTCATTCCCCATTGGTTTCGTTGCATACTTTTAGGCGAATCTTTGAGGCGTTCAGACTTGCGTTGCACTTCGGTTAGCCCCTGAGATTTAGTTGCTAGTCTGGAGACACTTGCCAAGGGAGGCAACACAGTCGCACCTAAAATAAATTACCGAATAATTGGGAAAATTAAAAGTAAACAAAGCAAAACTAACTAAACATATTTACAAGTTGAAGAAAACTGCAAGGCAATCATATAACTAGAGCTTCAATAATAAAAAAGGACAAATGTCATAAGCGGAAGGATTATGGCTATGAAACCAGTTGAAATGCCTAGAAAGTGTTTTGGATAAATATATATTTAAGCAATACTCACAAATGGGTTAAACTATTTGCGTTATTATTGTGGTTAAAGCAAAAAAGAAGAGAATTACAAAACAAAACCAAAAGTTAGTGCCAATTTTTAGTGCAAATTTTTGCGTAACTGTTTTAATTTCAACGTTATGATAGATACACCATAGTAAAAAAGTAAAGAGCAAACGAACAGTTGGTTTCAGAACCACCAATTTTTGGGAGATTTTCATAACGGAAACACACAGGACCTTCAATGGTCGGGACCGACAGACTAACGTAAGGCAAACCAACACGTAGCACCAGCACCGCATAGTTTTCGATCTGAACCAAAGTGTGTAGTGTAGTGTAGAGGCTAACTAACCCACGTACATGTAGCTTAGCTCAAGATACATCATTACCATCCTTTTACCCCCAGAACCGGACAGAGCCCCCAGCAGGGGCTACAGCAATAGCATCGCCACGGGTTCCAGGGTGCTTTTTGAAAGTAGCAGAGCAGGAACTTTTAAGTTAGAGTGCACTCAAAGCAAAACTATTGAAATTGAAACACACCCGAACGAGAAGCGATGCACTGTTAAACGGCTATCGCAGATGAAGAAGTAAAGTTAAGCCATACGTGAAATTAATATTGTTTATCTGTGTACAACAATAATATTTAAATAATTCTTAAATGTGTATTATGACTCAATGAAAAACAAACAAAACCAAACAACAGTCAACCGAAGTCATTAAAACACGGCTCTGTCGGAGTGACCTGGGACAGATTCGATCAGACCGCTCGAAAGACTACGAAGGCCCAAGTTCGTTGAGGCGCTGGCAGCTTCGATCTGCGACCCGCACAGCCCTATAGACGATGCTCTCATATGTTAGACTTTAGACACAGGCATGCCCGAATACACAGAACTTAATCACAATAAGCAACCTAAACGGTATTAAACAATTCTTAAATAATGGCAAAATGTACAAGAAAACGGAAACGGTAAAACGAGTTGAATAAACAAAACAAAGTAATGAGACAAAACTCGAAAAGCAAACATTATTTACAAGATATTTACAATTCTAAAAATTATATTTAAAAGTATTTACATATATATAAAGAACAAACTCAATGCGTAAGTACGTGCGACCCACATAGAGTGCAAGGAACCGAGAAAGGACACGGTCACACACGCACGCATCCACACCACTCATCTCTCATGCATAAGTAGGCATCGCCATCAGGGTGTAACGGTACAGGACGAGGAAATAAGGAGAGCGCAACTCTGGGACTGCCTTCTCTGATTAACCGACTTTTACACTAGACAACACTACACAACATTAGACAACAAGAGCTCACAGATACAGTATGTGCAATACAACAGACTCCTCACACAGTCACACGCAAAGTTAAGTGCATTATAATTGAATTTATAGAGTTAAACGAAGCTATTAAGTGAAATTATTTAAACTGATTAGCTGATTATGATTATTATTAACGATGCATACGCATTTACTCACAACTCATATACACACCTATATATAAATATATATATACACGGCTTATATCGCCGAAGAATATTTTCGTTGATCAAACAATCCATATAAGAAACTAAGTTATAAGTTATCATATACCACTCATATCAAACACAAGAAATTACTGCAAGTTTACCCAACCAAACGAAATTGTACGAAATCAAGATCGATTTTTGAAAGCTACGTAAATGTGTTGCGTTCTTTGAATAAATGTTTTTGAGTCAAATTTTTACTTCAAAAACGAATAAAAATATTAAAACATAAGAAAATTAATAGAAGCAAGACACAGACTTAAACATAAGATCGTTGAGCTAGATCCAATCTTACAAAGTATCTGTGTGAAAATCGTGGAAATAATGCAGAAAATTGATCATGAAAATGTACCACTTGTGTAGAAGAGCAAGATAAGAAGAACAGAAACCAAAACAAGAATTTAACACAATTTTTGAATTCATTAAATAAAGGTATGTGTTTAGATATATTCAAAACAAACCGCACTAGTCGTTTCACTTAATAAGGTTGTGGGTGGCAGAGATAACGGGTCATATTTTGTATATAAACCGTGCAAGCAACAGCTTATGTATTAACAAAATATTTTCAGTGCGCAATGCGAGGGCTCTCAAAAGTGAATGGTATTAATATTAAATTTCTTCAACAAAGGAACAGACACCATGAGGAATTATAATAAGTATACGACGCGGTGTCCGATTGTTTTGATTTCATCAATGCAAACGACGAATGGCACGAGGCCAACTACGGATAACAACATGTTTAAGAGGTCGACAAGCTCATTCATAAAAACATTCAAAAACGTAAAATATACATTTTAAACCAATGCGCAAACTTTTTTCGAGAAAAAATGAGCGAGAAACTCAAAATAAGGGGGAGAGACAGAGGGGAATTTCAAAAGAAATTCAAATATAGACCATAAGTCACTTAGTGATTAGGTACGAGGTAATAGCGTTTGATTGCCGCAAAAAAAGCTAAAAAAGTAATAACGTTTTATTTTGACAGCCTTACACTTCTCCAGCTCATGCACCCGTGCAATTATTTCCCCATTATTCAATAAAATCTAACTAGTTTGGGGACACACATAGGGGCGGCAGTCAACTGTTTACTTTTATAAAATAATTAACTTAAATTTGGGGTGTCGTTTGAAAATCGGCAAAACTACAATTACGTAATATTGCCTTCATACAATTCATTTTTTAATTAGATTTTTTTGCACTTGTCAACAAAATTGCTGATACCTCTAAATGAATAAAACATTTTTAAATTTAACGCCTATTACATATTTAAGTGTGTTGTTTAAATAATATGTATACTGCTTTTACAAACAGTAAACTGTGTAGATTTTAAAACAAATCTTTGGGCGAAGAAATTACTCCTCTGGGAAGCCCCTCCTACGCGGGTATTTTCTGTATAACGTTTTTATATATGTAATAAAATCTTTAATTGGCTTACGAACATCTGACTTAAATTATAACCACTCTAGACAAGGCATGAAAATCACACGTAACTAGTACGAACTCGATTTAAATATATATATATATATATAGATTTGTATATATGCTAATAGGTTTAAACAAAAGTGTTTGACATCGAACGACTATACTCTACAATACCTATTTGACAAATATATTGATCTGCATGTTAAATTAATACCCTCAAACCTTTTTTATTGGTATAAAAACATTGGTTTTTTGAAGCTCACTTTTTTAAGTATTTAAACAATTAATAATTAATAAAACAAATTACTTTAGCAACCCGATTTCTAAATATCCTTCAGATAACAAACAAAATATATGATAAACAAATATATTTATCATTGTATACAGACAGACACAAAATTGGCTTGGGTATTTCGCCTATACTTTAGACTTTTAAAAGTCTCCTTTTAAAAAAGTCGCTTTTAAATAATGCTATTAAGATACTTAATGTGACTGTATAGGCCCATTTAAGGGAAGGGAACTGGAAACACAATGGGAATCACTGCATTAATGAAAAATGATTTAGCCCTGGTCATGAAGATGATTACCATACATATAGGTTATACATATCTAAATATATAATTCTATTATATGAACTAAAGTGCGTTCGCCTAATGATTTGGCTACTGGCCAAATCGGAAAACGAAATAAAATATAAATTATGGAACAATCACGTTTGCGGCACGTGACCCTTGAAAGTGGTCAAATTCGACAGAAAGTTAAACATGGATGCTTTTGCACGAAAGATTCCTGGGATCTCGGTATTTAAATGAAGGGAAATTCTAAACCGAATGGGCTTATAATGTTAATTAAGTTACATTTATATACAAAACATTTTTCTTAATAATGTTACTAGCAATGTAGTCTGATACAGATGATTTAAAGGGCTCCGTTTTTATCCCGAGTAAACAGGAGTGCCTAACTGAGTGACTAGTGAGTGACTAGGTTCGTTTATTTGGTTTCTAGCTCAAGTTGTCTGATGAGGAAACCTGTCTCTTGGACTTTGATTACGTATTGCCCTATTCCGCGGTCTACTTTCACCGCGGCCAATCCAGCACCGACACACCACGGCGTAATCTCCCACCGAGCCTACCCAAAACTCGCAGCCCCATGAGACAGGCCGCCTTATCAAGGCGCCAATTCCGCTCAACAGTTGGTCGGTGGAACGATCTTCCCCACTCGTCGACGGACTGCTCGTTGTCGTGACCGCTCGTTGATTGCTTTGCCCGCAGCGCCAACCGGAGATCGCAGCAGGCCTTTCGCAGTTCGAGACGCGGGTCCCTACACACCACATCGCAAAAGTGCTCGGCGTCGTGGGTAAAAATAAATATATAGATTCCGTAAATGAAAATAACGCAACGCGAGTGCATAAATAAACCGAAAACGTGTGTGTTAATTGTGCCCTCGAATACCTGAAGGCAGAGTTTTGGACATGGCAGCCAGCGAAGCGCCACCCGCAGATGCGTCGGTGGAGATCCATTTGCCGCCACCGGCCAAGGACCCGGAGGACGTCACCCTGGACGCCATTCTGAAGCATCTGGGGCAGTTCGGGCGCTTCCAGTTGATCATATTTGCGCTGATCTGCCTGCCGATGATGTTCCACGCCATGTTCTCGGTCACTTATGTGTTTACCGCTGCCACCGTGACGCACAGGTGAAGTTAATGGCCATTTAATGGATCTTTAGAGGCTTTGTTGAGCGAATCAAAAACCCTAATTCCGATATTCCTTTTCGCCGGCAGATGCAGCATCGCAGAGTGCGATTTGCCAGAGAGCTCCTACTACGCGTCGCATACGGAGTGGAGTATCCCCAAGAAAAGCAAGGATCTGGATGCCTGCAATCGGTACACCAACTCCGAACTGCCCAATTGGAACCAATCGGTGGGAGGGGACATCTGCACCCCGGACCATTTCACGACGATTTCGGAAGCCTGCCCCGAAAATGAATTCGTCTTTCGCGATAACGAAGTCACTATTTCGAATAGCGTGAGTATCAAAGGTCCACCGCCACTGGGGGTGCTGTTATCAGGTACTACGACAACCGATGCCATACTAGAATCTTACGCTGGCAGACGTTGGACTTTGTTAATAAGTCAGCCGACTAACGCATTTACTGCAAATTCGTCAAAACCCATAATTTCATCACAACAAACGATCGCTTATCTTTGAACAATCAAAATGGAATCCAAAAAATATCAGAGAATAAGTGAAGCTAATTAGTTTACTGGGGTATTTATTAGTTTCTTTAGAAAGTCATGGTCATAGTAATATTATTATTCCAACATTTTGAAGTTAAAAGGAGGGAAACGCGATTTCCAGTAGCGGTCTTTAGGGTAACTAGTTCTACCGATTCAATGACTAAATTGAGCGGTAAATACTTCATTGATAGCTACCTAGCAGTTCACAATCTTAATCAAATAGTAGGCACTCAGCCGGGGCCTGAAACGGGCTAAAAAGTGAAGATAGGATTGCAGTAGGTTATCGTATAACTTAAAACGTATCGATTAAACGTTTTGAGCTCAATATCACGTATCCGCCTAGTAAGCCAGCTGAATCAACAGAAAGACCATTGTCAAGGTCCAAGGGAAAACACAATTTATTACATTAGGCCAGTCATTTGGAAATAATGGAGGAATTTTACCACTTATAAAGTAAACAAATATATTTTTCGTGGGTACATCTGATGTGCAAACTTTTGAGAAGATGATTATGTGCCGTATGACAAAGTCGGAGGCTATTTCCTAAGTGGACTGATGACATTCTTTATCAGACAATTGGGCGCGTTGATGGGAGAACAGTAGCTGAAAGATAAGTGCCTCAGAAGCCCGGCACGCAGGCAGGGCAATTGCAACACGAAAAACAAATGCAGATTAAGATATTTCTAGTTGAACGAGGGTACAATTTGTGTAAATATTTGGGAAAAAAGACTGGGCGAGAATCCTATTAGCATAAAAAAGAAGTAGTACATAACTATATATTTTGTAATAAACCGTGGGTCTTAAAATGGTTATACTGTAATGATCTCAAACAATATATGTATAAGGAAAACAAGAAAGGAAGTTATACCCTTGCAGTTAAAAGAAACAATCATCGTTAGTAACACAATGTGAAACTTGTAAGGATTATTGCTGACTTCAGTGATATTAAAACAAAAAAACATTATTTTATTATTTCTCTGACCGTTTTTTTTACAGCTAAATGTTAGAGTCGTCCGATTAATTAATTAATTAATTTTAATTTAAAATTCTTAAAAATATGAAAAATTATATTCCCAATATTATAGAATATTATATAAAAAAACACCAAAGCTATAATTGGTTTCATATTATTTTTCCACCCATTGTTGGATCTTTCGTATGACAGCTAGATGATATAATAATAATAATAAAAACTAATTAAAAAATGTTATTTGGAAATACATAATTAAAAAAAAAAATTTCCAGATAGTTCCTATGGGAGCTATAAGATATAGTTGTCCCATCTGGCTGGTTCCGACATATATACTACGTGCAATAGAAAGAAGACTTTTGGGAAAGTTTTAGCCCGATAGCTTTAAAACTGAGAGACTAGCTTGCGTAGAAAAGGACGGACAGGCGGACAGACGTGCTGAAGCTGATCAAGAATATATATACTTCATGGGGTCGGAAACGTCTCCTTCACTGCCTTACAAAACGTCTGACTGAAATCGTTAAATACTCTTCAAGGGTATAATGATATGAACGGATAACATGAAAAACTTTACTTCGCATCCACTGTTGATCGCAAGACTTGGGTTAACATAAGATTTGCATCATAAAAATAGTTTTATTGTAGTTCGGCATTTTTTGCGATGATGAGTGGAAGCTATCGATGGTCGGAACCATAAATAACCTGGGGCAGTTCTTCGGCATTCCCATCGGTGGCTATGTAGCAGATCGGTAAGCTGGCCCCATTTTAGTTTTCATAATTCCATGCTTACACCCAATCCCTGTTACCAGATATGGACGCAGCTTCTCGATCGCCCTGGGAGGCATAATGGGCGCCGTGCTGGGCGTGATTCGCTCCTTTTCGCCTAGCTACGCGTGGTTCCTGGTGTTCGAGTTCCTGGACAACATGACCAGCAGCACGCTATACTCCACATGCTTTGTCATTGGCATCGAACTGGTTGGCCCCAAGAGGCGAGTGCTGGCCTGCAGCGTGATAACTGTCTTCTACGCGGTGGGCGAGGTGTTTCTTGCAATGTCCGCCAAGGCTTTCCCTGACTGGCGCATCCTGCTGCGCATCACCTACATGCCCTCGCTGATCCTGCTGGCCTACTTCTGGATCCTTCCGGAGAGCGTGCGCTGGCTGCTTAGCCAGGGCAAGGGGGAGCGGGCCAAGAATATCCTGCGTCGAGCGGCCAGTGTCAACAAGCGCGAGCTGCCGGAGAGCATGCTTGACAAACTCGTCCTGGCTAATCGGGACAAGTTACAGCAGTCGTCGGAGAGCCGCTTTCCCATCCGCGAGGCCTTTAAGAACTTCAAGTGGCGCATCGCCAACTGTTCCCTCTGCTGGATTGTGCACGTGCTTGTCTATTACGGACTGAGCCTCAATGTGGTTCTGCTCGACGGAGACAAGTACAACAACTTCGCTTACATCGCCCTGGTGGAGATCCCAGGCTTTTTCATGCCCCTACTCATCATGGATCGCTTTGGCAGACGGTACTCCCTCTGCGGCCTGATGTTGGCAAGTGGAGTCTGCTGCATCGGAACGATCTTCGCTGGCGCGGATCAGCCTGTGCTGCAGTTGGTGCTGTTCCTCATTGGCAAGCTTACAATCACTGCCAGCTTTCAGGTGCTCTACTTCTTTGCCTCAGAGATTTACCCCACGAATCTGAGGAACAGCCTTCTCAGCTTCTGCTCGATGATGGGCAGGTTCGGTTCTATGTTGGCCCCACAAACGCCCCTCCTGGTGGGTTACTTATGCAGTTGGTTCTCCGATTAAATCTAAGTAAGTTTCTCTCTGCCCCGCAGGCCAAGTATTATGCCAGTGCTCCCGCCATGCTCTTCGCTGGTGCCGCCATCGCTAGCGGGTTGCTGACCCTGTTCTTCCCAGAGACCACCAACGTCGTCCTGCCCACCACAGTGCAGGAAGCGGATGCCATCGGCGTCAAGAAGAAGCCGTCTCAGGGCAAGGATCTCGATCTAGTCGTTGCGGCAAGTCAAATGCAGTAATCATTAACATAATCTTATCCTAAGGCAGCCTGAAAATACAAAGACATTTATCTTCAAATGTGTTATACCTCTAAGAATAAACAAAATATATATTTTCTAGCACTAACAATGCACCGAGCTATATTTATTACAGAACGGGAAACGGCAATGATCAACATTGATACTTAAATCTACTATTAAAAAATACTTTACACTTGTTTGTGAGCTCCATTGCTCGCTTTCCCCATCGGACTTATAAACGTGAATAAATTTACAATTAACAAATATAAAGTTGTATTGTTTACTCGGCTGGTGTAGAACTTGAAATGTGTATTTAACAAAACAGTCCAGAGCCTGATTTAGAAGTTCATACCTGAGATATATGTAAAAAAAAATTAAATATTTATACGCATATGATGAGCAATGTGTTGTTTGATTTTGAACAAAAAAAAAAAAAAAGAAAGGTAATCGGATAAATCTCTTTGTATGTTAAGCTTAAGCTTTCTTAGGTTCTAAAAACGTATACTAAGTGTGGTACAATAGTTGGCAATTAATTGCTTTGACTGAAGAAGTGGGCAATCGTCTTGGTTCCACTTGTGGAACCGGAAATAGTTGTGTTTAGCTTCTGTTTCTTAGACTGAGCAGGAGAGGTCTTCTCCTTGCTAAGAGTCGCGGTTCGAATGCGCAAATCCTGTTGGTTTAGTTCACGCTGCAGGTTTCTGGCCACGTGGTAGTCCAGATGCTCCGGCATGTCCACGCACTTGAAAAAAGCCTTGCACTCGGTGCACTGCTGCATCTCGGCATCAGTGGACGGAGGCTCCTGAGATGGCTTTACGCTGAAGAACTTGGCTATGCTGTTAGTCGGTCTTGCGGAGGGTTGTGAAATGCCACTAGAAACACTAGTCTTCTTAGCTTTCTTGGGAGGCGTCGGCTTTGGAGGCACCTTCTGAAGGCTATGCATTCGCTCCTCACGCTCGTTAGCTCTCAGCTGTCGGCTTAGTTCCTGGGCGAAGTGATGATCTCTGTGCGTTTGCAGAAAATGCACTTCGTCAGGTATGTTCGCACCGCACTGATCGCATTTGACCATTGGCAGAAGATCGTTCCGGAGCTCGGGTACAGCGAACTCCGCGTAGCTTTCCTTATAGTTTCCAGCAGAACTGTCAAGCTCATTAAACTTTCTCTTCGACGTTGAAGGTTGCAGTTCTTCTTCAGTGAGAGGAAGAAGCTTTGTTAGGTCTGGATGCTCTATACTAGCATTTTCGGAAGTAGAGAGTTCCTTTGGTGTTTTAGTTGGTATTTGGTGATCCCCTAGCAAGGCTTTGGGGGAAAATGTCTGTTCTTTATTTACTGATTTGTGGATGTTACCAGTTAGCTCCGTCTCCTCCTCAGTGTCTTCATCGAAATCATTTGTGTTGCTAGCCTCAATGGTATCCAGTTCCTCTGCCAAGCCCTGCAAATCAGAAGAGTCCTCACCATCTGCCTCCACCTCTTGCTGCCTCGTCTGTCTTTGTTGCTTAAGGTACTTGGAAAAGAAGCTTTCTTTAAACTCCGGAGGTGTTGAGGTGAAAACCGTTCTTTCGGCGTTCGCTTTTAACTTTGCGGTCTCATGAAGCTTCTGCTTGTACTCCTCGACAAACGTTTTCTTTGGCGCAGCTTGAGCAGGCAAAGTGTTATTGGCATCTGGTTTTGTCTCCTCTTTCTTGGACCCTTGTAGATAGTTGGCGAAAAAGATCTTCATCTTTGACTCCTCCGTCTGCTTGGGCTTTTTTTCCATCTGAACCTTGGGAGGTTGAATTGGCTCTTCCCCGCTGACCCTACGCTTTTTGGCAGCCTGGTTGGCAAACATCTCCTGCAACTTATTCTGGGCACTAGAAACGGTTTCAAATTTACCCACACTAATGCCAAGGAACTTGATTGCGTTGTTAAGGGCAGACTCGCTACCGGCACGCAAAAACGTCTTGGTGTTGGCCTTAATTAGGTCCAGGGCATACTTTACGATGGACTCCTGGTCGTAATCCTTGAGAGCTGTTGAGCGGGAGCTTGCCACTTCCTCGCCGTCAATGTCCTGCACGTATTGCACCACCATCTGCTTGGCCCTGCGATTGTTTTCAATTAAGTCCTTCTCAAGACGATCGTTTATCTCAGAGGAAAGCTCGCCCAGCCAGTGCTGAAGGGTTTTCAAACCCGTTATGTTGTTCCGACCTGGAAACTTTTTGCAGCAGCCAATGCTCTTAGAGTAGAAGCGCGGAGTCACTGCCTCCAGGTCGATGCCGCGAGAGATGTTGAACAGCCAAGTACTGTAATAATAAGGTATAAATTACTCCGAACAGGGTCCGTCACCAGTTATGCTTCGCACCCATTCTTCTCGTCAAATTTGCGCTGCAGCTCGGCCTCCGTAAACTTGACTACCTGGCCCAAAAGCTTAACGCCCAGGGTTTCGCACACAACCTCGCCGAACTTGCCTCCTAGTCCCTTGATCTTGCCCACGGGCAAGGAATCGAACAGGCCAGCGGTCTCCGCCAGTGGTAGAATGGTCTGCTTGTTGGGCTTGTTCATGCCGGCTGCCAACTTGGCCAGGATCTTGTTGTGTGCTATGCCTGCCGAGCACTCGTATCCGGTCTCCTTCTTAACAGCCGCCCGCACCTCACCGGCCACAGAGGCACCGATCAACAATCGAATGTCGCTCTGGCGGACGGCGGGAAGGTCGTTTTGGTCGTAGGACATCTGGAAGCGTTCGTCATCCATGTAGGGATTTGCGAAACGGGTGGTGATCTTGTTAACGTAGTCGCCGATGTTTGGGTAGCCTACCGCAAATGTGTTTACCAATTCTTGGGGCTGCAGAGCAAAGTCGCCCTGCAATAAGTTAAAAGGATAAGGAAATGCATTCTACTGATTGTGGGCAGCTTACGCTCTGCATCTGCTGCATACGCAGGTTCACGGTCTCCGTGATGTCCAGGTAAGCCTCGTCCACCGAAGCGCGCTCCAGGAGCTTCGTGAAGCGCTGCAGCACGTTGGCCACCTCCTTGCCGGCATCGCGGTACTTGCTGGTGTCGGCCTTCTCCCGGATATTGGGCACCTGGCAGAGGACGATGTCCGGGCACAGGTCCTTGGCCTCGTCGCCGCGCATATGGCGCGTCACTCCCTTGGCGCGAGCCGCATAGTTGACCGCGATGATGCCGCCCCCCCGCCACGGATTGTACTGAACCACGGCCAGGGGACGGTTGCGATACTCGGGCTGCTGCTTCTCCTCCACCTGGCAGAAGAAGCAGTCCATGTCCACCAGCAAGACCACGCGGTCGTACTTGTTTTGCATACTGACATGGCTGCGCGCGCTGGTCATGGTTTCATTTCGTATTATTGGGCGAAATTGCACTGCGCGCCAGTAGTAAGACCGTGCCAGGGACTTTTTAAAATACCATATAATATAGAAAAATACAAAATGTATATTTCCACCAAATTCTGGTTGTAGGATAATATCCGAAGCTGCTGTTGCGAAAAATATATCCATATTTATTTATTTTGCAGTTTTTAAATTCAACTCCACGCATTTCATTGTTAAGTTATCATATATAGTTTTGTTGGTTTTTATAATTTGGTTCACGTAATCACGTAATCTTTTGACTGACACTCTCTCCTTGGTAACAATTTATGTAGACAGCCAATAATATGTTAAAAAAGTAGCTTATATTTCATTCACACAAGAAATCAAACTCTCAGCAGAAACTTTTAGATGTGCAGGAAGAAATGCCTTATATGGAATGCTAGTGTTTCCGTTTATTTCAAAAATCGTAATCAAATTACATATAAAGGGTAATACAACGATCGTCCTATTTTAATATTTTGCAGTCTGATGTAGTTTTTCATGCCCAAAAATACTACTTCTTAGTTTATCCGGTTTCGGTATATTTGTCAGCAATCAAAACTTGTCCACACTTAGTTGAATATATTTTGATTATTGTTGTTTCTCACTCGGAAAAACCATAAACAAACGGGGATATATTATAATGTCCGGTCCGGCCTTAAGATTTATGTCTGCGGAAGAGAAACCGCTAGTTTAAAATTAATAAAATTGCCGGGACAACAGCGCAATCCCAAGTGGTAAACAAATTCCTTTCCACAAGAACTGAAAACCATCTGTTTTCCTGTATAGAACATTTCAACTAAAACTTAAAATGCTAAACCATTAAAATGATTACCTGAGTTCGGTAGTGCCACTTTCAAGAGAACTGCTACACTATTGATTTTTCTCCGGATGCCGCTGCCAAAATGCAATTTACATACATACACATATCCCGAGCCAACTCCCCCACCCACCTCTTCCGAATTCCCTTCCTGGTTTTTCCGTTCCGAAAATCTATTTGGGTTGATGTTAACGCACGGATTAGATTGCTGGATTTATTGATTCGACCAAGCGACCAGAAATAAATGTCCCCGGCGAACGGGTCTATTTCCGGCCCCACGCGTTTCCCACCTCTTTGCCGGCTGTTTTGATTGATGCGCCGAGTGTATGTCCAGCGTATATCCAACGGCTTAACTAGGCTAACTCACGAAGGGCCAGTCGGAATTGGAGTCGGAATCGCGGGCCCAACCCACTTCAAGTGGTTCTTAAAGCGCAGCACGGGCGTAGTGGGTGGTATAGGTCAGGAAGGGCGTGTTTTTGTATACTGTTGTGACCTAATTTCTTGTCTGTTTACTTTATGGCCGAGGCGTAGGACACGCAGGAATCCCACCGGAAGTGAAGGTGCAGCACTTAACTGTTGTGGTCTCAATGCCACGCAAAAGTAGGTGGATTTCTGGTTTTTGGTGTCGGGTGACACAAATATTATTAGAAGTATGGAAACCATGCCTTATATGTTATGTCGGGAAGTTCTTTATAGAAATCGTGTGCTTATAGATTTCGCGATTCTTTTTAAATAAGTTATTTATATTCATGCTCTGGTTCTGTGTAACTAAACTTAAAGTCTTCGTTGTGTCATAATACTTAACCAATCATTGACCTTAAGCTTGCCAAACCAAGAATTATAATAAATGACCAAAGGTCTTTAAACATACAACATAAGAACTATTATTGTCTCTTTTCAAAAAATTGCAGCACATTTTTAAAATATCTCACTAGCAACTTAAAAGTACAGCTATGACGCTATTTAGAGTTAATTACTTCCGTTTGTGTAGGGCCTATCGCTTCCCTTAGCCCTAGCATAAGCCCACAATTATGCTAATGGTTCACATGCCCAAACAAGAACCACTTGCCGGAGCCCCCGCTAAGCGGTTCGCCAACCCATTCTCAATCGGACTTCTGCCTTAGCCCTAGCATAAGCCCACAATTATGCTAATGGTTCACATGCCCAAACAAGAACCACTTGCCGGAGCCCCCGCTAAGCGGTTCGCCAACCCATTCTCAATCGGACTTCTGCCCCTTTCTCTGCCTCCCGCGCTGCCGGAGAATTCTGTGCTCTAGCGACTGATTCGCGGTGAGGCCATCAGTCTGTGTACGTCCGGCGATGAAGTCACTCCATTCAACCGAGGGCGTAGTCTGTAATTGTGGAACATCGCAGTGAAAAAGTTTCCTGATCTTCTTTCCAGTGAAGCACCATGGTGAAGATCCTGCAGGCCTACAACTTTGCCAGGCAACAGACATACGCCTTAAACGGCGAAATCCTGGCGGCCAGTCTTATCGGAAACAATCGCATAGCCATCAGCAGTGCGGAGCAGTTCATCGAGATCTACGACATAGCGGGCAAGCAGCCCCAGTCGGAGGACCCGGGTAGAGCGCCCCCTGAGGACGGACAACCCATCGAGGCGGCCGCACAGGCGTCTAGCACCGGAGGCGATGAAAAAACGCCAAGTAGAAGCACGCTGGCCACGGTGGGCGAGGTTGTGCAACTGATTTACTGTGAAGCTGGTGAGTTTAAAATGATATAACCCGGAAAAGCAACTAAAGCCGGATATCCCACAGGCAAATACCTGCTCACCCTGGAGAAAGAGCAGGCAGGCAGTCCGGTGCACTCCTCCTCTACCATCAGCTGCACCTCGAGCAGCAACAGCAATACGGTCTGCTCCGAGGACGACACCAAGATGTTCGTACGCATCTACGCGAACTTCTGGAAGTTCCCAGACAGCCGGCTTAACGAGTTGCCCATCACCATCCGGATAGCCTCGATGACCACGCCCAAGACGCCGCTGGTGGAGAGCATTGATGTAATTGAGCTGCCGTTGCGCAGTCCGCCGGAGCTGGTGCAGTGCTGCCAGACGTCCGGGAATATCATCGTGAGCAGCCGAGACAGGATCTACCTGTACGAGTACACCCAGTGCGTCCATGAGAACACCCAGCCCAGATTCTCCTTTATCGACTTCCTGCCCTTCAAATTCTTCGTGCAGCTGAATTTCGTTCCAGTGCGCCTTTGTCTGGCGGAGAACGTGATCGCTTGCCTTAGTCATCGTTATTGCGTGGCCTTCAAGGTGGTGGATGCACTCGCGAGCAGGGCAAGTGGGGGGCAGGATGTGAGCTGTTTGGACAACGATTACGGTGCCGTGGACGAGCCATTATCAGAATCACTAAGCCTAGGCAGCAAGGCTAGTGCTAGTGGTGTTGGCGGTGGCGTGGTCAGTTCCAGCCACAGCCAGCAGAGCTGCGAAAGTGACTCCCTACAGTCGACGAGTAGTGGAAAAGCACAGGTGATCTTGAATGGAGCCCTGCCTGGACGATCACCGCTGGACTTTAATGTGGCCAAGCTAGTAAACAACGCATACGGCAGGGAATTCGAGCCCGAACTGCGCTCTCAGTGGGATGAGAGTGACTTCGGATCAGGAAAGGGTCAGGAAGACAACCAGGATATCACAATTAGCCCCCAGCGAGCCGCAGACATAAAAATCAAGCTCGTCAATGAGGCCAAGGCCATGAATGTAAGAGGCATCGCCGGTGGCAGTCATCTGGATGATGCCTCGGTGCAATATGACGTGCGAAAACTGCTGCAGATCTGTATGAAGACCTCCGAAAACCAGCCGCGAGTACTAGATATTCTTCGCTGCATGGACCTTAAAGCCATCTACCAAAGGAGCAGCCAGGGAGTGGATCAAGAGGACGACGAGTACGACATGGGCAATCAGCAGGTGCCCAGTGCGGTGACCACCTTCAAGCACGTAAACCGGAGGACTCTCAAGTCATCTCAGCATCAGAGGTGCATGGGGCACGCCCTCCTCGTAGCTAGCAGTGTGGACGGCTTCTTGTATCAGTTCTCCGCCCAAGGAAAATGGTACAGTGAAAACGAAAAGCCAGTCGCCTGTTACAGCTTCACGGCTCCTGTCATCCAGGTCCACATTAATGACTACGTAGTGTATGCGGTGACCTCCGAGTCCGTGGAGACTCACACCTCGCGGATCGGGCACAAGCTCTTTCACAATCGCTTCGAGTATCCCTCGATTGGCGGATTGTTTCCGGAGGAATCATCCCCTGACGTGAGTTCGCCCATCGCAGTCGTTGGTCTGGCCGCCTTTATGCACGTTCAGTTTATGTGTGTAAACCGGGAGCAGCTAGTGCTCATCACGAATTCAGCTCTGGATTACCACAAGCGGCGGAGCATGGGAGAGGTGCCTGGTAGCCAAGTGGTGGCTGTTAAGAGAAATATTGCGGCCCGGTTGTTAGCTGAGGCGAAGGCCAAGCACAGTAGCCTGTTAAGAAGTAGCAGTGCAGCCCAATCGTCGACCGTGGCCAACGAGTGGACGCTGTACAACCTGGAAGTGCCTCGAGTGGAATGCGTCATCGAGGATCTGGAGGGCATTGCGGACTCTTATCGCAGTGCGAGTAGTTGCAACTTCTATGATCTCATGGAGGAGGCACATGTCATGTTGCGACTGAGTCTCACAATACAGGGCGAGCGCTTGGGTTCAGAACGGGAGCTGTTGCTTCGGAATATGTTTGCGGCTAACTGCAGAAAGCTGGCAGACTTCTCAATACGGTATGGAAGAAGTATATTGTTTATAAAAATATTCTGGCATACATATAGTTAGATTCGAAAACTTTTGGTAGTGTTATAATGTTTTTTGCAGATTCCTTTGGAAATTTACTTTCCATTTATATATTTTCTTTCATTTTCACAGAGTTTAAGCTAAAATGTCTGACATTCAGGAGTGATAGGTTCACAAAGAAACACATTTGCGCCCAGAAACGTTTAATTTATATTATTTTTCACAGGTCCAGCAAGCAGGAAGTTTATCTTCAAGCCACAGGGTTCTACAGAATGTGCCAGCTTCATTTAGTAGACATTTTTAACAACTACATAGATAACTTTATGGTCAGCAATGAGAGCGTGGACACCTGTGACCTTGCGGGACTGATATACACGGTTAAGCTGTTTCTGGTTAGTCTCGGGACAGATCGCTTAAAATCGGCCTTTCTGAATCAGACAGTTCGTCCGTTCTTTACACCAGCTAGGGTGATCCAACAAGGCTACAAACAGGTTCCCCTATCGCTGGAGTTCCTTAACATGTTTATTAAACATGCACCTTTGGAGATTCCTCAAATAATGCTGATTTCTCCAGTTGTGGCAGATTCCATGAGTGGAGAGCTGATAAACTATCTAAAGTATTTAAACAAGCTGTAAGTAAATTAATCTTCCCGGAAAAGGCTGCCTAACATTATAATTTTGGAATACTTCAGATCTCCCGATGAAAATCTGCTGCTGGCTGTAACCGCCTGCCGAATGTCAAACTATTTGCTGGCTCAAGAGATCATTTCAAAGTCTACTAGACGCACCCTGGCCACTGCCTTGATAAGGCATAAGAATGTTCTGTTCGACGACAGTACTGTGATCTATCAGCGACGCCATCAGCATCAGGCTGAGTCCCTGTCGTTAGGTTCGAGGCTTAAGAAAACCAGACGAATAGGTGGAAGGAGCAAGCCCTCTGCGCTCGGTGCTCCAACTCCGAGTACAATAGTATCTTTCTCGGACTTTTGCGAGACGATTCTGCTAGCCAACGAGCAACCAGCTTTGATAGAAGCTATTAGCGACGCCTTTATCCATGCGCTCTGCATTGAGCATAGCCTGACGCTGGATGTGATTCTGCAGTTGTTCCTTAACTACATCGCCTCGCACATTGGTCAGAAGGGTTACCAGACCTCGCAGAAGGTGTTTGTAAACATTCTACAGGTGTACTTCTACGATCTCTACGACGTGAGCTCGTCGCTGCAACCCCATGAGATTCGGTCGCAAACGCCGCCACAACTGGATGACGACTACGACGAGGAGTGCAGCAGTTCGCGGGCTCCCTCGCTGCACAGCGAGGCGGACGCCCAGTCACTTTCTAGCTCCTGCGCCAGTTCAGCGCACGAGGAGCGATCGGCGAGCCTCTCCATCAGTGGCAGGCAGCAGCGTATCGTCTACGACCAGCTGCAGGAACAACAGTCTTCGCCCTTCCAGAAGCGGAACTCAAATGCCTCGCTCTCACAGCCCCTAGCTGATGGCGATGTTGCTGCCACGAATCTCAAGGGTCTCAAAATCCTGTTTCGCATGTACATGGGCCGGCTAAAGGCTCTGAGTGATCTTATTACGGACCTGCAGTCAGCGGACGTGGAGCAACAGACGAGCCGGGAGGAGTTTATGAACCTGCGTATGGAATGCATTTCCTACATGGTGGGAATGGCTCCGAATTACTGCCCCAAGCCGATCGTAAAAAATCCCAATGATCAGCTGGCGGACAAGCTTATTTATGTGCCCTTCATTCCCGATTATAAGCTGCCAGAGGGCGAGGAGTATGATCGGCACATCAAAAGCTACATACGCCCCATTCCCTGCCTGCTGGACCGACCGCAATACCTAAACCGCCTTCCGCCCTTCGAACGCAGCGACTTCAGCTATCCGAACAAGGACGAAGGCGAGTTCGAGGTCCGCTTCCTCAGTTGGCATAACGAGTTGCTGACCCTCACCTTAAAGATTCAGAGTCTGTTAGCCTCAACCAAGGTGGATCGAGAGATTATATCGGAGTTTCTTGCCTTCATACAAAAGACGCCACATCTAATAGGCATCGACAGCTTCTTGGTCATCGTGTTGCCCAAGAACTTGGCAATAAACTACTTGCTTAGTTTCTGTCCTGCTTTTTTGTGGCAGTATGGAAAGGTAAGAGCTAGTCTACAACTAATCGAAATTCCGACGACCTTGCAATACAAATGTTGTTTGCATTTGCATCACAGTTTATATTAAGCCAGATAGTTATGATGTTCACTTGTTCCTGTTTTCTTGCAGTCCTGCGGTTTCACGCCCAAGCACTGGGAGAGTCTCTTAAGGAAGATTCTCAGCAAGCAGGAAGCCCTGCCCAACTGGAAGGAAAACATTACGGGTTAGTAAAAGACACTACATTAAAATGCTTAAAATAATTATCGTAAAATGCAGAGATACTGAATAACCTTGTGGCAGAGCTGAGCTTTGAAGAACTTCTGCAGTGCTTTCCCAGCGAAGTGATTCAAAATCGGAACACGGCGCAGTACTTTGCCACGGAATTTGCAGAGACATGTGTGCTTTATGAGCATGAGGAGCTCGTGTTTAAAACTCCTGACCGGAAGGAGGGTCACAGGAATCACCTGCCGATGGACAACATAGACGAAGACAATGTGTTCGAGCTAACGCTTCGCAAGGCGGTGGCCAAGCAAAGAAGCATTGCCCTGAGGTCCATGATCGAGTCCACGGGAACGCAGCTGTTTGACGCTACCAGCAATCCCATGTACAACCTGTAGTCGGTCTACATTCCACGTTAAACTTGTTTAAGAGAAAGTAATCATATTGAAAATCGATAAGGTTGATTGATATTTACGTAGCAAAGTAGTCAGCACGGAAAGCTTTGCTTCTACTCTACAAATTGGTCGACACGTATTTTGTAGTTTTAGGACACATCCGTAAAGAGGCATAATTTATTGATATTTCTGTTTGACACAAAGCGCAACATTCGGAACTGAAATGATTTATTGAGCTAAGCTGACGGGGATGAACTCCGGAGCAGCAGGTTGTAAAAATAACTAGCTCGTCCCGCATTTATGCGGTAGTCGCCATATTAAAGCAGATTTATGAACAGTAGCAACTAGGAAACCTCCTCTCTACCTGTATTTGTATTCGTACGCAATGTTAACCCAAGTTTCCTTTGAATTAAGCTTTAGAAACCTTAAAGTAGTTGTACTCTATAAATATTAGATTTCTAGTCCCCTTATTTACTCACACCCAAGCACATTCTCTTTCGACAAAAACAAGATCAAGTGATATTTTTAATTCTTTCATTGAATTTGAATAATAAAAGCATAATTGCATTACAATGCACAAATAGTGTTCGTGATAAGCTTGGAGTTTATTCACCTGCATGTCTTAAGAAAAGACTGCGTTTGAGCCGTTCATCGCCGTTACTTAATCCGGCAATTAAATCCGGGTTTCAGTGGGCGTGCTTAGGTAATTGAACGTGTGAAAAAGCGACCGGGGAACTGCTCGAGGACAGATCTCTCCGCCGTGAATAACTTAGCCAATTAAGGGCGTCAGGCGTCGAGTGCGCGGCTTTCCAAGCCGGATTCAGTCACATGGCGGCGCTCGGCGATATCGGCAGCAGCATGTCCAAACCGCAACCCACACTGGAGGTGGTTCCAAAGAAGCCCAGACCCGGACTGGATGCTTCGGACCCACCGATGTCGACGGAGGAGAGCCAGCTGGACGCGATCATCGTTGAGATCGGCCAGTGCGGTCGTTTCCAGATCATCAATTACCTTTTGCTCTGCCTGCCGATCATCTGCAACGCATTTTACTCCATTTCCTTCGTATTCACAGCCGGCGATGTTTCCCACAGGTGGGGTCACTTTCATTTTGGTATCGCCATCTTTAGACGAACATGTTCCTCAGATGCAAAATCACTCAGTGCGATGGCTTGGACACCAGCTTTGACGAAGCCTTTCTCAACTTCACTACCCCGCAACGCCTCGGGAACTGGGATCAGTGCCAGCACTTCGCCGTAAGATCGGATCTAATGGGTGAATCTTCGTGCAACGCCAGCAGTTTTAATTCGACTCAACGGGTCGACTGCGATGCGGGCTTTAAGTTGAGGAACGACGACAATACGATTGCCAGTGAGGTAGGTTCGGAGCTAATATACACCTATTGATTCGATATCTTGGTGCACACCTCCTTTTCAACAGTTTGGCATTTTCTGCGCTGATAAGTGGAAGCTATCGATGGTGGGCACAGTCAACAACATAGGACAGTTCGTGGGCATTCCTCTGGGCGGTTATCTAGCCGATCGGTATGTTGAATAAAAAGAACTATTTATTTTTGACACTGAATCATCTGAAGCAGGCTTTCCGTTTAGCATGACTAATAAGTGTTGAAACAACATAAACCCTAGAAAGCTTTGATGTTTTTGAAGAAATTTTGAGCAGTGTGGAAGCCATTGACATGAAACTTGGCAAACTGTTTTTACTTTGTAATGCTTGCCAAAGTTGTTTTCTGTTTTCGCTTAAGTATGAAGCAAATTGGAAAAAAATTGTAATTCACAACACGTTTGAAATCCGACCAAAGGTGTTTAAATATGAAGATAAAAATTGTGTGAACAACAAAGACCTATTATCAGAGCTTCCAAAGTGCCCCCCTTTGTTTAGGTGTCCAAAAAAGATCAGTTACCTTAGGACCCCTTAAAAAATAAAATCGAAAAGACAATATCAAAGTGTTTTTATACCCTTGCAGAGGGTATAATGATTTCATTCAGAAGTTTGCAACGCAGTGAAGGAAACGTTTCCGACCCCATAAAGTATATATATTCTTGATCAGCGTGACTAGACGAGTCGATCCAGCCATAGTCGTCTGTCCGATCGTCTGACCGCCTGTCCGGCCTTTTCTACGCAAACTAGTCTCTCAGTTTAAACACTATCGGGCTGAAACTTTCCCAAAAGTCTTCTTTCTTTTGCAGGTAGTATAAAGTCGAAATTAGCCGGACAACTAAATCTTATAGCTCCCACAGGAACTATCGGGGAAAAAAATTTTTTAAAAATTATATTTTCGGTGCTTTTTAATATACAACTTTCTAAGCTTAGAAAAACCATTTTTTAATTAGTTCTGAATTTTGAATTAAATTTTATCAAAATCGGACGACTATATCATATAGCTGTCATAGCTATAATAATATGAAATAAAGTATAGCTTTGGTGCTTTTTGACATATAACCTTCTAAGCTTTGAAATAACAATTTTTTATTAGTTTTGAATTTCGAATTAAATTTCATAGGAACGATCGGGAAATTGGTGGGAAAATATTATGAAACAAATTATAGCTTTGGGGTTTTTTGACATTTTATCTTATAATAATGGGAATATATTTTTTTATATTCGGACTACTCTGACATATAGATGTATAAAAATGGTCTGAAAAAAGGAATGAAATGAATCACTGAAGTCAGCAATAATCTTTAAAAATTTCACATGGTGTTACTAAAGTTGAATTTTGCTTATAACTGCAATGGTATAACTTCCTTTCTTGATTCAAATCGTTTCTTTAGAATAAAATTATCCTGCAATGTCTCCGTAATAATAAAATAAAAATACTACTAGAATCATGCCATTCACTCTAAATGTTTAATACAACTTTTAAAAATTTTACAGATAAATGAAAATATATTTACATATATTTCTGAAATAATTTAAAGAGCTAAAATAATAATTAAAAGACAAGCATTGGGCGCTTTTTATACATTTTCAATGAGGTTTCCTTTATTTTCTTGGTGTGTAGCTATGGTCGAAAATCCATATTGGTCATCGCAGGAATCCTCAGCTCGTTTGCAGGACTGGCTCGCTCCCACGCGCCGGAGTACTACAGCTTCCTGAGCCTGGAGTTCTTGGACATGGCAGTGGGTAGCACCCTCTTCCCCACAGCTTTTCTGCTGGCCGTGGAGCTAGTGGGTCCGAAGCACCGCGTAGTGGCCGCCACCGTGATTAGCTTAACGTACGGCCTCGCAGAGGCCTTCATGGGTTACCTGGCCAACTACCTGCGAGACTGGCGAGTCTTTCTACGGGTGCTATATACACCCGCCCTACTGCACTTGACCTTCGTCTGTCTGCTCCCAGAGAGCGTGCGGTGGCTGCTCAGCCAGTCGAAGGAGCTGGATGCCAAGTCCACGCTGAGGAGAGTGGCGCGGGTGAACCGAAGGGTCCTGTCGGAGAAGAAGCTCAGCGATCTGATTCGCTCAAACCGCCTACTGGTTGCCCAGTCTTCCGCCCCCGGGGGCCAATACAGTGTCCGTCAGATATTCCAGTCCCTGGGCGGTCGCACCGCCTTGTGCTGCTTCGTGTGGTTCACCCACACCTTAGTCGCCTTGGGCCTGAGCCTAAACTCCGCCCAACTAAGTGGCAGCAAATTTGAGAACTTCAGCATGACGGGGCTCATGCAGCTGCCTGGTATTCTGATGGCCACCACACTTATGAACTGGATAGGACGGCGCTGGGCTTTCAGCTCCTGCCAATTCACTTATGCAGCCCTCCTCCTAGCAGTGGCTGCCACGGATGAAGGTAAGTACGGTATAGGTCCGGGCCTGATGGAATCCCTCGAAGCGGATGTCTAAGTGAAATGTATTTATCAATGCTCCCCAAATAGGGTACCCTGTGGCTTCTTCGACACTTTATTTCCTGGCAAAGATGACCTCCACAGGAAGCTTTATGATCCTGTACTTCTTCACCTCTGAAATCTTTCCCACGAGCTGCAGGAACAGCATGTTATCCTTCTGCTCCAGTGTTGGCCGCTTCGGATCTATGCTAGCACCCCAAACCACTCTTCTGGTCAGTGACCTACTGATGTATATCCCCTCAGTTTCACTCAACATCTTCTTGTAGATCGCGCACTATGAGTATGCTCCTCATTTACTCTTTGCCCTATTTGGATTCACCTGTTCGGGACTGGCTTTGTTCTTCCCGGAGACAACGAACAAGGTGTTGCCCACCACGCTGGCCGAGGCACGTGCCCTGGACAAGAGTATACCTAGGGAAAAAGTATCAAAAAGTGCTGCCTAATTTAAATCGAGCCCTTACCGCGTCGACAGTATACATAGGTGTTCAGAGACATCGGAGAGTGTGGATTTTTATGACCACCAAGCCTGCAAGTCGGTATTGGACAATAAACATTTTTGAAATTTAAGAGCACAGTTCCGCTGCAAATTTAATTAGGTTGCAATATACATTTTCAGTCGATGTCTGTGGTGGAGTAAGCAATAAGTTATTTTGAAACTTTAGATATAAAGATTTTTTTGATTTGCAATACCAAAAATTTTAAAATTCATTGGGTTTAAAATTTAAAAGCACTTATCATAAGTTTCGAACCCAACTAAACAAACGGATTTTGCTTAGCACGCACTTGACTTTAATGTAGAATCTTATTAATAACGTAACCTATTACTCTGTCAGATTAACATCTAATGGTTGGTACATAACAAGGCAAAAAAAAACAAAATGTTTGTTAGTATACGCCTTTCTTACACAGGGAAAAACACCGTGCTAAAAGCAAGTACAAACAGCCTTGAATTAAGATCGATCTCACATTGAGCACATTTTGGAATTTCAAAATCTGCCAACTGTTTATTCTGAATGTGCTCTGTCTATAAGCCGCATTAATTACTCAGTAACGGTCGTAAGCGGCAAGTCGGAAACTATTATTGCTATTTAAATATATCTCGATTATTTCAGTTTCAAATTCTTTTTCTTCTATCAGCTCTTAATAAAAGTACAGTTTAATTTCAAAATATAGGTATATTGACTTAATAATTATTATTCGTAAATCATGCCTGCAACTCTCTTATTTTATCATTAAATCGTTTTTGTTCTTAGTATATAAGAATAATAATTAATACTTTATTGAAGGCCGAAAGGTGCCTAATTCTAGTATTTTCGGTCTTAAAAAATCGTGCTCGAAAGCAGTAATTGGTATTTGGGCTCTGTATTTTACATGCTTGGCGAAGTTTATACACAACAAGGAAGTTAAAAATATAAATATGTATATTCCCAATATTATAAGATATGTCAAAAAGCCCCAAAGCTATAATTTGTTTCATATTATTTCCCATCAATTATCCGATCGTTCCTATGACAGCTATATGATATAGTCGTCCGATTGAAAAAAAATTTAATTCGAACTTCAGAACTAATTATAAAATGTTATTTTTAAGCTAATAAAGTTATATGTTTCATGTTTTTCGACTAATTTTCCGATCGTTCCTAGGGCAACTATATGATATAGTCGTCCGATTCTTATAAAATTTTATTCGAAATTCAAAACCCAATAAAAAATGTTATTTCCAAGCGTAGGAGGTTATATGTTAAGCACCGAAGATATAATTTTTCAATATTATTTTACCATGTTTTCCGACTAATTTTCCGATCGTTCCTATTGTAGCTATATGATATAGTCGTCCGATTTTGATAAAATTTAAATCGAAATTCAAAACCAAATAAAAAATGTTATTTTCAAGCGTAGGAGGTTATATGTTAAACACCGAAGATATAATTTTTCAATATTATTTTACCACTAACTTTCCGATTGTTCCTATTGGAGCTATATGATATAGTCCGATTTTTATATAATTTAATTCGAAATTCAGAACTAGTTAATAAATGTTATTTCTAAGCTTATAAAGTTGTATGTTAAAAAACACCGAAAATATAATTTTTAAAAAATTTTTTTCCGATAGTTCCTATGGGAGCTATAAGATATAGTTTTCCGATCCGGCTGGTTGCGACTTATATACTACCTGCAAAAGAAAGAAGACTTTTGGGAAAGTTTCAACCCGATAGTTTTAAAACTGAGAGACTAGTTTGCGTAGAAACGGATGGACAGACATGGGGTCGGAACCGTCTCCTTCACTGCGTTACAAACTTCTGACTGAAATTATTATACCCTCTGCAAGGGTAGTATATACTTGATTCAAGTACGAAATACTCGATATTTTTTGTAGTGTTTTATTATAAAACTGTTATACCTGGATAGACTGTCATCTGTGTCATTGGTGTCGTGGAATTACTAACACGTTGGTCTTGATTGTTTATGCATAAGCACTGACCATAAAAACTAAAACCTGACCAGCCGTCGAACACGTCCACGCCTAAGTATTAAATACTTCTTTTGGGAAAATATAGCTGCCAACTTCACAAAGAGCAACTGTGTGTCCAACAAAATACTGCTTTGAAACCCGGCAAATGTGCCTTTAATAACCTACCATTATACTTGTTAGTAATTTTTCCAACATCCGCATGGTTGTACCGCTTCATTCGTCGAATTGATTTTTGTTCAAGTGGCCTAACAAAATAAATATTTGTTCAGTTCAAGTACTTATCTAATTCCATTTGCAATCGGGACTTATCAGCCGTAAGACCAGCATTTCGGCGAGATATTACCGATTTATGGCATCCTTTCAGTGGGGCCAGTGCCATACATCTATCAAGCAATTTCAATTACAGCGCGCCAATAACTCACTAGCTCCCATTTATTGCGGCTTCATCGGAACTTATCATTGTTTTATCAATCTGCCCGGCAACCCAAGCGATTGAACAGCCAGTCGGTTTCCGCACCTAATCATCTTATAGTCGGGTAAAGTAAATCAAGGGTAAAGACAAACAGAGGACTCAGGCACATGCGCCAAAGTCATCGACATCGGGCAAATGGCGTAAGATAAGGCGACAGGGCCACTTGTTGACCTAGTGGAGCAATCAGCTAACAGGCGGGTACAGCTGTTGGCCACCCACCCAGACGTCCTGTCTCGCCGTCTATAGATAAACAATAGCAGAGCAACCAGTTCCCATATCGATTGATATCAACGGTATGCTGCTATCCCATTAAGAACTTGCCGGATTAGGATTGTAAAGTTCGGTGTACTCCCATCGTCGGGGTGTCCAAATGGGTTTTTAGTTGGATTGGGCTGATAAGGCCGCGATAAGAATGGAAGAATCCGCGGCGTGGAGAAGAGCAGACCGAATAAAAATAGAAACGCGCGGGAGAACGGCATGTGAGCGCCGAATCAAAGCACAGCAGAGCGCTCCCGACTCGACCATTTGATGTGGTTGAATCAGTCAATAAGTGGCACTGCTCCCAGCTAGTCGCTCCAGAGCGTCTATAAATAAAGCTGCCGAGGCGGAAAGATCGCGGCCGCGAGTTATAAAACACCGATTAGAAGTGCATTTCACCACGTGCTTCGCGGACCCTTCAATGACCAGCCAGAAGGCGGAAAACGGCAGCTCTCCGAGCGAGGCCAAGAGCAATGGCCATGCGGACGCCGAGGCGGCGGCGGCTGGCGGGGATGACGAAAACTCGCTGGACGCAATTCTGGTGCGGATCGGCCAATTCGGGCGCTATCAGATCATCAACTATGTTCTGCTCTGCGTTCCCATGCTCTTCAACGCTTTCTTCTCCATCTCCTATGTTTTCACGGCGAGCACAGTGGTGCACAGGTAAGCAAACCATCCGAGAAATAATATACATAGCTGATCTCCGATTCGACCCAGGTGCAACGTCCCCGAGTGCGATAGTCTCAGCAGTGCGTACGAGGAAGACTGGCTAAACTTCACCATCCCCTACAAGAACTCCTTCGATGCCTGCCATCGCTACGTCCTCAACGAGACCCTCATCACTGATCCATCTTCAACGTACTGCGCCAAGGATTACTTTACCGACATATCGGAGACCTGCGGGCACGACTTCAAGTTCAGGGACGAGGAAAAGACTATTTCAACTGAGGTGGGTATTCGATGATGAGGGAGATGAGGAAAAGCGAGAAGGTCTTGGTAGAAACTTAAGAAGGTGCTTTTGTGAGCCGGAAGTGAGCAGTGTGAGCTAGTCACTAAAAACTAAATTACTGTTGTTCATTTTTACTGGACAATAAATAAATTGCCATTGATGATAGGTAAATTAGTATATAAGGTTTTAATCCCTTTTTATCACGTACTATAAGTAAACGTGAAAGCATTTGAAAACAAGCATAAACAGAATTTATCTTGTCTCCATAGTGCTATTCATTACTACCCGGTACTCAATGCAAGAAGTGTTCAGTACTTTATTGATCTACCAAGTAATTATAAAGAATTCAAACGAAAAGTAAATTTTACTCTCAAACAGTTCGGAATATACTGTAATGACGAGTGGAAGCTGTCCCTGGTGGGCACCATTAATAATGTGGGCCAGTTTGTCGGCATACCTCTTGGAGGATTCTTCGCAGATAGGTAAGGTGTCCCCCACCTGGCCCAGAGTTTATCCAATCCTAATGCCTCTATTTATACTCCAGGTTCGGTCGCCGCACTATGCTTGCCGTAGCCGGATCCCTGAGCGCTGTAATGGGCGTGACTCGTTCGCTGTCGAGCAGCTACTCAATGTTCCTGGTGTTTGAATTCCTGGACATGGCAGTGGGCAGCACCCTTTTTCCAACCGCCTTCCTGCTGGCCATCGAACTGGTAGGTCCAAAGCGGCGAGTGGCAGCGGCGACGATTATCACCATCTTCTACGCACTCGGCGAGGCCTTTCTCGGGTTCCTGGCTTCCCAGGTGCAACAGTGGCGCTGGCTTCTCCGAGTGCTTTACGCCCCAGCCGTGCTCCAGATCCTGTTTTTATGGATCCTGCCGGAGAGTGTCCGGTGGCTGCTGAGCCAGGGCGCCGAAGAGAAGGCCGCCAACGTGCTGCGGCGGGCCGCACGAATCAACAAGCGATCGCTGCCCGAGGAGCAGGTGGAGGAGCTGTTGGCCACCAACCGTCAGAAGCTCAGCCAGGCCAACGAGAGCCAGTACCCGATCATGAGGGCCGTGCGCTTCTTTTCCCTGCGGATCGCCAATTGTTGTCTTTGCTGGTTCACCCACACGCTAATTGCCCTGGGACTTAGCCTCAACTCAGTTAATCTGGGCGGAAACAAGTACACCAACTTTATGTTGAACGGCTTCATCCAGATCCCGGGTCTACTGCTGCCCTTGGTCATCATGGATCGCGTTGGCAGGCGCTACTCGCTCTGCGCCTCAATGCTGCTATGTGCCATCTGCATGGGTGCCTCTGCGGGAGTGCCAGAAGGTAATAACCTCTCTAGCTAATTTAATAAGTTTAATACAACCCCTGAACAAAGGTTCTTCTAAACCAGAGTTGTAAAAAGATTCCAATGGTTTCACAGCAGCCCTATGTGTTCTCCTTTTTCAGATAACTACGCGGGATCGCTGACTCTGTTCCTAATTGGGAAGCTGGCCATCACTTGCAGCTTCCAGATCCTGTACTTCTTTACGTCAGAGATCTTTCCCACCAACGTGCGCAACAGCCTGTTGTCCCTCTGCTCCATGGTGGGACGCATTGGCTCCATGTTGGCTCCGCAAACTCCTTTACTGGTTAGAATGTACTTACCTATTCCACTTCTGATTTCCTAACCCATTCTTCTGTCCGCCTCTAGGCCAAGTACTACATATATGCCCCGCAGATACTCTTCGCAACCTTCGCTCTGATCAGCGGCTTCCTGACCCTAGCATTCCCCGAGACGGCGGACAAGGTGCTTCCCACGACCATGGAGGAGGCCCGAGACCTCAACCAGGCCAAGCGCCGTGCTCAGGGGGCTGAGGTTCAAGAGCTGGGAGAGGGGCCGGCACCCAAGGTCGTCCAATAATGATCTCGGACCAGGAGCTGCAGGGAGGCTAATAGAAGCCAAGTATGAGTTAGTTTAAGTGGGAGCCCACGCATTTGTTGTTTTTTATAAGTGTTTTATTTAGTTAGGGCTCGTTCGTACGATTTTGTAGTGCACGGGCAACAACTTTTATCCGTGATATTTATTGGCTGCATTGCCTTTCTATCTTCTTTTAAACCTCAAGAAAATCTGTAAATGTCATTATTTATTATATCAGGCTAAATATAGGCATAATTAATAAAATCGGTCCACCAATGGAAATACAAGATGTGCTAGTTTTTGCGGAAGACGCGTGAAAAGAACGTGCTGTTTTATATACGAAAATAGAAAAAGACAGGGCGCCAGTATACGGTTTTGAATCGCTTCTATTTTTCGCGGCTTGACAGTAAACCATGCCATATGAAATGCGGGTGAACTTTGCAATTTTCGGTCACACTACAAAGAATATGATTTTTTGATTAGTGAAACACTTAGTGTTGGGGTTTTATACAACAAAATAAAAATAATCTTTTTTTTTTTGTTTAATAAAATGTTCTTTTAAATTCAGGTTAATTATATAAATTTGGTACTGTCGATCAGGTGTCCGTAAATAGGAGGATACCTTCTTATGTAAGCCCTTTACAAATGTTTAAATAAAAGATCTTGAAAATTATTTTTAGAATGATCTAGTATAAAAAAACATTCGAAATGTTTGAAGCAGCTTTTACTCCACTCCTTAATATCTACAGATAATGAGTAAGGAAATGAAACTTTGGTATATGGGGCTTGTCAAACATTCGTAGAAAATTCTCAGTACTATTTTGAACAAGAAAATATAAATTACTAGCTGACCCGGCGAACTTTGTTCCGGCAATTTCAAACCAATTAAAAACCAGACAGTATTAACTGGGTTATAAACACTTTTTCTGTAGGAGAGTAGTATAATACATACCAATAGATAAACTAAGTTATTCTTTAACTACATTCTATGTAAGTACAAAAATAAATACCTTAAATGTCGGATTAAAACCTCCTTCTTCGATAATGTCTGCCCCAAATGACGTCATTTGGAAACAACTATTGTATTTTCGAGTATTTGCAAGAAAGTGGCGTGATTCTTGTGTTTCGCCGCAAAGCAATGAATACAATGGCTCATGTGGCGGAGTCAACACTGGCAATTTCACTTTACCATTAACGCAGCATAATCCAGGCGTTTCTCCGGAAAACTTTAATGCACTCGCAAACAACGTCCATTTGCCCAATGCAAACGCTAGGATGCAAGCTGTAATCATTGCTGCAATCGTATCGAAACGCAGCTCGATTCAAATCAGCTAAATATCTTGTTCTGCGTCGCAAATTATCTATTTATTGACTTCTGTTGTTCGCTCGACGATTCTGCATTGCCAACCGAGCTGTTTCACGGGCTGCTTCACTTTGCTCTCGTGTTTGAGAAGCACGAAGTCGAGCCATACTATTGCGGCGCTGTTCACGTACAATTTCTTGTTCTTCTTCAGTCCTTTCATTTGCAGTATTTTGTATTCTTCTTGCATTACGGCTTTGTCGAGAAAGATTCGATCGTCTTGGTCGCGGCATTATTAAACTTCAATTCAATCCACTTGTTAATTATTTATTTAATAGAAATAGTTTTAATATTGATTTCTTACAAATATCAAATTGTCATCCATACGTCATTACATAGCTGTCATTTTACGTCAATTACATAGCTGTCATTTGCGTTTTGTTATTCCAAGTCTGATTCTTTTTTGTTATACCACGTTTTATAGTGACTGACGTTTCATGTCAAGTCACAGAGGAACGCTGTCGAACGGGATAAAAAGTATCCTATGTCCGTCTCCTGGCTCTAAGCTACCTCCCTACCAATTTTCAGCCAAATCTGTTCTGCCGTTCTTGAGTTATAAGTGGTGTAACTAACACGACTTTCTTTTATATATATAGATTAATAAGTTCTATATCAAATTCATTCCTTACCAACAAATTTGTTAATTAAAATAAATGGGTAAAATACTTTCAAAATTAACTGCCCAAATGAACCAAATCTCCAACTCTAAATTTAAAACTTTCTTTCTTTCTTTCTTTTTACGAATTTAATTGATAATAAGTGTTGGGGGTTCAAAGTGAAGCTCTTTTTCCTTCCACGAATGTAATTGACTAAATGATACCTTTATTTGCTCTGAAGTGTTTTCATCTGAAACGCTTCTTAGTTCGAAAAACTTTTTAAGTTTAAATTCGATGAGTATTATAAAACTTTCAAACATGTGTTGTTGCAGAAACATTTTAAGAGAAACTGGAAGTTGCAAAATTTTAATTTAATTTATTTTGTTTAATTTCTTTATCAAAGTATTTCACAGGAAAAAACATACATCCCCGGCTAAATAATTTTTCAAATTTTTGATTTTCCGTGGCGATTGCGCACCTTCAACGTTCAAAAGGCAAGTTTGCAGGGACTTTAGCGGCTAAACCTATAATACTATACACAAAATTTTAAACCAAATGTACGTGCCTGCAACCATTATCATTCTAGAAAATTTTCTTTTAGCCCGCAAGAGAGCGTGCGAAGACAACTACTATATGTAGCCGCATACATTTTATAAAATGTCGAAAAGCAATTATTACTGCGTCAACGCGAGGGACACATCATGCTTTCATTTCATGATTTTGGACGATTTTTGTGCGCATAAACACCGTTTCATGATTTCGCAGCAATTTAATTTTTTAAATATGGTTTGGGTCTACGCTTGGACTAATAGAAAAGCTCATTACATTTTGCTAGTCAAAGCGCCATACTATCCGCATGTAAGTGAATTTACTTTTGACGCAGATTTCTACATAAGAAGTGATGTTCTGTGGCGCCCCAAGCGATGGGAGGTCTTAATAGTTATGCTAACATCCGCTGAAGGCGGTGGATAAATGTCTGATTCGAGCAATTTCAGAAATTTGTAACTCTATTGTTATGATAATCCATAAACTTTAAACTTAAGAATACAATGTAAGAATTTAATGTTATAAAATGTGTAAATAGAATGTAGAAATAAAGTCAAATAACGATGGATTTTCAGATGCGAATTTTTGAGTTAGGATTATCGAAAGGATAAGGGTTGAAACGGATTTTAGCACATTGGGCAATCTAACTATAAGGTATATTTTTGGCTGACTTTTTAATACTTTTAAAAATATATATATACAGTTGGGATCCGGTTTTCACATACAGATTAGGTGCTCTGTTTGACGCAAAATAAATTTTTTTCATTTTGAAAACGAAAAATATTTCTTTGCGTTAAGTAGGCATCGGTTCATTAACAATTATTTGCCACACTCACAGTAGCCATTGGTAGTATATTTTGCTTATAATTAAAGATTTCACATTTTACTCGTAAATACATACAAAAACACCTCTTAACGAGGTAAGGATTTTTTGGATTTTCTTGTGAACTAGCGGGTTTTTCCAAAAGTCGTAGAACAAACGTTTTCCATCTCGAGCTACTTTATACACCCATAGGGTTCCCAAAACCCTAAAACTAATACAGGATGCATAAGAAGAAGAAATCCAGATTTTCAATTCTGCGGCTATATATAGTACTTGTCTTCGCACGCTCTCTTGCGCGCCTCGCCACTTCGTTTACTGCCGCCTACAGGGATTCCTATGCAAAAAAGTTTAAATTTTGTCAAAATCTAGTATCAAAAGGGAGCATTTTCGATCCTATAAAGTATTTTTATTCTTGATCAGGATTACCAGGCGAGTAGATCTAGCTATAAAGGTCTGTGCGTTCGTCCATATAAATGCTGAAATATTATTCAAGTCAAAATAATTGGATTTGGCTTGAAGATTCTTCATGTTCTTACGCTGCGAGGCACATTCATTATAATGCTTCTAAAGCGTTTGGCCAAAAACTTGTTGATCCTTGAAAATAAGTTCTTACCTATGACTTTCACTTTTTTTCGGTTCAGCTGTCCCTCTCCTGGCTGTTAGCTAAATCTAGAGCCTTTATAAAATGTATTTACATTTTTCGATCGATGCTGTATCCTAACCATCTATTTTTTCTTAAATTAAAAAACATTAGTGTACCTTTTTTTTACATATGGTTCGGAATATATAATTCAGATTGTTGAGGAGGTATGAAAACATAAATGTAGTGTTTTATAACATTATTAGGAGTGAATCAGCCCAATCAACAGGTCAAGTAAACTTTCGCATTGACTGCTGTCGACTTGAGTGGTTTCAACTGCACCCCGGTGCGAACCCGCTGCTATCGGCGATACTCGAAACTTTTGTCAAGAAGTCGAGCTACAACTTTGCAGTGCATGTAGGTCCCATGTCGGACAATAAACTGAACAACTAAAACCGTACGTAGGCGGAGCATATGCACTGGGCCCAGTGCACCACTTAGGAACACAAACAGAGCCGCTCCCTAAGTGAGATATAATAGTGAAGGCAACTAGGGGCACCCTGGAAGGCGACGTGTGTGTCGTTCTATGAATGGGAAACGCTGCCGTGATTTGATTTGATGGCATTTGTAATTGCAATTAGAGTCGTGGGGTCTAGGGCTTCGGAAGGTTTCTTATCGGGGCGAGTTGTTGACACGATGACAAGTTATGCGCCTTGCATCGATGATATCGCCACGAAGAACCTTATCTCCGATCTGCCGATCGCCCGTAGTGCCAATTTCCGAGTGCCAGTCAGTTTTCGATTGCCGTTGGGCCCATAGCCATGAGCGGAGACTACGAAAGCGGTGACTACTTTATGCGCAGTCGGTGGGTCCGGCCCTAATCGCGATGTGATGTCACCGATAACAAGTACTTCCGACTGCTTCCAGGAAGCTTCGGGACAAGCCGCCGCTGTGGGATTCCTTCCAGGACCCGCCGTCGAAGAAGACGAGCGGCTCCGATGCAGACTGGAAAAAGCTGCAGTTCTTCCTCAAACTCTTCAAACTCTTCGTCTACCTCCTGGTATTTGTCGTGGTTCTTGCCACGAGCGTGTTTGCCAAGCTGCTTTATCTCTACATGGCTGGAAACACAGGTGGCAGCGGGCCACGGGCCCAAGTGTGCAGCAAATACCGTGAGTAAAGGTCAATACCTCGTTAGATTAGCGATATAAAGTGCCCCCTGCGCTCCCTAGTTCTCCGGCACGGACAGGTGGAGGCGTTGCCCAGCCAGCTGGATCAAATCGCGTGGGTCTGGGCCCTGATCTTCGCCTTCGCCTTTCCCGAGCTGCTAACCTTCCTGCGCGCCCTTCGAATTTGCATGTTTAAGCGCGAGCAGCGACCCAGCGGACTGGAAGTGGGCCTGGTGGGTATTCTTTTAGCCTAGGATACCTACAGTACACACTTATGTATAGGGTGGCACGATTTGTGGGTGTGCGTTGCACTACTGCATGGCTTCAGAATTTCTTTAAAGAGTTACCAACAATTGCAAGCTGACAACAATCATTATGGTGAAAAATAGTGCATAACAATGTTTTAAAAAATACAAAAACATAATGTTCAAAGATTTAAATATTTAATTTACCTTTACCCTTAATCAAATAGTTATTTTATATTATGGATGGAAATAAGCAATACCGACGTTTACTTAAAATGATTGTTAAATGTTTCGATTTAATATTTTTTTTAATTGTAAAACTTAGTATTTGTATTATTTTTTAAGGAATGGCGTTTAATTTAAAAATCTAACCTTAAAGTCAAAAGTTAAGAGAAATAAATAAAACTCTTCGTTGCACAAAACAAATATACGGTCAGTTTAGAAGTCACATGTTTGATAGCTCTTGAAAGTTTAAAGACTTTTACTATAGAAATCGATTAAAAATATAAACCTAAGGGAATTTAAAACCCCAAGTGCCTGAAACCATTTAACTCGTGCAAGAGATTCAGCTTGTATCCCACGAATCTGCCACCCTAGCCCAGGCGGAGATTGATTGATAAGCTCCCGCTAATCAGGTCACGCTCTTTGAACTCCTGCACGTCGTTGGCCTGGCCTCTCTCACTTTCACCGTGCTGCCGGCCCTGGATGTGACGCGTGGAGCGATTCTGGGCTGCTGTGTCTGCTTTGTGCCCGCCCTGCTCAGTGAGTAACTCCAGACATACAGACACCCCACCACAAGAGCCCCCAGATGTTATCGGCGTCTAGGCTCCGACTGACAACAATTAAATTGATTGCCCCGTCTGCTCCACGTTTCAGATTTGCTGACGGGCACGCGGGCCCGCTGGCGGTCGGACACCCTGGTCCTCGGGCTCTCCATCCTGGCCCTGGTTGCGCAGGGCAGCGTCTTCCTGATCTGGCCCTCTCTGAGCGACAGCCTGGAGGTCCAGCTCCTGGCCATCCCGTTGCTCCTCGTCTCGTTCCGCTGGTGGGAGAACTTCGCCAACACCCACGAGGCCATCGGTGAGTGGTTGCTTATTGAGTACCAAACGCACTTAGATTCTAGGAAGGTCAGCATTTCAACAGGTTTCGTGCATTTCCCAGAAATCGTTTATAATTTCAAAGCACTTGGAGATACCAGTAACTAAAACAGTACCAACAAGTCTGAAAACCATTACAAGTACCTATATATTTGCTCATTTATTATTCGTACCAAGCTCACTTTAAATTGGGGAAAGCATTGTTATAACTTGCTAAAGGGTATACCATATAAGTCGGAATGTGTATATACTCTTGATAGTGATCACTAGCCACCTCTGTCAGTCTATCCATCCGTATGAACCCTGATATTCCGGAAACAATAAAAGCTTGATTAATAATAATGCACCTATGTAATATACATAGAAGAACCCAGGTTGTAGTCCTTTTTAAGAATCATAAGGGAGGCTCATTGTAAAGGTATTCTACAACATATTTCCGAATTGTTGAAATTTATTGTTTAGCGACTTTAATGCCGTACTTAAGAAATTTAATGAACTACCCAACTACAGATTGCCTCCCGCTTCTTTTTTTCAGCATACATCATTCGAACCATCCGCTGCACCCGATCCCGCTACCACACGTACCTATACCTGGCGCCCCTGAAGGTAGTGGTTTTTGGGGGGGTGGGCATCCTCCTTCACGGCCAGGAATTCGTGCAGTATTTTAGCAGGTTCCTGGAAGCCTGGCGGCCCCACCTTATCACGCTAGTGGTGAGTGAAGTTACCGTCACATTGATGAACACAGAAAAATGGGAACCTGAGTTTTGCTTTTACTTAATTGAATTGCTTATGATTAAAAAGTCAGTCAGTTAGAAAGTAATATATTTTTCGAAGCAAGCCAATAAAAACGTATGTAAGGTTATTTATTATTTTTTTGTTTATCAATGCGCTTGGCACGATTTATATATTTTAAATAAATCATTATTTTGGGCATACATTTATATTAATTATTTTGCTTTGTATTTTTGATATCTTGACTCATTTTAGTTAGGGATTTTCTTAACTTTTTATTAAATATATTGAATATTTTGGAAGTTTTAAATTTAATTTAAATTAATTTTGTATTTTAAAAAATTTTTGAATATTCTTTATCATTTTTATTAAAATTCTTGAACTGCTGTGCCTAATAATTTTCCGTGCACTTACAGCAGTCCGGTGGTGACCCCGATGTGTTGCTTTCAGCACAGGCGAACTTATCAATCAGGGCCCCACCGCTCCGGACCCAATTCACCATGCAGTCTAGTCCGAATGCGGTGGTCTACGCGCTGGTCGCCCAGGTGGGTGCTGCGTACCTGTGCCACATTTTCGGTAAGTTCGCCTGCAAAATCAAGATCCAGGTGTTCAGCTTCGCGCTGCCCCTCAGCCTGGCAGGACCCGCCGCCGTCTGCTTGGCCACCTTCCTTGCCCAGCTGCGGGCCTCGGACCCTTGCTCACTGCACGGCCTGCTGCCGGACTACCTATCGCTCCAGGCGCTGGGCGGCAGTATGGAGGAACTGGTCGCGAAAGGCCTCGGCCTGGCCCTGTGGCTGTGGCCTCTGTGGTGGCTGGCACAGGTGTGGACCACGAGCCACGTCTGGCAGCCGCACAACGACAAGAACGCCCCCACCGAGAAGCTATTCGTGTGCCCCTGGTACTGCGGCCTGCTGGTGGACCAGTGCTCGATGATGAACCGGCGGATCGTCGACTGGAGCGAGGAGTACCTGGCCATCAAGGTGAGCGGGGATGGGCAATAGGCATTGCTCCGGAATAGAGTGCGCCAAATCAGATTTGAGTTAAGTTCAAGTTAATGAATTATTGTAATCAGGCGCCTGCCAGGCATCAATCATCGCGCCAAGTTCGCAGCACCCAGCTCCGAGGAGTCCCGGTGCCAATCCACCCGTCCACATTCATCTATTTCGAGGACTTTTTGACTATTCCGGTGGAGAGTGCCGGGACTGCCGGCACTACTGATGTGCGCTTCAAATGTCAGGCAATGTAATTAAGTTAAATGACGGGGAAACTGCAAAGTTCAGGAAATGTTTGCGTTTCTCCAGCGTGGGGAATGGGCATGGGTGGGATGCGAGGCTTTTCGGTGGGTGTAAACTTAATTAAAAGTGCTTCAGCTCCACTCGCATGTTTTCGGGGCCTACCCGACATAAAGACATTAAAGTAATTAAAATCAGGGCATAAGAGTTGATTTTGCGTGCATAAATTAGAAGCCCAGCGAATTATGTGCATTCGTAATGCCGTGGCGGCATCAGGTACACCTAACGAGTTAATCGGACCCGCTTTAAGACCTTTTCGTTCAGTGAAATGTTACTGCAATTTCCAAATGTCTCTTTAAAGATCATGATAGGGCTAAGATGTAAGAAAGCACCCCGAAAGGAATCACGCAACAAAGTCACAATTGTTTACTTCTGCAAAATTAATGTTGTCGGATTCACCATGAATTCCCGTGCTGTGCTGTTCCGGCAGTACCGCATCGGATTTCAGAAATAACCACTTGATATGCACTGCAATTCATTCGGAGCTTAAACAAAACCCCGTATCTATTTTACTCGGCAGAGCGACCTCACCATGCCGCGGGAGCCTGTGGTGGCCCTGGCAGCCGACATCAACGCCAGCCGCGACATCCTGGAGGAGGACAAGGTGCCGCAGCTGATTGTGTGCGCCACCATGTGGCACGAGACCGAGGACGAGATGATGGAGTTCCTGAAGTCAATTGTCCGCTTGGATGAGGATCAATGCGCGCGCCGCATGGCGAAGACGCACCTCAATGGCGGCAAGGCGGACGACGAGTACTATGAATTGGAAAGTATGTAAATGGGCCAAAATATGCGGGAGCAGATGGAGATGCGGATGCAGAAGCTGCTGCTGTCGTCTGCAGTCCACAGCGGCTGCATTTGCATTGCACATTTAAAATGTGTCAAAGTGGAAATTTATGCGAGCTCGGGATGCTGTTTGCAGCTCTATTTATAGCGCTTGGCGACTTCATTTCCGCGCTTGCCAAAATGGCATTAAGCCAAGAATCGGCAACTGCCTGCGAAAACCTTACGATCTCTCTTTTTCTGGCCGTACACATAGAATAAATAATGTGTCCATTTTTGCCGAGTCTTCAACAGCTTGTAGATTAGTTTCGGTATCTCGACTATCAGATCTCCATTGCCTCCGTTTGCCTCATAGTCTTCATTGTCCCAATGGTTTACTCACTATTTCCTCTTACATATATTTCCACAGCGAACATCTTTTTCGACGATGCATTCGTTTCGGACCCACGACAGTGCCAAAACAAGCGCAACCCACCCATTAACGAGTATGTGAAGACCCTCACTCGAACCATCGATAAAGCAGCCTTCGAGGTCTACGGCGTGAGCATTCGCATTAAGCCCCCTCTGAAAATCGAGACTCCCTATGGGGGGCGTTTGGTGTGGATCCTGCCGGGACGCACCAAGATGGTGGCTCACCTCAAGAACAAGGACAAGATCCGGCACAAGAAGCGGTGGTCCCAGGTTATGTACATGTACTATCTGCTGGGCTACCGGATCATGGAAACGGAGCAGCTGTCGCCACGTCGGAAGGCGGTCATAGCGGAGAACACCTTCATTTTGGCCCTGGACGGGGACATCGACTTTCAGCCGCGGGCCGTGCAGCTGCTGATTGACCGCATGAAGGCCGTGGACGAGCTGGGAGCCGCCTGCGGGCGGATTCACCCGGTGGGCAGGGGTCCGATGGTGTGGTACCAGCGATTCGAGTACGCCATTGGCCACTGGCTGCAAAAGGCCACCGAGCACGTCATCGGCTGCGTGCTCTGCAGTCCAGGGTGCTTCAGCCTGTTCCGAGCCAGCGCCCTGATGGAGAACAGCGTGATGAAGCGGTACACGATGATCAGCTCGGAGGCTATGAAGATGGTGCAGTACGACCAGGGCGAGGATCGCTGGCTCTGCACGCTGCTCCTGAAGGCGGGTTCCAGGGTGGAGTACTGCGCTGCCTCGGATGCGTACACACACGCGCCGGAGAGCTTCAACGAGTTCTACAACCAGCGCCGCCGATGGGTGCCCTCCACCATAGCCAATATCTTCGATATTCTGGCTGACGCGGATACGGTGGTGAAGAAGAACAATTCGATATCCACGATGTACGTGTGGTACCAGGGCATGCTGATGATTGGAACAGTGCTGGGACCGGGCACCATATTCCTCATGATGGTAGGCGCCCTGGTGGCCGTGTTTTCCATCGACATCTGGACCGCTTTCCTTTGGAACTTCTTCCCCATCATCTTGTTCATTCTTTCGTGTGTCTACCTCAAGCAGAAGTTCCAGCTGCTGATAGCCTTTGTTATTAGCTCCCTTTACTGCCTGGTTATGATGGCCGTCCTCATCGGCATCATTGTGCAGATGCTGGAGGACGGACCCTTGGCTCCAGCATCGCTGTTCTTCCTGCTCGTTGCAGTACAGATCACGATTGCAGGTGAGTCCTGGTTATGTAAATAAAGATCCTGAGCTCTGACCTTATTTTCCCGCTGTCCAGGATTTATGCACCCTCAGGAGTTCTGGGCCTTGCTGTGCGGAGTTATATACTACATCACCATACCGTCGATGTACATGCTGCTCATGATATTTTCGGTTTTCAATATGAACGATGTTTCATGGGGCACTCGAGAGGCGCCAGTGCTCAAGGACGACGACAAGGACGCACCCAATGATGTGGAAAACTACCTGCCAGGTTGGCTGAACGACCCACTGTTGATAAACTCAGAGCTGGGGGAGATATCGCTGATGGAGCAGCGATTCTGGAAGGATGTGATCAAGCAGTATCTGAAACCGCTAGAACTGAGTCGAGAGCAGAAACAAGCGATGGCCGATGGACTCAAAGAGCTAAGGAACATGATCGCCTTTGCCTTCGTGATGGTGAACGCGATTTTCGTACTTATTGTGTTTCTTCTGCAGCTGAAGAAGGAGTTTCTGCACCTGAAGTGGCCCATCGATCCCACGGACTTTGTCTCTTTCGACAGGGACAACCTGATGGTTGGCATCTACAGGCAGTACAAGGAACTGGACCCAATTGGCCTGTGCTTTGTAATCTTCTTTGGCTTGATCCTTATCATCCAGTTCTTGGCAATGTTCTTTCACCGGTTCGCTACTCTGTGTCAGCTGCTGGCCACCACCCAGGTGGACTGGTTTCGATCCGGAGGTCAGTTCACGGACGAGGACGCCGCTACCGAGCTGAAGGGTAGTGCTGTGAATATAGCACGGAAACTTCAGCGCCCAAAGAGGCTCTTTGACGACGACGAGGAGGGGGATCCCCACTACGATGAGGTGATGGATGCCGCCGAGGGGGAGCACAGGGAGAGCATAATGCGCCGCCAGACGATCTTCCGGCTACATGAGACCCGGAACAAGCAGCACAGTGACTACAGCAACTTGGTATTCAACTTTGAGCGTCGCTTCTTTGGCGACGACGAACTGAACCTGAAGAACCTTGCCCTCAACCGGAAGTCCGTGAAGCTGCTGCAGGAGCGTCGCTCGGTGGCCAAGGTCAACGCAGCTGCCACGCCCGGAGGCACGCCCACTCCCAAGGCTGGAAAGCGACCACCCCTTGTAACGATGCCCAAGGTCAGCTTCTCGGCTTCAAATCGCAACAGCATGGCGATCTACGACAATGGCGGCTACGAGCACACCGAGTTCTAGAGGATCCCCCAAGTATTACCCACAGAATCTTATAAATTACTTCTATCCATGTTTGAGAGGGTGTGTTTAATGTATCTGTCTCTGTCATAATATTTTCACGATTGCTTAAGCTTACTTCTACCAATCAACACTGTAATTAGTATATTTTAGAGTCGTATAAGTATGCCATTATGTAATCGAATCCCCGAGGGCCTCGGTGGCATATAAAATATACATTTTTGAATATTTAACTTACGGGTTTTTTATGTGCCCAATTCTCTGATGTACAAAGATTCTGACTTGAGGAATCACAGTCTTTACTACGTTTACTTTTGAACTTAAGTTGCATGTTGCATCTTGATCTTTTTTGGACTAATCAAGACAGTAATTAAAACATTCTAGCGTTTAGAATTTTCAAAATACCCCTGTAAGCATGCACATTTTTATGCATGGTTCATCCTCCTGCAGTTGATGCAGCTCGTGAAACCATTCAAAGTTAGTTTCATTGCACTTGCATTGTTAAAGGTTGCTGTTCCGGGCAGCTCATCTTAAGCAGGCTGCTCTGACCCTATGGAGTGTAAATATAATCGACTCGAGTCCAACGTCTTGCAGCCCGCTTTTATAAACAGATGGATCGAAAATTTGAAAAACTACTAAGTTTGGATGTTGCATGCAGATTTTAAAAATTCCTGCACAGCGCAAGTTTGTTTGATTGAGTATCGCGCACTGTGCTTCTGCCAAGATCAAATTTAATTATTCCTTAAGTCTCGCCAAACGGCGCTCATCAAAATTCGCTCGAGATGTCTGGTATTATTTCTGGTGTTACCTTAGCTTATCTAGGTACCGCGCTGAAAAAACTTTCCCGACGAAAAGTGTTTACCTTCTGTCGCTCATATCTATGGCTAGCTCGTGCTTTTCGTCGATGTAAGTACTAAGCTGTAAGTTCAAATGACACGGTAACCAACACTTGATTATAGTTCAAATCGAACAATCGAATAAAGTTTTTATCGGTATGGAAGTTGTTAAAATGTTGTTTATGGCCAAAGAAGACATTTCATTGAATATATTATACCTTTGATACCTTTTTAGAATCAAATTGACCCAGCTTGATCGTAGTTGTTGAGTTACTTTTACCCATACTTATTAATATGACAGTCAAACATTTTTATACCCTTGTAGAGGGTCAGTCACAAGTTTGCGACGCAGTGAGGGAGACATTTCCGACGTAAGTAAAGTTTATATATTCTTGATCAGCGTCACTAGACGAGTCGATCTAGCCATGTCCGTCTGTCCGTTTCTCTCAGTTCTAAAGTCTGAAACTTTTCCATAAGTCTTCTTTCTATTGTATAGTACAGGTAGTATGTAACCAGCCGGATCGGACAACTATAGCTCCGATAGGAACTATCAGGAAAAAATTAAAAAAATATTATATCTTTGGTGTCTTTAAACATATAATATCCCACACTTGGAAATAACATTTTTAATTAGTTCTGAATTTCGTATTTAATTTTATCAAAATCGTACGACTATGTAATATAGCTGAAATAGAAACAATCGGAAAATTGGTGGGAAAATAATATGAAACAAAATATAGCTTTGGTGCTTTTTGACATGTAACCTTCTAAGCTTGGAAACAACATTTTTTAATTAGTTCTGAGTTTCGAATTAAATTTTATTAAAATCGGATGACTATATCATATAGCTGTCATAGGAACGATCGGAAAATTGTTGGGAAAATTATATGAAACAAATTATAGCCTTGGGGCTTCTTGACATATTATCTTATAATATTGGGAATATAATTTGTTATACTTTTAAGAATTTCGAATTCAAATAAATGAAAAAAGAATGAAATAATTTTTTTTTTAATATCACTGAAGTCAGCAAAAATCCTTAGAAATTTCACATGATGTTACTAAAGTTCATTATTTCTTATAACTGCAAGGGTATACAAACTTCGGCTAAATAAAGGCTGCACTTGCCGTACTTTTGTACGATTGTTCATTTACGGGCGTGACTAACAGCTAGACCTCTATCAAAATGTATACAAAAATAAACATTTGGCGTTTTGAAATCACGGGCGATTTTCTAAAGGTAGAGGTGATTTTTTTCCTGAAAGCATAGATACGTTCCTTCTACGATTTGGTCCTTTTTTGAGCTCAAAAACGTCAACACGCACTAATTATTCAAGTGTCTAATGAACTTTGGAAACTGGGTTGCAAGCCTTGATGCGACTACCAAGCCAAACTTGCAAATCGCCAAAATTTCGTCTTTTTACATACAGGGTCTAAAATTGTAGTCATTTGGGAATTCGTGACATTTTTACAACGAACCGATCTTTTATTGTCCTGTTAAAAAAGGCTACTCGATGTGGGTAAAGAGAATAAATCGAAATTGAAAACCTCCACATCTTCAAAAACATAGATGTAAGAATACATCGACGATGTTTTTCCAGCTCTATTAATGCATGACCAAAGAGCTTGCAAACGGCTCGGAACTAAGAAATTGATCTCATCCTAAAAATAAATATTGTTATATATTTAGAAAAAAATTGATCTAGACAAAAAACAGTACGCGAGAAAAGGGTAAGTATTATTAAAAAGGACAAAAGATTCTAATTTGTGCATATTGGCGCTAAACGGAAATATCATCCTTATTCACTTTGCTAATAGCAATGAAATAATTATTTGGCGGTCAAAAAATTCTACATCTATTTTTAAATTATACCAGAACCCTAAAATAAAGTTCAATGCTCAAGCATTGTTAAATGTTCAAAACAAGCAAATGTGGCCATTTCTGTTGAATAATAATTGAGTTTAAAGTTTAGCCCGAAAGCCGCTTTTGAGAAATCAGAAAAAACTAATAAAATCTAATTTACCAATCATTTTTAAACAATGGTATTAAAACAAATAATGTTAGTAAAGCGTAAAAAGTATTTTAAAATACTTTCTAAACGACAAGTAGCACAAGTCTGTAGCTTAAGTAATATAAAAATGTATATACCTGTTACTTGTAGAGATAAAGGGTATACTAGATTCGTCGAAAAGTATGTATCAGATATAAGGAGTCGATCTAGCCATGTCCGTCTGTCCGTTTTTATGATAGAATCAAACTTTTAACTTAAATGTATTTGTTTTATTAATACCTATATCATTGCCACGCCCACTCTAACGCTTAAATCTGTCTGCCTCCCACATAACACATACTGAAATAGCCGGCTGGTGACGCGTTGTTATATCGCTTTTCTGCTTATATATCTCCATTTCCCATTTGCTTCCTTAAGCTGAGTATCGGGGCAGTCGACCATAGCGTTCTTCCATGTTTTTTTTTTTTAATCATGGTCAACTCCATCGGGCCAACATGATCGACATGGTATGTTACAAGCGGCTTGTTACTTTTGTTTATTAATGTAAGAAAACAATGAAGCAAACTATCACTCAACGTAAAACATGACACCCCACTCAGCGCATCGACATCTCACATCGGGGAACCTGACCTGTGAGCTATTTCGCAGTCGAAATCTTGTAAGTACAAGGCCCATCTAGACACTCTTCTTTATGTAAAAGCGCTACAGTCCGTGATAATCTTAAAGCACCAAGGCTCCAATGGCTGCAAGAACTTCAACCTCATCGGAATGATACTTTTCTTCACACGGCTTGGTTTTACGGCTCATGAAAGAAAAGTAGGTGCCACAAGTTATCACGGGATTCTCGTTGAAGGAAAACGCCTCCAAATACTTGGTTGCATCGGTATGGATTTCTGTTTCCGGAGAATGATTGTAAAGCTTCAATACGGATCCACTGATTACCGCCTCTTTTACCCTTTGAATTGTCGCGCGGAATCGGAAAGTAAGCTACTGCTCGATTTTCTTATCCCTGGCTTGATGGTAGCGTTTTCTACGACATAGCCTAAGAAGTTTACCTTGCGTTTCAACACCACTTACTCCAATTTATGCGTCAGCCATTTCCTTGTGTCACTTCTAAGACTTGTTAATTTCTTCATCAATACCCTTAATTACAATGATAACATTGTCCATGTATACGACCGCATCCTCATTCTTATTCAGATCACGCAAGGCTGCCATGATGAGCCACAGTTCAGCACAAGTCCCCTGAATTCTGAAATTATGCAAAACACAGCTCGAAGAAAAGGACTTACGCGATGGTTTTGACGACTTTATTATCCTGAACGACATTGGTAGCTCTCTCTGTTTTGTCCTGTGCATCTGCCTTACACTGCGTTGTTCGGTGTCCTGGTTGATCGCATGTAAAACATTTCTCCCTCACAGGACAGTCCTTCTACATGTGGGACGCATTTGCGTACATGAAATATTTCCTAACTGACACAGCCACCGCTTCTATATTCGTGTCATCCACAGCATTGCTTCTCTCTAAGCCAACGCAGACTTCAAACTTCAAACATATTTGCTCCTCCACTAAGCGGCTATTTTGCATACACAAACAACTGTTAAGAGTTCCACTCAACTGTAGCTGCACAATCTTCCAACGCTTCCTTGGTTTATATCTAGAAAACTTGACCCAGAAAAGTGCGAAACAGTGCCCTCGGCATCATTCAATGTGAACCATGATGTACATTGGCTTTCGTTTCCCTGATCTTGATGCCAACCTGCTGTGTTTGGCCGATTTATAATGGTTTCTGTGGATGGATCACCATCTTCACCATTATCCTTCCTTTCCGACTCCTCTTCGTTATTTAGACCATATTAGGACAACAACCTGCCTTGCAGTTCTGTTTTCAATCCAGTCGTACCCAATTGCAACTCTTCAACTCGCAATGCCAAGATCTCTCTTCTCTCCATTTTAAACAGTTTAAAAAATGTCTTAAAAATAATATCAAAAGTACATTTTTAAAAGATTAACCACCCTGTCTTTGAAATGCTTGATTCTAGTGTTGGCCCAATACCTTCAAACAACTGGAAATAAACGTTCCGGTAACACTCGGCAATAGTTCACACACTCGGCTTTTGTCCCTCGTCGAATTTCTTGTCCACGTTTGCTCCACTTTTGTAGCGTCACACAGACAATGAAGACTTCCAAACTCAACTGGACCCTTCTGGACCCAGAAAGATCTGTGCTGGTGCACAGTATTGCTCCAATGTCTCCACTGTTTCATGCCCGTACTGCTACTTGCCCTTGATCACCAGCCACAATCCGCAACCTCTTAATCCTACCAGCACTTCGTCCACTGGTTTTCCATGATCTTGCCTTTACAAAAGCCAACACCACATCTGACTCCGACCCCTTTGTCACACTCCAGCCAAATTGCTTATGAACATTTTTTCCAACTCCGTTAGCGGTATTTCACCAGCTCTTCGCTTACGCCGCACTCGACGTGTTTCTGCAAAATGGTAGGCTACGAGTATATCCCGGTTACAGAAAAGATACCGCTGACTTTAAAAAGTATAGTATAGTAACTTTATTCCATTTTTCTGAGCGAGTGAGTATATCGGTATCGAGTATTATTTAAAAACATCGAGTACAGAAAGGGAAAGATGTAAGTTCAGAAGGTGGGACCACTCCTCCGGTCCTTATGTCCATATAAAATATTTTTGACTTCTTTTTTGTTATTTAGTTGTGCAACTCTATCGGGAACTATAATATTCCATCTTGGGGCAGTTTTAATTACACTTTATCTAGTAAAATATTTTCAAATATTGTAGAATACTTTTGACCCTCGTGCCGATATCCAATAAGTCAGTTTCAAGGCGTTTAATCCGGAAAGAAGGCGATCTAAGATAACAGCGGCTATGACCACTCCGAGTTCAAAAAGGTTAAAGGGGATCTAATAAAAACTACTTGCATTTTCAAACTTAAACTTAAGTTTTGTATCTTAAGCTTATTTATATATATTTGCGTCCAGGGTTTTCAAAACACCGCCGTGCATCTGCGTATCCTTATGCGATTATAGAATCGAATCCCCAAGGGCCTTGGTGGCATAAAAAATATAATTAATTGCATTTAACTCAAGTGGCAGAGGCAGCCAAGTCTACTTCCCTTCTAACTGAAGACATCTCATTAGCATAATTACCAGATGCAGGCGGAGGGCGGTGGGCGGTGGTGCGTGTGGGTGTGGGGGCTACTTCATTCATCAATGTCGGGGCAACGCTTAGAGTTAAGTGCTCGTGGTGGCGATGCGCTTTTTGCTCGGAAAGTTCTCGCTCCTCTTCGTTACAAAATGCAAATCAAAGTGTGATTAGCTTGGATTTGATGAAGTTTCTGCAGCAATGCACAAGTTTCCTTCGCAGTGTGTGTGCGCGGGGGCCTGGCAAGGTGTCGGCGTAAGTGTTTTGTAAGTGAATTTTTCACTGCCTGGGCAAAAAGGGAGCGGAGGGACAGGCGTCAGGGTAGCGGCGAGTGGGAGTCTTTGCGCCAAGGACTGGCAGGACTTACTTTGGCAATGCGCATACATTAGGGAAAGGACGGGCAGGAGCAGCAGCCAGGACGAACTTGTGGCCGCAGGATGTGGATTGTCTTTGGATTGCAAAGTGCTAAGGCAGAAGATTAAAAGCAACGAAAGCACGGTATGTAAGAACACGACTAAGTAATGAATTCGGGTGGTCAAATGGGGGGAGGTATCGATTCGATGGTGCTGGAGTTCCGAAGTCGTGCCCAACTCGGTCGTACTACGAATCCACCAAATACACAGAAACGGAGTTGCGGTATCAATTAATTGGAAAACTCTTTGATACACAGCCTGAAATGCATTCAGCCAGAGAACCAGATATTTACATATCAATTTTATACAATTTCAGAGTTGAATAGGTTTTTGCCTTTGTGCTTTCAACCAGTACAAGAAGGCTCCATAAAAAGACAAAAGCTGTGTTGGGCTTCCACTGCTTTGCCAGAAGAGACCCACAGGCTAGTATATCATCCCGAAGCATTCCACTCGACTTGACAGCTATTTCTGCCAGTGGCCTACTTGGCGTATGCGTAATGTTCTTGGCTTCTTAGTCGCCCCGAGGAATATAAATTCTGCAGTTCTTGCAACCTGGGGTCAGTACTGGAACGAAACCAAGCGGTGAACAATGGCTGGATTCGATTGAAAAACTTCCGCCAGTTTTTGTGGGGTCGAAGGAAAACGAGGACATAATTTTGCACTTATCTGAGCCCAGGTAGCCCCATCCCGACCAAGGCAGACCGACAGGCCACTAACCCGCCTCTCCAGAGGCCTGTTGCCATTTGGCATTGTGTTTTATGGGTTTTCTATGCATTGCAACGGCAATCGAGGAAAATTCACAGGACACGACGGGACACAACTGTGCTGGGACTAGGGCTGCAACAAAGCTGCAACAAAACTTTTTAATGTCATTTAATTATGAAAATAATTCTGTGTCCGGGTGTCAGTCCCGCTTTTTGTCGTAGCTCGGTTATGCTCTTGGCCGGAATCCATTGCGGATATAATGAGCTCATAGGGGCGTTTCGCAGGGAGTTTTACCCCGGGGAAAGCCTACATTTCACAGGTCATCTGAAAGTCGATTCCCCACAAATGACGCAGCTGCTTTGTGAAAATAATTAAATAAAGGCTGCAGGATAGTTGCACACAATATGCACTGATTATGCGAGCGTCGGAATGCTCCGCTGTCAATTTCCGGACACGAGGGCAGGGGCTGCCCATTGAAATAAACAAGCCGGCATTTTCAGCAGTTAATTAATATTTGCAACTGCCTGTTATTTATGGCTATTTTTTCAGTGCTTCAACTTCGGTCGAGTGGCAATGATATTTGATGGGAATCCAACGTGGAAAATACAAAATTGTGAAGGACCATCGATGATGGATTGTATCGAGGGCCTATCCAGATAACTTGCACCTTGCACATCATCACCACCCTCCGCACTGCCCTAATGGCCTAGCAAACACCAAGCCGCTAGATAAGCGCTCTTCCCGTCGCTGCCCCACTTGATAAGGCCCCTCGAGTTCTCTCCGGTCCAATGTTTGTCACAATCCGAGAGGCCCGGAGCGATCGAGCTACTTTGACTGATAACGTTTCCAGAGAGACAGCCGTGCACCGAATTTTAATCGCAATGAACACTTACAATTACACATGTTTTCCCCACATTATCACGACCAGCGACCAAGGCGGTCAGTCCGTCGGTTCGCCTTAGTATAACTTGTCGGGCTTTACGGTGCGGTTCCGTACGCGTTCCGTGAATTGAAACAGATCCGTGTTCCCCCACATCTCGATCCTGAGAACCAACTGCCAAATGCTGCGCAACAGCTTCAACCTGGCCCAGAGCCTGCGCCACGACTTATCCAGAAATGCCTGGCGGGCGTTCAGCTCCCACGGACCCCGACAGCCTGTGAGTGAGGTTTGCCTAACCGGAGTGCGATGACAGTGTTTTTACCACTCGCCTAATGCCGATGGAAAAGTTCTTGGATGCAAAGTCCGTCTCGGTTTGTGCAAATGTGCAAATGTGCAAATGGACCTTTGGTTGCTGGTCTAGCGTTATCAGCTCTTTGTGTTCAGGTCAGGAGATTCGATTGAGCAGGGATGAAACCGGTTGGAAACTGGTTCAGAGTGGGAACCCATAAAATATCAAAGGAATGGTAGATTTCGAAAAGAAACTTCGATGAATAAGTAGGTTTGATATCTGACTGTATTTATTTACCCGTTATGCGTATCTCTTCTTACAAACTACCAGATACGCCAAGGTCTATTTGGCTACTTTTGGGCAACAATATATGTACTTAAGGGGGTGGGTATCGTTGGAAAGGGATAGATAGGAAGTCTATGATTGTATGCACTTAAAATCGCAAATACTCGCGATGCCCCGTTTTAAATTTCATTTAGGTCCACCCTGTAGGCATACATTCGAGTCTAAAATGAATATTTTTAAGACGCTATTAAAAAATTGGCAGTCTATTGACCGATAAGCGTCGATTAATGTTGATTTCAGCGAAGGGGAAAATGATGGCACCCGAGTCATGACGAATGAGCGTGAAGGCATTGTCTCGCGGCTTTTGGGTCCCCTGGGTACTCTGATACGATGGCTGTGGGAACGATGAGCCATCATGGGTGGTACTCACAAGGGGCCCTTCGCAGTGTAGTGCTTTGTTTTGATTGCGTAAGCTTTTCAACAGCTCCTGCTGATTGGGGGGACCCTCACTGCTCGACTGCTGAAAATTTTCCCCGGCACTCATGCCTAATCATAGCCCAATCGAAGCAACAAAGCACTATCGTAGGATTTTACTTTATGTTCCTTATGGTCGACCGACAACAGCTTGAAAGGGTTTCGGAGCAACCCTAAACCGGGCCGTAAACCGGGGCAAATGGGCCATCAAAAACGGGTCCGGCTAATTGAATGAGTATCGACCCAGGACTCTCCGCTCTCAGAGCTGTAAATCACTTACAGTTTAGGTTTGATTTGCACTAACATGAAAGCCAGGCACGAGGGGAGATGGAATGAGGCCGACAAGCTGATAAAATGTTGTCACAGCTTGACAGCTGCTGAACCGTGCCAGGCCAATGGGTCAGGCAAATGCAAAAACGTGTTCAAATAAATTCTAAAAGTGTAAATATTGTATTTGCCCACAACGACAGGGGTGCGGTGTGAGAAAAGAAGTCGGCTCTACAATGAACTTAAAACCCCTTTAAATATGCAACAACGTTGGTGCTGCTCACCCGCAGGCAAGGACGGTGTCCTGCCCTCCGGTTCCGTTCCCCTTCCTGCCCGTCACATTTGCATATGTCCGACATCGGGCCCAGTCTTTGACACTCAAAACGATTTGCCTAGGTCAGGGTCGTTGAGCACCCTTCACCCTGACCCCCGACTCCCGGCCCCTTTCCCACGCGGCGCCGCCGCCCCATTGACTCACTTCATTTTGACACGTGTTGGCAGTTATGGCGCCTTCGGTCTCGGTCTCGACTCTCTTTTCGAGCTGTGCGTGTGGCGCACATCATAAAGAGTACGACAAAAGGTTCACCCGACTAAGAGGTACCCTGCACAGGAGTTGTGACATAAATGTTTATCCGGCGCCATGCACCCTACTGTCTCTTATAGTCAAAATTTATTTATCCATTGGTTGATATTGGATAATATCACGAACTGAGCTAGTAATCAGGATCAGACTGCAGTCACCAAATTGTCTTCGTTTTTTATGATGATCACGAATATTCAAGGTAATTTCGTCAATTTTTACAAACAGAAACCGTTTTACCCAAAGTGAGCTGGGTATCAAAATCACTTAGGAACGCTTTCTCAAAATCCAATTACGGCTAACGTACACATTAAGCTTACATTTTACGCATTTGTCAATGTAGTGATTCCAAAAATGTGACTTTATATTGAGGAACTAGCCCGGTAACAAGGAAACATTGTGAGCTGTACAAGTTTTATTGCCTACTTCAAAAGCTATGATTGAGCATGTATAGGAACTACATTATAAGGCAATTACGGACAATACGGACAGCAGCGGTGTGTCGTTGTCATTTCAGAACGTTTTCAGTATAAATTGGCGCCTAATAGGCACCAATATTTAATTAAAGTTTTCAATGCTGAGCCATAAAAATGTGACTTCATTGACAAACCTAATCACTAGGTCTAGAATTTCTTAATCCGCTGCGAAGCAAACCTGCTCGACTCCTATACACCCCCGAACTTTACGAGTACCAGGTACAAATAGAACAAAAAATGCCGGAGCAGAGCCAGGGAAGGCGAAACATGAAGCTCTGGGAAACAAGCTTAAAACACATCACAAAAGGCAGCCAGTGGCAGGGGCAACACGGTGTCAGGGGGCCCACCAACATCATCGCCGAACATCTGTCGAGGGCTGCGACAGTTTACAAGGTTGGGCCGGACTGCAGATAAGAGCGAGACCTGGAAAGAGCCACAACTCATGTGCGTTGGCAGAGGCAGCATTAATTGCTCAGTAATTACACGGGGTGTCATCGCATTTGACAGGCCTCAGACACTGGATAGACGGGAGATGGGGCAATGATTCCGGCTACTATCTGGGTCTCGATTAGAAAACAATCGAAATGGGATCTACCGCCGGAGGCGACTCCTGACCCTCGACTAATTGCATTCGGTATCACGCATACGCCGCGCGAGCCGGCAAAACAAAGTGGCTTTTCAGCCAGACGCAGCCATAAAGCATATTTGGTCGCTTTGCTTTTGGATTTCTTTGCGATGGTGATAAAAGCTTCATTGCGATAAGGAGCGGACGAACAGTTAGGCGAAGTAGACAAACAGAACATTTTTAATTGTCGGCGTGCGCTTTTATTGAGCTGCACTCGACACTTGCCTTCACAATTGTCAGGCGAATGTAACGAAAGCAAAATATTTGCGCCTCAATTCGAGTTGATTTTTCTGAAATAATTGACACGACAAATGCGCCGAGCTATACGAACAAAAAGCCCCTGATTTGATGTTATTGCGCCTGAAAGGCAATCACAGCTTCGCCCAAACAAGCCGGTGGAGCATGGGGCGAAAAAGAAATGGAAAAGCTAATAAAAACACTTTTGATTGATGGATGCGCGGGCTGGGAAGATAAGCTGCAGCTGTTGGGGTAGCAAAACAAATTCGCTGTTTACTCGGTTGTTTTCTCAACAGTTATCTTTCCGACATGCTAATCTTATCCTATTTCCCGCCTTTGCAAAGGTAGCCAAGCTTTTTTGGGAACTTAGTAGGCGGCTAACTCTATTCAGCCATCGGAGCTCCCAACATTGAGTAGGAAGGTGCATGCCCTTCCATCGGAAGGAGTGATAAATAAGCTTCAGACCGCACTCTTTCTACCACTTACGAGAAAGTGTGAGTGGAGAGCTGCGGCTATAAGCAATAGCGTTGTTTTTCAATTACAATAAACTTCATAAAAGTAATTATATTAAAAATACGGTTCCTTGGCAATGCAAAACAAAAGACAATGCCACAATTTTGGGAGATAAGAAAAGCAATGCCTTTAAAAAATCCCACACAAAAGAATAATTTCAGTTAAAATGACGGATATAAATATTTAAGGTGGCTAGGTGTTTTCGATCCAAGAATAAGGCATAAATGACCGCAAATCGGTTAAGACATCAATACGTTTCGAATTCACTACAAGCTGACTGGCCATTCTTATTATTTTTTCTACATTAGTTTGTTAAAAAATAAGAAGGAGACGCAAAATAAAAAGAAAAGATCCAAAAGGGAAAAATGTTTTTTGTTTTAAATTATTTTATTGGTGTTTTGAATAACAAGCGTTTCCAAATGACCAACCATATTCAGATCGACTAACAATAACGTTCGTTTATGTTTGTGATGTTCCTAATGGCAACTTTAAAAAAAAATGTTCAAACGTTTCCCACGGCCTTTATCAATTTGTACTTTTTTCCACAGATCCAGGACAACCTTTTCTGATTTCCTCTTCCACGAATCAATCTGATGTTTTATTTTTGTCCTCTGATGGCAGGAGTTTCTAAATCAAAGAACGCCTGTTGCAAACACTTGAATTCGAGAATTAAAGCCATTTCAATTAGAGCACATTGTGCATAACTTATGATTATTCTATAATGGGTCGATGGCTGAATGGTGAAATTCAATTAGCCGTAATTTAAAACTGATTATGCATTGCGTGTCGGACTAACTGGGTTTTTGACCACGCGCCGCTGGCTAAAAAACCAATTAACACACATAATGATTATTAGAAATTCGAGCAAAGCACCAGGGAAGAGGTTCTGGTGTTGCAGTTTTGCTGATTACGAACTGATTAGGTGCATTCGACGGGGACTGTTTAATTAATTGGATTGCCATTTATGCCTCGGCTTGTTGTTTTTACGGCTCACGTTGGTGCTGTCGCAATTTATGACCTCCCCTCGGTTGTTTTGCGATTAGGGCGATAAGACAGTGGGTTTGGCCTAGAAGAAGTTGTCTAATGATTTATGATCTTTGTTTTCAGCTGGTGTCGCCGGAGCGCCGTTTGGAGAAGGCGCATCCCACCTTCACGGAGCGCAGCCAACTGAAGTACGCTCGGAGGCTGGTGGTCAAGCTGGGCAGTGCAGTCATTACCCGCGAGGACAACCATGGTCTAGCCCTTGGCCGGCTGGCCTCTATTGTAGAACAGGTTGGATACGTTACTGCATTCCGCTCAATATTGTTCGCATTGCGTTAACGATTTTGAGCTTTATTTATTTACCTTAGAATCCAGATGGGTTTGATGCACCATTCTCAAATGCGTTTGCGAAAGGATTCTGCGAGAAGAGTCCAGAAGTTAGATGAAAGCTGTTTTTAGCCATTTTCAGTTTGGTTGATTATTAAAAACACTGACAAGTCACAGTTTATTTTAATTTGGAATCTATCTTTTAAAGTACCCAAACATTATTACAAACATATTGGTGATTGGCACTTTAAACCCAACTTGAGCACTCGAGGTCATTTTTGTGGTGCTGCACAGTGTTTTTATAATGTTTCCACCTTCAAACACCCTACGTTTAAGGGGTGAAATCAGTTCCACACCAAGCATTACAGCAAGTTTGTGATGTGCCAAGGAAATTTAATATGAATAAAAGCCTTTGCAGAGGTGTCTAAGACTACAGAATCTCATAGTAGCATACGATTGGATAACAGATTTCGTTGGGGCTTTATTTTCCAGTCTTAAATAATTTTACAAAAAAATTAATTATACTCACCGTATTACCATTTTGACTGACAGGTTGCCGAGTGCCACTTAGAGGGCCGTGAGGTGATGATGGTCACCAGTGGAGCGGTGGCCTTTGGAAAGCAGAAGCTCGCCCAGGAACTGCTGATGTCGCTGTCGATGCGCGAGACCCTCAACCCAAAGGACAGCAAAGAGGTAGCTGCTGAAGTAAGCCCAGTTCCTAGACCCTAACCCAATGCTTTCCTCTTCGAAATTAGTTCGATGGCGCCACGCTGGAACCACGAGCGGCGGCTGCAGTGGGTCAGTCGGGTCTGATGTCCCTCTACGACGCGATGTTTGCCCAGTACGGCGTGAAGATAGCACAGGTGAGCCCCGGAGCACATCCAGCACTAATTAGAACACACAGATTTGAGTGAGCCGTGATGGCTGTTTGGGTTTAGGTACTGGTGACCAAGCCGGACTTCTACAACGAGGAGACACGCAACAATCTCTTCTGCACGCTCTCCGAATTAATTAGCCTAAATATTGTGCCAATCATAAATACCAACGACGCCGTTTCCCCGCCGATGTTCATACGTGACGACGAGCCGGCCGGCGGGGCAAGGAGGGTGAGTTGGTTGCAGCTATACCTGTGGGCTGATACGTGACCAGGTCCTTTGTTCCAGGGCATTCCCATTAAGGACAACGACAGTTTGTCCGCCATGCTGGCCGCCGAGGTGCAGGCGGACCTGCTAATCCTCATGTCGGACGTCGATGGCATCTACAACAAGCCGCCCTGGGAGGACGGGGCCAAGCTGATGCACACCTACTCCAGCGACGACAGCAACAGCATTGAGTTTGGTAAAAAGTCAAAGGTAACCTACCTCCTCTCGGCCCCCTGAGTTTTAACCCACTTATCTGAACCCCAACCCCCTTCCCACAGGTCGGCACCGGCGGCATGGACTCCAAGGTAAAGGCAGCCACCTGGGCCCTGGACCGGGGCGTCAGCGTGGTCATCTGCAACGGAATGCAGGAGAAGGCCATCAAAACCATAATTGGCGGCCGAAAGGTGGGCACCTTCTTCACGGAGGCCACCGAGAGCGCCAACGCCGTACCCGTCGAGGTGATGGCCGAGAACGGTGAGTGGACCGCAGGGGAAATGGCTTATGGCTGGGCGAAAGGATAATGACGGAGAATGATGTGGCCAGACAATGGAAAGAGGTTTAGGGAGGGCTCTACTCGCATAATTAGCGGTTTTGTGAGCGGGTTTCCGCCCACATCGATGGCCAATCATCCGGTGAAAAGCCCTCAGCCGGAACCAACTCACTCAGATGGTGAGAAAGTTGCAAGATGCTAACGGCGAATGACAAGTGTTGGGCGAGGCTAATGGCCATTAGGGCTTACACCAGCTGAACAAGCCCGGGTGCCAGGAAAAGTGGGTCAGCCAGGACTGCCCGCTGGCCTCGGAGAACTGTACATGCCGTTGTTGCGAATTTAACTAAACTGTTATTAAGGCTAGCTGCAGTAGCTGGCCGAAAGTGCCTGTTAATTAGGCAGATGAAACTTTTTAAACCTTGTAAAACTCGTCTCTCGTTCCAGCGCGAACCGGGAGTCGCCAGATGCAGGCCCTCACGCCCGCGCAGAGGGCCAGTGCCGTAAACACCCTGGCCGACTTGCTGGTGAGCCGCGAGAAGTTCATCCTCGACGCCAACGCCAAGGACCTGGCCGAGGCCCAGAAGAACGGGCTGGCCAAGCCGCTGCTGTCGCGCCTCTCGCTCACCGCGGCCAAGCTGAAGAACCTCTCCGTCGGCCTCAAGCAAATCGCCGAGGACAGTCACAAGGTAGGAGAATTTAATTACTGGCCACTTTTCAGGGCGATGGACCTGCTGGTGACCCCTGAAAGGTTCGGCCAAATTGCATTTGTTGCAGTGTCGAAAAGTCACCCCCAAATTGAGTTAGCCCCGGGCCCGGAGCTGGGATTTGTCTGCTCGGCAAGCTGGCAAACTGGCGAAATGGCCATTTTATGAGCTCCAACAAAGGGGGACTTCGACTTGGAGAGCCATATGCAGTTTGCAAAGCCTTAACAGCATTATGAAATCTCCGAGCAATTTTACACTTGAACAAAAATTGACACCCCAGTCGGAGACGAGGCACTCGATGCTCGACCGGCTGGTGACCTGGCCAATCCGTCCAAGGAGACGCCCTCGGAACAGCCCGATATGCCGGAAGTTCGCTGGCAACGGGATGGGACGGCAGCTAAGCAAGTGGAAGATAAAAGACAGTTTCTTGTGTGCGCTCTCGTTCGGTGTCTTGCCAGTGACATTAGCCCGCATCCTGGTCCCGGTCCTGCCCTTGCCCCCTTTTAGCGCCAGACAGAGTTGATCGAATATCGCCTGGAAGCGGGTTGGGGGTTGGGTTCGGCACTAGGCCACCCTCCCAAGCCAACCGTTTTATTGGATGTGATTGTGCGGAAACGCACAAAGTTTTCCTTCGTGTTTTTTTCTGCGAAAAAGTTTTTCATTGGGGGCGGGGGCGCTGGGACATGAGTTTATTGTAAAAATGGCAAGCGAAATTGTGACACAAAATGGCGGCAGCGTGAAAAATCATAAAAAGGCGAGCGCACACACACATAAAGAAGCTGGCTGGGAATACAAAAAAACCATAACGCACTCAATAAATGTCGCTCCGATGGCGAAAAGTGTTTCTGTTTTTCTGCCCCACATTTTCCCTTATTTTCTTGCGACAAACAAATGCCACGGACATTGTTTGGCCTCCGGGCCACAGAAGCGTTCCAAAGTTTAGTAGGTGAGCGGGACGGGGGCTACTGTGCCTGGTAGTGCTTCAGTTTTCAATTACCCGGACTACTTACGCTTCATACTGAAAGTATTATTGCGAAGTAAATACTGAATAATGGAGTAGCCAAACAGATTAAGGCCAAAATATTTTGAAGAGATGAGTGAGATAAATTTCTTAGCTCGTTTTTTTCAATTTCCTGCCTGGGCCCCACACTCCTTGCTTATTTGATGACCCCCAATAACCTAGTTCAACCCTGCTTGCAAGGCGCCACTACATCAGCTCTGACTTATCCAATTGTCCCTTGCAAATATAATTTAAAGTTTGACGTCCTGCAATGCCAGAGTCAATAATAATGACCATATAACCAAATTTACCCAGCGCACGAGTCCAGTTTAATGGTTAAGCAAGAAGTGGCGAGGACTCCTTCTGGGTCGAAGCCCCATCTCCGCCTCCGTCTCCACTCTATGCAAACAAGGCCAGCCAACTGCTGTCAGCAGACGTCCAGCCCAGACCAACCCGCAATCTCTTTATGTTATCTGCAGCCAATTTTCTAGAGATTTCGCACAACAGCAGGAGGACGCAGAACGGAGAACGGAGGACCCATTGGAGGTGGAGGCGGGTCAGCCCAAGTGCGGGGGCGTTGGGCAGCAGGCCATTAAAAATAAATAAAGATTACGACGCGCTGAGCGACTTGATTTATGTAACGCCTCAAAATGGACGCCAGGGAATCGAAATGTGGGGTGGGAGGCGCAAACGGTTCTCCCTGCGAACGAAACTGTCGCATAAATATCGAGTTATTTTTATGGCCCGGTCCCACATGGCGTATGCGTTATGCGATTTACGCTGACTTGTGAATTGGCTTTCCCGGGCCTTCTCACAACCCCAAACGATTATTTTGTATCTCATCTGAATTCGCTTTTCTTGCAGAATGTGGGTCGAGTCCTGAGGCGCACCCGCCTCGCCGATCAGCTGGAGCTTAAGCAGGTCACCGTGCCCATCGGCGTCCTGCTCGTCATCTTCGAATCCCGCCCAGACTCGCTGCCCCAAGTGGCCGCCTTGGCGATGGCTTCGGCCAACGGGCTGCTCCTCAAGGGCGGCAAGGAGGCGGCGCACAGCAACAAGGCGCTGATGGAGCTGGTCAAGGAGGCGCTGACCACCGTGGGAGCAGAGCACGCCGTGTCCCTGGTGTGTTCTTTTTGATATAGGGCAGGGAAGGGTTGGACAGATAAATCTACAAATTATTTAAGTCTTTTTTTTTATTTATATAATTGCACTTTTGCCGACCAATCAAAAAGCTTTTATGTTTATCATTTCTCAACTATCAACTTTCAAAATATTTTATATTTCAAAATTCTGATCATGTTTGGATGTCACCCAAAGTCGTATAAAAATGTATATCTCAAGCTCACTTAAAATCCTTAAACTAGTTCATTGATAGACACATTTAAAGATACTCCGAACCAGTATAACCTTTTCGCTCCCCATTTAAGGTCTCCACGCGCGAGGAGATCAGCGACCTGCTGTCCATGGAGAACCACATTGACCTGATCATCCCGCGGGGCTCCTCCGAGCTGGTGCGCAGCATCCAGCAGCAGTCGCTGCACATCCCCGTCCTGGGCCACGCCGAGGGCGTCTGCCACGTGTATATCGACCGGGATGCGGATCTGCAGAAGGCCCTGCGCATTGCGCGCGATGCGAAGTGCGACTATCCGGCGGGTAGGCCACACCCCACTCAATTAACCCACAAAGCCAGTCCATGACCGCCCGTCTATTGCAGCCTGCAACGCCATGGAGACCCTGCTCATCCACGAGGACCTGATGAGTGGCGAAATCTTCGGGGATGTCTGCAACATGCTGAAACGGGAGGGCGTCAAAATCTACGCCGGTCCCCGGCTGAACCAGCAGCTGACCTTTGGCCCGCCGGCGGCCAAGAGCCTGAAGCACGAGTACGGAGCCCTCGAGTGCTGCATCGAGGTTGTGCCCAGCTTGGACGAGGCCATTAATCACATCCATACGTACGGCAGCAGCCACACCGATGTCATTGTTACGGAAAATGGTAACGAAACTCTGGGAAATCGAAAATTAATTTCGATTGCCGGCAATCGGAGCCGAAAAATGGTCTCCCCCACTGCGACCCCACCCTGACCCCTTGCGCTTAGTTCCGTTCCAATTTGATTCGGTTTTTGTGAGGTAACGAGAATTGCAAACTGCCGTCGGGGCAGCTCTCATAATGGTCATTGCTGCAGATGGTTTTGTTTTTGCGGCTGCGGGGAAGTAGGTACAAAGTCTGAATTTAAACGCGCTGGTTGTGTTTTTAACACTCGCATCTGGAAAATAATTATATTTATCCAAATGGCAAAACTGCACGAGGTGTGTTGAATAGCAGCACCTATGAAATTGAGGGAATAGCGTGATAGTTTGCAGTTGAACGGTTAATGAAAATTCGTTGCAGGAAGAGCTGGTAATTAAAAGTAATGGTGGTTAATGTAACCGGATATAAAAACCTTTTTGAATTTTAAAATACTTCTGGGCCCCTTTTTTACGGCGAAGAAAGCAGGAAAGGTATATAAATGGGGAATTCAGACCATAAAAATTAAATTGGCGAAAAGTACAGCTTCTGAGAAATTAACCATCACAACTGGCATTTATTAAAGTGGTGGTTTCTCTGCAATGCACGGCATTTGTAAATTAATTTTTAAGGATGTTTTCAAGAATTCCTCCGCTATTATTTTAAATGCCCGTGCATTTCGGTACTCAACGATATGTTTCGTGCGGGTGATGGCATGACCGCCTCGTGCCTCCACAAGTAATTTAATTTAGCCCTCAGTGCCATTCCGCCAGGCCCTTCTGCAATTCAGCCAGTCTGACTTGAAACCGAAACCAAACCCAAATCCTAATTCAAGTCCTGCAAGTTTGGCGTGCAACTTTTGCATGCATGCATTCGCCAGCACTGCCCCGTCCCCATCCCCATGCTCTCGGCCTGCCACAACAAATTTAAATCATTTGGGAAATTAATTTTATTCAACACTTTCTCCGTCCGTGCCCGCACTGTGCTGCAGGGCCACAATTGTGCAGTTTCTAAATTTTCCGCACTCTTCCCCAATTTCCATTTGCAGATGCGGCGGCCAAGCAGTTCCTGAGCAGCGTGGACAGCGCCTGTGTGTTCCACAACGCCAGCTCGCGGTTCGCGGACGGCTTCCGGTTCGGCCTTGGCGCCGAGGTGGGCATCTCCACCGCCCGCATCCACGCCCGCGGCCCCGTGGGAGTGGAGGGGCTGCTGACCACCAAGTGGATCCTCAACGGACAGGACCACGCCGCCGCCGACTTCGCCGAGGGGGGCAGTCGCACGTGGCTGCACGAGAGCCTGCCGCTGGACTAAATAATCTAACCTAAACTGTACTTAGCTGTAGGATCCCGAGCCGCGTTCTGAAGTAGACTCCTATTTTCGACACCCCATCTTGCGAGCAGTGCACTTTGAGCGAAGGGTAATTACGTGGGAGAGGTGCAGGCAGCGATGACAGCTACCGTCGTGGCCACATGGGAGAAATTAATTTGAGTGAAAAATATTTGCCGAGACAACTTGTGTAATTAATAAAGTAAGGGGAGTGCGGTGTAGTTAAACTGTCAGCCCTTGTCTTGGGCGCGCAAAGTTTCCAGCAAGAGTTCCGCCTCTGAAAACGGGGGAGGGAAAGTAAGACTTCTGGAGAGCTCTGAAAAGATTCCGCTTAAAGTTTCAATCTCCAGCGCGTATTTCGTACGCATATTCCTATTGCAAATCATAAATTAGCCATGGGACGTGAAATGCAGCGAGGACAGGCCTACCCCTGGCAGCCCTGAGGCGCCTCCGGCAGGGCATGCGACAGCGTGGCAAGTATTTTAATTTTTATGTGCACCGGGCAAGTTTCTTAGACCAGCTCAGCTCCTTTTCGCTCCCTTTCACTTTGGCGAAAGTTTCCCCGTTGCGTGCTGGCTGGAGGAGCCCCTGGTGGAGCTGGGGCGGGGAAAGCGTGGCACTTGGTCCTGCCACCAAAGGTGGTTCGTTTGTCCTGTCATCGCGCCAACTTTTCGGCGATTTTACCCTGGAAACTTCAAGCTGAATTGATGTTGGGGTCAGACGCCTAGGGAAGATTCTGCAGTATTGAACCGAAATATTTCAATATTTATTTAGATATCCTTTTCTTTTCATTAAACATCTTATTAATTTACACTAAACTATAGAATATTCTTGTGTGTTCAACGGGATTTAAACTCCGTTGTTTTTATTGGCAAGATTTTTAACTCTCGCTTACCACCATATGTAGAATACAAAATTTTGAAATGTATGAACCCCTTTGGATTTCCAAACCAAACCTGCCAAAAATTAGAATCATGAACTGAAGAGCACATCCTATTTCGGAAGGTTCGAACTACCCCTTTGTGTAGTCTGCTCTGCAGCAGGAACTACAAGGCTCCGGTGGCGAGCATAATTTTTACCTCTTTCAACTGCTCGACGCGCGTGCGGGCAATGATACGTGGATGGTGTCCGTACCTGATCCGCAGGGCAGTCACGTAGGGATCCGCAGTTGCCGAGAACTTGGCTAAGTTAACGGGCAGGAGTTGGAGCTCAGAAGTTTGCCCATTTACGGAATGCCAGCGGAATGCACTCGCTGCAGTGGCTCCTCGGAGGGGCACGCTTAATTAGAATGGCGGGCATTAATCTCGTGGCTAATGCCACGTTGAGATCGAGCGATATCGGCGGACAGGCGCAAAATTGCCGTCGCCGAATGCTCTAGTGCCGCTGGCGGCCCCGCCACCTCCCGTAGGGCCTGCGTGTGTATGCGAGTGCACAATTATTTAATTCTATTTTTCAATTTGATTTCAATGAAATCCACACGACATCGTCAACATTTATAACATGTGTAAATGCTTTGGCTGCATTTTTGAGTGTGACAACATTCGGGCCACACCATCTATGGACTGAGTGGGGGCCCGAAAGAGCATTGGCACAAATTTCTCGTACTCGAACAGGGGAAAGATGCTGCATGAACAAGAGTAAGAATAAGAAGAAAGGCTGGCCACTGCATTGCATTGTTCACGGGTTGTTCTTGTTGCTGCTGCCGCCGTTTCGCGGGGGTTATTTATATAAAAACTTAAAAATATATCAACAGATGCCTATACAAGTCCTGGCGCATATTTTCCTATGTTCTCTTCTCTGGTCTTTGTCGAAGTCATAGCAAAGTTGGCAGCCAGACATAATTTAGCGAAGACGAAATGAAACTAAATGATAAATGGCTTACATGAATGGAGGAAATTGAATACCCTAACGAGTAGAGCACAAATCCAGAAAATGGCTTGGCTAACAAGACTTTTGGGGCTAATGAAAATTAATTATTCTATTGAAAGTCAAAGGAGCATGAGTACTTCATTTGAAAAGTCATTTAATAGAGATTACCACATGTTTGTCAAATGAGTTTCTTGAACAGCTTTTGTGGGCATTGTGTGTTATTTCCTTTTTCCAAGGAACAGATACAATAAATAATTCATTAATGATACAAAAGCATTCAATATCAGATAGCAGAAACTTTAATTCAAACAGGTTCGAAATTAATTAAATGCTATCCAATCTGAACTATCTGTGGAACATCTGGTATTAAATTATTTGGCATTACAATTTAACATTTTTAAGAAGGATTTTCCAACTCTGGTCAACACATTCTGGAACTCGATCTAGCATCATTATGGTTTTATGGATAGCTAATGAAAGCAATAGTGCCCACCTAAAGCCAAGGAGCTGTCCAAACAAGTTGTTTCAGACATTAAGACGGAAATTGAATTCAAGTTTTCCCATTCCCACACCTTTAAAGAATCCATCTACCAACCTCAGGAGACTCTAAAGTGCTGCAGCCTGACTAGACCTCTAAAATCAATGACTTTTGAAGCTCAATCAGTCCCCAAAATCTTCACCCCAGAGATCACAATCTAACTCGGTGGCCGAGGCGAAGTACCCGAAATCAGAACACTTTAGTGCAATCGAAATGATGTGCATCCGACCCTCCGGTCCGCCACCCTCCCCGGGAAGGCCTGATCCCCAGCTAGCGTAGCATATCGCGAAATTCATCAACATGTTACTAGATGAACAATTGTTCAACATGACAGGGACAAGGGCGTGGGGCTGGCGGGCCGGGACAAAACTTATTTAAATGCAGATGTCGGAGCCCAGAACGAATCACTCTGATTGCTGTCGCTGTTGGATTTACACGTCGTGAGTGTCGCCCCGTCCGCACATCCGCAATCCGTATCCGTAGTTCGCAGGAAGGATAACCGATCTGTCTGTATCCTTGCAGTGCCGCCGAGCCAAACTAGCCTAGAATGTGTGACGAAGAAGCATCAGCCCTGGTCGTGGACAACGGCTCCGGCATGTGTAAGGCCGGGTTCGCCGGAGACGACGCTCCCCGCGCCGTGTTCCCCTCGATCGTGGGCCGTCCCCGGCACCAAGGTGTGATGGTGGGCATGGGTCAGAAGGACTGCTACGTGGGCGACGAGGCGCAGAGCAAGCGTGGTATCCTGTCGCTGAAGTACCCCATCGAGCACGGCATCATCACCAACTGGGACGACATGGAGAAGGTCTGGCACCACACCTTCTACAACGAGCTGCGCGTCGCCCCCGAGGAGCACCCCGTCCTGCTGACCGAGGCGCCCCTCAACCCCAAAGCCAACCGCGAGAAGATGACCCAGATCATGTTCGAGACCTTCAACTCGCCGGCCATGTACGTGGCCATCCAGGCAGTGCTCTCTCTGTACGCCTCCGGACGAACCACCGGTATCGTCCTGGACTCCGGAGACGGTGTCTCGCACACCGTACCCATCTACGAAGGCTACGCCCTGCCCCATGCCATCCTGCGTCTGGATCTGGCCGGTCGCGATCTGACCGACTACCTGATGAAGATCCTCACCGAGCGCGGCTACAGCTTCACCACCACCGCCGAGCGCGAGATCGTGCGCGACATCAAGGAGAAGCTGTGCTACGTGGCCCTGGACTTCGAGCAGGAAATGGCCACCGCCGCCGCCTCCACCTCCTTGGAGAAGTCCTACGAGTTGCCTGACGGCCAGGTGATCACCATCGGCAACGAGCGCTTCCGCACTCCGGAGGCCCTCTTCCAGCCCTCGTTCCTGGGCATGGAATCCTGCGGCATCCACGAGACCGTCTACCAGTCCATCATGAAGTGCGACGTGGACATCCGCAAGGATCTGTACGCCAACAACGTGTTGTCCGGTGGCACCACCATGTATCCAGGTGCGTATATCTCCCACCTAAGACCTATTCGTCTCGTTCGAGTAGTACTAGGAACTATACTTCATTTTTTTTTAAGAGAAACCCTAAAACATTTTTCGGTTGTTTTAAAAATATCTCATGAAAAATGTTTCCGCAGAATGCCCAATCCGTCAGTCTTTCATGAACCAATGAACTACTACCCCAAGAACGCCATTGCTCCTAATTAAAGCCGATATAAATGCAATTAATTATGTGCACTCAAGTCGGATGGTTCACTGTTCTGTACCACCCCCTAATGCATTCCAATTCTGACTTCCTCAGGTATCGCCGATCGTATGCAGAAGGAGATCACCGCCCTGGCCCCGTCCACCATCAAGATCAAGATCATTGCCCCGCCCGAGCGCAAGTACTCCGTCTGGATCGGTGGCTCCATCCTGGCCTCGCTGTCCACCTTCCAGCAAATGTGGATCTCCAAGCAGGAGTACGACGAGTCCGGCCCCGGAATCGTCCACCGCAAGTGCTTCTAAGCACACGAGCAACTAGACCAAATCAACATCTCCTCGGGCGAGGCTCTGGTGCTTGTCTCTTGCGTAAGACACTCGACCAGCCACCGGCGCCCAGGATGAGGACGCAGTTCAGTGAAAAGTATCTTTAAAATTAAATTTAGTTGATGGAGAAGTTTTTAACATAGATAGAGAGAACTTGAGAAAGAGAACAGAAGAGAAAAAGAGCGGAAACGAGCGGAAACGCCTTCTTTTTTATTATCTTTGCTATTTTTATTTGATTTGACTCGGAATTTGTATTGCTTAATTCGCTCGCCAGCGAAAAAAGTCGCCAAAACAATCGGTTGTAACATACAATAAAAGCCAATAACCCATGTGAATCGAATCCATTTCGAACGTCACAGGAATGGAGGAGGAGGAAGCGACTCGGAATGCGTGCTGGGAAACTTTTCTAATTAGGCCTCGGCGAATGTCAATCAGGCACTTGGCCGGCCAAAACTTTTATTCTCGGACAGCTGGCATGGCAATCTCAGGGCGCGTATCTGTATCTCTGCATGCTCGTCTGTCACATTTTGTTTGACCTGTTCGGATGGATTTCGCACTCCCAGCGGGCGACGGGGGCCTGGGCAAAATGACTTCTGGAGGACAGACATCGTGTTTCTCAGTACAAGTAGAGGTGACAGTCTTAACTGACTCCCAACTGCTCACAGAACTTTCCGCCAACATAAATGTTTGTGCTCAACTTTTGGCTGCAAACTTTTCAGGTTTCGCCAAACTATTCATAAACCAGGTGCCAAAGACTGTTGCTTAATTAGTTGGGGCCAACTTGCCGCAATCGTCAAAGAAGAGTCAAACGGAGTTTATTGGTTTAATGCCTGCTAAGTCGCCATCAACAGGGAACTCTTCTAACGAGCCGGGATCACCACTTGCAGTTCTGATGTTCCAGGGCACCCGAAAACGTGTCCCAAATAGTTCTCAATGGTTGCCAATTATGATTTTAGAGCCACGTTTCGGGGGTTTCGGGTCCATGAAGACATATATGGCCTCACCCGTAATTACACTTTTAGTCCGCAGTCCCCATCGGTTCATTGGTCACTGGGCCCTAGTGCAGTGCACCAGGCGAGCGGGGAAATTAGTGCCGGCAGTTGACATACAAATAAATGTTTGGCGGGACTGGCTGGCCCGAAATGATTGGAAAGCCTGGCTGGAAATCGCCACTCAATCAATCAGTGGACACAGCGGGCGAACCGAATGCGCCCTGAAGGCCTACAACTGAGAGGTTGGTGGGGTTGCGACGCATAAGGGTTCGTTTTCGAAAGCACTCAGGGGTTATTAGAATGTTACATAACATTAAAACATTGTTTTAGTTTAATTAACTTGACAAATATAGTCATAGTCACTGGTCTTTAAAATTCAATCATTTTGGCCGTAATGAGTTCGTTAGATATACAAAATTTTCCCTTAAGTCACCCTTTCATCCAGGATATCATATGGCCTATCACCAAATGATTGCAGTAATTTAGCTTGGTTATGTTTGCCGGCCTGCCTGTACATCAAATTGAATTTCATTACAGTCCGGCCGGAGCAGTCATATAGTCGAACTCCCCCGGAATCATCCCTATCGCCTGCCCCGTGCTTAGCGTAATCCTTCGTCGATTGTTTGTTTGTTTGTCGCTTTCAGTTTGCGGAAATTGTTTTGCATTTGCTATTCGGGCAACTGCAATCCGAGCTGCAAGTGTGTGTGTGGCTTGTTTGTTTTATGCTAATTTAATGCACTCTCTTCCGACAGCCGCCCATTGATACCATTATAATTTGGTGTTAATTCCGAGAGCAAATACTTCAATGTATTTGCCATTTTCATTATGCAGATTTGCCCAGGCGCAAAGCAAGCAGACTGGAATTAAAGCCCAAAGTTAGCGAGTTATCTTCCCCCTGCTGGAATCTGGGGGCGTATCACCACAAGGGGAGTGGTTCGGGTGCTCCACAAAAACTTGGGCTTGATGGTCGATGGTTTTGACAAGCTAACAAATTGTTTTTCCTGGCTGGAGGTGCACCACATGCGGACAGGAAATTAATAAAGAAAAGGGCTTCACCATGATACCAGACCCCTCAATCTTCATCAGCCCAGGCGTCTTTCCCCATGTTCCACTGGCCTTCTTATGCTCCTCCCCTCCGCCTGGGCTCAACTGACCGCAGCAGACCCCGTAATTGAGGCGACTCTATCAACATCTTGCCCATCACCATCAATTCTCGAAGGCTTCTGCAGATTTAAATTTATATACCAAATGGCTGAGACTGACATTCTCCCGAAAAGAGAAAACCTTAGCCCACGCACATGCGGCTCCCTCACCTATGCTTCTTTTTGTTTTTAGTAAATTAAACTTAAATTTAATTAATGCACAGCAGGTACAGGTGGTATTCAATCCCCTGGACGAAGGGAAATGAGAGAAATTAATGGAAAGCGGTTGGCAAATGTCAAAGTTGAGCGATTGCAGGAACCCAAAAATCGACACTGAAGCATTGGCGACTTTATGGGTCGTGATTAAAGCATACACAAACAAAAATGGCGTAGTTAATAAAAATCACAAAAACTCAACAGTTAGTATTAAACCTTTTGTCATTCAATACCATATTAATGACATTTTTTATATTATTGCAATTTTATAATTATACCCGTTACTAATAGAGTAAAAGGGTATATTGTTTCCAGGAAAAAATGTAACAGTTAGAGAGAGGAGTACACATATGTATATATTTTGGATGAACGTCACTAGTCGAGTCTATGTGGTCATGTACGTCTGTCTCTGTGAATGCTGTTAAGATTTTAGGTTTATATTTACTTTTATTTTCGTAAGTTTGCTAAGCGAACATGCCACTCCCATGCCCTTTTCATGCCACATGCCTCGCCCTTTTCCACGCCCACAAACCGCTAGCTATAAAAAATGTTATTTGTCTTGACAAATCGATTGATTGAATAAAATGCTAAAATCTTGAAACCAAATTTAGAAATCGCGGCTTGCCCCAATTCGCATTTGCTCCTTTTGCCTGAGAAGCGGGTATCTGTTAGTCGAGGAATAGCGTTTTTCCTCGTTTGGTTTATTCTAATTACAAAATTGTTTCTTGTTTTTGTTATTTATTATACCCGTTACTAGATTCGTCGGAAAGGTAAAAGGTCGATCTAGCCATGTCCGTCTGTCTGTCTGTCCGTATGAAAGCTGAGATCTCGGAAACTATAAAAGCCAAAACAGCTAAACTTGGCATGCAGATTCCTGGGCTTCCTGCGCAGCGCAAGTTAGCGGGGTGACACGCCCACTCTAACGGCCACAATCGATTAAAACGCCCACATAACATCTACTGAAACAGCCAGTATGTGGCGCCCTAAAATATCACTTTGCTTATATATCATCATTTCCCTTTTGCTCCCTTAAGTTGAGTAACGGGTATCTGATAGTCGAGACACTCGTTTTACTCTAGTATTATAGTGCCTAACTGGATTGTTTTAAGTAAGCAAATCTATAAAAAGAATTGTTAAGTACATTTTTTAAATTAAATAGTATACGTAATGTTTTCTGAAATATAATGTGAGAGAGTTGACTTTTCGTTATTTATTTTCGTAGGAAACATTTCTCTCGACACCCAAAATATTTAATATGCCCGACAAACCATGCGTAAGACCCCACAACATCGGACCCACTTTGGAGAAATTATTGACAGGCCTTTTCACTCAGACATACGGACAAATACGCACATCACTCACCACACCCTGGTGGGTCCCTACAGGATTGAGCACCCTTTATCCCTTCTGCGTGGGCAGGTTTCGGGCTTAGGACCCATGAATGAAGCGATTATCGCATCTTTGTCAGTGGCATCAACAGGAGCAGTTGAGGCAGGCATCCTCCCGCCGACGTGAGCCAGCACAAACAAACCCCACTAGGCGGACCCCAGCAGAGCTTGGAAGTATAGACATGATTGAACCCAGGCAGGACCTGGCAGGTACCTAACACGTTTGAATCTCCTCCCAGTACCTACATATGTTTTAAATTAGACCAAGCCTAAAAATCGTTATAATTAAATTATTTATGGTGGAGCCAATGGGCTTATATAAAACAGTAATTGGTTAGATAAAACAGTGATAAAATATTAAAACTTTTCCTTTTATTGATATTAGTGTTCGTTTCGGAAGGTACCATCCCCTTTCTCATGACCAGAAAATGGTTGGGAAGTGCCTCACTCGACCAACGGAAAGGTTTTCTAAGCATTCTTGGCGATATCGAGGCAGACATTGGCGTCCGCTCTCAGATGCCTGGCAACGTGGAATCCCTTTTTCCCTTGACAACATTCCCGCAACTGCAGGTCTGCATGGGCGTGCGTCCTTTTAATTCAATTAATGGTTGCTCGCAATTAAGTGCAGTGATTATTGAAAAAGAGGAAAAGAAGGCATTCCAATAAATGGCATCCGGGTGGAGATGGTGGCAGGGATTCCCCTCCCACACCGCCGTAATAAAGAGGAGAGTTCCGACCGAGTCTAAGCTGCGCCACATGTAAGGACGGGGAAAGTGCAGAGTGGCAGAAAGAAAGCCAGTACGGGGTGTGTGAAAGCGAACTGTTTTTTAATGCCCATCATTCCGCATCAGCTTAGTGCCGATTGCGAGGCGCCCGACGGATGATGGGAAGGCCCGAGCGATGATGTGATGAGTGCAATCCAAGAGCTTGAGCATACATAATTACCAGACTGGGGACAGAATGCCTGCTAAATGGGGCGAACTGAGTTATATAGGAATTGTGAATGCGGACTGACTGGAGCAGTTGTTCCGTCACACGGCACTCTGACATTAATTACCATAAATTTAGCATTTTTAGCTATGCTGGCGACGGGGAATTCAAGTACGCTAAATCGTAAAAAGAAAGTGCTCCTGTACAAGTCAGTGTGGCTCCGGGCTTCCGGCTGCCAACAGCTGCCCGAGTTGAGCTGAAACAATTTGCATAAGGGACTAGGCGTCTCCAGCTTACCTGGCCTTAGAGGTGAGCCCCACCCTGTTTTGCCAATAGAGCTGCTCTCATATGCAGGCGAGGCAGATGGACTGCTATATCGAGGGGATTTCGTACTAAGCAGCTGCTATTTATGGGATTGTAATTCAGTGTGGGGACAGCTTTCGGTATAAAAAGTGTCTCGATAAAAAGTCAATATACATTCAAGGGAGGACGTTACCATAGGAGAATTCTTAAAAATGTCCTACGACTTGACATATTTTTGCAAACTTGGGGCAGACTGCTTTTCGAAAGCAAGGATTTAGCGCTTCGGAATATTCAAGTTCCATACGGTGCTTTAGTTCTTTTGTTGTCATAAGAAGCGACAAAACGGGGAAAAGTTCGGAACAACAAGGCCAGAAACAGGCGCTGGGCTGGCCTTAATTTTCTTGAACAACATGCTAAATATTTGGCCCTGAATGCTCAGTTTCTCGGTTTCAAGCGCAGGCAGAAAACTATTTTCATTTGCCAGTCGAACAAAGCCGCAAACGGGAAGGGCACCGCCAACGCCAATAAAAACTTTGGGGCTTAAAACCGCAGAAAAGTTGAAAAGTTCGCTCTTGATTTTATGAATATTGACCGAATCAAATTCAATTGGATTGAAAAGGGCACCCGCACAGAGAGATTGCAACAATTGCTGGGCAGAAACTTTAAAAGCGAGTTTCGGCTTCGACCCAAGTTGAAACAATTGCAGTTTGGGCATCCGTTTTGGTGCCATTTAATTGCAGCGAGAACCCTTTCCGAGTGCTCGCACCAAGAGATCCCTTCAGACCCATTGCTCCTCGGCCTAATTGCGGTCGGCGGGGAAAAGTTCGGCAGTGGGGCTGGAAAATCCAATCAGGCAGGGAAATGAAGCCGTAAGCAGGAAAATCTTTTGTTAATGTTTTCTTTGTGCCAGTTTTTTATTATTTGGATGTAATTTAATAAATTTACATTAGGTCGCCCTTGAATAGAACTGCCCTTTTCTTGGGCTTGGCCTTTTTCTTGACTTGCTTTTAATAATAATAATATGGCTGAGTTTAAAATTCAATATTTTCATATTACAGAGCTTCGGAAATTGAAATTCCGACGCGGTCTCGGTTTGTTTGCTGTCCCATTGTTGTTGCTACTGCCCAGGGCTTTCTTTTAATATTGCACACAATATGCACAAGGTGGAGGAGCCCAGTGGGCTGCTGCAAAATAAAGAAAAGTGAGCAAGGAAAGTGAAAAGGTCGAGCGGAATATGGCAACTGTTCCAGTGGCTTTTGCAGTTATTGTACGAGTTTAGCTAAACGAGTTGGTAATGCCGGCGAGTTGGGGCCGTAATTTATGTGCCCCAATGGGCTGGGCGACTGGTGGTAGTTCTTTTCGAGGGGCAGATGGACAGGAGATGGAATCCCAGCTAAGCTGAGGGCGACTTCTGGCAGGATATTGAAATGGTCAACTCGAGCTGATGGAAATGAGCTGAAACATCATAAAGAGTACGTTTTATTGAATTAGAAGCCGACAGAGTCTGGCAATGGGATCGCCATAGGAGGAGATTTTAGCTTTATTTGTTTTCAATAAAACATGCGAAAACCAGACACTTAAGCTACTCTGCTGACACTATATAAATGCAAATGCAAAATGATCGAAAATAGTCATTTCTCAACTAAGTAACTAATTAAAAAATATTTCAGAAGTGCAATAAAATGTCCTCACTACTACAGAACAAAAAGCGCTGCATTGATGACCATTAAAAATACCACTGATAAATACACATAGCCGTGCGGTTCTCTCGGTGGTATCGTTGGTGGCAAATTGAAAATTGTATTATCCAGCCGCAAAAGCAGCGAGCATCAAAACAACAGCCACTTGGGGCCGGCGGGGATACAGAGTTTCAATATTAAAAACGTGCAAAACATAGCAATAACGACAATCGCCTGACACTTTGTTATTGACGCAGAATATCATGGCAATAAAATGGAAAACCACAATCAAATTTTGAAAAAATTGGCCAGCCATGGCATTTGAATTCGGTTTGAATCGGTTGACTTTTTCGTTACAGTATTTTGGTTGCGATGCGAATAGGTTAAACTTTTTATTAATGGCCAGCTGCAAATAAAATGTAAATTAAGTTGTAAGCTGAAAAATTAATTGCATTTCGTGTGCATTAATGCAGGGTTCGATTCCTCGCAATCGAATTAATGGCGGCTGAGAATATTTGTACTCGACAGTATACATGTTTGATTTACCTCCAGGTGCGCTGGCAAACGAAGGTTGAAAAATGTTTAATTGTTTGTAATGCGGGCGAAATGACCGTCACTAATTAAGATTTAATGGGGTCCGCGAGGGAGCAGCACAGAAAAATTATGACTTCTGCTGATGCTTCGAAGCGGCGTTGAACAAGTTTGATGCTGCAACCGACCGAGCGAGCTCCACCGCATTAGCACGCCATATCCGCAAATTCATCTGGTGATGGCCAGCCAACATCTCTTCACCCTCATCATCGTCATCATCGTCGGGTTCACTTCAACTTTCCCCAGCTGAGCTTTTCGGATCTGTGCAACACATCTTTCTTATTCGCATTCTCTGCGCCCCACACAAAAATCATTTGCAACACACCCAGGCCAGACAGTTGTTGTTTGTTACCATCATGCAAAATGCAAATGACACGCCATTACCTCAGAAAAACAACAGGAACAACAACAGTAGCAGCTGCAGTCGGGGAAATATAGTTTGGAGAGGGGCGAGGTAAGGTGCCACGGTCAGGGGTAGAAGATGCTGTTTCCACGAATACTTTTTGTTGAGCACTAATGGCTTTTAATTGTTGTATGAAATTGGGAAAAATGTTGCAGGCAACGAAAGAACACCGGCATGCGTGGCGTATGCGCAATATACAGAATACGCCTCGTTGGCTGCCAAGAGCAATAAACTCTAAAGACGGGGAGCTGCCAAGCTGTAAACAATTCCAGTTAAGGCATTTAAAAAGAGTATATTCCAAATATTAGTTTTTGTTCTTTGGAGGGAAAAGACTTTAATATGAAGGTCCTGATATTAGTGTTTATTTTTTATTGATTTTAAGATATTTACCTATCCAAAACCAAATAAAATTTGGGGTTCAATAGCTTGGAAAATATTCGTTTTGATTTTCAAAAATAATTGCTTACACTTGGTACCGGTGCACTGCTTTATCGACCAGTTTCTCTTTGCTGGCGCTCTTCGTGCTTCTGAGTTCTCTTGCATGTTTTCCCTCGGTTTCTCTTGCGTGGAAACGAAAACAGAAGTTTTCCTGCCCGCTGACTGCCTCGAGGCACAAATCACAAACAAAACAGGCCCGTTGAGTAGGTCAAGACACTAGCTCAATTTGTTTCTAAGCAAAAAGTTATCGCCTTGCTGCACTCACGAAGAAATCAGGCGACCGAGGTCAATCAAGACTAACTGCGCCTGATTTTGAGCTGAGACTTTTTTACAGTTTTTATGGACTTGGCTGGGGTAGAACAAAAAGAAGTTACTAATAAAATAAAAAATATATTGTAAATTAAGTAAAAGCTTGAAAAAATCCATTGGATTGTCCATGAGATCATAGAGAATTCCATGGGTACATACCAAAAATGCATCTGATTTATTTTGCGAGTCCCCAAATTGTCAATTTATTCCTTAAAATATTTTTAAAAACACTGGTCGGGGGAAAATGTGTGCAGCATGGAAAGGAGCCTTTTATTTTTGATTTTATCGTCATCCAAATGGATTTCACTTAACAAATTATTTGGGCATGATGATAACAGAAACGTTTTAAAGCCAAACTAATTTAAGGCGATTCCTTGACAAGACCGAACTACTGGATTTGTTTTGCCATCGTTTATTTGTGTTTTGTTTGAAAAAGTTGTTTAAAGTCAGCAAGCCTTAAATGCCAATTAAACTTGAATTTACGATTTGTTTCACACATTAACATTATGTGTTTGTTGCGTTAACTTCTCAAAACCTCTACGGTTTGAAAATCAATCTTAAATGCCGTTTGTAGCTCATACTCACTCATTTGCCCGGCCCTTGAGTTTTTCCCGCCTCGCCATCCCCCACTAATTGCACACGTTTTTGCCGTCGTACGGATGATGTTCCCTGAAGATACAGACCAGACTCGGATGGCTGTCTGTCCGCCCTGAACGCTCCACTGACTGACACCCAGTCGCTCCTCCATTTCAGCAGTCGACGAAGACAGAAGATTCCAGACGAAGGAAGGCTGGCGGAAGGCAAGGCATTGTGTGCGGAGGAAAAAAGTATCTGTTATTATGATTGTTTAGTGCTGTCGCCGGAAATTTCATTCAAGTGAATGGAGAAGGACAACAGCAGCAGCCGTAGTGACGACTGCAGGCGACAAAACTGCAGTTCGAGGGACGTTTGGAGGGGAGAGTCACAGCCGAGGCGCACTAAATAATAACTGCGCTCCGAGCAAAGCAACAAAAAGGTCCCTCGAAAAAGCCAAAATTTAAGAGCTCGAGGAGGTGCGCACATCCCATTTGATGCAATTATCGTGATTCTTCCGGTTCGGGTGGGTAAACACTTTTCTTTGAGGAAGACGCCCCCTAAGCGAGCAGCAAATAAACTTGTCCTAGCTGATGATACAGAGTAAGCACCCCTACTACATCTGCAGCTGCAACTGCATCTGCAGCCGTATCTGTATTTATTGCTTCACTGCCCAGATGCTGATGCTGGCTATGAGAAGTTGCTTTGCATATTTCATGACGTCCTGGGAGGAAAGGCAACGAGGGGTTCGACTGCCAGAAATTTCAGCATTAACTCGCACGACCTGAGGGGTCTTGGGGGCCCTGGTCCCCCTACTGCGCGAGATCCTCTTTGCCCTGCTCAGTTGGGCACAACTCAGCTCGTTTCGTCATTGTCTTGCCTCATACTTTGTTCGCCATAACAGTTTAATCATTCGAATTTCATGCGTGAGCACGGGGAACCGGGAAAAAAAGGAGGCACTCCCACTCGAGCCGAGCGTGGGTATGAATTATACACAGATGTGTTCTCGAGCTGAAAGCCGAGTTGTTCCAAAAGTTTCTCACGGACTGGAAGGGATTCATGGTTCGATCAATAAGTATTAATCTTAGCTAAATTAATTGATTTTTTCAGCCATATGTTCAAACTTAATTCATTTGCTTTCTAAAAAGTTTTACTTTACTAAAACATAGTCCTTAGATACGTAACTTTTAAGTTTTCACTCTTCTCTCTAAGAAACAGGCCAACACGCCTTCTTATAACTAAATAAGTACATTTACTGGTGTTCTCTTAGAAATAAAAGTGTCCTGAAATTCGTACCCAATAAAAAATCTTTATGTGTCAATTTAATAAGTGTGGGTGAAAATGACACTACACCTAGAATCAATTTCGTGGGTTCAATTTGACCCAAAGAAGTGTCAAAAGTATACTTCCCTGTATACGAGCTCCTATTTGACCCCAACTAGTGTTTGACACTGCCGTGGTTAGTTCGATACCGATAAAGCTTTTTTGATAGCGCAAGTCTCGAACTTTTCCCAAGTATTGGTTTTTAACCTTACCCTAACCCTCAGATCCGTGCATCAAAAACGTCCTATTGGTTAACATTGACAGCTAAACGGGGGCAAATTGATGATGATTTTTTTTTGGTCGAGTAGTTATGATCTTTATCCGTTATTTTCTTTTTTCCCCTCTATATTCTCCACTGTAAAGCATAAGTTTCCAAGCAACCCTCGCAAGCTGAAACAATAAATTAATAGTAGCATTAAGTATGTATACCGCGAAAATGCGTAAAAATTTATGTCGGAGGGTTTTTCATGCGAGTTCGCTTGGAAGTATGCAATGGTCCGGGCAGATTAAACTGCAACAATGGAGGAGGAGAGGTCGGAAAACCAGGGGAAGTGGCATTGGGAAGTGGTAAAGACAAATGCTTAATGTTCCATGACTGAGAACTCATCGGTGATGAGCTGCGCTAGAGTGCCGCCGAGGGCTGTTGGCAAAGGAAATCCGATGATATATGAAACATTAAGTCGAAAGGGAACGTTTCCACGAATTTACAGGTAAATAGTATCAGTTTCCTGCCATTTTTTCTCAGAACCCAGGTCTAACGAGTTTTCATTTCAGTAACTCTTATTGTTGTGTGGCTATTGGAAACTCTTAATGAACTGTTGCTCATACGGAGCAAATGACTTTAAGATAACCAATCATTTCGATAAAGGGTGTCTTCCCTTCATACATAAAAGTAGATCAAAGTTGTACTCGTTATAAAATAAACGAGTAGTTGGGAATTTTGCATGGGATGGCTGTGGGAAAAATACCCAAGATAGAAGCTCAGGCAATGCTCAGTTATAATGCCAAACAAAAATTTGACTTTATGTTGCAGTTACCAGGAACCGCAGTTGGATAAGAAATAATGAATGCAAACGTCAGAAATCGAAAGAATGTACAAAAGCATGAAAACACAATTTGCAGTTTTTCTAAACAAACTCAACATTCATCCGGTTCGATGGGATATCCGAGTAGAAAACCGAATCGTTATAGCAGAAATGCATGCTAACAACGCATAAAGTTTAAGCAACGATAAAGTAGGTCCGTAGATATGTGTATGCCCGAGGCAATTAGGAAATCAGCGTATCCCGACGCAATAGAAAGTCATAACCGAATGTCAAGAAAGTTTGGCTAAACTTGGAGGACATTGCTGTCGGTTTTGTGACTGATGGTCAACTGAAGCCATTTCTCGACGCTCTCCCCACTTAATCACTTCCCTCCTGTGAGAAGTCTACTTAAATTCTTGTTGTTTGTCCATTAGGGAAGCCCCCAGAAGCGGAGACTTCGTGTTGAAATGCCAGCAAAACACATTTTCTTAGAGTTCCGCCTGCTTCTTTATCCTTCTTACGGGGGAGGCGGGCCTGCCAGTCCCCTGGTCCCCTGCCATTATCATCTTTCCCGGCGTCGGCGTCGGCGTCGGCATCGGCATTGTCATTATCATTTTCGTTTTCATTTTCATTTCGGAAATGCCTTCGACGCACAAAGAAGCATTTGTCTTGCTTTGAACAATTTTTCTCCGTTGTCGAAATAAAACAAATTGTATAAATTTAAGCGGACTTCCCCAGGCTTCCGCTCATCGCAAATGCCTGTAGTTATCATCTCCCATCTATTATGCGCCTCAATCGAATTGTCATTTGGCCAGGACTGTTTGGGGGCGACACTTTAAATAAAAAATGGGTTTTCCATTCCGCCCACCCGTATATTGCGGTCTGTGTAACGAGTGTCGCCCCTGTCCACGCCCTTCTGACTTAATTGCTTACGTTGGCACATCCCGTGGAGTGGGTTAAACAAATTTCTGGCCCAGTCGGGGCGGTATAATTCAAGCGGCGGCCGATGATCCATTGTCACTTTCCTTTTGACACACAACTTATTAGCCGCATTGGCAGGGGAAATATGGTCAACGCCGGGAAAGTTCTCCGATCCCGGCCAAGAAACTTTGAGTCTGCCTGACCAGCATTCGGCCAATTGATTAGGACCAAACTTCAATGGCAATGGCGACTCGCTGGCCCTCGTATCTGGAGTACTCGTGCGTGTTTGTGGCTTAGTGGCTGCCATTCAGCGGTCGCCGCCACGAGCCCTGCGGCCTGCCTCAACATGTCAAAGCGATGAACAACAGGATTCGGGGGGCGGACTCCCAGTGTCAGTTATTTACACCAAGCATTTCATTTGCCAATTTCCCTCAAGCTTAAATCAACGTTGCATGAAAACGACAACAGCGCAGGGAGGTCAGGGGGCAAGCGCGAAATCGGAGCTGGGAAAAGGGCAGCGGGAAGATAAAATCCAATTAAAATAGCGTGGAACTTATAAAAAAGAAGACTAGATGACTAGATGGCTCCGGCAGACTAGCGAACACTCTTTAAAGCGGCGCTGCGAAGTGGCATTTTGCGGAAAAGCTGGCTCTCAATAGAATACAATTCAGCGTGTCCTGCCGATATGTACGGTGACCCGCTCTTTAAAGACCACGCACCCCAAATCTCTTTACAGACCCCGATGTGCCACCAGGCCAGTCGTGAAAAGACTAGGGTGTCGAGTTGGAGTATAAAACAAAGCGTGAAATCTATTTGCAACTGGCGAAACGGGGCAGCAAAAGTTTATGCCATGTAAATAACGACATCATAAATTTGGTTACGTGGGTTCGGCCCCTGCCGTGCATATCTCGGCTATCCAGGCCCATCCCCACCGAACCATTGCCCACATATGCAGTGGCCACCCTTGGGGGCTAGTTCCGTTTTAGCAAACAGGTTTTTTGCCGGCCATTTTTAGTTGGCTCCTGCACTGGAAGAAAGGTTCTGTAGGTTCCCCACGATTTTGGTAGTAAAGTGAACCATTTTATTATTCTATCTTCAGCATGCCGCTCATTAAGTACCTTTTCTGGAGACCCAGTTTTACCCCATTTTCTCCCTGTATGGGGCCCCACGCCATTTGATTGTTTCAGTTTTCATGGGGGGCCGCTGCAAGCGCCTCTTTGTCATAAAAAACAGACAACAATGAGGGTTGTGGGCGCTAGTGGGCGGCGGGTGGCAGGTGAGGGTGCTTGAGTTTTTTCAGTTTTCTCTCTTTTTACGTGCAGCCATCAGGGGAAATAAAAGTTACGTTGACACGGACACCACGCCGCCAAGTACCAAGGAACCAAACACTTTTGGCCTGCCCTCCAGTCGCAGTCCATCGCCCATTGCCTCTCGCAGGACACCAGGACTCCCAAGCCCACCGTTGCACTACCCCAGGTACATATCTTTTTTCCATCCGGCACGCTTTTGTGTGCGAGTGAATGAGCGGGGTAAGATGAGTAGCGCGTAAAATGCGCAAGAAATTAAAACGATTTACGCCAGGCGGCATTCGAAGGGCGGACAGTGGTGCGGATTGAAGTGGGATTTCGACTTCCAAAGGGGAAAGTAAACTCTGGCAGGAGTAAAGGCCGCAAGAAGAAATCAGGATGAGGAATACGCAATTTGAGCTGCTCTCAAAGAATGTTTAGCTGGAGACTGAGATGGAGATTTCCCATTACCGGACAATGGCCGCTATAGCTTAAAGCGGGGATGACCGGGATGGCAAGCAAACAACCATTCAAGTCGGCTGGGCTAAGACAGACCTTGGGATGGAACTGAGGGTGGTCACGTCAGCGGTTCGCGGGAGCCGATAAATGGGGCTTAAGGTCAGAAGTCTAATGAGTTAAGAAGGACGAAAATTTTAGAAAGAGAGTACTGTGTGAAAGAAGGAGGCTTCCGGGCTCTTAACAGGTGTATACAAAGTAAGGTTTCGAACGATTTGTTCTTGCTGGCGTTTCCCTTGAACACCTGCTAAAATTCAACCGGATTAAATTTCATTTGGCGCGCCACGGATTGCGCGTTCATTACAATAACAATGGCAGTCACCTGCTGCCGCTGCCGGATTGAAGTTTCCCACCGAGGCCACATTGTTTGCTTGGGTTTGTGCGTTAAGCGCCTAGAGTTCTATTATATTGAGTGGCCATCGCATGCCGAGCATTCCCAGCAGCCGCAGAGCAACAACAACTTTGCGGGATGGGGATAACTTTAATTGAGATTTACAATGCGAGTTAAAATGCCAGGACAGACCAAAGCGGAATTTGTTCCAGCTTGAGCTCAACCTTGTTTCTATTTCCCGCCCAGGATTCGGGTCGGCGACTGCGGGTCCTGGGCGGGGGTCATAAATTGGTGGACAGTAAATCTTTTTTATAGTCGAGCGGGTTCTCCTCCCGCAGAAAAATCTGTTCATGCTGGGTGTTTATTTGCTGATGGCTCTGGAACGGTCCTGTTCCTCCCGTTCCCGCCGCCGTATTAAAGCTCAATTGCGTTTAAGTAGCTGACTTTTATGGTTTTGCCTGCAGTCTCTTCGAGGTCTATGTATGCATACTTATACCCTTGCAGAGGGTACCCTTTGCACATATCCTTTACTCATAGCATGCTTAAAACACGACGCGCATCTTATAGATGCCTGGGCTAAAATGTATTCACTTGAAGATTAACCGCAAATATTTAACTATATGTAGATTTATTTTTGGATTTTGCCGGTAAAGACCTAATCATTTCTTGAGAGCATTCCCAAGTAGGAAATGCGTGATATTATACATTTTTTAAAGTTTGAGGACAGGATATATTGCGCTACAACTGATAGGTTTGGAAGAGTATTCGCCTCACCGGATCCCGACCAGGTTCCTTCACTCTCGTACATAAATATCTGTTCAACAGTTGTTGCCTGCCCTTGTTCTCGGCGTTGTTGCCATTTGCAAATTTCGGCAACAGAGGCGCAGGGAAGCGAGGGGAGCCGTGGAACAAGCGAATTGGATGGCTGAAAGAGCTGGCAACGTTTTTTGGCTTTCGCACTCCCCTCAAGAGCTAACGAGCTGCTGCGGAACCGGGGAGGGGAGCCACTTTATATGGGTATATATACATTCGGAGGGTATAAATGTTGTCCGATGTTGGCTGCGCTGTTGTTGAAATGATAAGCATGTGTGCAATTAAAATGAAAGCGTGCTCGCTGCTCTCCGGCATTTGGACCACGGACCACGGCTGCGGAGTGGCACAAGGCTGTGGACTGGGGAAGTGGCTGGGATGCCATGACATGAGGCGGCCCACGACAATAAAACAAACAAAACAAATGTCGCCTATTTTACATAAACGTTGTGTGCAAATTTGTTGACCTGGTTGTTGGTGCTGTTGTTGTTGTCCGAAAAATATTCCACTGTAAACAAAGGGGGGAGGTGGGTCCTCTGAGCCCAGAGGTGGCGCTTCCAGAGGGGTTCTTGAAGGCTACGATCAACACGAAATATGCCAAAATGACTTTGATTAAGCTTTGTCGCTTGGATGTGGCTTCAATCTCATTTCAATAGCCAATTTATTTATTATAATTGCTATGTGGACTCCAAAGTCGCCAAAAACTTACTCGATTTACACGAAAAATATCCGTCAAAGATATCCATCAAAACCTTTAAAACGACGGCAAATTCAACTTGTTACAAGTATTCAAAGTAGGAGATGGGTCGCCCCTTGAAACGTGACCCTGGGAGCCCCTGCCCAGCGCTTTAAGTGGGTCTAGTCGGAGTATCTGGACGCGACCTGCACATTAAGTGTTTACAGCAACCTCGTCGAGTCAGCGGTTTGCCATTTAATTTGGCTTTTTCTGCTGTTGGTCTCTGCCCAGCGGGACGGTGGTCCATAAAAACGCTACAAATTAAAAACGCATTAAGTCCGTTGTCCGCCATCAGGAGTCGGCCACGTGTGGGCCTACGATAGTCCCTCTAGTCGGCTGAATAAATCTGCGATTTCCGGATCCGATAATTACGGGTGGAGGCGTTGGCGTTGGCTTTAATTCGGGGCCAGAAGGCATCGGTCCAACGCCTAGCTGACAGTGGCTGTAAATGAGCAATTAGCCGCAATAAAAACATCTCTGAGGCGAGCCAGTGCCGAGTGGGTGGCTGTCGAGAGCGTGCACTTAATTCAAATTGCAAAACTTAACCTCAACATGTGCGGCGCCCTCCCAAAAAAGACATTCCCAGCACCAAGCACCCAGAAACCCCTGCCCACCCACCACACAGGCGTAAAATTAACACACACTTAACGCAGACGGGCAGTCCCAGTCCCCGTCCCCGTCCTCTTCCCCGATTCCGACAAATCCGAGAGTGGAGGGTTCTCCGGCAGCGGCACCAGCTTAGACATGCAGAAAACGGCGCAGAATGGTAATACGCCAGCCGATGGCATTCCCCGGAACGTTTTCCCGCGCACATTCGCTTGGTTTCCCAAATATTTGCTGGGCCATCTCCGCCTGGGCGGAGAATCCGTTTTCCAGAATCCCCCCACGATAAGTGCCTGCAAAAATGCAAAGCTGTCCTGCCCATCGGATGATGCTGCTCCGGTCGTGTCTGCATCCGGCTGATGTACTGCCTTAAGCAAACACCGGCAACAGACAGACCTATCCAAACAAACAGATGGACAGGCGGTACGAGAGCAGTCCGTATTCTGGGATGGTTACGGGGCGGCGACAGAGCGAGATGAGCAAGTGCAAGGACTCGGCTCGCTGCAAGGCACCGACTTCGTCCAGGCAGTCTTTAGCCAAGGGAATTTTTGTTGGCCTGCTGTGGCTTTTTCGAAGAAAAACATCTATAAATTCTTTAGCCGAGGTATCCGACTAAGGGATAAACGGTCCTTGCCGCGTTTAAAACAGAGTTTAATAGCTGAAAATCATTTAACAACTGGAGTTTTGGTCATATCGTGTGTGGGAAAGATTCATTTCCTGACCAATATTTTCTGTCCTCTTTAAAGAGTCACTTTTTGACCCTGGACTGCCGGAAATGGTTTTCCATTTTCGTGCAAAATAATCGAGGTACTGCCTTTCCTTATATGATTTTCGATTCGAACAAAAGGGATTGAAGAAACACTATTGCCTCGAAGTCGACATTCAAGGGGTATGAGCCAGGCAAACCGAATCCTTTCATGTTGATTCTACTCTTCTGTATTTTGGCAACACCTGCTGCTATTTGTCAGCCCCCTCCCACCAGCCCCCCGCTCACCCAGTCAACCCAGCCGGAATTGTTATTATTTCTGCTGCATAATAACGAGCCCAGGAGGTCGCTGTCGCAGTTTATGGGCTTATGGCAGCCTTTTTCGGAGGCGCCGCTTGACTGGCCTGGCGTGTGTGTGACACCGCTGATCCCGGAACTGCTCACTCCGGTCCTGCCACTGACACACATCGCACACACGGCCGCCCCGGCACTCACCACTCACCTTGGGCGGATCCGAGGCAGACATTCGACAATGTCACGTTGCGGTCGAGGATTGCGTGCATATAAATTTGGGCTAAATACAAGGGCTAAGAGTGTGCTCCTGGGGATGTTATAAGAGCTAACACACTAACGAAATATCAGTTTTGTAGGAGACTCAAAGTTGAATAGCAATAGAGTTCGCTTCAAACCTTCCCGTGAAGAGCCTTCAAATGGTGTAGTTCTATTATCAGCAGATTGAGTCCAATCATTTTATTTAGCAACCTATGTAGGACCCCGAAGCGGTGGCATTCCCCAGCTCCATTCGCTTATACCTCGACCGGAATGTGCGGCAGCCCCACACAATCTAAATAAAGGGCCCACGCTGGGGGCTGCCGTGTTATGAGCCGGGCTTTGTGCGACTTCCTGAGCTCCAGCCACCCCGCAGGCCCACCACTGACCCACCATTCGCCGCCGTCTTGTTTGTCTGTTTGTGTTCGTGAGGCTCATTTTGATGGCACGGAAGTTGCTTGTTTGCCCAGCCCCTCCCCTTTTTTTGCCGAGCTTTAAGTGTTTACGTGGCGTATTAGTAATAAATGTAATGTGCATAAAAGTCCGGCCGGCGCTCGTAAAGCGGGAATGTTTACAATGTGTTCAGGCCTCCGAACGGGCACGCTTTTATAGATTTTTACAACTTCATCCAAGAGCAGCATCCGTCCCACAGTCCACCGGCCCAGGCGAGGGCCGCGTCACATGCAGGCACTTAATCAATCAAAAGCCCAGGGACGAGAGCCTTATTAGACATCTCTCACTGGTTTCGGCCAAAGTTCTTTCCGGCTGTCCGTTTGTTTGTTTTTGGCAGCACAAATTATGGCCGACATGTTCCAACATTTGCCTGTCCATCTAACCATCTTTCCTTCCGAATGCGTTCCATGTTGTGTTTGCTCCCCGAGGATAGGGGCAAATTGGACCCCAGTTCATACTAGGCTTACGGGCCTGGGCCAATAAGTCGCCGGCCTAGGCCCTGGATACACAAGGCAAATGGAAAAGCAGTATGAGATCCGCCATGGATTTCAATTCCCTATGAGGTAAGCCGGTCTCCAATAGTCGCACAACTGGCCGCCAATTTCCGTGGCAGCCATTAAATACCCCACAACGGGTCTTCCTCAAGGAGTTTCTTCTGGCTTCCACCTTCCAGAGCGGCGAACCCAATTAAAATTCCTCAAATTCAAGAGGACCCAGTCTAATGTTCCGAGCAGACATCCTTGAAACGTTTGCCATTACTTTTCCGCCTCCCCCTATTCCGTTTCATAAATTCATTGCAAATACTTTGCGCTACTTAGCGGCCATTTTTCATCTTTGTCTGTGACTTGCTGCGCTCCAAAGAAAAAAGGGTTCTTTTCACCAATGTTCTTAATTAATTAAAGTATTTTGGGCTGTTGCTAAAAATACAGCGCGCACTTTCCCTTCAACCCTACTGCGCCATCGTATTACAGCACAGTTTTGGATAAATGCGGCTTCAAATCGCAATTGAAACGGCGAGCGAGCGGTTAGCCAACATTCGGCGATTTAGTTTGGCTTAGTGGCCGACTAATTAGGCTCAGGACCAAAGGCACTCGGTCAAGGGCCAGGGGGTAATGAACGCCAGAAATAAAAGGCTGCACCCTCCTGCAGGGGCTAAATACCCGGTTGCCCAGGTAAGGGTCACCTGAGGGCAGGTCGGGTCAGCCCGGCTCAGACCGGGCCAGCTTATCCGACCTAAGCACGCCCCAAGGACCGGGCAGCAACTGCAGTGAGGAAGTTAAAATTGTGCAAGTGCCGAGCTCTCAAGTGGCTGCCGCTTCCAAAATTAGTCTTCCCCCTGCGCCAAGTGAAAGTTTTTAATTTCGCATTTCTTTCTCTCGTTCTCGGTCGTATTCCTTACATTTTTGTGTGGCCCACTTGCGGTTGGATAAAAGTTAAGCTGAAGCTCATAAATTGTATTCCTGAGCGGCATCCAGAAATACTGAGCAAATATTCCAGGGGCGAGGGGCGAAAATGTTTGCGATTGTCAAATATTTACAGAGCGGTTTGAAAAGGGCATCCAAACGAGTACAGGTGCGATGAGTCTAATGTTGGGTATGAATGATTTTCTGACGAACCCATCGGAGGGAGGATGCAAATCAGGCGGCCGAAACACTTCCCCTAGTCACGTTGAGCAGGCCCATCACAGACTAATTGCCAGCACGTGTCCGCCGCATTAGTCTCCAGAGAAAGGAAAAAGTTTCCCGGCTTCCTTGACCCATATCAAGAGTCAACAAACTGTGTACATGTGTCCGCAAACGAAAAGAGGAAAACTGTCGTTCGGTTTATAAATATCAGCGAGCCGAGGGAAACCGGGGATCTGGCATGGCAGCAGACAAGTATGATGATGTATAGCCGAGGCGAACAAGGGAGATATTTATAAATGTTCTGCAGCATTGCAGCGAAAATTTGACACAATGTTTACAAATGGATCTGGATTTGTTTGGACCAGCTGAAAGTATCAAGGGCAGTTCCGTTGACCATTATAAATGAGCAAACGACCGGCGGCATGCAAATGAATAAGAAGCCAAATAGAGGCCGGGATTGATTGAGTCGGCATATGAATGATGGCACGCGAAATGGCGTGCGGTCTGAAACTGAACTTGGAACGAAAGCTCCACGTGGCCTCAGTTAGTGAACTCCTTGTCTGCCGGACCAGGAACGGAAAGGCAGAAAACGAGTGGCCACCATGAGTTCAAAAAGTACCAATATTTTTTATAGGTGCTGAGGAAACTCGACTCACCTTCTCCTTCTCCCGATGCATTGCAAATCAATGATTTTTAGTTTCCACTTTGTTTACTCCCCAATACATTTATGTTGAAAGGGTTTCATATTCCATTTGTTTCCCTGTTTGAGTTAAACAAACGTATTGTACGGCAATCAAAATTCCATTCACACCATATTCGATTCAACCTCTCAATATTAGAAATTCCTAGTACAACACTCTTCGCTACTCTAATTGCGGGACTGCATTATTTATGGCCTTTTATTGTGCATGTGTGATGCGCATATTGTTTATTTACACGAATCTTGTCAAGGGAAAACGGTGAAAAACTGAGAAAGGGAAATGGAAAACGGGCATGTGTTAATTTTTATTGCTTTGTCGCGCGAGTATTTGTTGAATGAATCTGTATCTGAATTCGAATTTGATATGAATATGAATGAACATTAATGCGGAACGCTGGGTTTGATGTGGTCGGCCAAAAATAGACAACGCAAAGTACGCCGCCAGAAAATCTCTGTCTGGTTGATTATTTCGGTTTTGCCTCTGGCCTTGGTACCTCAACGAATTGCTTTGCCGACGACGTTCATGACCTTTGACACCGAACGGCTGATTGCCTCAAGACTCCAGTGTTCACTTGAGCGTGGCAACGTTGCGTATGCGTATTCCAGGAAAAGCAAGAGGTGGTTTTCGTAAATGTTTATTTATATTATCACGATGTGTATTTCGTTGTTAAGCCGAAGTTTTCTAATCTCGTACTATTAACGAGGGCTAAAATAATGGCCATGGAAGTGAACAAGCCCGATTGCATACTAGTTCCGTGTTTATCCATGCCTATCTCGTGAAATAATTTCATGAACTGAATAACTTTTATGTTTATGCTATTGATTTCCTAAAAGCAAGATTTAAAATTTTCCCTTATTTATGTGAAAACGAATTCAAGATTTTTTTCATATCAGCTGACAGAGATAACCGATTTAAAAAGGTGTGTATTAAACCGAATATTTTTTCCATTTTCATGTAATAAAGTGGCTTGTATTAAAGAAAACCAGTATTACATATTTTTAATCGGCAAAATAAAACTTCTATATACTTTTTTTGTCATTGAATGAGAAAAGGACTTTTTAATATGAAGACGTTTTTATCGGTCTGGCAACTTCGATAATTATATACCTCCCTGCAGGCAAAAGGGCTTGCAGGGATAATTCTATCGCCTATCGTCCAGAAGTCACTTCTAAGTCACTTCTGGATAGAAGGGCGACAGCACACATTTCGATAGCAAAGAAGTAACTTCTGGGATACTTCTGGACGATAGTTAGATGATTGCACGCATTTTACAAAAACGAAAAGGGTCGAACTTTGCTTGTGATCAGTCCAGTTTTGTATAAAATTGTGTGTTGCTTTGTTTTTCGGAATTTTTAAAATTGTATAACACATTAAAATGTCCAACTCAACAAAGAGTGCGAATTTACGTGAAGGTGTACGATTACTTTAAGATATTTTCACATTACCTGGCTCGATTGCAGTGAAATAAGCATTCAAAGATTCTTTACCTAATTATAAAAGGTAATTCCTCAAAATGTATTTTTATTTTAAATATAAAAAAGGGTAACTTTTTGGGCGATCCACTTTAAAATTTTACCCCACATCATTAGAGTAGTTTTCAAAAAACAAAATAAAATTAAATACAAATTTGTTTGTTTGTAATTAGACACCATGTAAGAATGGCCTACAAAGCATTTTAAAATACCTTTCTAGTAACATATTGCACCTGTAGCATTAGTTTTTCACAATTACAGGTGTAAAATTTTTAGTTATTTATAGCTTTCTCGCGAAACTAGCTAATTTTTCCAAAAGTTTCTTCATTAAGCTTTTTAACATTATTTTTAAATTTCCCAGACCTTCAAATAGATTTTGGAAACACACAAAGAAAGGTTAATACTCAATGCTCTTGATTAATAACTTTGACACGGGTATTTTTACAAGATTGTGTTGTATGCCAAAAGTTGTGGAATCTCAATTGCTATACACCTTAACATTTTATTTGAAATCATTAGACCCGTTTTTAAAAAATAAGTAGAAAGGCTAAAAATCTAAATAAAAAAAATATTGGGCCATAATTTTTGAACGGTGGTATTTAGATAAATCGTGATTAAAAAGTGCACATAGCATGTCAAAACATCTTTCTAACGACGTGTAGTACTTCACAAGTTACGGGTATACAAAAGTTAGCTATTTATAGCTGTTTTCTCGTTTAACTAGCTAGTTTTTCCAATAGTAGTAGAACTAATGTTTCTTATATTGAGCTGTTTAACATCGTCTAGAATTTTCAGGACTCTGAAATAGCGTTTTGGGACAAGCTGACAAAAAAAACAATAAAAGAAAGTTAACTTCGGCAAGCCGAAGTTTGTATACCCTTGAAGCTATAAGAAATAATCAACTGTAGTAGCACCATGTGAAGTTATTAAGGATTGTTGCTAACTTCAGTGATTTCCAATATTATAAGATTTATAATAATGGGAATTTTTTCAAATTTTCAAACTCATTTTCCGATCGGTACTATGGCAGCTATATGATAAAATTTTATTCGAAGTTCATAACTAAATAAAAATGTTATTTCCAAGCTTAGAACGTTAAATGTTAAAAAACACCAAAGGTATACTTTTTGTATATTATTTTTCCACCAATTTTCTGTTTCCGTTTTTATGACAGCTATATGATATAATTTTGATAAAATTTAATATGAAATTGAGAACTAATTAAAAAATGGTATTTCCAAGCTTAGAAGGTTATATGTTTAAAAACACCAAACATATAATTTTTTTACATTTTCCTACTAATTTTCCGATCGTTTTTCAATGCAGCTATATGATATAGTCGTCCGATTTTGATAAAATTTAATTCGAAATTCAATCGACTTGACTAGTAACGCTGATCAAAAATATATTTACATACTTACAAACCAATAAATTTTCTTAATATCTTGGTATACAATCCTTTTAGTTTTGGCAATACCATTCGATTGATGTATCACTCGAAAAGGTCGGACTATTACGGTACATTTTCATTTCTTCATGCTTATATGTATAGTAGTCGCCTTCGCACTACTGTCCCTACGTAAACAGCCGTCCACAGTGATGAAATCGAAGCAAGATTTCTCGTTCAGCTAATAAAAAGTGTTAACAACCAAACAAATTTTTGTTTAACTATCCCACAATTAATTAGATAAAAGGGGAAAAAACATCAAGTAAACTGTATTAAATTAGACGTACTATGAGGCCTATTTCTACGACATTCAAAAATCCTAAATCAGTAATTTACCTTTCTAGAAAAAACGAATATAAGTTCTTCGTGGAGTCGGAAATGTCCCCTCCTTGGAGAAATCATTTTTTCATACCTCTCCCACAAACAAAATTTGACCATAAACTTTTCTTGTTTCCCGTATTCAAATCGTTTTTGTCAATTGGCAAATTTGTTGTGCACTACCCCATCCCTAAGCCCTTAATACCTGAATAACTTTATTTAATGCGGCCTCAAAATGTAAGCATTTTGGGGCTTCATTAACTGCTTCGTTTTGGTTCGACGGCCTAACGAGGAGAACAATCAGCCATTAATTAATGGAGTCAGGGTGCTTAGTACCCAAAATGTGGCAGGGAATTCTATTAAGAAGCACGACAATCTTTGACATTGCCCCCTGACCTGGAGGGCAATTGAACTTGAGCTTTGTGTTTGATAACATGTCTGGCTAAAGGGCCAAAACAATTGGCGAGTGTCATCGACAGTCGCGATTTGGATTTCGCAGGATGGCAAGCAAATTTATTAATTACAAAACACCTTTTGTGCATAATTTAAAAGGTCTACTCATTGTCCCGGACCAGCTGTTGTTTATTAATAGCGGGCAGCGTGGGAGTGCTGGAGCATTGCGGCTTATTATTAAAGTTGATTCCCAGCAAAAGCTTCGCAGGGCCGTCGACAATTGCCGTTTAGCGTTGCCAGGTCTTCAATTATGCGCCCCGGTAGTCAAATAAGGAGGTTGTGCCCCACCCCTGGCCCTGCCCCATGCCTCACGCGCCCCCCAAACCGAGTTGTTGTTCTCCCCCGCAGGATGAGAATCCTGCGAGTGTAGTGCAAACATTTTGCAATTTTCAGTCCAACAATGGAAAGCAATTACAAAACAAACTCAGCGCTAAATGAGTGTGTGGCAACATCGCAAACAAAGTGTGTTGATAGGCAATGGGGAAGGGGAGGGGCTTGTGTGTGGGGGTGGTGAGGTGAGTGCCGCTATAGGGCCCTTGCCAGGCGTTGAGTCCACATAACAGGGACTGTTGACGGGCGTGGGCGACGCCTTGATTGGACACGCTTGGAATGATTTCCCTGGCAGCACGCACACCCGTTGACCAATTTTATGAGGAGCTGAACCAAATTGATTGGTAATAATAAAGCTTAAAGGATTTTATAATTATCCAGAGCTAGCAGTCAGGCGAAGAAATTATAAATGCTCAAGGTAAAAGTTTACGTTCTGTTTATAATTCGAGCAATTCACAAAATATCAGATATCCGTTAATCAGTTTATTCGAGTAAGGCGGCAAGCAGCAAAGTGTCTATTAGATCGGAATTTATGCAATCAAATCAAAAATCATTCAGCTTTCGATTGGACAGAAATTAATTTCAAACAAAAATAATACGATTAAGGACATCACTGTGGTCGGCAGTCCTCGTACTCAGCGAAGGTAGATAGACAGATTGATCGTTACAAGTGATTCATCAAACGTGAAAATGAGTTGGTGGGGAGTTAACAGCGGGGGAAACTTACATTTTTGAAAACACTGGCTAGTCTAGCGGGAGATTGCCATAAATGGTTTAATTTCGTGCACCCGTTATTTGTGAGCCACTAAAGCTACCGTCTTGTGCTATAAGCTTTTAAAAAAGTATTTTAAAATGCTGTGTATAGTGTTCACTCGTTTAAAAAATTATGTGGTAATTCTTAAAGCTTTTGGGTTAATCTGAAAAGGTGTATAGCCCCTGAGATTCATCAACTCTTGACATACAACACATTATAGCAAACAACCAACTCTAAATGAAGTATTAATAAAATAAACTTTCTTTAAACTCCAATGTAAAAAATCTGCATGCCAAGTGTGACTGTTTTAGCTTTTACAGTTTCCGAGATTTCAGCGTTTATACGAATAGACGAAAAGACGGTCATGGCTATACTGTCTAGGCTTGTGATCCTGATCAAGAAAGGAAGGATACGCTTCCTTCTGCCTGTTACATATACATAGTTTCCGACGAATCTAGTATACCCTTTTACTCTACGAGTAACAGGTATAAAAATGTTGGTGTGCAACTGATAATTTACCTTCATACGTTGCTCATGAGGAACAGTCTTCAAATGACCAGTTTTACCGAAGAAACAGGCGACCATTTGCTTCGAAGTGCCTTCTCAACGAAAAACTTTTGTTAGATTTTGACTGAGCCAAGATCGGTATCAAACGTGGTCACACATGAAGAAGTAGTATGGAAATTTTTTCGGTAATATGGTCTTAATATCGCTAAAAGTAACATAGTTCAGAAACTAAATACCAACATGCATTCAGCACCTATCAATTAATATATAGACAGGCGAACAGACGGACATGGCTAGATCGAGTCGGCTAATGATCCTGAACATAAGTATTAACCATTTGAGTAGTTTAATGTTATTATTATTATTACAAAATAACAGTTGAACCTTTCCCAATTGTTAAAAGTTTAAACTTTATTTTAAGAATTTCGTACTATTTTAAACTTTGTTGCTGTCCTATTTAAAAGTTGCGAGACAGCCCATGTGATTGTCACTTTTGCCTCTCTAATTGCCTTCTTGACATTAAGACCATAAAACAAGCGACCAACAACTGTACCTTCTATATGGCCTCGACATATCCTTAGGCGTACCGGCAAGGGCAAGGGTCGCGTTTCCCCAGGTGGCCCGGCAGGCAAATTAAAGTCACTGAGTCCGCCAACTAAATATGCCATGAAATGTTGCCAACGGATGTCGGCCTCCTTGTCGTCGCGCTGCCAGGGGCAGCTCCTCGCGCCAAGTTGCTGGAAAACTTTGTGCTCGAATCCCAGCGTCATTTATTGTTGACTCAACTGGCTGCCATTTCCGGCATCCGGGACACCGGAGAAGGACGAAAAGGAGACCCACGAGGAGGAGGAGCTGCGCTGCAGCTGGCGAGCTTGCAGTCCTGGCAGACAGTTTGTTTTATGATTGCGTGTCGACTAATTCGCCCTGCAATTTTGCAATTAAATTGTAGAACGTGCCATGGATATGCAAACTTCTTGTTTCAGTTTCTTGGCTTCTTCTCGACTGAAGTATATTAACAGTTTCTTGCTTAGCCGGGCGCTGCAATTAGTTTGAAACGCGGAGCTCTGAGCTGAGATTCATCAATCACGGGCTTATACACTAATTGTCTGTCAATCGCAAGCTGAGTCACTATGGCGGTATTAACATACGTCGATATATACATTTTGCTGGAGAGTAATCAATCACATATATGCATTGGCACAATGGGTATTTGGCCACATGTCTGTCTCAACGTTTAATATCCGTTGCCTCTTGTCAAGCTCAACCTTGGGATTCCGTAGCTTATTGAATAAACTAAACGGGTTTTGAAGTCCTTGCAAACTGTCCTCGCTGGGGTGCACCCTTCGACGCGTGCTTAACCCTGTCATTCAGTTACAACTCCAACCCAACATTCCAGTGCCTTGGGAAACTGCAACTGACGTGCAATCCTTGTTAGCTGTCGAGAGCAACACTGAATAACAACAACATCGAGCAACAAACAAACAACTCCTAAGTGGAAGAACGGAATTGCTTCAGTTACTAAAACTTAAATTCGCCAATAATCAACGCTTATGTTATTGAAAATAAAGGTAAAACATTCCTTTATTTGGACACTGAATGAAAAGCAGAAAATAAATGTATTTTATATCCAGCAAACAAGTCAATAATGAGTAAATGGTTTGCTTCTCTGATGTACAAAATAGAATTGGCTTGTTTCGGTTTTAGCTTCTGAGCAATATAGAGTGGTTTTTGAGAACTAATTTATGTGGTGCAGACACATTAGAAATAGCATTTTCCACAAAATGTTACCTAAGCGTTTGTTTGCGTGTTAGTTTATGGTGTCCGTAGTCTGCCGGTCATAAATTGCTTGACCCAAGCCACATATCGGTGGACCGATTAAATTGTTTAACTAAACATGCTATATGAAAAACGGCAGCCAGGAGTGGACTGAAGCGAACAAATGCATAATTAAAACGCCAAGGGAAACCAATTGTTGCTGCCACAAAATGCAGTTCCTCGTTCCCTTTTTGTGCATGAAATGTGTTAATTAAATTGTCACTCGCATTGTTTTGGTCCCTGCTGTTGAGTCGTTAAACTTTGTGGAATTTTGACCTGAGCAAATTTAAGCACTCTTTTTGGAGAAAAGTATGCAAGGTAGAACACTGTTTGGAGAACGGGCGATAAGGTTAAAGTGCAGTTGCTACCACCCGGGGCTGCTAGACCTTTTAGAGCATTATTTGGCGTTTTCCCCCTTCCGCTCGAGGGATAAGAGCAAATGTTAACTCATTGTTGAACCCCAAAGCCAGGGCTGAATGCGGAACGCAAATCCCATCCAATTATGAGCGAAAAGCATTTGCCCCACCAGGAATTTCGCTCAACTGGCGATGGCATTAACATCAACAATATAAACAGCGCGTGCAGCTGAAGTGCGGCCACCATTCCACCCACCCCGTATCCTTATTCAAGGAGCGGAAAATGCGCGCAGTTTTTTCGGGGCTAGAGTAAAATCAAGCTTGAAGATCAACAGCGAGTGCAAACACAAACAGCAAACTGAGCTGTGTGAACTTGTGTAAACAGGAGGGGTCGGGCCCTGGGTGGCGCATGTCTCCCAAGTATCGCGTTCGCTGTGGTCCTGGCAGCGTAAAGGATTTCGTTGCTCGCAGGCGGCACAAAGGAATATAAATATCGAAAAATTCCTTGCCACTATGCAGATACGAGTAGCTGCAGGGTCACATAAAATTCAGCATTGACAACGTTTTAATTGCAACTTGCATGTGATATATGGGCGGGGACCACTCGGCAACACACAGAGCCCGTTTTGGCCATAACTTCGGCCCTGCAGAGGTGACTATTTTTTCTGGTTAAATATGCAGACTACAGTGCACTTGGAAATGCATGTGGTCTGCCATGTAAGATGTCCAATAAAAACCTTTCGAGCAGCACAGAGTTACGCCTGTCCAAGTCTCTCCGATTCGTTCCTCCTTAAGGTGGATTTAATATTAAATTCATCCGTAGCCCCCTTCTCATTTGCATTCAGGACAGCTCGGTTGGTTCGCTCTCAGGCATCTTGGCCCCAGCAGAATGAACCCATGACTATGTAGCTCAATGAAGACTGTTGCAAACACGCAGCAGAAACAATTCCCCAAGCATTCTCGACTATTCCTCCTTTTATGTGAATATGCAACTTTGCAGCCTCTCGGCAAGAACAACACTAAAAGCCCTCTGATGAGAACAAGTGCGGGGGAAAATAAAACTCGGGCAGAGTGTTTCTGTGTGTTCAGCAAAGTTTGAAGCCTGTTTCCCCTCGTGCACACCTTGGCTTCCTTCGCCAAGATCGCTAATTACACGCCCAGGCTTAAGCTAATACAATTTTAAAATTAATTTCCATCTCCGCCAGCTTCAGAACGCCCTAAGGGCCTTCAACTTGCACTTTGCTGCACCTGAAAATCAATTTCCAGTCGATTTCCCTACATTCTT